>NC_061797.1:6208717-7589342 GCF_021462225.1 Girardinichthys multiradiatus | reverse complement strand
ATGTAAATTGGGTGAGTCTGCTCTCTGGGAGTTCATTTATCGAACACTTCCAGTTGTCTTTTGACAGCTTGGGATTGTGTAGATGTTTTAAATGAAGCTATCTGTGCAAAGCAAATACATATGAGAGCAATGAAACACACACTGAAGTTGTACGACTAGCATCAGCTGAGCTACAGTGCCTGTAATTAGAAAAACAAATAGCAAAAGTAAGAATCTCTGAGTATATCTGCACAGAGTTAATATTTTAGATACTACAATATTAACATACAATCCCACTGATATCTAAATAGGTTTTTACTAGCAAGTTTCAAAGAAACCAGACTCTTTTTATAGCCATCAGCAAGGTCCTTCTAACTGGACGTTTGACTACTTTTCTTGGTGGAACTGTTTTGCTGGCACAAACCTAGCTTCAGGTTGAGGTTGGGGCTACTCTGGATGCTTAATGTCAGGCTGATTTGTTCATTCTAAAACTAGTCTTTCAACCGTTTTGAGTAATCATGTGTTTGTGTGATGGGGTGACCATATGTGTAGAGATAAACGTGTTTGTGTTGAGTGCGGGTTTGTCAACTGGAAGTGTACATTTGTAAAGGTAACGGTCTTCCTGCAAGAGAAACCACACCAAGCACCAAGCAAAATCGAAAAGCAAAATCCTCCACAGCCTCCAACACATCAGCTAGGCACTAGCTCACCGCAGCAGTCGGAACCTGGAAGGGGCAAAGGAGGTTGTATTTCAACCCGGGGGCCAGTCCCGGAGAGGATAAGAGGGAGGGATACCCATCACTTTGGGATGGGGCCTAAGTATCCACACAGCCTGCCTGCCTGGTGGGGTGTTGTGGGACTAAAGCCCTAAGGGTCTTTAGTCCATTAAAACTGAAGTGGAGGACAGAGCCAAATATAGCAGAGGGGCAGCACTGTATGGTGCTATCCCCATGCCTATAATATGCATCGTCCCACACCCAAAAACCCTAATGCTGTGTGGTGTTGCATATGGGAGGAAGGACAGGTGGGCACCAACGCACCAGCATGAATCCCCCTTGGGAACCAGCTCTCCAAATGGCACCCTCTTGTCTGTAGTCAGTACAGGTAAAACATATTGCTTCTACTTTGAAAGATCTCAGCACTAGCAACTACCATAATTCATAATTGTTTCGTGCACAACACAATTGCATGAGGGCTGACTAGACTGTCATTTTGGAAGTGGAGGCTGGCTTGACTGCAGTAAAACAGTGGCAGCTTCCATGACAGCATCTTTTGCAGCTAGTCTGGCATCCCTGTGGTACGCTCTAGCATCAAATTGGACCCTCTAGCATTCTCATGGAAACCTGTGGAATTCTTGTGGCAACCTGTGGAACCCTCATGGCAAGGGACTTATGCAAACAGACCTCTAAGCCTTGAGACTAGTCTATTTGTTCTGTGTTGTGTTTTGAAGGTGATACAAGCCCAATTTCAATGAGTTGTTTCAAACACTGATGGCTAGTAATGTAATATTCCTCTTTGTTTTCAATGTTTTTGGCCCTACTGTCCTTGAACTAACCTGTTTTATTTTCTGGCGACTAACAAGCCTATAGCTATGCAAAAACAGTAGTCAGCTGTTTTGCAACACTGCTCCTTTAGTTTGCTTCGTAATCATCAGATAATGCACCATCCGCACTCGTATATGCATTAATATTTGTCAGTCAGTCAGTCATTTTCTACCGCTTATTCCATAGTGGGTCATGGGGTAGCTGGTGCCTATCTCCAGCAGTCTATGGGCGAGAGGCAGGGTACACCCTGGACAGGTCGCCAGTCCATCACAGGGCAACACACAAACAACCATGCACACACTCATTCATACACCTAAGGGCAATTTAGATTGACCAATTAACCTAACAGGCATGTCTTTGGACTGTGGGAGGAAGCCGGAGTACCCGGTGAGAACCCACGCATGCACGGGGAGAACATGCAAACTCCATGCAGAAAGACCCCTGGCTGGGAATTGAACCCAGGACCTTTTTGCTGCAAGGCAACAGTGCTACCAACTGCGCCACCGTGCAGCATTTTTATTAATATTTGTATTAATGGTATTTTGAGCACATGTGAAACTAAAAGGGTTGCTATAAAGGCTATTTTTCTTTTTTAACTAAAACCATTAACTGTAATACTGGCACCAGGAAGGTAAATATTTAAATCCCACTTGTACAGAGAGTACACGGACGTCCTTAAGCCATCTTAGTAGTCCGTTGCTCCATGTAATGGCTAGTTAACAACATTAAGACTAGTTGTTAAAAAAATTTTTGATTTCTAATTCAGCAAATCATTCTTTAAAATGTTTTATTAAAATAATGTTTTACTTACCCTTTTGATTTGCATTGTAACTGGTTGTTTGAACACATACTGGTTGTTATCTTTAGTTTTAAAAATTTGACCTTCTTTCTAAATTTTTTCCAAATAAATATTCTGTGGATGTAAGCTTTCTCACATCCTTCTGTCTCTTCATGTAATCCCAGACACACTCGATGATGTTGAGATCAGGGCTCTGTGGGGGCCATACCATTACTTCCAGTAAATCTTGTTCTTCTTTACGCAGAAGATAGTTCTTAATGACTTTGGCTGTATGTTTGGATTCGCTCACTTAGCATTTTGTAAATTCATGAAAATAAACATTCATCATTTATATTTCTGAAAGCATTCTTTGTTAACAGCATTTTTTCACACCTGCCTAAAACCTTTGCACAGTACTGTATGTGTAAGACAGGACTGAAAAAAAGACTGTAATGTGGTAATACCATATAAAGCTAAGGCAGAAGCAGCACAGCCCTCTGGCGCAAGTAGTATAGGTTAAAGTTTATTTGTACACGCGCATTTAAAAACAGCAACATTTTCAAAGTGCTATACAAATGTACAAAAAACAACAACAATGTTCAAAAGGAAAAGCAGAACTAGTATTATTTAAATATTGTTTATGTAGAGCAGCACTACTTTGAGATCTTCCAGTGTCTGTCTTATCTGCACAGATCATAAGGTGTTGAAGATGATACATCACACATTTGCTTACAAAGAAGTACTGATTGCATTTGGACAGCCAACATGACAACTGTGACACAGGGCTTAGCAATGTGTTATTGAGTAAAGGGTAAATGCCTGAAACAGGTTATGTATATTGCTCAGTTAAATGCTGCACACTATAAGCCAACCCCATTTGATTCCAAAATGCCAGCTGCATCCTCCAAAACACACAACCCCATTACTAGATTAAATTATATGATGTGAAGCGACCCGTAACAGGGGTGCTATGTAGTTTGTATTGCAGAGCTCATGATCTCATTCCAGTCTGCCATTTAAATCAAGTCAAAAGACCCTCTCCGCTCTAGGTTTGATCTTCCATGGATGCGTTATTGTAGTGGGGAGTCAGTGGGAATATTCAGGAGTGGGGAAATTCAGTGATGCCAAGATTAGTGGCCTTGTGTAAGCCTTATCTTGCAACCGATTAGACTACATTGCAATTAACAAACCAACCACATCCCACTGAATGGATGGATGGATGGATGGAAGGATGGATGTTTTTAATGGCAAAAAGGTAAAGATAAAAGTGTTGCATCATATCCAATTCTCTATTGCAACTCACAAATTATTCATCAAACTGAATAAATGAATTGTAATACCATAATCAAATGCAGGGAGGAAGGTCTTTGCTTCACATGTGTGCAAAGTGTCTGATCAATACCAAGAGAACTATCAATGGTGGCATGACAAATATGGAGGTGAAAAAATGAGGGGAGTGTCTGACATGTCCTACCCTAATCGGCTCCCCTGGGATGGTACACGTCTGGCTTTGTGCATAAAAGTGTCAGGATGCTCTATGATTTTGATTTAATAAATACGCATTCACTGCTGGATTGCATTTGATGGTGTGGTGTTTTGTAAAAAGTAAGTACTCATGCTGTATCACAGATGCAAAAAATATTTTACTATAAATTCAAGTGAAAAATGAAGATTCTCTCCTCTGTTTGCTCACCTCTGTCCTTTTGTTATTTTATATCAATGATAAGAACCCTATATTAAAAATTAAGATAAAACACGAAACTTCTCCTTTTCATACTTGAACGACAAACAAGCCTCCAGTCACTAGGTGGCAGCAATGCTCAAACAAATCAACAGTTTGTCTGTACCAATGGAAGAAGTGCACAGCGCCGGCGTAAACAGAGATGATGGAGGAGAGATGGAGAAATTTGTCATTGAAATAAAAAGAAAAATGGAGGATATGTCAGAATGTATCAACTTATTTTATTATTCTGTTTTAATAATCAAGTGAATTTATGCCGAACGCTGGTACCATCTTCTCATACAGTGGTTTACACAACAAGAAAAACATATCAGGTTCTCAATTTGAGGGGGGGCATGATAGAAAATGTTTGAAACCATCGATTTATCAGAATGGCACCAATTATGGGTAAAGTCAATCACATCAGAACGCATTGTCTGCTTTCATTATAGTGGTCAAATAGTTTGATTTTACTTGACGAAGAAGATATGAGAAAGATTATACCTAACAGGACATGATTTAACGGAATTCTTGCAATGGTTATAAAATGGGGGTTGGATGTAGGGATTTCACAGAATTTCTATGAATTTTGTCTTTTAAAAATAATTTAAATTTCTTCCCTATTGAATGTACTTGTACTCGTAGACTTTCACTTTATCCGGGACAGGGTTGCTGGGGCAGCAGACTTAGTGGAGACGCCCAGACTTCCTTCTCCCCAGACACCTCCTCCAGCTCCTCTGGGGAAAGCACAAGGTGTTCCCAGGCCAGCTGAGAGACTTAGTCCCTCCAGCATGTTGTGGGACGTCCACTGTGTCTCCTCCCAGTGGGACGTGCCTGCAACACCTCCTGAGGGAGGCGTCCAGGAGGCATCCGATACGGATGCCCGAGCCACCTCAATGGACTCCTCTCGATGTGGAGGAGCAGCGGCTGTACTCTAAGCTCCTCTTGGATGGATGAGTTCCTCACCCTATCACTAAGGGAATGCCCAGCCACCCTATTGAGGAAGCTCCTTTCAGCCACTTGTATTTGGGAGTCAGCTGTTAAAAGTCAGCTATCGGAAGGTTCTGAATAACTTCAATAAAGCATTGCATGCAACATACAACTTAAAACACATTGGGTTAAAATAATTGGTGATTTTAAATCACCCTAAGTATTCTACTTTATTCTACCTTGGCAATTTCTACAGTACCAACAAAAGTGAACGAGATTACTTGGTGCAGTTGTTTTTGCAGCAGCAAGTAGAAGAAAAGGAGGCTTCATTTGCCACACGTCTGTGACAAACTCAAGAACTGTGTTCGAATCGGACCAAAGCGCAGACAAGAGCCAGGTAGCCGCATAATTAAAGGAATCTCCATCTTTAATTGGCGATCTCAAGGAAGTAGCAAAACAAATAGAACTGATCAGGGTAGTGAACATGGCAGAACAGTGAGTGAATAAACAGAGGAACCAGCAGGGAACAAAGAACACAGACCAACTAATATACAGGGAGAAAACAAAGGCAGGTAATCACAGGAACTAAGAACAGGTGTGACAAGCTGGCAGGGAGGCAGAGGGGACAGGTGGAACTAATTAACAATACAGGGAAACAGAACTAAGCAAAGGTTAACACAAAACATAAACCAAGTCCAAGGATGTCATATCATGACAGAACCCCACCCCTCAAGGTCGGATCCCAGACGACCACTAGAATACACAAAAAAAAAAAGTTCAAAATCAAAACAACCCAACCAGGGCGGGCGGAGGGGGCCTCTGAAGGAGGGCAAGAGTCCAAAACACAAACAACCGAAACAGGGTGGGCGGAGGGGGACCTTGGAAGGATAAAATAAAAATAAAAATAATCCAACCAGGAGAAAAACAAAGGCCGATGATGAAGGAGCTGACGGTCAGCCTGCAGCAAAGTAGCCACCGAAGAAGCCGATGATCCGGAGGTCTGCGGCGAAGAAGCCAGCGAAGAGGCCGATGATCCGGAGGCGACAGAGATGCAGGCGTCCAGGAGGTCGGCGACGACAGAGGTGCTGGCGTCCAGGAGGTCGGCGACGACAGAGATGCAGGGGTCTCGGAGGTCTGCGGCATGGATGCAGGCGTCTCAGAGGTCTGCGGCGTGGATGCAGGCATCTCGGAGGTCTGCGGCGTGGATGCAGGTGTCTTGGAGGTCTGCGGTGCAGTAGCCAGCGGCGAGGATGCAGGTGTCTCGGAGGTCTACGGCGTGGATGCAGGCGTCTCGGAGGTCTGCGGCGCAGCAGCCAGCGGCGAGGATGCAGGTTGCCCGGAGGCCGGCTGCGGAGGTGCAGGCTGCCTGGAGGCCAGCAGAGGAGGTGCAGGCTGCACGGAGGCCGGCAGCGGAGATGCAGGCTGCCAGCTTCCAGGCATCCTGCACCTCCGCTGCCGGCCTCCGGGAAACTCAGGAACTTGGGGCTGAGGTGGTCCGTCGTCGGACCCCTCAGGAGACTCAGGAACTTGGGGCTGCAGGGGCTCATGGAGCTTGGCGGCCCCCAGCAGTGGCCCAGGATCCTTAGGGATCTGTGCTGCACTAATGGCCAGAAGAAGAGGGTCGAAAGGACCACCAGTGGAGACAGGAGCTGGAGCATTGAGCCATCCCTCCTTAATGAATTCGGCCTGTAGAACCGAGTGCACCAGGTCCAGATCTTCGGGATGTGCCATTTAATGGCATCCAAAACTGAAGCATCGATGTCTCATAAAGTCTTTCTTCATTCTCTCCAGCCTGGCTTGCAGCCAATTCTGGGTTGGAGGTTGTATCGACGGCTGGAGAACTGCACAGGGCGCTGGGTGACTATTCACCAATTCTGGGGAAAACAGCTGCGAGGAGAACATGGAGGACGGACCCTCCAAGGAAGGTTTGGAAGCGCCCATCCATACCTCCCCAATGGCTACTGCTCCCCCAATGTCGTCCAGGGCGGGAGCCGAACCCAGCAGGAAATTCGGCTGCAGCAGAAGTTGCTGCTGGTGTGAATGATTCTGGGGCAGCTGCTGTTACTGTGGGTGATGAGGAGGGCTTGTGGCGATGACGACGGCGGCGTGAAGAGGCAGGGGTGGCTGAGACTGTTGGAGGCAAACTGGAGTGGATCCGACCCAGAAAGGAGACTGGAGATACCAGTGTCGGTTGGCGTCCTTCAGCTTCCTCCATTTCCTGGAGCAACATGGGTGAAGGTGCAATCTCCACCTCTCCTCCATACCTTTCTCTCAAATCCTCCTCCTGCTGTCGCACCCACTTCTTCAGCTCTTCTTGTTTGTCTGCTTGGTCCTCTTTCTGGCTGGTTCCTACTGTCAAGTTCTGAGTTCGGATCAGACCAAAGCGCAGATAATAGCCAGGTAGCCGCATAATTAAAGGAATCTCCATCTTTAATCTCAAGGAAGTAGCAACACAAATAGAACTGATCAGGGTAGTGAACATGGCAGAACAGTGAGTGAATAAACAGAGGAACCAGCAGGGAACAAAGAACACAGACCAACTAATATACAGGGAGAAAACAAAGGCAGGTAATCACAGGAACTAAGCACAGGTGTGACAAGCTGGCAGGGAGGCAGAGGGGACAGGTGGAACTTATTAACAACACAGGGATACAGAACTAAGCAAAAGTTAACACAAAACACAAACCAAGTCCATGGATGTCATATCATGACACAGATGACATACCAAGAGCATATATTAAGAACATTAAGACATATATTAGCTTTTTAACATTACCTGTCTTTGTACCATAGTTTCTTGGTTCATCATTTTGTTGCTAGTGCTGCTTCTTCAATTCAGTTCAATTCAAAAATATCCCAAAGGGAAATTAAATGTTGTTATAGCTCATATTATGAAGGTTTCTTCAAAGAGCCGCTGTAGATGCTGATGGCTGGGGGCTGGAAGGATCTCCTGTAGCGCTCTGTCTTACAGCTCATCTGAAGAAGCCTCTGACTGAAGACACTCTGTTGTTGTAGGACAGTCTCACGAAGAGGATGCTCAGGGTTCTCCATAATGTTCTTCATTTTATGAATAATCCGTCTTTGCACAATGATCTCCAGAGGTTCCAGAGGAGTCCCCAGAACAGAGCCAGCCTTCTTTATCAGCTTGTTGAGCTTTTTTAAGTCCCTGGCTCTGATGCTGCTACCTCAGCAGATGATGGCAGAAGAGATCACACTCTCCACAACAGACTTATAGAAGATATGCAGCATCTTGCTGCAAACACCAAAGGACCTAAGCTTCCTCAAGAAGTACAGTCTGCTCTGTCCCTTCTTGTAGACTACCTGGTTAGACACACAACCCTTCAGTCTCACAAACTGTTGTCTGTTTGTCAGGTAGTCTTTGATCCAGGAGATAGTTGAGGCCTCCACCTGAGTCTTCTGGAGTTTCTGAGAAAGCAAATGGATTGTGTTAAATGCACTGGAGAAATCAAAGAACATGATCGTCACAGTGCTGCTGGCTTTGTCCAGATGACAGTGGGTTTGTTGAAGCAGGTGTATGATGGCATCTTCAACTCCAACTCCACAGCGATAAGTAAACTGAAGGGTGTCCTGATAGTTTATTGTTTGCTTACTCAGGTGGGCCAACAGGAGTCTCTCTAGGACCTTCATGATATGGGATGTCAGGGCAATAGGTCTATAGTCAGTGAGGACCTATGGGTGAGTTTTCTTTGGTACCGGAACAAGACAGGAGGTCTTCCACAACACTGGAACCTTCTTCTGGGCCAGGCTAAGATTGAAGAGTTGCTGCGGAATCCCACAGAACTGCTCTGCACAGCCCTTCAGGACTCTATGACATGATCTGGACCTGCAGCCTTATTCCAATTCAGTCTCTCCTGTTGCATCTTCACCGGACGTCTTGAGACACAGGTGGAAGGGGGAGGCAAAGGGAGCATCAGCATCTTCTGATATGGTTGAATGTAAACATGTAGAAGGAGAAGGGTCTATGGCTGAGGTGGAAGATAAAACATTTGAGGTGTTACTGGACAGCTGTGGGTCCTATGGGTCAAAGGAGGGTGGGATGTCTGTTTGGCTGTGAGCAGGAGAGGAGGATGCTGAGCATGTTCAGTTCATTGGCTCTATCCAGACCTCCATCGGTCTAATTGCGCTAATTGAGGTCTGCAAACTATTTGCAGATAAGACAGCAAGAAAGGCTGCAGCTGGACAAATCAAAATATTAGTAATAGAAAAACAACATAGTATCGACAATATATAGTGTTAAAAGAAATGCAACAACAAAGCCCACTACAGGAGATAGTGGTCCAAAGTACTTTTTTCGGATGAAAGCAAATTCTGCATGTCATTCGGAAATCAAGGTGCCAGAGTCTGGAGGAAGACTGGGGAGAAGGAAATGCCAAAATGCCAGAAGTCCAGTGTCAAGTACCCACAGTCAGTGATGGTCTGGGGTGCCGTGTCAGCTGCTGGTGTTGGTCCACTGTGTTTTATCAAGGGCAGGGTCAATGCAGCTAGCTATCAGGAGATTTTGGAGCACTTTATGCTTCCATCTGCTGAAAAGCTTTATGGAGATGAAGATTTCATTTTTCAACACGACCTGGCACCTGCTCACAGTGCCAAAACCACTGGTAAATGGTTTACTGACCATGGTATCACTGTGCTCAATTGGCCTGCCAACTCTCCTGACCTGAACCCCATAGAGAATCTGTGGGATATTGTGAAGAGAACGTTGAGAGACTCAAGACCCAACACTCTGGATGAGCTAAAGGCCGCTATCAAAGTATCCTGGGCCTCCATAAGACCTCAGCAGTACCACAAGCTGATTGCCTCCATGCCACGCCGCATTGAAGCAGTCATTTCTGCCAAAGGTTTCCCGACCAAGTATTGAGTGCATAACTGTATATGATTATTTGAAGGTTGACGTTTTTTGTATTAAAAACACTTTTCTTTTATTGGTCGGATGAAATATGCTAATTTTGTGAGATAGGAATTTTGGGTTTTCATGAACTGTATGCCAAAATCATCCGTATTAAGACAATAAAAGACCTGAAATATTTCAGTTAGTGTGCAATGAATGTAAAATATATGAATGTTAAATTTTCATCATGACATTATGGAAAATAATGAACTTTATCACAATATGCTAATATTTTGAGAAGGACCTGTATATAAATGGGCAGCAATATTGAGCCATTGTGTTTCACAATGTCTCAACAGGGGGGAATAGTAGGACAGATATATTAATATTATATAACATATTGATTAAATTCTAAATTCTTATTAAAAAAAATTTTTTAAAACATGTTTAGCATGTGTAAAACATTATCCACAAGGGAAGTTAAGACCACGAAGGGGACAATTTTCAAAACTAAGATACCCTTTTCAAACAATTCATATGGATTTTATTGAGCTAAACCACAGTGAAGGGAAACGTTTTGTTTAGTCATTATAGATGCATTTTCTAAATGGATAGAACTATTTCCAACTAAACATTACAAGTACCTCAGGGCTAACACCCTATGAAACGTTATTTGGAAGACCATACAGATTACCACAGTTAAAAATAAGTGGGAGTTAGATGAAGAAGCTAATCTAGCTGATTATATGAGGAGTATGTTAGAAACCAACAGAAACAAATTTAAACTATGAGAAATGTTCTATTTCCCCGCAGGAAAACTAACTAGTGAAACCAGGAGACTGGGTGTTAATAAGGAGTATTGGTATTTCACCTAAGTGGGAGGATCCATATTAGGTATTATTAACCACTTCCAGGGCAGTAAAATAACTGAGAGATCAACCTGGATTCACCTTATACATTGTAAAAAGATCATTTCGGTTGAAAGCTCCATCAGGGGAAGTGATTTATAGACTGATAATAGGGTGGACTCAGACATTTAGAGTCTGGAGAGACCCGAAAGTCAGTGAAGACAATTAAGACACTGGAACCATTTAGAGGAGTAAACATTTCAGCCAAAATGATTTCTAGATGGATGAGCAATGCTTTCCGATGCTGGGTATTTATATTTTTTTCCTTATATTGATTTTTATTTTTCTGGTATTTCTGGGAACCAGTCAAGATGAATTAGAATGTAACAACATCTGTTATGAGTTATATGAAACAAGTAGCGCTAAATCAAGGAAGGCAAGATAACCTAACTATGTGCACTAAACAAACTTCTTATACTTATGGCATTCAAGTGTGCGTGAAATCTAAAACCATAGCTGTGGTGCTGATCCCACTCATTAGCTTGACCAAACGAGGAAGGAAAGGGCAGGATTATAGAAGTTATAAATGGTACTTAACTAATGATAGAAGAGACACCTCATGGTCCATGATGGTAGCTGATGAAAGAAACAATTGGACACCAGAGTGGGCACCACTGCTTATGCTAGTCATCAAAAGAAGTTGTTTAAGCTCCATAAAGCTGATAATGCAATCCAGGTAACAGAGCAAAGAGAGTGAAAATTATGTTAGGAAACGTAACTACAGATGATTAAGTTCCAGGTTATTACTGGAGTATCAGGAACAAATAATAACTGGTTATTGATGGTAGAGAAAGCGGCTAACATGACTAAAAGGGATTGTGTTGTATGTATGGGTCCCAGGCCTTTATTACAAATAATTCCAGCTGTGATACCACAACTCTGTGTGATGGAAGTAATGAATCAAACTAATCCTAATGAAATGTGTCAGCACAAGGATTCTGTTTTTCCTGTAATTAGAGCAGATAAGGATAAATCAGTTTTCCATAAACGAGTCACCACTGGAAACTATACCTGTATAAATATGACAGAGAGAGGTAATAAATTAGGAAATCTCATTGCAGTATGGTGTATTACAATTGTAAAAGAAAATAAGTATTTTAAATCAGTCTCTAGAGGAGACATTTGGTGGTGGTGTGATGACGACAGGTTGTTTGATCGATTACCTTCAAATGTAACAGGACTCTGTGCTCTAATTACTTTATTGTTACCAGTTTCAGTATATTCTGTGTAGATGAAGTAACAGATGGACTATCTAGTGTTAAATCCACATGATTGGCGTGATAGAAAGTGCAGAGAAGCAGCTTGGCATACTGAGGGAGATTCTATATACATAGATGCTATAGATGAAGATAAATTAACTGATCAAGTAGCTGCAAAATTTGAATCAAGTATCAGTTGGTGGTGTACGTTGAACAGAAACGTAGACAGGATCAATTATATCCATTACAATGTACAAAAACTAGGAAATTGGACAAAAAGCGGGTTTGAACAGTCCATGACTAATTGGCTTCAACTTCCCTGATGGCATTCCAGAATAGAATTGCTTTGGACATGTTGTTAGCTGAAAAAGAAGAAGTTTGTGCTATTTTTGGAGGAAAATGTTGCACATTCATACCTAACAACATTGCTGCTGGCTGATGACAGCCAAATAAAAGCCATAGAAGGTTTGAGATCTCTAAATGGCAAAATGAAGGAGCATTCTGGAGTAGACACCTCGATGTGGGACTCCTGGCTGGATGTGTTTGGGAAGTATATATTTTAGTATCATCAGTAATAATTTCCTTTGCAGTGTTAGCTGCGATTTTGACATTGTGTGGATGTTGTTGTATTCCCTGTCTTTGTTCTCTGCTTAACCGTTTCATCACCACAGCAATTTCTCATATGGAAGACAGAGTTACACAACTCTATCCGTTACTTAAACATCAGGATGATGAAGATGACGAGGATGGGACTGACTACTTTTCTGACCTGTACGCAGATCTATTTCTATATGATTCTGTGATTTAAATGTCAGTAAGTACCTCTGAGTATAATTGTCTTTGTACTCATGAAGATAATCTTACAGTTAAAAATTTGAGAGAAGTGGCTGTTTAAGTGATATGAGAATATGAGCAAATATAAGACAAACAGGGGGGAAATGTTGGAATAATTGAATAAAGATTTGTCTTATTTTGTTCTTTATTTTAACCATTTGATCTTATAATCATTCAAGATGTGTGTGAGTAAATGATTTGATGAGTTGTCTGCAGGCAAAGATCATAAATGGAGCTGAGCTTGCAGGAAAGGAAGCAGTCCAGTTAAGGAGGTCATAAAGAGAGGCTGATTGCACTGAACAAAAGGCAACTGATCCTGGACTGGAGGAGATTGTGGAAATGTGTTGTTAAAGGATAAAGTTGTTTATGACCTGTTTACGATGCAGCTGTTGTTTCCCATCCTTTAGAGTTTAATGTTTTGTAAACTAGGGACCCCCAGAAGACAATAAAAAGAGGATTGCGGTCGAGCTGTTTTCAGAGCGGTGGAGAATTTGTAACTGAAAGCAACTCTGACCGTCTCTCCTCGCAAGTGCGTAAAATAACTAATACTTTGTCTCTCTCTTCTTTTTATGTTGTTATAAGTATTGTTAGGTTGTTTAAACCTGACACTGATCATCCTTCTGCTTGAAGCCTGTGATGTTCATCCCTGACCACACATCTCTGATATTGTTTTGCTGGAGTTTGCTCTCCAGCTTCTTCTTGTACACCTCTTTGCTGTCTCTTATCTTGACTTTAAGTTGCTTCTGTATACTCCTTAATAATTCCCTATCTCCCTCTCTGAAGGATCTTTTTTTCGTGTTAAGCAGGTCCTTCACGTTACAGGTGATCCAGGGTTTGTTATTGGGGAAGCATCTCAAGGTTCTGGTGGGGATGATGTTATCCACACAGAAGTTTATATAGTCAGTTATACACTCAGTCATGGCATTGATGTCCTCTCCATGTGGCTGGTACAGTGCGTCCCAGTCTGTAGCCTCTAAGCAACCTCGCAGGGCTTCTTCAGCTTCCTGTGACCATCTTTTCACAGTCCTCCTTATTACAGGTTGTCTCTGAACAAGGGGCTTATATTTTGAGCAGAGAAAAACAAGATTGTGATCTGATTTGCCTAGAGGAGGTCTTGATGTAGAGATGTATGAGTCCTTGACATTTGCATAAAACAAATCCAATGTTTTGTTTTCTCTGGTAGAGCAGCTGACAAACATTTGGAACGTTGGAAGTGTAGCAGAGAATGAAGCATGGTTAAAATCACCAGAAATTGCCACAAACGCATTGGGGTTTTGTGTCTGTAGCTTAGCAACAACTGAGCGGATGGCATCACATGCAGTGTCGTAACAGCGGAAGGTGGAATGTAAACTGTTGCCAAAATAACACTGGTGAACTCTCTGGGTAAATAATATGGACGAAAACTTACTGCCAACAGTTCAATATCTGGACTGCAGAGACGACACTTCACAGTAACATCTGTTGTTCACAAGTACTGTCAGTCCACCTTCTTTACATTTGCCGCTCCTCTTTAAATCTCTGTCTGCTCGTATGGTTAAAAAGCCCGACAGAGAGACGCTGGAATCGGGGATATGATCCTGCAGCCATGTCTCAGTAAAACTCATAATACTGCATGCCCGGTACTCTGGCTGGGTCCTTTGTGGGGCTTGGAGTTCATCCAACTTGTCTCACAACGATCTCACATTGCCCATCATAATCGACGGAAGAGATGGTTTGAACTTCCTCCTTCTTTCTCTTCTCTTAGCTCCTGCTCTGCATCCACGGCGTCTCCTTTTCAACTCATCAGGGATTTGGGGTTGTAGCTGAAGTATTATTTGAGCTTTTGAGATATTAATCAGCTTCTCCCGGTTGTAAGAAACAACCCCGTTGCCATGGCAATGCATCATAACAAATGTCCAAAAGTAGAAAAGTATTAGGAAAATCCTCCAAGCTGCACAGCATCCGACACCGGAGAGGACAGTCATCCAAAAAAAAATCAACTGTATCCACCACAAGAGGAAGAGTTCCCAAAAAAGAATCAATCAGAATCAAAATTAACAGAGCTATTCCAGCCTGCTGCCACCTTGAACTCAAAGAATTCTTCTTCTTCTTCTTCTGCTGGCGGTACGCAACAAATTCAGAAGTGCATACCGCCACCTACTGTACATCATTGTATAACTCCACCCACTATATTCTATGTTTTAGTTTTGTATTTCATAAAAATAAGAACAATGATTATTTGTAATACTCTTGGTTTCCCCCCCTATCTCCCTTCTGTTCTTAATATTCCTTTTAGACTGAACTACCTCAAATTACCTTTTTCCGTCATCTAATCCCGGCACTACGTTTAGTGGCGCTGAGGAGTGTGACAGCGCATGCGCAACGCAAATCGACTCTGCGCTCCACTAACCAGCCTGAGATCACGTGACGCCAAGTCGCTGATGTAAATTCATATTCTCATAGAAAAGAAATTGTATTCACAAACTATAGCATATTGTATTCATAAACCACAACTGTAAACCTGAACTTTGGGTTTGTAATTTCTTGAAGCTGTAACATTTTATTTTGTATTCTTATAGAGAAAATATACAATACCTGTTTTGGATCTTACTTATGCACAACTATTGACTAATATGCACACATTTCCGTCTTTACATACACATTGTTTTTGACAGCATTCTTACCCAATAGAATAAAGAACATTTGTGAACTATGTTCAAGAAAGAACAAGGTAAGCGATAAAAATGGTGAAAACTATAACACTATAAAATAAGATGATCCAATATAACCATTCAGTGTTATCTTTGTTTGAGAGCCAAGGTTTATCTTAAGGAACCTAGAAATTAAGTTAAATTAGTTTGAAAACTAATTAAGAACAATAATTGGTATGTCTTCCAACAAACAATCACATCATTAGAGTAGATAAAAAATTATTTCTAATAAAAAAAATATTTTAAATAATTATTTCCTGAATTAGAAATCAACCTTTTTGACTGGTTGATTCTTAATGTTGTTTAATTAGTTGTCATTATTTTGTAAAATAACATTTAAGGAAAAGTTTTTGTTAGATTAGAAACCAATAACCTTTTTCGATAATTGATTATTTTAGTGTTCAGTGTTTTAACTAGCCGTCACATGGAGCAATGGACTACTAAAATGGTGGAGAGGAACGTCTATGGATTCTCAATGAGTCGTATGTAGATATTTGACCTGCCTGGCGATAGCTTTAGCCATTAGCAGGTGTAGCCAACAAAGGAAACTTATAGCTTGTTCACCACTTCTTTAAAGTTAAACATGTACATTTAACTACAATTAATATACATATTAATGTGTGTATGAGTGTTGGTGGCACATTACAAATGATGTGTGTTTACACCAACCATTAAATAAAGTTTGTTATAACTTTAAAACACAACACAAAACACATAAGCTAGTCTCATGGCCAAGAGACCTGTACTTGTTAGTTGAGCAGATAACCTGCTAGCACTCAAAATAGTGGAACCTTTAGAACCACACACAAAGCAAACCCACTATGGAATAGACACATATTTAGATTGTTGCACCCTAAACTCATTTTCTCTGCTCAAACCCCACCTCTTGTGTGAACCATTCTGAAGCAAGAGTTCCAAATGGCCCTGGTTATGTGATGGAGTTGACCCAATTTGACCAACGTGGTTGGCACGAAAAAAGAAACGTTGCAGCTACTCATAGTAGCAGCTATGTGGGTAGGACTGGCACGCAGGAAAATCTACAATACTGCGATTCTCGCAGTCTTTTCTTCTGTATATAGGAAGGAAGCTGATTTACTAGACATGATTAGAGACAAAGTCTCTTCTGGGAACTCTCTGGTTCAGAAGCCTTTCGGCAGAAGCTCGGGTAGAAAAGTTTCAAGACATGCTCTTCTTTATTATCCCTTTTTGCATGAACGCTGGATTATTTGGACAGCAGATCATACTCAGCAAGTCGGACATTTATTGCCTCTCCTGTCCACCTCTCTGGAAGAGTTGTGTGGTAGAGAATGAGGGAAAGCTGGAAAAGTGATTCTGCTAGTTGTTGCCTGACAGCTGTAACTCCTCCTTCCTCCTCCTTATATGAAATATAAACATATCTCTCATTTATATTTGCTTAATTGACCATAGCACAACCACACACTTTTTCCATGAATAAGCCTCTGACAAAATTCTGGTTGGTTATTTGACCTCTCATTTTGGCTTGAAGACTAGGACTTGGAGACCGCTGGAACACCAGTGTCACTGTCCACAATGATGGAAGGGTTGCATTGCTGTGGATGGGGAGAATGCCATTCAGGAAATAATCCTAATCAAACAGGACATTTTTAAACTTAAATGAAATAAATTGGCAGCTGCCACATGGAAGTTAAATGACTGTCCAGACAAGGCAAAGCCTGAGTTGTTATCCCACAATGACAGGAAGTATTTTTGGAGAAGCTAAGATGAAAACTTCAACCCAAGAACACTGTACCAACTGTCAAGTATGATGGTAGCACGATCATGCTTAGGGGCTGTTCTGCTACTAGTAGATTTGGTGAATTTCATTAAGTGGATGGGTAAATGAATAAGGAGATTTCTGCCTTCAAAGTTCCCAACATTCCCTTAACGCCACAGCTAGGTGTTTGAAACTTAAACCCATACACTGTATTGATTTTAGGTTGAACATATGAGAAAAAATGCTAGACTTTGTGTATTCTTTGAATATTATCAACAGATGACCTGAAAGCAGGGCTGAGTGTACATACCCCCTGGAAGGAGTTGTCCATGTTGCTTGCATATTACATTCGATAAATTTATGCTTACTTAATATGTTGACAGTTTTTACTTGATGAAAGTCTGACTAACACAGTAACTAAAACACTGCCCAATTTTTGCAGCATCAGCAGAAAACACTGGCAATAAAAAAGACACATTGTACACAACTGGAATGTGAAGTGTAAAATTGGAAATTGGCAGCTGTCTGGTTTTAACAATTTCTGAACTCTCAGTGTGTTTAAACAGATTGAACTTGAGTGTAGCTGACCAGACTGGTATGCATGCAGAATAATTTGAATATTTCAGTTTGATATGCTGTTTACTTTATCTTCATCCTTATTGTGATAAGCTGTGAAAATATGATAATTTTCTTATGTTTACATACATCTGAGCAGGTGTGTTGTAGGCGTGTCATGATTCTTTATGTCAGTGAGTGTCTGCATGTTTGGAAGCATATTGAAAATGTATCTCAGTACATCTACGTATGTGTATTCCTCCATGTTGTGACGTATGTTTAGACTGTGAGATGCTTAAGTAACTAGGGCAGAACTGATTGTTGCTGATGGCTGCAGGCAAGCAGAGACCTACATTCTGCTGCGGCTATACAGAGGAGGAGGGGTACAAGAGGAGAATGAAATTTGGGGTTTCTACTGTACCCCTTCTCTCCTTTTATCTCCCCTTATAACAGCCTCCCACTGTGCCTTACTTCAGCTCTGTGTGTTTGTGTTTCTTACTCCTCCCACATCCTTTCCTTTGTCTGGTGAGACAGTAAATTATATTAGGATCATTTCCACATAGAGAACAACTGACTCTGATTATCAATTACCTCACCAGACAAGCTGAGCTCCATAAAAGTTATGATATCAGGGTTAAGGGTATACCTTAATAAGATGTGATGTAAAGTAAAATATGTTCAGAATGTTTGGGGCGTTTACAGTAAAACTATAGTTTTGTTACCTAGTTTTGTCCAAGATTTTTGCTAACGAAACAACAAATCATAGACTCAACATTTACATATGGGACCCCCTAAGGGGTGGTTTCACATAGTGGTTTCAACCGCATATATACACAATATCACCAAAAATATTCACTTGTGCTCCAGCCATGGTTTGAAATATGGAACCGTACACAAACAAAGAGAGTGGTAAAAACTCACAAACTCTAAATTCTCCACATACCTACCACATACCTAACCTACTTTTATTACAGCCCAGGAAGGAGGAGTCACAGCTAGAATCCCTGATGATGTAAGGATTTCAATAAAAATAAACACTTATTTCAGCCACACCCATTTCTCTTTCAACCACAACAGAACAGCTGATCACATCAGGAAGGCAGTGCGCACCCACCTGAATGTCTTTGAAACTCGTTGGTGAGTAAGACCCTACTTTGAAGAATCCTTGAATCCAAAGTTTACTATGATCTGATGTTAGTATATCCTAGAAGGCTTGAAAATGGTATAGCTGCAAAGGATGGATGAACATCATATTAAACTCAACTACATAATTAAATAACAATTGGAAGTCACTCAACTAGTCAACTGTAAAGGCAGATAAGCAAATGCCCCCTACAATATAGCAAAGGTTTGATACAGGGCAATTCTTGTTAAAAAGGGGGATTCATATGTATCCTTGATGTGTTGCTCAATTAAAAAAAAAATGTTTTCTTAATACCCACTTCAGACATAGCATAGACCTTCATATGGAGTCTAGTTTATTTTGTCGTTATGGGTTGTATTTGTTGGGGCATAACAGTGCACGCTGATCGGATGTCGTCATTGGGGAGGCGAATCAAGAATCAACCAATTAAAAAAGAGGGGTGTGTAATAATTTAATTGTATTATTTAATTATATGTTTTAGATGTTTTTACATCTAAAAAAACATGCAGTTTCTCCACTTTAAAGGTACACTCAACTTAATGCAGGCACGTCACATGAAATTCTGATAAAAAGAGATCCTGACAGAATTGTAAATTCATTTTTGTTTTAACGCAGGGTTATTTAATTGTGTGTTTTTAGATGTTTTTACATCTAAAAAAGACAAGGAAGACAGAAAGTAGATACAGAACCTTTCTTCCTCTGCTCAAACGTTTGAGTAATCAAATTTGCACCAGCAACTTGTAGAGATGATCTAAAACAGAGAAACAAATGAACTGAAAAAAAAAGTTAAAAAGTCCTCGGACATGTCACTGTTTATTGAATTAAGGCAGACATCTGCGGTTTTGCTTAGGTGTCGGGAGCTTCAAAGTCTTCACACCGACTGTGGTCATAAAGTAATTAAAACGACTGTGTTCCTTCCTCTATCAAAGTGTCGAGCATTGGTGGAAACCGGAAAGGGAATGTACGAACGCCGAGGCTGACCCGGAAATGATAACGGTTACACTCATTGTGTCCTTCAGGGGCTGCATCCTTCGAAGGCCGTATTTGTAGGGCGATTACGTTACAGCGCGGCGACGAAGGCTGTCCCAATTCATGAATCATTCCGAGACTCCCTCAAATGCGGCAGACAAATGTGTCCTTCTTTTGCCTGATTTGAAGGATGGGTTGTGAGTATCCTTCGCGGCCCATCATTTTCCATCATTCATTGCGGGTCGAAGCAGATTGGTCAAGCAGGGGAAGCCATAGCGGACCATAGCAGCAAAAGCTGTGAGTAAATTGTGGAAAATTACACTTTCTGTGACACAAATTAACTTCTACAATGTTTTTAGTGTGGGAATATAACTATGTAGATGTGAAATATCTGCTTGATTTATCAAGACATTGCTTAATTTCAAACGTGCTCCGACGTGTTCGGAGTTTTCCGTTCCCGGCGTAGTAACCGGCTTGCCTCGCCAGCCTTCCCGGCGGTGAGCTAAACTTGGAGATATCTGACCGGTGTTGTGCGAAATTCTGTTTCCCTGAAATATTCTGTTCCCCCTGTGTCGGGAGCGCGCACTGCAGCCAGAGAGGCGGATCCGACCGTCTTCACAGCTTTTCTGATCGATTTGTCGGTAAAACGACCAAACATATTAATGTCAATGTTGTTACTTAACTTTGAATCAACAGCTCCTAGAAAAAATAAATAAATACAAATTGAACCTGGTCTTGTGAGGTTTTTTTGCACAGTTTCGTGTTGTTTGTCTTTTCCAACTTGTGTCATGTTCACTTTAACCTGACGGACATCAGTCAGCCACCAAACACTGTTTTCCAACACGTCCTGTTTATTTCTACTTTTTTATTACTGATATAAAACAATGGATGCTCACTCTGTTGGCTTCCTGAATAGATGAGAGTGTAGCTTATTTTTCTGGTAAATCACGTTCTAATGTAAAATATAACAAAATACTGGATTTATAAAAGACATTTTACTGCTTTGATAATGGTACTGTCTGATGTTGTTTTGTTTAAAATAATCCGCTCTAGTATTATTTAAGTACTTTACATATTCCTATATTAAACATACTGTCCCTGTCATGTATGAGAACATATTTCTTCTCTTTTAAAAAGAGGGGAAAATATTTATAGGAACATATGGGAAGACAGTATTCCAGCCTGACGCTCACACCTCGTAATGTTTTGTTTCCCCATGGGACAGGGATTAACCAATCACCTTATATTTTGGGTGGGTCATTCCTCACATCATACACAAATATTCTTGTGAATTTGGAAACATTTGCTCTTTATATGCCAGAGTTACGGGGGGGAACAGAATATTTCAGACAGCTGAAACAATCAGTTCCCCCTCTATAACATTGGAACAAATTATTTTTTCAACAATTCCTTCACTGGGTTTATTCCTCGCCATCATGGACAACAACTCCTGTGAATTTGGAAACATTTGCTCTTTATATGCCAGAGTTACGGGGGGGAACAGAATATTTCAGACAGCTGAAACAATCAGTTCCTCCTCTATAACATTGGAACAAATTATTTTTTCAACAATTCCTTCACTGGGTTTATTCCTCGCCATCATGGACAACAACTCCTGTGAATTTGGAAACATTTGCTCTTTATATGCCAGAGTTACAGGGGGGAACAGAATATTTCAGACAGCTGAAATAATCAGTTCCCCCTCTATAACATAGGAACAAAATAACTTACAGGATTCATGGATGTTACATCTAGTGCATTTTGAGACTTTGGGTCTTTTCTTCCCCTAATTACCTTATACCAAAGGTTTGTGAAGAAAAATATCAAGCTTATTTTTCAAAATGTAATTTATCGACTTTTAGAGAAAGTCTAAACAAACAAGCACACCACAGCAGACACACAAACCTAAAAAGAACATGCAAAGCACTTAAATGTGTTTTCTGTCTGTGAATTTGGAAACATTTGCTCTTTATTGGCCCGACATACTTTGGAGGAAAAGTTCAGTTAGTATTATTAAAGCAAAAAACTTAAAAAATAAAATAGATAAATAAATAAATAGGCATTTACGTTTGTTGATCATTATAAAATCAAGTTGTTTGTTAAATGTTGACAGGCCAATTTACAAATATTGATCCACAAATTACATGTACCATAGCACCTTACAATAACAACAAATAGGCTGTTTTCTGGAAAGTCAAAAGCCACGTGATGTTATTCCTTCAATCAATTATGCAAATGCGTGCGGCCGCTAGGTGTTCGGTGTATGGGTCATAACTGGCTGCCGTGTCTCAAGGAAAATCTTACATCAAGTCGACACTTTTCATAGATATGGACAGTGTGGAATATGAAACGCTCCTTAACTATAAAGTCAAAGGGGAATATCCACAGCATTCAACAAAACAACAAAAATATGTTATTCGAAGGAAAGCTTCTTCGTACAACATTGAAGGTAAACATCTTTAGCTTAAAGAGCTATGTACTGAAGGTACCCAATATTAAGATATAAGTACTACATAGTGAAATGCATAAGTTATCAAAACACAGTTCGGTAACATTAATTGTTCTTTCATTATTGTTTAATTACTGCATTCATTTTCGATTAATCTGCTTGCACACATGAACGTTATTCTTAGTTACAATGCAGAAGAAACGCACAGTGTTCATGACCTCCGTTATTATTAATGAGAATTACAGTTATATTTAATTTCTCCTTTTTAATTGTTTTGGCTTTTATTGACATTTTGAAGAAAAACCTGCACAGCTACATTAATCCATATCAGAAACAAAATCCAGAAAAGTGCACAATTTTGAAGCAAAATTCTTACGTAAAACCAATTAACAGACATCACTCCTTCAAATATGCACTGTATTTGTTTCTCGAAAATAAAGTTTTGGAAGAACTATGCATTTCATAATGTCTTTCAGCATGTTTTGTTTTTTTGCATGCTTATTATTTCAACTGCTATGTATTACTCAAGTAGCCATATACTACACATTTGTATATTTTTGGAAAATATCAATGATTTTTAATCAAATTTATATGTTTCAGCCCAATTTTAAAAGTCCTTTTCCTTTTCCTAGGAAATTATCTTTTCTATGTAAGACATAAAGGCAGTCTTACATCAACAAAGGTCAAAGTTATTAAAGGTGCTGAGGAAGCAGAAATAATCTTTGTGGAATTCCATGCCAGCCCTATTGGGGCACATTGAGGCTAGATTAAAACAATAGATGCCATCTCACAAAGGTTTTATTGGCCAGGAATGTCTGTTGACATCAAGAAATGGGTATGTTAGATAAGCACCATGAACATACCAAAGAATTTTCTTTATTACTACCTCCTAAAAGTTTTAAATTTTAGAAAAATAAATGAGTTAGCCCTATTTGTATTACCAATATGAAACTATCGTTGTCCAATAATGTCTACTTTACATATGTTAAATTCTTTTTTGATTTTATCTTTAAATAATTTTTCAGGTCTCTGAGTGCTCATCCTGTCAGGCAAGTGCCCAAGCCCTGAAACAGCCATCAGAGTACACTCCCATAAAGGTAAATCAATTAAAAGTTAAAAGAAGCACTTTTAGTGAGACTACATGGTAGTG
This sequence comes from Girardinichthys multiradiatus, assembly GCF_021462225.1. Classification (NCBI taxonomy): domain Eukaryota; kingdom Metazoa; phylum Chordata; class Actinopteri; order Cyprinodontiformes; family Goodeidae; genus Girardinichthys; species Girardinichthys multiradiatus. The sequence continues at coordinate 7,565,909 of NC_061797.1, read as the reverse complement.
TGGGGGTAAACAAAGTGGCCTCAACATGCAAGGATGTTTGGTATTAAGGTGTTTTCTGTGTCGGGTTTGCATGTCCTCCCTATTGGTATACTCATGATAGGATAGGTTTGGTTAACCTGTGACTCTAAATCGTCTCTATAAGTGAGTATCAGTGGTTGTTTGTCCTGTTTTCTCAGTGTGTTCTAACCAGGGATTATCCATATGGAACGAGTTGATAGAGAAAATGGATGAATTGATTTTTATTTACAGGAGAAGATTCACACTATGTCAAAAAGCTATACTTTTTTCTAACAAAGTTGTGCTCTCAAAAACTTACCCACATTTTATAATTTTTTATTCATTAATTGATTAATTTATTAATTCTTTCATTTAAGGTTTCCCATCCTTTTGAATTAGTTGGAATGGACCTCTTTGGAAAACTGACTTAAACCAAATCAGGACACCAGTACATATGTCGTCATTGACTATTTTACGAAGTGGCCACAGGGTTACCCACTCAAGACAAAGACCGCCCCAGAAGTTACTGAGTGCATCATAAAGTTTGTGCATCAGTTTGAAGCCCCAATAAGAATTTTGACTGACCAAGGCAGAGAGTTTGTCAATTCTGTAAGCCTTTATTTTTAATCTCTTAAAGAAATGTAACACTTTGAATTTCCTACTTAGACTATATTATTTGCAGATAAACAAAGAAGTCTGCAAAGTCTTAAACATCAAAAGGAGTCTGTGCTCTCCTTATCATTCACAAACTAATGGGTTGGTGGAGAAAATGAATGGTACCATTCAGAGGTGAGTACTATCTTAATACATACATTTTGGGAAGAAAGATCACAAGACAAGATTCATATTTTCTAAAATGTCTTATAGAATAAAATTAAGTATAAGAAATCAGGTCTATGTGTGACATATTACACTTTCACTGTATCTCAGAGCCCTGAGTAAAGTTGTGGATGGCCATCCAAACACCTGGGATGAGTACCTGGATGCTGTCATGTTTGGGCTTTGAACAAAGAAGCAAATAACTACGCAGCATTCCTCCTATTTGTTGATGTTTGGAAGAGAAGCACGTTATCCATCCGATGTTCCTGAACACTACTTGGTAGGGTTATGGTCAATCTTTTCATTTCATGATATTGTATTTATGGCAATATTCCAATTTTCCACTAACATTTTTTACGTAGGTACTGTTAGTGTTTTGTTGATTTGTTTTTTTTCTTGCCCAGTGAGGATTATTTTGTATTTGCTTTAAGTTTGAGTGAGGTCATGAAGTTTTGTAAAGCATCAACTTTCAGTGTATCCCTCACAAAAGTGACACTGATTTTATTCTGAGAAGGTTTTCAGAATATTTCAATAAGTTTGAAAATTAGATAAACCCTATCAAGCGACATTGTCAGTTCTCAATCACAGAATACGTTTTGATATCTCTATGGTATGGCATACATATAATTATGGTATACCTCTAAGTGACAGATTTGTTCTGACACTTGAAATATTAATTTTGTGTTGAAAGATTGACAATGGCGTGGAGGACATTGTTGCAGTGGAGGAGTTGTCAGAGGACATCAAGATACAAGAAAGCCTTAGGAACATTGTTAGAGACAATGTTTCAAAAAAACATGATAAAATGAAGGGAAGAACAAAACACAACAATATTGTGTTTAAAGTCGGTGACAGAGTATGGAGACAAAACACCCGAAGTCAGCAGCGAAAAGGTGGAAAGCTAGATGCAGGTTTTCTTGGGCCTTACACAATCATTGGTATCCAAGGCAAAATGGCAGATCTCCAAGATTATAATGGAGCGATTTATCGCAAAATAAACATAGATCACCTTAAACTCTGCATAACCGTAAGTTCCCGACTGCCACATTGTTTAAAAAAACAAGGAAACCAAACGTTTTCTGCTCAACCCATGTCTGCTCCAGCATCACCTCCCGCTGCATCAGTTCCACCTCCCGCTGCTCCAGTTACACCACCCTCTGCTCCAGTTCCACCACCCGCTGCATCAGTTCCACCACCCTCTGAATCAGTTCCACCACCCTCTGAATCAGTTCCACCACCCTCTGCATCAGTTCCACCACCCTCTGAATCAGTTCCACCACCCTCTGCTCCAGTTCCACCACCCGCTGCATCAGTTCCACCACCCTCTGCTCCAGTTCCACCACCCTCTGAATCAGTTACACCACCCCCTGCTACAGTTGCACCTCCCTCTACCCCACCTACAACTCATCTTCAGTCTGCTACCCCTCAAAGAAAAACTCTAACTGAGAAATGTAAGTTTCTTGTTTGATTTTAAAAAATGTTTTTTAAAATCTTGCTTAAATATGTCAATTTCAGTTAGGATACATATGTACAGTACAGACCAAAGGTTTGGACACACCTTCTCATTCAAAGAGTTGTCTTCATTTTCATGACTATGAATATCGTAGCTTCACACTGAAGGCATCAAAACTATGAATTAACACATGTGGAATTATATACTGAACAAAAAAGTGTGAAACAACTGAAAATATGTCTTATTGTAGGTTCTTCAAAGTAGCCACCTTTTGCTTTGATTACTGCTACGCACGCTCTTGGCATTCTGTTGATGAGCTTCAAGAGGTAGTCACCTGAAATGGTTTTCCAACAGTCTTGAAGGAGTTCCCAGAGATGCTTAGCACTTGTTGGCCCTTTTGCCTTCACTCTGCGGTCCAGCTCACCCCAAACCATCTCGATTGGGTTCAGGTCCGGTGACTGTGGAGGCCAGGTCATCTGGCGCAGCACCCCATCACTCTCCTTCTTGGTCAAATAGCCCTTACACAGCCTGGAGGTGTGTTTGGGGTCATTGTCCTGTTGAAAAATAAATGATGGTCCAACTAAACGCAAACTGGATGGAATAGCATCTCGCTGCAAGATGCTGTGGTAGCCATGCTGGTTCAGTATGCCTTCAATTTTGAATAAATCCCCAACAGTGTCACCAGCAAAGCACCCCCACACCATCACACCTCCTCCTCCATGCTTCACAGTGGGAACCAGGCATGTAGAGTCAATCCATTCACCTCTTCTGCGCCGCACAAAGACACGGTGATTGGAACCAAAGATCTCAAACTTGGACTCATCAGACCAAAGCACAGATTTCCACTGGTCTAATGTCCATTCCTTGTGTTCTTTAGCCCAAACAAGTCTCTTCTGCTTGTTGCCTGTCCTCAGCAGTGGTTTCCTAGCAGCTATTTTACCATGAAGGCCTGATTCACACAGTCTCCTCTTAACAGTTGTTCTAGAGATGTGTCTGCTGCTAGAACTCTGTGTGGCATTGACCTGTTCTCTAATCTGAGCTGCTGTTAACCTGCGATTTCTGAGGCTGGTGACTCGGATGAACTTATCGTCCGCAGCAGAGGTGACTCTTGGTCTTCCTTTCCTGGGGCGGTCCTCATGTGAGCCAGTTTCTTTGTAGCGCTTGATGATTTTTGCGACTGCACTTGGGGACACTTTCAAAGTTTTCCCAATTGTTCGGACTGACTGACCTTCATTTCTTAAAGTAATGATGGCCACTCATTTTTCTTTACTTAGCTGTTTTTTTCTTGCCATACTACAAATTCTAACAGTCTATTTAGTAGGACTATCAGCTGTATACTGTATCCACCTCCTGCACAACACAACTGATGGTCCCAACCCTATTTATAAGGCTGGAAATCCCACTTATTAAACCTGACAGGGCACACCTGTGAAGTGAAAACCATTTCAGGTGACTACCTCTTGAAGCTCATCAACAGATTGCCAAGAGTGTGCGGAGCAGTAATCAAAGCAAAAGGTGGCTACTTTGAAGAACCTAGAATATAAGACATATTTTCAGTTGTTTCACACTTTTTTGTTCAGTATATAATTCCACATGTGTTAATTCATAGTTTTGATGCATTCAGTGTGAAGCTACAATATTCATAGTCATGAAAATAAAGGCAACTCTTTGAATGAGAAGGTGTGTCCAAACTTTTGGTCTGTACTGTATGTCTCACAAAGACCCTATGTCTTTGTACAACTATGTTGTTGTCTTGTTTTAGACTAAAGAAAAATGAAAATCAATCATTATAATTAATACTGCAAGCTATATTATTAATTTCTGGGTTGAAAATAGCTGTCTTCATCAGCGCAGTTTCTACTTTCTCATACTCCAGTCATCTGATTTGCGGAATGGTGGATAACAAACCGCATTTTTTTTTATTACAGGAAATAGGCGTCATGATAACTGAACTTATCTTTAACTTTTGTTTTGTCTTTCTCTACCCCCTACCCCTTCCTCATCATTAGATGTGCATGATGCTTTCACGGGAAAAGACGTCCATGTCCTTCTGTCGAGAGTGAATGCATACAAGTTGTTTTACTCTGATATAAGTAAAATCAGTCCTAATATGGAACTGGAGAGTGAGGTACAACGAATATACAGGTGCTTCTCAAAATATTAGCATATTGTGATAAAGTTCATTATTTTCCATAATGTCATGATGAAAATTTAACATGCATATATTTTAGATTCATTGCACACTAACTGAAATATTTCAGGTCTTTTATTCTCTTAATACGGATGATTTTGGCATACAGCTCATGAAAACCCAAAATTCCTATCTCACAAAATTAGCATATTTCATCCGACCAATAAAAGAAAAGTGTTTTTTATACAAAAAACGTCAACCTTCAAATCATCATGTACAGTTATGCACTCAATACTTGGTCGGGAATCCTTTGGCAGAAATGACTGCTTCATTGCGGCGTAGCATGGAGGCAATCAGCCTGTGGCACTGCTGAGGTCTTATGGAGGCCCAGGATGCTTTGATAGCGGCCTTTAGCTCATCCAGACACTGGACTTCTGGCATTTTGGCATTTCCTTCTCCCCAGTCTTCCTCCAGACTCTGGCACCTTGATTTCCGAATGACATGCAGAATTTGCTTTCATCCGAAAAAAGTACTTTGGACCACTGAGCAACAGTCCAGTGCTGCTTCTCTGTAGCCCAGGTCAGGTGCTTCTGCCGCTGTTTCTGGTTCAAAAGTGGCTTGACCTGGGAAATGCGGCACCTGTAGCCCATTTCCTGCACACGCCTGTGCACGGTGGCTCTGGATGTTTCTACTCCAGACTCAGTCCACTGCTTCCGCAGGTCCCCCAAGGTCTGGAATCGGCCCTTCTCCACAATCTTCCTCAGGGTCCGGTCACCTCTTCTTGTTGTGCAGCGTTTTCTGCCACACTTTTTCCTTCCCACAGACTTCCCACTGAGGTGCCTTGATACAGCACTCTGGGAACAGCCTATTCGTTCAGAAATTTCTTTCTGTGTCTTACCCTCTTGCTTGAGGGTGTCAATAGTGGCCTTCTGGACAGCAGTCAGGTCGGCAGTCTTACCCATGATTGGGGTTTTGAATGATGAACCAGGCTGGGAGTTTTAAAGGCCTCAGGAATCTTTTGCAGGTGTTTAGAGTTAACTCGTTGATTCAGATGATTAGGTTCATAGCTCGTTTAGAGACCCTTTTAATGATATGCTAATTTTGTGAGATAGGAATTTTGGGTTTTCATGAGCTGTATGCCAAAATCATCCGTATTAAGACAATAAAAGACCTGAAATATTTCAGTTAGTGTGCAATGAATCTAAAATATATGAATGTTAAATTTTCATCATGACATTATGGAAAATAATGAACTTTATCACAATATGCTAATATTTTGAGAAGGACCTGTATTGTTTTTAAATTTCAAAGTTGTTACAGTATATTGCTAATCTTTGGTCTTTTAATACATTTGCAGTCTATTAATGCATTTATTGCTATAATCGTGAAGGATTACAACATCCAGAATACAGGTTAGGCTGCTTTTATTGATTCATTTGCAATGACAGCAATGTGGCAGGGAAAAAGTCCAAGATTAAAGGTATATCTCATGCATTCTACTATGTGTTTATGTGTGAGTTTTCCATGTAGTAATAACAGTTTTGAATCAATGATAAGATAATAGGTTATTGGTTGTGATATTTATTCTTGAATATATATGACCAGGTTTTGCTGTAGCACTTAGAGCAAATTCTAATCTTGGTACATTGTTTATATTACTAAACATATATTTTTGGTTGGTGACATCAAACATGTTTACTGCTTTTTTAAAACCACAGATGAACCCAATGGATTATGAAGTAATTTTGGGAATTAATAATCGTCACAACCACTGGACATTAGTGGTAAGAATTTGTTTTTATATTTTAAAAATATCTTATATAATAGTTATGTCATAAGCAAAAACCACATGCAGACTGTTGCTTGCACGCTTATTAGGTGATCTACCCACAAGACAAAAGATCTTTGTTCTTGGATCCACTGGGGGAGTCAAAGCAAGACATCCAGAAATGTTTGCAAATCACAAGGTATGGATAGATATTAAACATTAACTTAAGCATTAAATTCAGATGACGGTTCTTCTTATTAATATACCTATATTAACAGGGCATTTATGAGGAAGAAGGGATGCAGTGTGTCAAGGTGGACATGTGATACTGTCAAACATCCCAAACAACAGGACAGTACATCACGTGGAGTATTTGCATTGAAGGTCCATACAAATTTTCACACAATGTATGATTATGATGTATATTTTGAAACATTTAAACTTTAAAGCCATTCAATAAAGCTTTATATGTCAGTTTGCAAAAAGACTCCTTGCAAAAGAGGCTGTGGATTTCCCTGTTTCCACAGAGGCGGTTAACAGCCTCAGGTTTGACATTGCTGTGAAACTTCTCCTTAACAGTGGTGAGAAATCTAATATTGTTCTACCAAAATGTTCTTATTTTAAAGTTTGGATTAATTGTTTTCATGATTACAATTGTTTGCAGTTGTTGCTACAAAGATAGGAATACTTAGCCAAAAATAACTACATTGACAATAGGGTCTGCAATAACATTTGTTTAAGAATATTTTTCCTCTTTGTCCACAAATAAATAAATACAACCATTATATTTTATGTTGTTATTAAACTTCATAATGCTACTTTTATCACTAATTATGTCCAAACGTGGTACAATCTCATAGACCACTCCTGAATAAATTGTGGTTGTGCTTACCACATTCTGTTTAATAGTTACCAGATAGTAACCAGATTTGCATCTTGAAGCAAGTCATTGAGCTCCACAGACAAATAAACTTTGAATCACAAAAGATTTGCAGAGTGAATATGTAAAAACAAGAAAAACTGTATATATAGCTATATTTCTATACGTCACATTTATTCTCATCAGATGACTTAGAAGACTTGTGCCACTTCTGCAGAGAGATGGAAAAAAAGACGGACTTGAACTGGGTAACAACATTTTAGAATTATTCAAACATGTATTGTTAGGTGGTTAAATGGTTAACTTGCATAAGCAAGCTTTGATAGGATCCTGCCCTCCTGCGGACTGAAGTTGGAATAAGAAGGAATAGAAAATGAATGGATGTTATAATTGTAAACAGATGTTTTTGCTGAAAATGACTTATATTATTTGTCCCTTTTCTAGATCCAATGTGAGATATGCCTGAGGTGGTTTCATCAGGCATGTGTGGGAAGCCCACCAACAGAAAACACATTTAAGTGCTTTGCATGTTCTTTTTAGGTTTGTGTGTCTGCTGTGGTGTGCTTGTTTGTTTAGACTTTCTCTAAAAGTCGATAAATTACATTTTGAAAAATAAGCTTGATATTTTTCTTCACAAAACTTTGGTATAAGGTAACTAAGGGAAGAAAAGACCCAAAGTCTCAAAATGCACTAGATGTAACATCCATGAATCCTGTACGTTATTTTGTTCCTATGTTATAGAGGGGGAACTGATTATTTCAGCTGTCTGAAATATTCTGTTCCCCCTGTAACTCTGGCATATAAAGAGCAAATGTTTCCAAATTCACAGGAGTTGTTGTCCATGATGGCGAGGAATAAACCCAGTGAAGGAATTGTTGAAAAAATAATTTGTTCCCATGTTATAGAGGGGGAACTGATTGTTTCAGCTGTCTGAAATATTCTGTTCCCCCCCGTAACTCTGGCATATAAAGAGCAAATGTTTCCAAATTCACAAGAATATTTGTGTATGATGTGAGGAATGACCCACCCAAAATATAAGGTGATTGGTTAATCCCTGTCCCATGGGGAAACAAAACATTACGAGGTGTGAGCGTCAGGCTGGAATACTGTCTTCCCATATGTTCCTATAAATATTTTCCCCTCTTTTTAAAAGAGAAGAAATATGTTCTCATACATGACAGGGACAATATGTTTAATATAGGAATATGTAAAGTACTTAAATAATACTAGAGCGGATTATTTTAATCAAAACAACATCAGACAGTACCAATATCAAAGCAGTAAAATGTCTTTTATAAATCCAGTATTTCGTCATATTTTACATTAGAACGCGATTTACCAGAAAAATAAGCTACACTCTCATCTATTCAGGAAGCCAACAGAGTGAGCATCCATTGTTTTATATCAATAATAAAAAAGTAGAAATAAACAGGACGTGTTGGAAAACAGTGTTTGGTGGCTGACTGATGTCCGTCAGGTTAAAGTGAACATGACACAAGTTGGAAAAGACAAACAACACGAAACTGTGCAAAAAAACCTCACAAGACCAGGTTCAATTTGTATTTATTTATTTTTTCTAGGAGCTGTTGATTCAAAGTTAAGTAACAACATTGACATGAATATGTTTGGTCGTTTTCTCTGGCTGCAGTGCGCGCTCCCGACACAGGGGGAACAGAATATTTCAGGGGAACAGAATTTCGTACAACACCGGCACTGAGGTCCGACTGGCAGTCATCACAGTGAACGTTAAACACAAGTGATTTCTAACAGTTTATGTTATTATTTTAATTGTTACTGAAAATCGATTTAATATTTCAGGTGATATTAAGGTTACCCAGAATAAATGGACAGTTTTATGTAATCCAACTGTATCGCTGGAGAGTGTGATTGAGAATAAATAAGCTTTCCAATATTAATTTTTGATGAAGAAATGTGCTATATGTTTTAAAAATGTATTTATAATTCAGTTAGCATTATAATTTCTGATTCCAGGTACACCCGACGAGGGATACACCTCCAAATGTAAGTGAATCTCAGTAAAGAAGTTAAAAGTTTGAAAGAGCTTGTTTTAGGCATTTGCATAGAAATATTTTAATATTTTCTTCAAATTAAGACAAATGTAAAATTTAAAAAGGCTTTATTTTTGCTCTGATATTAAGCAAGATGTTTTTTTTTTGGTATTTTCATATTTCTTTTAGGGACAAAAGAGCAGACGGGCCAGTTAATTAAGCTCAGGAGTGAGAACCACCACCTTTTTACTGGAGCTAAAAACTCAGCCACCGTGGCTTGGAGGTACAATAACAACATTCTTTGCAGTCGGTTTCTGTCCAGTTTCAATAACTCCTATCTTTCTAACTTTCATAAATGTCCATCCAGTGATTAACATACTTCTTTCGGTTTAGGACAATTCTGGAGAAGATGGGCCAACAGGGGAAGGTCACCCCCTTTGCAGGCCAAAACAATGTGGGACAATTTGAAAAAAAAAGAATTTAGATTATGTTCAAAACTTCTCTTGTCACACACAAATAAAAAAATATTTCTAAAAGGCTTGTTGGTTTCTCTGTTTAGTCAACTCTTTTTTTTTATTCCATCTAACTTTAGGATTGTAAGTATCCAGGGTCAGGTGAGGGAGTCAGTGAAAAGCCCACTGCTGCTACTTGGCCCTGGTTTGTCCTTATGGATGAGGTGTTGGGACAGAGGTCTTCCACAACAACTCCTGTCCTAATTGCCTCCATCCCTGAGGACACTCCAGGGCCAAGTGGAGCGGTGGACAACCAGATTTCTCCATCTGGTTGTCCACCAGGAAGACAGTGAACCAGCAGGAAGGGGTCAGAAAAGAAAAAGGGACAGATATGATGGATTTAATCAGGGAGGACATGAGGGCACAGAGAATAGACAGACTGTTTTCCAAAGAATGGCACCAAAATAAGGTGCTACATAAGAAATATTAAGTTTTGTTCAGATTGTTTCTAATAAATTTCAAAATTGTTTTTGTCACTGTTATTTACATTTGACCTAACAATACACCAACTTCATTTAAAGTTATAAACAGAATTTATTATGAAAAATACAAACAACACTTTAAACAGAATGGGGGAAGAAAACATTCAAACAGATCAAGATTACAAGACAAAAGGCATAAAATAAAACTATGTACAAGTATTTACAATGGCGACAGCAGGATCAACCAGAGTGACCGGTTCCTGGAACACCTCTTCAACAGAACAAAGAGGCTTTCTGAACAGAAAGTCTCTGGCGGTGTGGCTAAATCTCTCACAAGGTCAGAGACATGGATGGGATGCTGGCACTGAGACCTGTGGTTTGTCTTTCTGGATGGTGAACGAAGCATCACACAGGTGGTCTGCAGATGTTTTTGATGCCTCTCTCCGCTGTCCACGTCATCGTCCATCAAGTGGGTTTAAAGGGCTGGCTGAATTGACGGCTGCCACATCACTAAGAGGTAATCGGAAAAATGCAGAATTAGAAGATGGTGCTCACAAAATATTACAATTAGTTATACCCCTCAAACATTAATCACATCTATAATATTATACTTGGTTGACACAGTAGTCATGTTCTGGTGGTACCTCCTCCAGGGCAGACACCTCAGCTGAAAGCTGGTCCCGCCAGAGAGCAACGCTGACTGCCTCAGTCCAAACCTCACCCTCATCCTCTTCTACAGCCTCCTCTGGGTCATCCTCTGGGGCCATGACATCCCCAGCACCAAGGCAGATGTTGTGGAGGATGGCGCATGCTGTTATGACCTGAAAACAATTTAAAAGAGGGTGCATATGTGTGTATATTATGTATAATGTATATATAAAATGGATCTAGGTCAAAACTTACGTGAGGTACAAAGGTGTCGTGCACCTCCAGCGCTTGCAGGAAGATGGCCCTGAATCTGGTTTTCATCATTCCAAAAACAGGCTCTATTATAGAGCCTGTTTTTGGAATGATGGCTGTTAAAGCGCTGGGCTCCCACACCTTGTATTGTCCTCTTGTAGGGAATGATGAGGGGGAGTGGATATTGGAGGCATCGGTACCCTCCATCAGCAAGGATAAAATGCCCTGGAGGAGGATAAACTGTACAGTGGGCTGTGGCGGAGCACCCTAGAGTCATGCACTGACCCAGGCCAGCCCACATACGTGTCAATAAAATGGCTCTGATGGTCAGAAACTGCTTGCAGGATTATGGAAGGGAAGAGTTTCCTGTTTTTGTAGCACTGACCATCGGGGCTGCTTGGGAACCTGATGCGGATATGGCAGCCGTCAATTGCACCCACAGCTTTAAGAAAAGCTCTGTGGCGTGCCAGCCCTGCAAACTCACGGGACACTGCCTTCAAGTCCTCAGGGGTCTTTAGAAGGTAGATGACCTGGTGACGAATAGCCACGATCTCCTCTGTAACTCTGTGGACGATGCGATGGACAGTAGAGCGAGGCATCCCAAACACTCTGCAGATCACTCTGTAGGATGTGCCAATTACCAGCCAGATTAGAAAAACCAAGATCTCAATAGTAGCACCCCATCCATGTCGCCTATCATGGTGCAAAAGATTAAGTAGCACTGCCAGAGACTCCCTGCTCAGCCAAAAATCAGGCCTGGTGTCCTCCTGGGTGAAGAAGCGTTTCAGGACTGGGACACTCAGGTTGATCCTGCAGTAAAGGGGTCGGGTCTAGAAAAGGGAAGAATGGAGATGGAAAAACATTATTTTTAAGGCATGCTTCTGGATATGTTAAGTGATCAAAGCAAGTAGATACTAATACACCAAAAACACTGCATTATTATATAATTATCTAAGACCAGCCAGAGGGGATCAAATACTTTATAATTCCCATCTATCTTATATAGCCATAAAGTTGCTATCTATTTGTTTATTGGCTAGAAGCTTTAAGTTAAATCAAACATCTTTTTTAACAGAACACGATTGTCTCTCAGCCGGAGATAAAATAAAGGAGATGTCTGCGACGACAATAAAACTGCTGAAGTTCCTCAAAAAATTTAAATAAAACTAGCAGAAGTCCCCTCCTTGAACCGCCACCTTAACGTGGTGGAGGGGTTTGAGTGCTCGAATGATCCTAGAGGCTATGTTGTCTGGGGCTTAAAAGCCCCCGGTAGGGTCTCCCATGGCAAACAGGCTCTAGGTGACGGGTCAGACAAAGAGCGGTTCAAGAACCCCTCATGACGACTACGAAATCGAGGCACAGAGCCGGGGTCCCACCCTGGAGCCAGGACTGGGGTCGGGACTCATCGGAGAGCGCCTGGTGGCTGGGTTGCTCCTCGCGGGACCCGGCCTGGCCAAGCCCGAACGAGATCCGCCCTGAGTACCTCAAGTCTTTGGATGTTGTGGGGCTGTCATGGTTGACACGCCTCTTCAACATTGCGTGGCGGACGGGGACAGTGCCTCTGGATTGGCAGACTGGGGTGGTGGTCCCCCTACATAAGAAAGGTGACCGGAGGGTGTGTTCCAACTACAGGGGGATCACACTCCTCACCCTCCCTGGTTAGGCCTATGCCAGGGTATTGGAGAGGAGAGTCCGGCCGATAGTCGAACCGCGGCTTCAGGAGGAGCAGTGTGGTGTTTGTCCCGGCCGTGGAACACTGGACCAGCTCTATACCTTCTACAGGGTTCATGGGAGTTTGCCCAACCGATTTACATGTGTTTTGTGGACCTGGAGAAAGCATTCGACTGTATCCCTCGAGATGCCCTGTGGGGGGTGCTCCAGGAGTATGGAATTGGGGGCCCTTTACTAGGGGCCATCCGGTCTCTGTACAAGCGGAGCAGGAGTTTGGTTTGCATTGCTGGCACTAAGTCGGACCTGTTCCCGGTGCATGTTGGACTCCGGCAGGGCTGCCCTTTGTCACCGGTCCTGTTCATAACTTTTATGGACAGGATTTCTAGGTGCAGCCAAGGGCCAGAGGGGGTCTGGTTTGGGGACCAGAGGATTTCGTCTCTTCTTTTTGCCAATGACGTGGTCCTCCTGGCCCCCTCTAGCCAGGACCTACAGCACGCACTGGGCCGGTTCGCAGCCGAGTGTGAAGCGGCTGGGATGAAAATCAGCTCCTCCAAGTCCGAGGCCATGGTCCTCGACCGGAAAAGGGTGGCTTGTCCTCTTCAGGTTGGAGGGGAGTTCCTGCCTCAAGTGGAGGAGTTTAAGTATCTCGGGTTCTTGTTCACGAGTGAGGGAAGAATGGAGCGGGAGATTGACAGACGGATCGGTGCGGCTGCCACAGTAATGGGGGCGCTGTGCCGGTCCGTTGTGGTGAAGAGAGAGCTGAGCCGAAAAGCGAAGCTCTCGATTTACCAGTTGGTCTACGTTCCTACCCTCACCTAGGGCCATGAACTTTGGGTCATGACCGAAAGAACGAGATCCCGGATACAAGCGGCTGAAATGAGCTTCCTCCGTAGGGTGGCCGGGCACTCCCTTAGAGATAGGGTGAGGAGCTCGTCCATCCAGGAGGGGCTCGGAGTAGAGCTGCTGCTCCTCCACATTGAGAAGAGCCAGTTGAGGTGGCTCGGGCATCTATACCGGATGCCTCCTGGACGCCTTCCTTGGGAGGTGTTCCAGGCACGCCCCACCGGCAGGAGGCCCAGGGGACGGCCCAGGACACGCTGGAGGGACTATGTCTCTCGGCTGGCCTGGGAACGCCTTGGGCTCTCCCCAGAGGAGCTGCAGGAGGTGTCTGGGGAGAGGGACGTCTGGGCGTCTCTGCTGAGTCGTTGCCCCCGCGACCCGGTCCCGGATAAAGCGGAAGATGACGAGTACGAGTACTACCAGAGGTTCGGCTCCATTCTGCTTTCACTGCTTGTTTCTCCTCGCAGCTACGGTTGCTAGGCGACAGCTGTTACGCTGAGGTGAGGGTGGGAACTGCTGGTAAAGGCTAGACCGTCCCAATCCGCAGCTGCTCACTTCTGGCCTCCGTGGTTTTAGCCAGCGCCATAGAAGGACCCTTTCCCTTTCTATGGAGCTGGTTTTAGCGGTCGACGAAGGACCCAGCCCACGTAGACCGAGGAACGCAGCCCCTGAGGCTTACTTCCGGGTCAGCCTCAGCGCTGGTACATTCCCTTTCCGGTTGATTTTGTCAAATGTAAATTTTTTTCAGTACTTGTAAAAGTGTTTTGCATCTTGTTAAATTCAGTCAGTCATTTTCTACTGCTTATTCCATAGTGGGTCGCAGGGAAGCTGGTGCCTATCTCCAGCAGTCTATGGGCAGGAGGCAAGGTACACCTTGGACAGGTCACCAGTCCATCGCAGGGCAACACACAAACAACCATGCACACACTCATTCATACACCTAAGGGCAATTTAGAGAGACCAATTAACCTAACAGACATGTCTTTGGACTGTGGGAGGAAGCTGGAGTACCCAGTGAGAACCCATGCATGCACAGGGAGAACATGCAAACTCCATGCAGAAAGACCCCTGGATGGGAATTGAACCCAGGACCTTCTTGCTGCAAGGCAACAGTGCTATCAACTGCGCCACCGTGCAGCCCAAATTGTTAAATTGCTTTCTGAAATATTAGTTTGTTTTCTGAAATGTAAATTTGTTTCAGTACTTGTAAAAGTGTTTTGCATCTTGTTAAATTGTTTTCTGAAATATTAATTTGTTTTCTGAAATGTAAATTTGTTTCAGTACTTGTAAAAGTGTTTTGCATCTTGTTAAATTGTTTTCTGAAATATTAATTTGTTTTCTGAAATGTAAATTTATTTCAGTACTTCTAAAAATGTTTCGCATCTTGTTAAATTGTTTTCTGAAATGTTAATTTGTCTTTAAGTTTGTAAAAGTGTTTTAGATTTTGTAATGTTGGTTTGCCCCCCTGGCCACTGTCTGATTATAATAGGAGGACACATTCTCAGCATGCTCTGTTCAGAGACAGAGCTGTCAAGAGCACCGGGGAGATCAGCTTCAAATCTGGTATAGCTAAAAGTTTATTTTTAACTTATTACACTGAAATGTTGTTAGAACACTTGTAGAGAGAAAAGAAAATGTCGGAACATATTTCAGGAAACAAAGAAGGTGGTGAAGTCTGTCATTCTGCTTCTATCGAGAAATACAACACAATCTTTTAGCAGTGAGTGTTCATCTTTAAGAATTCCTTAAGTGCGTGTGAATGCTCCTTGATAATAATAATGATGATGTTCAATTTATATTCTTTAGAACCCACAAGTGACGAGCTGGATGGTATCGTTTTACCACAGACCGACTACGGTAATTATTAACTGCAACAAAATCTGGTTTAGTCAACTGGAGAATGCTATTTTGTGATTTAAAAAAATAAATGAAAGAAATTCTTCTTACAGATTTAACGAGAGGCATATATCTGAATGGTCACATTGGAGGGGTCAGCGGTTGTAACCGTCTGCCCCCAAAAAAAATCAAAGTTGAGACGGAAACTTGTCTTCAAAAAAGACAATCCGATCCCAACTGAACATATCCACGGACGAGAGGGTGACGCCATTCATGCACCACAGTTTTTAATTGTAATATCCCCTGATCGTGCGCCGGAAAAAATAACAGCTCCGGAAGAGGAGAGTAAGTTAAAAAATATTATTTTCTATGCATATGTTTTCACGGGTGTATGCGATATTGCAGACTTGTTTTAACCCTTGAATAAATATTTTACAGATATATCGAATTATTTAATCCAGAACCCAAGCCTGGATAACATTCCGCAGAACTGTACCAGTTCAATGCAGGACTTTCTATACCTTGTCAGAGGTAAACATCCCCATATCCGAGCAGGAAGACTCTAAAAATACTAACGTGAAGCCAAAAAAGTCTCTTCGTAAAACAATTCTACCTCCCCGATGGATCACATTTTCATCATAAACCGTTATAAGAAAATGAGATGTGTTACCTATTTCTTTCATTCAATAAAATCTCTATTGATTATATTTTCATTTCTAGCATCATGCTCTACTTCACACACACACACACACATACACACACACTGATATATATTTTCATTAGAATTTAAACAAATATTAACATCAGACAAAAAAAGACATTTTAAATTCCATAACAATCCTGAAACATCTCCAAGGAGCATGCACTGTGAGTGAAAAATGTAGAACTTTGATTAATGACACATTTCTGGTATTTTTTTACAAAGTTAGATACCATCAAATCATTCTTAAATACATCTCCGGTGTATTTAGACAATACTTGCTGCAGTGATAAACTGCATGCTCTATTACAGAGATAATAAATACAATGGTAACCGCACACTGTGGACAGAGTGTTTTGAAGCTGGTTATTGTGATACAATATTTTTGATGATCTGTCTTTTAAGAATGTTACGATGCTTGACGGTTAGAAATCAAAATCCGGAGGGAATCCATAAGAGTCAAAAAAGATGGCTTCACCATTCTCTTCCAAGGTCAGAGCCAACCAGTGTTCTCCGGGCATGTGTGAAGGATGTGTGTTCACTACAAAGTATGCGGGTCCTGTGAATGTGTCAGTGAGCAGCGGCAGCTGGTCGCACGCCCATACACCATAAAACAAACCTTCCAGCAGATGATGAAGCAGGTTCTCAATTTCATGTTTATTCATGCGTGATTAGATTAATAATAATCCACCAGCACACGCCTCTTTGAATCAATCTCTAAAATAGTCATAACAAGCGTAGATGATCAGCGTAGTAGTATGAGGCAGTGTCCTCACCCGGGTTAAGATTAAATGTGAATAGAGAGTATCCTTGATTAAATTCCTGACGTGTTATGCTCAGCAGAAGATCTTTTAGATGTCGTCCTGTACCCGTGAACAAGTTGTAATACTCTCTCACTGAATTGCCTTGGTTAAAATTGGGTTGGAAGGAATTTGTCTACCATCCTTGCATAAGGCTAAATATTCCATATCAAAATGATTAAAAACAAATGGATTGAGATCGCGTGTTCCTGTAAAGGAGTTGTGATCTAGTAACTCAATCACCACATACTTGAGAAAGACACCTAAGAAAAGATTCTCTTGGGTGCCCACCCTTGAATTTTCAGGGATGGAATATGTTTTTACATTCACACGTGAAAGTGGATAGAGAGCATTTGCTTTCATTAAAACTGTAGAGTGACCCAGTTGTACAGCTGGAGAGACAGTAACTTTTTTGATGAAAAGAGATGCTCCTAATATCCTGAGTTTAAAGTGGAGTCTCTTGCAGCCATGAGACAAAAAGAATCGTTGGTTCTTATAAATTAAATTTTGAGGTCAACAGAGTTTAAAAGAAGTCTCTTGCAGAAAAATATGTCTGCATGCAGGGGGCCTAGGAAATGTACCTCCCTGGAATTTGCCGTAAAGCCTGCTCTGCTGTTAAGACCTTGGTTAGGGCCGTTAGTTGTAATGATAAAGTTCAGAGCCCCTGCAGTGTCTTTATAAAAAAGACCAGAGCTAAACTGGCTTTTTAAAGAATCCTCAGAAAAGTTTAACAATGTCTCAATCATGGCTCTATATGGATGTGTAGCGCTGGATTGTGAAATCAATTAATCTCCGAGAGTGATATCACACTGACTGAAGATGGTGTTTAACAGGTAGTTGATGAGCCCTATGGGTGCATCATCCGGCAGGTTTGTTCCATCCTCATTAGTAATTTTCACTCTGAGATGGAACAGCGTATTGTTGAGATCCAGATACTTTTCTCCGTCTCCCGGAATGAATAACTCGATCGGGCCTCCATCGGCCATTGCTGATAAAGGCTGGATCTCGGTGTAAATTTTATCTTCGATTGATAGCTGCGTCATCGGGGCAGAAAATAAATCCAGTTCTGCCAGCGTGCACTCTGATGATTTGTTATGTAAAAGAACCATTATTTAAATATATCAAAACTTGCGAAAGACTTCCGTCCTCTTCGTGTGTCAGCTCCAACTGATCTCCTTTTTCGTGCTTGTCGTTGTTTTTTAACCGTCCTTCAACGATTAGCAGGGGGTCTTGTTCGGGTCTTTTGGATAAAACCATAATTCCTGAATTTCTGGGACGATGAGGTGGTTGGCGAGTAGAGATCTGGAGAAAGTGGATGACACAGTCTGGTGTTGAAGCTTTCACCATGCTCAGGAGAGAAGAGGGTCTCTGCTTGCTGGTTGTAGAGGTCCCAGTATGGTGTTTTCCCGTACGCTCATACATTCTCAAGGTTTGCTGCCCTCTGTTGTGAAGAAGAGTCTGTGAGCTCGCAGTTAGACTCAGATATATATCATAGGAAGGGGGTGGGTCCTCAAAAAGAGGGTGGGTCCTCAAAAGAGGACAGGCTTTAGTTGCACAACAGGGAATGTCAGCATTCTTTTCACTGACATTACATCAGTCCAACAGCGTGAGTTTTGGAAAAGGTTGGAAAGACGCTGTTCAATTTCATTCATCTTCTCAGCCCAAGCATCATACCGCAGCTTGTCTTGAATACACTACAGTCCTGATGAAATGCCTCCAGCACAAACAGATCTGAGGGGATCATCTGGTTGTTCTTGCGTCTGCTTACCTGAAAAGACCAGCAACCATTTGCCAAAGGTTTTTTCTAAATGAACATTGCAAAACACTATGGAAAACCTTTGGAATTTCTACGAGAACCCCCGGGTTGCATTCATCCTCATCGTCACTAAAGCTGCAGCAAATATGGACTAACTAAGTTGAAGCATATATGTTTCACAAACGTTTTAGAGGGCAATGTGCCAGGTGCAAATGGCAGTAAGGCAAAGGATGCGAAAACTTTCCCAAATGTGTTTTTCATTTCATAAAAAGGAAATGAAATGGAATTTGGTCAAATAAAAGTGCAGATTTCCATTGTAGAAGTCCTTCTGCATATGGCATAGCCTTTGGTTATGACATTTAACCTGTGTATCATCAAAATGTACATTTTCAAACATAATTAAAGCTGCAAGCAGCATTGAAGGCCCTCGCACCTCAGCGCAACTTGGCCTGTGCAGCGACAACGGGAGCCTGGCATCGCCGGCTCCACGCCACCTACGAGGCCGCCGTTCAATTCCAAATGTCGCCTCTGGGTGGCGCTGTGAGTGTCATGTCATGATCTTCACTCATGCACAATTCTAGTCTGACGAGAAGTATTCAAAATTTGGGGGACCTTCCAGATGGAAGCTGCACTCACTTGTTTATTAGCGGGTGGGCCTGAAATGATGTCATATACTGACTGTGTCAACATGTCCATCATTAACTCATGATCCTGTATACTACATTTCAAGTGGATCCAATGATGTATGAGGGAGATATAGCCATTGAAGTGTCCTAGGGGGCGCTGTTGATCCAATGTAATTCAATAGAGGTGTTTGGGGGCTGACAAAGATCAACCATATTTATTTTGGAGTGAATCGGACCATGCATGTGTAATTTAGAGCCAAACGTATGGCCGTGGCATGGTATCAGAATTTGCCACGCCATCATAGCCACACCCTCCAGGTAAAGCAGTCAGTACTGGCGACTGTCTAAGACCATCATGTTATCTGTTACTTGGGACAGTTTCACATTGATTAGGTGAAGAACATCAAAAATTGACTCTCTAAAGGAAAACATGACACGTCCTGTTCTCAGGGGGCGGGGCTTTGATGATCTCAGCATCTGATCAGTGAATATTGTTCAGGGCCAGAAGCAGATCAATCTCAGAAGGTTTCAGGTCTCTGTGACGTTCCTTGTAGGAGCTACATCAATTTCGTCTTTTATGGCGAGAATTCATATTTTGAGGCTTGGCCACGCCCACACGCTTTCATGTATCAAAAAGATTTTGATAACTTTTGATCCCCAGTGCCTTAAGAGTCTACTGAGTGATTTTCAAGTCTCTAAGTCAAAAGCTGTAGGAGGAGTTCTTCTTTCTGCTCTGGGTGGAGGAGGACGCTTTTTCTCTGTCTCCTGCACCCCTCCCATATCTGCCCTGCTTCAGCTCTGTGTCTTGTCTTCTTTTTGGAGCCTCTTTTTGCATATCTTCCAAATTCTGAGTTATGGATTTGGTCAGCTGGTCTCTCAATGCAATTGATCAAATGTTCTCGACGAGAAGACAGGGTGAAGGAGAGTCCACTAGTCCGGACGGGACGTTTTTCTCTGGATACACAATGGACTCCTGGCAGAAGTGGAGGATTGTGTGTTTGTCAATAATGTCAGTCGAGGATGTGGAAGATATGTATATAATTGGATGTTTGATATCAGGAGTTCTGCTTTTTGGAGTCAGTGGTTGCTGTTCTGGCAATTGTGAGGCTGCCTGGCATGTGTGATGGGATCTTCAGGGCAATCAGCACTCAGACTGAGATGTTACGTGAGCTGAATCGCAGACTGGATGTGATCCTTACACAGGATCGTAGGCAGGTTGCGGTTCCTGGACTCGGGGGTGAAATGGGATAAATCTTGGAGAAAGTTGTTCGCTCGGATCTGGCGAAAGACCAGGAATTTGGCTGTTTGGATTCGCCTTTGAGAAGCACCAGCGAGACTCTCAAGGCTGACGGAAATTTAAGAGTCAGCCTAACCCAAATAATTATTGTTTTTCTGAATCTGGCTTCCCTGCACGGCCTTGATGGCTGGCTATCTTAAACTTCTTCTGGAAGTTATGTAAATATGACGCTCTGCTCCCTCTGCTTCCTCCCTCCCCTGAGGACATCTGCTGCTCACACCATAATAATACTGCTCAGAATGGCCAGTTGATGAACATTCCAACGTACCGTCAAGGACAATGGCCTCTGTGGCAGTGCTTAATGGACTTACTTGCACACACTCACTTGCACACACACTGTAATAAACGATTATGGGTTTCTGTCAGGTGAGCTTATTTAATCAAGTCATCTGTACAAATTACTTAATTTAACTGATTAAAAGTTGTTACAAGAACGTCAATTTAAAAAGAGAGAGAAAAACTACAAATAATCCATTCTGCACACTTAAGAAAAGTAGTTCCAGCTGTGATCCACAGAACACGCGTGCCCCCACTACGTCACATACACTGTCACATGGTACACTCTTCAGAAAATTTTCAGAATGATTCACCATCTTCGCCATCTTCTTTCTCGCTGGATCTCATCCTTCCAGACTAAGTAGACTTTATTTCAATACTTTTTAGGATTTATTTGAGAACACTGTTCGATTTAACTATGTTTTTGTTTTTAACAGACGTCTAACGTTTTTAATTCCGTATTTCATACTATATTTATGTTTAATTTTTAAGGGAACTAGCTAGCTTGTTGGGCACCTTTCCAAAAGAAACCGTAGGTATTTTTCTGCCTGGACATCTAATAATTGTTTAAAAATATTTGTAAAATATGAAAAATATTAAAATTTAATTTTTCTGTGGCATTGAGTTTTACTTCATTGTAATCATTCTTATCCCGCTTGCTTATTGCCCGTTTCCCGCTCTGCCGCACTCCTCTTGCTCTGCAGTCGGCTATAGCTGCACTGGCTGCCTTCCACAGACAGAAAAAACTTGGAAAGAGGGATATAGAGAATACAAACTGTAAAGGTAAGAATATAATTGAAAGCAGATAAAAGTACAATTTAAATGTATTTTTGATCCACTAATGACATAAAAACGGTTTAAATTCTAAAATAAATATAAACTCAGATTATGGGTGTTGCATCTGTGGGTAATCGTTGTGAGATGGTTCAACACCCCCACTTTTCCCACAGTTTTTCTCAAATACTTTGTGGTGTTATATTTGCGGCAATAATGTGAGCGCATATATCCATTTCAACAAACAAAAATTTGTGGTGTGTGCGTTTAAATCTCACACAGCTCAACTCTGAGTAACTGTTGCTCTGAATGCACCGTGTTGGTGCTCGGCTCTGTCGCGCTTGCAAAGTGACTCGCGCGTGCCCGGCTCTGATCCCTGCTTTTCATGAATGCGCTTAGCGCTCGCGTTCAGTGCTTGCGCTTTGGCCTGTGCTGCACAGGGGTGAATGTGAGCCGATACGGTCCGGTACTGCATACCACTGCGCCCGTACACAGTACCGGGAAGAGGGAAGAACGGCTGTCTGCTATGAAGCAGTCATCCAGAACCAGTTACGGCTGCAAAAACTCACGAGCACACAAAGATCAGATCCGCAACCAGTAGGCAGTCTAATGGTGCGTTCACACCAAACGCGGATTCTGCGACTATTTTGCGTCATTTGTGTGCTTTTGCCTGCTTGAAATTCCGCGTGAACTCCGAGTTGCCATTTGGCAACAAGCGGCATCGCTTCGCCGTGTCATCAAATAAGAGGAGCTTCCATCTGCTGCTTGCTGGTTTCAACTGAACATGGTGGACATGGATTTCACGGACTGGGTTCACCAGATTCTTCAGGGACGGGAACAGTTCGGAGATTACCACCACCTACTCCAGGAGCTGCGTCTGGATGACGATCGATTTCAGCGGTACTTCCGTCTATCCAGGACCCAGTTCGAAGATCTGCTGTCCTGTGTTGGGAGACGAATCGGCCTCTGGGACACCAACTACCGGCGCTTTATCCCCACTGCAGAACGCCTGTCCATCTGTCTTCGGTGAGTAAATACATCTCAGCTCAATAAAAAAAAGCCGATTTTTAATGTCCACATCTAGTAAATATAAGATATTTGTGCCTAAACATAACCTGGCCAGGTCCTTTCAGTACTTGTCTCTGTAAAAGTAAATTGTTGAGTCATTCAACTCTGGCTTGCCGCACACCGCCACTATGATCTGGTCCTCCATCTTCACTGACAACCACTTCTTCTCCGCTGCAGTCTTTCACCCTACGTCACAGCCACATCCCTGATTGGTTGATGCGACGCGAATTTAGGAAAAAGTTCAGATTTTTCAACTTGTCCATCGCTCTTGCTCCGCTCCCGCTTCACTCCGCGCGCCTTCCGCACCACGTCCTTCGTCTCCTTTGCACCGCCTTGCGCGCTCCGCTCCTGAACGCGCCTCTATATAGGGATAACATGTAAATCAGCGTTCGGTGTGAACACACCATAAAACACGACTTAATCTGTTTATAAATATAGCTTTTTTCCCCTAATTTCAGATAGTTTCTGAACTGTTCTGCCATGCTGGATCCTCAATACTCTTGCTTTACTTCTCTCCCCTGGGAGCTATTTCGTGAACGGCCAGCCTTCAACATGAGCACCGCTACGTTTAATGTCTGTCTGCTCGCCGTTAAATACCTCAGTTAAAAGCAAAGGGAGAGTAACTAGTTGTGTTTCATGTTATTTTGCCACATTACAACAACACAGTACTGCTCGAAAACACCGCTTAGGACCAGAGGTTTCACATACACTACACGAGAGCGCATGCACGCTTACCTCCAAAACAGAGCGGTTGCCAAGGCGATCGGTGTGATCGATTTAATGGACTGGGAGATTTTACACAGATGCTCAAGATAAACATATGCACCCACTTACATCGCCTTCACCGATCCTGGCATGATGTTGTTTTGGATACGTGTTGCTTCTTTGTGCTGAGTTTTTTTGCAATCTCAAACTGTATCCTGCTAAGGATAAAGTGTGAAATATGATTTTTCCCTCTACTTACCTAATGTGGTCTCTTTTCTCATCTAGCAAGGGCAGCGCCTGTGAGTGGGCAGCAAAGCCTCGGTGACCTGTCCCCCCCTTGTCTTGTGTCATGATGTATGTTTGGATGGGTTGTACTGGAATTCTAATTTCCCCTCGGGGATCAATAAAGTATCTTTGAATTTGAATTGAGTTCGCTCAGATATGCGGGCTAGAAAGGAAAAAACCAGGGTCAAAATGGCAACTTCAATCCAAAATGGCCGACTTCCTGTTGGGTTTGGACCAATGCTCCAGGATACTTTTTTGTAGGCCCTGAGAAGTTACATATGTGTACCAAATTTCAGATTCCTCGGTTAAAGCATGGCTTGGGGCTGATTTTTAAAACTTTTCTAGGGGGTGCTGTGGACGAATTAGGCCACGCCCACCAAATATGTAATCAGATCTCTGTTGGGAACTGGACTAGGATCAATCACATTGAATTTGGTGGAGATCAGATGATGTATGTGGAAATTAAAGCCAAACGTATGGCCATGGCGTGACATCCAACTTCGTTGTGCCACCACGCCCACGCCCTTTTATAAAAAGTCACTGTGCTTCAAACAACGTTAGACCCACTAGTTATCAGTCACCCGACGCAAATTGAAGCGGATTGAAAGTAGACAGGCAGATAACGACCTTTCCCAGTAAAAAAAATGACTTCCTGTTCTCAGGGCGTGACTTCGATGATGTCAGCATTTGACCCCATAGGATCGTCGGGAACCCGAAGGTCCTCCTTCATGCCAACTTTGGTGTGATTTGGCGTTTCTTTGGGAAAGTTATTGCATTTTTTTCACTTTGGGCGCGAACGGCATTTTTGTGCCCCGGTCACAACCCCTAAACATGGCCGAAAACTCACAATTTTGACAACTTTGAATCCCCCTTGCCTTAACTGCATATTGACCAAATATGAAGCTGATAGCTCAAAATCCCTAGGAGTTCGTTAAAGTTCGAGGTGAGTAAAAGTGAAAAACTGCAAAAAAATGGCCTTGGACCCAAAATGGCTGACTTTCTGTGCGTTTTAGGGCATACACCAAGATACTTTTTTTCTTGGTTTGAGGACCTCTACCTGTGTGCCTAATTTCAGATTTCTACGACTTACGGTTCAGCCTATCTCACGTTTGAGGGTGTGGTTAAGTGATTTGGCCAAGCCCACTGACGACGACATTAAGGAACAAGAATTTCACGTGGGAGACAATTTTGGGTAAAATCGTGTGCGTTTTGGGGCTTGGCAAAGTCCCCAAATTGCCCCGCAAAGATGCAATGGCAACCTTCCTGATCTAAGCTGCACTCACTTGTTAGTTAGTAAAATAATGTCATCAATTGATTGTGTCAACATGTCCAGCATTGATCCATGATCATGTACACTAAATTTCAAGTGGATCTGATGACGTATGAAGGAGATAGAGCACATGTAATGTGCTAGGGGGCGCTGTTGATCCAAATTCCAATGTAATGTAATGGAGCTGTTTAGGGGCTGACAAAGATCAACCATATTCACTTTGGAGTAAATCGGACCATGCATGTGTAATTTAGAGCCAAACGTATGGCCATGGCGTGACATCAGACTTCGCCATGCCACCACGGCCTCACCCTCTAGCCAAACCTGTCAGTACTGGAGACCAAGTTAGACCATCATGTTATCTATCATTGGAGACAATTTCATGTTGATTAGGTGAAGGATAACTAATATGCCCCACACTAAGTGAAACATTACACTTCCGGTTCTCAGGGGGCGGGGCTTCGATCATGTCAGCAGTTGACCATTGAATATTGTTCCAGTCATCATATGGATAAACCCCAGAAGGTTTCATTTCTCTCTGACTTTCCTTGTAGAAACTATAAAAATTTTATGTTTCATGGCGAGAAGTAAGATTTTGAGGCTTAGCCACGACCACATACTTTCATGTAGCAAAAAGCTTTTGATAACTTTTAATCCCCAATGCCTTAAGACTATACTTTTGATTTTGAAGTCTGTAAGTCAAAAGCTGTAGGAGAAATTCGCTCAGATTCGACGTGTGTGAACGAGATAAAATTGTGGCTTTGATCCAAAATGGCCGACTTCCTGTGGGGTTTGGACAATGGGTCCAAGAGACTTTTTTGTAGGTCCTGAGAAGTTACATAGGTGTACTGAATTTTATAAACCTCGGACAAAACATGCCTTGGGGCTGGTTGTTTTAGTGCTTCTAGAGGGCGCTGTGGAGCAATTAGGCTACGCCCACCAATTATTTCACTGGAAATCTTTATGGGGCTGGACCCGTAATCAATCATATTGAGTTTGGTGGCGATCGGCTTAGAAATGTGGAAATCAGAGGCAAACATAAGGCCATGGTGTGACGTCTGTCCTCGCCACGGCCACACCCTCCCACGTAAAGTCTCTGTGTTCCAAACCATCTTTTACAGTAAAACATGACACTTCCTGTTCTCAGGGGGCGGGGCTTTGCTGATGTCAGGATCTGACCATTGAATATTGTTCGGGGCCAGATGTGGATCAATACCAGAATGTTTTGTGTGTCTGTGACTTTCCTTGTAAGAGCTATAACAATTTAAATGTTTTGGGCGAGTCATCAAACTTTGAGGCCTGGCTCCGCCCCCTCAACATCCTCCAAAACTCTCAAGTTTGATAACTTTAGATCTCCCATCCCTTCTGAGCAAACTGACCAAATTTCAAGCCGATTGATCAAAATCTGTAGGAGCAGTTCGATCAAATACGAAGGCTGTAAACGGCAAAAATGGGGTCAAAATCAAAACTTCAATCCAAGACGGCCGACTTCCTGTTTGTTGTAGGACATGGGTGCAAGAGAGTTTTAGGTAAGTCTTGGGGAGTTCTACAAGTGCACCAATTTTCATAATTGTATGATAAAGTAAGGTCAATGCGGAGGCTTTTTTGAAAATTTCAGGGGGGCGCTGTTGAGCCATTTCTATTGCGACTTTTGCGAAACCCTTAAAATATGTAAATTTCACACACGACTGATGGCTCCGCAAAATTCTAATTACAATAGGCCCTTGCAGCCTTACTGCTCGGGCCTAACTAGAAGCTAACAGAGTAGCGGGCAAACTAGCAGCCAGCGGACAGCAGCCAGCGGACAGCAACCGGCAGACTGTAATGTGCAAGCCAATTACATCACCAGAGAATGTGCTAGAAAGACAAGTTATGCCTTGTTAGAAAGGTTAGTGTCTCTAATTTGTTATGATATGAGACATATGGGGGTCCTGCAAAGAAAAAGGGGCTTTTTGTACCGTTTTGTTCAGAGTCAGCAATTTCTGAGAGACCTTAAAATGTCATTGCCTGTGTTTAAGTTGCTGTAAAACTAAAGGATATGTGTGCAAAACTCATTTGGGAAATTGTTTTGTGAAGATTTATGCCCCCTCTTACAATATATTTAAGAAAAAAAAAATTGGTGTAGTTTTACCTAGTTTTATAGACCGCCAAAAAGGGGCGTGGCTTAGTATTATTTTACTAAACATGATAACTAGCTAAACACCACTAAAGATTATGTACCCAGAAAGGTTGCTGGTCCTCATTCAAAATAATGTTTTCAAAATAATGTATTATTTTAACATTTCCTTAATAATGTTTCCTTAAATATTATTTTTTCTAAACGTGATAACTAATTAAACATGATCGAAATATGTTTGACTTTGAGTTGACTTATTTTTGTTAATAAATTCTTCTGTTTTAAGAAATCGGGTTAATTCATTCTGTGTGTGTGCAGAGTTTTGCTGTTCAATAATGTCAGAGCTTGGCTCATCCCTTTCAATTTTGTCCTAATACCAACGCCTTATTGGAAGACGACGATGATGATGACGAATACCTGATAGATAAAAATCATGTCAAACTCAACACTGCTATCCTATTTCACTACTGAATAAACTCACTCCCAAACATCCACCTTCATCAAGATGCTTGTCTGCACAGACAACTAACTTCACTACCTTATTTTATGGACCCTGGTAAACCCAGAATACACTTTATAAGCTGCAGGGATCAGACAGAACTTATTTCAATGATAGCTTTCTTCTTGCCACTGTTCCATAAAGGCCAGATTTGTGGTGTGTGCAACAAACAAATGTCCTTTTGACAAAATGTCTTACTATGAATCTCTGTGACTCATCCAGAGTTACCTCGGCCCTATTGGATGCTTCTCCTGATTAATGTTCTCCCTGGCCAGCTTCTGTTGATTGAACAGCTCTTTGAGATGTTTAAAGCTTGGGATCAGGCTTTTACAACCTGACCCCGCTTTAAACCTCTTCAGAACTTCTTCTTGTTCTTCTTGATATTGATTGATTTAGAACCGATCTTCTCCTTTCAACATGCCACGATCATCGTGCTGGGTCTCAAGATACTCTTATGAGACATTCATGCTGTTTGTGATGTGATCTAGTCTGCTACAAGGACGTTTGGACCGCTCTGACCTCAAATTGTTGATATTCAACATGTTGGATTGTCATGGTCCAATATACTACAGTTCGGGGGGATTCTTTGAGGACAAACGAGAACACTCGTACTTGTACTCGTCGTCTTCCGCTTTATCCAGGACAGCAGACTCAGCAGAGATGCCCAGACGTCCCTCTCCCCAGACACCTCCTCCAGCTCCTCCGGGGGGAGCCCAAGGCGTTCCCAGGCCAGCCGAGAGACATAGTCCCTCCAGCGTGTCCTGGGCCGTCCCCTGGGCCTCCTCCCGATGGGGCGTGCCTGGAACACCTCCCGAGGAAGGCGTCCAGGTATAGATGCCCGAGCCACCTCAACTGGCTCCTCTCGATGTGGAGGAGTAGCGGCTCTACTCCGAGCCCCTCCTGGATGGACGAGCTCCTCACCCTATCTCTAAGGGAGTGCCCGGCCACCCTACGGAGGAAGCTCATTTCAGCCGCTTGTATCCGGGATCTCGTTCTTTCGGTCATGACCCAAAGTTCATGGCCCTAGGTGAGGGTAGGAATGTAGACCAACTGGTAAATCGAGAGCTTCGCTTTTCAGCTCAGCTCTCTCTTCACCACAACGGACCGGCACAGCGCCCCCATTACTGTGGCAGTCGCACCGATCCGTCTGTCGATCTCCCACTCCATTCTTTCCTCACTCGTGAACAAGACCCCGAGATACTTAAACTCCTCCACTTGAGGCAGGAACTCCCCTCCAACCTAAAGAGGACAAGCCACCCTTTTCCGGTCGAGAACCATGGCCTCGGACTTGGAGGAGCTGATCCTCATCCCAGCCGCTTCACACTCGGCTGCGAACTGCCCCAGTGCATGCTGTAGGTCTTGGCTAGAGGGGGCCAGCAGGACCACGTCATCTGCAAAAAGAAGAGACAAAATCCTCTGGTCCCCAAACCAGACCCCCTCCAGCCCTTGGCTGCGTCTAGAAATCCTGTCCATAAAAGTTATGAACAGGACCGGTGACAAAGGGCAGCCCTGCCGGAGTCCAACATGCACCGGGAACAGGTCCGACTTAGTGCCAGCAATGCGAACCAAACTCCTGCTCCGCTTGTACAGAGATCGGATGGCCCCTAGTAAAGGGCCCTTGATTCCATACTCCTGGAGCAACCCCCACAGGGCATCACGAGGGACACAGTCGAATGCTTTCTCCAGGTCCACAAAACACATGTGGACCGGTTGGGCAAACTCCCATGAACCCTCGAGTACTCTGTAGAGGGCATAGAGCTGGTCCAGTGTTCCACGGCCGGGACGAAAACCACACTGCTCCTCCTGAAGCCGGGGTTTGACTATCGGCCGGACTCTCCTCTCCAATACCCTGGCGTAGGCCTTACCAGGGAGGCTGAGGGTGCGATCCCCCTGTAGATGGAACACACCCTCCGGTCACCCTTCTTATGTAGGGGGACCACCACCACCCCAGTCCAAAGGCATTGTCCCCGTCTGCCACGCAATGTTGAAGAGGCGTGTCAACCATGACAGCCCCACAACATCCAAAGACTTGAGGTACTCAGGGCGGATCTCATCCAACCCCGAAGCCCTGCCACCACGGAGCTTTTTAACCACCTCGGTGACTTCAGCCTGGATGATGAAAGAGTCCAACCCCGAGTCCCCAGCCTCTGTTTCCACCAGGGAATGCGTGATGGCAGGATTGAGGAGATCCTCGAAGTACTCCTTCCACCGGCCGATAATGTCCCCAGTCAAGGTCAGCAGCTCCCCACCCCCACTGTAAACAGTGTTGGCGAAGCACTTCTTCCCCCTCCTGAGGCGCCGGACGGTTTGCCAGAATTGCTTCGGGGCCAACCGGTAGTCCTTCTCCATGGCCTCACCGAACTCCTCCCAGGTCCACGTTTTTGGCCCCACGGTACCCGTCAGCCACCTCAGGAGTCCCACAAGCCAACCACAGCCGATAGGACTCCTTACTGCCGGTGTCCACCACCGGGTTCGGGGATTGCCGCCGCAACAGGCACCGCAGACCTTACGGCGGCAGCTACGGGCAGCAGCATCGACAATAGATGCGGAGAACATGGTCCACTCGGACTCTATGTCTCCAACATCCCTCGGAATCTGGTCAAAGATCTCCTGGAGGTGGGAGTTGAATACATCCCTGGCCGAGGGCTCCGCCAGACGTTCCCAGCAGACCCTCACTATGCGCTTGGGCCTGCCAAGTCTGTGCGGCTTTCTCCTCCCCCAGCGGATCCAACTCACCACCAGGTGGTGATCAGTGGACAGCTCAGCCCCTCTCTTCACCCGAGTGTCCAAAACATGCGGCCGAAGGTCTGATGATACGACAACAAAGTCAATCATCGACCTCCTGCCTAGGGTATCCTGGTGCCAAATGCACTGATAGACACCCTTATGTTTGAACATGGTGTTCATTATGGACAATCCGTGACTAGCACAGAAGTCTAATAACAAAACACCGCTCGGATTCAGATCGGAGAGGTCACGCCTCTCCAGGTGTCACTGTCATTTCCCACGTGGGCGTTGAAGTCCCCCAGCAGAATAATGGAGTCCCCAGGAGGGGCAATATCCAGCACCCCCGACAGGGACGCCAAGAAGGCCGGGTACTCCGCACTACCACTCGGCCCGTAGGCTGAAATGATAGTCAGAGACCTCTCCCCAACCCGAAGGCGCAGGGATGCGACCCTCTCATCCACTGGGGTAAACCCAACACGAGACGGCTGAGCTGGGGGGCGACAAGCAAACCCACCGCAGCCCGCCGCCTCTCCCCGTGGGCCACTCCAGAGTAGAAGAGAGTCCAGCCCCTCTCGAGGAGATGGGTTCCTTGCCCCCCAGCGAGGTGACATTCCACATCCCTAGAGCCAGCCTAAGCATCCGGGGATCAGGCCGCCGAGGTCTCCACCTTCGACCCGTCACCTAGAGCCTGTTTGCCATGGGAGACCCTACCAGGGGCATTTAAGCCCCAGACAACATAGCCTCTGGGATCATTCGAGCACTCAAACCCCTCCACCACGTTAAGGTGGCGGTTCAAGGAGGGGTTCTCTGAGGACAAACGAGAACACAGCCTGTTGAATGTGATGTGCTGGCAATCAGAAAGTGAGGTGACAGAAAGGTGAAGTGGAATTACTCTGTTGTTGTTCTCAAGAGGGTTTGTAAGATTTTCCATCTGACATCTGAATGTTTGTGAGTGAAATCTGTTTGTGTGTGGTGTGTTGGGCTTGCCGTGTGGTGGGCAATCACACACTGCAGGACCAAACCTGTTATATCTACTGTTTTTTATCGTCATGTGTGGGGTCTCTCAGGTTTTAAAAATCAACCAACATTTTCAAAATCTTGCTTTATAAGCAGTTGTCCAGGGTGATATTAAAAAGGACACACAAGCACCAAATAAAAATATGTAATTAATTTGTCAGGTGTTCTCATAACAACTTTTCTGTTGCTATTATGGATGTGCAGAAAAGGAGTAGTAGGTATCGCCTGCTTTATGCTCAGAATAGGGAAACCAGCTTATGTGCGTTGTGTTCTATCCCGACCCAGAATTTCATAGTTTCAGTTTAATTTGTTGGGTGGACGCAGAAGGCGGGGATTGCCAAGCAACATTAATTTGTCAACTTGTGTCACTAATGTCTGTGACATTTGAAGGTAATTGCTTGAACTGGGTTCTATTTGAAAGTATCAGACTAAAGGGGCTAAGTACAGGGGTTTGACGATGAAACTGAAACACCTGGTTTTAGACCACAATAATTTATTAGTATGGTGTAGGGCCTCCTTTTGCAGACAATACAGCATCAATTCGTCTTGGGAATGACATATACAAGTCCTGCACAGTGGTCAGAGGGATTTTAAGCCATTCTTCTGGCAGGATAGTGGCCAGGTCACTACGTGATACTGTTGGAGGAAAACATTTCCTGACTCGCTCCTCCAAAACACCCCAAAGTGGCTCAATAATATTTAGATAATAATATTTAGATCTGGTGACTGTGCAGGCCATGGGAGATGTTCAACTTCACTTTCATGTTCATCAAACCAATCTTTCACCAGTCTTGCTGTGCGTATTGGTGCATTGTCATCCTGATACACGGCACCGCCTTCAGGATACAATGTTTGAACCATTGGATGCACATGGTCCTCAAGAATGGTTTGGTAGTCCTTGGCAGTGACGCGCACATCTAGCACAAGTATTGGGCCAAGGGAATGCCATGATATGGCAGCCCAAACCATCACTGATCCACCCCCATGCTTCACTCTGGGCATGCAACAGTCTGGGTGGTACGCTTCTTTGGGGTTTCTCCACACCGTAACTCTCCTGGATGTGGGGAAAACAGTAAAGGTGGACTCATCAGAGAACAATACATGTTTCACATTGTCCACAGCCCAAGATTTTGCTCCTTGCACCATTGAAACCGACGTTTGGCATTGGCATGAGTGACCAAAGGTTTGGCTATAGCAGCCTAACCGTGTATATTCACCCTGTGGAGCTCCCGACGGACAGTTCTGGTGGAAACAGGAGAGTTGAGGTGCACATTTAATTCTGCCGTGATTTGGGCAGCCGTGGTTTCATGTTTTTTGGATACAATCCGGGTTAGCACCCGAACATCCCTTTCAGACAGCTTCCTCTTGCGTCCACAGTTAATCCTGTTGGATGTGGTTCGTCCTTCTTGGTGGTATACTGACATTACCCTGGATACCGTGGCTCTTGATACATCACAAAGACTTGCTGTCTTGGTCACAGATGCGCCAGCAAGACATGCACCAAGAATTTGTCCTCTTTCGAACTCTGGTATGTCACCCATAATGTTGTGTGCATTTCAATATTTTGAGCAAAACTGTACTCTTACCCTGCTAATTGAACCTTCACACTCTGATCTTACTGGTGCAATGTGCAATCAATGAAGACTGGCTACCAGGCTGGTCCAATTTAGCCATGAAACCTCCCACACTAAAATGACAGGTGTTTCAATTTCATTGTCCAACCCCTGTACATGTGCATGTTACATGTATCAGATTTTTCCTCAAAATAAAAAAGAGGGAGAAAATATCTACTTTTCCTTACACCCTACAGTTATGCAATACTATGTGCTGGTCTATCAAACAAAATCTGAGTGAAATACTTGAAACGATCAGTGTTGTAAAAAAAAATTAAATGCGTATGCAAAGCTCTGTAACTGAATGATTAAATGCATTTTAGTTATCTTTGAAGTGATAAATTTGGGTTGTCAGAACAAGTCTCTACACTGGTTCTCTGGTATTCATCTAATCAACATTTATCCCCACAGGCCTTTCTTCTGGAGATCAGGTGTATGTAGCCAAGTGTGTGTGTGTGTGTGTGTGTGTGTGTGTGTGAGAGAGAGAGAGTTGAGACACAACCATGTGACACACCATCCACGATTGCCCCACCCCCCCCCCCCCCCCCCTCCATCCCATTCCTGCTATTTTTTTTTTAACTCGCTTGCAGTTTCATGGATCGTGTTACTGGCTTCTCTCCCCGCTCCACTGAGCCCACCGTCTCTGCACCAATCACAGCCCACCGTTACATACGACCACATGCATGCGCGAAGACACACATTCTGAAACACATAGCCACAGACACACACACATACCCACACTGTGTAACGGTGACACATCGCTCCAGTTCCCACTGTGCTCCCCTCACATGCGTCCCCACCGACTCCTCTGCGTAGCGCTGGCTGCGCCAAGATGAGCGTGGTCTCCTCGGTACCATCCGAACGGTACCACCCCACCGTCTGACTAAGCCGGAGCCACACTGAGACGCAGAGGGAGGACACCATCTTTCCTCTGTGAAAAGCCACCTTTCTGTCGCGTAAAGGACACCGCGGGGCAACGCGTTTGTTGTTTCGGCATCCTTCCTCACCCCCCCCCCCCCCCTCTCTCTCTCTCCTCGTCTTCCTCTCCTTTTCTCCGCAGCCTCCGTTATTACCGGTCACTCGGTGTAAAGGAGAAACCGGGCATTTCGCCCTGACTTGGTGGAATAACACCTTTTTGTATCTTTATCCTTTTTTCCCACTGGGTGTTGCGAGCGCGCAGCTGCTGTGCGCCGGTGTAGATTCCTGTGAATGGTGGATTTGGCAAACATGGAGACAGTGGAGAAGGAATGCGGGGCCCTCGGGGGACTATTCCAGGCGATAGTGAATGACATGAAGGTAAATATACGCTGCTTCATTTTAAACCTCTGTCACTGGATCTGCGCTCAGCGCTGATGCGCATGGTGGGATCAACATCCTCATATATATATATATATATATATATATATATATATATATTATATGGGGTCGGGGGCACATCTCCCCTCATAGATTTTTCAGTTATTAAACATCATGACGGATTGGTTTTACCAAAGTAATGCGGCCGCGAAACCCCGCACCATCCCTCTCCTCTACCCCCTATAGAAAACTAGATGCGCATGTAAACGTCAATGCTAACGTCTTCGGACGTGATCCTAAATCATCTCCCTTGTCCCCAGATCCTCCAAAGACAGAGGGAAAAAAGATAAAATAGCCCTTCTACCAGAATCTGACATCTTGTGAGGATCCGGTACAGTTTGGTGGTGCTCTGGTGCGAACGGCCACTTGGGCTCTTTAGGAGCCCAGTTTGAGTTATTATTCTGAGCCCGTTCATCTCAGAGGCTCGGAGGAGCGGGTCCTGTGGATCAGATTCCTTCATTGCAACGCATGTTAATCATACATGCCTTCATCAGAATGCATATCATCTTGGCATGTAAGGAGAGGTACAGATTGGGACCTTCTGTGTCATCTCAGTGAGAGTGCAGAGTCACTCGTTCTCCTGCAGGCTGATCTGTCAGGAAAACATTGAAGGCGTTAAAAGCCAAACAGGAACCCAGCCTGCCTACCTGCCTGCTTCTTCTTTCTTCTTGTCTGCCTGCTCTCAGCACCAGCATAGAAATTATGTCAGGTTATGTCAGTATCTGCAGCAGACCTCTTCCCAGGTTAATTGGTTCAGTACCCAGGTTCGATGCTTTGAGCTGATCTCTGCTCTTTATGCTACTCTGACAATCCATCTATTTTCTCACCGTGATGTCAGGGCAGGGCAGGGCAGGTTTCCTGTTGCTAGTGGCAGATCAGCAAAAACTCAAACACATTAACTATCAACTCCGATAGGTGATTATGTAACAACAGAAATATCTTGCGTTAAGATTATTGAAAATGTATCACACTTATTGAAATAACCAACATTAAAGTGGCAGTTCTTGGATTAATGGAGCCAAGCCCTTCTGTTTTACTCTGTTTTTGTTTTTACATTGAAGTGTCACAAATCCAAAGTGTGTTTATAACTAAAATAATTCTGGCTTAACTAGTCTAGTTTGTTGTCTCAATAATAATGGTCCCAAAGCCAAAGAAACACAATGTGCTCTTTTTGTGTATTCACAAACAGAATCAAAGTTTCATAGACAACAAACTGATTTGAAATGAATCTGTTCAGTTGGCACATCAGTCCAGTTTAGGTCATACCAGTGTTTCATACTTTGAAGTAGTGCTGACTGAATTTAGTCAAGAGCACTTGAAATACAATGAAAATCTTCCCATCAGTGACATAATTTAATGTCATTTTGCTGAAGCAATGTCAGCATCATATCCAGCTATTACACACAGTGTTGGTCACCCATATGCTTTTATTCTAATTCATTCGTTGTCCTTTATGGTGTCTTTTCTCCTTTTGTTAGACCCAGTGATGCACCAATAAATCAGTTAGTAATTGAAACTGGCCAGTTTTTCCTTCATAAGTGCTGACCTTGTGGCATCATCTGCAGTTATATGGGTGCTGTTGCTGTGCTGTTCCCTGTGACTTAGGGAAGAAAGAGCTGAGCCAAAAAATCGAAGTTCTGCATTTAACAGTACATCTATGTTCCATCTATGTTGGGTGGCTCGACAGCCTAGAGATAAGAAGCCTTCTCTTCCGGTGAGAAGTCAGCTGAGGTGGTTCAAATTAGGATGCTTCCTGGCCAACTCCCTTCGGAGGTTTTCTAAACAGTTGGAGGAGAACCTTGGAAGATCCAGAAAGTTCTGGACTGACCATATATCTGTATGGCTTGTGAAAGCCCTGCTGGGGAAAGGGATGACTGGGCTTACCTCCTTGACCTGTTACCCCTCTGACTTTATCTTGGAAAAGCAGAAGACGGTGAATCAATCAATTTACTTGAAAAAAGTTAGAATTGTCCAAAATTTGAATTTGAAGTTCAGATCTTAGAGAAAACATGAATAAGGGGTCAGGCAAGAAAAGGGTGACCAGTGTATCTCTAGTTAACCCCATTGTCTCATCTTTAAAGTGTGAACAGAATTTTTGGTCTGCTGTGGTTCTCAACTCAGGCAAAGCAGACTTCGTGCAACACTGGCTACTGGGTACACTGGGTAATAATAAGACACATTTAAATGGTACTCATTTCCAAAGCGTCAATCCAGGATACTGTGAATTGTTCCAAACATTTCTTCAGCAACCCCTTATCTATTCCAAAACACAGCACTCAGGCAGAAAACACTAGAACTAGCTTGTGTTACGTGATTTGATTATATAGAAGAATTCAGTTGATTATTGAATATGTATTTGAAAAGTGATTAAAGTATTGAGAAATACTTTACCTTTTAATTTCCAGGTGCACTTAAGACTTTCTCTGAATATCTTGAAGGTCCAGACTAATTGTATGGTACAAAATAGCATGGTGTTGTTCTGTAAAGTATAGTATAGTGTTGTATAGTGTAATATTGTATGGTCTTTGATCAAAGCCTTTCAATTTAACAGTTTCTCTCTGTATCTCCATGTTTCTTTGTTTCATCTATAATTCATGTGTGCTCTAATAGTTTCCCTGTTTATGTTCTCCTGCTCAGTCTCAAATATATGGGTCAGTTGTCTTTGAGCTAAATAAAAAAAAAAAAACTTCTGGCTTAATTTGGAATGGATGAATTGCTCAGGTCTCAGGAGGGGAACGCCGTTGGTGAGCAGCTGAGAATCGTTGAGTCATCAGCCTTCTAAGTCCCCTTTCCTCAGCCGAAAACAATGTGGTTTTAATCAGTGATTACAGCTCACTACAGAAAAAATGTTGCAGCAGATGAAACAAAGGAACTAACAGATTTTCTTTACCAGTCCCAGAAACAGGCACTGTTTTTGACTGCTCTGCCTATTGAATTGATGTCAGAAAAATTTGACCAACCAGTTGCGGCGCTGGGAAAAATGTTGAAAATATCAGTAAACAAATGTGAATGGCTCCATTTTTGATTGATTGAAAGTACAGTAAAAGTTAAAATCAGAACTGCAAACAAATCTGCAATCAAATGTTAGTATAATGTACTTTGCATTCAAAATGAAAAAGACTGTCTAATGTCTTTGGCTGTCTACTTAATGACAGACCTGAACATGTATGCTCAAAACGCATATTTTAATCAAATCTTCATTTGTTTTAAAGATCTGCCATGTGTCCCTTAATTATCCTCTGCCGTTAGAGCCCTGAAAGTCTATGGATATCTTTTTTATTGGGATTTCAGATAGGCCTGTCATTTCCTGTATTCAGCTCTAAAATAAACATTGAAAAAGATAATTTTTTAGCCCATGTGTCTTGTCCATATTTAGCCTAAACAAGCGTTAAAAGGCAGGTTTGGCTCACTAAATTGATCAAGCCTGCTGACACTTTTCAAGCACTAGGCATGACATTCGCACACCTTTCTCAGACACTGAACATATGTTTTATTAAAAAGAAAAAACAAGCTAAAATTTGAAGTGGCTTAGTGAAGAGACAAAATGCAAATAAACATAGTGCATGTACAGGAAAGACATACTAGGGGGCATTGACAAAATGCACCTTATTTGTCACCATCTTGACAAATCTTTCCTCATAGTACTGCAACCAGACTTGGACTTTTATAAAACTTATCTTATACTCTTATCCATTTGCACTACATGAATAATTTGGTTTAATTAGGCCTCCCATTGGTAATCAGAAAGGAACACTCATACAACTGGAGTTGGAAGAATAAAACATAAAGGTTGCTCCAATCGGAGTAGGAAAGTCAGCAGTTTATCTGCAGCCAAGGCCTGTAGATCCAATATGGCTGCCTTGCATATAAAACTTACTGATAGCCACCATAATAAAACAAACAAAACTGTCCATTCTCCTTTAGTGAATATGTTGCTAGAGTACTTGAACTTAAAAATGAAAGAAATGTGGTGTTATTAGCCGATAATGCATTTAGCCTGGTCACTGTGCATATCAATTAACAAATGGCACTGCTTTTCAGCAGTTAGACCTACAGCAAGGTTATGTTGGGTTTGATGTCATTCCCAAATCCAACTTTCAACTTATGAGGTAAATAGAACACTGCACAAGTAGCCACCAGATTCAGCGTCCTCAGCTTCAGTTTCTGCTATCAGATCTTGAACTTTTCTCCAGTGCGGTCTTATCAGTGTGCCTAAACAATTCATGTTTTCATGGTTCGTTTCTTGGTATTTGCCTAGTAAAGAATTGAAACCACAATTTTCTCTGAGGGCAACCCAAGTACCACCAGTTGTAGCCCATACGTTTTTACCACAATTGAAGAACCAAGAATAAAGATGTTTATACTGTTGACATTGAAGGGATGGTTGGGTTTATTAGCAGGGGGTTGTGTGAAGTAGTCAGTGTCATATTTGTGGTAAACAGTGGTCAGTATTGGTAGGCTGTGGGAAGAGCAAGGCCAAAAAAAAAAACTCTTGAGATTGAGCTTTTAACTTCCTGAGCTTCATTTGGAAAAAGTTTGGAAATATATAAAAAGAAATCAGACAAAGAAAAGCTCTATAAATAAAGTAATGGCCAAGTCTACATGTGGACATAGCTGACATGAGTTTGTAGAAGTTTTACCAGATCCTTGTTGGGTACAAACACAGATTCATATGCAGAGTCAAACAGATGTATGCTGATTTCAGCAAAGTGGATTTATGAGAATGCACTTTTTTCTTCCTCTTTCTACTTATCTTCCTCTTTCCCTCCCTACTCCTCCCTTCCTTTTCCGTGCCTCAGCAGGACCTCCACCTACTGTGGTCTTTGACTCCGCTACATGCATCATATATAACCTGGATTTTGTGTTGCAAATAATTTTATAACCAAAATTAGATATTTATTGGGTAGCACAGTGCTATGTTGTCAGCTGTGGGTTTTCACATGGTAGGCAAATTCCTGGCTTTTAACTGCAGTGTGAAGATGTGTGTGCATGGTTTTCTGTCCAACATGTCACTGTGATGGACTGGCGACCCGTCCAGAACGTGGCCTGCATGTGTTTTCACCTACTTGCTTACTTGCATTATGTGGTTGGTGGTTGATGTGCATCTCTCCAGCCTATGTATCAGTACTCTAGTAATATATCTGTGTCACAGGGCTTATAAAATGAAGGGGGTCAGTTGCAAGGTCAGCTGACTGCAGTGGACACAGGAGAATATTATGTTGATATTGGCACAAATATGCTAAAATATTAACATTTCAAACTTTGGAGAGACATTATTTCAGAGCAATAACTGAATGTTTACTTGATTTCCATGAGGATTCAGAATCACTAACTTTGTAGACTAAAGAAAAGGTATTTAAAATTTTGATGAGCTTCAGACCCATTAGAACATGAATTAATTATAACAAAAATATCACTGTCTTTTTTTCTGTCTGAGAGGCGTTTTTGTCTTGAGATTTTAACTGTTTTAGTCTGCTAAGTTTAAAATTATTGTGGGATGCCATTTCAGTTAATAATATGAAATGATATATGACATACTTTGACATGATTTTCAAAGGCTCTGCGGAAGTCATGTCTCCTTTTCGGATTACAATTGTATGAGCCTTCTCATCCTGAGGGTCTGATGCTCAAGAGTGGTTCAATAGTTGTTTCTAGCCTTAGCCTTCATAATCTGGTAGATTTCCCAACTTCCTGCAGTTTCTTTTTACAGTTATATGCTCTGTAGATCCTTTTTTTTAATTTTTCCACTAAACATGATGTCCATTTTCAATTGGACTTGTATATTACCCAGACAAAACATAGAGGTGAGAGCCAGTTGACCCAGTTGAATTTTGATTATTGTTCCAAGCCAGGCTCCCGTTACTCCTCATAGTTAACTCACAACAAACCCTTGAGGGCAATTACTATGGGGCCATTGAGAAACCTACAGACATGGGACCGATGTTTCAACTAGTATGCGGTCCACTTGTAAATGTTACCTCAGTTGTGGCATAGATTTGTTTCCATTTTGTGAAAACTGATAAGAGGACCAATGAGGACAGGTAGTACACAAACAGATTTAACCATTAGATCGGAGTTAAGGTCACAATTTTGTAAATCATATATTTTCAGGTGGAAATGTGCATGGATGCAACAACAGAAATTAGTTTTATAGTAAATATAAGTGTTTTTCAGCCAATAGTTACCTAAAACATTTGGCTTAAAGGCCTAACCTTTTGTGCTAATATCTAACATTATCCTTTTTATCCTAATATATGTCCGCCTGACCTGACCTGTACCTAACCGCCTATATGATCATTTTGTACATTTGCTAAGAGCTATAGAAATAAGGTTTTTGTTTTACTATCACAATATTTAAAATTCTATATGGCAAAGTACACAGAAGGTGTTCAGTGCAGATATTGTACGTTTCCTTGGTTATTTATACATATTCTCTGATTTCTATAACTGTCTTCAAATTGACTCAGTGTATAAATGCATTGAAGATAGCAATTCTAGAGCTATCAATTTGAGACTTTTCCTCAAATAAACTAAAAAAAGAAATGTTTGTGTATTTAAAAAAATAAATTCTTGTGTATTTGTTAATTGTCATTATTAATCACTGAGAGATTTATCACAACTAGTGTGATGAATCAGTCATAAGAAGTATGTCAAGAAATCCAATCTAATATCAATGCAGAAATATATTCCTCGATTAAAATTTCCATCACTGCTTTGCTGGACACCCAGAAGAAATTCCAGAAGGTTTATGCTGGCCAACCATCTGCTTTGCATGAATTCCCTGGACATGCATGCTTCACCATAGAAAAAAAGAAGGATATACACAAAATCATATATTCATGGGTGACTGACAGTCAAAATGCTCATTTGCATTCAAGGTGTAGATGTTTCCTTCTGCCAGTCTGTTTTATTGCAGATTCACCAACAACACACCACAGCATTTTTAGCTGAAAATTCAAATCAACATTTTTCATATATGTATTAGAGCTCTAAACATGCAAGATAAAAAGCCAAACTAACAAGGAAAGATAAGTGGTTTTAGGGGTCAGAGACAGATCTTGCTGACTGCAACACTTTTTATCTTTTCTTTTGATTAGATCACACGCTTCAGCCAATCTAAAGTCTATGAACTGTCAGCCCTTTTAGTTGTTGCAGGAACATATATTTCTTGTCCCTCTCTGTTGAAAAAAGCAACTGTAGCCATGTAGAATTTCCAGGAAGTATCTTAGTTTTTGCATTTTTGCATTATTAATAGACTTTTTTTAAGCTTCTTACACATTTTTGTTGTTTCTGATGTACATGTAAGGGAAGTTGTAACTTGGCTTGAATGATTTATTCTGTTAGTGAAACCTTGATAACACTTAATATTGAGTGGCCCCTATATGAAGGCTAGTTGCAAACTTAAAAGTGCATACACTCAAAATACAATGTCTTAAGGTATTGTTGAAACAATTTAACCTTATATGATTATTCATACATTTACAGTATTTGTCAATCAACAAACACTTGTCATAATGGTTTTCAGGTATTTGTATAGAAAACCGCTGTATTATCATTTGGAATGACAAACTTAAATCCAACAGGGTTTGTTCACCTGCTGCAAAATGTACAAACTTTGCAGTTTTGCTCTTTTTGTACCTTTTAGAGGTTGAAAATTGAGCTGAAATTCTCCACTGCAGGACAAATAAAGCATTATTCTATTCTATTCTATTCTATTCTCTCTTATGTGTATAACATGGAGGTAAGAAGGGACCACTTAGTTATGAAATAGGGTATAAATTGCCAAAGGCTTGACTTGTGAATGTGAAAATTTGTGAAAGGAAAGGCACCTCCCTGTTGTTTTTTTTCGTCCTTGCCTTTAAGCGTTTCCAAATGTCCTAGCTGTACCAGGAAAGCAAATTTGGGAAATTTGGCAGGAACAGTTGTTTCAGACTTTCCTCATTAAATAACTAAACTAGAGAGACAGAAACTCAACAGAGCAAAAGAGCTGGAAGTAAAGGGGTTAGTTTTCTCACTGAGACCAACCATGGTTGTTCATCTTTTCAGAAGCCAATGACAATTATGGCCCATGACTCTGGCCCATACGGCAGAACTGAAGATGCTCTGTCAAAGCATGTCATTACTCCAATCTGTGGTGTGTTGCGGATGTCTGTGTGGTCCAAGGGACTTCCCAACAAGTGGTTGTTGAGGTTTCACTGGATGTTAACAGAAAGTGAAGAAAACACAGATGTCTCACCCATTGCTCCATCCAGTTCTTGGTTAATCACTCACAAACCTTTTCAGGACAGCTGTAATACATGTCAAAATAAAACAAAAACTTGAATTGGCTGATGTGACGTGACAAGTCAAAGTAATTCATAGTGAAAAAAACTGACTATATATTACAGAGATGTAATATGCATGAAGCTTGTTTTGAATAAGCAAAATGTGATCTAAGGAGAGCGATCAGCATTGAACTAGAACCAATGTGGTGAAAGACCACAGAGCATGCAAGAAACCTTGGTGAGGTCTAATCTAATGTTTTTACTAAATTAGAATATTATCACCTTAAGCACATTAAAGACATGAAATTATTGTTGTGGTGTCTATACACTGTAAAAAATCAATAAGGCAGCAGCTGCTCATCCAAAATGCTGCTGTCAGAGTCCTGACAATGAAATCTGGCAGTAGCTTGGACAGGAAATGTTTTTCAAAATCATTTCACGGCAATTCTTAAGCCACTGCACTGGCTCCCAAACCCCCCCCCCCCCCCCCCCCAAAAAAAACAACAGCACATTTTAAAATGTTGCTGGATAATGGAGCACTAAATGGTCTTGGGTTGAAATACATTTCTGAGTTGCTTATCAATCCGAACTGTGGACCATGTAGAACTCTGAGGTCATCACCGACCAGGACACTCCCTGGTCAAAGGATCACAACTAAACAAAGCAGGTAGTATTTATGTTCTATACTCATTAGCTCTGAAACAAACATCCTGAACAATACTTTTTAAAAGCTTAAAGGTTTTTGTTATTTTAATGTCTTTTTTGTAATGTGTAAAGCACTCTGGAATTCCTTGTGTATGAATGGTGCTGTATAAATAAACTTGCCTTGCCTAAAGTCATGAACAACCCACCAACATTTACATTATCATACAGGTTCGATTTAATTCCTATTCAGTCATGAATGAGAGGTTCAGTGAAGTCTGATCATGTTCTTTCGTTTAAAATGGAGGTCTGTGAAGAATCCTTCTAGTCTCTTCTTAAACCCACCAATCTATGTCACAATTTCTGTCCCAGTGTTTGGTTAAAACTTCCAAACTTCTGTCCCAGCAGCTTAAACCCAGCATTTGGGTTTAAAAGACCCAAAATGTTATGCCCCTTTTCCACTGACTTGATTTGGCCCGACTTGGCTCCACTTGGCTCGCTTCGCGAGCATTTCCATTACTGTTATTTCAGTACCGGTACCTATTTTTTGGTATCTCCTTCTTAGCAGGGCTAAGCGAAGCTGAGTCGGTACTGTACGTGGCGTGAACAAACGACTGTTCACTGATTGGCCGTGGGCGCGGCCAGCCGTAAGAGTCGACCTGCAAAAAAAACAAGCGCAATTTTCAAACGTGCATTCGAGCGAGTGAAAGAAACATATGATGGAGTCTGCACAGTTATCCAGAAAGGTCATCCCTTGGAGCAAAGATGAGGTGCAAGCTTTTCTGGCGATCATAGGAGACTGCAATATTCAGCGGTAGCTGGATGGGGCGACAAGGAATGAAAAGGTGTTTGTTGATGTAGCTAATCAAATGGCCAGCCAAGGTTTTTACCACACATTGCGGCAGTGCTTCATTCGCGGTTATGCAGCACGACACATGATGCTTTAAAGCCGCGCCTCCAGGAGGTGTTCCCTTCAGCGGAGCGAAAGCAGGAAATGCAACACACAACGTGCAGAGCCGTGCGGAGCTGTTCCGGGCTAGCCAAATCGAGCCAGTGGAAAAGGGGCATTAGTATGTAGATTCCCTCTGCTGTTTATGACATATATACATGCACAGACCAACAGCAGGTCTGAGCAGTTCTTTAGAAGAAGCTTTGGGGTGTTACTCATCTGTAACTTTGTAACAGTGCCAGAAGATTTAAATCAATTATTGTCTTGAGCAAAATAAGCGTTTCTTACAATTCGTTTATTTATTTAAAACAGTTATTAATGCTAGATGTTATAGTTAGTTAAAAATAGACTGGGCATAAAAAAAACATGAAATACATTTTACACAGAAACAAATACTTGCATTTACGGCATTTAAGCATACCACATGATATGTGGAACAATGTGTTTTGAAAAGACACAAGTGAGGATGGTTTGCCAAGATTCACAGCCCAATGTTTTTGTGAAAAACAAACTGAAAGAGTATT
Source organism: Girardinichthys multiradiatus (assembly GCF_021462225.1). Classification (NCBI taxonomy): domain Eukaryota; kingdom Metazoa; phylum Chordata; class Actinopteri; order Cyprinodontiformes; family Goodeidae; genus Girardinichthys; species Girardinichthys multiradiatus. The sequence goes on along the minus strand of NC_061797.1, from coordinate 7,521,407 downwards.
CATGCAAACAAACAAACTACCAAGCATGGTGGTGGAGGGGGGATGATGTTGGATTGTTTTACAGCCACAGGACCTGGTCATAGAAAATGAACATGATCATGTCAGGCTTTCTGTCTAATCTAAGTAGATTATAACTAAAACGCTGGCATGTTAAACGACAATGAGTCCAGACCACAGGCTCAAATGTTCCGACAAGGCCATGATGCAGTTTTTTCATAAAACAGCAAACCTCAGTGAATGGAGGCCAGTTTTTAGGGACATGGACATAATTCCTCCTCAATGAAGCAACGGACTGATGAAGTCACAGAAAAGATAGAGACTGCGCATTAGTGCTGCTTTTGCAGATTTTGTACTTAAAATTAGCCTGACTGATTTAGCCTATTAATATTTTCATAGCAAAACACACCATTGAAACCCCGCCCCCCCTCCCAAGATGCCAGTGGGACAACAGAATCATAGGACATGCAAAGGAGCATCTCCCTCGTTAGAGCTCGTTAAAGTCTCTGAGGTCGTTAGGGTCCCGAGGCTCGTTACAGCCCGCAGAGATGAATGGGGAGGACTGGTTTGTCGGAGGCATAGAGGCTGCTTGGGAGTAAGCCAAGGCAGCCTCAGTCAGTGAGCCCTTTGTCGGGCCTGTCAAAGCGTTCTCATCAACCTCAGCTGTTCACTGTAAAACATACTGATCATTATGAACATGCTAGAGACTTACACTGAGAATAACAATGAGTGTGGCAAATCAATATTCTGTTGTTAATCTCAAAAATAAAGTCAATGGATGAAAAGAGATCTCTTCATGCTCTAAATATCAGACATGGCCTACATTGATTATTGACTACAGTGCTGAGTTACTTGGTGGTCTAATAAAACGGACTTTAGCAACATTTGTCATATCGTGCAGTCTGCTTTTTTATAAAAGTGCCTTCGTACGGGATAATGTCAAAAATCAACCAGAATGTGAATGCTGTTTGTATTATTATTCCACAAGGGTTTTGAGCCTGCCCAAAACATCCTTTGGAAGGATGTAGTGGCTTGTTATTGTGATCACAGCGTATTGGGGTCCTGGGTGGAACAAGTCTGAGCATGGTGGCAGGTGGCAGCTTAACAAAAAGTGGAGATTTTGCACACATGTGGCTTGGTAGAACTTGAACATGAGGTCACCTCCTAGGTCAGCACTGACCAAAATGCTGTGCAATAAAAGGCAGAAATCTTTAATGAAAAACAATTAAATATCACAATATGCATAAACTAAAAAGAAAAGTATAAAATGCAATCATCTAAAAATGTCAGCTGGAATCAGATGACAAGGAAAAACTGTACTGACTGAGCTGTTCTTTCAGCACACAGGTGGATCCTAATATGTTCTAAGCAAGCTGTGCCAGGCTTGGTCTAGACATTATTAGAATATGTTTTGCTATATACTGGTCCTTCTCAAAATATTAGCATATTGTGATAAAGTTCATTATTTTCCATAATGTCATGATGAAAATTTAACATTCATATATTTTAGATTCATTGCACACTAACTGAAATATTTCAGGTCTTTTATTGTCTTAATACGGATGATTTTGGCATACAGCTCATGAAAACCCGAAATTCCTATCTCACAAAATTAGCATATCATTAAAAGGGTCTCTAAACGAGCTATGAACCTAATCATCTGAATCAACGAGTTAACTCTAAACACCTGCAAAAGATTCCTGGGGCCTTTAAAACTCCCAGCCTGGTTCATCACTCAAAACCCCAATCATGGGTAAGACTGCCGACCTGACTGCTGTCCAGAAGGCCACTATTGACACCCTCAAGCAAGAGGGTAAGACACAGATAGAAATTTCTGTACGAATAGGCTGTTCCCAGAGTGCTGTATCAAGGCACCTCAGTGGGAAGTCTGTGGGAAGGAAAAAGTGTGGCAGAAAACGGTGCACAACGAGAAGAGGTGACCAGACCCTGAGGAAGATTGTGGAGAAGGGCCGATTCCAGACCTTGGGGGACCTGCGGAAACAGTGGACTGAGTCTGGAGTAGAAACATCCAGAGCCACCGTGCAAAGGCGTGTGCAGGAAATGGGCTACAAGTGCCGCATTCCCCGGACCTGGGCTACAGAGAAGCAGCACTGGACTGTTGCTCAGTGGTCCAAAGTACTTTTTTCGGATGAAAGCAAATTCTGCATGTCATTCAGAAATCAAGGTGCCAGAGTCTGGAGGAAGACTGGGGAGAAGGAAATGCCAAAATGCCAGAAGTCCAGTGTCAGTGATGGTCTGGAGTGCCGTGTCAGCTGCTGGTGTTGGTCCACTGTGTTTTATCAAGGGCAGGGTCAATGCAGCTAGCTATCAGGAGATTTTGGAGCTCTTCATGCTTCCATCTGTTGAAAAGCTTTATGGAGATGAAGATTTCATTCTTCAGCACGACCTGGCACCTGCTCACAGTGCCAAAACCACTGGTAAATGGTTTACTGACCATGGTATCACTGTGCTCAATTGGCCTGCCAACTCTCCTGACCTGAACCCCATAGAGAATCTGTGGGATATTGTGAAGAGAACGTTGAGAGACTCAAGAACCAACACTCTGGATGAGCTAAAGGCCGCTATCGAAGCATCCTGGGCCTCCATAAGACCTCAGTAGTGCCACAGGTTGATTGCCTCCATGCCACGCCGCATTGAAGCAGTAATTTCTGCCAAAGGATTCCCGACCAAGTATTGAGTGCATAACTGTACATGATTATTTGAAGGTTGACGATTTTGTATTAAAAACACTTTTCTTTTATTGGTCGGATGAAATATGCTAATTTTGTGAGATAGGAATTTTGGGTTTTCATGAGCTGTATGCCAAAATCATCCGTATTAAGACAATAAAAGACCTGAAATATTTCAGTTAGTGTGCAATGAATCTAAAATATATGAATGTTAAATTTTCATCATGACATTATGGAAAATAATGAACTTTATCACAATATGCTAATATTTTGAGAAGGACCTGTATAGTGTGGAGGAGTGCAGTCTTAGGGGAAAGTCCTAACAGAGTGGTGATCACCTTCACACTGAAGAGGGTTTCCAAATTTGCCATGATCTAAAAGACTGTTTAGGTCATGGAGAATGTAGTGAGGTGAAGGCACCTAACCATGCTGTGGTGACGTCATGTATGAGCAACGACTGTCAGGCTTTTAGGCCCGTTTTTAAACAGTAGCTCAAGCCCATAGTCCAGAACCAGCAGTCCTTTAATTGTGGAGCACTGGTAGCTAATTCTGCTAATAAGATCATGCACATTGATAGCTTCCTGTGTATGGCGGTATGTATTACATGACATTCATCTGTTCTGTTGTTCCACAACATCCTTCCCACACTCCAGATGTTTCACTGATAGGGCACCTATGAGCTGTTGCCTTGCAGCACAGGGACACAGCAACACACATGTGGTTTCCTCTTTCCTTTCATCACTGTCTTTAGGTAGGAATTAGCCGCTGCACTTCATCAATTATGCATTGAGGGAGCCTCTTTCTCATTTTCTCATCTCTGCTTTGTGCTGAATTTTTTTTTTCTTTAGAATAAATCTCCAGCCTCTGTGGTTGGAGAAGGGCTTTACTAAAGTGGAGGGAGTCATAAAGAAAAGAAATGCAGATAGAATCACAATGTTTATGGTTGATACCAAACACAACACCCTCAGCACTTATTGGCAACCCCAGTAAAAATGTATAAAATAACCCAAAAATATATTCAGCTTATATTGCAGTCGCAAAATCTGACAGTGAAGACATTGGCAAAATCTAATCTAATTCATTTGAATATATTTATTTAATAGGGGAATAAGCACTGGTTCCATGTTTTGCATTCCTAACAATTCCTAAGGGAATGTAACTGCAGAATGTGGTAACTATATACACATTAAATTTTTAGAGATGATCAGAGAGTTGAGGAGCTTTTAATCCATGACTTCCTGTTTCCCTGGGATATAAATATGACACATCATTGAGGACATTTTCTGTCTTCATAATGTGATGGACAGGCAAAATATCCTGGAAGCAGAGATGGATGGATGGATGGATGGATTTCTTTTCCAGGGAAGCTAAAAGTTGTGCAGGTGGAGCAGGGATTTCTAATATCAACAGAAGCCTTGAAAATATGTATTCATGTGAAAATGAAAGTTCAGACTATCATTGAAATGATAGTCTGATCATGTCCAGAATATGTAAGTTACTTTGATGGGACATTTAACTACAGAACAGATAAAGCATTACATCTGAGAAACCTTTCTAGAGATTATCTATGTGGCATTATTCTTTTGGGAGGAACACAGCCATTGCCAACCTTCATAAAAATAAATTTGATCCTTTCTGGGAATATTTCTAGGCAGTCGATTATGTATATAAAGTACTTTGAAATTAGCCTCTTTTGTTGGATTCTTGTGAATCTCTTAATGAATGAATTGCCTCAGTTATATGACAAAAAAAGAGCAAATCTCTAATCTCTCACTGCCTCCACCTTTTCCCTCTCTCCCTCTGTCTCTCCTGCTGGATTTCCTCTGTTTTTCTGTCTTGCTGTGGGGGAAACAAAGGGAACAAAAGAATGAGAGGAGACATTAAGCTCTTCGTCCACTGTGGTGAGTGGTGGTGTAGGGCTCTCAATAGAAAGCTGGCCAGACTAGGCGGACTGATGCTATGAGAACTAGGCCAGAGGACTGTTGACAGCACACCAGAGTCTAAAGTCATAGAGGGGGATAAAGTGAATGATTTCTACAAAGAAGAGTGCTGAGAGATAAAGAAAAAATAACACATTGTTTCATCTGAGGAATTTTTATTTGGCAGGATAAAAGTAGACTCAAGGGTCTTGGCTTTTAAAACACATAAGATCAGTCAAACACAGTTTACCTACTAGTTATATACATGCACTTGATGGAGGCCAGTTTTAATAATTAAACTGGAACTAAATACAGTTATGTGGTTCAAGCCTTCCGGCACACGTCCCTTTTCATTGTAGAGCAAGCATCAATTTATGTTAAAAACTAATAAATAATAGAAGGAAAGCACATAAACAAAGATGATAACTGGGAACATGAACTGTAAAGTGAACGTTTTGGGTTCAACACAGCACAGTTTACATGCAGCCCATAATGCCAATAAAAACAGGTCAACACAGTGAGATAAAATCTTAGCTGAGCAATGGAGTTCTTACATTTGTCACGAGAAATTTTGGAATGCTCCAAGTTCACTCAACAGTCTGCTCAACCGCCAAGTCTGTGCGATGTACAGATCCTTCTCAAAATATTAGCATATTGTGATAAAGTTCATTATTTTCCATAATGTCATGATGAAAATGTAACATTCATATATTTTAGATTCATTGCACACTAACTGAAATATTTCAGGTCTTTTATTGTCTTAATACGTATGATTTTGGCATACAGCTCATGAAAACCCAAAATTCCTATCTCACAAAATTAGCATATCATTAAAAGGGTCTCTAAACGAGCTATGAACCTAATCATCTGAATCAACGAGTTAACTCTAAACACCTGCAAAAGATTCCTCAGGCCTTTAAAACTCCCAGCCTGGTTCATCACTCAAAACCCCAATCATGGGTGAGACTGCTGACCTGACTGCTGTCCAGAAGGCCACTATTGACACCCTCAAGCAAGAGGGTAAGACACAGAAAGAAATTTCTGAACGAATAGGCTGTTCCCAGAGTGCTGTATCAAGGCACCTCAGTGGGAAGTCTGTGGGAAGGAAAAAGTGTGGCAGAAAACGCTGCACAACGAGAAGAGGTGACCGGACCCTGAGGAAGATTGTGGAGAAGGGCCGATTCCAGACCTTGGGGGACCTGCGGAAGCAGTGGACTGAGTCTGGAGTAGAAACATCCAGAGCCACCGTGCACAGGCATGTGCAGGAAATGGGCTACAAGTGCCGCATTCCCCAGGTCAAGCCACTTTTGAACCAGAAACAGCGGCAGAAGCGCCTGACCTGGGCTACAGAGAAGCAGCACTGGACTGTTGCTCAGTGGTCCAAAGTACTTTTTTCGGATGAAAGCAAATTCTGCATGTCATTCGGAAATCAAGGTGCCAGAGTCTGGAGGAAGACTGGGGGGAAGGAAATGCCAAAATGCCAGAAATCCAGTGTCAAGTACCTACAGTCAGTGATGGTCTGGGGTGCCGTGTCAGCTGCTGGTGTTGGTCCACTGTGTTTTATCAAGGGCAGGGTCAATGCAGCTAGCTATCAGGAGATTTTGGAGCACTTCATGCTTCCATCTGCTGAAAAGCTTTATGGAGATGAAGATTTCATTTTTCAGCACGACCTGCCACCTGCTCACAATGCCAAAACCACTGGTAAATGGTTTACTGACCATGGTATCACTGTGCTCAATTGGCCTGCCAACTCTCCTGACCTGAACCCCATAGAGAATCTGTGGGATATTGTGAAGAGAACGTTGAGAGACTCAAGACCCAACACTCTGGATGAGCTAAAGGCCGCTATCGAAGCATCCTGGGCCTCCATAAGACCTCAGCAGTGCCACAGGCTGATTGCCTCTATGCCACGCCGCATTGAAACAGTCATTTCTGCCAAAGGATTCCCGACCAAGTATTGAGTGCATAACTGTACATGATTATTTGAAGGTTGACGTTTTTTGTATTAAAAACACTTTTCTTTTATTGGTCGGATGAAATATGCTAATTTTGTGAGATAGGAATTTTGGGTTTTCATGAGCTGTATGCCAAAATCATCCGTATTAAGACAATAAAAGACCTGAAATATTTCAGTTAGTGTGCAATGAATCTAAAATATATGAATGTTAAATTTTCATCATGACATTATGGAAAATAATGAACTTTATCACAATATGCTAATATTTTGAGAAGGACCTGTAAATATTTTCATCGGAAGTTGCTCACTGGGATCCACTGGGGGTCTCTGTGGAGCACAATGGCTGTGCACACCGGCAGGTACAATATTAGTCCTAGTGAGATTGTGGCATCAAACACACAGCAGATAAAGAAAACGATGATTCAGATCATGAGCAGAGGAAAAACAGCAGCAAAAGCTTGATTTACATCAATACAGTGAGGAGAGATCTTCTGTTTTTCCGGTTTGAATAATTTATCACGCAGTGAAAACAAGGCTAGTCAAACTGGATTGCTATTCTGATAAGAATATTCTTTGTCATCTCTTTATTCTTTATTTTCCATTATTCTCTTCTCCTTCTTAGTGATCTCTACCACCGAATGTCCATCAATCTGTGCAAAGTCCTTTTGGCCAGTAGAATCTGATTTGGCTAAAGAAATTGTTGGCTTTGACAAATACAGAATTAGCCACATCCAAACAGATTGACCTATGCAAACAAAAACAGTGGAAAGGCTTTAAGAGATGAAATGCAATTTTTTATAATATCTGAAAAAGTACAGATATGCTAATAATTTCTTTCTGCATTGTATATTGTGGAAGGAAAACGCATGCAGTTGATGACGCAAGGTAGGCTCCCAAAATTGGTGGAAATGAGCGTCGGTTCTCAACAAAACACCAAAGTTCGGAGGCACCCAAACTGGACCGGTTCAAAAATGAGAGTTCTTTGGGTGGAAAAACGCCATGAGCGTACAACTGATCTTTCATTTTCTTGATGGTTAGTTTTAGACTTCACAGCTCCTTTGTCAGGTTTAGTAAAAGGTAGTGGTAGAATTTGAAATACTGCTTCCTTATGTTTTTCTGAAGCTTTCTGATCTTAAAGGTGTCGATGCTAATTGTTGGAGTGCAGCAGAAAATAACTGTTAGTCAACTTACGGCAACGAATGCTCCTGTACAAATGACAGCTCTACCTACATTAGGCTTACCCTACTGAAAATTGTACTTTCATTTTTCTAGCATGCAGAAACAGATATCAGAGGGCACATTAGAAGACCAGTTTCACTCTCTGAACAGACTTCATTGTCCTTGTAACAGTGTTTCTTACCATGTCGAATCTTTTCAGCATTATGAATCCCAAAGGAGAGAAACAAAGCCTTTTAAAAGTTGTTTTGTTTCTCTCGTTTCTCCTCATTAATGCTATATTGATGTCTTCATTAGCTAATAAAGTCGCAGAGGGATACATCTTTCAGTATATCCCTGGAGCAAAGTTATTTGAATGTGCATATTAATGTTTACTAGAGTTACTTCAAAAAGAAATTGTTTATAGCGTAAAAGCTGCATTTTTTGCTTTGTCAAGTCTTTGTGAAAACTACAAGCTAATAGAAAATGAGAACATAAATAGGTATTTGAACAATGAGATGCTTAAATGAAGGAAATGATTAGCTGGAGGTCTTATGAAAAAAAATCATAATTGTAATAATAAAAGGAAAATAGTTTATGTTAGGGTTTAATGGAGATGTGATAAAGGCAACAAAGGAAGAGAAGAAAAGTTAAAGGACCAGTGTTTCAGCCAGACCAAAACTGATGTTGGCGAGCTTCCAGCATCTTCTGGGTGAATGCTTCGGGTCAAGGGTCATTTGCTGATAGTTCAGCTTCATTAACAAAATATATATGTGCTATGAGTGAGTAATGGTCAAGATTATTTTTCCTGAGTTTTTTCTATTTCATTTTAAATCACCTATAAAGATACATTTGTTTTAATGTTTGCTGCCTGTTAAATCAGATTTCAGTAAATAGGACTTATACTGACTGCTGTTGTTAGCTCTGTGCCTTTGATCCTGCGTTCAAATCCTGGTCTCTACATTCCCTCTCGATGTCCTGCCTTTCCCCACAGTCATAGATCTTGGATTAATTGACTTGGTTGTTTGTCCTGTATGATGAATTGGCATCCTTTTCAGGGTATACCCTGCATCTTGCCCACTAAAATCTTAACACCAACACGTACAGGGATTAAAGGGGTTATAAAAAATGTCTTAACACTCTCAGTTGGAGTTCTTTACTGTGAAGTAAACAGTATAATGGGAAGCTGGATTATGTGGGGGAAGTATACAGAAAAGTAAAGAGGATGTGTACACTGCAGGATAATATTGTTTAGCTATCTTTCATAAAGGGAACATAAAAATTCTGTTCTGATGCTGCAGATTGATTAGTCTGAATTTGATCTTTCTGGACTGATTTACAATAACTGTTAAAAGACAAAAAAGTGTTTTCAATGTTAAACTGAGACAGCCAGCATAGTGTGTGGGTTTGTGTATATGTGCTCAGAGGTTAATCATGCATGCTGTGCATAGTTTTTTGTGACACAGGAAGTGGTGATGTAATAGTTGACAATACCAAAGCTTTTCACACCCTTGCTGTCTCCCTCTCAGAGTCCCTGATATGCTGATGTTTTTTCCCTCCCAGCTACCATGAGGCTCTGAGGTCCCCAGTCATGTGGGAGCGCAGGGTATGGTCGCAGGGTTTCAGGATCTCTTGAGACAAATACACATGTAGAGACAGTTACTGGGCATATAGCTTGCAGGCACGGAGCATTTTGACTTCTTTAACAGCAGAACATATGTAGCACTGCTGGTGGACCCAGATAAACAGCTCAAATGACACTTTCACTCTACCAGAAACTTAAGTCCTATTGCCATTTGTGATCAAAACCCTGCATAACAACAGGTAGTCTCTCAAGATCAAATTCTCACACTTATTACAAGTAGTTTATTATCTTTCATATATATAAAAAATACAAAATGAAATGAAATTGCTCCTCTTGTCCCAAGGACATCAAAGAAGTAGATTTCAAACAACACTTCAGGGTTAGAAGGATAACTGTGTCTGGAAAGCTGCAGGGGAATTTCCTAAGAAGTCACTTTAACTCTCAGCAATAATGTCCATCCAACAGTCTTCAATCACACTCCAAGGTAACCAACTGATGGTGGCAGCCAGTGGATGGTGATAGCCTAATTTACTATAGCTACTGCATCAAATTAATACCAGACATTCACCACAGCATCAGGATATCTCTCAGTACTCACCACATTGTTATCTATATGACGTTAGCTGCTGTTAGATGTTAGCTGCCAGCCCAGTTGTAAGTCCAGCTATATTCAGACATGTTGTTATGGAGACAGCCAAGTACAAAAACACAGCGATATCTTATTTGCAGGTTAACATGCTCCATGTGTACTTGCAGCTGTGAAGACTCCATGGTGTTGCCCAAATGATGAACATTGGGAAAGTAGTGTTATTATTTCCAAAAGATTAGCAGTAAGCTAACGACTCAACTGAACAGCCTCCTATCTTCAAGCACACCACATTGTGTGCCAGACGGGCCACTCAGTTGTTGGCCATAAAGCCCTCCCTTCAAAATTGAAAATCATTTTTCATCTTAATATCAGAAATGAACTTTAATGTTTACTTTGAAAACATAATGTAAGCAGCATCTTTTTCATTTAAGATAGTATGTTCTTTACTGCTTTAAATGGTAAAATTATAAGTATTATAATTTTACCATCTATACTACACCATGCTTATACCTAAATAAAACATATTTGTTTTACCGACTGAAAAAGGTTAGTGATTAAATGATCATATGTTCAACGTTTTGTCTGAAAATGTTTTTGACATTTTGTGTTTTTACTGATATGGGCAATCACTACAACATATCAAATTATTGTTTCTGGGAAAATGGGAAAAATACTATGTTTGGCAAATCCTTTAAAATAGATCCAGTTAAAGGCTCCAGATAACAACAGAGTAAACTGAGCTTGCGGGTTTATGTCAAGGGGGGCAGATACACTCACAGACACACTCAGTCGTCACTTGGTCTCCATGTTCTTTAGTTGGTTGGAACTGCTAGAAATATGCAAATGAAGTGCAGAGCTGGAGGGACTCATTCTGCATTATCTCTCATTTCCACTGCTTGAGCCCCAAAGGCTTTAAACACCCCGCAAAGATAGTCCTTTGGAAGAATCTGCAGCTATATGTGTGTGTGTGTGTGTGTGTGTGTGCATGTGATGGAGATGATAGAGGGGGTGGCCTTCAGTATAGTACCACGTGGACATTTACTGTGATTTCAGACCAAATTAGACCACATCAAACACACCGGATCAAAGAGTGTACAGCCGTTACTGTCTGTATGAGTGTGATGTCTAGGCTGTATACCCCACCCCCAACACAAACACAGTCACACCCTACACACACACACACAGCCACCCCAAACACACACACATATACATCTGTCCTTCCTACTATCTCCATTCAACCTTCATATTTTCAATCATTCCGATGTTTGACTTTTTTTTTTTTGGCAGATTCTCTCTGTCCTCTAAAGTCATTTCAACCTCACACTGAATAAAGACACCATACCTCACAAACAATTTGCAACCACTTAACAAGGTTGCAGGTTAACCTGGAGCAAGTATAATGTAACATATTCAGGGGGGTGTGTGATAAAGCAGAGATCCAGCTTAAAGAAGTGCTGGGGGGGGGGGGGGGGGGGGGGGGGGTCCATTAGAGACAAACCATCAGCTCCAAATTGGGTTAACAATCCGGGAATGTTCTCTATGCGCCCTTTGATGCTGCTCGATGCCAGTGGCTGTCGAGCACTTTATGTGTGCCTGTGTGTGTTTAAGGGCATGTGAGAGAGTGCATGCGTGTTCTGTGGTAGATGGATTAGATGGCTGGACCCGGAGGAGCTGAGGGTTTGGGGAGATAAAGAAAGAGGTGAATGAGGGGTGAAAGCTGGGAACGGGTACAGTGTACAAATGGAGGGGCAAATGACATGTGTGTGTGTGGGTGTGAGAGAGAGAGTATATGTTAATGCTTGTGAGGATGTACAGACAGGGAATTGAGTAAATGAGGTTGAAATCAAAGCAGAGAAACAGTGCAGGAGGCAATAGGACAGAGCATGAAGAACACAGTGTATATTACCCAATTTCCCTGAATAGAAACACAGAGATTGTGTTTAATCATTCTGAAAGTATCGGTAGAAGGAAGACGGAATATTTTAGTTATTTATTAGGAATTATTTGTCCAATGTCCTATTTTTTCTATGAATGTTATAATATTATCATGAATTCTATGACTTATTAGCATTATGTGCATGTTTCTGCTGTGAAGGAATGATATTTAGACACACAACTAACATTCAGTTTTGTTTCCTTTCATAAAGAGTTCAATCCCAGGTACAACAGAAATGGTGAATATTTGGAACAGTTGTAAAATACTGTTGGTGAGGTGGGGTTATTGTTCAGGCCAACAATTATTTTTGCTTGTTTACAACTGTTTGTGGCTATTTTGATATAACATTCTCTTGTGTGAGTTATGATATTTGAGATAAAATACATAAGAGGTATGACCACCTCTACCTAGAACTACAGATAAAGCAGACTTCATGACTCTCAGACATAGAGTTGAGTTGTAAACACAAAGACTTAAGACTTGACTTGGACTCTAGCTATGGGACTGGAGTCTCATGAATATATTTAAACGCACGTAAGCAAACCTGCATGATAAGCCACTTACTGCACATCTGACAGATAATGCACTTGTGCCGCTTTTCAGCTAGGCCCCACTCAGCTCAGTTCGGCATGGCTCCACTCGCATTTTAGGCTTTTCCATTAGTAACACTTATGTGGAATTGTTACTATTTTAGTACCTGCTTGCTTGCGGTCCCAGCCATACAGTCGTGCTGAAAACGCGACGTCAGAAGACTGTCATTCACTTATTAGGTGTTTGTATGTGTGTGTGCACACAGTCACGGCATACACATTATGATATGTAACTAATATCTTCAACTGTTTTATCGTTGTACACTGGGCTTATTGTGTATATGACCACTGTAGCAAGCTATCATTTGGTAGAGTTTGCATACCCTCACACGTTAGTTTTTTCCAATCCATGACTTTCCTCTCTCAGTTGTACTTTTATAGAGTGCTTCGTATTGCTGCCCGCAGTCTTCTCTGGCTTTTCTTTCACTCTGAGTCTGACAAAAAGCTATAGACTGAGCAGCAGGTCCTCCAATGTTGTTATGTGTGTGTCACATACAAGTCACATATTATTTTTCAGACATTTCTCGGACTGAACTCTTCATTAAATGATTGGTTTGCTTCAGTAGCCTACAACATGTTTATCTGAAGCAGTTTTTTCTTGATCCTTTCCAAAATAAAAGCACCTTCCCATTCTTTTCATCTAGAAGTTTGCCATTCTGTCCCATTCGATACTGTACATTTCACCTCACTCATTATTTGATCAATTTTTAAGGCAACTTTGAACTTTTCTGTTGTTCAAATCTAGAACATAGCTTCTAGGAAAGCCTACAAACCCACTCTACACTAAATAATGAAGGAGTATGCAATTTGAACACAGGGATGTACTACATAATCACAAAGGCAGGTAGGGTTTGTCAAAATAAAAGCACTTCCTTTTTAGAACTTTGACAACAGTTAACCCATTTCAGCTTTTTTCTTTGGCAATAGTTTTCAAAATAATTTACAGCTGCTCATTACCAATGTTTTGTACACTGAATATAATGTTTTTTAAAGGTCATCTTTAAATGTTCTTGCGGTAAATTAGGCTTAAGGATATTGCAGTACATTATTCATGTAAACATAAATAAAATTATATGTAGCATGATTTCAGTTTAGATATTTTTGGCTGATATTCTTTCTTTTCACATGTAAATTAAAGTGTTTTATTTGAGAGACTGTTATTTTCTGTACTGCTAGAAAGTGAACAAATAGGGTTAAACATCCTTCTGAAATGTTCTGTAATAAATTTTTCATGAATGCAAGCTCAGATATAAAACTCAAAATAGTCTATTTAATAGTCATCTTTGACATTTTCTGGACTTCTTGGATAGGGGGTAAAATGACTTTTGCTGCTTATAGGTGCTATTGAAATGTTAGCTGGTTTAGTTTGAGCACAGAGCATTGCTTATGAAACAATGAAAGAAATGTTATCTTCAGATTCAGATGCATGTTTCTGACCACATTCTTTTTTTGAGAAAAAGTTATACTATATTATAATATATTATAATATTTACCTAATATCATGCTTAAAAAGTCCAAAAAACATCCATTGTAGCTGAAATGTTTTTGTTTTTTTTACACAGGCTCATTCTGTATATAAAGTAGATAGAAATGTATGTGAAAAAAAAAATCCTTAATAATATATGTTTGTAAAAACACATTGTTTGTGTTGCCAGTGCTCCTATCCTGTGTGGGAGGACTTCAGCGCCAAGGCCACCAAGCTGCATTCCCAGCTCCGGTAAGCTTTAAAGAAATGAAATAGAAAACCGATGGTCCACTTAGAACACTTAAGTCTTCAAATAAAACTAAATATACAGCATGTTGCAAGAGTAATTATATACCTTAAACCTCTTCACATCTGGTCACATTATAACCAAAAACTTATATTTTGTAAATGTATGTAAATGTATTTTATTATAACTATACACTCACCGGCCACTTTATTAGGTACACCTTGCTAGTACCGGGTTGTACCCCCCTTTTGCTTTCAGAACTGCCATAATTTTTCGTGGCATAGATTCAACAAGGTACTGAAAACATTCCTCAGAGAGTTTGGTCCATATTGACATGATAGCATCACATAGATGCAGCAGATTTTTTGGCTACACATCCATAATGCAAATCTCCTGTTCCACCACATCCCAAAGGTGCTCTATTGGATTGAGATCTGGTGACTGTGGAAGCCATTTGAGTCCAGTGAACTCATTGTCATGTTCAAGAAACCAGTCTGAGATGATTTGTGCTTTATGACATGGTGGGTTATCCTGCTGGAAGTAACCATCAGAAGATAGGTACACTGTGGTCATAAAGGGATGGACATGGTCAGCAACAATACTCAGGTAGGCTGTGGCGTTGACACGATGCTCAGTTGGTACTAAAGGGCCCAAAGTGTGCCAAGAAAATATCCTCCACACCATTACACCACCACCACCAGCCGGAACCGTTGATGCAAGGCAGGATGGATCCATGCTTTAATTTGTTGACGCCAAATTCTGACTCTACCATCTGAATGTCGCAGTAGACCAGGCATCGTTTTTCCAATCTCCTATTGTCCAATTTTGGTGAGCCTGTGCGAATTGTAGCCTTAGTTTCCTGTTCTTAGTTGACAGGAGTGGCACCCGGTGTGGTCTTCTGCTGCTGTAGCCCATTCGCCTCAAGGTTCAACGTGTTGTGCATTCAGAGATGCTCTTTTGCATGCCTTGGTTGTAACGAGTGGTTATTTGAGTTACTGTTGCCTTTCTATCAGCTCAAACCAGTGTGGCCATTCTCCTCTGACCTCTGGCATCAACCAGGCATTTGCGCGCACAGAACTGCTGCTCACTGGATATTTTCTCTTTTTCGGACCATTCTCTGTAAACCCTAGAGATGGTAGTGCATGAAAATCCCAGTAGATCAGCAGTTTCTGAAAGACTCAGAGCAGCCCGTCTGGCACCAACAACCATGCCACGTTCAAAGTCACTTAAATCACCTTTCTTTCCCATTCTGATGCTTGGTTTGAACTGCAGTAGATCATCTTGACCATGTCTACACGCCTAAATGCGTTGAGTTGCTGCCATGTGATTGGCTAATGAGAAATTTGTATTAACGAGCAGTTGGATCGGTGTACCTAATAAAGTGGCCGGTGAGTGTATATGGTACAACAACACAGAACAGAGTATGATTGTGAATGAAAAGAAAATGATAAATTGTTTTAGAAATTTCATGTATCATGCTGTGGGGATTATTATTAAAAATTATTATTAAAAAATTGCAGTTCACTTTGTGTTGGTCACATAAAATCTCAATAAAGTAAGATGAAGTTTGGTTGGAGTATGGCAAAATGAGAAAACGTTGAAGTAGCATGAATGTAATATATCACTGGAAACATACTTCAGCAAATACAAATAGTGAACTTTAATATTTATGTTTGATATTTCTATTATGATCAATAAAGTTGTTATGATTTTATCCTATATAATCCATTAAGAACTATTTTTATCCTTATAGAACCACTGTCTTGGCTACTGTGGCCTTCCTGGATGCCTTTCAGAAAGTGGCAGACATGGCTACCAACACCAGAGGTAGGATGACAGCAAGTGTATGTCTGTTTGTTAAAGAAGGATCCAAAGGTCATCGATGAGAACAAAAATCTTACAACTGTTGGTTTTTGTGCAGTGTTCCTCTGCTTTCATGTTGTTGGAAGCATGCTCAACATTGCTGTATCAGTAAATATATTATCAGGTGAATGTGACATCATCAACCAGTCTGATAAACTAATGAAAATGTTTCCAGCAGCCAAGAGGTGCACATAGTCACAAATTTAAAAAGAAATATACAGCACTGATTACACAAACTGAAAATGATAGAAATCATGGTCTTTGAACAAAATTGGTTGGTCATTAGCAGAGAGAAACTTGATCTTTATATATAGAGCACTTGCGAAGAGATAGTCTGTGTCTCAATTGAAAGAATTCTGGTATCTTGGCGTCTTGTCCACAAGTAATGGTAGGATGAGGCTGGAGAAGGTAGACTGATTGGTGGCTCGTCTGCAGCAACGTGGACGCTGCTACAGTCTGTCATAGCAAAGAAAAAGCTGAGTCAAAAAGTGCAAATGTGAAATCACTAAAGTTCATGAGATGTAGATCCTAACCTATAGAGATCTCAGATACAAGTGGCTGAAATAAGATTCTGTGAGATTCTCCTCTGTAAGCTAGCTGGACTCAGCATTAGCGAGCAGGAGTAGAGCATCTGCTCCCCTGCATTAAAAGGAGTTAGATGTAGATCAGGAGGCCTCTCTTTGGAGCTTTTTCATTCCCACTGGGAGGAGGCCCCAGGACAGATCCAGCACTTGCTGGAAGGGGCTGTATTTTTCTTCTGCCTTGGAAATGACAACAGATGATGGCAAAAGAAATTTCATTCTCTACAACAGACTTACTGTATAAAAGATCTGCAGCATTTTACTGAGAGAAACTAAAGGACCTTAGCTTCTTCAAAAAGTACCGACAGCTTCACTGTTTCATCAGCAAGTCCAGTTTGTTGTTCAAGTGAACACCGAGGTATGCCTGCATCACCTCCACCTCTTCTACCATGATGGAAACAATTTTGAAATGATTGGTTTGAGGTCAGGACTCTACGCAGGTCAGTGAAGTTCTTCCCCACCAAACTTGCTGATTCCTACCTTTACTTTGAGCAATAGTGCACAGTTATGTTGGAACAAGAAGAACCCATCCCTAAACAGTTACCAGAATATTATGAGCATAAAATTGTCTAAAATGTATTTTGTAATCTTTTAGTGACTTTTGTTTTTTAAATGGCAAGTACTGTAGTACTTTAGTCCTAATCCTAACTGAACTTTACCTTTGCTGTTTGAAAAGGGTCTTGGTTTGAAGTTGTTCAGTACATGACATGTTCAGTATTCCATCAAGATGCTTAAAGTCTGCCATCAGTTTAAATTTAACTTGCACTAATTGTAAGGGATGACCAATCAGGCTGAAACACAGGAAAATTCTCCTGCTGTTATTACTTATTGGGTGCAGATGTGATAGAGTGTTTGTAATGATGAGGTGCATGTGTGTGTGTGTGTGTGTGTGTGTGTGTGTGCACCATACAAGGTGGGCTCCTGCAACTGAGGATGCAGGAAAAGACTCATGCTGTTTTCACAGGCCAGACAGGAAGTTGCTAAGCTTTGTCAGCTCCTACCAAATGAGCGTCCCTTGCTGAAAATGCACAAAAATGAAATGAAAATGATGCAGTTATATTGATGCAGGCTGCTCACCAGAGGCTCGTTGTACTTTCTGTACTGATGAATCATTCCATGAGATTGACTGCATCTGTCGAATGCTCTTGTTCACTGCGTGATGCTCTCTGATGGATCTGCTAAATGGAAGGAAGCAGAAGACAGCATTATTGATGATGAAGTTCTGCCTTCCTGCTGTATGAATGTGCTGCTTAATACAGCGGTTCTGAATCAAGCACAAAGCGTACTGATGATCCTGGGCTGTGCTCTTGTACCGACAGTCTCATTTGTATGACTAGATTGGCAACAGTTCCCTTTGGCTGTCAAATAGTAAAATGAGCTGTTTGTTCAGGAGCTCAGTGTTCAGAAATGATGTTCTTGATTGAATTCTTGCACGACCAGTTATCTTACATTCAGTATCATTAGCATAACCACAAATAGGATTGATGTGGGTTGTTAAAAATTAGAAGTCCCGTCTCATGCCATAGTAGTCGTATTTTGGTCTGGTCTGTTTGTTCCAAAGCTTTTATTAACAGTAGCAGATGTTAGGTGAGTATAGAAGGCACTAAAAAACTTTTTTAATTGTTGCCCACGTAAGGATAGAAAGCAGTAACACATAGTACAGTTTCTCATTATTCAAACCTTTACTGGCAATCCTTTTTGTAAAGGCTGGACAGCTTTCTGCATGTTTCCACTGGCATTTTACTGATTTATCTTTACTCATAAGCTCCAGGACTTTAAGGTTGAAAGGCCTTCTTGCCATCACCCTAATCTTCAGCTCCCTCCATACATTTTCGATCAGAGTTGGAGTGGTCTACTCCAAAACAATGATATTACTTCCTGCCAGGATAAACATGCAGGTAAAACTAACAGATTACTTTAAACATGAATCTGTTCAGGGTATGACTAATTTTGGGCTTAACTTTACATGCAGAATGTGAAACAGAGTCACATTAACAAGCAGTGTGAGAAGGGCTAAATAAACTGGCATGAATGGAAATGGTCTGAAAACAGAATTAATATAATGGAAAAATGTCACAAAATGCAGCATGTAGGCTTATGAATTTTCCATGTTACGTGTCAGGTCGTCAGTGTTTAGCTGCTGTGTAGATCTCAAGCTGATGAATCAAATGAAGAGAGCTGGGAGGATAGGAGCTGCTGTTGTCCTGTGTTTGTGATGGTGTGTGTACATAGGAGGGAGGTTTAACAAGTTGGTGAAATCCAGCAGGAGGAAGTGTGCAAGTGTTTGTGAATTCCCTGCTGTGGGGTGAACCTCAGGCCACTCTCAGATTAACTATCCACGTTTCTCCTCCGTTTGATGGGGTGGCAAAACACAACAGTGATGGAACTAAACTAGAACTCTAGAAAATGTATAACTCTTCTGCTACTTAAGTTTAACTCTACAAAGAACAGAAGATTCTAAGATCCTTTTATATAGCTATAAAATCTGAAAATATTTTGATACATTGGAACCTTTTCTTGCATTCCTTCACTGATTCTATCTTTGAGCTTCTGTCACCACCCTCTTCCTCTTCTGTCCTCAGTCATACAGTACAGGGTCCTTTTAAACACACTCTTTTTAAAACATTAAGCTCTTGTCATGTACAAACCCAAGACCATGATAAATCATTCTATACTTATTTATAATTTCACTGAAGAGCAAATCCTTTAGAAAGAAACACCCTAAAAGGTCCAACAGTCCTGTTGCATAAGTGTACAAAACTTTAAATTAATACTTTAATATGCATATTTTTATTAACTTCCAATTTTCACTTTCATTTGATAAGAGCTGTTTCAGCATCCTAGATCTTAACTTTTAATATTTGCAAATATTTGCTTAGTATCACTGTGTGTCATAATGCTGTATTTTTGTGTGATGGACCAATGGCAGACAAGCACGGAGGAAGCAGAGTGGGATCAAAAAAACTCCTCCTTTAATTTTCAATGTCAGCTTACCTGCAGGCAAGTGCAGGGCAACAAAACTGTCCAGATACAGGGATTGAAAACTGGATCCAGATAAGGGGTAAATCCAAAGAGTCCAACAAGACGTGGAAGACGTGACAAAAGGACATGAAAGAGACATAACGACACCGCGTGGAACAAAGGACGAAGGCAAACTTAAATACAGACAAAGCTGGACATGAAACAATAGGGCAGGTAATCAGAGGAACAGGTAACAGGTGAGACAAGGAGGCAGGGAAGCAGAGAGAGCAGGTGAACCAGATAGGGACAAATGAGGACATGGAGGAGCTAGACGAAGAACAAACTGTAAACACACCCAGGGACCAGAACACAAGGGGAACAGATCTAATAATAATATAATAATAATAATAATAATAATAATAATACAAACACAGTCAACAGAAGAGAACCTAGGAAACAGAACCCAGAAACGAGGACTTAAGGACTAACCAAACAGTAACAGAAAAAACACCTGACTAAACGTAACTAATTACAGAATCAAACCCACATACAATAAACCGAACGTAACCTAGAAAATAAGACACCAGAATGGGAACTCAAAGACTAATCATACTGGACAGCAACCACCTAACTAAAACATAAACAAATACAGAACCAAGAGACACACTGTGACACTGTGGTGCTAAAAATAAAATTTCTTCTTCAAAATACTAAATCATTTGCTTTCTAACAGACACCTGAACAGTTAAAAAGAAAAATAATATACATATATAGATGGACAGATAGAAGTCAGACAGAATTCTTTAATCGTCCATGAGCCCTTTTGTTTGTTTGTCCTACACAAGTCCTGCAGTAGCAGCAGTAAAAGCTGGGCAGTTTCAAGAACTCCCATGGTGCACTTTTAGCACTGTACAGAGTAATGAAGCACCAGTGTGTGTGCTTCCATTTGTGTATTTCTATGTTAGTTTGTGTGGGACACAGACCTGATGGAGATGAAAATCTGATGGTGCAGAATGCCTGGTGGTTTTATTGCCTGTCTGTCTGCCTGCATCCAGATACAGGCTTTCATTATGAACATCATAAATCTTATTAATGCTCACAGGCTTGCGTCTGTATGCACTCATGCACAGAGACAGACCTCTACCATTTTTGATGCATTATGATTGAAACTGATCTCCACATGCTGATGAAAATAACCGTGGGGACTGGTTTCTATAAAGCAAGACATGAGCAGAAACAAACTATGGCTTATCTTGACTGCAGGAAGGAGAAACAACTGGCTGGAAAATCATTTCCAGCATTTTTATCATCTTGATTAATGCAAAGAAAGGCAGCAGGGGGCAGGAAGCACTGACGTTTCTGAGAAATGTGGTCTTTACTTGGAGAAACAAAACCACTAATAATGCCACTGGTGTGAAACAGTTTGCCAGCAACCCTGGCCATGGTCACAAGAGTTTACAGTCCTTTTACCAAGTAGGAATTTAGTTTGGAGAACTGTATATGTTGGTTAAACGGCTAACCAATGTATGGAACTGCTGTACACAGCATCTGTAAAACAAAATGAGGAGTTTGAATAGGCCCTCCTAACACATTAACATTCTTTGATCTAAACCATTCCATTGCAGCTCTGGCTCTATGTTTAAAGTTGTGGACCTGCTGGGAGGAGAACCTGTGCCCCGGCCTCAGGTCTTTTTCAGCCTCTTACAGGTTTTTTGTCTGAATATTTGGGCTGACAAGCTCCCCTCTCCCGGCTAAGGAAAAGCATTTTCCACAGCATGATGCTGCCAATACCATATTTCAGTGTTGGAATGGGGTGTTCGGTGTTAGTTTTCCACCACAAATGGTGTTTTGCATGTAAGCCAAAAAAATAAGTTGTCGTCTTTCAGAACAGAAAACCTTCCTCCCTATGTTTGCTGTCACTTACATGGCTTTGGCCAAACTGCAAATGGGTCTTCCTATGGCTTGGTAGGTCTACAATTTAATTAAGATGTATCTGAGGACTGAGCTCAAAAATAATGAGGTTTATGTTTTCAGATTTTTATTTTTAAAAAACATTAAATACCATGTATCATTTTCCTCCCACTTCATAAAAATCCAATGAGATTTGTTAATACATTCATGGTTGTAACAGAACAAAGAGTTAAAAAGTTCAAGAGGTGTGAATTCTAGGCATTGTAACAAAGCAGCCCACCTCAACACACCTCAACATGTTGGCTCACAGGACAGTGCTTGGAAAAGTGTAGAGTTTTTACAAAGCACGGCAATCAGTTGGAAGCTGGAACGATGAAGACTTCTGATATTTGGAATGTGATGCATGGGTCTTCCCATTTTCTCTCTCTGACTATGGCACGGATCCACCACACCTTCGGCCAATCGCAGATGAGCTGAATCACATTTACCAGCTCGGTTGCCTGGCAACAGTGGGGAGAGAAAAAGAGCGTGCGATTGTGTGAGAAAAAGGGACGGAAGTGGTGGCAGAGAAAAAATAGCCATGTTGTTGCCAAGAGGAGAGGAGAAATCTGAGGAAGATGGCTTAATTGCCTTTCACAGATTGCACGCCTTTCACGGTCAACCACACAATTTGATCTTATCCAGCTGATCATGCAACACAATTGCCTGAAGCAGGGTTCTGTACTCTAGCCCACATAACTTGGTTATAATGAAATTAGCCATCTACTGACATTATTTTAACCCCACATGGGTAAATGGTTACATCATAATATACAACAACAACAACAAACATTCAGTATTTGCTAAAGTAGCAAATATCAATCAGTTTCTGATGTTATAACCTCATAGCTGAATGTTTTTGATGTTTATATACAGAACCATCTGTAGGTATGTTTTGTTCTGAGTCCTTCACAAACAAATCCTTTCAGCACCCTTTGACCCAACCCGATGGCAAACGCAAATGCCCAACTGGTGGGAAATTCTGCTCTTCAAGATAAGTAGCCTTTTAGATTTGTCTTTGTCAACCGGATCATTTGCTTTGGCGAACCTGTCCCTATCATATATCTTTCTTTTAATGTGTTCTTTTCTTTTAATTTTGCTTGCACTGCAGTTTGATTTTAGATATTCAATGCAATGCATCAATGCATTTTCATTTAAGGCCCTGTTCAGAGCTGCCATTTCCATGGGACATGGTGGTTGTGGTTTGCAGGACTGTACACATCTAGCATCAAAATCCATTATTGGAACGGTTCCAGTTGAGAGCTACTGATATTTCTGTAAAGTATCCACTACTACACTCTGTAAACGTTTTTCCTTTAAAACAAAAACATACATTAGTTTCAGAGCCAATGGCTAATCAGAAACCAAATGGCATTTATATTGAAGTGGTAAAACTTTAGATGCTGCTGTCATTGTCTGAGAAAAATAATCTTCAGATTGAAAAATAATTTTAAAAACCTTTCCTAGAATGTCAGAAAAAAAGAGAAAAATCCAAACAGAAAAAAGTCAAAGCAAAACAAGCCAAAACCCGAAATGGAAATTATTGTGAAAACTCAGACAGCAGAGCAAAATATGATACATTATGATGTTCTCTTCTGCAAACATGCAAGTTACAGGCAAAAAACTGAGCTTTCAGAATGATTCATTCATCTTCTATACCATTTATTCCAGTGGGTCATGGGGAAGTTGGTGCCTATCTCCAGCAGTCTACAGACAAGAGGCAGGGTACACCCTGGACAGGTTGCCAATCCATCACAAGGCAACACAGAGACATACAGGACAAACAACCATACACACCCTCATTCACACCTAAGGGCAATTTATAGAGACCAATTAACCTATTATGTTTTTGGACTGTGGGAGGAAGCTGGAGGACCCAGTGAGAACCCACACATGCACAGGGAAAACATGCAAAGGAGTTGAACCCAGAACCTTCTTGCTGCAAGGCAACAGTGCTACCAACTGCACCACCATGCAGTTTTCAGACTGATACAGGCATTGCTATCTGTAAAAACACTCCACCTGAACTATTGTTGCTGATCTCTCATATGTCAAAGATGTCTTGGAACAATGAAAAAAATATATTTTTACTCTTGTAATAATTGCAGGGCAGGCAAAGACTGAGACTTCTTGAGCCTGACTGTAACATAGCGATTCATTGAGAGTTCAAACTGGTTCAAAGTTTATTTTACAGAGTGGCTCTGAGAAGTGTTCACACTCCTGTTAAAATCCCAGGCTTTTGTGATGTGATGTAATAATATGAGACTATGATAAATCATTTCAGAACTTATTTTACATATAATGTGACATTTATCTTTTTCAACTCAACAGGAGAAAAAAAACCCTAAGTCCAATAACCCAGTTGCATAAGTGAACACCCTTACACTAATAAGTTGTTTAAGCACCTATGGTTTTCATTTTAGGATTCAGTGTTATGTGGTACAGGTCTATCAGGATCCCATACTGTATATTAACTTGGATTTGTCCACTCTACCTCGTAACGGTTTGTGAGGACATCTCTTGTCAACCACCCTCTACAGGTGATCCCTAAAATTTTACATTAAATTAGTTCTGGACTCAGCTAAGCTTTCTAAAATGTTAATTCATTCAATATTGATTTATTCCTCCTTTGGTGGATGTGTTGTTTGGATGTATTCTTGGACTCAGTGTGATATGGAAAAACACTTCGGCTTTGTAGCACACACCTGAAGGTTTTGGATCAGAACTGACTCATATTTAGGATTGATCATAATTTCATCCACCCCGATAAAACCGCCAGTTGCATTGGAGGTATTAATGGAGATTCTTGCTTGAATGCTGCTCTTGGTGAGAACCTCTATTGCCAATCCACACAGACAAGTACCACAAGAACAGACATTTATTTGTTTTAATTTCAACATTGAAACATTTCTGACAGAACAGGCCACCATTATGCTCAATGGTTTCAACCTTTCAAACAAAATCGATGTTTAATAGGCTATGTTCTATAAAAAAAGAAACTGTATTAATATCAAACACACATACTGTTCATTTAGTGTTTATATTTGTTCATCTGAAAATAAAAATTCCCTTTGAGGTTTTCATTGACTTGCTCTTGAGGTTATACAACATAATGATCAATCACTGAGATGATGCAGAAATATTAAGACTATAGTTCAACCAGAGCAGCCTTTACTGTTCAGATTGTCTTTAACCCAAATACATTAACTGGACTTTACTGAAATTACATGCAAAGAAATATTGGACAACATAATTAGTTATTTGAAATCAGAACCTTTCAGAAGGCAGCAAACTAATTTCAACAACAGCTTAAATGTTCTGTGTTTATCCTAAAACATGCAGACACTGGCTTCTGTTCCACAAAAAAACAAAACATTGCTAAGTTGACCTTCAAAGAAACACACCACAGGTTCATAATATTTCTTGCCACACACACACACACAAACACATTACAAATCATCTTAATTTTTAAGTGGATGTTTAGTGTTCCTTAAAGTCTTCACTAATGTAGAATTCCTTCCTGCTCCACATGATGCTGCACCTAAACATGCAGTTCACAACTAACAGGTGAATTGCAGACCAACGGGTCTGTTAGCTGGGCTTTGCTGTTCCCTGTTAGCTCTACAGTTTAATCCCACTGTGACAGCTTTCATGATACAAACTCCCACAGAAACTATCCCAGTTGCAAACGAGTCAGCAACAGAGGTGTCAATACAACTGTATGCCTGCTTTTCAACACTAGTTGCAGCTGATTAAAATATATAAAATAAAATAAAAACACTACTGACTACTGCTGCAGCAAATAGGATGCGTGGATTTGTGAGAGTTGTGTTACAAAGTCGGGCTAACTAATTTTCTGTTTCAGATCAGTTTTATTACTCAGCTTTTTTCCCCAATTTATTGATACCTTTTCTGAGTGAAATGTCAGAAAAAACACATACCATAATTCTTCATCCTAATGAACAAATTTAGTAAACAGATGATAAAATAGTAAAAGACAAAAAAAAAACAAAAAGCACCTAAATTATTCTTTCTTACGTAACTTCTTTCGTTCTTTCTTGGTTTTTCTTTCTCACGTATTTCTCCTCTGTAAGTAGGCCATGGCTGATAGGTCTCTTGTTGTGGAGGGGGTTACCAAACAACATCATTGTCTCTTAATTAAGTCTCAGCAACAGTGTGCATCTATTTCCCTCTTTTCCTCTGCCTCTATCCTGTTTCTATTGCTGCCTCTTGCACTGCACAAGTATTGCTCTCCTCTTTCCCTCTCTCTTTTCCCAACATGGTCTAGGTCTCCTACTTCCTGATATGTTTTTCCCATCGAATTCTGTCTCATGTTCCGTCCTTAAGCCTTTTCTGTCCCTGCATCTCCAAATCTATCTCTGGCAGCCCAGTGTAGACATTTCCTCATGTCACAGAGCAGCATTGTCTCTGAGGTCAACAACACAAGCTAGGCTCTGTTGGATACACACACACACACACACACACACACACACACACACACACACACACACACACACACACACACACACATGCAGAGGACTCTTTCAGTGAGCATGGGAAGTTGGGCTGAGTGAATGTAGCTGCTCTGAAGCCAATCCTGTTTAATCAGACAAGAGGCTGGCTTGAGGAGTACTATGCATGTGGGAAAGAGGGTTTGCGTGTGTGTGTGTGTGTGTGTGTGTGAGAGTTTTAAAGATGTTTTAAAGATGTTGTGAAGTGTCTTGTGTTGCATCATGTTGTTTTTGTCATGAAAGTTTAGGGAAATTTCATATCAATGTAAATTACTGAAGCATATCCTTCTGGATTTTGAGCGCTAAATTGAGTCTGCGCGTGCATTTGTGTGTGTGCTGTAAGCGAATCAGAGTTTGGCGTTAATCCGCAGCATTAACAGCCATCAGCCAGGCGTGAGAACCAATGTGGCCGCTGCTGGCTCAGCTCTACACTTACACCGTTTGTACCTGACCTTGCATTAATATTTAAAGGCAGTGCTGCTTCAGGTAATGAAGAGAAAAAGAATTATACAGTAGGATTTATTCTATCAAAAAGACTGGGAGAGTCATATTTTAAAACACATATTATCTTTAAGATACCAACAGGGTACATCGGGGATACCTTCAGGGGGACTTTGTGTGTGTTACCACAGTCCTTGTGAATTATGTCTGTTTAGCCTGAGAGGGTTGCTCCTCCTCAATAATGCCTGCAGGAATGTGAGCTTAAGATGAAACTACAACATGTGGCTGAAGCTCAACAAAGGGACACAAAACATTAAAATCCAAATTAAGAAAAAAAATGTCACAGCTGCCCAGTGGTGCAGTTGGTAGCACTGTTGCCTTGAAGCAAGAAGGTCATGGGTTCAATTCCTGGCCTGGGGTCTTTCTGCATGGAGTTTGCATGTTCTCCCGTGCATGCGTGGGTTCTCACCGGGTACTCCGGCTTCCTCCCACAGTCCAAAGACATGCCTGTTAGGTTAATTGGTAACTAAATTGCCCTTAGGTGTATGAATGAGTGTGTGTGTGGTTGTTTGTGTGTTGCCCTGTGATGGACTGGCGACCTGTCCATGGTGTACCCTGCCTCTCGCCCATAGACTGCTGGAGATAGGCACCAGCTCCCCTGTGACCCACTATGGAATAAGCAGTAGAAAATGACTGACTGAGTGTCACAGTGCTAACAGTTTAAGACATTGGTAAATTTACTTAGACTTTGTGTAAAGCCATACTTGTAGGTTTCAAATTAATTTTGGTTATTACACTGGTCTGGGTGTATGATGGAGGAAAGAAATGGACACACACACCTAAGGGAAAGTCAAAGAGACCAATTAAGTTAATAGTCATGTTTTCAGTCTGTGGGAGGAAGCCGGAGTATCCGGAGAGAACCCACGCATTCATGGCAGAAACAAAGAAATTCCATGCAGAAAGACACCTGGCCAGGACTTGAACCTGGGACCCTCTTGCTGCAAGGCAACAATGCTACCAACTATGCCACCATACAGCCCACTCAACAGCACATTTCTGTATAAGATGGACTTATGTTTGTTTTTATTTGTGCATCTGCTTAAAAATGCAGGATAAAATTATGACATAAACTATATAAACTTTGAAGGATTCCCTCATGTTGTTCCCATGTAGACAAAAGCTGAAGTCCATGATTTACTATACAAGATAACAAAAAATATAAACATTAGTTTACCCGGGGTGGCTAAAACATAATGTTGAGTATATTCAACCAGTCAGCATTTTTTAGCACCCTCCCTCCACAAAACTCCAACCAACAAATTGAGGGGAATATCAAGTGACATTCCTACCTGGGCAAATTTCCCCCTGGGGGATCTTTTTTTTTACCCTGGTCACTGGAAGCGGTTCCTGAAGTCAAAATACTCCTTATATGCTGATGTAAATACCACGTAGGTACCCCGTAGGTATACTTTGAGTACTTTGAAAGTACCATGTAGAAACCATTTACCTACAGGGTTGTGTTATAGCATGCAACCATTTTGTGAAATGGTTTTGATAAAATGTCTGCAGCAGTACTGGCATTTGTGCTATGTGTTTTAGTGACGTATGAAGATAAATGGTAACTTCACCCTTAATCTAAATCGAACCAGGGTGCCACTCATTTTTAGTATATGTCAAAAGGCGGCATCGCTAATTAGAGATGTCATATACTTGAGATATTATCCACTGCTAGAGATTTAACACAAATGCTACTCAAATGTCATACAATGACCCAATAATAATGTTTCTTAATTTTATGGTAAACTATGCTGATGCTCTGCTTGCACTGATGAATATTCACCCAACTTAGCATGCTGAATGCTAAAGAGGCATGATCAGAAAAGTGAGCTGAGCTTAAAGTGTCCAGATATTTTTGCATACTTGTAACACATCACATCATGCTTTTGATGCATTATTTGGTAAACACCACCAGATTCATGCATCTTTCTCATCCATAAAGTTTTGTTTGTGCCTACTCTTTACCCTCCTTTTTTACCCTGCACGACTTAGATGGTTTAGAGGGTTTTGATTCCAATGTCAAAGAAATCTCAGAATTTGTTATGTCTTTTAAAAAAAAAAAAAAGAAAATGTATATATATATATATATATATATATATATATATATATATATATATAACTAATGGGAAAAGCTGACCTACATAGCCTTTCATTTTGTGAACATGTTCTATGGTGAATCTACCCAGTGACCTATACATTTCCAAGACGTTGAAAAATTGTGCCACCTTTGAGTCATAACATGTTGATTTCTTGCTTTTCCTATTGAAATTCTTCTGTATTATGGTTGTTATTATTTTTTGCTGAGGTCAGGAATCCGTAGAGAGGCCTAATGAGCTTCTGTGATGCAAGGACTGCAATAACCATATTGCTAAATTTAGATCACTGCAGTGTGTGACTCAGCACAGCAAAGCCTCTGGTTTCATGGTACAGCTCCAAGTGGTTGTTCCACATCATTTTAAACACTGTTATATGCAGTCGCTGACATGGCTTTATAGCTTTTACATGACATTAACAGCATCATATGTTTATGATAGTAAATTTTATCCATAAAATGCAAAAATATACAATAAAGCAAGGGCATTTGTGTGTAACTGCTAATTGCATTTGCATGCGTTTTAAGTGTTTAAGTATTGCATTAGCTTAAGATTAAACAGGCAGTCTTATTCCTGCAGGGATTAATAGTCATTCTTAAACATATATAATTGTCTAATCCTCTTTCTGCAATTCTGACACACCCACACACACAGAAACCACACCTCAGAATAGCTCATATACTTAATGCATCCATGCATGTGGAATCTTCCATGTTACAGCACAATCCATCTGCAGAATGCACAGTTTAAAGGTCATGCACTTGAACTTGTAAATGTTATGCATGTAAAAAGCATATATGAAGGTCAATATCTGTTTGCATGCAGACATATTTGAATGCAGAAGGGTATACTTTGTGGACCAATGATTGTATGGGATGTGAATGTCAAGCTCTTTGCCAATTAGGATGCAGTCATATATATTAATCATGTTTTCATGCCTGTGTGGGTAATACATTGCAAATGTTTTTTTTAAGGCAAACACAAAGAACAGTTGCCCTGAGGGGTTTGTGAAACATGCATAAGCATCATTGTCATCTACGTGTTTAGAATTACCTGTTAACCAGGGTTGGCACTAATTAAATACCATGAAAACAAAGATAACCTTTTCTTAACGACAGCCTTACAGGGGTACCTGACCTACAGTGTTTAATTTCTGACTTTTTTCCTCCTTTAATAGCTGCAAGTCTTTCTTGGGTTATATCTTTGCCAGCTTTTATGCCTGTACATATTTGTTCTAGTTTTACCACAGATTCTCAATCAAATTTGGGTTTTGGAATTTGCCTTGGTCATTATAACACATGAATATGCTTTGATGTAAACCATTTTATTTCAATCTATCTGTCTATGTTTAGGGTTGGTGTACTACTGGAAGTTAAACCTCCACTCCAATCTTAAGAATGCTGCTGCCCCTAACAGGATTAATTCCACCATTGCCCTGTATCCTGCTTCATTTTTCCTGTCTGCTGCCAGTGTTGTTGATCATGCTCATTTTGTTTTTGTTTAAAGGTTACATTTCTGACTTATGCTACGCAACAAATTTGCTATACACTTATTGGTATGCTAGTTGTGTTCCCAGTGTCCCTGCCATATTTGGAAGTTTTCAGTCCTGGAACATGAAGTCAGGACAGTCTTCTGGCCAAATTGCTCAGCTTTTTAAAGAGAAAGAATATTTTGGGCTTAAACAGCATTACTCACTGGGCAGGTATTTCAACAATGTATGGATAAGCAGCTTCGCATTCACCAACATCAAACAGCAGCTCTGGTGAAAATGTGTTATTAGGTTAACATCAAAAGGAAAGCTTTTACTCTCTAAACTTGTAAAGTTATATAAAAGAGACTTACTGTTTCAGTTATTGCTATAGTTTCTTGAATAATGTCAGAGCCAGTTTTCTCTCTTTGCTGATATTTTTAGCACCAGTAACTGTCTTTTAGCAACAATCCACCACCTTCAGTAAATATGTCTCCAGGGGGTGATTGTATATCTGTTTTTCAGTTTGTTTGTTTTTTCTCTGCCTGTATGTGTGTTTTGGTGAGTGACCTGTGTGTGTAAGAGAGATTTAAAGCCTCTGTGATCACAGTTCGAGAAAGTGCATGCTTTCCCAGGCCCAGCTGAATCCACTCTAATCCATAACACCAGCAGACCCCACTGCTCTAGAGTATCATGAATCTTATTGGTTCTAAGGAGACGTGTCTCCATCTTGTCATGTCTGTCTGGCAGTGGACTTTGCCTACAATGTTAAAGAAAGTCCTTTGATGTCAATGTTGTTTGGAAACTTTTGTCTGCAGTCCTGAAATAGTAACAATGTGCTGCTCATAACTTCAGTTCTTGTATGATCTGGAAGTTTGCAGACTTTTTTTAAGTTACATGAAGTGGACAATTTCACCTGCTCCTAAAATGTGAAGGCTGTAAAATATTTTGATTTAGGCTTCTGCAAGATGTCCACTGGGGATCAGGGAGTTCCGTGCACCACAGGCTGATGCATGTCTCTCTGTTAAGCAACCAGGGAACTCTCTGTTTGTGTTAGTCTGTTCTGCTCTTTCAAGTCTGTGTTTTGACGTATCAACTTGCTTGGAAGATTGTTCCCACATGAAGTATCTCTGGGTATAAAAGGAACTGTTTCTACCTTTCAGAGTGAGGAAACAAAGTCCCCCAACTGAGACAGAAAACTAAGAAGTATAGCTAGAAGAGTTATACCTACTATCCCTTAAACATTAATCCAACTCTAAGATCTTACATTTCAACATAGAGCTAGTTCCCTCATGTTTAGTGTTACCAATATTCGTCTCTATTAAACAGTTTTTTTTTTTTTTTGTCATAATCTTGAGGAGGGTTAAAAGACATTAACTAATTCCTGTCACTGTATGTACATGTGTTTTAGGCCATAATTTCTACATGTGACCAAATAGGGGTGTTTCCTGTTGCCTAGCATACTAGTTTAAATTTTGCTTGTTTTGTGATGTTAGTCCCAAAACAACATTTCTGTTAAAGATCTGTTAAAATAATTAATATGATACTGAAGGAATGCGATGGACTGGCAATCTGTCCAGGATGTACCCTGCCTCTCGCCCATAGACTGCTGGAGATAGGCACCAGCTCCCCCGTGACCCACTATGGAATAAGCGGTAGAAAATGACTGACTGACTGACTGAAGGAATGTCTGTTGTTAAACTTAATGGTTCTCTCAGTTTATTTTAGCTATCCACAGTGCATGGACGCAGTTTTATTTTATGTACATTTGGAGGAAAAACTGTTCAGCTGTGGAAATCAACCAGTCTGAGTGAGGCAGTCAAGGTCACACTCACCAGTGGGATGGTTTGCCGAGAACAGTGTCTCATTTTCAGGAAAGAAGTAATAAATTACAATTTCTGGTATTCACAAATGTAATAAGCTGTTAATAAAATACAGCTGTAGTGAATATTACTGATTATGTCTGGATCACTGGGATGTGATATCTTTTAGTCAGCAAGAGACCGTTTTACCCTCAAAGTGGATTTGTTACATGCAGGAAAAATGGTAAAATAAAGTAGCCATAAATGCAAGTTTGACAAGAACCAAATGATAGGACTGAACTTGTATAACGCCTTTCCACTCAAAGCACTTTACACTAGTGCCACATACACCCACTCACATACATACATTTATCCACCAATATGCAGATCGGTAGGCAATTTGAGGTTAAGTGCCTTGTCCAGGGGCATATCGGCATGCAGGAGGAAGCTGGAATCTAACCCACAACCCTCGGATTGCAAGCGACCACTCTTCTCACTGAGCCACAGTCGTGAATGTCACAAATCGTGATGACTAGTATCCCCAAACCTTCAGCTCATGTGGGTGTTTCCAGTCTGCAGTGGTCAGTATCTCTCAAAAGTGGTTTAAGGAAGGGACAGCGGTAACAGACTTATTAATGCACATAGTTAATAACAGCTGCCCTATAAGGTCCAGTCCAACAAGAAAGCTGTTGTTCAATTTGGCAAAAAGTTAATGCTGGTTGATATAAAAAAGGTGTCAGGGTAACAACCGGGGCCACTTTAAGTAGAAAAATGTCCCCTGCCATGAAGCAAAAATTCAGAAATTGTTGAGGTGTTGATTTGGCCTTCAGTTCCCAAGATCTTAATCCAGTTAACCATTTGTGTGGTTGTGCTGGACAAACAAGTCTGATCCAGGAAAATTGTGCCTTGCATCTTAAAAGACTTGAAACATTTGCTGCCAACATCTTAGTGCCAGATACCACGGCACACCTTCAGGCATCTGGGGACTCCATGTCTCAAAGGGCCACGTTGTTTTGGCAAAACAGGGGGACTAACACATTACTAGGCAGGGTGTCATTATGTTATGCCTCATCAGTATATAACTAAAATGCAGAGCACTTTAGTTATATACTGTTAGCTGTGTTGTTTATAGAGTGCATGTCAGGTTAGCTGTCCATTCTAGAAATAACATCCTGGCACCTGGCAGGAGAGATGTGCCATGACAATAACTGATTTCCTTTAAACTCTGCGAGGTCCCACATCAAAGCTGACATATTTCAGTAGTCAAGTGTTCTTCTCCCAGAGAAACCCTTAACTGAAAAAAAGATCATTCTGTTCCTGTGCTGTTGAAGTTTGACTCAAAGGCACAGCTAAAGTTTGACCTTAGTAATTTTAGGCCCACAACATATTACAGCTCCTGTTAGTCTTGACACCTCAACTCCGTGCAAACCACAGCTGTGTTGCGTAAAAATGACGAGATCAGTGTGGCGCTTAGCCTCCTTTCTAAAAATAGTGCCCCTGACTACAGTCTCACAACTAAGTGTTTTGATGGTTGCAGCATCAAAACCATGCTGCAACAAACACAATTTGATGATGTGATTTTTTGCCATATCTAATTAAAAGGCATATTTAGGTTTAAGAAGACAGATAAACATTACAAGATTGATCTTCAAAGAGACTTAATCCAAACCTTGACCTTTTGTGACTTACGGCTTCAGTGTATTGTTTCATACTGAAATGCATTCCTTAAGTGTGTTGCATTGGAGGTTTGCTATGTTTGATCTTATTTAAGCACTGTTTAGTCTGTGTATTTTACATGCTATTGCATAGAGACAGCTTGTTTTGGCCTGCTTGGGCGACTGAAAGATTGTCTGGAAAACACAATTTCAGATTTGATGGTGAGAGAAATATGTAGACCTCATTAATAATTCTGTTTAATCCAGCACTGCTTTCCCTGCGGGATTGTCGCTTCCTTCAGTCCTCCTGTCTTTAATCCATCTTCTCATCATTCCCCTTTTTCTACATCTCTTTATTTTCCTGCCTTCATTATCCTAGACTTGTATTGTTGCTGTGTCACCACACAGTTGTAGGCGTCATGGTGGTTGCTGCAGTTGTCTGTAACCTTGGTAACTGCACCCTCACCTTCTCAGGCTTTAACCCTTTTTTTTATCACATGTTACCAAAGACAGAAGCAGGCTCATCTGTAATGCACTGTTTAGGTTTCCCTCTCAAACTGTAACTGCCATTTCTTCCTTTTAAATCTGACTTATTTTCTCTGTGTGAGTGTGTGCGTGTACCTTAATTTTTTGGAAGCTATTTTTCAGGCAGCAGCATGAAAGTACAATGTGACAGAGAGGGCTTCGATTATTTTCCCCTCTCTCACTAGACGGATTATGGTTTTGTGTCCAGTGCACCCTACTTGAGCCTGTCATGTTGAAGGAAGAGCTGAGCCAAAATGAGAAGCTCCTGATACAACGACTTATGAAGCCCCAGATATGGAAACAAAGTGACAAACTTTCACTTCTGAAATAATCATACTCTTGAAAGTTATGATTGTGGTATAAAGTAATCCCTGCTGGTTTTGTAAAACTTCTCACCACTCTACTGTCTCAGAGAGGCTCATACAAGAGCGATTTTGTTTCTGTTTTTACCTGCATGTGTGTCTGTGGGTGTATGTCTTCCCTGTCTGCTCTCTGTTCTATCTTTTCCTCTGTGGCACTGCAGCACAGACATTTGTTTCCGTAACGCCCAACAATTTGACCTTTGCAACAAACATCCTTATTCTGACGATAGCAACAGGCCTAAATCTGCGCTGTCATGGAAACTGTAACAAATCTGTCAGTTAAGTTAGTTGCTAGGTGATGAGGATGAATGCTTAGTTTGCCAACTCAGACTCTAGTGTGATCAGATCTGTTATGCTTCATAAAACTGTGTGACTCTATATGCCAATACTGGACAAGGCATCTAGAAGGTTCTCATTTTCTCAAAAAGTACCATGGTGGATTTGTGATTATCCATTTTGTTCTTATTTTCATCAATCAGTTTGCAAAACCCATCTTACAGATGGCATTTTCTCATAGATAGGTTCTTGCATAACTACTGCACATACGTGAAAGAAATAATCCTGATTACTGCAGATTCCGAATACTTTTAAAGTTCATTTTTCTAATACCTCTGCATACAGGACTATTAATCATAACACGTTACAAGACTTCATACTTTGTGTGGGTGAGTTAGTTTCGGACAGGAAACAGTGAAAAGCAGGAAAGGGGAAGAGGGCATTTTTCCCAAAAAGGGAAACATAACTTTTATGAGGTTTTATGCCTGTGTTTATTTTTGTTTCATGTGTACATTAGTTTCACTAGTGGCAGTTCTGGGGATTGCCACTGACACACAGCTGCTTCAGATGTGTCCTTGTGGAGTGTGAATACATAAAAACTTAGATAATTGATTTGGAGGAGTATGCACATTTAAAATCAAATGTATAAAACCTTTCTTTGACCACAGAAAACCCCATATATGTCTACTCACACTATGCATTTTAATGTTATTTTGAACATTGTTTAACTGCACACAGTATGAAGGCCATATTTAAACATTTTGTCTGATTTTCTTAGTTCTATGCAAGATTCTACCACTATTTTTAAGGGGCTACCTTAACATTTCTCAGCTTAGTAAAAGTCATGCACTCCACAAATCTGGCCTTGATAGAAGAGTTGCAACAAGAAAGCTACTGATGAAAGAAATCCATAATAGGTCCTGTTTGTAGTTTGTCATAGGCCATGTAGGGGACACAGCATGGAAGAAGGTGCTCATAGACCAAAATGACCAACCTCCAAACCTCTGTGTGTGACCGAAAAACAAAACTGCACATCACCTTTAACATAAAATACATCACCCTTAATGTTAAATATGGTGGGGGCAGCATCATGCTGTGGGGGTGCCTTTTTTCAGAAAGGACAGGACAAAGCTGGTCAAAGTTGATTGGAAGAAGAATGGAGCATGATACAGGGCAATTCTGAAAAAAACGTGAGGCTGCAAAACACTAAGGTAGAAGTCCAACAGGACAACATGCCTAGACATGCAGCTAGCGCTAAAATGGAATGGTTTAGATTAAAACATATTCATATGTTACAATGGCCTAGTCAAAGTCCAGACCTAAATCCAATAGAGAATCTGTGGCAAGACTTTAAAATTTATGATTATAGACTGAGTGTTTGGGTGTGTTCTCTG
Organism: Girardinichthys multiradiatus; assembly: GCF_021462225.1. Taxonomy (NCBI): domain Eukaryota; kingdom Metazoa; phylum Chordata; class Actinopteri; order Cyprinodontiformes; family Goodeidae; genus Girardinichthys; species Girardinichthys multiradiatus. The sequence continues at coordinate 7,485,338 of NC_061797.1, read as the reverse complement.
AATATTACAGTGGAATTGTACATTGGAAAACATTATCAGAAGAAACAAAGTAGCACTGAATGAAACAAATTTAAACAGTGGCGTTTTATTACTTTGACATATTTTTCTGATTAAAGACGTTAATTGGTCTTGCTGAAGTCCTCTGTGATGTTGTATGACTTCTGTGGACAATAAGAGAATCTTAGAAATTGCAGGATGTGCTCTGTTGACTTTCTTCACACAAGAACTTTTATTCATATACCAATTACAACTAATCACAAGAATTATTGAAGCATGGTTTAAATATTGGCAGTTCCTTCTTGTCATGGTAGTTTGTATTCGTACTCCTGAAGCACTGACATATGCTTATGCACAGTAGCACCACAAGGGAAAATGTGTTCTCATTTAGTTGTTTATCTCATATGGAGTCTGAAAGGCCTGGTAATAACAGGCAAACAGGAAGGGAACCATCATAAATGCAGAGATCAAATACACCCACAGACACACACATACACCGACATGACACACACACACACACACACACACACACACACACACACACACAAACATTTGGCTGTAACTCAGATCCCATGGCTCTCACTCCAGCAGTGAGCTCATTAAAATGTGCAAGACGACTACTCTTGTCCTCATGCTTTTTCATCCCTTCTCCAACTCTTCCTGCTTCTTTTGTTTCACATGTCATCGTTCTTCTTCATTACAAACTATCACAAGCTGGCTCTCTTCATGCTTCTCTCCTGGTGTTAGTGTGCAGACCCCCTTACTGATTTGGAATAACAGTAAATTTAGGTTCTCCAAACACACACAGCTCGAAATGCTGCTAGACTTCCATGGTCCACTCATTGCCGTGCATGATGAACACTTCCTAGCATGTTTATGTCTACAAATGTGTGTATTCAGGGGCTGTGTCTGCTGAAGGAATGGTTGCCGGGTAGAACAAGAGGAAAGAGGGAAGAATTTGTTAATTATGAAGGAGGGATTTTTCTCTGGATGGGAGTAATACACAGCTTAGATTTGTGTGTGTGTGTGTGTGTGTGTGTGTGTGGGGGGGGGGGGGGGGGGGGGGGGGGGGGCGCATGTGTGTGGTATCTTATGTGGGCGGTACATTTTTTGGTTCTTTGAATCCAAGAGTGTGGAAAATGAATGACTATACTGGTGATTTCCAAGGCAATTAGAATTTGTCAGGCTGATCAGTCTGATCAAATAAATACAGCAAAGAGAGGCATCTGTTTCTGTACTAATGCAAGACAAGCAATAACCCTACTGTACTGTATGCTTATTAGAAGGCACAGGTATATATTTTTTTATTCAATAAATATTTACTCTTTTTGTCAGTTCATCTAACAAATATAAACACATTATTATTTTGTAGGACATGATAACATGTCTACAGACACTCATTGAGTGTAGTAGATTGAATGAACGATGCTCTTTATTGTTAGTTATTTGAGATATACAGTCCCTGTCTAAGGCTCACATACACTCATTCTAAACATCAATGTCTTATTCATTTTGAGCTGTTATTGATTCATTTCAACCTTAGCTTTTTCCAGTATAGAATAATTGTACAACGTACAATGTCACTGATTTTTAAAGTCAAGAATTAGGTTAATACATTTGTGCGTTATACTTGAATCGAGACATGATCAAAATTATACTTATAGGCTCTGATGTCTTCACAGAGCCCCACTAATATTGGGCTAAGTTACCCGTAGTAAATTATTCTTCAACCACATGCTTTTTTTAGCTGTCAACAAGCTTTTGGAACCTTTCTCTCTGGATATTTGATCAGTCTTCTCGGCAGATTTGGAAGAGTTTATTTAGCTTACTCATTTCAATTAAGACTGAGGCAGAACTTTCAGAAATCCAGTCTAATACTCCGCTGTTGTTTTGACGTAAAAGAATAGAACTGCTGCCACCACCGTGCTTGACTATTTGTATGGTGTTGGAGCACTGTTGGAAACTTCAAGTTTGTAGTTTCTTTTCCTCTGATAATATGCTTAAATCCAGCAGGATGTCTCCTTTGCGCCCGTATATATTTTTTCTGTTCCAGTCATTTACAGCTGTCATTCTGAATGGTCATTGGCAGAGATATAGACATTTAGTATATGAGTCTTATTCATATAACCAACAATACTTCTGATCCACCATTGTTAAATCTCAGTTTGGGTTCTGAGTATGCTGGCTGCAGCTTGTCATCCAGCAGCAAATTTCAGTTCAGCTCGACTGTTTTGGTTTTATAGGAGGCACATCTTTCTTGGTCAACAACCAATCCAATCCATTGCAGACTTTACTGTGCATGTTTTACTGAAAGTATGGATTGTTTTATTGCTCTGGTGCTGTACACAGTATAGGTCTAGACTCTGCTTAGAAAGCACAGGAACAAAATCTGCCATGCCCACCATACTGTGTAGCCTCAGCTCTGAGTACCTTGTTTGGAAGTCAGCACTGTCTGCCATTAGTTAACTGAATCAAACTCTCAGCTCAGCTTTTTCCATATAGACCTATATTCCTGAAATAGACTTGTGTTTACAGTAACAGGTTAGCTTCACAGGAAACTGGGTCTCTGAGTGCAACCGCCCCCTCACGGGACACTACTTTATTTGGGTGAAGCCAGGAGTGTGTGTAGTGTCTCCGAGAGGCAGATCTCTCTATTGTTTAAATTCTGGCTGAGTCAAAAAAGAAACAAAAGCACTTTGTTATCTGCCTGTTTGAAAGGTGTAAGGATTTTACGAGACTTTTCTCTACACAGTGTGCTAACAGATTTAATGCAAGGTTTGACCTCAGATTCGTGATCTGAGGAACTAATACAGGCCTTTTGTGGTTAACGAACAGCAGAATACTTCAGTTGTATCTGTGTGTGGGCATTTGTGTGTGTCCCATTCTGATCCTGTTTGTATTTTCCATCCAGGGGCAACCAGAGACATTGGTTCAGCTCTTACCAGGATGTGCATGAGACATCGCAGTATCGAGGCCAAACTTCGTCAGTTCACAAAGTAAGACACACTGCTTTCAGAACCATTTTTGCTATTTCTGACCTTGTTTTCTTCTCATCGTTGTGTCGCTGGTCACATACAGTTCATCAGGCTGTTGAGAAGTCAGTCTTCTCCAAGGGCTCTGTTGGAACAAAAATATTTCATGCTGTTGTTTTGTCTGCTGAATAAATTCTTTTACATTGCTCACCCACTCCATATTTGTTGGATTGTCTCTGAGTACAACCACTGGTACGCAGCATAAACCATTCAGGAAACCTCACCAAGAGTGTGTTCCTAACCACAATGTTCCTTTTTATTCATTCTCCATTCTTCTTAATGACTTTTCCACAAGAAAAAACAATTACACTGATGATTGTGATGGTTATTTTTCACCATGGTTATTCAAAACAGTTAGTGCAAATCATTCCAAATTATTGCTGTAATTCTGATTACCCAAAGGTACTTGGCAGAAAAACACTCATACCCCTGAAAAGTGGGAGGAAAATGATGCATTGTTTTTAAAGAGCTTGATTTGTAGAAATCTTTTAAAATCATGTATCATGAAGTTTGGTGTGCATTTGTTTTCAACCTCCTAGATAAAATGGATGGAGAAGTGGTAAGAAGAATGGCCTAGTTGAAAGAAAGACATAAGAAGTTTGCAGTTTACCAAAATGTAGGCAATATTGATGCTGCCACCTGACAATCTGTTAGGATTAGAAGGCAAGCATTAACACCTCCCATAAAATAATAATTTGGATTAAAACTTGAAGCCATAGTGTTGTGTACCATCTTCAGCGGGATATGGGAAATTGTAAGTTGTGTGTGCTCAGACTAAACACATCTAGGCAAATTGTGAATGCTTCTTATCTGTCTCCATTACATTCACTTGGACTGATGTATCTTGTGATTGATGTATGTGATCTTTCCATGTCTGTGTCTCCTCTAGTGCTCTGATGGAGAGTCTGATCATTCCACTCCAGGATAAGATTGAAGACTGGAAGAAGACAGCCAACCAGCTGGATAAGGATCATGCCAAAGGTAAATGATGTAACCAAGGTGAAGGTGCTAATTCATGAATCTGCAGTATCACTGAGCTCTAGCTACACATCTGTCTTTATTAACTTTACTGCTTGAGAGTAACATCTTTTATCAGTGGTATGATGTATTCCCTAATCAACATTTTGCAAGTTTGTGAAATAAGGTGTTTTTGGAGACATTCATAAAGTTTATGCAATGTGAGTTCCAAGTGGAATTAAAATCTGGAGAGATTCCTGACCATGAACACAAAACATCCAGATTTTTATCTAGGAACCTTAAGAACCTTGATTATCACCAAACTGCTGCTGAACTGTTGGGTAAAGATGTTCTTGGAAGATGTTTGGATATCAGGTTTTAGTCAGTTTTTAAGGCAAAACTGTAAGTGAACCCTAGATTTTTAGTCATTTTTCCAGAAGGCCTAAACAGTCTGATGGGGGCTTCTATGGACAAAATAATTACGTTTAGTTCTTTGCAGTTCAATCCTGGTACTTCTTCAGAACGTCAACCTCTCCTTGATATTTTCTTCGAGCTAAGTGATGAATGAAGTCTTTCAAACAGTGATACATGTTTGCACATTATGGTTTGTTTTTACCTGGTTTTACAAGGACACTAAAGGGCAATAAAAAACTATGTTTCATTTTTTGAAATACATTAATTTAGTTATTGCAAAGTCAGCATTTCCAATGTTGACCATTCTTCTTCTTAAGTTGTTTCCCTTTGACATCTAAACATCTGGAACTTCACAACTCTAACTTCACAGCTCTGACTTGAACCAGTTCTTGTTCATGTGTCATAATTTGTTTAAAATAATTTAAAAATCAATTTTTTTAAACTCCTGTCCAGGGTGTACCCCGCCTCCCGCCCGTAGACTGCTGGAGATAGGCACCAGCTTCCCCGCGACCCACTATGGAATAAGCGGTAGAAAATGACTGACTGACTTTTTTAAGCTTTTTCAGCTAATATAACTCTAAAATTAATTCAGATGCATGTCATCACTGTGTGCAAAAATCTTAAACAAGACGAGCCATCAGCATAAAAACTGAATCTTTAAAGGAAGCCTGATACTAAATTTATCACCTTCAACACCTTTAGTCATGACTGTAGGTTGGAATGTCCTAGAACGTGTTTTCGGAACTTGTGAATAGTGGGGAGCATACCTACAGGGGCGGTCTAACTACCAACATACTAGTACCACAATCCTGACTTCAAATTATGGATTCGGACCTTAAAAGTAATTTACTGATTTATCCTTTTTTCTCACACTAAAAAAAATCCTAATAAATAAGGATAGCCCAATTTTGAGTATTCTTAAAAAAGTATTTTGTGTGTTTCCATCTATAATGTTTTTCCTTTCAAGCAGTAAAAAGTCAACAACACCAGATTTGTGGTAGATCAGTTCAAAGTCAGTTCTGTGAAGTGCAAGGAAATATCATTTCAACAGGGGTTTTAAATTCCTATGTAAAAGCATCTCTGTTCCTCGTCTTTCAAGAGTATAAGAGGTCGCGCCACGAGATCAAGAAGAAGTCATCTGACACCATGAAGCTGCAGAAGAAGGCTCGTAAAGGTAACAGGCACCAAACTGTGACACTACAGGTCTTGTCCCAGTCACTTTGAAACTGATCATAATATTGATGTTTGTGTATAACTTTTGTGTTGTGGTTGTAGATACATTTGGAAATCAAGTTTTTTTTTCCACCACTGAAAAAAATTTTTTTTTAAATAATTACTGGATCGAGTCTGAGCTCACCTTTTTATCAACAATCTCTAGGCAGAAACCAAGCTTTCAAACTGAAGTGATTCTGAGTTTGATTGACTAAAATGGAATAAATTGTTGGTTTATGGTGCCATCTACCGATGGTTGGTTATATTGCACCATTCAGCATATGACCTTTAATATCAGTGAAGTACCAATATTACGTCCTTCTATTGTAACAACGGTTGCCAAAAAAAATGTCTGTTAAGTACATTTAAAAAGTATTATACATACTCTAAATACATGTACTCTGTATGTACAATAATATATGTATTACATACAACAATGTTTCACAGAATTATTATTATTATTGTGAACAACAATAACAATATAATAATAAGTAGAACAGTAATGATATAGTCACCGAGTTTGTATGGCAAGAATAGTACAAATTTGATTAATATGTAAAGCAGGTAGTTTTAACACCGATAAACACATTGAAGCTTAGCATTCCAGTGAATGTGTTTGTAGATATACGGTATTTGCTTCCTCTTTTAAACTTTTACAGAGTATAGAGGGCAAGCCGAGGGGCCCTGATTCTGAAACTAAGACCAGTCTGACAGAGTCTGGGTTTCCCTGATAAGAAAGTGTTGAATCCTTCAGGTTCAGTTTGGCTGAAATTTTAGATTTTCATTTTCTTTGTCAGACAGTAATACTCCAATATTCATACAAAGGTTAAAAAACTAATTCAAATCATTTAGATTGTCAATAATTTCCAATGCTATCATGAACATAAATGAACGCTATGCACATGCAAAGAAGAACTACACACTGCGATTCAGTGTGTAAACTGATTGTGACACAGTGCATTGCAGTTACATGTTAACCATGTCCCAGCTGAAGCATGGTGATTATTATTATTATTATTATTATTACTATTGGTTCTGGACTAATTTTTGGTTGTTGCTGTATTATTTTGCACTAATCTGCAGCACAGTGGCTGTCTTGTGATGGCTTCTTTGTACTAACCTTAACAATAAGTTCAGCTACTTATGCTCTCTTCCTTCCTCTCTCTGTCTCCCTTTTCTTTTTTCCCCCAATTTTGCTTCTATTTTCACTGTCCCCCTCCCGCTCTTACCTGCCACCGTCTCTGTCTCTCCATCCCTGTGGCATTTGTCTCCTTATAATAGAGATGCAGGGTAAGTATCAGCCTGTCACAGCTGCTTTGCTACCATCAGCTTGTCTCTTCGTCATCCTGCTGTTGTGATTTTACACGTGGTGACATGAGAGGTGTTGATATGTGTTTGTGTTACTTTAGGTGAGCGATGAAACAAGACAGTCGGGCTCCTTCCACCCATAACTCAGTATAATTTGCTAATTAATTACAGTGTGTTCTCATTTGATGATGTTACATTTATTTATTCTGCTAAAAGCAAATATCATAAAGACAAATTCAATCTCACTTTCCTGCAACAGAACGCCTCAAGATTAAGGTAAAAGAAAGGTCATCATTAAGCTGATAAAATTTACAATCTAACCTTTTATCTAAACACGCAGCCAATACAGCACTGTGGAAGTCATTGTAATTGGTAAAAGATGCTAAGAATGTTAGGGTAAACCCAGACCCATTTGATTGAATGTAATGTGCACAGCCCATAACACAATTTGTAAGCTGTGCAAACAAATATAATATAAACACCAGACCAAAAACAGGCATCATGGGATGAGTTTCATGCGGGACTCCGATACTAGTCATTTCAGAAAGCAGAAAGTCTTGATCGCTCCGATCCTTGGTATCGGCTCTGGACACCCCTACTCTATAGGGGTCACAATGTGGGTTTGTATGAAGATTGGTTCTTGTATCATGCAGAAGCCCATCAGATGTCACCAGAACCTGAATAAATGAGTACTAGTCAAATGTATTACATCCTACCAAACATATTGTATAAAGCTGTCATTTGTGACTCTCAAGTGCTGGTAATGCTGTTTAATTCATAACTTTGACATGTCACTCAAATTAAATTCTTATTGTAACCTAGTAGAGCATTTTGCACTGGTAGGAGATGTATTATCTATATACAGGAAGCCTATTTACTGATTAATTACTAATGAATGAATGAATCTAAGCTTCATCCTGACCCTTTTGGCCTGTAGTCTTTAGGAGCTTTGGCCCTTCTGGTTTTAGGACAAGAATGTTGTTATAATATTGTTATATTCTTTCACCAAAATCAAATAAGTCATGTACAGGTCCTTCTCAAAATATTAGCATATTGTGATAAAGTTCATTATTTTCCATAATCTCATGATGAAAATGTAACATTCATATATTTTAGATTCATTGCACACTAACTGAAATATTTCAGGTCTTTTATTGTCTTAATACGGATGATTTTGGCATACAGCTCATGAAAACCCAAAATTCCTATCTCACAAAATTAGCACATCATTAAAAGGGTCTCTAAACGAGCTATGAACCTAATCATCTAAATCAACGAGTTAACTCTAAACACCTGCAAAAGATTCCTGAGGCCTTTAAAACTCCCAGCCTGGTTCATCACTCAAAACCCCAATCATAGGTAAGACTGCCGACCTGACTGCTGTCCAGAAGGCCACTATTGACACCCTCAAGCAAGAGGGTAAGACACAGAAAGAAATTTCTGAACGAATAGGCTGTTCCCAGAGTGCTGTATCAAGGCACCTCAGTGGGAAGTCTGTGGGAAGGAAAAAGTGTGGCAGAAAACGCTGCACAACGAGAAGAGGTGACCGGACCCTGAGGAAGATTGTGGAGAAGGGCCGATTCCAGACCTTGGGGGACCTGCGGAAGCAGTGGACTGAGTCTGGAGTTGAAACATCCAGAGCCACCGTGCACAGGCGTGTGCAGGAAATGGGCTACAGGTGCCGCATTCCCCAGGTCAAGCCACTTTTGAACCAGAAACAGCGGCAGAAGCGCCTGACCTGGGCTACAGAGAAGCAGCACTGGACTGTTGCTCAGTGGTCCAAAGTACTTTTTTCGGATGAAAGCAAATTCTGCATGTCATTCGGAAATCAAGGTGCCAGAGTCTGGAGGAAGACTGGGGAGAAGGAAATGCCAAAATGCCAGAAGTCCAGTGTCAAGTACCCACAGTCAGTGATGGTCTGGGGTGCCGTGTCAGCTGCTGGTGTTGGTCCACTGTGTTTTATGAAGGGCAGGGTCAATGCAGCTAGCTATCAGGAGATTTTGGAGCACTTCATGCTTCCATCTGCTGAAAAGCTTTATGGAGATGAAGATTTCATTTTTCAGCACGACCTGGCACCTGCTCACAGTGCCAAAACCACTGGTAAATGGTTTACTGACCATGGTATCACTGTGCTCAATTGGCCTGCCAACTCTCCTGACCTGAACCCCATAGAGAATCTGTGGGATATTGTGAAGAGAACGTTGAGAGACTCAAGACCCAACACTCTGGATGAGCTAAAGGCCGCTATCGAAGCATCCTGGGCCTCCATAAGACCTCAGCAGTGCCACAGGCTGATTGCCTCCATGCCACGCCGCATTGAAGCAGTCATTTCTGCCAAAGGATTCCCGACCAAGTATTGAGTGCATAACTGTACATGATTATTTGAAGGTTGACGTTTTTTGTTTTAAAAACACTTTTCTTTTATTGGTCGGATGAAATATGCTAATTTTGTGAGATAGGAATTTTGGGTTTTCATGAGCTGTATGCCAAAATCATCCGTATTAAGACAATAAAAGACCTGAAATATTTCAGTTAGTGTGCAGTGAATCTAAAATATATGAATGTTAAATTTTCATCATGACATTATGGAAAATAATGAACTTTATCACAATATGCTAATATTTTGAGAAGGACCTGTAGTTCCACAATGCAGGGAAAATATACTGAAGCCACTCTTATTTATACACACAAAAAATATGTAAGAACATTTTTTGTTTTTATATATTCCTGGGCTGTGGGTCATATTGTTGATTTTGAGGGACAAACAAACGAGTTTGGGTTTTTTTTCTTTAAAAATTAAAGTTAACATTTAGAAAACTAAATTCCGTTGGGATTTGACAGACTGTACATTACGTCAACATTAAGTCAACAGGAAAGTAAGTCTTGTTGAGACACACCAGCATTAGAAGCAAAAAAAAAGCAAAAAAGCTGAAAATAGATGTGCCCCTTGCAATCTGTCCTCCAGGCCACCATACTATAACCTTTAGCAGCCAATATAAAGATGACACATTATTTCTGTAATTTAGCTTAGCTGATAAACAAATATTAGTCTAGGTTATTGTGTCACGTATTTTTCTGAGGTGTCCTCTCACATTTTGGTTGAAATGACTTTCAAATCAAATAGTCACTTCAGCTCTGCAGTATCTAAGCAACTTTCTTTAAAGTTGTGGTCCCCTGATGAAGGATTAGAGTTCAGCCTCTACTGTAGCTTTCTTTGTGGAGTTTCACTCGAAAAGATGCATGATGTAATTTGACTTCCTCTTTGAGTCCTGCATGACTTGTGTAGCTTGTTTTATTGGAGCTTTGTTGTGACACTGCAGGCTTTCTGCTGTCATGCTACTGCTCCTCTCTAACTTTCTCTTTCATTATGTCCCTGATAGTACTGACATCTTCACAGATTTCTTTGGATGCTGTAACACTACAAAGATTCATTTCATGTCATGCTTTACATGCTTTGCATTTCACATTTTTTACTAGCTAGCAGATAACATTCAGATTATCTGTTTTGTTTTCAGCCCTATGCAATGTCAGTGTTTTGACTCTGTACTGGTACTATATTGGACAGGGACTGACACTGTAACATGGTAAAGTACATTCCCCTACACTAAGATTAGCTTTTCATATACATTTTATTATTGGAGTACAAAAAGGCATAGGTCAGCAGCTATGGTGCCTTTCAAAGTATTTATACACCCTAACCTTTCCAGATTTTATCATGTGACAATTACAAATTTAAGAAGTTTAAAACAGTGTTAGGTTAGAGACGATATCCCGAGCTGTGAACCTCTCACAAACCTCTGTCCAGTCCATTTTCTAAAAATGGAAAAGAGTATAGCTATGGCTATCCACCTATACCGACAGACAGAGCAATAGGAACATAGCCCTGTCTGTCAGGTTTGCACGTACAAAACCTCACACAAACCTATTTGCGTCCGCAAAGCTTATCTACAAACTGTGTGCTAATTAGATTGTGTGTATAAAGTCAGCGGAACAGCGGGCGCAAAATTTTTAGCATGCTTGCCTGAATATTCAAAGCATTTGATAATGACCCAAACACGCAAATTTATGGGAGTAATCCCTTACCATCCGCAATGCGATTTATCAAACTTGAAACGGATTGCAGGTGCTGTTTTTGCATCTATATTTAGCACGTTTGAAATTAAGGTACTTACTGGCATGCAATGATCTCTGCTTTCACTGTGGCGAGGAGGCATAGATAGAATGAAAGACGAAGGAGAGAGAATCTTCTGTACATGTGTCAATAGATTTGGTTTGTCAAAACTGAAAATAAAAATAGATGAGAAAGAGGATTCTATGTAGGATTATCTAAGGTCTGATTTGTAGCCAATCACAAACAAAAACAATGACATATCTCCTTGCAAAAATGTTCTCTTGGGTCTGCATCATTCCAGCGTTCCATCATTCTTAGTGAGATCATTTGTGCACAAACCTGATCATGGTGAATCGCGAACACAGCTGATCATACGCCAGAGAAGCGCACAGCCTATTAACTGGAATCGCACATCATGCAAAGGACCCACTGTGTGTTGATGTTGATAATATAATTAATAAGAAAGAAATAAAGACATTATAAGGCAGATGAAATCCGTCATTTGCAAAATGGAGGCTTCGATCATTTCTTAGCAAGTGAAAAATCACCATTTTAAGGCAGCCTATTTTATGTGGTGAGAAAGACGGTGTATGCTTTAACCTTGTCACTAAACGAAATGCATTGCATTATTTTTTTGCAGCATTAAAGGCCTTTATTCTTTAAATTTTTCCAACAATAGGCAGTCAGGAAATAGGGGCAGAGAGAGGAGGAAGACAGGTCTCCGGATCCAGGACTTGAACCCAGGACAGCCGTGATGAGGACTGTAGCCTCTATACATGGGTCGTGTGCTTAACCCCTCCACCACCAGCGCCGGCCCACACATTGCATTATTGACAGTAACATTGTGTCATTGCAGGGCAACTGGAGCTGAATCAGTTTGATTACATTGTTTAAACGTTAATGTGTTCCAGGGGAGGGATAATACAGTGAAAAAATATTTTGTGTCACTAAAAAACAAATTAAACTATCAAACACGTATATCGTTAAAATATTGGCAAAACAAACAAAACAAATTCAGTGAAATCATTGGAAAATTATTTTTATGTACATAAATATTTGATTTAAATTCTTTGCAGGACGGTTATGTGATGTTATGTTTTAAAATTAACAAAGCTTTCATATACAGATTGCCAACTCCTACAACAAACACTATTTATGCTGCTATTACGTTTAGGCTTAAATGTTGTGGCTGTTTATGAACTCTGAACTCTTCAAACATATACTCCAAAACAAAAAGAACACGGTGAGTCTTTGAAAAGAATAAAAGGGAGGCAAACCTTTAATAAATTAATTGACAGACATGTTTGTCTTTTTTAATTGTTAATATTGATTGTCCAATTTCTAAGATGCAACTGTTGCGAGTTACGTCAAGCAACATAGTTATCTGTGTTCGCCCCTATGGTGTTGTCAGCCAAGACCAGCTGCTCCATGTGCGCTCTGATGGTGAAGGGCATGTGCTACTTTGGACACAGTTCTGCCCTCCTGCGCAATAGCCTGTTGTCCATCATTCTGATTAAAGGCAAAGCAGGATGTAGTCTTTGCCTCACTGGGTCCATCCGGACCCTAAACATAAAGCATCTGCTCACAGAACAACTTCAAACTCAGCCTTCTGTATGCACAGTTAAGCACCCAGAGGTGCCCTGCGCAAATGAACAGATAGGAGAACTAATCTTGTCAGGGCAGAGGCTGACAAACCTGCTGCTGTGAATACGATGAGAAAGGTTAACAAACTGTAACAGAACAGAAAAGCAGGAACAGAATGGAGCAGAAGGAAAAAATCAGCAACTGGATCATTTATAATGATGCAGCACAACAACCCCTGCATGTTTCAGGCAACACAGCTTTTGTTTGCTTTTCCTCTTGCTCTGCTGGGGCCAGTAGCAGCTAGCCGTCTGCACTTGTTTTGCACCTGTCATCCATTGCATGTGCAATTGCACGTGCAAGCTGCTCAGGGAAGATGAGCGAAGCTAAATACAGGAAGAGCACCAAAAGACATGAGACTGCCCTAGAGGTTCACCTTCCAGCAGTACAATGCCCCTAAACATACAGGGTCACTGTATTTCTGGAAAGGTTTAGATCAAAGTAAAATTATGTGTTACAAATGGCCTATTCAAAATCCAGACCAAAGTCCAACTAATATTTTTCAAGACTTGGTGTTGACATATGCTCTCCATATATAGTCTGGCGGAGCTTGAGCCATACTGAGAGGAAGAATGGGCAAAAATGTTAGTCTGTAGATATCCAAAGCTGAAAAAACCTCGCAGCAACAATAAAATGTGGTTCTGCTAAGTAAGAATACCACATTTTCTGTTATTTTGTTTAAACAAAGAAGATTTCAAACTTTTGAAAACTATAAAGACTTTTGCAAGGCACTGTAGATTTAATCCCCCACTCTTTCATTCTAGCGATTTTTATATACCAATGTCACTCCATTGTATCTCCTTTCAGTAAAATAATTTCTTACCGCATCCCTTCCTAATTTCAGGGCGAGGAGATCTGCAGCCCCAGCTTGATAGCGCCATGCAGGATGTGACCGACATGTGTCTGCTGATGGAGGAGACGGAAAAGCAGGCGGTGCGTCGTGCTCTGGTGGAGGAAAGGGGGCGCTTCTGCACCTTTATTGGCTTCCTTCAGCCAGTTGTGGTGAGGAGAAAGCTGAGCCACTGGGCTCTAATTAACTGTATAAGGTTTATGTTGGCCTGGTATAAAAACAAAGGATGTGATGGTGTGATATTAATGATCTCCAAAGTCAAAGTAGTTCAGATGGTTTCATTCTGTAATTTACATCCATTCCTTCATTCTAGGCCTGCAATTCACTAAAAATAATAAAGAATTAAAGTTTATATTTTGAAACAGTAATGTCTGGCAAACTTTTATGAAGCACAAAACCTTTCCAACCAAATTCTAATTTCTGGAGATTTGCTATAGTCAATAGTGCCCTCTACTGTTCAAAAGGTTCAAAAACTTTAAGGTTAGAAAAATTAACGTGTTGCTTAATCTTCTCTTCTACTGCCAATAAACAATACAAAGTTATATTTCTCAGCTTTAAGGATTTTTTTTTTTTTTTGGATTTGTTATTCATGAATTAAAAAAAAAAAAAAAACTTAATCAAAAAGCTTTTTAAAACAAAATGCTAGAGTGAAATTATTTATAACCCGATAAAATAAAAATCATTTATATGTTAAATCTCTAGATTTGATAAAGAGTGTGCTTTCTGTTTACAAGGGCTGTATATTTAGCTTAATTTGGGCAACATTTTGTCAATGTAGATGTCTACATAGATTATTAGACAATTAAAAGGCATCTAAATGTCTGTAACCAGGGTTGGGGATCAAACTCCTCAACTCTATGTTGTAAACTTAATGTCATTTCTGGGTGAACTAACCAGCTGCACAAGCAGCACAGGACAATTCATGGTCAATGAGTTGTAGTCCGCCACACCTTCTACCTACTGGTAGACTGGCATGTTTATGGTAAATGGTCTGCACTTACTTAGCCTGTCATCCACCCATTTATACCCACATTCACACAGTTTGATGACCACCAACAAGGCAAGGAAGGTAAAGACAGACAGATTGGGGCTTCAACCTGGCAACTCACCGGTTACAGGATGAACCCCCACCAGCTGAGCCACCGTCACTGTGTGTTGAAGGATTTAAAATGTTAGGTATCTGACAAATAATAGGAGAAACTAGGAGGTAAATATATGAAGGAGAGTGATAATGGAGACCACGTGAGACTAATTAAGAGCTACGGAAATGATGAGGGGCTCATACTCCTCTGGACACCAGAAGACCTAAAGTTTGAGGGAAGCTGTTTAATCAGTAACCAGTCTGTATTCTAATTGTGAGGAAAGTTAATGTAGCTGTCAGGCCACTGTCATGCTGCAGGTGGTAATGGAAGGGAAGTTCACATAGATGCAGTCAGACGGCAGCTGCAGTGCTGACTTTTTCTGATTTGGGGTTTTACTCTCATTAAGTTGAAAAATAAAAAAGCAAAAACAAAAAACACTTGGTTAAAGAAGCACATGACCTGGTATGTACTGTTCAAAAAATTAGAATATAGTTCAGTATTTTTTGTAACTCACTTCATGTATTGAAACTCATATATTGTTTGAATCCATTACACATAGAGTGAAATATTTCAAGCTCTTATTTATCTAAAATTCTTGAGAAAATTGTTGCTAATCAAAAGTGTGAACATTTATACAGCAATGACCTGTTTGAAGAGTTTCAGTCAGGTTTCAGAGCCCATCATAGCACTGAAACAGCTCTGCTGAAAGTCACTAATGATATTCTTATGGCCTCAGATAATGGACTTGTGTCTGTTCTGGTTCTGTTAGATCTCAGTGCTGCATTTGATACAGTCGATCACAATATTCTCTTAGAAAGGCTGGAATATGCTGTAGGGATCAGGGGAACATCGCTAGGCTGGTTTAAATCTTATCTGTCTGACAGATTCCAGTTTGTTCATGTAAATGATAAATCATCTTTAAACTCCAGGGTTAATTGTGGAGTACCACAGGGCTCAGTACTTGGGCCAATTCTCTTTACTATATATATGCTTCCAATAGGTCAAATTATCAGGCAGCGTGGGATAAATTTTCACTGTTACGCTGATGATACTCAGCTTTACTTATCCATAAATCCTGATGAGCCCAACCAGTTAGATAGACTACAAGCATGTCTTGAAGATATAAAAACTTGGATGATGTTAAATTTTTTGCTTCTAAATTCAGACAAGACAGAAGTTGTTGTCTTTGGACCGGAGTCCTTAAAAAAGAAACTGCTTAGTCAATCACTTAACCTGGATGGCATTAAATTGACCTCTGATAATAAAGTAAAAAACCTTGGTGTTACTTTTGATCAGGACATGTCATTTAAATCCCATATTAAACAGGTTTCTAGGATTTCCTTCTTTCACCTCAGGAACATTGCCAAAATTAGAAATGTCCTATCCAGGAGTGACGCTGAAAAACTAGTCCATGCATTTGTTACTTCAAGGCTGGACTATTGTAATTCTTTAGTATCAGGATGTCCACAAAATGCAGTTAAAAGCCTTCAGCTGATTCAAAATGTTACAGCAAGAGTTCTGATGAAAATTAAAAAGAAAGATCATATTTCTCCTATTTTAGCTTCCCTTCATTGGCTCCCTGTTAAATCCAGAATAGAATTTAAAATTCTCCTCCTCACATATAAAGCCCTTAATGATCTAGCTCCATCATACATCAGAGATCTGATTGTTCCATATGTTCCTAACAGAGCACTTCGTTCTCAGACTGCAGGTTTCCTGGTGGTTCCTAGAGTCTCTAGAAGTAGAATGGGAGGCAGATCCTTTAGTTATCAGGCTCCTCTCCTGTGGAACCAGCTCCCAGTTTTAGTCCGTGAGGCAGACACCCTGTCTACTTTTAAGGCTAGGCTTAAAACTTTCCTTTTTGATAAAGCTTATAGTTAGAGTGGCTTAGTTTACCAGGGAGGGAGCCTTCCTCCATCCCTGTTGGTTGGAGTAAGGGGGAGTCAGGTTTAGCCTAAACCGGCTCAGTTATGGTTGAGGTGCAAACACACCCTCCATTTCTGCTACCTGTATGACCCCTTCTCTTTTTTCCGATGGTTGTGATCAGTCTGACAGAGAGAGGTATCCCAATCATTGTGGTTTTTAGTATAACAATGACCATCAGTGGGACCCTTTGTGGTGCCTTGTGACGACATTGTTGTAAATAAGCGCCGTTTAACTAAATAATCTGAACTGAAACTATCTGTGTAGTTATGCTGCTATAGGCTTAGGCTGCTGGAGGACATAACGACCACTTTCACCCTCTTCGCTACATTCTCACACTACTCTCCAATTTTGCATTATTTGCTGTTATTTCAGCTTTTAACCTTGTTCTCTCTTTTCTCTTTCTAAAAGCTACACCTGGCCTGGCTCTGTGTCTGCCTGTGACACCTTTCTGGAGAGGGCAATTGTCCGAGCTTCTGCTGGCAACAACTTAATGCTCACCCTCTACCGATGATCCACATAGCCCTGTCTTTTAGTGTTTAACCCTTTCTCTCTCCTAGACATGGCGATTGACTGAGCTTAACTGTAACAAACTCTATGTGCTCTCTTTTAGACTCTAACCTTGAAAACTGGCTCAGAGTTTATCTGTTCTTTCTTTCTAGGTGAAACGACTAAAGGAGCTACATCCATTAACATTTACTTTTCCTTCCCATAGAAAGTACTCCTGGATCAGTGCTTCTGTGTTCTTTTTGTGTCTCTGCTCTGTTCTCTCAAACCCCCAGTCGGTCGTGGCAGATGGCCGCTCACACTGAGCCTGGTTCTGCTGGAGGTTTCTTCCTGTTAAAAGGGAGTTTTTCCTCTCCACTGTCGCTACATGCATGCTCAGTATGAGGGATTGCTGCAAGTCACTGACTGGATGCAATCTGCTGGGTTTCCTTAGATAGAAAAACTTTTTATCCAATTTGAATAAAAAGCTAACTCCGACTGCACTATTCAATGGTTAGGATTAATAGGAATGTATGTACCTGACTTTTGTGAAGTGCTTTGAGACAACATGTGTTGTGAATTGGCGCTATATAACTAAAACTGAATTGAATTGAATTATTTATTGTACATTTTCATGATGGCTTAAAGACAATGAAAACCCAAAATGATGTGAACCTCACCATTATACATCATAAGAGACATGACTTCACTAAACAGTGTGGGAGTTGGGATTGCAAGAGTGAAAAAAAATGCTGTTCAGCTGAACTCCTTGTTTGTGTCTCATTGATCAGAATGGAGAAATCTCCATGCTGGGAGAGATCACCCACCTCCAGGCCATCATCGATGACCTCACTGTGCTGACAACTGATCCCCACAAACTGCCCCCTGCCAGTGAACAGGTGAACAGCATTAACATCTGGCAAGGTTCTGAGCAAAGAAAAAACAATAACCAGCAGTGAATGGGGTAACGTTTACACGGTCCTGGCTTTCTTGCAGGTGATCAAGGACCTCAAGGGATCTGATTATAGCTGGTCCTATCAGACTCCGCCATCATCCCCAAGCAGCTCTGGTTCACGCAAGAGTAGCATGTGCAGGTGCAAACACACACAAACACACATGTGCGCACAGGATATAATAATGCAGTGCTTCATTCAGTACTTTGGTTTTGGAAAGAGGAGCCTCCCTTGATGTTGATGAGTCATGTGTGTTTGTTAGGCCATCTTTATTGTTTGTGCAGTCATCCCCAGTTTGTTAGAATCCCCACATTCCCACAAGTTAAGACAGTGAAAGAAGCCCATAAAAAATCTGGGGAAGAAAATGTAAGAGGTGTGAATACTTTTACAATGCACTGCATATGCCCCACAATAAATGACTCCTGAAGTTATTTAGTTTGAAAACAACCATGCAGTGTGTGTGTGTGTGTGTGTGTATGTGTTACATCCAGTGTCTCAGCCTGTACACGTACAGAACACATCCACACCCTTCCACCTGCAGTGTTTCTTTATTTCCTGAATCGTACTCGGTTCACACGCTCTCTGTTTACTCCCCCTCCCCCCAATTCCCCATTTTCCTTCTCTGTACACAACCACCCTTCTCTGTGCTCTTTTCCCATCCTGGCTTGTCTATCTTCTGTCTTGTACCTGGTTTATGATTTGCCCTCTTTCACTCCTGCTGGACACTGCTTATCTGGTTCCCTTCCCTTTCTGGGGAATCTACTTCTAACTGTGTCTGTTGTGTGACTTTGCACTAACTCGACCAACCCACAACCACTCCTGGACTTATTCCCATAAACCAATCACAAACCCTCTCCACACCTCCTCCGATTCTTTAATCACCCTCTCAAACATTAACCAAATACTCATCTGTTACATGTTTTGTTGCAACCTCCTTTTAACCTTCACCACATTTCTCTAATTAAAACCACTTTCTTCACATTACGTTGCCACATTCCTTACACCTTCATCACTCTGCCCTCCCTCTGCTCCTCCTCACGCCTCTCCCCAAACCCTCACCATGCAGCAGCGTCAACAGCGCCCACAGTAGTTCCTCCCGTTCGTCAGGGGGAGGTGCAGGTGTGGGTACTAGTGGAGGAGGCTCCCAGCCACACTCACCCTCCTCCTCCTCCTATCGCTACCGCAGCAGCCTGCCACCACAGCAGCCTCCGCCTCCGGGGGGAATCGCCGCCCACCGACTCAGCAGCGTTTCCTCCCACGATTCCGGCTTTGTGTCCCAGGATGCCAACATCTACTCCAAGCCTCCTTCTCCTATGCCCTCAGACATCACTAGTCAGGTATGTAATCCTGGTGAACTTTCCAACAAAAATAGGCTCTAAAGAATTGTTGGATTTCAATGTCATTTGGTGCCCATGCAGAAACGAGCATAATTTAGTTTACAAGGAGCTGCCATATTCAGAATGGACTCGAGAGCAAATACTGTGATTCAATTTCCTTCATGAATCTGTATGAATCATGCTATATTATTCTTTACCTCTTTTTAAGGAAAATAATATAAAATTTCACACATAAAAATACATACACAATATTTATATAGGCAGTGCTGGTGAATAGTTTCCATACACCCACTTTAGGACATTTGAACTGTTTTTTTTAGGCATTAATTATACAACAAACTTCACTGATTTTTAAGAACTTAAATTTCATGCACAAGTTTAACTGTATTGTGATTTATTTTCTAATCCATAAAGAGCGAAATTTATGCAAACAGGCTGAAATATTTACAGACTCCCCCACAAGTAGCTCAATAAATGTCCTTTGGCAAGTTGTTGAACAATTGCACTGGCATAACTCTGGGAGGATATTTGACTAGTCTTCTTGGTAGGACAAGGCAAAGTCCCTTTATTTTCAGTGGTGTGGCCTTTTCAGAAAGTTATAGATAGCTTTCTTCATCTATTCAACAACCTGTTTTGATAGTGTGTTTAGGATAATTGTCTTGTTGAAACAACCAATCGTGTCCAAGTTTCAAGCATCTGATTGTTGAATTAAGAAAAGTGCAGCAAAATAGCCCCACAATAGGATGCTACCACTGCCATGTTTGACAGCTTGTACATTGTTCTTAAGTCTGAAAGACTCATCTTGAGTCCTCCAGACATACCTGTGTCACTGTGACCAAATATTCTTTGTTGGTTCCCTGCAAGAAAACCAATAGATTTAAATGAGCTCAACTATTTCTGATAAGAAAAGGGATCAGATATCCAGTCAGAGTTAAGCCAGGGCATTGTTCACGGGTAGAGAATGTGCATGGTTACTCTGCAACTTGCTAATGGACATTTCTCCGAATATTTGTTGGGGTGTTTATATATATTTGTCCCTATGTGTATTAGTATGACCCTATGTGGATAAGAGAAGTTACAATAAATTCAGATTTAACCACTGAGGTTGCCTCTGTATTATCAGTTAACTATGTAAAAAGAACAGTTCGAATATATAATTATGTCCTCATAATATGATATCCATACCCATGATAAGTATATACAGTATAAAGCTTCTCTCTAGCACCTTGAGTTCTGACAATAAGACAAACTACATAAAAATTGCTTGTTTTTCTTCCTACTCTAGAAGTCCTCCAGCTCTGCATCATCAGAGGCTTCAGAAACATGCCAGTCAGTCAGTGAATGCAGCTCCCCCACTACTGTAAGTATTTACGTCACACTGTGCAATGTGGCATTCTTCTTAACGCTACTCAGTGTTACACACAAACTAAGTTGTACTAGATGTCAGGACAGTTCAGGCAACTGATTCTGGGGTGACTGCGGCTCAGTGGGCAGAGTAGTCATCTTGCAATCTGAAAGTTGTAGGTGCGATTCCAGATTCCACCTGCCACAAATCAATGTGCCCCTAGGCAATGCAAGTTGCCTACCGATGCATTCATGTGTGCATGTTTGTGAGTGCAACTGTGAATGTGGTTTTAGTGTTAAGCTCTTTAAGTGATCATAATGATTAGAATTAATGCAATTCATAAAACATTCAAGGGAAAAATACTCCATCATCAATCAGTGCATTCTCAGAGATCAAACTCAATTTCATGATAGCTACTGATCATTGTAACTGGGTCTAACACTGGAACCACGCCCAATTTATTTTATAAACCCCAATTCTTTCTGTTATATTCATCTTGAGTTCTCCTGAAAACAAAACTAGTTTTTTAAAAGGAGTGTCATTATTTTTTTATAAAACAAGGTGAAAAGAAAGAGAATCTGGATCTATTGCCCATTTTCCATGGGCTCTACTTTGTCCGGTTCTACTCCACTTAAGCGTTTTGGGACCGTTTACATTACTTGCTTTTCAGTACCGGTACTGGTTTTCTTGGTACCTACTCATCCGCATGTCCCGTCGGGGCTGGGCTGAGATGTGACTTGAACAGACAGCTGTTTAATGATCGGCCATGAGGATAGTCAGCCGTATGTCAGCAGCATGAGAACGTGTACGCCAGGATAGCAGAGAGAGTGACAAGCCACAGATGTTACTGCACAGCGCAGTGCCAGGACGATAAAGAAACTCAGAAGTGATCAAACCAAGTGGGCTGGGTGAAATCACATTTCAGCATTATTTGCACTTCAGCTGCTTTTCAGAGTAGAACTGCTAGACGGCGGTCTTAAGCACAAAACAAACAGTGGAGGTCATTAAACACGGTGCAGAAATTTCTACATCTAACTTCACTTCTGCAGCACTTCTATACCAATAAAAAAAAGGCTCACTGAACCATAAAATAGCGGCACAGAGAATGACACTGATGGCTGCAGGTGGGGCTTCAGGCCTCAACACCAGCCATCACAGTCAATGGAAACACAACAGGCTTAGTGCAGAGTACAGTGAGGATGAGTGGAGTGGAGCTGTGCAGTGCAGTGGAAAGGCAATGAAAGGCAATGAGGTATATATATATATATATATATATATATATATATATATATATATATATATATATATATATATATATATATATATACACACATATATATATACAGGGGTTGGACAATGAAACTGAAACACCTGTAATTTTAGTGTGGGAGGTTTCATGGCTAAATTGGACCAGCCTGGTAGCCAGTCTTCATTGATTGGACATTGCACCAGTAAGAGCAGAGTGTGAAGGTTCAATTAGCAGGGTAAGAGCACAGTTTTGCTCAAAATATTGAAATGCACACAACATTATGGGTGACATACCAGAGTTCAAAAGAGGACAAATTGTTGGTGCACGTCTTGCTAGCGCATCTGTGACCAAGACAGCAAGTCTTTGTGATGTATCAAGAGCCACGGTATCCAGGGTAATGTCAGCATACCACCAAGAAGGACGAACCACATCCAACAGGATTAACTGTGGACGCAAGAGGAAGCTGTCTGAAAGGGATGTTCGGGTGCTAACCCGGATTGTATCCAAAAAACATAAAACCACGGCTGCCCAAATCACGGCAGAATTAAATGTGCACCTCAACTCTCCTGTTTCCACCAGAACTGTCCGTCGGGAGCTCCACAGGGTCAATATACACGGCCGGGCTGCTATAGCCAAACCTTTGGTCACTCATGCCAATGCCAAACGTCGGTTTCAATGGTGCAAGGAGCGGAAATCTTGGGCTGTAGACAATGTAAAACATGTATTGTTCTCTGATGAGTCCACCTTTACTGTTTTCCCCACATCCGGGAGAGTTACGGTGTGGAGAAGCCCCAAAGAAGCGTACTACCCAGACTGTTGCATGCCCAGAGTGAAGCATGGGGGTGGATCAGTGATGGTTTGGGCTGCCATATCATGGCATTCCCTTGGCCCAATACTTGTGCTAGATGGGCGCGTCACTGCCAAGGACTACTGAACCATTCTTGAGGACCATGTGCATCCAATGGTTCAAACATTGTATCCTGAAGGCGGTGCCGTGTATCAGGATGACAATGCACCAATACACACAGCAAGACTGGTGAAAGTTTGGTTTGATGAACATGAAAGTGAAGTTGAACATCTCCCATGGGCTGCACAGTCACCAAATCTAAATATTATTATCTAAATATTATTGAGCCACTTTGGGGTGTTTTGGAGGAGCGAGTCAGGAAACGTTTTCCTCCACCAGTATCACGTAGTGACCTGGCCACTATCCTGCAAGAAGAATGGCTTAAAATCCCTCTGACCACTGTGCAGGACTTGTATATGTCATTCCCATGACAAATTGATGCTGTATTGGCTGCAAAAGGAGGACCTACACCATACTAATAAATTATTGTGGTCTAAAACCAGGTGTTTCAGTTTCATTGTCCAACCCCTGTATATATATTTATATAGTGCCTTGAGAAAGTGTTCATATCCCTCAAACGTTTTCAAATGTTTTCACTCTACAAACACAAACTGTTATAGACCAGTACAAATTAGTGTACATTTTGAAGTGAAAGTACGTTTTGGAAAACTGCCCTGTATTTTGTTCCATCCATCTGACAAGCTTACCCATCCTGGCTGAGTGAAAAAGCATTCCTACAGCATGATATCATTGCCACCATGTACAGAAAACAATTGCTGTGTCAAACTACTTGGCTTGCGCATAACTTCGAACATTGGGGTTCTTGTTGCCAGTCTTCCAGAAAGGCAGGATTGCATGACTGATAGCTGCCCTAATAATTCTCCCACCTGAGCTGTGGCAGTCAGCAGCTCCTCCAGACTTTACATTCTATGAATAATAATAATGGTGAAGAAGTCCAAGGGGTATGCGAACTTTTGCAAGGTACTTTATATTTATAGAGTTTATATTTATACAGTAGAGCAACATCTCTTCTGATTCTGCCATTTGTTGAGAAGTTAGTTTTCTTCTCTAAGGAAACATATTCTTTGGCCTTTTCAGAAATCTATCAGACCGGCTGTTGAAAATAAACATTGAACCACCGATTACATTTTTTTTCTCTGCTAAAATACCTTCCATTTATTCACAGCCCTGTTTCCTGAAGAACAAAACCAGATCGTCAGTGCTAAAACAACTGTGATAATTGTGGCTGTTATTAAAGTTGCTATTAGAGCTGAGCAGTGTGCGCTGGTAAAATGGCATGTTTCACTCACAGTGGTGGCTGGACCTTTGGGAGAGTTCTATTGTTATGTGAAATCAGTTCTGAAAAGTAACACAAACCTGACACTGAGAGTTCCCTAGAGTTTAATGGATTCCCCCGCAGACATTATTTTAGAATAGTAATAAAATGCACCTCAGATGTAAGTGCTGGATTGAAATATATTTATTTTCCTTTTTAAATGCTGTTGTTTTGCAGTCACATGGATTGACACTACCCCCCTGTGCTAACTGCCTCAAATGAATCGGTTGTATTTTGTGCTTCAGCTGGTGACAAAGTCTCCGTATTAATCTTCTTAAAATCAGTAATCCAACTTGTTTCATGTTTTTTTTAGAACACATTCCTTTCAGGTGCTCAAAAAACACAGTTATACCGATGATTCACTGGTCAGTCAGTCAGTCAGTCATTTTCTACCGCTTATTCCATAGTGGGTCACGGGGTAGCTGGTGCCTATCTCCAGCAGTCTATGGGCGGGAGGCAGGGTTCACCCTGGACAGGTCGCCAGTCCATTGCAGGGCAACACACAAACAACCATGCACACACTCATTCAAACACCTAAGGGCAATTTAGAGAGACCAATTAACCCAACAGGCATGTCTTTGGACCGTGGGAGGAAGCCAGAGTACCCGGTGAGAACCCACGCATGCACAGGGAGAACATGCAAACTCCATGCAGAAAGACCCCCGGTCGGGAATCAAACCCAGGACCTTCTTGCTGCAAGGCAACAGTGCTACCAACTGTGCCACTGTGCAGCCTACTGGTGCAAACGTAAATATTCAAGCAAGTATTGAAGCAGCAGCTGTCTTCAAAACAACAGACTATTGCCTTCATGACTGCTTTCCTCTATGATCCCCTTCTAATTTGACTGACAAACAATATTGTTTATGCTGCTTCCTGGTTATTGTGACAGAAACCTAGCACAAACACACTGGGGGACTTGGAAAACAATCATGCAAACTTGAAATCTCTTTTTACATCAGATGTCAGGGTTCTCTTGTTTAAATGATGAGGAGATCTTCAGCGATGACATTCTCCGTCTGGACACATATGGTGCTTGATGAAATAAAAAAAACTAAGAAATGTGACTCTTTATCCCTGTGAAATTTCTCAGATCATTTTCAGCATTTCATCCACGTCAAACAGCATCGGTTATCTAGCTCAAAGTGTTCATGCATATGTGACAATTGATAGAGCAGTGAAAAAGCTTTAATTTGAGCTGGTTTAAGTTTATTACTCTTGCCTTAACAAAATCAAAAATCTAAATTTACAGAAACATCCATATGTATTTAAAAAATGGAATGAAAGATGCTGTGGTAGCCTTTTACAATCTGCCTGAAAAAGACGACCAACTCTGTTTCACTGAGCCAATGGGACTCCTTGAACTTCACTCACTCACCTCCAGCAGAAAAGACGAGATCAAAAGTGACCATAGAACTGTAATGAACAGAAACAAACTTACATTCAGAATGAATATCAACAAATTGGACATTTTATAAAAAGAAAGCAGATTTTGTTTTATTTAGAGACTGATTCATAGATGAGTGCTGGTTCTGATGGGCTTTGACACTGTAAGTGTTAGGGATGAGTAAACCTATAAACTACAGATGTGTGACCAATACACCTTGCACAATTAATTGCAAATTCATTACACCAACAAACATTAATGTATTTCATTGGGATTCCACATGATAGACCAACACAAAGTAGTGCTGAATGTCAAGGAAAAAGGTTTTCAAACTTTTTAACAACAAAAAATGTGAAACCTAGAAAGTTTTGCATAAATACCAATCTGAGTGTTTGATGTGTGTTTGTATTCAGCATTCTTTACTCTGATATCCATATATATCCATAAATCCACCTGTTCTGTAAAGGCTTCAGAGGTTTGTTGGAGAACATTGGTGAACAAACAGCAGTATGAAAACCAAGGAACACAGCAGACAGGTCAGGGATACGTTTAAAGCAGTGTTATAAAACAACATGCCATGGCACAAATGCAACCTGCAGTCACATGAATGTGCACCCTAAACTGACATGCTGTGCAAAGAGAGCATTAACTGCAGAAAAACCCAAGAGGTTCAGGGTAACTCTAAAGTGACAGGTCATGGTTAAAAAAGCAATAAGAAGTCCCATTTACAGTTTGCCACAAGCCACAAAGACGACAGAACAAAAAGGCAGAACAAGGAGAGATTGGATGAGATCATCTCCACCATTAAACATTGTGGTGGCAGCATCATGCTGTGGGGATGCTTATCTTTTTTTTTTTTTTTTTTTACAACAGAAACAAGGTCAGAGTTGCAGAGATATATGGCACTAATTACAGGGCAATCCTGGAAGAAAAAGCTGAGACTGGGACAAACCTAAATCCAACCTGAGCATCTGTGGCAGGACTAATTGATTTTTAACTAATTTGCAAAGATGAATAGGCAAGTATGCTCGAAACAAAGGATTATACACAAGGTAGCCTTGACAGTCCATACCATGTAAAGAATGAGTTACTTATAGGCTTTCTTGTACGTTATATCTCCCTTAGTTTGCATATTGGATCAGACCTTCTAAATATTTTTTCCTGCTTCTCAGATTGAGGCTGTCTGAGTGTTTGTGATTGCAGCATCCATTCTCATATGCTCCCACAGCTGGCTGCCTCTCTGTGTCTGCCGCTTTTTCATTCTCTGATGACATGAACGTGTCTCTCATCCTGCAGTTTGGCTCGTCCTTCGCTACCTTCCGCCCCGCTCTCTCTCACTCTGGCTCCACCAGGCCTCTCTCTGTCATTCTTCCTGTTCCTGCGTCCCCACCCTATAACCGCCCCCTTGGATCCAGCTCCACCTCTCCCACATCAAAGGTTCCTATGTGGAAGGTTTGTTGCCCATGCACTGCCCTTATTTTTCAGTTCCACCTTCTCCTCTGTTCCAGTTGGATATGTTCTGCAGAGTTCAGATTATTTTATCATTTTCTTCACCTGATTTTGTCATTCATAAGCACATTGCTTTGCATCTTTAAAACATTCATCATGGGCTGCTCTGTATGCATGCATTCTTTTTTTTAGCATCACCTGCCTCCCTAGTTCTGTAATAAACCTACTGGTGACTCAGCAAAGATCAAGCAGGGTTTCAGTCATCATCATATGTTCTTTAAAAGTTAAAAACAAATGTATAACAGCTTTCCACACACTCACCAAGACTCAGCCTGTTCTCTACACTCAGGCGAAGGGTTTCAAACTGCTGGAAAGAAGACAAGTCTTATGTGCTAATTCTACCATTCAGTTAATGCTTATTAATTCCCCTCAACTCCTCAGGACTGGTCCAAAGCAGGTCAGTATGAGCAGCCTGTGGCTGCAGCACCGGTTCAGAGGAGAAAGGAGCCTGTTGATAGGCTGAGGGAGAGCGAAGGCTCGCCAGGCTCCCAGGGATACGTCGCAGCGTCACACCCAGAAAATGGGCAGAGGCCTCGGATGACACCAGCTACAATTGCTGCCAAGGTAATTCTAGATGACATGAAGACAGAAGATGGCTTATTCTTATTATTATGAGTGATATGAACATTTTGGGTGATTGCTGTGTATCACAGATTTTTTTTTATAGGATGAAGATGTGCAAAAAGTCTGTGCAGAAGCAGCTGAATGAGTACTGGAGCTATTAGCATTAACACATTGAAGACTTTGGTTGCAGTTACACATTCAAGTTGGCTTATGTTTGCCATCTTGTGGTCAAAGTTCTAAACAAATATGCCTAATTTCACTCATTTTATATCTAATAAATGCTCTGTATTCAAACAATAACATCTCTACTTAATTTAGAATCTGTTTCACTACAAAAACACAATTCATATATTTTCTATATTACATTATGCCCTTTTTTAGATCCTGAGTCTTTAAAAAAATACTTGTGTAAATAAAGGTAAGTAAATAAATTAGTCAAAACAATAGAAGAACGAAATGAAGGTTGAGTCTCAGTTTATCTGCTTTATTGAGAAAACAGAGTCAAAGTAAATAGACGGCTGTCAAATTGCCTCAGGTATAAAGTCTAATGAAATTATTTTTGCTGTCCTGCAGCAGACGGTGGACTATAATGCTGATAGTCTAAAATATCTGACAAGATGGTAACAAGTTCAATAGACTAACCAGATCCTTCTGAAGGCTGCATCTAACTGTTTAAAAGGTAGCTTACTTTCCATTAGCTGTTAGGCTGTTGGAGGCAGATGGCTGTTCATGTCTCTTTCTTGCATGAAGGCAAAATTTTCCAAAAGCCTTTTTTACACAGTTGTGAAGTCCAAAACAGAGCTACATTCAACTCTTGGTTCTTGATGATTGAAATATCCTTCTGTTTGGATCTGCAGAGCAGATGCTGTGTTCTTATGATGCAGTTATGGAATACGGTTTAGGTGGTCATTTCACATTAATACGGTAATTCTATTGGAAATTTTACCAAGCTAATCATTAAAACCAGCAGCCATTTCATCCCTATTTTTTACAGTGGTCCAGAAACTTGACTAAACAAACTGACATTTAAAATGTAACCTGAATGTCAAAAGTGTTTTGGCCTCAGTCCGGTGTCAAATTAGTCTACATTAATATCTTTATTGTTCAGAAAGAGTGAGCACAGCTAACTTATTCTTTTTACCTGTGTTTCCCAACCCAGCTGGCTTGTAGAACACACTGCCCTACATGTTGTAATATATCCATGATCCAACCATCGTAATTTTAAGCGTTCAAATAAATCACCAGCGTGAGACATAATTCCGTTTAAGCCTGCTAATTATCAATAAAATGTAACTATGTGTGGTAAAGCTAGGCAAGGGCGTAACTTTGGGTCTAGCAATGGGGGGGGGGTTAAGCTCTCTGCCTAGTTGTTTATTTATTAAATCATTTACTTTTGTAAAAGGAGTCAGGCTAATTTTGTGTACCTGTTTTAGACATTCATTCTAATGCTTTTACTGTGATTTACTTAACTTTCCTGTTTTCTTGGTATTTACTCTGCAGTTTACCTTTATATTCATGAATGTTGCATTGTGGTGTTTCAAAGCTTCACAATAATTTGACTTGGTTTTAATTTTTTGTCAGTAGTTTAAGTGAAGGATGAAGATTAACAGTTTATAACTGATGAGAAAACATTTGGTAGAAGCAGATAATGTAAATGACTTTTTAAAATTTTACTCTCTCACTCTCTCTCCCACATCTGAGGATCCATTGTCATAATTGCTAACATTTCTAAAAAGAAAACTGGTATAAAATTGATTTTCTTAGATTTTAATGGAATGGTAACCTGTAAAAACACATTTATTTATTTTAATTATGCTGTGACCTATCCCAGCATTTCATTAAAATATGTACCTCCTCTCATGAACCTTTTGACTAAAGATCAAGTATTTTTCACATCATGATGCAGATCCAGCTACAGGGGTTGGACAATGAAACTGAAACACCTGTCATTTTAGGGAGGTTTCATGGCTAAATTGGACCAGCCTGGTAGCCAGTCTTCATTGATTGCACATTGCACCAGTAAGAGCAGAGTGTGAAGGTTCAATTAGCAGGGTAAGAGCACAGTTTTGCTCAAAATATTGAAATGCACACAACATTATGGGTGACATACCAGAGTTCAAAAGAGGACAAATTGTTGGTGCACGTCTTGCTGGCGCATCTGTGACCAAGACAGCAAGTCTTTGTGATGTATCAAGAGCCATGGTATCCAGGGTAATGTCAGCATATCACCAAGAAGGACGAACCACATCCAACAGGATTAACTGTGGACGCAAGAGGAAGCTGTCTGAAAGGGATGTTCGGGTGCTAACCCGGATTGTATCCAAAAAACATAAAACCACGGCTGCCCAAATCACAGCAGAATTAAATGTGCACCTCAACTCTCCTGTTTCCACCAGAACTGTCCGTCGGGAGCTCCACAGGGTCAATATACACGGCCGGGATGCTATAGCCAAACCTTTGGTCACTCATTCCAATGCCAAACGTCGGTTTCAATGGTGCAGGGAGCGCAAATCTTGGGCTGCAAATGGTTTGGGCTGCCATATCATGGAATTCCCTTGGCCCAATACTTGTGCTAGATGGGTGCGTCACAGCCAAGGACTACCGAACCATTCTTGAGGACCGTGTGCATCCAATGGTTGAAACATTGTATCCTGAAGGCGGTGCCGTGTATCAGGATGACAATGCACCAATACACACACAGTCACCAGATCTAAATATTATTATCTAAATATTATTGAGCCACTTTGGGGTGTTTTGGAGGAGCGAGTCAGAAAACGTTTTCCTCCACCAGTATTACGTAGTGACCTGGCCACTATCCTGCAAGAAGAATGGCTTAAAATCCCTCTGACCACTGTGCAGGACTTGTATATGTCATTCCCAAGACGAATTGACGTTGTATTGGCCGCTAAAGGAGGCCCTACACCATACTAATAAATTATTGTGGTCTAAAACCAGGTGTTTCAGTTTTATTGTCCAACCCCTGTAGAAGTTCACAGAGAGGGTTCCTACAGTTTTCCTTCACGGCCAGGTCATTTAACTTCACCTGTAGTTCAGGTGAAAGTTCCTCATCATGACCCTGATGATGCTCATTAGTGAACCTCCACCTCATGTCTTGCTGGGTGATTAGCACTAGCTTACAATTAACCCATTCTAAGCCAGCTCTCAGGTTTAACGCTAACTTCAGCCTGGGTTAAGCCGCTCTGCTTCCACCTGTTCCTGGGAGCACACACCTATCAGACTCCCACTCTCTGGTTGGCTCCACGGCTGCTCTGAAATGAGCCATCTCCCCTGTTGTAGCCCTGTTTGATGCGCTCAGTGTAACTTTTCGGGTGATTAATGAGGCAGGCCGAAGCTCCTGGACCAAACAGCCGTTCTGGATTTGTCCAGAATAAAGAAATTGCCAGTCCGCCTGAGTCACGGTGCAGCATGGCAAAACATTGGTTATTTGTGGCATAAAAGTGGTTATTTGCCTTCTTTTCCTTTAGACTCATTGTCAGGTTGGGTAGAGCGGGCATTGATTATATGGAACACAACAGAAACAAATCTGATTGTTTTTAATAAAATGTGATGACTGTCATTTTGGGACTTAATTTATCTTTTGAACAGACCTGAACTCCTAAATGTCTTCTTTCATGAGATGCTGTTCTGAAAACATCTGGAGCTTCAGCCCCAGAGGTCCAGGTGACAGGTCTAACAAAGCACCTGGGTACCACTGTACCTAGCTAGTACGGAGCTAGTTTACATGCACCGCCATTCAGTGTGTCTGCGTGTACAGGCGCGTGCGAGCAGCATTGAGAAAACTAACTTAACAATACATACATATTTACCTCATTTTGATTTTCGCTCTTTTTACATGGTGTTGTTGTTGACCAACTGTGAAAAAACGTTGTCTGTCCACTTTTTTGAGAGTACTATTACTCTCACCAGTGACTGAATCAAAAGTACAGCAAACTGTGAATGCTTGGTGGAGAAAGTTGGTTGGGTGATACCAAGTTTTTGGGAGGAGGAGGGGGATTACATTACCAGATGATGAGGTTATTTTGGTGGCAAATTAAAATAAAAGAAAATCAACAAGTTATTTATGCATTATTTATTTGTAAATCGGAGTGATGTTATTATATTGGGGGGGTCATATTGACTTCATCAGATTTTTGGGGGGGTCATAACCCCACTAAGCCCCCCCCCCCTAGCAAATTACGCCCTTGAAGCTAGGGAACATCTAAAATGCATGTGTAAATACATTTATAGGGCGACAATGGCTTAGGTGGTAGGGGGTTCATCCTGTTATCGTTGGGTTGCTGGTTTGAACCCCTGCTCTGTTCGTTTAGTCGTTGTGTCCTTGGGCACGACACTTCACCCGTCTTGCTTGGTGATGGTAGTCATAAGGCCCGGTGGCGCTGATTGTATGGCAGCCCTAGGACAGCTGTAGCTACAATGTAGCCCACCACTGTCAGTGTGTGAATATGTGTGTGAATGAGTGGATGACTGATTGTAGTGTAAAACGATTTGGAGTCCTCTAACTTGATAAAGCGCTATACAAGTGCAGACAATTCACCATTTACCATTTAATATAAATCAGAAAACATTTCATAATGTAGGAGTAGCAACAGCAATGGAGCAGTCACCTGTACATTTTCATAATATCTTTCTAACTTCACTGATAGAAACACACATCATAACCTATTGTAAGTGTAGCATTTTAATTCATTCAAATTCATCTATTACATTTTCCATATCACCAGATTGTTAGACTAAACTGGCAGCCCTAATTTCCTGTGTGTCCGTCCTCAGCATGGTGAGGAGGTTTCTCCAGCAGCCAGTGACCTAGCCATGGTACTGACCAGGGGGCTAAGTGTGGAGCAGCAGAAAAGCAGCCGAGACTCCCTGCAATACTCCAGTGGATATAGCACAGAGACAACAACCCCATCCTGCTCTGAGGACACAATCCCTTCCCAAGGTGAGCCTCTAATCTTCTACGCTCTCTACTGCAGCATTTAATCTTGTTACCTTTCACCTGACTACATTCATCTTATTTCTGGTAGCATCTCAGGAGAAGCAGCCAGTGAAGAGTCCTGACTAAACTATGAATATTATCAAGAAATGCTGAGCCTTTTTTGAAAATTTATTTCCATAGTGTTTCACTGGAATCCCTTGCTTCTGTGTTACAAACATCAGATAACTTGAATTATTCATTTAATAGTCCAAGCAGCAGCCATAGGTTTTGACAGATGGATGCTGACAGTTTCCTTGAACAAGGCAACAATAGAGATAAAACTAAGAAATATACTTCTTAGTTTTAATGGTTAGTTTTAATACACTATGTGAATTCAGCCTTTTTACCACAGTATATTTTTTGTTTAGTATCTTTGCATAAAGATAATTGTAAAGGCATTAATTACCCTTGGACATATTTACATGTTCCTTGTTCTAACAGAAAAATTGTATAGTTTTTAGATATAAAAATGTAAAAACTGACATACAGTGTATTATTGTGCCACTCTTTACGCTGATACCCCTGAGTAAAATTCATTAAAAACTAACCTAAATGGTAGATTCTACCTGTGTTTAAGTTTTTCTTAGTATAAATGCAAAGCTCGGTAAAGACCTTAGAGGTATGTGCCATGGTGGGGGCAGCATCATGCTGTGGGAATGTTTTTCTTCAGTAGGGAAATGAAAGCTTGTCAGTGGATGAGATGATGGGGGAATGCTAAAAACAGAGCAATCCTGGAAGAAAATCTGTTAGAAGGCACAAATGATTAGAGAATGGGGTGGCGGTTCACCTTCCAAGAGAACAAAGACCTTGAACATGCAGCCAGATCTACAATGGCTTCCTGTATTCATCAAATTATATTCATATATAAGAATGACCCAATCAAATGCCAGATATAAATCTAATTGAGACTTGCTGTTACCAGGCCATCTTCACCCAGTCTGACATCAAGCTATTTTGGGAGAAGAGTGGGCAACAAAGTTTAGACATACATCTAAGACTTGCTGTTGT
The DNA here is from genome assembly GCF_021462225.1 of Girardinichthys multiradiatus. Taxonomy (NCBI): domain Eukaryota; kingdom Metazoa; phylum Chordata; class Actinopteri; order Cyprinodontiformes; family Goodeidae; genus Girardinichthys; species Girardinichthys multiradiatus. Next base: position 7,451,800 of record NC_061797.1, on the reverse strand, counting down.
AATTGCAGTGAAAGGTAGTTCTAGTACTGACTCACAGGCTGAAGACAAATACAACAATTTATCACATTCTTATTTTTTAAAAGCATTAAGAACCAGGCATAATTTTCTTCTGCTTCACAATTGTGCTCTAGTTTGTGTTGATAATATGGCAATAAAAAACAGAAAATTTTGGAAAGGTTTAAGTGAAATGAATGTTGCTGTAAGACACTGTTGTTACTGACTAATCTAAAATTTAGAAATTTTCTCTTTTTCTGTTTGACCTGAACAAAAAATAGGTTCAGATTACGACTGCTACTCTGTGAACGGTGACACTGATGGCCCAGATGGCCAGGCAGAGTTTGACAAGTCCTCCACAATTCCTCGCCATTCCAACATTGCCCAGAACTACAGGCGCATGATCCAGACCAAAAGGCCAGCCAGTACAGCTGGATTGCCCAGTGGGGTCCTTGGTCCAGGAGCTCATGTGATACCAGGACAACCAGGTGGAGCTGGTGGTGGGGGAGGATCAGGTACTCCCGGCACTGCCACTATTCGTCGAACCCCATCGACCAAACCAGGAGTGAGGCGTACACTGTCCAGTGCAGGGCCTATCCCTATCCGACCACCCATTGTGCCTGTCAAAACACCCACCGTTCCCGCAGACTCGGATTCACCTGGCGCAGGTGGCTATGCAGGAGGAGGGCAAGCAGGTGGCGTGCCCGTTCGAGTGGGTAGTGAAGAGTGCGTGTTCTTCACTGGGGCTGAGGATGGGCAAGGAGGGCTTGATTACGTGAAGGCATCACCAAAGCGCCTCAGCCTGCCCAACACTGCCTGGGGGTCAGGGGCAGCACTAGAGGTCTACGCCCAGCAACTTGGCACCCTTGGCATGGTGTCAGGCTCAGGAGCTGGATCAGAAGTGGAGCAGATGATCGCAGCAAACCGGCACAGCTTAGTGGAGAAGATTGGCGAGTTGGTAGCAAGCGCACATGCTCTTGGTGAGGGTCAGTTTCCTTTCCCCACTCTCCCAGATGACCCAACCCCAACACCAGGGGGCCTGAGTGAAACTCAGCCAGAAACAGAAAGGGCCGAGGGGTCTGGTGATATGCTGACCACAATCAGGAGAGGAGTTCGTCTTCGCAAAACGGTCTCTAATGACCGCTCGGCTCCCCGTATATTGTGATTAGCTAACAAACCTGAACAAAGGAGGATGGTTGTCAGCTGATAGAAGGTTAAATGTTGGTGTCGTAGGACCCAACCAACTAGTGCATACACAAAAACATAATCATGTTGGAAAAGCTATAACATAACAGAGGATGAATAAAAAGAAAACATATAGAAAATGTTTAAAGACTCCTTTAGAGTTAATGATATACAGTCTAATATGATGATAACATAAGTAATCTTAACCAGTGCTGACAATTACAAGTGAAATACTTAATATTGACCGGCTCCTAGCAGGCCACTATAACTAATGTGTGTTGGACGCATGTTTGCCTTCTATTCACCCTCAAACAGGGATGGAGAGACTTGGAAGAAAACAATATTTTAAATTAATGGATGCAAAGAAAGAACACTGGATTCTGTTCTGTTTGCCAACTTACCCCTCCCCCTATCCTGTTGTCCAACTAACCCAGCTTACTGATTCCAGATGAAAGACTGATGACTGAAGGAAGGGGCTGATGAAGACCAGAGAGAGAGAGGTGGGGGACTCATATTGCTTTGTGACCAGCTAGAATTGAATCCAGGTTGTCTTAACAACGATGCACTGTGCTGATAAGGCCATCAAACCGCTTGGTACGAGTACGGGGAGCTAACAAACCAGATGGTCGCTCTGGTTCCCCATGATGTAAAAACAGTGTTGGTATTGAGCCGTACTTGTTGCCTAATCTCCTCTCTCTCTTTCTGTTCATTTTACACATGCATTCGTATGCATGTGGGAACATGTACATTGGAGTGTATGGGTAGATGTGGTTGATTATGTGTGGGTGTGCGTCTGTGTGCAAGCAGGGGTGGGTAGAGCTCTGCTGCAGGACAGCTGGTTACCCAACGAGGGCAGGGCTTTTTTCTCCTGTGTGTTATGTGCATATTTTCTTGTTTATATCGTGATGTCGTTTACCTTGTTACCACTGTATGGGAAGTTATTCAGGCGTATAGATATATTCATATATTTTTTAGAAGCAGAGAGAGAAAAAAAAAAGTTAAATCAGAAACGGAGCAATAAATGTGGTTTATTTTCTTGTTTTAAGGAAGCGGTTCGATTTGGAGGATTGCAAGTTCTCCTTTGTCCCATTCAGGCAATCATCAGGAAAGCTAAATTACATATCGACTGTGAATTCATGCGTTTTTCATGCGCCTCTCTCTCTTTCTCTCTCTTTTTCTCTGTCCCAGTTTCTTTCTAGTAAATGAAGTGATTACAAAAATTTGAAAAAATAGAAACTGTAAGCACTTTGATGAGAGTAGAGTCTGTACAATAGCCAGTAGTTTTTGATGTAGTCATCCTGGGGGGGGGAGTTAAAGCAATGACTGCGTCCTGAGGAAATTAGAAGAAGACAGTGAGGAGCAAAGAGAACGTGAAGAAGACTGGTAGCACTAGAGTGATTGGTTAAATGCGAGACATGTTTGGAAAGTGTAGGAGAATTTTAATCTGAAGATGGGTCCGGTGTTAAGGCTATACAAATTATTGCCTGTTGTGGATTGAAATGTTTGTCTGCATAGGTATTTTAAGGACTGAAGACGTGCTGGAAAAAATATGTTTTACCGAGCAAGAAGATTTTTGGAGACATGCTTCAGGTTTCTAGGCCTCAGTCACCCAGATGAAACTTTTTGCAAATGGAAAAATACCTCCCAGTACTTTAAAGCACATTGAGTTGATTGCAACGTAATTTAAGCACCATCTCAGGAAAGGGACATCACATCTAAGTTTTTTTATTTATTTGAGTGTAAAGTAAAAAAAACAAAAAACAAATTTAAAATAAAAATAAACTACAAAACTTGATTCCAATTAGGCGGAAATTAAAATGAAAACACTTCCAGAATACTGAAGAGTTTCATTTTGTGTGCAAACACAACAAAACAATATCAGCTCATTTGAGAGAATTGTACATATTATTTTAATCATAGACTTAAGCCTTGAACCCAGCTGATCCAGCCTTATCTTGTGTCAATTACATTTCACAATGCTCAATGTTACAGTATAATAACACAGTAACACTTACAAGCTATTACTATTTTCTAAAGTGTAGATAAAATACTAAACCCCAAATTATTCACAGCCTTGGAATATTTGCATTGAAGTTATTTTCAATCAACCAAGAAGTTTGTTTCTAATAGGAAATTAGACAGCTGTGTCTCAAAAGATAAACAATTTAAAATGAGTGTTAATTTTGAAAACTTAAATGATCTATATTATTTACATTTTATTCAAAAATGGCACGAGAAAAAATATTTATACCCTTGTGGAAAACATTATACAGGCATTACTGCAATCAAACACTTGATGATATTTCCACAGGTATCTTGATGATTTATCTTTGGTAACAAGTTAGCATTTGTCCTGTCTATGACTAGAACTACTTTAGTCGAAAAACCTGGTGATAGTTTACAACATCATATAGACAAATATTGAACATGGAGTTTGTAAGAGATATAGTAAGAAGTAAAATGTCCAAGGTTTTATACTTTTATATGGCAAACAAGTTAATTAGCAGTTACTTTGGGCCAGTCTTTTGGACATTAGATGTGAAAGTCATCTTTTAAAGCTACCATTTTTCTTCTGACTGGAAGTAATATTAACATTTACAAGTGACCCAACTAGAGTCCCAACTTGAATCTTATTCAAAATCTGTGGAGGGTGCTAAAGATTAGGGTGAAAGCAAAGAGGCCTTCCAACATCAAGCACTTAGAGCTCATCTCCAAAGATAAGTTGTCAAAATACTTGTGGAAACATCCATAGGAAACATCTTTTGAGATGCCCATTTCATTTCCTATCAGAAACAAACCTTGGCTAAATAAAAATACAATCATCTACACAATTTGGGGGTTAACTGTAGTTGCAGTCAAAGCACATTTGTTGGATTTGTTCCTAAATGACACTTTTATCAAAGCTACGGTATGGAAAGATATTTCCTAAAGGATTCAAAAGAGTTGCCCGAAAAATCTTCCAGATGAAAAGTGTCTGCATTTAGGTACTTTCAAAGAAATTCTCAATGGTCAAAGAAAAAAAGGAAACAAAACAAACAAACAAAAAAAACCCTAGGAAACCCAGCACAGTTCAGCTTAGTTTTGTGCCAATCATTAAGTTAAGCTCAGGACAAAACGTTATGAAAGTATGATCTTTAAGATTTGAGAATTGGTTAAGCCTTTTTGATGTGCTTGCTGTGGGAGGATACAGATCAGTCTTTTAAAGTTGACAGGAAGAGTTAAAGAAGTGTGGAATGAGCATTTCACTGCCTCTTCATACAATATGTACTGTATGTGCTGTACTTGTAAAAAAGAATCAGGAGTACAGATGTGGTATAAAGGTTTGTTAGAAAATAATACATGACATGTTCAGTTTACTTTTTTAATTTTTTGCCTTCTATGGTACTGTTTAAATACCACGTCTTGCTCTTATTGTAAAAATAAGGGGGGAAAAGTCCTTTGGTAACACAAATTACTAAGCTGTGTAACATATGGATGTAGGATGTAAGGCTAAGATTAAGTGTGTGAGTAAATGAGTGTGTGTGTGAGCGTATCCTTGTTTGGCTGTTGATCTTTTGGCTTATGAACTCTTCGTCACCAAGTCTGTACACTCCTCCAGCAGTGATATGAACATAAGCATTAATATGAGCTCTTAGATTTTGGAAATTTAGACCCTCCAACAGCAAATAATACTTCCAGAGGGGTTACATTTTTTTTTTTTTTTTATGTCTTAGTTAAGGGGAAACCACTGTTTGGGTCTTTCATCACATGTGGATGCTGTGTGCTGACTGAATGATGGAATGAAGGCAAGAATAGGAAGTGTTGATTCCATTCCTATAAAATGTTTCTTTTATTATGCAAGTAATTGTTTATAGTTTTTTGTCTTTAGATAACCTGCCATTAAATGTATACATGCATATGATGAATGTACTGATGAGTTAAAGGCTAAATCAATTCCAGAGCTTCAAAGTTTAACAACTTAAATCAGTATACAACAAAAATAGGAGGCCGGCAATTTAGTGGCAGGCATTTACATTTACACTGGTATTTCACTGTGGGTATGACAAAGGAAAATACTACAGTTTTTTTCCTTATTACATATTTATCTTACCCTTCAAAAGTGGTTCCATAGTGTATAGTTTTGATCTATAAATTTCTATAAGCTACGGAAGTACCTACTTATTGTCCACAAAAAGCAGCTTCTTAAAGGTTTTTTTGTTTTTTGTTTTACGACCCTGTGGAAAGAAACCCATAAAAAGTAAGTGTTACATAATTTATTTGCTCTATTCCAACATACACACATCAACTCAGTAACAGAACTAGATTTTTTTTTCCAATCCTGTTCTCCTTTACAAAAAGTCTGGCTGGCTGTAGGTTTTGGTTTAACATGAGGAACAGAAACGGCACGGTTATTTACTCCAGAACACCAATTTAGGCAGACTGTAATGATAAATTACCAGATAATGAATTATTTTGAGTAACGAGATGTGATTTTATGGTCTCATTTTATGGTGATCTTGAGGTGAAAATAAATTAACAATAAGTTAATACCAAATATTGTAATGTTTATTTTTTTTTGTATTTGTTTACAGAAATTGAATAAATCCCACGCTGTGTTCTCCAGAATCTCTGTTTAGGGTAGAATTAGTCATTTCAAGTTTTACCACACAAAACATTTTAGAGTTTAAAATAGAGCTGATATCATACAGTCTAGACTCGTGAAAAAACTGTGAAATTGCCCTTTAGCTCAGCAGAGGACATTCCCACCAAAGCACTGTTGGTGGCTAATGGTTAGCCAATCATGGTATTCTTACATTGCCAACAAAACATTCGTATCTTGTCAGTGAAGGAGTAATTAACAATTACATTAACAATTAATATCACTAATTAACAAGTTTTAGTGGGAATTTATGCACCTTGATTAATAATTTAACTCCCAGAAATAAGGTTTCCGAAAACAGAGAAACATAATAATAAACATGTAGCAAACTGCTGAAGAGAGGGGCGGGGCGAGGTATAAGGTAACATGAAAACATGCTAAAAAGAGCTGACTAGCCACATTTGACATGTACATGATGGGGAGGTTCCAGCTTGGCCCACGTCTTTTCCTAGACCAGAAATATAAAATTATTTATTCACTGATTGAATGAGTGTTTTAAAAATAAAGGGTATTTACCGAACTACCGGGTGAAGATTTTTTGCAGACAAATAAATGTGTTTGTGACTGAAAACTCAGTTCATCCAGGGGAACTCATTGGTTTTGGTCACTTTGTGGCAAAATTACGCCTCTTTTTTCAATCAGAATTTGCTCGTCGGCTAATGTGTTCAGTCAGTTTCTCTATATTTTTCTTTTGAAGAGTTATCAAAAATGCTGTCAAGAAGTATTGAAAAGATGTAGTTTTCTCTAGTGCTTACATAACCAATAATTGTTAGTTAATCCAATTTGTAGTCTTTATTTTACCCTGTCAAACACAATATGACAACTCAATAACCATATTACTTCAAAAAAGTGTCTAACATTGGAACACAATGTCAAGTTTAGAACCGTCATGTTGAGTAATATTAGCATAAACCTACGTAACCAAATGTGGTCCACTGGATAACACTTAAGCAGGTAGATTTAGGCTTAGATGATAAATATTGTGAATGTTTAATTTTGCAAGTTCTTATTCCAAAAGATATTGTTACACTTCTACCAGTTAAGCCAAGCTAATCCAACAAAACAATGTTTTACTGTGATTAATTATTTCACACCAAACTGACTGTCTCAACAAGCTGCTCAAGTGTCATCTTTTTCTGAATAACAGGCCAACCAAAATATAGGCAAAGCTGCAGTCTGTTTGTGCTGACAAATGAACATAAAGGTACATTGTGCCAGCTTGCATGCTCCAACATAGGCACATATTTTCAAATTGCTTCGAAGCACTCTTTGATAAACTAAAGCAAGCAGCAGGCAGCTTTGCATAAATTCAGGCCTTTTTCAGCAGTTGAGGTCTTTCATCCCTCACCTCTCTATTTAGACCCTCAGTATTTCCTGAGCCCTCATCTTCTTCCATAGATCAGAACACCCCGAGATGGTGTGCAGCAGGCAAATTAGAAACAGTGCTTGTCATGGTGGATGGCGGGAGCCCCAAATGGCTGTTTTCTGTCTCTTTGTGCCTCTTAGTCTATCAAAGCTAATGAAAAATTATTGTGATGAAGTCTTAATTTCAAATCTACGTCCTCTGTGAATAAACTCTTTGCTCTGTTTATTATCTCAGTTTTTCCATTCATTTATTCCTTACACCATCCCTCTATATCTATTAACTTCAAGTTGGCGAGATGTGTGCAAAGGTGCAAATGTGGGCATGTGTTGTAGTGACTAACACGTCCTGGATGGGTAGTTCTATAAGTTGGAATTGTTAACTGGGGTAAACTTCTCCCTGGTGGATGCACTAATGGGAGCTGTTTTCAAGGCAAGCAGATGGATGTCTAACACTTCATCTCAATGCTAGACTACATTTTAATTAATTTTGATCAGGCATTAAAAAAGGTTTCTTGGCAGCATCCCAAATGCAGCTTAATGTGATATTCATTGTTTCTCAGTGAGCTTCTGTGCAAAAAACCCCCACAGAAGGTCAAGCAGCTTTAACATTAACAAGGGTGCATTAAAAATGTATATTTTTGCATATAATTTGGTCTTTTAATCAATTCAATTACATTTTCCAATCACTGGGTTCAACACGATTTCCTTGATTTTTTTCACAGTGTAGGTTTTTGTTTTACTGAACTACAAGATCATCAGATATCATAGTCACACCTAAAATAACTCACTTTTGTTTGCTTCAGATATTTGTATGCAAATGTTTTCGTCAATCTTTCATCATTTCTGGAGACATGACCATATGCTGCAGGACTTAAAGTTAAATAATTAATTTCAGTGAACTAGATGGCTGGAGGTCATCTAGTCCAGTTAATTCTGAAATAGCTGTAACTGTCTTTGGTCTTTATTTCTGTTGCAACAAATCTCATTTATCTGCAGCCATAACAATTTCAGAACAGTATTGTTTATGTAAATAAGAGAAACACTCAGTATGAGGGTTCATTTATTCTATAATGCAAAAGAGAAGCCAGCCAGCAGTGTTGTAGTGATTCCTTCTATACTCAGCCAACTTGTCGTTCAAATATAGCCTTTCTGATGCCATGCAATGCTCTTGATTCAAACAGTGATCTCCCAATAGACCCTACTGAGCTAAAACTGATTTTATTAGTTTTTTCTAAAAACTACAGTATATGAGATTTGTCATTAGATAAACAACTTCCTCCATTGCCAACTTCTTTCAGCCAGTTACCTCTCTGACCAGCCTTATGTCAGTTTCTTTGGATAAATAGATTATTGATATGCTGGAAGACTTCCACTGTGAGCATTGGTTCACCACATGAACTCAATTGTAAAATATATGGAAGGACAACATCTGCATGTGACAGGTATTTCTTTTTTATATACTTCCGTACATTCCCAAATGCATAAAAGTACATTTTCAAGCTTTATTTTGAATGATACTGCTCATTATGGGAGTAATCCATATAAAAACATTACAGTGCTTGTCCATAATCTTACAGGTTGTTCTATGTTTGTAGTTAGACTAAAATAAGTATCATGAAATTGTTGCACACTTCCCGCTCCTAAGCCATCTGCCCAAGTTAAAATTTTATTAAATTTTCTATGTGTGTGTGTGTTTGTGTGAAAGAGTTTGCATGTTGAATAAGGACACGTGGTTAAAACCCCTACTGTTCTTCGCTTCCACTTCCCACACACAATCTGTCAATCCTTCTTGAAGTCTGATACTGAAGAAATCCAATGTACATTCACAGACACACATCTGAAGTGAATATGACAAAGGTAGATCCTCAGTGGCCGCACAAGGGTTCACTGATGTCCTCCAGGGGGCTCATTACAAGTTCCCATCAAACAGCCATCCATTACCAAGTAGCCAAATCGGCCTACAGGTGCCACTGTCGCTGTAACTAAAGTGAATGTTTTACTGTCTTTACTCAACATCTCAGTAGTCACTCTTGCTCTCTTTCTCTTACTCCTTCTTGACAGATAAGATCTGAACTCTAAGAGAAATCTCTGCTGAAGTTAACATTGAGACATTGTCTATGGGGCTACTTTGTTCACCAAGACATTGACAGTGTGAAAACCCACTTATTCTTATTTCTACACTATCTGATTATGTAGTCCTCTCTTACCCCAAGTTGCAGTCACTGTGGTTTTGTCTATTGTGTTTTTTCTATGCCCCTTTGATGTTCTTTTTCTTTAATTTATTGTAAATTGATTTTTAAGGCTGTTTTCTCTTCGTCACTGATATAAAGTTTTTTTCCGTCTTCTTTTTTTGAACAATTTACCCTTTTCTGTTAAGTTCAGTCACTGCTAATGTATCAAAACGCACTGTGATGATTCCAGTATTAATAAAAGTTGTACTTAAACTGTGCTGCTGTGTCGAACTGGTCTTATCTCTCAATAATCCACAGCAAAGCTCTTAAACTGTTGTATGTGTTTTGCACTTTGAGGCATTTTAGTGTCCATTTGAGTCAAGGAATCAGTTTATTCACTACACTATAAATCAGATCCACTCTTCAGACATTTTATGTTAAAACCCATGGGTTTTATACATTAACAAAGGAAGTGTGGGTGTGCCAGAGCTACAGCCAAATAAATGTTGAACAAAATGTTGTTAGCATTATTACTGTTACAGAAAAGGACAGAAATAAAAGTAATACAGTTGAAACTACATTACTGTTTGTTGTTCCTGTTTTTCTGCCTATGGTAGTCTTAGCATTGCAGCTCAGCTAGCTGCTACGGTTTTTTTTATTTATTTTGGAGCTGCTAAATGTGTTTCTTTAATATTGATGATTTATAGCTAAAATATCAGAAGTACCTTTGATAATGATTCATAAAAGCTATTCACAAAACAGTTTCAGGGTTCCAGGGTTAGGGTTAGGCCATTAAATGAATGAAAAATGAATAGAAATCAATGCAAAGTCCTTGTGAAGACAGAAAGACATAGTATGTGTGCCTTTGTGTCGGTGTTGAAGTGAGTTTGTGTGTAGTGGGCGTGTGAACACAAATTTGTCCAAAGAAAGCAAGCAAGACTTAACGTCGAAGAACTGCAAAGAGCATGTAGCCTCAGCTTCTGAAGAAGGGAGCAGCAGCCCCAGGCAGACAGACACGAGGCAACCTTTCAGACCTTATGTTCAAAGGTACGTTGCCTGTAAAGTACAGAAGAATAAGGGCACCGAAACGCCTGACCCAGCACTGCTGCCACATCTTAGAGTGCAGGCCAAAGGCCGAAACTCCCAGGCACCTGTGCTAGGGCCTGGCAGCGAGACAGCCCAGCACCAAGTGGGAGAGACCCCCCGACCTGCCAAACCAAGGATAATGTTGAGGCCCTCTCCACATCTAAAGCACAGACGGCCACCCCACCAAGAGGTACCCCAACAAAAGCAAGACAAGTGGACGCAGGAGTTCTTGCTGCCAGGTGTTGGTGCAGGAGCAGTTCCCAAGCTTAGCCTGCGCAGCTAGGGTAGGTGGTGTGCTTGGGTCAGGGGGGCTTTGGTGCCCTGCGTCGCGCATTGTGCCTCTTTGACCAAGAGGCCACTGCTCTTGTGCTTTGCTGGTGACCTGCTTCTGTGCTGGGTATATGGCTGACCTAGGGTGATGCTTCATGTCTGGCTGCCTGGAAGTGCTGCTGCCTTCTGACCCCACACTTAAAAATGTACACTTCCAGGTGACATTTCCAAGTGTGTTGACTCCCATTGACTTCCATTGATTTTCAGTCATTTTCAACCCTTTCTATGCCATAACCCTGACAATAACCCTAAACCTAACCATTACCAGTGCATGCCTAACCCTAACCTTAACCTAAACTCAATTCAATCCTTAGTCCTAAACCTAACTGTTAGTAAAATAGGTCATGAGGACCAGCAAAATGTCCTCACTTTGGTACAAACGGTCCTCAATTTGATGGTGAAATCGGAAAATTGGTTCTCACTGTGATGCCAAAACAGGATTACACAAACACACACACACATCCACACACATCAACACACAATTACTAAAATGCTTGAAGGTCATACAAACTCATATTACTTACTATACTATCAGTGTGGCCTGCCTTCTCTGATTCTGGATTGAATCTGAAATTAATAAAGTTGATCAAGCAATTAGGATACTGTTTTGAAATATCCTTTTTGTAGAACCCTGGCACATGTACACAACCATATGCTCCATATGTTATGCCTAAAATGGAGTGACAGGACACATAAAAAAAATTGTTTCTCCTCCTGCTGCAGTGGAGAAAGAAAGGAGGACCTAACCAAAACTATGTCACAGTAAAAACTATTTCCAACAGCAATAAGGCATGACGCTCACTCTGCAAGTTCAAGCTGAATGTAATCTTCATTGTTATTGAAGAAAAATCAGTTAAGTTCAAATCCAGCTGCCTGCAGCATTCAACCTGTCCAAAATGCTGCACAGCATATGAAATGAGACAAAGCTCTAGTACTGTCATGATAGTCTCTCTGGCCAGAGAGGATTTCTCACCAGCTGGGCCTTATTGTTGTAATCCCTCCATGCAGCAAGCCACCCAGCCAGCGGCTATACCCTATTATCGATTATTTATTTAAATAAATATAACCAATTCTCCAGTCAGTTGTATAGTGGCCATTTTTTATTTGTTTCTCTTGACTGAAGCAAACCAAAATCCTACCCAACCATAATTTGTGTGAACCATTACACCCCATATGAACATAGAATAAAATGATTAACATGGACGATGGACCTCCTTCTTTCTCCCTCCCTGTCACTGCTGCATTATCAGTATAACTATCTTGAAACACATGGAGGCATTTCTAAGATAAATGATGCTGCAGAAAGCAAAACAGTAGGTGATCGAAGTACTATTAAAGAAGAATGATGAATTTTCAGCTCCACCACTGTAATTTTATTTCAATGTTTTTTCTGATAATTAAATGTTTTCATAATGACATTTTTGCAAATGCAGATGATGACAATATAGCTTTTATGCTTTTTCTAAACTGTTTGTTTACAAGCAGAGCTGGAACTACCAGAAGGCTCAGTTGAAATTCACTGTTTAGCAGAAAGGCCAAAATATGACTCATTAGCTGTCCCAAGAAAAGAATGGATTTAATTTGGGGATAATAATAATGATAATTTAAGGAACCACATATTTCCTGTAACAGGCTGCATTTTGCAGTTTTAGTCTGAGTTGAAAAACATACTTTTATTCTGGATATAATCTCCTTCTGTTACAGATTTATCCATCAATAGTTCCTTAATGGGTTTAGATATGCTTGAATCTTTCAAGTTAAATATGCAACTTTGTCTAATAGTTGCAACATGCATGTGATTTTAGACCATTTTAGAATCAAGAGTCAATTTGAGGATTAGGGTGTTAGGGTTTATTGCACTATTTACATGCTATTTAAACAAGTACCAAAAACACAATATTCTTCAATATTTACTGTTCATGTCATTGATCAGTTATAAAATAAATCGTTTCACATGATAGAAGAACTGTAGATTACTCATCCAGAAGAAATTTAATGGTTAGAAAAGAAAGAAGGTAAGTTTTTGTTTGCCAATAGGGGGTGCCCAAGTCTTTCACTACAACACACCCAGTTCAAACAAATGATGTCTGATGCTCACAAGTTATTCAGGCAACCAAGCTTCACATCCTCTGAAAACACGGGGACATCCTCAATTTCATTTTTATTAGAAAATGAAATGATTGTTTTTCTATTAATAAAAATAATCAAACAAAATCCTCCATTCAGAACAAGTGAGCCGAGCATTACACACACAACGGACTTTTCATTATCCTTTATTAGGGTTTCTCCAGGTTACTGTTCAGTTTCCATCACAAAAGATGCTACCGGCTATCGCCTGCTAAGAATCACCAAATAGTCTCTGGGTTTGCTCAACCAAATCTTTGTCATCTGGTTTTGATTAAACGTCAAAAAAAGAACAAGGACACACTTATTGTACTTAACACCACATCACCAACAGCGAACCACACAAAGACATTTAATTAAAAGTATGTGGGCCACAATTAATGTGACAGAAGACTTTCTTCATTTAGACTTACAGCAGCTTCAGACTGAGAGTCCGACATTGTGCCTTTTGAGGGAGTGTATGCCTGTGCATGCAAGAGGCTGGAATGTATGTGAGGTGCCAGATCTCCTCTGTTGAATAGTAAATATTAGTTTTAAAATGTGTGACTCAGCACTATCAGGGAATTGCTTTATCACACCTTAAAAAGATTTGGGTACTGTCGCACAGAAAAATTCTAGCATCACTCAAAACTGATAAAAAATCTTTCTAACACTCATTTGGGTCTCATCAGATACTGTAAAAGCTAAGTTTTGCCTTTGTGTAGGTCCTTTTGCGAGCCAGTTCTGGCCTAAACATGTATAGTGTTGACTTTTATACTGCTGCTTCAGGTACACAGCATCCACTGCGGTTCTCTATTTAAATAGCAGATGTTACTGCTGTCATGATTCTCCTGTATTCGATGTAGAGTGGCTTGTGTGTTTGCGTTCTTTTGTTGCTGTTATTTTAGTCCACCCCAATGTTTCTTTGTTTCATGTATTCCTGTACATTTAGAGTTCTGATTATTTCTAGTGTTTCTGTATTCCTGCTCATCTGTGTTAGTTATCCTGCCTCCTTCAGTTGCTCTGTATTCTTCCTACCTCCAGCTGCTCTACGTGATCATGTGATTAGCTCTTCTTGTTCATTGGTCATTTCTCCACCCTGCCTCCATATTTAAACTCTCTGGGTTTAATTGTTCACCACTGGATCCTTCTGTTTGTCATGCCTACCTGCTTCATGTCTGTATACCCACCTGTGTTCTATGTCCTGTAAATTACCTGTTGTATTATTATTAAAACACTTCTACTCACAATGCGGCTCTCACGTTCTGATCTGAACATTTGTCCTACCACACCTCAAAATTAATTGACAACTACAAAAAAAAATCTTTTTGAGTTCTACAATTAGTTGCAGAACAAGAATCTAGAAGAAGTCCATCATCCACATTCAACTCTAACTAAGCATTTTGGACATATACTCTACTTTGCAAAAGTTTTAGGCAGGTGTGAAAAAATGCTGTAAACAAAGAATGCTTTCAAAAATGGAAGTCATCCTTTTTTTCAATTACTTAAGTGCAGAATTTATTATCCAGAGAATTCCTTCCTTACCTTCAAAACTGCAAAAGCCTAGCGATGATGCAAAAACACTTTTTGGCCCCTGTACATTAAGTCTATTCTTTTCCAAGTTCCCTCACCGTCTTTTTGTAACATTGAGGGGGTGTATGGGTCCTAAAGCCTGGAAGGTTTTTTTTTGCGTTTTGTAATTTGTGAAATTCAAAATCCGACTACTAGAAAGAAAAGAGGGAAAGGGGCATTAGAGAAAACTAAGAGAGAGGAAGCAGCTACTTACTCTTTTCTTTGAGAAGAAAGATGTGCAGCACTGCTTAACAAACATACTCAGTTTGAGCTGATAGCCACAGCTGCCTCAGGCAACATGTTAGTATATTGTTTGACAATATGGATTAAACAGGATTATAAATTCATTGTCATCATTACAACTGCCAATCATTAGACACTGAGATGCCACAGACCTTTTGTTAAAAACAGTTCAACTTAGTTTGGATCTTATAGTCCTCTCACAGTGATTGATTTCAACGAATATAGTATCAACGGATCCTTGTAATAGCTGAATACTACTGACCACAGAAACTGAAGTGTTGATCCAATGATCTACCCAATTAGTTTTTAACACCAAACGGATGGGCTGAATTTCTTATTGAGCTGTGTGATTGTCCAGAAGATCTTCTGTCTCTCTTGGATGGATAGCTAGCTTAAATTCCTCCTTAGTTAAGTAGCATTCCTTCTCAGTATTTAACTTTTATTTCTCAACTGTTGAGCGCCCTTTGTAAAATTACCATCACACAATGATGCGGATGTGTTGACTGCACTTCCATGATATGAATCTCTTGTTCCACCACATCCCAAAGGTGCTTTGTTGGATTGAGATTTGCTGACTGTAAGGGGCACTGCACTACAGCTAACTCGTCACCTGCAAAAAACAGTTTGAGATGATTAGACCATTGTAATGTGGCCCTTTATCCTGCTGAAAATAGGTTTCAGAAGGTTTCTTTAATAATTACAATTAGCTATTTATCATTCATAATTAATAAATTATTAACCAAAACAACAAAATCTCACTGTTTATTCAACCGCTTCACCGAAGGTAGGGGAACTTCGACCTTGTTTCGACAGATGAATCACTCTTGCACGAAATAAACACAAACGCTTCTCTTAATTATATATATGAAGATTTATTGAAGCCATATAATTCTGATATACCATTATTCTGGTCCAAAAACCTTCACCTAACAAGCACTATTCTACACAAAGGGAATAAAAATGACTACATAACGATAATAATAAAAGAAAAATATTTGTGCATTTAGTGTCTATGAAGATCAAACCAGCAGTTTTATGGACAAAATGTGCAATTTGGGTTAAATGGAAAGAGAAGTCCTCCTAGTGTGCTGATGTCTCGATTGCAGCGGTCAGCTGATAAAACGGTGGGGCCACGCCCCTTTAGCCACTACCAGCTGAACGCCCCAAATCTTGAACAAAGAGTCATAAACCTCTGAGGCGGGAACTCAGTGAAAAAATTCCAGCAATAAAACTGGAACAGAAGAATGGCCAGAGGCCAGTACCGGAAGCAAATTCCTTGTTTGTATGTACGAACTTGGCAATAAAGCTTATTCTGATTCTGATCGGTATATGAATCTTCTGACTTTCTTGTATCAGACAGATTTCCAGCTTTCAAGCTCTTCCGGGAATGGCCTTGTGGAACAAAAGTTCGCCTGCGAGCTTTTGTCTCTCCAGATATGCGCCTCCGTTACGTCGTCCTGTGAGACAAGCGGGAAATGGCCACAAAACTTTATTTCCTGCCGGTTTTACAATCCTAGGTGACGTCGGAGCTGTGAGGTCTATTGAGCTGCTCATGTCAAAATGTGCGACCAAAATGGATGACTCCAACAACAGGGTGGACATTATTAGCAACAATATTTAGGTAAGCTGCAACACTCAAACAATGCATACTTGGTCATCCTCTGTGGCAAAAAAGCCAAGAAAATAATCCCCACACCACTACAACACCACTACCACCCTGAGCTGTTGATAAAAAGGCAAGAAGGAGCTGTGCATTTTCTTTATGTAAAAATCTAAAAAAAAAAAAAAACCTTCCATTCAAATATCACACCTGAAATCAAGACTCATTGGACCAGGCACTGTTTTTTGTCATTGACCAATTTTGGTGATTGAGTGAGACTTCATCTCAACTACATGTTCTTAGCTGAAAGAAGTTGCAACAGGTCTGGTTTTCTGCTGCTGAAGCCAGTCTTCTTCATGGTCTGATGTGGTGTTAAATTTGGAGATGGTTTTCTGCATACTTTGGTTGTGAACAGGGTTAACTTGAGCTACTATTGCCTTTCTTTGATTTCAAAGCAGTCTGCCCAATTTTCTCTGATCTCCGACCTCAACAAGGCATTTTCTAGACACAGTGATGCCACTTACTGGATAATATTTTTGTAAACCAGAGTAACTGTGGTGCCTGAAAGTCCCAGTAGATCACTTTCTGACATTCACAGGACAACCCATCTGGCACAAACAACCATACCACATTCAAAGTTACTTCTTTTTTTTAGATATTAACTCAGAGACGCAGAGAAGATGGTGGAAAGACCGAGAAAAAGGAGTGATATTCTCCATACAATTAACAAATAAACAAGGAATTAATAAGATGCTGCCGGCTAGATCGTGAAGGGATCCACCCACCTGTCAAGTAAATGAGTTCATAAACGTCTATAAAAATCATATATTTATTAAAATAGAGATAAAATAAACTTTATCATTTCTCTAGGAGGAAATTAAATAGTTTCAGCAGCAGGACAGGTTCTAGGTGCACTTCTAGTAAGACAATATTAGAAAGAATAAACAAATAATAGACAAATAGACAAAATAATGAATAACCATAAATGTACAAAACAATATGGTCTAGAAAAACATAAGAACAAGTTTATTTATATATATATATATATATATATATATATATATATATATATATATATATATATATATATATATATATATATTATACACACCGTATTTGTCTGACTCTAAGCCGCTACTTTTTTCCCATGCTTTGAACCATGCAGCTTATAATGAGGTGCGGCTTTTCTGTGGACTTGTCTTCACCCGCCAAGGGGCACCTTAGCAGAAAGTGAAAAATACGAGACAGATGGGAAGTCAAAATTGGAACTCAAAGAAGAAGAAAGCCCTAATTTTCACGGAGAGCAACACTGACATCGACACAGAATAGTTATGTGACGAAGCTCTTCTGAGGCTGTTTAACTACGACAGTGAAGAAGATGACTTTAGTGGTTTCAGTGCGCAGGATGACAATGAATAAACCGATCAATAACTTTTCTGATTTGTTTGATCAGCACTGGCTACCAGACTGGCTAGCAGGCTGGTAGCCAGACCTCATTGATTGCACATTGCACCAGTAAGAGCAGAGTGTGAAGGTTCAATTAGCAGGGGAAGAGCATAGTTTTGCTCAAAATATTGAAATGCACACAACATTATGGGTGACATACCAGAGTTCAAAAGAGGACAAATTGTTGGTGCATGTCTTGCTGGCGCATCTGTGACCAAGACAGCAAGTCTTTGTGATGTATCAAGAGCCACGGTATCCAGGGTAATGTCAGCATACCACCAAGAAGGACGAACCACATCCAACAGGATTAACTGTGGACGCAAGAGGAAGCTGTCTGAAAGGGATGTTAGGGTGCTAACCCGGATTGTATCCAAAAAACATAAAACCACGGCTGCCCAAATCACGGCAGAATTAAATGTGCACCTCAACTCTCCTGTTTCCACCAGAACGTCGGAGCTCCACTGGGTCAATATTCACGGCTGGGCTGCTATAGTCAAACCTTTGGTCACTCATGCCAATGCCAAACGTCGGTTTCAATGGTGCAAGGAGCGCAAATCTTGGGCTGTGGACAATATAAAACATGTATTGTTCTCTGATGAGTCCACCTTTACTGTTTTCCCCACAACCGGGAGAGTTACGGTGTGGAGAAGCCCCAAAGAAGCGTACCACCCAGACTGTTGCATGCCCAGAGTGAAGCATGGGTGTGTATCAGTGATGGTTTGGGCTACCATATCATGGCATTCCCTTGGTCCAATACTTGTGCTAGATGGGCGCGTCACTGCCAAGGACTACCGAACCATTCTTGAGGACCATGTGCATCCAATGGTTCAAACATTGTATCCTGAAGGCGGTGCCGTTTATCAGGATGACAATGCACCAATACACAGCAAGACTGGTGAAAGATTGGTTTGATGAACATGAAAGTGAAGTTGAACATCTCCCATGGCCTGCACAGTCACCAGATCTAAATATTATTGAGTCACTTTGGGGTGTTTTGGAGGAGCGAGTCAGGAAACGTTTTCCTCCACCAGTATTACGTAGTGACCTGGTCACTATCCTGCAAGAAGAATGGCTTAAAATCCCTCTGACCACTGTGCAGGACTTGTATTCAATTAAATTAAATTCAAAGATACTTTATTAATCCCAGAGGGGAAATTAGAATTCCATTACAACCCATCCAAGCATACATCATGACACAAGACAAGGGGGGGACGGGTCACCGAGGCTTTGCTGCCCACTCACAGGCGCTGTAGGTAAGTAGAGGGAAAAAATCATATTTCACACTTTATCCTTAGCAGGATACAGTTTGAGATAGCAAAAAACTCAGCACAAAGCACAAAGAAGCTACAAGTTTACAAAACAACAGCATGCCGGGAACGGTGAAGGTGGTGTGAGGGAGTGTATATGTTTATCTTGAGCATGTTTGTGTGTGCAAGTGAGTGTGTGCAAGTAAGTCCATGAAGCACTGTCACAGAGGCCATTGTCCTTGATGGTACGTTGGAATGTTCATCAACCGGCCACAAAGTTCTGAGCAGGTCCACAGATGTCCTCAGGGAAGGGAGGGGGCAGAGGGAGCAGAGCGTCATGTTTACATGACTTCCAGGAGAAGTTGAAGCCATCAAGGCCGTGCAGGGGAGCCAGATTCAGAAAAACAATAATTATTTGGGTTAGGCTGACTCTTAATTTTCCGTCAGCCTTGAGAGTCTCGCTGGTGCTTCTCAAAGGCGGATCTAAACAGCCAAATTCCTGGTCTTTCGCCAGATCCGAGCGAACAACCTTCTCCAAGATTTATCCCATTTCACCCCTGAGTCCAGGAACCGCAACCTGCCTGCGGTCCTGTGTAAGGATCACATCCAGTCTGTGATTCAGCTCACGTAACATCTCAGTCTGAGTGTTGATCACCCTGAAGATCCCATGACACATGCCAGGCTGCCTCACAATTGCCAGAACAGCTGCTAACATTCCCCGAATTTCTTGATATGCCAGGTAACAGCTGACTCCAAAAAGCAGAAATCCTGATATCAAACATCCAATTATATACATATCTTCCACATCCTCGACTGACATTATCGACAAACACACAATCCTCCACTTCTGCCAGGAGTCCATTGTGTATCCAGAGAAAAACGTCCCGTCCGGACAAGAGGGTTCTCCTTCACCCTGTCTTCTTGTCGCGACAATTGATCAGTTGCATTGAGAGACCAGCTGACTAAATCCATAACTCAGAATTTGGAAGATATGCAAAAAGAGGCTCCAAAAAGAAGACAAGACACAGAGCTGAAGCAGGGCAGATATGCGAGGGGTGCGGGAGACAGAGAAAAAGCGTCCTCCTCCACCGAGAGCAGAAAGAAAAGAGGGCTGTCATTCCCAAGACAAATTGACACTGTAT
Source organism: Girardinichthys multiradiatus (assembly GCF_021462225.1). Classification (NCBI taxonomy): domain Eukaryota; kingdom Metazoa; phylum Chordata; class Actinopteri; order Cyprinodontiformes; family Goodeidae; genus Girardinichthys; species Girardinichthys multiradiatus. The sequence goes on along the minus strand of NC_061797.1, from coordinate 7,431,677 downwards.
TGGCCCCAAAAGGAGGCCCTACACTATACTAATAAATTATTGTGGTCTAAAACCAGGTGTTTCAGTTTTATTGTCCAATCCCTGTATATATGCACCATCTAGACACTGTATTCATATAAGTAAATGAGGTGAATATTTGTTGCATTATACATGATGTTGTCAGTAACCATAGCCTAAATAGTAAACAACACCGACCTGTCTGTGAATACGTTTGCTGCTGGTGTTCTGCTATCTTCTCTCCAGCCTCTGATTGCAGCAGGTAGCGCTTCTTACATACCAAATCAAACCTCTTTATTCAAGAAGGGCCTGGCACAACAGAGTGTGAATTCTAAAATTTGACAGGACTATATACACATATTATTAATATTATAGCAACTCCTGGCATACTTCACACAGTTAATGGACATCAAAAATTGACAGTAAGTTATATGTGTTAATGAACATGCTGGAAAGGGGGAGATGATGATGATGGATAGGTGATTGATAAGGAGGCTCATGCTGGGCAAAAGAGGACAAGATTTGTGACTGAAACAAAACATCCTGATGGTATCTATAATGAAAACCCATATCTAACTCTCTATGATTCAGTTTAGTACAATATGGTTAAATGTTATTAAACTCTTGGCTGAGTGACCAAATGGAAACAATTACCATCCTGACTGTAATTTCTGTTTTGACCGTTTAAGTAAAAAAAAAAAACTGAAAATGTCCTTCAAATATAATTTAAACCAAATTTCCTATTCATTGATTTGTCAAAGAAAGAATGTCTTTGTTATTAAATTGTTGAGCATCAAGAGATGCACATAAGATGGAACAGGCAGTATATCCTGCGCTTCTGTGTTAGCTAACAAAAAATGCAGTTTCTTGTTAACAACCATCTTCAATTTTTCCAGTAAAAACCTTGGTCCTTTTGTCCTAAACTAGGTTGGTCAAAGAAGTACTGCAGTTTACTGAGAAATTTTTTCCCTGATAAAGTTCATTGTCAGTTGTTATCTGTGACCATCAAAGTAACTGCTCTGGAAAGACAAAAGACGAACTATTACTACAATTGGTAAACACTGAGCTAAATTGTGATGGCTTGGCGACTGGTTCAAAGTTTTTTTTTTTTTGTACAAGTGAGCAGGCATATAATTGGCTGTTCAAGCCACCAGGTGTTCCTCATCTGTGGGTAGGTACCAGGGTCAAGTAAATAGAAAACTCCAACACATTTCAAATACAAGGATACAAATAAGTCCAGACAAGATAATAAAAGCATCTACTAACATGACATAATTTTACCATGTGACATAAAATTCAGAATTGGACCGGCAAGCAACAAAAGAAGGTTGACTGGTATAATGAATCACTTCTTTTTACATATGGATAGTTGAGTGCTTGGGTAATTTATACCTGGAAAACATATGACACACAGGATGCACTTGGCTAGCCAAAGAGGAATAATCTGCTGAAAAAACTTTGGCCCTGCCATCCATGTGGATGCTATTTTGACACATTTCGCCTACCTAAGCATTGTTGCACACCATGTAGGCTACATCTGGCTTTGCACACAAAGCAATTGCCATAAAGCAAAATTGTCCATGAATAGTTTCAGGAACACAGCAACAAACTTCCCCAGATCTCAATCCAATTGAGTATGTGGTCAAACAAGTCTTGTAAATGCAGGCCACACCTCACAACTTACAGGACATGAGAATCTGCTGCTAAAATCTTGATGCTAGACACAACAGTACACCTTCACAACAGAGTCCATGCCTTGTCGGGTTAGGTCATACTAACATTTTGTTGTAATTGTGACTTCACGATTTTGTTTTTTTTATAATAGAATTTGTGAATATAGATGTACAAGCATGAACATTTACCAACACTACTTGTTTTGGAGAGACATTTTCACTGTATTAAAATTCATTTTTGACATTTATTTAGATGTAAATCTTGCCACATTTGCTGTTTAGGATGATTGCCACTGCTGACTATGGATGGAGTATTGTTTCCTGCTGTTATTTGTTATTTATTTTACTTTGAAGTGCAAAGTATGTCAGTCACACAAAGTGTTAAAAGAAGCTACAGTGGGCAAAATGTGCGTGATGAATTATTTCTTCTACAAGATCAAATAAATGGTAAAGGCAAAAGAAGACAGTGCAGATGAATCTAAAAAAGACTGTTTTAATGAACAATGCTAAGGAGGTTTCGGGCTTTTGAAATATACGTGCACTAGGGTTGGATCACTTACTATTACCAGGATGATTATTGTGGAACAAATTCAGGATCTGATCCTTTCCAATATCTCAGCTTTGTTCTGATGAGAAATAATGCTATCTGTAGGGATTTGCAGCTGTTATGTATCATGTGTTCAGGTTTAACTTTGCCTATTGTTACATTTCCATTCAGTTTCACTTTGTTAAAGATCTGAAGGAAACAGCACTGGTAATAATTAATAGTACACTTGTCATATTTCACCCACTATGTGTTTTAAATTTATCAACGCAGCAATAGTCTCTCATGGCACAATGCCCCCTTTTGCACAGCCTTATTCGTTCATCTGTTCTGAATGAGCAGTGGTTTATAAGTTCTGCTGTCCCTCTGACCACATACCATTGCATTGCAATCTTCTTTCCATTAATATACAAGACATGTTTCTGGTTTTTGCATTTCTCTTTTTAGATAAACATGATTTTACCTACAAGTGTTCCATTTTAATACATATGTAGAACATGTATTTTTGTATTGAGGCATTGATTTTATTTTTTACTGAACAAGAAGAAAACATATAAATGCCTCAAAATATGAAGACACGTCAGTGTCTGAAAGTTGTGATGCTGTAAATTGGAGGCTGGTCAATCAGAGAGGCAATTTGAGAAGTTTCTTTTGTTATATCTTCCAGCATGCTAGAGTAAACGCATTCTTTTATTTGTGGTTCCTGCGGTCACGATGGAAAATAGGATAACTGGTGAAAGTTGAATCTTATTTCAGAAGTGTATATGTGTCACATTTATCAGACTCTTTTACAACGTTGAGGCACCTCTGAGATATAGTCATTGCAAGGTTAAAGCAGGATTGGGTAATAAAAAAATGTCCCAAGCTCACATAGCTCAGATGGGAGAAGATGTTAGTTGTTCACTCCACTAATCTGACCATTGTTAAAATAAAAGCCATAAGATGCTTGCAGTTTGGCACCATCCAAGAGGGGGAAACAACAAACACGTGGAAGGAGGACTTTCTGGCTTAAATGCAAAAAACTATGTGAAAGGAAAACTAACACTGGTCCTGTCAGAGTCCAGATCTAATCCAGATGCTAACCCAGTGTCTGGACCTGAAAACCTGAAAATGACTTAACAGCTGTAGTTGCAAGAAAAAATACTAATTAAGGGGTTTAAATACATGCATAAACCCCAAATTGGTTTTCTCCATTTTCCTCCATTCCACAATTTGGTGCTACTTTGTGTAGGTTTGACACATAAGTCTCAATAGAATACATTGAAGTTTGCTGTTGTAAGGTGAGAGAATATGAGATTGTTTAAGGGGTGTGCATACTTTTGCAAGGCACTGCATAATCCTTGTTTATGTGAACAAACTGATTAAAAATGTGGAAACAAGTGTGACTAGAGAGCTGTTGTGCTGTGGTGGATTAATTCCTATCATGGAGCAACAAGGCTGCAGAATGACATGTTTTGATTGTTAAGCTGATAGCCGGCTTGCTGTGAGGCTTCACTTTGAATCACACATATCTCATGTTTAAATGTATATATTATTAAAAATAGAAGGGTGGCTTGGGGTAACACAGAAAGAGAAGAATTAGAGAAGAGAGAAACAACGCAGTGTCCCCATAGATGAAAGGGATGTGTCAATTTTGGGCGTCTGAGACAATGGCAAAAACATTTCACCCTTCTCTCCCTTTTGTGGCTCACATCATATTTTAACATGGCTGTCAGACATCAGGGAGAACAGTGTTGCCTTGGTCTGAAAGCCAAATCAGAAATCACAGAAAACTACAGCTCACAGCAAAAAGCTTCACAAATGCCATTGCTCTATACACAGTAGCCTCAAAAAGGAGTGGGGACGGGACATGACAAAAAAATTTGTTAAGATTAGACAGAAGACTGACAGTCTGTCTCAGTAAATGACAATCTGGGTTCTCTCTCAGCGCACAACAGAGAGAAGGGAAGAGGCGAAAGTATAAAACAAGTAACAGAAACTGTGGACAAAGAATGACCAAGCACAAAAATATTAAACAAGTGACAGCAGGGTATGTCTGTTTTTCATGGAAAACACTGACGAGGTATTATTTAACATAAGCTTTTGAATTGTCAGTGCTGTGGACAGTGGTCCTGCTGGTACAATCAGTGTCAGTGCTGCTTTGATCAGCTCGAGCTGCCCTTTGTCATATTTTCTTTTGCACCTGTTTGGCTGCTGTAATACAATTTATTAGGACTTAAATTTGCATGCACTGACAGCAATGATAATAATCCAGAAAAATCCGTCTGTTTTGAAAGTAAAGCTTCGGGCATCTGGGACAACCTTGTCTTCTCCGGCATCCCAGAACTGGCAGAGGAGGACGACGAATCCACGGTCTGTAAAACATTCTCCAACATCAGCTGAAACTCCCAAGTAACAAGGTAAAAAACATCACATTCCATCATGTTCACCAGCTTGGAGGTAAGAAGCCCGATCACAACCAACCTCGGACAAATGTGGCAAAGTTTGAGCACTACAAGCAAAGAGAGCAGGTCAGAGGTCGGGCAGAGAGCTACGGAGATCAAACTTAATTGTTAATGACCAGTTTTCAAAGAAGATCCTCGATTGGAGGCAAGCATTATTTCCAAGGAAGAAATATATCACCGAAGGCAACAGAGCTACAGTGGCTCTAGATAAATAGTCAGTTGTTCAGGGATCAGGGGATCACTCAATGACGAACTCGGCAGGCAGACATTGAATGTCTGACCTCTTAACAGCATTCTAATTCCTCCAGTCTGTAAGCAGCTTCCCTTAAGAGCTCTGAAGCACCATACAGCGAGGCAAGCACACAGCCCTGCTCCAAGCACCCACACAGCATGCTGTCCCCCAACCCCCCAGTGCACTGTGATGGCAAGGCAACGACTTCAGATTCCCGGTGTGCGACCTCATAAGGGAAGCTGCCTACATTTATTTACAGCTTTTTTTTGTGTATTTAATCGTATGCTTATAATTGAGCATTTATTTATTTCTGTATATTATCTTAATTGAGCCACAATTGGGCCTCCATAAGAAGAAGCCCAAGTAGCCCTGAGTTCTACTCTGCTGAACAGGACACGTAAAAAAAAAGAAAAAAAAAGAAAGAAAGTAATTTAGCACTCAACTGGTGCTATAAAAATGTATTTACTTCCTTACAGATTTCTTGTCTTTTTGCTTTTTTGGTCACACTCAAATGTTTTGGATCATATATCTGGGAGAATAAAGCTGAAATATTACAAGAATAAAATCGGAATTTTTATGAGAACTCTTACAAAAAAGAGCAGTTTTTCATGCGTTAAAATCAGGAATATTTGTGCATCTGGTGAAGTTATAGTAGTATCACTTTCACAAATAAGGACATAATTTTTAAGCACATCAGGATCAAATTATTACTGGTGTTAGGACTTTGAAAAGATTGTGCATATAATGTGTCTGTTTCAAAGAAAGAACCACACAGACTTGGAAGAAATTGCTTGTTTTGTGGAGCTGCCATTACTTTTTTCAGGTAATGATTTGACTTTATTCTTGTAATATTACCACTTTATCCTTCTAATATCAGCCTACAACTTTATTTTTGTAATGCTACAACTTCATTCTGGTAATATTAAGACTTTATTCTTGTAATATGACCACTTTATTCTTGAATATTACCACTTTATCCTCGTAATATCCGCCTACAACTCAATTCTTGAAATGCTACAGCTTCATTCTGGTAATATTACTTTATTCTTGTAATACGGAGACGCTATTATCGTAATATTAAGACTTTATTCTCATAATATTACCACTTTATTTTTGTAATATTACCACTTTATCCTCGTAATATCAGCCTACAACTTTATTCTCGTAATGTTATGACTTTGTTCTCGTAGTATTACAGCTTAATATTGGTAATATTAGCCTACAAATTTATTCTCATAAAAGAACTTTACGAGAAGTGTATGTTCTTAAGGAGTTAACTTTTATTCTCGTGTTATGATTATGAATCTGAGAATGTTATTTAATATTTAATATTAATATTTTATCAAATAATATTTCGGTCTGTTATGGGTTGAATACCAGCCCAGTAAGGCGATGGTAATAGGACAAAATAGAAAGGTGTGAGCCAAACTCTGACATTATTGAACAGTATAAACTCTGCACACACATGGAATGAATTCACACAATTTCTTAAAATACAAGAATTTATTGACAAAAATAAGTCAACTCAAAGTCAAACATATTTCAATCAACAAACTCTTTACTATGCTAAAACAATCCAACTAAACTACCAAGCAGAATTAAAGAATAACCAAGACTGATGGGCTATGTACAATATAAACAAGTTGATTAAAGATGATTGAAAATCATGACCAAAAGAGTGATGCAACATCACCATGCTATGTTTATGTTTGAGAACCAAAGATTATCCTGAAGAATCTGGAGGTGAAGTTAAATTAGTCTTGGAACCAACTTAGGCAATAATCAGCACACCTTTAGACAACCATTCACAATGCAAGATCAGATAAAATATTATTTTATTAAAATAACGTTTTAAAGAAAGATCTACTGAATAAAACCAACCTTCTGGATGATGAATTCTCAATGGGGTCTCATTAGCTGCCTTTATTTATTAAAATAATATTTAAAGAAATATTATTAAGGGAATATTTTGGAAAATAGCCAAATCTTTCTGGAGAAATGGGGCTTAATGGTGTTTACTTAGTTATCAGATTTAGCAAAATAATGTTTAGGGACTATTATTTACTAGCTTGAAAACTAACAACCTTTCTGTTAAATATTCCCTAGCAGGCAAGCACGTGTTCTTAGTTTGTTAGCAGTGAAAGCTAACAAAAGAAGCTGATAGCTTAGCACCTGAATCAAACACACATCTTTAAAAATACCGTTTTCATCCTTACATTGGGTGTGAGTGATTTTATGTGTATGCATGAGGGTGGGAGTGGGTGATTGTGACTGTGTGTGCCTGTTTTCTTTTTTTTTGCGACAGGTTGGGTCTTGGACTGCTCCCTCTCCTGGATCAGTTCCTCCCCGCCACACCGCCTGCCGGTGGTTGGAGTCTCTGCCCGCTGGTGTACTTGTGGTTCTCGGTGTCTGGGGCCAGGTGCTTTGGTGTGTGCTGGCTCACTCCCGGTGGCTGCTTGCCGGGGCCTGGCCCCCTGGGCTCTGTCAGGCCTCTGCTTGGGGGGTGGTGTGTCCCGGGGTCTTGGGCCTCTGGGTCCATGGCTGGATCTGCTCGGGCGTGGACGGCTGCCGGCAGGGCCTGTGGGCTCGTCGCTGCGGCTCCCTGGGGCTTTTGCACTGTCGCTGCTGGGTGGTTCCCCTGGGACTCTTCACTGCTCTTCTCTGGGGGGGTTGCGGTAGTCCCAGCGGTGGTTCTCCTAGGGTTCTTGTGCTTTGGGGGGCCTTTAGATGTCTGTGACTTGGATCTCCTCAGTGTCTGTCCAGGGACCATGGGGCAGGCCTGTGGATCCTCACACTCGCTATTGCATATTTTTGTGGAGAAACCTTGTATACAAAAGCACGTCCACACTCATACTCACAGGTGTTAAGCTTCAGGTGTTGACAGATACACAGATGTTCTATATTGGGCTGCACCTCTCACTAAGTACATTTTACATTCAAAATTACATGTACTATTTTGTTAAAAAAACAAACAAAAAAAACAGCTGCAGGTGTATAAGGAAGCAGGGTGTAATCTTGTATTCTCTTTATCCTTCTTTCTCTCCTCCACTTTTTCCTCCTTTTCTCCCCTTTTTCCCCCATCTCTCTCTTTTTTGAGCTTCTTTTTTCCTTTTTATTTCAGTCTCCGTGTCCGTAACAATTGAAATATTCCCAAAGAAGTTTATAATAAAGTTTATTTTATAAATATCAAGCAGAGCTTTAAAGCATTAGCTGTGATGCTCTGCTTGTAAAAGTAAATCTGTTGGGCAATTTCTTGGCACTCAGACAACAATTCTGAGCGATACTCTGCCGGACAGGACACGGTACAAAAACATTATAAATAAAAAATACCGTTAATAAATGGGTTAAAATGCATGAGCGCGGACTGCGCGTTATGGCCGATCTTCTGTGTTTAAAATCACCCTTTAAATAAAGTTTTGTCTTAACTTTAAAAACACACAAACACAGAACACAAAGCTGAGCACGTGTGCTGCAGCTAGCCTGCTAGCACCAAGATAGCTGTGTTTCACACAAACAAAACAAAACTTCATAAAATGAAAAATGTTCAGATCATAAATCTCTCTCTATTACTCTGCCCAAACCTAACCTCTGACCCATGCTGATGAGGAGTTGTCCGGGCGACGACAAAGTTTCAAGAAAGCTCTGTGAACAAAGGGTTAGCTTCCAGCTAACCTCCATAGATGTGGGTGAAAGATGGCTCGTTCTGTCTGCCAACCAACTGTACGTTACCGTTACCACGGTGATGCAGGGCCGTTGCCCTTCCTTCAGACTCGGCTTCGTAGAGACCGCTTCTCTGCAGGGAACTCTGGATCACAGTTTGCTTCTGCAGGCCTCAGAGAGTAAAGCAATGATTATACCTTAATTTACCTTTTATGAATGAATACCGGACTCTTTCAACAGTAATTCATCAGTACTTAACTTGTGCATATGATCGCTTGATCTTATGACACCCTTGGATCCAGTTTGAAGAGTCTTTTTGCCAGCAAAGAGACATTAGCGCGCTGTCCCCCCTATCCGGTCCCTCTGGAGGCCATGTGGAAGAGGCACGATGTAGCAAGAGCGGTGCTTTTATTTGGACAGTGATGTCACAGTAAGTCTGCAGTTACCCCATTTCCTGGCTGTGCCAGAAGTAATGTGAGAAGAAATGTCATGTGATAGATATCACTGACTTTAAAAAGGTTTACATCGCTACTTCTAAGGCCTTTGAAATGCAACAAACTACTGTCAGAGCCATTTACCACAGTGGTGAACGTTCTCAGATATGGCTGTCATACCAAAGTTATTCCAAAGACATATCAACAACTTATCCAGGGGGTTGCAAAAGAATTACGAACAACATCTAAAGCGCATACTGCATACCTCACATGACTCAGTTGAGGCCAGTGACTCAACAGTAAGAAAGAGCTTATTGTTATAAGCTTCTTATTAATCTTTCTTATTGCCAAAATGCATTTCCATTACACTTGTCAAAAACTTTATGGAGCACAAAGAGATGTCAGAAACCACTCTGAAATGCATTTTATTTGCCTTGGAAATTGGAACTCAGGCCTGGGAATGACATCATTTCCAAAGAAGTGTTTTCGAAAATTACTGGGATTTGATCGTTTTGTTCAGTGATCAAGCTAACTACTATTAGCAACAGCAGCCTGTTACAACATATTGCTCATCAATTATTTCACCACATCTTCACTAATACAGCAGTTGTTGTGTCCAGCTTATGTTATCCAGACTGTCAGAGGTAGAAATAAACCTTCCAGTACCGCTGCTATTACACTGTCTTTCGGAGTCATAATTCTGGCTTTAGAGGACTTTCCAGTAGACATTTTCATTTTGAACGTGGACATTCTGAATACAAATGGAACACAGAAAATGGCCCTATTTAGCTCATTTCCACCAGGATGCAGGCTTTTATGTCAGCCAATCTGCTAATTTCCTTCTCTCGTTATAAGTTTTTTTCCTGCATGTTTGACTGCATCCAGTGAGGATTCTGATGAATGTGTAGATTTCTGTGACAAATTTGAACTACTGAATATCTAAGTAGGTTGCCTTTTGTTGAAATGTATTACAGTTTTGCTCGTACAAAGTGATTTACTTTTGTATAAACCCACTACTTGTTCTCTTTAATCTTCTGAAATTCCTGTCCTTTACTTTTTAAATGTTACCCTCCTGATTTATAGTTTTTAAAAATTATATTTATATAGTAGCACTTTTTCTCCTTTTCCTCTGTTGCTGGCTGGGTGTGAATGGTTTGTGTTTTGTGAATTGATAAGTGGCCCGTGGTGTTGGTAAACATAGTAAAGTTCAAGTCCCCCGCCAGCAGACTTGCTAATTAAAGACAACTAATGAATAACATTAGCATATCAATATAGACTCCAAGACTTTTTGCCCAGCTGCCGGACTGCTAAGTTGTTCCAGAATCTGTAGCCAATGACACAAAGCCATGGCACTCACAGGACAACCAGCAGCACAAAGCAAAGCCCCAATACACATTCGTTGTCAAAGTGTTGGAAAATAGTCTGTTCTGATGCATAAAATACCACTTTCTAAACAAATGAAACAAAAATAACATAAACAGCTGATCATGACTCATGCTCTCTGATGGTGTGTTTCCACTGCATGAACCTTTTCCAGGGAATAAGGTAGTTCTTATATATTTCCTCTGGCTTACTTCTGGTTTCTGAGCCAGGCTCAAATGAAATTAGTCAAATGGAAATGTACCATAGCAAACAGTTAAGCTTTGTGGTGTTTTCAGAAGGTGCAGCCTTACTACATGAACCTTTTCCAGAGACCAAGGTGTTGTCTTGGGCCATTATTTTACCCTTTCCATTTCCAACTTATGAACTAAAGGAGATTAGCCAGGTATAAATGTACACCAGAAGACAGCTCTGGTAGGAAGGTGGTACTTTTGAAACTACCCTGAACCTTGGAGTTTTGTGGTGGTTTATAAACGCTTGTTACCACTACCAGACCCTTTTCCAGGAAGCAGGATAGTGGCTAACAACACCAACCCCCTTGTGTTTTCACTGCATTACTAGGGTAAAAACATATAAGCAGATTACCAGAGTTGAATTTACCACAGAAAAAGGTCTTGCCAGGAGGGAAGTACTTTTTCATCTACCAAGAGCCTTTTGGATGGGGTTTTGTGGGGGGAGACTGCTAACCATTTCAAACTGGTAAACGGGGCCGTCCCAGGTCTGACGTCACAGGAGGTGATATAGGAAGGCAAACATTTGAAAGAAGTGCTTTCACGTTGGATACCGGACCAACATCTGAAGCATCTCTCTCTGGAGAAGAAGAGGTCCCACGTGAATCCTTCATTTATTCTCCTTCGTCAATCTTTCAACGAAAAATTCATGAAAGAGGTTTCTGGAATGAGAAGGCCAGAAATTTCCCTTTGCCCATCGAAGACGTGAGTTTAACACGTACCCAAAACCACGGAGTTTCAAGGAGACGCAACTTTCCCTCCTTGCTTGGTTCTAGTCGACTGCTGACGGTCAGATCATATTTTTCCTTTTCGCCAAGGAGGCCAAAGGACAGAGATTGACCACTTTCTTGGAGTTTAACTGCGGACGCACAGGTGCTCTTCAACCCTTTTGTTTTCTCTCACTCGCCGCCCCAGAAGGAAGACTTCAACAGGTAAAATCCACCTTTTATTTTTATTTCTTTTATTAGGAATAGATTGGGCAGGATAGAGGAGATTTAGTGTGATGTAGAATTGCCACTTAGAGTCTAATGGGTTCTGAATTGTATGTGCATGCCATTGTTCTTTCGAAACGTGATTACTGTTGTTGTCTGAGGCCGCCGAGTCCCGCAAGATTGTACTTTTACTGTGCGAACACCTGAGAGCAGGTGCGCCGTGAAACTGGACTGCTATAATAACCTTATGGTGAAAATCAACCATTTTCTTTGTCTTAAACTTTATGTTTTACTGGTTTGCCACCAAAAGAGTTTATGATCCTTTGTGTGGGCTGAGGTTTACAACCTTGCCGGGGGAAGGTTTATGACTCCCCGTTTCCCGCTGAGCTACACTTTGGGAGGGGCGCACCCAAAGCTTCGTTCAACCATATTCCCCTTTTATTTTGCCATAACTGCCATAACTGCTGGTTTGATCTCATACACACCCACTGCTGTTTTGTTTTAATTTGTTTAGTTAGATATTTTGCCCTTTAGTGTAGAACTTTGCATGTTTGAGCAGGTGAAGATCATTGGATTGAAGAGCTGCTTGTATCAGGCTGATTGGTTCAATAAATTTTCACGTAGATAAAGAGAAGGCGTTTTGTGTTTATTTTGTGCAACTGTGATTTGTCAGTCAAAATAAGGTTAAAGTTCCACACGTTTGGGCAGAAACGGTTGATTAAACAGTGACATCTCTGGTAATAGTTATCAATTATTACTGGGTATTTAACGGTTGTAATTATCAAAGGCGTTGAGCCACAATTACAACACCAGAAGACATCTCTGGTTTCGATTCATAAATGAGGATTTTTGGTTAAGAAATAAATGTTCTCAAATTATGATTTTTAATTAAAATTATTGATAAATATTAATCATAATCCTTACATGGATGTTAATGACACTGATTCTCATCTGTTCTTGATTTTTTTTTTATTTGAACACAATGTGTTATCTAAATCCTTTAGCCTTCTGCATGTTGACAGACATTATTGAAGTGACTTCTTGAATCTACAGATCTGGCAATAGTTAGGCCTGAGTGTGGGAGGGAAAACTGAACTAAAATAATGGGATTAATCACTGTGAATTGCTGATTTATTTTTTTATTAAGAAATTAAATTATCATTTGAACTCTGCACTTTTGTGTATACTCAGGTTAACTTTGATATTAAACTTATATTGAGGATCATAAACATGTCAGTGTAGCAAAAAAAGTAAAAACAGAAGAGATCTGTGAGGGGCAACTACTTTTTCACACCACTACATGGTGCCACTTGGAATATATTAATGCAGAAGCTTACTCTGCAAACAGGCCTGCAGTATCTGCTTTTCCACTTTCCTGTTCCACAAAGCTATGAAGAGTCAATGGCTCACAATGTGATTTACTTTTCCTCAAAACCTCATGTCAAGTGCAGAACTAGCACACAGTTGACTCTGCCTTTGAACCTGCTTTAGCATTGCACTGGTTGAGCCAGGTCTCATGGTGATATATATATATCTGATCTGACGAGTGTGTTCACACAGTTCTGTATTCATCAGTAAAGAGATTTTTCTTCAAAGCCCTATGTGATCATTAGATCTGTTTTATATATATATATATATATATATATATATATATATATATATTATCTGTGTATGATTTTATTTTCACACAGCTCATGTTTTGCCTTTGCAGCATATAAGTGGTCATCCTCTAAACGAGTTATTGTAGAATAAAGAGTAAAAGTTGAAGTATTCCACATGAGACCGCTCTGGTATCTTTCCACAAGTTCCCAGCATGCGCTGGTGCCTGTAGGCACATGCTAATTATTCAGCCTAGGTTTAGCTTAGGGCTACACTTTGCTGGAGGAGCTCAAAGACATACTGGTTGGAGAATCAAGTCTGATAGAACAAACTATGATCTGATTGGTCTGATTCAAACAGATATTTCTTTCTTTCTTTCAGAGTCCAGCTTTGCTTTTGGCCATGGAGGCTAATGAGTGCCAGGACATTTGGCTACAAAGGCTGACCCACAGTGCTGTGGAAAAGATGAACACTTTATTAATGTTTTAGTTGCATGAGGCTGGCGTGAGGCGAAAACTATAATGATAAAACACTGAATTAATTAGCCACTGTAATTGTATGTTCTCCAACTTCTTTTCTCTGTGGGCATAATTAAGATGTGTTTATTTGGACACAGTTTGTTCTTCAAGGAGGTTACACAGCTAATCGGCATCATATTCAAGTCGTGCATACATTGCAATTATCTCAGCTAGCTGCTGCTACACAAGCCACTGCGTAAATTTGGCACATCCAATTACTGATTTAAGAGATTAAAATTAGGACATACACTGTTTAATGGACTTCTCACTGTCATCATTTAAAGAAGAGGGGTAGTGAGGGAGAAAAGATGTCAGAGTAGGAAAAATGGGGCAGGAAATTTTCATTTGCTCTTTCACTTCAGTCATTTTCAGTTTCCTTCGTCAAGGATATCTTTGCTGGGTGACATTAGACAAATATGGAAAATATTCTACTGATTCTATTTATACCAATCATTAAGAGATTTAGCCCAAACATTTCAAGGCAGTTTTTTACATTTTATTATTTTCCATATTATTTATTACTTTTCATTCTAACTTAATTTCACTTTTTGATTATTTCTCTTTTGCCTGCTAAATACAGTCATTTGAAGAGAATGTCGTCATGTTTATTATTTATTAAATACAGAAAGGTCAGAAAGCTAAACTTAGCAGAAAAAATAAGTACATTTCTTTTTAAATGGTGCCACATAAAAAAAAAAAATTTTGAAGCCTGGGAGCAGAGTTCAGCACATGCATTGCTACCATGAAAAACTTGCCAAATCCTCTGTCACTGCCAAACACCTTTTGGTGGAGGCAGTGTGATCGTGTGAGTTGGCATCTCCTTAGCTTGTCATCAGTGGAGGAAATCTCAATGCAGAGAGATATCAAGATAAGATTCTGCAACTAACGTAAATTTCATGTCTCTTAAGTCTGTCCTCGAGGACGGAAACATTTGACACTCCTTTCACATTGTTACTTTTTCAAGGAAGCCTGTATCATTTCCTATCATAAACAAGCTTCTTAGTTAAAAGACAATGATTTTTCATCTAAATCTGTGAAAGGCATGAATAATTTTAGGTTTAACTGTGTTTGTGAAGTAAAAATAAAAGTATACATAGGTTATCAATGTCTTTTACAAATAGAAATCAAAGAAGTCACGTATGTATTTTCTTGGATATCTGTGATTAAAATCCAATGCAACCAATTGAAAGTTCAATCCATTTCCCCCATACACCTTCCCCCAGTATAACATGGTGGTGGCAGCATCATGCTGCTGGGATTCTTTAGTTCAGCAGAGGCAAGAAGTAGGTCAGAGTTGATGGGGGAATAAATGGGGCTTAACACAGGACAATGCTGGAAGAAAACCAGTTAAAGGCTAAAATGAGAAGTATATGGGCTCAATAAAGTTCTTATCTCTCATCTTATGCATGTATTAGAATGGTCCAGTCAATACCTAAATCCGATTTGTAGTAAGACTTGAATATTGATGTTCACAGATGTTTTCTGTCACGGTTTACTTGATATTGGACCCCAGAATGCAGACGAGCAGGCAGCGTGATGGTAAGTGAAAAGGTTTTAATGACGAAAAACAAAAACTCACTCACAGCAGGAGGCAGGAACAAAACAACGGACGGGCAGGTGAGACAGGCATGGCATGATCCGAAAACAAGACTTGAGCATCAAAACTTGACATGAGCAGGAGAACAAGACATGAGAATCAAAGCTAGACATGAGCATGAGAGTGAAAGATGTTTCTGTGAAGACAAACAAAGCAGGTGTGAATATATTGAGTGAAAACAAGGTGGAGCAAGGGGACAGATTAACTTGGACAGGTGAGCCGAATAAACTTAATTGACAGAACAAAACATGGCTGCGGCAAAAACAGAGACTCTAATAAACAAACAAGAAAAACATGAAGCTAAGCATAACCAGATCCGAAAACCAAACTTGACAAAACATGAACAAGATGACAAAACTAAAGCATGACCAGGAAAACAACAGAAGCATGATTCAAAATCTAAGAAGAATAATAACAAAAGAACGAGTCAAAACCTTAACTGTGAAAAACAAAAACAGAGTTCAGGCGGGCGACCAGGAGGTTGTCCCGAGCAGGCACAGAGTTCAGGCGGGTGACCAGGCCTGCACCAAAGATGTGGAGGCCGACTGAGCAGAGTAGAGGACTTCCCAGACACTCTGTGGAACCCTCAGAGGCTGAAGCAGAGCCTGGCGAACCCTCAGAGGCTGAAGCAGAGCCTGGCGAACCCTCAGAGGCGGAAGCAGAGTCTGGCGAACCCTCAGAGGCTAAAGCAGAGCCTGGAGAACCCTCAGAGGCTGAAGCAGAGCCTGGCGAACCCTCAGAGGCTGAAGCAGAGCCTGGCGAACCCTCAGAGGCTGAAGCAGAGCCTGGCAAACCCTCAGAGGCTGAAGCAGAGCCTGGCGAACCCTCAGTGATGTGAGCAGGAGCTGAGGCGTCGGCGAGACCCTCAGTGACGTGAGCAGGAGCTGAGGTGTCGGCGAGACCCTCAGTGACGTGAGCAGGAGCTGAGGCGTCAGCAAGACCCTCAGTAACGTGAGCAGGAGCTGAGGCATCGGCGAGACCCTCAGTGACGTGAGTAGGAGCTGAGGCGTCGGCGAGACCCTCAGTGACGTGAGCAGGAGCTGAGGCGTTGGTGAGACCCTCATTGGCGCGAGCAGAGGCTGAGGCGTCGCCGAGACCCTCAGTGGCGTGAGCAGAAGCTGAGGCGTCAGCCGGACCCTCAGTGGCGTGAGCAGAGGCTGAGGCGTCAGCCGGACCCTCAGTGGCGGGAGCAGATGCGTCGTCGGGGCCCCGGATGACTTGAGCCGGGGCGTCCCTCTTACGACGTCCTCTGCGCTGTGTGGAGGGGGTTGAGACTGACTTAGGGTCAGGGGTCATCCGAGGCTGTGGTGTGTCTGACCTGGAGTCAGGCTGTGGTGTGTCTGGCCTGGAGTCAGGCTGTGGTGTGTCAGGCTGAAGACCTGGCTGTGGACCTGACGTGGGCTGCTCTGCGGCAGCAGCAGCAGCAGCAGTAACATCGACAGCTCCCTGGAGTCCTGACGTGGGCTGCTCTGCGGCAGCAGCAGCAGCGGCAGTAACATCGACAGCTCCCTGGAGTCCTGGTGTGGGCTGCTCTGCAGCAGCAACAGCTCCCTGGAGTCCTGGCGTGGGCTGCTCTGCAGCAGCAACAGCTCCCTGGAGTCCTGGCGTGGGCTGCTCTGCAGCAGCAACAGCTCCCTGGAGTCCTGACGTGGGCTGCTCTGCAGCAGCAACAGCTCCCTGGAGTCCTAGCGTGGGCTGAAGGAAGGTGGCAGTAAAACAACCTTACTGCCGTTTCATACTCCATCTCTATCTGCTTTATCCTCTCCATCAGCTCAGGAGAGGAATACAGGAGACCTGTACTCCTGAGGATCTTGATTTGGCGTGCCGTGAACCTCAAGCGCTGCTCCAGCTATGCAGGTCTTGCCCCAGAACTCTGGGCTGGAGCGAGCGCAGACGGCATAGGCGGAGGTGCAGCGAGCCTGGGAGACAGTGCTGTGGCAGACGAAGATGCGGGCTTACTTGCTGCAGCCCTCATGTCAGCTGGCAGGGAAACCACCTCCTCGCCAAGCGACCGGCTGGGAATCCCTGCATGACGGTGATTCTTGCGGCGGGAGGAAGACGATGGCGTTGTTACCGGTACGGAAGCAGGTGGGGAATGTCGGAACTGAGGCGGAGGGACAGAGCAGCCCTCCCGAACTCTCTGGCGCTGGGCCGCCTCACGCTCCATCTGTTAAAGCAGCAGAGGAGACGGCAGAACCTCCAAATCCGTCGGCAGAAGTCTCATCGCCTCAATTAATTTGTTGCTTAACCCAGCGATCCCTGGCGCTCTCCTGCCTACTGTCCGCGAGGTCCATGTTTGGTGGAAACATACTGTCACGGTTTACTTGATATTGGCCCCCAGAATGCAGACGAGCAGGCAGCGTGATGGTAAGTGAAAAGGTTTTAATGATGAAAAAACAAAAACTCACTCACAGCAGGAGGCAGGAACAAAACAACAGCGAGACAAGCATGGCATGATCCGAAAACAAGACATGAGAATCAAAGCTAGACATGAGGATGAGAGTGACAGATGTTTCCGCGAAGACAAACAGAGCAGGTGTGAATATATCGAGTGAAAACCAGGTGGAGCAAGGGGACAGATTAACTTGGACACGTGAGCCGAATAAACTTAATTGACAGAACAAAACATGGCAGCGGCAAAAACAGAGACTCTAATAAACAAACAAGAAAAACATGAAGCTAAAGCATAACCAGATCCAAAAACCAAACTTGACAAAACATGAACAAGACGACAAAACTAAAGCATGACCAGGAAAATAACAGAAACATGATTCAAAATCTAAGAAGAATAATAACAAAAGAACGAGTAAAAACCTTAACTGTGAAAAACATAAGAAGAAACCCGAAACCCGAAACCAAAAACCAAACAACCCTACATCATGACAGTTTTCCATTAAATTTGGTTGAGCTTGAGCTATTTTGCAAAGAAGAAAGGACAAATGTTTTAGTCTGTTTATGTGCAAAGCTTGCAGAAATGTACCCTAAAAGATTTGTAGCTGTGATTGCAATAAAAGTGGGTTTATCAAAGTATTGACGCAGAAGGGAGGGAATGCAAATGCATGGTGGACCTTTAAACATTTTATTTTAAAAATATTTTGAAAAGCCTATATCCTTTTCCTTGCACCTAACAATAGTTTTTTATCATATTGACTTGTTTTACTCTCGATCACAGAACTAACATATGAGGCATATTGGATGTTTTGCCATTATTGTGATAATTATTATGATTATATTATTTAATATTAATATTTTATTAAATAATAATTTGGTCTGTTAAGTGTTGTGCTGTGAATACCAGCCCAATAAGGCTGGCATTACTGAACAGCAAAACTCTGCGCACATGGAATAAATTCACACAAAATACAAGAATTTATTAATGAAAATAAGTCAACTCAAAGTCAAACATATTTCAATCAACAAGCTCTTTACTATCCAAGAACAATCCAACTAAACTATCAAGCAGAATGAAAGAATATGGAAGACCAATGAACTATGTACAATATAAACAAATGAATCAAAGATGGTTGAAAGCCATGTCTAGTAGAGTGATGCAACATTACCACGCAATGTTATTTATGTTTGAGAACCAAGGATTATCTTGAGGAATCTGGAAATGAGGTTAAGTTAGAACTTAGACAATAATTGGTCTACCTTCAAACCACCAATCACAATGCAAGATCAGATAAAACATTATTTTAATAAAATAATATTTCAAAGAATGATTTGCTGAATAAAACCAACCTTCTGGATGACAAATTCTCAATGGTGTTTAATTAGCTGCTTTTATTTAGTGAAATAATATTGAAGACAATATTATTAAGAAAATATAAAAAAATATTTAAGGAAATATTATTTCTTAGATTGGAAACTAACAACCGTTCTGGATAAATGGTTCTAAATGGACTCATAATGTTGCATTCAGACCGAAGATTCCAGCGAAACCTTTGCCTCATTCGCATACTGTAAAAAGGATCTTTACTACATGACCACCTATGTTCCCTCTAAGCTGTGCTCCTGCATTCTCAGCGCACAAGAAAATTATGCAGCACATAAAATAAACTTCAACATGAACTGTAAATTAATTAGACCAATAACACTTTTTTCTGTACCATTTTGCAATGTAACTCAGTGAGTGACAGGTGTCCAGCCAATGATACAACATGGTTCACTTACGCATGTGTTATTGGGTGTAACACAGCTTATTATTTGCTTAGCTCGACATTCAATTAAAATATTCTAGGAACTTACCTTACATTGCTGCCACTCCCTGCCAATTTAAACCAATCATATGTAGCAATGTGATGCTCCCACCCACTGCCAAAAAGCAACCTCTGCTTGGAGCGAACGGGATTTTTCTCCTCGCGAGCGTGGATCGAAATCTTGCTCACGCGGATCTCTTTTTTGCTCGCGGATTGTGCCACTCTAATGCCGGGCTCACCCAGAACCCACGTGAACTTCTGCTCTCGGGAGCACCATTTCCACAGCCGGAGCTGTAGCTGGGCCGGGATGCAGTGCAGTGTGAGTGGTATTCTGCAGCACGACCGCATTTAAGTTGCACTGTAGCTGCACCGCGTTCAGTGTGAGCCCCGCGTAAACGGAGTTAAGAGACGCAAACGCTAACCCCTTATCATCGCAAAACGAACAGGCAGCGACACATTCACTCACCAAGTTCAAATAAAAAAGAAATGCGGTTCTTTTAAGATGGAATGGCTGTCGGAGTATGTGAAAACAAAAGGGCTTTGTCTGAAAGGTGTACAGGTCCTTCTCAAAATATTAGCATATTGTGATAAAGTTCATTATTTTCCATAATGTCATGATAAAAATTTAACATTCATATATTTTAGATTCATTGCACACTAACTGAAATATTTCAGGTCTTTTATTGTCTTAATACGGATGATTTTGGCATACAGCTCATGAAAACCCAAAATTCCTATCTCACAAAATTAGCATATTTCATCCGACCAATAAAAGAAACGTGTTTTTAATACAAAAAACGTCAACCTTCAAATAATCATGTACAGTTATGAACTCAATACTTGGTCGGGAATCCTGTGGCAGAAATGACTGCTTCAATGCGGCGTGGCATGGAGGCAATCAGCCTGTGGCACTGCTGAGGTCTTATGGAGGCCCAGGATGCTTCGATAGCGGCCTTTAGCTCATCCAGAATGTTGGGTCTTGAGTCTCTCAACGTTCTCTTCACAATATCCCACAGATTCTCTATGGGGTTCAGGTCAGGAGAGTTGGAAGGCCAATTGAGCACAGTGATACCATGTAAACCATTTACCAGTGGTTTTGGCACTGTGAGCAGGTGCCAGGTCATGCTGAAAAATGAAATCTTCATCTCCATAAACCTTTTCAGCAGATGGAAGCATGAAGTGCTCCAAAATCTCCTGATAGCTAGCTGCATTGACCCTGCCCTTGATAAAACACAGTGGACCAACACCAGCAGCTGACACGGCACCCCAGACCATCATTGACTGTGGGTACTTGACACTGGACTTCTGGCATTTTGGCATTTCCTTCTCCCCAGTCTTCCTCCAGACTCTGGCACCTTGATTTCCAAATGACATGCAGAATTTGCTTTCATCCAAAAAAAGTACTTTGGACCACTGAGCAACAGTCCAGTGCTGCTTCTCTGTAGCCCAGGACAGGCGCTTCTGCCGCTGTTTCTGGTTCAAAAGTGGCTTGACCTGGGGAATGCGGCACCTGTAGCCCATTTCCTGTACACGCCTGTGCACGGTGGCTCTGGATGTTTCTACTCCAGACTCAGTCCACTGCTTCCGCAGGTCCCCCAAGGTCTGGAATCGGCCCTTCTCCACAATCTTCCTCAGGGTCCGGTCACCTCTTCTCGTTGTGCAGCGTTTTCTGCCACACTTTTTCCTTCCCCCAGACTTCCCATTGAGGTGCCTTGATACAGCACTCTGGGAACAGCCTATTCATTCAGAAATTTCTTTCTGTGTCTTACCCTCTTGCTTGAGGGTGTCAATATTGGCCTTCTGGACAGCAGTCAGGTCGGCAGTCTTACCCATGATTGGGGTTTTGAGTGATGAACCAGGCTGGGAGTTTTAAAGGCCTCAGGAATCTTTTGCAGGTGTTTAGAGTTAACTTGTTGATTCAGATGATTAGGTTCATAGCTCGTTTAGAGGCCCTTTTAATGATATGCTAATTTTGTGAGATAGGAATTTTGGGTTTTCATGAGCTGTATGCTAAAATCATCCGTATTAAGACAATAAAAGACCTGAAATATTTCAGTTAGTGTGCAATGAATCTAAAATATATGAATGTTAAATTTTCATCATGACATTATGGAAAATAATGAACTTTATCACAATATGCTAATATTTTGAGAAGGACCTGTATATGTCTCATTTCTTCCATAGCAGGACCCTCACCCAGGCCAAAGCAGGACTCTTCCCGTGGCCAAAGCAGGACATTTTAAGTGGGCCAAATCACTTATAACAAAAGTAAACTAATGGAAATTGCCGCTGTAATTTAATTATTTTAATAAACCATGTATCTTGCTATGATCAACGTTTTGAACAGGTGTGACACTGGTGTGGGCCACAGCATGCACTTGTGATGTTGCTCACAGTGGTCCGGAGTGTGCTCAGAGAGCTTGTGTGTATGCCCAGACACGTGAAAAATTAGAGGGAACATTGATAACCACTATAAAGATCACAACCCTTTCTGTAGTAGCCATGAACGTTTTTGGTTTTGTAAATCACAAAAAATCACAGCTGTACTGAATTTTGTGGTAAACCTCTCGGGACTCAACTAGGCAGGAAACAGGCAGAAATCAAACTTGACATTTATAATCTAAACTAAAAGCAGTGAAGAAGCAGAGAATCCTGAGGTAAAAACTCCTCAAAGTTGTGCTGGGAATTGAAGGATGGGGATTCATGAAACTGAAAAGAACAAGATGTATGAGAACTGAACAGGGGGATGGCTGGATTGGAGGCAGGTGAGTAGTTTGGATCAGGCAGAGAGAAGCAGATAGTGAAGATGTCTTCATTTCTGGATAATGGTTTTCACTGCCTTAGAAAGTCTTAGAAATGCAACCTTTAAGACGAACAGAAGCCAAGTAATTTCTCATCCCTTCTCTGAGTTCTTTAAATTGGGGCATGATGTGTGACATTTTTAACTCTAAGCCTACTTAATGTTGTCAGACAGGTCAGGCAGTAACAAAAAATGTAGTTAATGGAGTAAAGACGTAAATTCAATCTGGGAGAGTCACCCCTCCGCCAGCTTTACCCAATGGCTTCTCCGTTCGTCTCCACGCCAACCAATCAGCTTCAAGTCTGCGATAATCCTCAGCCAATGATCCTTCAAGGCTCCGCATTTAAAGTCTCCCATTCATGGATCTCTCTGCTGTCAGTCGAGCTTCGACCCTCCTCCACCCCATCACCTCCATCGGATTCTCAGATCCATTATCATCAGGCCTCCTCCACCACCACTACCAGATCCGGGGGAAGATCATTCTAATCCTGAGACGTTCATCAGTTCATGCATTATCAGCATTCATGTCTTCCTCTGGGGTCTGAGCGCCAAACAAATAAACACCCATTGTGTAACTTCTCTAATCGCATTTTGTGTTTCTTATTATGAGTCTCTACAGGATTGAAATCACATTTAATCTATGATTTTAGAAGGAGAGCAATTATATTTTCACATACAGTTAGGCCAGTTTGGTTGGGATAGCTTTTTTCACCTAATCATCATTTGAAAACCGCACTTTTTTATTTACTCAGTGTACCGTTAAGCCTAATATCATTTCTGCATGTGCCAATTTAGATAAATTTTCATTAAACAGGGAAGTGTGTTTCTGATAGGAAATGAGAGTCCTCTCAAAGATAGAAAACGATGTACAAGGGAAATTTGACAAAATATCGGGTTTTATCAACATTTTAAGAAATGGCATGTCGAAAATTATGTATACCCTTCTCTTGATTGGAGCTGCAACAAAGCACAGGGACAAATAAATGATTTTATTATTTTATTCTTCAAATATGTTTTCCTAAATAAAATCTATTTGCATTTTGCCACAAAAGAATCAGTTCTTATGTCTCGACAGTTGTGGAAATAAAAATGATCATGATTTTTTGTCAAGTTGCAGTTTTATCTTGCCTCTCATTACTGAACTGTGCTGTGCCTTCACATCTCCCTGAATGCCCAAACACTGTACAAACCAGGGAGCATTGTTCAGTTGGAGCCAAAATAATGACAAAGGCCTCTGATCAAGAAGAAAGGTAGAAAACGTATTTGGCAGTTTGATTCCGCTAAGGAACAACAAATTGATGTCACTTTCTCTACACTTTAGTCTCTGTACAGGCAAAGTCATTATGATTGTGATTGTTGTAATTTACTCATAGCTGCCATGAAGATAATGCAATAAATGGACTCACATTTCCTAATTGATATATGGAATTGATCTACAAAGAAATCTAATTAAAAAGGAGATTAAACATTTAGAAATACACACAGACACAAGCATAAGCTGTGCTAGGTTGTGACTGACAACATCAGTACTGTCACTGCTTTACAAAAGCAATAAATACACTAATTCATTAGAGAACATATCCTATAGTAATATGCTTAGTAGGTGGCATTTTATAATGCATACACAAAAAACGGGATAATTTGTTTAGTTTGGAATTGAGGACAGCATTAAAGATCTGTTGCTAAAATGCCCTCCAACTCCCTCTTGTTGCTGTCTCAGGGTTGCCTTGCTCATTGAGGACTCAGAAACATAAAGTTCTACCTGGGAAAATTAAGAGCAAAATGGAACATACAGAATTTATTTTCTCATGCAGAGGCATATTCCTTCACAATTATCAGTTCTGAAATTTGACTGTCAAAAGCATGAGATGTCAGCTACTGCTGTGTAATGACTGAAAAAAACAATCATGAGTCACAGTGATGCAAACAAGTCAAAGAGTTTCCGTGTGTTATTCTGAGAGCCGTAATTGCAGGGTAGTGTTTCTTACTGTACCTTTAACTTAGTTCAAAACGGTAGAGTGGAATTAACATATTATTTACTACACCTTTTTTTATATTTTCTCACATTAAAACCCTTATCTTAAATGTATTTTACTGGGATTATAGTTCCATCCATCTTCCCATCAACTAGCAGCTTCCCTGTTCTGGCTGAAAAAAAACATCTCCACAGCATGATGCTGTCACCACCCCTTTTCTTTGTGAGGACAGAGTATTCAGGGTGATGTGCTGCATTACTTTTCTGCCACACACTGTTTGGAACATAGGTCCAAACACTTTTTGTTTCTGATCCGACCATAACACCTTCTATCACATGTCAACAGATACCTGAGCTATGGATCTCTGCAGCTCCTCCCAGTTGGCCCTCTTGACATATTTTCTAATTAATTATCTTCCTGACCAGCCTGCACATTACTTGTGCATCATTCTATATTTTTTGGATCAGGAATTAAACAGTTTTGTGAGATGTTCAAAGGTTTTCTCTGCTCTGCTTTAAACATCTCCACAACTTTCTCCTTAATCTGTCTGCTGTATTCCTTAGCCTCTATGATGTTGTATGTTCACAAATGTTCTCTTGCTAACATCTGAGGTGTTCACAGAACAGGTGAATTGAGGCTGGGATCAGCTTACACATGGTTCACCTTTTTGTTTTTCTAATTTTGAGACTTTTTAGGGCAATTTTATAAATATAGCATGACACATGAATGAGAGGGTCGTATCCCTGCAGCTTCAGGTTGGGGAGAGGTCTCTGACTGTCGTCTCGGCCTACGGGCCGAGCGGTAGTGCGGAGTACCCGGCCTTCTTGGTGTCCCTGTCGGGGGTGCTGGATAGTGCCCCTCCCAGGGACTCCATTATTCTGCTGGGGGACTTCAATGCCCACGTGGGAAACGACAGTGACACCTGGAGAGGCGTGATCGGGAGGAATGGCCTCGCCGATCTGAATCCGAGCGGTGTTTTGTTATTGGACTTCTGTGCTAGTCACGGATTGTCCATAATGAACACCATGTTCAAACATAAGGGTGTCCATCAGTGCACTTGGCACAAGGACACCCTAGGCAGGAGGTCAATGATCGACTTTGTTGTCGTATCATGCATGTTATGGACACTCAGGTGAAGAAAGGGGCTGAGCTGTCCACTGATCACCACCTGGTGGTGAGTTGGATCCACTGGAGGAGGAGAAAGCCAGACAGACTTGGCAGGCCCAAGCGCATAGTGAGGCGCTGCTGGGAACGCCTGGCGGAGCCCTCGGCCAGGGATGTATTCAACTCCAACCTCAGGGAGAGCTTCGACCAGATCCCGGGGGATGTTGGAGACATAGAGTCCGAGTGGACCATGTTCTCCGCATCTATTGTCGATGCTGCTGCCCATAGCTGCGGCCGTAAGGTCTGCGGTGCCTGTCGTGGCGGCAATCCCAGAACCCGGTGGTGGACACCGGCAGTAAGGGATTCTGTTAAGCTGAAGAAGGAGTCCTATCGGCTGTGGTTGGCTTGTGGGACTCCTGAGGCGGCTGACGGGTACCGTGAGGCCAAGCGTGCTGCCGCCCGGGCTGTGGCAGAGGCAAAAACCCGGGCCTGGGAAGAGTTCGGTGAGGTCATGGAGAAGGACTACCGGTTGGCCTCGAAGCGATTCTGGCAAACCGTCCGGCGCCTCCGGAGGGGGAAGCAGTGCTTTGCCAACACTGTTTATAGTGGGGGTGGGAGGCTGCTGACCTCGACTGAGGACATTATCGGGCGGTAGAAGGAGTACTTCAAGGATCTCTTCAATCCTGCCATCACGCATTCTGTGGTGGAAACAGAGGCTGGGGACTCAGGGTTGGACTCTTTCATCACCCAGGCTGAAGTCACCGAGGTGGTTAAAAACTCTGCGGTGGCAAGGCTTTGGGGGTGGATGAGATCCGCCCTGAGTACCTCAAATCTCTGGATGTTGTTGGGCTGTCATGGTTGACACGCCTCTTCAACATTGCGTGGCGGTCGGGGACAGTGTCTCTAGACTGGCAGACTGGGGTGGTTCTTATGAAGGGGGACCGGAGGGTGTGTTCCAACTACAGGGGGATCACACTCCTCAGCCTCCCTGGTAAGGCCTACGCCAGGGTATTGGAGAGGAGAGTCCAGCCGATAGTCGAACCTCGGCTTCAGGAGGAGCAGTGTGGTTTTCGTCCCGGCTGTGGAACACTGGACCAGCTCTATACCCTCTACAGGGTGCTCGAGGGTTCATGGGAGTTTGCCCAACTGGTTCACATGTGTTTTGTGGACCTGGAGAAGGCATTCGATGGTGACCCTCGTGATGCCCTGTGGGGGGTGCTCCAGGAGTATGGAATCGGGGGCCCTTTATTAGGGGCCATCCGGTCCCTGTACGAGCGGAGCAGAAGTTTGGTCCGCATTGCCGGCACTAAGTCGGACCTGTTCCCGGTGCATGTTGGACTCCGGCAGGGCTGCCCTTTGTCACCGGTCCTGTTCATAACTTTTATGGACAGGATTTCTAGACGCAGCCAAGGGCCGGAGGGGGTCTGGTTTGGGGACCAGTGGATTTTGTCTCTTCTTTTTGCAGATGACGTGGTCCTGCTGGCTCCCTCTAGCCAAGACCTACAGCATGCGCTGTGGCGGTTTGCAGCCGAGTGTGAAACGGCTGGGATGAAGATCAGCTCCTCCAAGTCCGAGGCCAAGGTACTCGACCGGAAAAGGGTGGCCTGTCCTCTTCAGGTTGGAGGGGAGTTCCTGCCTCAAGTGGAGGAGTTTGAGTATCTCGGGGTCTTGTTCACGAGTGGGGGAAAAATGGAGCGGGAGATTGACAGACGGATTGGTGTGGCTGCCACAGTAATGGGGGCACTGTGCCGGTCCGTTGTGGTGAAGAGAGAGCTGAGCCGAAAAGCAAAGCTCTCAATTTACCGGTCGGTCTACGTTCCTACCCTCACTTATGGCCATGAACTTATGGCCGAAAGAACGAGATCCCGGATACAAGCGGCTGAAATGAGCTTTCTCCGTAGGGTGGCCGGGCACTCCCTTAGAGATAGGGTGAGGAGCTCGGCCATCCGGGAGGGGCTCAGAGTAGAGCCGCTGCTCCTCCACATCGCGAGGAGCCAGTTGAGGTGGGATGCCTCCTGGACGCCTTCCTCGGGAGGTGTTCCAGGCATGTGCCAATGGGAGGAGGCCCAGGGGACGGCCCGGGACACACTGGAGGCACTATGTCTCTCGGCTGGCCTGGGAACGCCTTGGGCTCCACCCGGAGGACCTGGAGGAGGTGTCTGGGGAGAGGGACGTCTGGGCGTCTCTGCTGAGTCTGCTGCCCCTGCGACCCTGTCCCGGGTAAGCGGAAGACGACGAGTACGAGTACGAGTACGAGCATGACACATTTTGCAGACTTCAATTTGTGAAAAAAATGAAAATATTGTATTGTTTTTCTTCTACTTGACTGTTGTTTGTGTTGGTCTATCAGATAAAATTCAAATAAAATACACTAAAGCTTGTGGTAATAACATGATAAAATGTGAATAAATTCAAGGGATAGAAATACTTTTGCAAGGTACTGCATTGGTAAGAATGGATAGAAACCCTAACTTTTGCTTCATTGGTAAAACAGGGAACAGGCTTTCTCTTGAAGAAGTGTTGTCAGGGTGTCTTAAAATAGTTGTTCTTGTTGCACACAGATATCTGCACAAATAAAGTTAGGAGAAAGAAAAATAGGACTTATAAAATTATCCTTTCAAAGAGACTTGGCTTTTGTCTGACTGTGAGCTAAGTAAGAAATATGCTGTAATTAGCTCATAGAGGTCCATCAACCCTACAGGGTTCTAGGAAGATATGCACTTGTTTTAAATGTGGCTGCTTGCACTGAAACAGTGAATACTTAATTTTAAATGTGTATCTAGTCACAATAACGCTGTTTTAATTATTAATTCAAAATTTAAAAACAAAATCCGTGCTGCTCTTAAAAAAAAAAAAAGAAGAAATACAGAGTGCAAATTGAGAAACCTGATGGAAATATTCTAAATGAAACGACTTCTGGCTAGTGATAGCGGCTTTGAACGCCCCCGTTTGAACATCACAGCTCCTCTCTTTTGTTGCGTATCTTGTGCTTCATCTTCCCCCAGCTTTTGTCTCGCCGTATCTCATCAGTTCTTCAGACAGCCCTACTCCATGCCCTCTCCCCACGACGTCCACAACGCCACCCACCCATTTTCTTTTGAAGGAATAGATGTTGCTCCCGCTGATCTTCATGATAACAGCCACATCATGCTGCTGTGTTTATTACCTTGTTTATGAGGAGTCGCATGTAGGGAAGGCTTATCTATTATCCCAATTTGCTATAAGATTTAGAAACAGGTGTTAATTGCTTTTTTAATTACATGCAATTGTAGAAGGAGGAAACAGCCCAGAAATATGTTGTTAATTTATTCAGCAGAGGATTACTTTTTTAAATCATAAGAGAAGCACCATGAGGTTATTTGCACCTTACTGTGTCCATGTATATGCACAGGCTGCAGAATGGTTTAAACGTCCAAGTTAAAAGAATAGTTTAGAATTTTTGAAGTGAGGTTCTTAAAAGGATTATAATTATATCATATCGTACCTGCAGAAGGTAACTCTCTTGCCATTTTCCTTTATTATAAATCCACATTCACGGTTAGTGAGAGAAGGACCAAGACCAAAGCCAGTTTACACAGGAAATGGACAGTGGACAGAAAAAGTCCATACTCCCCTGTTAGAATTGACAGGTTTTTGTGATGTACAAAAATAAATGCAATATAAATCATGTCAGAACGTTCTTCACCTTTAATGTGACTTCTAACATGTCCAACACTGTCAAAAAACAAACTGAAACCTTTTAAAGGGGAAAACAAAAGAACGAACTAAAACAATGAAGCTGCACAACCCTAGCCCTTTGCGGATTGTTGTCGCACATTCACTTCTTCCATTGCTTGTGAACCAAGATCTCCACACCGCCTGAATTCATTCACAATTATATAAAACATATTTTATTTATGTTTTTGCTGCCAAACAGATACATTCAGAGTCAGTACAGATTATTGATTAAAATTCTGGATATGTATATTTTTAGGAATTTATTATACAAACTAGCTAAGTCAGTCAGTCAGTCATTTTCTACCGCTTATTCCATAGTGGGTCGCGGGGAAGCTGGTGCCTATCTCCAGCAGTCTATGGGTAGGAGGCAGGGTACACCCTGGACAAGTCGCCAGTCCATCACAGGGCAACACACAAACAACCATGCACACACTCATTCATACACCTAAGGGCAATTTAGAGTGACCAATTAACCTAACAGGCATGTCTTTGGACTGTGGGAGGAAGCCGGATTACCCGGTGAGAACCCACACATGCATGGGGAGAACATACAAACTCCATGCTGTTGATCCCATATTCAAATTAATAATATTTAAATAATGTGCACAGCAAAAACAAATATTGCTCTTATATAACTGTAAATACATTCAGACAGTACAGGGTTAAACTAATACTTTGTTAAACAGCTCTTTGTTTTTTGCACAGTTGTTATGGGAGTCTATCAGCATGGTACAGCTTGACTCTGGAGCATATGCCAACTTTTGCAAAAAATCTGTCAGCCTGCAGAAATGTCCCTTTGCACAGCTCTCTTCAGAACACCGCTCAAATTTTCAGTAAGATCCTAGTCTGAGCTCAAGGTGGAGAATTACCAAATCTTAAACCTCTTTTGATGAAGCTATTCTTTTGCTGTATTGGATGTATATTTTGGTGGTTAATTTTGAACACAGCCACTTCCTCAGTTAAAAGAGGTTGTGCACACTGGGATTTTAACAAGGTTGTCTCAACTTTTTTTCCACCACAAGCAATCCACCACCTATGATTGTTTTTGGGGAAATGCGCACTGAGAACGAAATGTGAAGAATCTGGTCAGAGTAACTTCCTAATAGAAAACAGGGTTGATAGATAAGAGTTTTGAGATTAGAGTAGGACAGTAGAAGTTTGAACTTGCTCTGATCTTGGCGTTTAACTTCACCCTCCAAGTCCAACTAATCTGGAATTATACTAAATTAAGGCATTAAGAGGTAAAATATTACCTAATTATAACCTTTTAACAGAGCCACACTTAAAATACCCAAAAGTGTCAATCTAACAACAATACCATATTAATCAGTTTGCCCACTTTTGCAAGCCTCCACTTCCTACAACATAATGCACTTACTCCTCTTTAGAGTTAATACCTCTGCTCTTATGTCACTCCCATTTCTGTTCCAATTTAACTCCATTCACTACGTTCTTCTTGCCCAATCCTTTGCTAAAACACCTCATCTTATTCTGTCCTCTGATTTCTCCTCTACACCCTTGGTTTTTAATCTCCTTGAGCTTTTCCACTTTTATTGGCTCGTTTTTTTGAGCTCACTGTCTCACATTTAGCCATTCTGTAGTCTCATATCGTCTCCCCATCACAATGGAGCAGTGCCACAATGCATGCATCTTTTTGCCGATCTTTTTAAACTTCTTAAGCCATTTGCATATACACGCTGTAATTTTCTTCCCAGGTTGCATTTAAATAATACAAATCCAGTCTATATTTGTAGGCTGTGAGACAACCCTATATTTATGAACATAACTGAACACATTCCAGTCATCAGAAGATGATGCCAAGGGAGTAACAACAAGGAGTCACATCTGGAGGCCCACTTTTCTCAACCTTCTTTTGTTTCAGGCGAAACAGGAGTATTGGAGCCAAAGTTTCACTTCTCATTGCACAGGGTTGATTCATATCTGTTATTCTGTTTGATGCTGTATTCTAGAGATTTTTGAACCCTTTGAACATTTTCATTAACACTTTTTTGTTTGTAACAAATAAAAGCAATGCATGTTTTTTCTTAAACTTTGCAACAATTGCACTACTTAGTGTTGGTACAGTTGGTCTATTATAAAATCCCAAGATAATTCATAGCAGTTTGTGGTTGTATCATGAAATAATGTGGAAAAAGTTGAAAAGCACTGTATTCCTGATGAAAGGTTTGCACTTATAGTCCTGAAAAAGGTACATCTTCTCTTCCTACATGCTCTGTTGTGCATGTATGAGCCTGTCTTAATTTTTTTTTTTTTTAGTTTCAGTTATTTTGGTTTAACGTTTTTTTTTTTTCATCTATATCTTCTTTCTGTTGGCCTGTCTTTCATTTATTATAAGGGGGACATGTTCTAAATCTACATATTACCACTTTTTATTCCTCTCCCTCCCTTAAGAATCGCTATATTCTTCACCATCTTTAATCAGTCAAATAAATATCTTTCCTGATGCCATTAACATTATCCAAATGTAAGGATATAAAATCATAATGCTTCATCTGTGTGTTTTAATGTACACCTGTGTGTGTAAATGTTTGTGAAATCTGGGAGGAGAAAGCATAACCCCCTGAGATTGGGATCTGACATGGATCCTTTGAAGCTGTGTTCTTGTAGTAAATGTGGATAATTGATCCATGCCTTTCGGTCCACTTTCATGTCTCTCTACGGGTTAAACACCATTTCAGAAGATCTGGATGAATTTCAAGAACATAATTGAGGGGACATCCTCTGAACTTTGAAGCTGACATTTTGATTGGCCTCAAAATAAGCCTTTTGAAATACAGAAAGCATTCTACAGATTTAAACATCTAGCAATTGAAGAACATCTGCTAAAAAGTGCTCCGTCACCTGCACAATCACTTGCAGTTGTGTTCAAAATAATAGCAGTTCAACTAGACCAATCAGATCAATCACTGTTTTTGGTATAGCTCACATTACCACATGCCAAATAATTTCCTAGTATGTGTGGTAGAGTTGTAAAAATCAACAGAACCAACATTCATATGCATGCTCCTGAGTCTGTAATTGAATAACTGATTAAAAGAGGCCAGTTAAAAAAAGAGCAATATCGAGTTCAATTCCTGAGGTCATTCATTCTGTGAAGAAACAGATGTCAAGCAGGTGGCCCTTATTTAAGGATGACACCTACACATGCTGTACATGAGTTTCTCTCTAAAAACCTGACAAGAATAGGTTGTTCCAGGCATTGTCCAGAAGAACAGTGTACTTTGATTGAGACATTTATTGTAGAGGGGAAACTGTATAAAGAAATGCAGAAAATTATATAGGCTGCTCAGCTAAAACGATCTTCAATGCTATAAAATGGAAAGCCAAACCAGAGAGACGTGAAAGTAATTCAAAGACTGCAACTTAAACAGATTGAAAAATAGCCAGAATGTCAAAGACTCAGCCAATGATCAGCTCCAGGGTGATCAAAGAAGCTCTGACGTTAACGGTAAGTATTGTGACATTTAGAAGACTGCGTGAACTAATCGGCAAGAAGCCCCCGCAAAGTCCCACTGTTAAAAAAAAGATGCGGTGAAGAGGATACAGTTTGACAAAAAAAACATCAACTGCCCTGAAGAGAAATGGAAAAACATATTTTGGACTGATGGAAGTAAGATTGTTCCTTTTGGGTCCAAGGGCCACAGACAACATGGTGGTTCAAGCATCATGATGTGAGGATGTTTCTCTCACTATGGTGTCAGGCCTATTTATCGCATACAAGGGATCATGGATCAGTTTGCATATTAGCTTTATTAGTTTAACTGCCTAAGTCATAGTTGAATGTCTTTGGACAACTAGAAAACAAACACATTTTTCAGCAAGCACATTTTATTTTTATTGGTATTGTAACAGTAAGCCAAAATATGACTTAGGCAAATATGCTATGAGGCTGACGATATATGAAAATATTCGAAGAGGTCATGCTGCCTTATGCCAAGAGGAAATGTCCTGGAAATGGTTGTTTCAACAGGATAACGACCCTCGAACACACAAATAAGCAGACAGCTTCTTTGTGCCAGACCAGCAAAATCAAAGTTATGGAGTGGACAGCCCAGTCCCCCGGACCCTAATCCCATTGAAAGCAGTTCTCAGAAAAAGTGATTATACAACTGAATATTAGTTTAGGGATTAACAGGAATTATAAAAAGGCCCTAAACTTCGAAATGTTTGCATGTGCAGTAATGTGCAAACTAGTTTGCTTGCAAAGGTGGTCTACAAACCAGGTGCAAGTCGAATTGCGTGTGTAAAATCAGCCAAACAGCTGCTGAAAACATTTTACCGTGTTTGCCTTCATGACAATATAAAACATAAGATAATGACCCACATGGGCAAATTTATGGGAGGAGGATATGCAAATAAAATTCTTTACCACCCGCGATGCGATTTGTCAAGCCTGAAACAGATTGCAGATGTTGTCTTTGTGTCTATATTTAGTATCCAGTGCAGGGTCGCAGAGGGGCTGGTGCCAGTCTACAGGCATTAGTGGTTGAGAGGCGGGGTACACCCTTGACAGGTCGCCAATTGTTAAAATTCTTCTGGAAGTAAATTATCTAATTCTGGTAGTTTATTGAGTGTTTTGAATTGGTCTGTTACTCTGGTCTTTGACATAAACTACAAAATAAAGTAGAATCTGTTTTTCTAAAAGGCTCTGCAGATTTATTTCAACGTGCTACACTTGCCTAAATTATCCTGCTCAGGTTTATTATTGCCTGATTAGATGACATCACTGGGCAGCTCCTCTGAAGCTCTCAATGCTGAGGCAGACAAAGGCTACGTTCACACTGCAGGCAAATAAAGAATGGCCAAATTCTGATGTTTTCACCTCCAAAAAAATCAGAATTGTGCCACTTTCATATATGGTACTAAACTGGATTACAGTATCCAATATCCAATAGTTTTCAAAGCGTCTCCAGTCAGAACGGTCATGTTGCATTTAATCCAACTTTTATGTCATTACATGTACACACAGACTGCTCTACAGAAATGTGTTCTCTTTTTTTCTTACCCTTCTTCGTCTTGTTATGATTTGGTCATAATAATGTCGGCTCCCATTGCTCAACAACTTAATAATAACACAGAGACGCTGACATCCATTATTACTTTCAGAGACGCTGTGCTGCTGTGTGACGTCTACATTCTAATTCTGTGCATATGGGTCGCTTTGGGGTCACGAACCGATCGCAGTCGAATTGAATTAGTAGTTTGAACGACCACGCAAAAGAAACATATTTTAACAAACAATCTCAATTGGACATCAGTATCTGCAGTGTGAACATAGCCTTAGAGAAGAACGGAACCAGAGCAAAAAGACAGTTGTTTTAAAAAGGCATGCATGATGGACTTATTGAAGATTCAGTTTTGAAGTAAATTGTTTTGTTTATTTTACTTTATGATACTTCATTTTGGTTTAGTTTTCCCTTCATGCACATGTGATTGAGATAAATCATTGTACAACTTGTTGGTGTTATTTACAATTCAGTTTGAAACTCTAAAGAAAGGAACCAACAAGAGGTCCAGACTGTACCACAATACCAATAGGCAACACAACATTCTCCTTTTCCTTTTTTCTTCCTCTACTTTTTCTTATATTAACCCATGTAAAAGAAGCCTGACTTATGTCTGAAAACCTTTATGGTTGAATTTTAAAGGGAGACACACTGAGATATCCATTTAATCAAGGTAGACCTTTAATCAAGTTATTTGTTCTGTTCAATTCAGAAGTACTCTTTAGGTATTTAGCTTTCATTATTATTTTTTCATGTTTTGTATTTTTCTTTACTTTGATTATTAAACTATTATAGGGGTTACTAATCGATTAGTTGTTGATTCTGTAAGCCAGTGTTATCCAATAATCCAATTATTTCAAGTAAAGCTGCGGAAGCTTAAAGCTTTGTTTGTTAGATTAAAAGTGTTGTTATTGTTTTTGCCATTATAAGATGAATTCTGTGAATTCTTTGTTGTGTGCATAAGGAAATAGGCCTATCTGGGAACAGATTACATTAGAGAAAAGTTCTTGGAGTGAGGAATGATAGATGGGCTTGTTAGTGCAGTTCAGCCAGGAAATCTCATGACTCCAGTTAAGAACTTTGACATCAATCCAGCAGTCCAGTTTAGCTCAGGAATAAGGAGTTGACCAAATGATGAGAATGTTATTGTGTTTCAGCTGGGAAAGTTGTGATACCCCTGTTAGGATTATGATTATTGATTAATTAATATTCATCAAGAATTATAATTAAAAATCATAATTTAAGAAAATCAATTTCTTAACCCAAAATCCTCATTTATGAATCAAAACCAGAGATGTCTTCTGGTGTTGTAATTGTGGCTCAACGCCTTTGATAATTACAACCGTTAAATACTCAGTAATAATTAATAACTATTACTAGATGTCACTGTTTAATCAACCGTTTCTGCTGAAACGTGGGGAACTTTAACCTTATTTTGACTGACAAATCCCTCTTGCACAAAATAAACACAAACGACTTCTCTTTATCTACGTGAATATTTATTAAATCAACAGCCTGATACATCTCGCTATTCCGATTCAATAATCTTCACCTAATCAAACATGCAAAGTTCTACACAGAAGGGTAAAAAAATATCTAACTAAACAGATAAAACAAAACAGCAGTGGGTGTGTGTGGAATCAAACCAGCAGTTATGGCAAACAAATGATAATGTGACGCGGAGCGGAGTTTTGGGAAGCGGTCCGCCAGAAAGTGTGGATCAGCGGGACACAGGCAGTCATAAAAACCCCAAGCAAAGTTGTAAACTCAGTGCACACAAAGGATCATAAAGCTTTTTGTCGGCAAACCAGTAAAACATGAAGTTGAAGACAAAGAAAATGGTTGATTTTCACCATAAGGTTATTATAGCAGTCCAGTTTCACAACCACCTGCGCTGAGGTGTTTGCACAGTAAAAACACAACTTGCGAGACTTGGCGGCCTCCGAAATTCAACAGCAGTCAAGTTTAAAAAAAAGGTTGCATGCACATACAATTCAGAACACATTAGACTATAAGTGACGATTCTACATCCTCTACCCTGCCCAAGCTATTCCTAATAAAGAAATAAAAATAGTAAATTTTCTTCCTTGGTGGCCTCCATGGCAGAAAGGTAGAAAAATTATGACGGACTGTCACTAGTCAATTGGTACAAAAACGATGAAAAATTGCGTCTCCTTGAAAACTGCGTGGTTTTTTGGTTACGTGTTAAACCCACGTCTGCGATCGGTAAAGTTGAAAACTTACAAGCCTTCTTATTCCTGTAAGCATAATTCGCTTAGTTTTCTCGTTGGCCAATGAAGGAGAATGAATAAAATCCACATGGGACTTCTTCTCGAGAGGGATGCGCTTCAGTTGCTGGTCCGGTTTCCAGCGTGAAAAGCAATTGTGGGCCTTCTCATACTCTGTTATATAATGGACGGTGGCCTCAGGACTGTGACGCCCCCGTCCTATCAGCCGCGGTGCCTGCTGGGATTTGTAGGAACAGACTATCCTGCGGTACAAAATGGCCGATGACGTTGGAAAGGCATAGTGGCACCCAGCAGCGTGCAAATGGTCCAATATTCAGCAAACAAGTGGTCCAACTGCTGCCAGGTCACTCTGACATTAGAGATTTGCATCCAGATAAGTGATTAAATTGTTATCGTAAACAGTCAGGTAGACTAGTTTTGATTTCATGCAGATGTTGGCCGGATCTGCGATCCAGGAAACTGCTCTTCAGAATCAATGTTATGAGTGCCAAAATGTGCGTAAGTGAAAGGGTACATCTGATTGGTCAAAATGTCTCACATACACAACAATTATACAGATCCTTCTCAAAATATTAGCTTGACCTGGGGAATGCGGCACCTGTAGCCCATTTCCTGCACACGCCTGTGCACGGTGGCTCTGGATGTTTCTACTCCAGACTCAGTCCACTGCTTCCGCAGGTCCCCCAAGGTCTGGAATCGGCCCTTCTCCACAATCTTCCTCAGGGTCCGGTCACCTCTTCTCGTTGTGCAGCGTTTTCTGCCACACTTTTTCCTTCCCCCAGACTTCCTACTGAGGTGCCTTGATACAGCACTCTGGGAACAGCCTATTGGTTCAGAAATTTCTTTCTGTGTCTTACCCTCTTGCTTGAGGGTGTCAATAGTGGCCTTCTGGACAGCAGTCAGGTCGGCAGTCTTACCCATGATTGGGGTTTTGAATGATGAACCAGGCTCGGAGTCTTAAAGGCCTCAGGAATCTTTTGCAGGTGTTTAGAGTTAACTTGTTGATTCAGATGATTAGGTTCATAGCTCGTTTAGAGACCCTTTTAATGATATGCTAATTTTGTGAGATAGGAATTTTGGGTTTTCATGAGCTGTGTGCCAAAATCATCCATATTAAGACAATAAAAGACCTGAAATATTTCAGTTAGTGTGCAATGAATCTAAAATATATGAATGTTAAATTTTCATCATGACATTATGGAAAATAATGAACTTTATCACAATATGCTAATATTTTGAGAAGGACCTGTACATCTTGACTCATGAAAGGGATACTTTGGGATTCTTTGGAATTTTGTTGAAGATGTAATTCAGAGATGTGTTCTGAATAAAAGATCCCCCACGTCGGTTCTTGAGAGGAAACCAGTTGTCTCTTCATCATTTTTAAATTAGTAAACTTTCTTCTCCCACAAAGCGTCACTTTTGTGTTTCTCAAAAAACAAATGCACAGTATTTTTTCTATACATTTCCTTCCTTTCTGTGAAGTGTGTGAAAAGATGGCTGTCTGACAAAGATAATTGTTATGATTCTGGCACGTCTGCTCTACGCTGTCTCCCTGGCTGCAATCAGCAGATTAGATGCACCTGGTGGCTGCTGCTGTGCAGTGCAATCTGTGGAATGCCAAGCACCTGTGTCTTCCCTGTTATATACTGACTCTGACAAGCAGACGGTGTCAGATTTTTGAAAACCATCGTGTGAGTAAATATCCAGCGTTCCTTCCTGTCTGATCATTGTTCTTGACCTTGCCTTGCCTTTTTGGATTTATGCCTCTGCCTGCTCCATGTCGGACTATTTGGATTTTGGTTGTCGACCTTGTTTCCTGCATCTGGTTTATGCCTCTGATTGCCCCTTGCCTGACGCCTCTTGTTCCGATCATTGACCCTGTTTCTGTCCTTGGATTATTGAGCCGGCCTGGCCCTCGGATTATTCAGCCTGGAGTCACTTCTTACCTGTGCTGTGGAGATCACCGCCTGCCGCCCACTGAGGTTTCCCCTCTGGGTTTCAAGTTCCACTCAAGACAAAAGCAGGTTAGTGGCTTTTCTGATCCCTGCAAAATCTGGAGAGACTGCAAGTCACTAATCCCTCTTTCTGCCTCAGTGATTCCTGGAAGCTGTGAGGAGTGTTACCTGTGTGACGTTTTCCTGTGGCTGAATGAACCTTTTAAACTTTCAGTACTGTGTCTGGCTGAATCTTGGGTCCGCCTTTTTCTGATTCATGGCAATAATTTACAGTTGCAACTCTTTATTTTTAGAAATAAGACTTCCCCCTAATTGTAGCTGTGCAATCTATGGTTTTTGGCTAACTTAAACTAGACGTCTTTTGCAATTAATTCGTCAACAATGGCTTTCTTTTTGCCATGCTTCCATTGTGGCCAGATTTGTTGAGTGTTTGAATGAAAGCTGTCCTACAAGCAGATTCTCTCTCCTGAGCTCTGCTGCCCCTCCAGAGTTACCATAGGCCTCTTGGTTGTTTTTTCTGAATAATGCATTGCTTGCCATGCCTCTCAGTTTATCAGAGCTTATCAAATCTTTAAAACACACACACACACTGCATTTTTTTTCAAGAATGACTCTACCTGCTTACTCTGTGCCAAAGACACAGTTTGCACTAAAATTAATAGTTTATAATACTGACATTTCCATAACCTTACCTAAATCCCTTGGCGAAAGAGATATTTCTCAGGTTCATGACTGAGATTGTATGATGCCAGGTCCCACCTTCTGGAAACACCTCTGTCATCCCCCACATACCTGACCTTTAAGCTTTCATTGCTTTTTTTATTTCAAATGTTTAACGAAAGACTCATATCTGTACGAAACAGATACAACAGATACAGGAATTCAAGAGCTGAGATATACAGGTATTTCTACCCTGTTTGTTTTTAGGCTTGAGTGTCTAAGTTGATTAAAATATAATGAACCTCCAAATATGGTAATGAGATTTTTTCTGACTTCATATAACAATCTGTTTAAAATAAGCTCAGAAAACCACTAGTGTAGCGCTGGAAACCTAGAATCTCAATTCAAAACAAGTACAGTACATCAAAAACTCTCTTAACTTGAAACCCTTCAAGCAGCCCCTAGAAGTCTGGATGTTGAAAAAGGAAAAGCAAAGTTGACTCTAGCCTCACCCCAGTCTTTGAGGATCGCTTCAGAGATAAAGTATGTTCATTTGAATGAGAAATGTCTGGAGGTCTGACCTGGCAGCGGACAGTGGGAGGTCACATACATTAACGTTTGAGTCTGCAGAGTAACAGCCATGTCATCTAAAGACATGGGTTATATCTAAACAAACAATCTTTCTAAACTTAATACATTTCCCTTGTTTTCTGTCACTGTTAAGATGGGCTATTAACATTATCATGAAAAAGACCCTCTTCAACCTTTCCAGATTTGTCAAACACAAAATCACAAACTTCAATGTCTTATATTTGGATTTTATGTGATAAATCAATACAAACTACATCCTTGTGAAGTAGATGGAAAATGATGCATAGGTCTCAAGGTTTTTTTCTTACAAATAAGTGAATCTGTACTTTGTGGAACCTCCTTTTGTAAAAGTCTTTTAAAGTATGTCTCAGCTTTTAGCATGCTTCTTTGCAGCATAGTTAAAGCTAAGTCATACAGAATGAAGACTGTCGATATTAATTTTCAATTTTCTTGCTGTAGGTTTAAGATCATTGTTCTGCTGAATGGTGCCCCACTGTTGTATCGTTTGCAGCGGCTAACAGGATTTCCGCCTGGATTGCCCTGTATGGATTCCATGTTTCTATTAACTCTGACCAATGCCCCTGTCTCTAATGAAGAAAACATTGGTGGCAGCATGATGCTGTGGAAATGTTATTTTCAGGGTAATTTAAAGTGTTGTGCCATTGTTACACCAGGATATTAAAGGGGACTTCATTGGATTAAGTGGTTTATTGCCTTCTATTGGTTTGGTTCACTTTAAAACAACACCAAACTGCCTAGACAACACCATATACTTGTAGTTATGACAGCTGCTTGTTTGTGGCAGTATCACCAAAGCTGCCCAGTATGAGAAGCAGGTGAGGCATCAAGCTTTCCCCCTTTCTAACATAATATTAATAAAATGTAAAATAATTCATTTAAAGTGGATTTTTTTCCAATTTAAAATGCACTACTTAGATTGAAGTTTGTTGCTGTGATGTAACAGCATTTGGTAAAAATTCAAAGGTACTGTATAAATGCTTCCACAAGGCAGTTAAAGTCCTCTCATAATTTCTACTCAAAACAATGCTACAAGACTGTATCCTGTCTGGCCCAGTTACACTAGACTCACACTGGAAAAAACCCAACTATCTGATTGGTCTCTCACCATCATAGCATGTTCTACATTAAGTGTGAAATAGCCCTAAGATGCAACAACTAAACAAACTTCAAACTAAACTTCATTGCTCTGGAAAGCTCTTTAGACGCACTGAAATCCATGTCCATCAGCATGATTGCAATGATATTCATTCTGTGCTTTTATCCCAAGACCAGGCTGCTGTGGGAGAAATAAACACAAACATTGGCACTAATACACACATACCTCCACAGCTCATCGATTCACAGTAGACAGTAGAGTAGCTTCTTGACACTGATCTATACTCAGCGATTTATTACTCCCTCTAATGAGTGAGGTGAGATGGCTGCTCACAGCAGCTCCCCACCAGCTTCTGCAATGCTGCAACAAATTACATTCAGTGCATCTCAACAACAATACCAAACAGATCACCTTGCTTTGCTTGCTGTGTATACTTCTGATCTCTGACTTCACGCTGTTCCTAAAAATGTCCACATGCATTATGTATTTTAGACCATAACGTGGCACAGTGTTCGGCACTAATCCATATTGGAAATACTGTTTGAGAGTGATTAAGTAGCCAGTCGCCTTTAGATAAGGTGACTAGTGAGCCACATTATCTTTATCTTCCTGTGATAGCTAACCAGGAATACTAAATGTTGAAGACTCAGAAAAGGAGGACAAATTGGTCTTCTGAGTTTTTAAAGCTTACATACTTACACACTCAGGAAAATTATGCTGATGATATCTCCTTTACTCAGAGCTAACAGCACAGACATGTAAACTGCTGAGTGAAGATGAACGATGAAACTGCAGTTGTTCAGAATGAGTTTAAATTCAGAAAACATATTGCTAAATTAATAGCAATCCGTTGAGTTTACTTGTTCCTGATTATAATATGCTAAATCTGTAATATCAGGCTGTCATGCCTCTGATTCTATGGTACACCCACATGAAAAACAATTGGATGAAACATACCAACCACTGCGATGCAGATGGAGCCTGCACAGTGGGAGCTTTGCACATGCAC
Source organism: Girardinichthys multiradiatus (assembly GCF_021462225.1). Lineage (NCBI taxonomy): Eukaryota > Metazoa > Chordata > Actinopteri > Cyprinodontiformes > Goodeidae > Girardinichthys > Girardinichthys multiradiatus. The sequence goes on along the minus strand of NC_061797.1, from coordinate 7,390,030 downwards.
TAAGCGTACATAGGTATGTGTGTGCACTGGGACTTGGCAAGCAGAAACATGGCAGCTTTATTAACCACCTCTGTGCTCAACTTTGAATAAGGAACAAGCATGTGCATCCCTGACATTTAAATAACGTGATATCACAAGAGCAGCTGCCTCTTTTTTTAATCATTGTTTTATGCAGAACTGAAGCCACATTGGCTTAGATGTTGCAGAATAATAACATTCTCACATGAGGTAAGCTTTGAATTGATTGTGGAAAGTCTACATAAAGAAAAAAAATAATAATCCTTTAAAGGGCAACTGGGCAAAGGCTGTAATAAAGAAGAAAGAGAAAAACAACAAAACCCCCTTGCAATATGTACTTTTGCATAATTCCTATTTCTCACCAAAACTTTCGTGAAGCTCTAAGGCTTTCTCTCTAGGTTCTGCCATGCATTATAATTGTTCCTTCCAAACATTTTGAATGTAGGCAATTGAAATGGTGACTGCATATCAGGGTTTATCAGCAAAAATTAAAAACACAATTTAGCATAAATATGTTCTTTATGCACTTTTAAAGACCATAAAAATAGTTCTTATATGGAGGTGCGAACTGGGGAGAAAAAGTGGCCTGGGAGTTCCTGACAGATTGGCTCCCTTTCATCTGCTGGGCTGAAATTGGTGTCTATCTCGAGTGGTCTACAGGCAAGAGGTGGAGTACACCCTGAACAGGTCACCAGTCCATCGCAGGGCAGAGCCACACAGGACAAACAACCATGCACACACCCATTCACACCTAAGGGCAATTTAGAGGGACCAATTAACCTAACAGTCATGCTTTTGGACTGTAGGTGTAGGCAGTAAGTTTTCGTCCATATTATTTAGCTAGAGAATTCACCAGTGTTATTTTGAGAATAGTTTACGTTCCACCTTTAGCTGTTGTCGACACTGCATCTGATGTCATCAGCTCAGTTGTTGCTAAGCTACAGACACAACACCCCAATGCATTTGTGGCAATATCTGGTGATTTTAACCATGCTTCACTCTCTGCTACACTTCCAATGTTTCAACAGTTTGTCAGCTGCTCTACCAGAGAAAACTAAATGTTGGATTTGTTTTATGGAAATGTCAAGGACTCACACATCTCTACAGTAAGACCTCCTTTAGGCAAATCAGATCACAATCTTGTTTTTCTCTGATCAAATTACAGTACAGACCAAAGGTTTGGACACACCTTCTCATTCAAAGAGTTGTCTTCATTTTCATGACTATGAATATTGTAGCTTCACACTAAAGGCATCAAAACTATGAATTAACACATGTGGAATTACATACTGAACAAAAAAGTGTGAAACAACAAAAAATATGTCTTATATTCTAGGTTCTTCAAAGTGGCCACCTTTTGCTTTGATTATTGCTATGTACACTCTTGGCATTCTGTTGATGAGCTTCAAGAGGTAGTCACCTGAAATGGTTTTCACTTCACATGTGTGTCCTGTCAGGTTTAATAAGTGGGATTTCAAGCCTTATGAATGGGGTTGGGACCATCAGATGTGTTGTGCACGAGGTGGATACTGTACACAGCTGATAGTCCTACTGAATAGACTGTTAGAATTTGTATTATGGCAAGAAAAAAACAGCCAAGTAAAGAAAAACAAGTGGCCATCTTTACTTTAAGAAATTAAGGTCAGTCAGTCCGAACAATTGGGAAAACTTTTAAAGTGTCCCCAAATGCAGTCGCAAAAACCATCAAGCACTACAAAGAAACTGGCTCACATGAGGACCACCCCAGGAAAGGAAGACCAAGAGTCACCTCAGCTGTGGACGATAAGTTCATCCGAGTCACCAGCCTCAGAAATCGCAGGTTAACAGCAGCTCAGATTAGAGAACAAGTCAATGCCAAACAGAGTTCTAGCAGCAGATGCTATGATTCTGGCCCGTCTGCCTGCTCTGCTCTCACTCATGCAATCAACTCATCTGATTCACCTGTCTGCTGCTGCGCTGCTGCGCAATCACCGTCATGCCTCAGACCTGTGGCGCTGGAGTTATATGCAGCCCTATAACAGGCAAACGGTGCCAGATTTTCGAAAACATTTGTGAGTAGTTATCCAGCGTTCCTTCCTGACTGATCTCGTTCTCTGACCTTGCCTAGCCTCACGGATTTTGTCTTCCTGCCTGCCCCTTGTATGATGGATTGGATTTCTGGATTTCGACTGTTTTCTGCCTCTGGTTTCATGCCTCTGCCTGCCCCTTGTCTGACACCTCTAGCCCTGGAACTCAACTCTGTTTCTGTCCCTGGATTTACGCCCCAGCCAAGCCACTGGTTTATTCAGCCTGAGCCTGCCTGGCTCTCAAGTCCGCCTGGAATTAGACATTAGAAGATTGGAAATCTGTGCTTTGGTCTGATGAGTCCAAGTTTGAGATCTTTGGTTCCAACCGCCACGTCTTTGTGCGGCGTAGAAGAGGTAAACGGATGGACTCTACACACCTGGTTCCCACCGTGAAGCATGGAGGAGGAGGTGTGATGGTGTGGGGGTGTTTTGCTGGTGACACTGTTGGGGATTTATTCAAAATTGAAGGCATACTGAACCAGCATGGCTACCACAGCATCTTGCAGCGACATGCTATTCCATCCGGTTTGCGTTTAGTTGGACCATCATTTATTTTTCAACAGGACAATGACCCCAAACACACCTCCAGGCTGTGTAAGGGCTATTTGACCAAGAAGGAGAGTGATGGGGTGGTGCACCAGATGACCTGGCCTCCACAGTCACCGGACCTGAACCCAATCGACTTGGTTTGGGGTGAGCTGGATCGCAGAGTGAAGGCAAAAGGGCCAACAAGTGCTAAGCATCTCTGGGAACTCCTTCAAGACTGTTGGAAAACCATTTCAGGTGACTACCTCTTGAAGCTCATCAACAGAATGCCTAGAGTGTGCGGAGCAGTAATCAAAGCAAAAGGTGGCTACTTTGAAGAACCTAGAATATAAGACATATTTTCAGTTATTTCACACTTTTTTGTTCAGTATATAATTCCACGTGTGTTAATTCATAGTTTTGATGCCTTCAGTGTGAAGCTACAATATCCATTGTCATGAAAATAAAGAAAACTCTTTGAATGAGAAGGTGTGTCCAAACATTTGGTCTGTACTGTATAAGCCCCCTATTCAGAGGCAACCTGTAATAAAGAGGACTGTGAGAAGATGGTCACAGGAAGCTGAAGAAGCCCTGCAAAGTTGCTTTGAGGCTACAGACTGGGACACACTGTGCCAGCCACATGGAGAGGACATCAATGCCATGACTGAATGTTAAACTGACTATATAAACTTCTGTACTACTGATAATACCATCCCCACCAGAACAGTGAAATGCTTCCCCAATAACAAACCCTGGATCACCAGTGACCTGAAGGACCTGCTTAACAAGAAAAAAAGAACCTTCACAGAGGAAGGCAGGGAATTATTGAGGAGTATACAGAAGCAACTTATAGTCAATATAAGACACAGCAAGCTCCAGCAAAACAACATCAGAGATGTGTGGTCAGGAATGAAGAGGATCACAGGCTTCAAGCAAATGGATGATCAGACTGATGGAGGTCTGGACAGAGCCAATGAACTAAACACATTCTTCAATAGGTTCAGTTCAGAAAGAAGCTCAGCATTCTCCTCTCCTGCTCACATCCAAACAGACATCCCACCCTCCTTTGACCCAAAGCTTTCCTGTCACACCTCAAATGTTTCACCTTCCACCTAAGCAATGGAAGCTTCTGCATCTACGTGTTTTCCTTCAACCAAATAAGAAGATGCTAATGCTCCCTTTGCCTCCCCCTTCCAAATGTGTGTCAAGAAGTCAGGTGAAGAAACAACTGGAAAGACTGAACCAGAATAAGGCTGCAGGTCCAGATTGTGTCTTCCCTAGAGTGAGTCCTGAAGGCCTGTGCAGAGCAGCTCTTTGGGATTCTGCAGCACTTCTTAGTCTGGCCCAGAAGAAGGTTCCAGTGTTGTGGAAGACCTCCTGTCTTGTTCTGGTACCAATGAAAACTCACCCATCAGTCCTCAACGACTATAGACCTGTTCTCCTGACATCCCACATCATGAAGGTCCTAGAGAGACTCCTGTTGGCCCACTTGAGTAAGCAAACAATAAACTATCAGGACCCCCTTCAGTTTGCTTATCGCTGTGGAGTTGGAGTTGAAGATGCCATCATAGACCTGCTTCAACAAACCCACTGTCATCTGGACAAAGCCAGCAGCACTGTGAGGATCATGTTCTGTGATTTCTCCAGTGCATTTAATATAATTGAACCTGATTTGCTTTGTCAAAAACTCCAGAAGACTCAGATGGAGGCCTCAACAATCTCCTGGATCAAAGAGTACCTGACAAACAGACCACACTTTGTGAGACTGAAGGTCTGTGTGTCTAACCAGGTAGTCAGCATCACAGGAGCACCACGGGGAACTGTACTCTTACCACTCCTTTTCACTCTGTACATCTCAAATTTCCAGTACAAGACAGACTCCTGTCACCTGCAGAAATACTCTGATGATTCTGCAGTCTTAGGGTGGATCAGAGATGGACAAGATGAGTACAGGAAGGTGGTGGACCACTTTATGGCATGGTGTAGAAACAACCATCTCATCTTGAATGTCAATGAAACCTAAGGAGATGATTGTAGATTTTAAGAGAAACAGGAACAGGTCAAACACTATTTCCATCAGGGGAGAAAAAGTGGAGGTGATGGAGGAGTATGAATACCTCTGTGTTCACCTGGACAACAGACTGGAGTGGAGATGCAACTGTGAAGCCGTCTAGAAGACAGACAGACAGACTATACTTCTTGAGGAAGCTTAGGTCATGCAGTGTTTGCAGCAAGATGCTGCAGATCGTCTATAAGTCTGTTGTGGAGAGTGTGATCACTTCTGCCATCATCTGCTGGGGTAGCAGCATCAGAGCCAAGGAGTAAAAAAAGCTCAACAAGCTGATAAAGAAGGCTGACTGTGTTCTGGGGACTCCTCTGGAACATCTGGAGAACATTGTGCAAGGAAAGATTTTTCATACAATGAAGAACATTAAGGAGAACATCCTCTTCATCTGAGTGTCTTCATTCAGAAGCTTCTTCAGATGTGCTGTAAGACAGACCACTACAGGAGATCCTTCCTGCCCACAGCAATCAGCATCTACAACGGCTCTTTGAAGAAACTTGCATGATATGAGCAACAACAATGTTCAACATTTAAATTCCCTATGTGATTTATGTACCTTCAAAAAACGCCTTTCTCATTTAATGGTTTTCTTTATGTTTATGACTATTTGCATTATATGTAGATTCTCACTGAAGGTATCAAAACTGTGAATGAGGTTAAAAGCAGCTCAGATTAGAGAACAGGTCAATGCCACACAGAATTCTAGCAGCAGACACATCTCTAGAACAACTGTTAAGAGGAGACTGTGTGAATCAGGCCTTCATGGTAAAATAGCTACTAGGAAACCACTGCTGAGGACAGGCAACAAGCAGAAGAGACTTGTTTGGGCTATAGAACACAAGGAATGGACATTAGACCAGTGGAAATCTGTGCTTTGGTCTGATGAGTCCAAGTTTGAGATCTTTGGTTCCAACCACCATGTTTTTGTGCAGCACAGAAGAGGTGAATGGATGGACTCTACATGCCTGGTTCCCACTGTGAAGCATGGAAGAGGAGGTGTTTTGGTGTGGTGGTGCTTTGCTGGTGACACTGTTGGGGATTTATTTAAAATTGAAGGCATACTGAACCAGCAAGGCTACCAAAGAATCTTGCAGCGGCATGCTATTCCATCCGGTTTGTGTTTAGTTGGACCATCGTTTATTTTTCAACAGGACAATGACCCCAAACACACCTCCAGGCTTTGTAAGGGCTATTTGACCAAGAAGGAGAGTGGTGGGGTGCTGCGCCAGATGACCTGGTCTCCACAGTCACCGGACCTGAACCCAATCGAGATGGTTTGGGATGAGCTGGACCGCAGAGTGAAGGCAAAAGGGCCAACAAGTGCTAAGCATCTCTGGGAACTCCTTCAAGACTGTTGGAAAACCATTTCAGGTGACTACCTCTTGAAGCTCATCAACAGAATGCCAAGAGTGAATGGAGCAGTAATCAAAGCAAAAGGTGGCTACTTTGAAGAACCTAGAATATAAGACATATTTTCAGTTGTTTCACACTTTTTTGTTCAGTATGTAATTCCACATGTGTTAATTCATAGTTTTGATGCCTTCAGTGTGAAGCTACATTATTCATAGTCATGAAAATAAAGAAAACTCTTTGAGTGAGAAGGTGTGTCCAAACTTTTGGTCTGTACTGTATATGTATATTTGTATATTATATATATGTATATTCTTTAATGCAAAAAACAAAGACCAGAGAGCAAAGTGTATTGGAGTCAAATTCCTTGTTTGTATGTACGAACTTGTCAATAAAGCTGATTCTGATTCTTAACTTTAGATTACATCCAGCAACGTTATTAAAAAATAAATAAATTAGCATAGTTTCTCACTAAACTCTAAAATCTTTTTTTCACTTAGCTCCAAGTGCTTGCGTAGGTTCGATGTTGAGATTTTAAATGGTTTGGTCTCTTTAGGCAAATAAGTTTACACTGTATAATAAAGCTGTTGCCTTTCTTGTATTTATAATTAAACTCATCCTTGAATTATGGTCATGGCTTTTCTTATTTTTCTGGAGGTCAACTTCAGTTGTACTTCATGGGTTTTTATAGCATCACTAGCATCCAATTGATGTGGGGATCTGATTACTAACCCAGCCAATGGATCAGTGCCATTTCTTCGAGTGTTTTTTATTTTTTCATTTAATATAATGTTTTTTTACTTGGTAGCAGATAGGATTTAAATGTTACAGAGTAAACCAGAACATACTCAGATAAGAGTTAAGCTATTTTAAACTACTTAAAAAAGTGCCAAGTACAGACAGTTTGTACTTAATTACAGTAACGCAAGTAAATGTAATTCCTTACTTTCCACCCCTATTGGCTTTAGTAAATTTCTAGTAAAAGTCAGATATCTTTTAATTTGTTGTTGCTCACTGTCATCCACCCGGCCCTGTATTGCTTGTTCATGTGTGTACAGGCCCAGGGCCGTGTGCTGAGCAGATCTGCTTGACTGGAGCAGAGAGGTAGAGAAGGCACTGAGGCATTGTGGCACAGCAAAACAAGAGCGTCCTCCGTGACTGCAGGGCAGAACGTGACAGCACCTTGTTGGGCTGAACCACCGGCCCACCGGGAAAATTCCTGGTAGTCCCTTATGCCAGTCCACCCCTGCTTATATGTACAAACCTTGAATGACCTCTTTAGGAAATACCACTCGAACATAGGGAAGGGATTTCAGTACTTTCATGATCCTGATGACTGTGTTGGTCTAGGCTTCAGCTCCTGTAGGGTTTCCCTTGGTAAACTGGCCTCAAAGGAGGGGTCAGAGTAGGAGCAACTGAAAGTTCTTGATTAATTGCAGACCACTCCCAAAGGTGAATCTCAACCAGACAATTGAGAGCTGGGCTCTCGCCTTCAAGCTAGCACAAGCTAGGACATTGAATATCACGTCACTGGAAAGGTGCTTTAACTGGTAAGTGAGACTGAGCAATACTAGCTACAAATAGGCTCTGCAGAAGGACTGGACTTTCTACTATTCGAGGTTGAACAGTGACAAATTAGTTGGCTGGGAAGGGACTGAGTCAGCTGGTGGAGTCACTATGTCCTTGTTGGATTACTGAAGCATCTTTTCAGGAGAAGGCAAGTTTGTAGAAAATTCAACTTCTCTCTTGGATCAGTTAAGTTATGTTTGATCATAATTCCGATATTCTCACTTAATAATTAATATCTCATTGGTAGATTTGTTTATGTGTGTTCAAAACTTAATCTAACAAAGATTGTGTCAAAACAGTAAACAAAACAGGGAAAAAGCCATCCATTAATGTTGCAAATTCCTTAATTCGATCGCAAAATAGAACACACCTTCAGGAAGCATGTAAATCACCATTTCCTTACAAAAGAACTGATCTAACATCAGTATGCCCATATACAGGTACATCTCAAAAAATTTGAATGCTGTGTAAAAGTGCAATATTTTTTTCAGAAAGTGAAACGGTTATTCTATAGAAATGAATTACAAATAGAATAAAATGTTTCAAGCTTTTTTCCTTGTAATTTTGATAACTATGGCTTACAGGTAAAGAAAACCCAAATTCAGTGTCTCAGACAATTAGAATATCAAATTTGACCAATTTCTAATATTTATGCGATCAATACTCAGTTGGGCCACATTTTGCATGAAGTACTGCATTAATGTGCCATGGCATAGAGGCCATAGAGGCCACCTGAATGGAGTAGCAGACCTTCTGAGGTCCCAGTCCAGTGGCCAGCGGCGGAACTCGGGAGACTCAGAGCCATGGTATTGCTTTGAAAACCGTTGGAGGAACCGCAGTAACCCTCAACAAGGGAAAGGAGATCTATGGTGGAGCGCACTGTAGATCTGCAGTGAAACCTAGTAGATGGGTGGTGGAGCCCTTTAGATCTGCGAAGGATCTCTGTAGATCTGCGAAGGAGCCCTGTACATCTCAGAAGGAGCTCTGTAGATCTATGATGGAGCGCTGTAGATCTGTGACGGAGCCCTGCAGATCTGCGGTGGAGCCGTTGAGGCTCAAGAGATGGAGGCAGCTCGTCCTGGAGCACCTCCGGGACAGTAACAGGAAGTGGAATTAGATCAGGAGCCATTAGTGTAGGTAGTCGGCCCACGGAGTCAGGACCTTCAGGGATGAGATGAAATAGAGGGTCGATCTCCGTCGCGGCTCTTTACCTCTCTCCCTCCACAATCTCGGGGGTCAGGGGACTCTGGGGAAAGAAGCTTCCCCATACCTCTAGCCAGTCCATAAGAGTTGAAGAGATATGTCCGCTCGCCTACAAGGAGACATTCGCAGGTTGTGCCTCACCTGTCCGGTTCTCGTCTGAGACCTGTATGGAAAGAGACCACCATGTTGGAAGATGGCGTTTTTGTTTAGCTCTGACTCCTCCTCTTCCTGGGATGAGCTGGAAGTAGTTTAATGTGATTTATTTTGGCCTTAAGCCCAAAGTCACAATATTTTTAAATTCTCAGAATTGCTATACAGGGTTAAACTGTGTAGACCTCTCAGTTCATCGGAGGCCTGCTTACTCAGTCTTTTCAGAACCAGAACTAAACAAGGGCAGGCAGACATCCAGCATTTAGTTTTTATGCTCTTCATCTCTGAAACAAACTCCCTGAAAACCTGAGATGTGCAGAAACTCTTTTGTATTTTAACATTTTTATCTTTTTATGTGATGATAAAATCTTTTCTGTTGTTCCTCTAATGTATTTTTGTTTTTCTTGTAATTTATTTTCTTTGTTCCTTAATTGTTTTGTTAGAACTTTGAATTAGCTTCTGTATCAATAGTGCTATACAAATAAAACCTTTAGTCTTGATTCTTCAGACTTGACCTACTTCCAACTCTTAAGCTGCACATTTTAACAATGAGCAGTTCTACATAAACAACAAAGTATTGCTTATTGCAATAATCAAAAAGAAAACAAGGTTCCTGTCAGGTGTAAAATACTTAGGGCCTAATTTTCAGAGATTCATTAGAGGAGCGCTAAATTGCTTGTGTAAAAAACAAATTGCATGTGCAATAAGTAGGCGTGTTGCGCACAATCTATAAAGATTGCAAGCACAATAGGTAACAGGTACAAAGGATGCGCAGACCACCCTATATAAATGAGGAAATTGCGTGTGCTGCTGGCTGTCACTTATAGAGAGTATTGGAGAGCAGAATGGCCATAAAAGAAAGATGAAGTATAATAAGAAGAAATATGTGGGGGGCCAGCAGACCCATTAGCATATGTTTTCCATATTCATGAAGGCAAACACGCTAAAAAGTTTGCGCCCACTGTTCCACAGATTAGGATCTGGTTTGTATGTGGTTTTGTACATGCGAAATCAGACATATGCTAATCTTTTCTTTTCTAGAGACATTTATTGACACTGTCTCCAGCCACACTCAATTGATGTAGATTTTCACTCCATTCTCCTACCTGTAGGTCTTTGTATCACATATGGTACTTCAGCCTTAAGAACTGAAAGCCACTAAAAGTAAATCAGACTATGGGACTATTTTTCTAATAAAAATAATGTTTCAGTTCATAACTTTTTGTTAACATGAAATTAACACTTAAACATTTTTACCAAGTATGTTAGTCCTTGGTGGCTATTTTTTTCACTGGAAGTTGTCATACTAAAGATTGGCAAAATGTCCCACAGGTGACAACTGGCTAAGTTCCTGCGGTTTTCATATTTTTTTTTAACCTTGCTTCCTAGTAGGTGGCAATGTGTAGAATAACACATTAAAGTTCTCTGAAGTGTTTTTTGCACGAGTACGTGCCATCAATACCCAAACAAATACAAGAAAAAGTTTTTTGAATAGCTGTTTACTGTGGTTTACTGAGGTATGCATGAAAGAGCTAGCCAAAGAGCTGAGCAGAGAAATCCGCACAAACATTCATCCAGCTGCAATCAGTTTATCTGTACATTGACAACTTCTAATACTGATGATTAGAATGCTCTCAGGACATCTCTAACTACTGACATTGTGGCACAACAAAAGGCGAGAAAGGATTGCTAAAAAATCCTTTAGATGTTGCTGTGCCGAACAGCTGAAAGCATACAGTATCTTCCCCAACTAATGTGAGAACAGGCTGTTAATTCACAGGTCTTCTTTTAATGAAGCACTCTCGCATTTGTCTTTTACTGAAAATTCAGAGTAAAGCACTGTCATTCCAGGTGCATAGCCTCAGGATAAAAATGTTCAAGTGTATAATACTCACTGGGCTAAGATCACAAGAATAAAGGAGGACCTGAAGTGGATTTTTACATGAAGGTCTTTATTAGCTTGGGGAGGTGAATTTCTCTGCCAGACATTTCTATTACATGAGATAAGAAGAGGGCTGACAAAATGGATTGTGTCATTTACTGAAATTAAAGGTGTTCTAGGAACTCCTTAGACACGAATGTGTCTAAGGAGTCTAATTAGAGTCTACAGAGGATTTAAAGATACTTTAGTACTGATCACTTAGTGGAAGCCCTCCTTTATTGCCTGCTCTATGATGTCAAAAGTTAAATCCCATATTTATTTTCCCTGATCTAATCTTCTTTTTCTCATCTCCTGTTATGCATTAATAACCATGGTATAGGCTATTACTGCAATAGTGATGACTTATTCAGTTGGTTGGTTAAAATTACATATAAGCCTTACAATTAGGATATTATGTCTCATTATTAGCTTAATTAATTAGTAGTATTATCACAATTTGTACTGGACTAGATAATAATGTATTTAAAGTGTTATTAAGCATTCTTGATTTCACTATTTCAGCACTTCTTTTATCATGTTCACTAATATCTTAGAGATAATAGGTGGACGACAATGGTTGAAACTAGGTTTAAAAGGGATCAAACTATTTTTAATGTAGAATTAAGTGCAAGCTTGTTTAAGTGTTGCACTCAGTTTTGAACTCAGTGTCTTTTAAAGAATTATAAAGTATTTAAGACAGATGGTAAAAGCAGCAACACACATTTTAGCACATGATGTTCGAACGCAGAAAAGTAAAGTAAGTGGAGATGTGGACAAGGGCCTTCAGATATGTAGCACTACTTGGTTCAGAGAACGGTTGAACCTTCCACTAATAATAGGCATATGTAAATTCTTACAATATTTTTGTGGCGTTTTCTGGATACTCTTTACTAACCTTTGTTTTTTGTGAAGCTTGCTTTACTAATCATCAGGGTAGAAACCTTTTTATGTCATCATTAAATGATATGCCTAATTTTATAATGAACATGAGTAGCCTATTGGACTATAACTTAAGGTTTTTCCGTGATTCTGTTTTAGCCTGTGGTATTCCACCATTTGCATAATTGGGAAATTAAAGTAAAAGGGTAATAAATACTTTCTTCACCTACTTTCATTGTTGTACAATGAATGCAAGTGATGCATCTACTTTCTGCAAATTTAAAAGGCTAGTTTTACTGAAATATTATGTCACAGCAAAAGGCCCTTAGATTTGCTTCAAAGATGGGACAGTGGTAGGGTGACCAAATGTCAAAAAACTGGTTGCGGAACAACAAGGATGCTCATGAGAGACGTTTTGGGACACATTACCAACACCATGATGATGTCGTAAATGTTAATAGAACAAAAATCTCACATTACATTCATCAGTCTCTGCTTTGCCTGTTAGTGCAAATCAATGAATTAGCACAAATTTGAAAAAAAAAAAAAACGTTACAAGCTTTAAAAGTTTAACAGGGTCATCTCAGCTGCTGTTAGCTTGCCTGTCTAGCAGTCATCTCTGGTTTTGGGTAAAAATGAGTCCATAGATCAGCAGGCGGCTGTTTCAGCTGTACATTTCTTGTGTGGCTCACGTTTACATTGTCGCTTCACATCGTGCTCCCCTCTGTGTAAAATTGAAAAATAACTTTAGCAAACTTTAAAAATATCCCTCAGAGATCACCTTTCACTGGCCTCACCCAGTTATAAACTGTTTCCCAGTCTTTGTTGAAGCTGTATTATCTTTTTCGTAACATTCTGTTTTATTTTACCAGCATTGTGGTGCGCAGGTTGGTCATGACATGGGACGCTGCTGTTGCATATTTTGGTTAACGGCAGATGGAGCGCTGTGATGATAACTGCAGCTCTGCTTTCTTTACATTTCAGGAAAGCTCCAGTTAAATCGTTTTTTGACTTATCAGAATTTGACCCAGTCAAATGAGGGACATTGTTTCTGTTTAAGGAACAGGGACAGGGGTGAAAAATGTGGCACAGTCCCACACAAATAGGGACATCTGGTCACCCCAGACAGTGGTGCTGATGCCCTGAGTCATGGCTGACTGCAGATCCCATATGAGCTCATTGTCATATTCAAGACACCAGTTAAAGATTTGAGCTGTGTGAAATGGTACATTGGTTAATGTAAGATGGGGGCACTGTGGTTATAAATACATGGATGTAGTCAGCAGCAATACTCAGGAAGGCTGTAGCAGTTGAACAATGTTGAGTTGGTAAGGGACCCAAAATGTGCAACATGCTAAGTCACTGATACAAGGCAGATTGATTAACGCCTTATTGTTGTTGTGACCCTAACTTTTGAATGTCGCAGCTAAAAGCGAGACTCATTAGACCAGATAACATTTTTCTGTTTTTATATTGCTCAGTTTTGGTGAGTGAAGTGTAGCCTCAATTTTCTGTTCTTAGCTGACAAGCATGGCACTCCTCGTGGTTTTCTGCTGCTGTAGTCCATCTGGGAGCTCTGACGTCAACAAAATATTTTTGTCATTTTCGGACCATTCTCTGTAAACCTAAAATTTCCATAAATCAGCAGCTTGTGAAATATTGCCCATCTGGCAACAAAAATCATATCATGTTTAAAGTAATTTAAATCTGCTTTCTTGGTCATTTTGATGCTTGCTTACACTTCAGCAATTCATCTTTATCACGCCTCGATACCTAAACACACTGAATGGCTGCCATGTGATTGGCTGATTCAATATTTCTGTTAACAAGCAAGTGTTGTTAATACATGAAGCAATCAGTATCTGGTGTAACACTTGATAAACAATTGTTAAAATTTTTTTTATTGAATTGTATGTCTTCTTATTGATTCTATCTCTTCTAAACAATAGAACAAGATTTTTTGCCCACTAGATCAATGGTAAAACTACCCCACAGGAAAGACAGTAGGACATAAACTCCAATTCCAATGAAGTTGGGAAAACGTAAATAACATCATAATACAATGATTTGCAAATGCAGTTTAACATATATGCAATTGAATGCACTAAAAAGACAAGATATTTAATGTTCAAACAGATATGCTGTATTGTTTTTAATGCAAAGATTCATTCCATTTTGAATTTGATGCCTGCAACACATTCCAAAGAAGTTGGGACAGGGGCAACAAAAGACTGGGAAAGTTGAGGAATGCTCAAAAAACACCTGTTTGGAACATTCCACAGGTGAACAGGTTAATTGGAAACAGGTGAGTGTCATGATTGGGTGTAAGAGGAACATCTCCGGATGACTCAGTCATTCACAAGCTAGCATGGGGCGAGGTTCATGACTTTGTGACAAACTAGGTGAGTAAATAGTCCCAACAGTTTAAGAACAATGTTTCTCATTGTACAAGTGCAAGGAATTTTTTGATTATATCATATACAGTCCATAATATCATCAACAGATTCAGAGAATCTGGAAAAATCTCTACACTTAAACAGCAAGGCTGGAAACCAACATTGAATAGTCGTGACCATTGAACCCCATTCTGTAACAGATATTATTACGTAGGCTCAGGAACACTTCAATAAACCATTGTCAGTTAACAGTTTGTCGCTACATCAACAAGTGCAAGTTAAGACTGCAAATTGAAAGCCATATATCAACAAGACCCAAAATGTTTTTCTGGGACCAAGTTCCTCTGAGATGGACTGATGCAAAGTAGAAAAGGGGGCTGTGGTCTAACGAGTCCAAATTTTAGATTGTTTTAGGAAATCGTCTGTGATGGTTTAGGGGTGTGTTAGTGCCCATCGCATGGGTAACTTGCACATCTGCGAAGGCACCATTAATAATGAAAAGTACATGCAGGTTTTGGAGTAACATATGCTGCCATCCAAGCAATATCATTTTCAGGGATGTCACTGGTTATTTCAGCATGACGATGCCAAGCCTCATTCTGCACGTGTTACAAAACTAGAAAGGCCTACCTGTGGTTCAGACTTGTCTACCATTAAAAATGTATAGGAAATTATGAAGCGCAAAACATGACAACAAAGACCTTGGACTGTTGAGCAACTGAAGTTGTACACTAAGCAAGAATGGTAAAGAATTCCACCAACAAAGCTTCAACAATTAGTCTTCAGTTCCGAAACACATATTGAGTATTGTTAAAAGAAAAGGTGATTAAACAGAGTGGTAAATATGCCCCATGTCACAGCTTTTTCAGAACGTGTGGCATGTATCAAATTCAAAATGAGTGAATATTTGCAAACTAAACAATAAAGTTTATCAATTTGAACCATAAATATATTTTCTTTGTAGTGTATTGAATTGAATGTGGGTTGAACATGATTTGCAAATTGTTGTATTCTGTTTTGATGTTTTACACAATGTGCACACTTCAATAGAGTTGGGTTTGTAAATTGATATGGTGATGTGACTGGTAAATTGTAAATAACTGTGTTCTGAATCAGCATATGCAACATTAAAACTTTAAAATTTCTTAACTGAATAGTTACATTAATTAATAAATATTAGGCATTGAGTTTAGGAAAATTCACAAATATAATATAAGAAGCCCGAGTGACGCCTTAAAAATTAACTGTTGGACCCAACCGCCCATTTTCTCATCAACCAAGTAAGAAACATCATGACATATATGATCATACAATACCTTGCAAAATTATCCATAATTCTTAAACATTTGTTACATTGCAGTCAAAAATATTTTGTGGCCCAAAAACATATTTTTTTAACAAAAGGAAAACATGATTTTCAAGATATTATATAAATAAAAGTGTGAAAGTGTACCGTGCAATATATTTACCTCCTTCATTCTCATACCCCTAAATAAAATGATGTGCAGTTTCTGTTAGGCCTTACTTTTTGAATTGTGAATAATCACCAGCTAAATGAAGTCTGAGCCCTCTAAATAAAGTCTGTGGAGCTCTGTGTGACACCAGAAAACTGCTCCATGCATTTCTCACACCTAAGTTGAACTACTGCAACGCTGTTCTACACGTTTCAGAAATAATGCCCTGAATGTTCTTTACCTAATCTGAAATGTTACAAGTAAATATTGACATCATATTTCTCTTACTTTATTCTCTACATTGACATAACCAAATAAAGATGCTATTCTTCTTATCAGCTTAAGACATCTTCATTCTCAGTATAAAAGTCTAATTGTTGCTAGAATTTCTGAGACAAGGGGAACCAAAGCCATTAGTCAGTGTTGTGCAATCATGATGCTTATTATTTTATTTAAATAACCATTTGGTCTGGCAAGTATAGTCCTGGGAATACCAGCCCAATATGGCAGTCGTTGTAGGACAACAGATACAAGAGTAATTCGAGCACTGGCATTGTTGAACAGCAAACGTTGCACACATATGTAAGAAATTCACAAGAACTTTTCTCCAAAATACAAGAATGTATTAACAGAAGCAATTAAACTCCAAGTTAAACATTTTCGTTGTCCGATGAGCTAACCCCTCCCTCCTACTTCCCTATGTCTAAAGGGATTGCTCAATCCAGCTCTCCATCTAATGGGTCCGGACTTCCCTAAACCTGAAAGATCTTACTAAGCAGGTTTACTGAAAGTTCTGTTTAAGCTGGTGTCGGGAAATGACTCGCCTAGCCTCTGACAGCCTTCATCCAAAAGTCTCGCCCTTCTTCAACAGGAGATCTGGATGACTGAGTTGCCTATCGCAGTCATCCACACCTTCGACAGTCACTTTTGTTCACGGCTGCTCATTCCCTAATTTACAACTGGCTCTTGGTATATGGGCTAGGTTAATTTTAGTAGCTCAGCACGAACCCCAAGGGCACTGTTTTAACTAACTTGACTAAGGCAACCTATAAAAACCTCCTAAAATATCTTAGAACCAGGAAAAACCAACAATACGGTGACTCAAATAATTGAATGTCCACTATTTAACTAGAATTTTATATTCTTTCTTTAATTAGTAATGCTTTTGCAGGGGTCAGTAACAGCCTAAATTTGGCAACACATAATAATTTCAATAATAGAAATGAATCAATCAACTCAACCTGTCTTTCCCTGATGCTGAAACTAGTGGGTTTGAAGAGGCTTTGAAGACAGAGGCTCATCCATGCACCTGATGGAGATGTTTCTTCTGGTAACGAGTGGTTTCTTGAAGGGAATATGACTTAATCTTCAGCTTTCGTCCTTTAAGTGGCAGGCACTGATGCTCCAGGCTTTGATGGTTAAACAGGATCTTTGTTGTTATATGTTTCCGAAGACAGTAGTTTCCAGAGGCTGAAGAGTTGAAGGAAACCCGGAGACATAAATGAAGTTGATTCAGGACTTCCAGAAGCCTGAAACTTAGAGCAATCAGCTGTTCACTGATCAAGTTCACTTCTGTTGTCTGGTTAAAAAGGCTTTAGATGAAATCAGATTCTTAATTTTGAGGCACAGTCCTTTCTGGGCCCACGGGTTGATCCTCTTCTTTAATGCAGTCGATCAGTGGGGCTGTGTCTGTTCCTTTTCCATCCAAGCTTATTTTCTCCGTCCGAGCTTGTTCGCTGGTCTTCTGCAAGGAAACAACCCCGTTTCTGCTCTCAGCATTGTTTTTATAGCGCTTGATGCCTTCACCGGTCAGGCCCTTATTAGGCTTCTCAGTTATTGCGCAACCTATTCAGCTCAGCTTCTTGATTATTGCTCAATACTTTAGTCATGATCACTGTGACCCACTGATTCTGTTTCTCAGCCTTGGAGATGCCAATAATAGCCACGCTGGTCTGTAATCGCATCCTCCCGTCGCTGTCAGCATGCAGCCGGCTCTCGTCACTCCTAGTCATCCTACAGTTCTTTCCCTAATCTGCTCATTTTTAAACTTTACACAGTATTACACATTCCATTCTTCAGCTTTCAGCATTTACTTTAAAACACAGTTACAAAACCATCACTTCATTCTTTTTATTCATGCTTTACAAATGATTAATGTTATATCTCTTTCATATATAGCTGATTGAGAATGTCAAAGCTTAATGTTTTTCCTCTAATTCTCAGTTCTTAACCACATTTCAATCATACATCTTTTAACTTGTTAATCAAAGACTACTAATTTTATTCAATACATGTGAAAGAATGTAAAATCATCATACATCATTTCTTTGGATATACTTGTTTATATTTTTGCAAACGATAAGACAGATAACATGTGGGAGATAATATGTGGCTCCACACAGGCCTCTCCAGTCTCTCAGCTCCAGAATGTGAGAACATGCTTGTTTCACTCCTCACTGCTTCAACTGTGTGTTTTAATAATTATTGCATGGATTACACATAATGATATAAGGATATTTATGGCAACTTTTATGGAGTTAACTGTGAGCAGTTACTAAATGTTGCATGGATTACATGGAAAGATCTCACCTTATTTTGACAACATACTTCAGTTAACAAACTAGTTAACAACTAAAACTACCAAGAAAGATAAAGGAAAAAACAAGACGCATAAACTATGTACAAATAAAGGAGAGAGGGAACCAATAAAATTGGTTGAAAACCATTACTAATGAAATGATGCAATGTTACCATTCAATGTTATCAATGTTTAGGTTCTATGTTTGAGAACCAAGGTTTATCTTGAGGAATTTCGAAATGAGAAGAAATCAGTTTTAGAAGGTAGCTTGCAGTTTCATGTTCCAATGGCACTTTGTCCTCAAGCTAGTTATAATAACGTATATCTATGTACTAAAACACACCAGAATAAATAGATTTTCTTTTATTATTAAGGACAGACTTGAATTTATGAATTAGTCCACCAAAGAAGCTATGGGTGAAATATTGAAATGGGATAGGGAAGGACCACACTTACTTATATTAATTATATTATTTGTGGAAAAACCTTTTTTGTAATAAAGACTTCAAGATGTCTCCTGTATGGATTTTTCTTTAAGAACTGTCTTCTTATCTTAAAGTTTCTGGTTTCCTTTCTACGCTCTCTGATCTTTTGTTCTTTCAGTAGATTTTTATTGGATACAAGTCAGGTGATTGACTTTGCCATTCTAGGTGTTTAACTTTCTTTCTCTGACACCAATTAATAATTTCCTTGACTGTGTGTTTGGGACTTTTTGGGACTCCATGACAGTATGTGGCTCTGGGAAACCTTTTTAATTGTTCTTTTGACTCCACTGTTAGAAAAATGATGACAGACACCTGGCTGTGGCTGGTTGGGGGTAAAATTATGCTATTGTTCAGATAATGGTTCCAACGGCGCTCACTGGAACATTCAGAGGTTTTAAGATGCAGCTGTAACCATAGCCATTTGTATGTTTTGCAACAGTCAGAGTTTTTGTGAAGGTCAAATCACTGTGCAATACTTTGGTGATGAGCTATGAGCCCTCTAAGCTGTGCAAAAAAAATCTATGCAGTGCATAAAATAAAATTCAACATAAACTGTAAATTAATTAGACAAATAACACTTTTTTCTGTACCATTTTGCAACATAACTGATACGACACGGTTCACTTACGCTACGCAGCCAATTATAGCATTGACAGAGCTTGCATATGTGTCCAGCCCATATGCGCTGTGATGCTGTGCAGGTTAACTAGGCTAAAAACAGTGCGGCGAAGTTAAGAGATGCAAACGCTAACCCCTTATGATGGTGAAACGAACAGGCGGTGACACATCCACTAACCAAGCCAAAATAAAAACGAAATGTGATTCTTTTAAGATGGAATGGCAGTCGGAGTATGTGCGAAGAAGAACAAACGGGGAGAATTATTTCTTTTTCGAGTAAGAAAGGTCTGCTCTGCAAAACATGCAGTGAAGCCAAAGTAGCAAGCAAGTTTTCTGAGGGAAAAATGTGGACTGAATGGAAGTTGAACTAACTCAAGCATCACATTCAGCAAAAAGGCATTTGAAAGCTGTTGGAATTGCATGAAGACTCAAGAAGGGAAAGGGGATTAATACATTATTGTGGTAGAGCTCATTTTAGGTGGGCCAAATTCACTTATGATAAAAGTAAACTAATGGAAATTACTGTTGTAATTTGATTCTTTTAATAAGCCATGTAACTTGCTATGATCCCAGGTTTTGAACAGGTGTGATACTGGTGTGTGGCCATAATGTGCACATCTAATGTTGATAACAGTGATCCTCGGTGTGCTCAGAGGTTAAATAAATTCATGATATTTTCCACACATGGCCATTAAGTAAAAACGTGTTAAAACATTACTAATAATTGAAAAAAAATGTTTAGCGAATATTACTAATTAATTATGTAAGGTTTTATTACAATTTTCACATGTTTAAATATCCATTTTGGGACTTCTTAATTCATTGAACTGTGGCCCTTTGGTTTTCTATACCAGCTGCGATCCAAATTATTCATATTTTTGGCTAGTGTTTATGAGACATATTTAGACTTGGGCTCAAGATGGCATGGGTGGAAACTTTCTTTAGCAGTCTAAGCTCTACAACAGTATCTTCTGTTCATTCACAATCGCTCACGTCCAGTCACAAATCCTGTCTGCAGGAGTGAGGTGCAGCAGGTGCAGCGACGTTACGAAACAGGGCAGCCATTAACTTTTAACAGCCTCCAAACCTTACCTATTACCTGTTCTAATTATAACTTCCACTAGCAAACATACACAACACATCTCTCACTGCTGAGTTTGTTAGTGCAATTAGAGAACACAGAGATGAGAGAGTTCTGTATGTTGGTGAAGGTGAATTGGTGAGTGAAGTTAGGCTGTACCTGTGGCTTCCCGCTTCAAGGACGAGTGCCTTCAGCAACCTCCACCAGTATCAAGAAGGATCTGCTGAAAGACTTCATCTGATTAAGGTGTCAGTCCTTCTGTCTATGGAAATGATGGACATAGCAAAGCGCAAGCTGCAAATAATGTTAAAATGACGACAACCTTATCTAAGATATTGATTTATTTCGTGTTGATATGAAGTCCTGTCCATTGTTTTGATAGCAGTAGCATTGTGCTCTCTGCTTATGTTAGTGCTGTGTGCTGCTTTTAGGTCCTTGAGGATATTATTACATAAACAGTTTTGCATTGTTTTTGCACTTTTTGTCTTGTTTCTGGGGTGCCAGATAATTGTATCTCTGTTATGAAACTACAAAAATGGCTGAACAGGTTAAAGTGGAGATCTATTTGACCTGGAGGAGGGTGGAATGTGAAGTAAATCAGTAACATTTAAAGAGGAGGCACCAAAACGAGTTGCTCTCAGACGCACCTCAGCATAGGGGTGAAAGAGGAGCCTGTGGAGCTACAATAACAAGGAGTTCAGACAAAGTTCCACTTTATATAGACCACAACTGAAAATGGATCATATCACACAAGTTCTTAAATAATGCTAATGGCTCCATATTTAGAAAGTAATGGATTTTAAATTCAGCTATTGGCTATAAAGCACTAAATGGTATTGAGCTCAAATGCTTTTCTGAGTTGACTGTCAAATATGAACCATGTAGACCCCTCAGGCCTTCAAAAAATCTACTTACTCTGTTCCAGGCACCAGAAGTAAACACCTATGGCCTGCTTTTTAAAGATTTCAAATAAGGAGCACTAACTTGTGCAAAAAAATAAACATGCAATTAATGGGCATGTTGTACACAGTCAACAAAGATTGCGTGTGCAATGGATAACAGGTGCAAAAGAGGTGCAGACTGCCCCGTTTAAATGAGGGAATTGCGTTTGCTGCTGGCTGTCATCATGGAGAGTGTTGGAGAGCAGAACGGCCAGAAAAGAAAGACGAACTTCGAAGCCATGGAGTTGGAAGGGATAACACTAATAAATAATAAAAAATCTAATAATAATAATAATACAGTTTTTTACATCTCAAAGTGGCACAAAACAACAGTAAAACATGAAAGTAATAAAAGCTAAAGTTAAAATATAAAATATCAGTCATAAAACCTGCAAAAGCTTCCTTCAGTTCCGCTGATCCTGCAGTTTCTGGTTGGACTAATCCAGGAGCTGCAGGGCTTTTCCTCCAGCGGACAGATCCTCTCTGCTGTGGCCCCTTGAAGCATACAGGGCTTGTTGTGCTGCATCTTTATGAATGATCCAGCTGCCTAATTTTTTCCTTCTGTTCCATTCTGCTCCTACTTTTCTGGACTGTCATTGTTATTCGCAGCAGCAGGTTTGTCATCGCAGCCTCTGCCCTGATGAGATTATTTCCCCTCTCTGTTCATTTGCACAGGGTGCCTCTGAGTGTATAATTGCACAAGCAAAAGACTGAGTTTGTCTCACTGGGACCAGACGGACCCAGTGAGACAAAGACTACATCCTGCCTCGCCTTTAATCAGAATGATGGATTACAAGCCATTGGGCAGGAGGGCAGAGCTGTGTCCAAAGTGGCGAGTGCCCTCCACCATTGGGCCATTGTAGCACACGGGGCACATGATCAGGTTTATGCGCACTTGAGCAACAGATGATCTCACTAACAGCAATGGTGCGCTGGAATGATCCAAATGCAAGGAAAAAAAGTGTTGCAAGGAATTTTATCATAGGAGACATGTTAAGGCTTCTGTTTGTGATTAGCTCCAAATTAAACCTTAGATAGAATCCTACATAGAATCCTCTACTCTCATCTATTTTTATTATTTTTTATTTTTGACAGTCCAAATCTGCTACACATGTACAGAAAATTCTCTCTCTCCATCTTCTGTCATTCTATCTATGCCATGTTCTCGCCACAGTGACAGCAGACATTTTTGTGTGACAATGAGTACCTGCATTTCAAACAGGCAAAATCTAGATGCAAAAACAGCATCTGCAATCTGTTTCAGGTTTGATAAATCACATTACAAGTTGTCTAGTAAAAAGGGGTGTGTCTAGAAAAAAACTGTACATGCGCAGCTGACTGGCAGTTGTGACTCTGTGCTTCGAGAATCACTCGGCAGCCTGTTACAGCTGGTCAGTGCGTGTGGTAACAAATTCATGTGCCTACTTTCTTTCTCAGATATTTGATGTCAGTTTATCAATAACATGCTAAATTTGTCGCTAAGCCTTTTTTCAAGAAATGCTGATTAAGGGCTTTAAAAAGGTGTTAAATCTAGTGACAAAAGTGCTAATTTGGCAACACTGCAAACTTCTCTGCAAACACTATACAAACTGTTTGACAGCTCTGTTTGGGGTGGCCAGGTGGAGTTGCCAGTCAGATTCCAGGTGTAGCCAGTGCTACACCCTACCACCCCTGAGGCCACTCCGCTGCAGGTTGTAAGTAATTACATTTGCATATCCTCCTACAATAAATTTGCATCTGCATATCTTCCTCCCATAAATTTCATTATCATATTTTCTATATTCATAAAGGCAAAAATGCTAAAAGGTTTGTGGTTGCTGTGCGGGTCATTTTGCACATGCAATTCCATTTGTACCTGGTTTGTAGATCAGCTTTGGAAACGCAACCAAGTGTGCACATGGTTTTCTACACGCAAACCTTTTGAAGATCAGGCCCTTAGCTTTTATGCTCCTCAGGTATAGAACAAAAACCCTGAACACCTTAGATGTGCAGAGACTGTTGGTTCCTTTAAATCAGGACTGAAAACATTTTTGTTTTACAGTAACCTTGAATCAAACTATTTTTGACTAATGAACTGTTTGAAACATTTGTTTCTTTTATGCCTTTGATATCTGTATTTTAACATATTTTTCTTTTAAGCAATGCTTTTATGCTTTGTTATTTTATATCTGTCTTTCCTTTGATATCCTGTAAAGGACTTTGGATTGCCGTGTGTATGAATGATGCTACAAGTCTGCCTTGCCTTCTAATCAGAACAAGACTGCACAAGATTAACTTTTAATGCAGTGTGTGAAAGGAGGAAACATCTGTTCTCCAAGAAAAACATGAGAGACTGAAGTTTGTCAGAGAAAATGTAAACAAAAACCAGACTTTCTGAGAAAATATTTTTTGGATATGTGAGTCAAAACATTATTTATCTAGACACCTGAACAGAGGTCATGCTGCAACAGGATCTGGCCACCTCACCATAATAGGATTGACTACAAATTTTAATGTGTATCAGAGGGTGCATGAGGAAAATGGCCATAGAAAATAATTAAAGTTGAAGCAGAATTGGATCTTGTAACATGGCATTACCCAAAACATAAGATTAACTGTTCAATGACAACTGTATAAATGCACACTGTGAAAGAACCACAGTGCTGGTATTATTGGACCTTAGTGCAGCATTCAACACTGTTGATCACTCCATTTTATTAGAGAGCCTGGGAAACTGGGTCGGCCTTTCTGGTACATCACTCAATTGGTTTAAATCCTACTTGAAGGACAGGGACTTTTTTGTGTCAGTAGGTAACTTTACATCAGAGACCACAAAAATCACATGTGGCGTTCCCCAATGGTCCATCTTAGGGCCCCTTCTATTCAATATCTACATGCTCCCCCTAACTCAGATTTTAATAAACAACAACGTTAGTTATCATAACTATGCAGACGACACACAGCTATACATTACAATGTCACCAGGTGACTATGAACCCATTCAAGCGCTGGGTAAATGCTTAGAAGAAATCAATGCATGGATGTGCCAAAATGTTCTTCAGCTGAATCAAAACAAAACTGAAGTAATAATCTTTGGACCAAAGGAAGAGTGTTTAAAAGTTAGCACACAGCTTCAGTTAATACAGCTAGAAACCACCAGTCAGGCTCGAAACCTGGGTGTAGTGATGGACTCACACCTAAACCTTCAGAGGCACATAAAGACAATAACAAGGTCAGCCTTCTATCACCTGAAGAACATCTCCAGGATTAAAGAACTAATGTCTCAGCAGGACCGTGAAAAACTAATTCATGCATTCATCTTTAGTAGAATTGATTATTGCAACGATGTCTTCACAGGTCTGAAGATGTCACTAAAACGTCGATCAGATAGCTGCAGTTGATCTAGAACGCTGCTGCTCACAAAATCGAAATAACTAAAAAGAAAGTGGAGCATATCACCCTGGTTCTAAAGTCTCTACACTGGCTCCCTGTATCTCAAAGAATAGATTTTAAAATACTTAGTCTTTAATCACTGAATGGCTTGGCACTAAAATACGTTACAGACTTGTTGTCAGTGTATCAACCACCCAGTCCTCTCAGGTCTTTGGGCTCAAATCTACTCTGCATACCCAGGACCAAACATGGAGAAGCAGCTTTTAGTTCTTATGCCCCAATAATTTGGAATAAACTAAGTTGCTCTAAAGCAAGATTAAAAACGTAGGTTTTTAGAGTGGCCTTTGACTCTGCTATCTAAACAATATTAGTGTTTTCAGTCCAACTTTCCTTTCATTTTCTTATCAATCATTTTATCATAAATTTTTTTTTAATATCATCTTTTTAATTATTCATTTTTTATTCCCTTTAATTATTTAATTACCTTTATGACACTGCAGTGTACTTTTCCTATTATGTTTCTTTTTTCTTTTTTTCATGTACAGCACTTTGAATTATCTTGCTACTGAAATGTGCTGTATAAATAAACTTTGCCTTCCCTTATCTTGCCTTAACTCCACCAGGGACTGACTGAGAATTAAGAAATGGAAAGTCCTTGGACAGGTAAAAAACAAGCTGAAAGTAAAGAACTAAACAAACTTTCTTCAGACTGATGTCAGAGACCGTCAGATGGCTACAATGGTGTCTCAACTGAAGTTCTTTCAGCCAAAGGGGATAAGGTGGTAGGATGTCCTAAGTTTTTCCTAAGCTAGAAAGCATATTTTTGTGATATGTTTTAAGCAATAAAATTTGTATATTTTCCAGAGATAGAAAAACGAGATTAGATATTGATTTGTGAACATTTCCTTCTGCAAGAACTGAATATTCATAGGTATGGGGTATCCTACTTTTTTCATATGGCTTTATGTTATATTAAATGGGTCAAGGTGTGGTGAATCTAACATTACAGTACTGCTGCTGTATGGGTACACAGTTCTCAATGAACAACGTGAAACACTGCTGGGTAAACACACCCAGATAATTTAGAGCTCAATCTTGCATTGTTTGATTTTGTACTTTGGTTTAAAATAATGCAAAAACTAACTCACTTTTTTTTTTATCATACTTTCAGCTTGTTAAAATGTGTGTGTGAGTTCCTACTGGGGCTATGTGGCACTGTACATGAATTGTCATTGCTTAGTTTAAAAAGATTCTTTAACTTTATGATTTACCATTAAAAGACATTTTTATTTATTTAGATTGGTGAACTTTGATAGAACTTTACATTGAAGTACTTTTATGAACTATTAACAGAACTGTCATCATGTTTTAGAGTAAAAAGAGTAAAAAGGATAAATAAATCTTGGCTAAGGTTTCGATGGCTCCTATTGCCCTCTTAAGGGACATAAAAGCTGCCGCCGAGGACTTGGTTTAAGGTTTCGATGGATCCTGTTGCCCCCTTAAGGAGCACAAAAGCAGCCACCAAGGGATAGGAGTTTTGAGTTTTGATGATTCTCGAAATTTCCCTTAAGGAGATTCAAAAGCCGCCGACTCCATAATAAAAAAACAAAAAAAACAAGAAGAACTCTAAAAACAAGTGGTGCACAAAAGATGGAAAACCTAGTCTAGGTGATTGAGGCCTATAAGTGACTGTGTGTTGATGTATGTGAGTGTGTGTCTGCAGAATCATACAGCCCTATCAGTGAGACAACCCGAAACCTTCGCGGTGTGAACATAAAGTTGTTCTCCACTGAACCTGTGCTGTAGGGAATTCTGATTTGTATTTTTATGCATTTTACTACAACAGTCTAAAACCTCTTTTACCTCCGGGATTAGAACCCTAAGCGGAAAACCAGATTCATTTAGAAGCATGTTTTCTGGGAGGAATTGAGGGTCCGGTCAGAAATTCTGTTTGCTGGTGGATGCACATACATATTTTATGTTCTGAAAACAAATGAGATAATAATAATAAGTTGTTAAATTAGAAAATAAAATAAGATAATAATAATAATTAGTGAAAGTAAGATAATAATAAATAGATAAACTTTATTGATTATGAACTATTAAGATGAGACGCTGTGTTCGGAAGCCTTGCTAAATGGCAGAAAGATTATGGTTTCAAAGGGGGCCTCTCAGTCCCTGCGTGCACACAGTTGGTAAACAGATTAAAACAAAAAGATAAATTGAAAAACAGCAAGAGCAGCCTTTAACTAACATAGCCATAATACTGAGGCCCGTTGAAAAGCACAGGGCAGAACTTTCAGCTTAACTGAAAACTGAAAACAAGAAGACGGGGCAGACTGCCACCCATCCCAGTAGGCAGAACAGTGCTGAGAAGTATTCTCAGAATAAATAGATCTTGTAGGCAAGTATTAGTGAGAAACAGGCGCTTTAAAAATTATTCTATGGTGTTATACTACCAGCGACACCATGATAAAATGCGAAGGAATCATTTTACAGGGAAATAATTCCATATTTGACTCAGATGGTGTGCATTTTTGATTTTTTTTCTCCTTTGAGAGAAGTCAAATTCCAGCTCTGTGAAATGACTTTGACACAGGAAATCCAGCTGCCTGAATACAAACATAAAACTTCTGCACACAGCAGAAGCCTGTCTCTGCTGAGAGCTCTGATGAAGATGTTAACTCTACCCTGCATGTGTCAAACTCAAGGTCCGCGGGCCAAAACCGGCCCCAGAAGTTTATGTGATTCTCTAGAAGTAGAACCTTTGATATGGTGATCTGCTTTTTGAAAATGTTTTGAATCTTGCTCTTTATGTATACAAAAATAAAAATCGGCTAACGTCTGCAGACACAAAATCAACCTGGATTGAAGCTCTAACTAAGTTTATATAATCTGAGATCCTCTCCAAATGCAACAGTATATGTCAGTCTACTAACAAGTTCACCTGCTGGTATAATATTAAGATCTGATTGAATATGTGAAACAAACAAATACAATGATGAAAGTTTTTCAACAGGTGATGCTCATCCAGAAGGAAGACAGTGGGATTCCAGTGTTCCTAGGAAATGCAGCTAGGAAATGCATTTATTAACAATACATTTTTCTCCTATAGGTGGAATACATAACATCACACTGTGTGGAAGTTTTGCTGGCTAATCATAGGCTGGATCTATGAAGCATTATGTGCACAGAGCAAATGACCAAGGTTTTGACTGACTTGGGAACCTCACCGACCTGACAATGATAACATGACACCCAACAGATAACACCTTTAAGGTGGACTCCACTAAGACCACCTTATTGATTCTTGGTGAATAAAAAAGAATTGAAGCGTTCAAAACAGACCTAGTGGAAACAAAAAGGGATATGAGGAAAAAAAAGTGCATTTTAAGAATAACAGAAGTAAAATTATGTTCAAATTTTTACAAATAAAATTACTCTGACAGAGAAGTAGTGTGTGAATGTGTGTGAATGGGAATGAATGATTTCATTATAGAGCGTATTTGAGAGACCTTAAAAGCGCTAATAAAAGGTGGAATTATATACTGAACAAAAAAGTATGAAACAACTGAAAATATGTCTTATATTCTAGGTTCTTCAAAGTACCCACCCTTTGCTTTGCTTACTGCTCCGCACACTCTTGGTAATCTGTTGATGAGCTTCAAGAGGTAGTCACCTGAAATTGTTTTCCAACAGTCGTGAAGAGGTTCCCAGAGATGCTTAGCACTTGTTGGCCCTTTTGCCTTCACTCTGCGGTCCAGCTCACCCCAAACCATCTCGATTGGGTTCAGGTCCGGTGAGTGTGGAGGCCAGGTCATCTGGTGCACCACCCCATCACTCTCCTTCTTGGTCAAATAGCCCTTACACAGCCTGGAGGTGTGTTTGGGGTCATTGTCCTGTTGAAAAATAAATGATGGTCCAACTAAACGCAAACCGGATGGAATAACATGCTGCTGCACGATGCTGCGGTAGCCCTGCTGGTTCAGTATGCCTTCAATTTTGAATAAATCCCCAACAGTGTCACCAGCAAAGCACCCCCATACCATCACACCTCGTCCTCCATGCTTCACGGTGGGAACCAGGCATGTAGAGTCCATCCGTTCACCTCTTCTGCGCCGCACAAAGACACGGTAGTTGGAACCAAAGATCTCAAACTTGAACTTATTATCCGCAGCAGAGGTGACTCTTGGTCTTCCTTTCCTGGGGTGGTCCTCATGTGAGCCAGTTTCTTTGTGGCGCTTGATGGTTTTTGTGACTGCACTTAGGGACACTTTCAAAGTTTTCCCAATTGTTCGGACTGACTGACCTTCATTTCTTAAAGTAATGATGGCCACTCGTTTTTCTTTACTTAGCTGCTTTTTTCCTGCCATGATACAAATTTTAACAGTCTATTCAGTAGGACTATCAGCTGTGTAGTGTATCCACCTCCTGCACAACACAACTGATGGTCCCAACCCCATTTATAAGGCTTGAAATCCCACTTATTAAACCTGACAGGGCACACCTGTGAAGTGAAAACCATTTCAGGTGACTACCTCTTGAAGCTCATCAACAGAATGCCAAGAGTGTGCGGAGCAGTAATCAAAGCAAAAGGTGGCTACTTTGAAGAACCTAGAATATAAGACATATTTTCTGTTGTTTCACACTTTTTTGTTCAGTATATGATTCCACATGTGTTAATTCATAGTTTTGATGCCTTCAGTGTGAAGTTACAATATTTATAGTTATGAAAATAAAGAAAACTCTTTGAATGAGAAGGTGTGTCCAAACCTTTGGTCTGTACTGTATATGCACGATAATTAAGGACTACAAGGGAAAGTCTGATCCTGAACAATACCCTAATAATATTAGATCAGTTCCTTATGATAAAACAAAAGGGTTTTAACAGATGTTTGGACTTTTTCCAGTCAGGTTCAGAATGATCAAATTAGACTCAAATTTAACACAAGATGAAATGTACCTTGAAATAATTACTGGACTGGACTGAAATGGAGAAAACTTGAGTTGATTAAAACAAACTTTAGTTACTTGAAATAAATACAAAGTGTAATTAAAAGGGAAGAACTATAGCTGACTGAAACTGTACGGTGTGTTTATAAAACTAGGTAAGACAAACTAAGAGTATAAGATATAATATGCCCTGCATTTTTTGTGTTCATCAATGAGGAATGAGGTTTTTTTTTTTTTGGTTTTTTTTTAGACTTAATGAAACCTAAATTAAACCAATCGTTATTAAAATAATGGCAGATACCAAAAATAGTGACTTCATTTTTAAATGTAATACGGACTTACTGTATAAAAAAAAAAGAAATAAAATAAAATATGATAGAAAAAAGAAAAATAAGAATAATAGATACATCTAAACAAAGCTAGATTAGAATAGAACATTCAGAGCCGTTATAATCTTACTGAAGAAAACCACAAAAATTGTTATGGAACCAGATGAGTAAAAGAGAGCAGCTTTATCATAGCAAAACAGAAACGTTTGTAGGAAAGATCCAATTTCATTTTATTTAACACTATCTATCATGACACCATACTGGTCTTATTAACATCTTGAACTCCCATATTATCTATGGAAAGAAATAAAAGGTATAATTGGCAACACAATGGAAAAATGCAAAGTTATCATTGAAATTATTAGATGCTGTACTGTTACCAGCTAAATTAGCTGAGTGTAAATGTGAAGGGGTTACACATGTGAGCCATGGGGAAAAGCCATGTCTCAACAGGAGGGAATATAAATATTAATATTGCTTAGTGATTATAGATTCATTTTCAAAGTTAGTAGAAGTCTTTCCCTGCAAATCACCTGACGAAATAACAGTAGAAAAGGTTTGTGCAAATATATAATACCAAATTTTGGAATTTATAGTGATAATGGAAGGCATTTTGTAAATTAAATAATACAGGAATTACGAAAATGTTTTAACATTGATCTAAAAACATATTGCAGTTGTCATCCTCAGAGCGAAAAACTTGTAGAAAGGACTAATGGCACAATTAAAAATAAATTAAGAAAAACAATGGAAGAAACAAAAAGAAACTAGGTTGAATGCTTGGATATAGTAAAACTTAGGATGAGAATAACTCCATCAGCTCAAGGAGGTTTAACACCTTTTGAAGTAATACATGACAGACCCTATTACATTCCTGATTTGTAGAAGGAATTAAAAGACCCATAACTGGATAGAACAATGGAAGATATATGAGAAAAACATTAAAATCTAGAGAAATACAAAGTGCAAATAATCTATTAAATGTTTCTGACACCCCACAGACCTCCTCAGATGTGAAGGAAGGAGACTGGTGGTCCTCACAACTCCCACTGCTACTTGGATACATTAATGTGGGTCAGTCAATACTTTCTCCCGACGCCAGGGGGCGACATTAAGTCTGATTACAAAGGGGTTGTAACCGTTTAGAGGTGCTTCGTCTCAACGTCAGTGAAGAAACCAATGGTCCCTCCTAGCACTTAGGGGAGGTAAGTGATTGACTGATAACACCAGAATAAAAAAAGGGGGTTTGAAAAATGGAATTGAAGCAATTAATCATAATTGGATTTGTACCTTAGCATTATTAATTTTGTTTGATGAACAAAGCCCCATCAAAAAGGTTACAAGGTGGATCGATGAAGGATTCCATGACATCTTTTATCAAGATATAGCACATTTATATGAAACAAATATATGGTATCAATAGGTGAAAGTCATTGTTAAAAAAAGAAAAGAAATGGCCCTGATTGTTATGTGTGCTCTAGACTTCCTATTTCTTCCAGCCAACCCAGATTAACATCTAGATCAGTGCCGAGACCAGTGGATGTGTGTTTTATAGGGCAGAGCCTTGAAGGAAACAGTGAGAATTTTCATTTGGTACTGAGAGTAAACTTTACTAAATTTCACACCTGTAATTTCACAATTTTTACATTTAAGTTAAATGTCACTGCTCCTGTCTTTATGCCGAACTATTAGCAGGTTCTTGGTTCCCTCATTGTGTAGGAGGAAGGGGTTCTGTCTCATTAGGTGCCATCCCAAGCCGTCTGTGTATGTAACTGACCATACTTTTATTATCACCCGAGAATTTTCCACTCTAAATAGAATTAAGAGAGAACTCATTCAAGTCAAACCACATGATAGTATATGGGGAACAGATGTCCCTGATGAGTTTAAACATAGATAAACAGGAAACCATAGATTATAGGTTTGCGTTATTTGTTAATGCCTCTGATAAAGCTTTTTAAGTACTTTTATGAACTATTAACAGAATTGTCATCATGTTTTAGAGTTGCATTTGGGTGGTTGCTATGCAGACTGAGCAGGAACCTGTGTGTGTGGAGGAGTTTGGGAAGCAGTCTGTTCACAACCAGCCAATCTTGGTGTCCTTGGATGCCAGATGTGGACGTGTGTGCTGTATCAGTATCTGGCCACAACCAGTTTTATCCAGTAAGACTTGTATTTGTAAAACTGTGTGTAGCCACACCCACGATGCTGTAACATGAGTGTTTTTTTCTTTCTTTAATAAAAGGCCGTGACACAGGCCAGCTCCTCTGAGATAATGGACTGTCTCTCCCTGGCCAGCCAAAGATAACTTTGACTCGCTTGTGTCTTCATCGCATACCTTCTCTGAGTTTATTAGTGTGTCTAACTCTGACAGAAGTTAAAGTCTAGGTCTATATTTTAGATAGATTGGGTACAAAACACTGACTTTTGTGAAGCACTCCCTCTTGTACCAGTCTCACCCTAGGTTAAGCAGTATTTTCTTTATTTCTTAGAGAGGTTCTTCTCAGTCCTGCCCTATCCTGTAGCACCAACACTTTTAGTTTGGGGAGTTTTTCATTTTCTGCACTTTATTTCATGATTCAGGAGAGGCTTTAGATGGCAGTCTGATTTATATGTTCATTGCCTGTTTGAGCTCTTCTACTGTTTGCAACTTGTGTGGCAGTAAAAACTTTCTTATTTAGTTGTTTCTTCTCAGGGTTTCAACATTGTGTAGTTGATAGCTCTGCTGTCTTGCAACAAGAAGATCATATCATTTTATGTCATTTTCAACACTGAGCTTGCATGTTCTCTCCATGCATGCATGTGTTGTGCTATGTGTACTTCGGCTTCCTCACACTGCCCACACTGTAGCCTGTCTCTTGTCTATTGACTGCTGGATATAGACGATGGATGGATGTCTTTGTTTAAAGTAATGCTGATGTGCACACTCGGGTCTGGCAGATATTTTACCTCAAAATTATTAGTCTAGAATGAGAATGGAATTCTATATTAGAATTGATAGATGATAGACACAACTTTCATAATGTTGTTGATTTAGGATTAAGGTAACAAAATATGCTTTGCTGAAAATTGTCTTGTCAACATCATGAAATACCTGAATGCAGAACTTAACTCTTTGGACTTGCAGCTTTCTATATCAGCATTTTATGATGTTCCAAAGCCATCATGAAAAAAGTTAGTGTTCATGATGGGAAAAAAGTAAGTATTCCAATGATTTAATAGCATGGAGGACCATGTTAAGCAAACAGCAGTTACTCTCAGTAAATGTTTTTACTGCCTAAATATATTTATAATTATATTAAAAACAAAAGACTTTTTTGTGTTTCAGTTAAACATATTCTAAATTAAACGATTTTTAAATTTAATATAACGCATAAAATAGATATAAATTGAAGTATTTAGTATTCAATTTACCTAAATTAAGTATACTGGGAATAATTCTGACTACTAAATGGCAAAGTACTTTAAATATGATTATTGTTATGTGTAGAATATTCCTCAAAGGTCATTAGTGGTAAACAATAACCACCTTGCCTCTGTGGTGGTTTGCTACAAATGTGCAACAATAGTCTGCAACCCTTTCAATGCATGCACAACTTTCTTTTGCTCAAAGCACAGAATTGCATAGCACAGAGTGAATTTTGGTCTTTAATTGGACTATTTTAACAATTTGATTGTTTTCTTTCTCACTAATCCTGTTGTAGATTTGCTGCTGTGTTTTGGATTATTGTCCAGTTTAATGACTCAGTCTGTGCTAAGCTTCAGTTGTCAAACAGAAGACCCCACGATTGACTGCAGAACATTTTGGTATACAGAAAAATTCATGACCAACTGCGTGACTGTAAGGTGCCCAGGTCCTATGGCCACAAAACAAGCCCAGATCTTCACCCCTCCACTATTAGAACACTTGGTCGGAGATATTTTTTTTATCAACACTTAAAAACAGGCCATACTTGTTCAGCATATTTTTAACTGAACTGTCATTAACTTTAAAAAAGTAGATGCAGACATTCAGATGTAATTTTTTGTAGTTTTTACAATCAATGAATGGTCTGAGCTTTGGATGAATTTTCAAGGAGCATACATGTTTAAGATCTGCAACTACCTTAAATGTATTACACTTATGATATTCCTTCTCAAAGCAGAATGGTGAACTTTTTTTCAATGACCAATTTTCATACTTATATTAATACATCAGAAAGGACAAAAAGTAATAAACCAAAATACAAAAACTTAAAAGCCAAAACATAAATAATTAATAAATAAACACAATATAAAATCAAAAGGACCACGAGTTCAAATGGGGGAAGTATGGGTTAGTAAGGATGTTACGGTATGATACAAATTATACATAAAACTAATAAATGGTGGTCAAAGGGTCCAGACGCACAGATGTACTATACAGGACTAAGAACAGAGTACCAAGTAGTGTTAGTTTGGGTGACTTATCTTGGTTTAGTTTAAGTCATGTAATGTAATGTACTTTTGTAATTTCCTTTCAATCTTAAATTGTATACAATGTTCCAGAGCTTGGGGTCAGGACGCGTCAGAGAGCGCCTGGTGGCTGGGTTGCTCCTCGCAGGACCCAGCAGGGCCAAGCCCGAAGAAGAGATGTGAGGCCATCCCCCAGTGGGCCCACCACCTGCAGGGGGAACCGTGAGGGACCGGTGCAAAGAGGATGATGCGGCAGACAAAGGTGGAGACCTTGGTGGCCCGATCCCCGGATGCTTAGGCTGGCTCTAGGGACGTGGAATGTCACCTCACTGGGGGGGAAGGAGCCTGAGCTTGTGCGGGAGGTTGAGAGATATCGACTAGAAATAGTCAGGCTCACCTCCACGCACAGCGTGGGCTCTGGAACCCATCTCCTCGAGAGGGGCTGGACTCTCTTCTATTCTGGAGTGGCCCACGGGGAGAGGCGGTGTGCTGGGGTGGGTTTGCTTATTGCCCCCCAGCTTATCCGTCTCGTGTTGGGGTTTATCCCAGTGGATGAGAGGGTCACATCCCTGAGCCTTCGGGTTGGGGACAGGTTCTGACTGTTTTTTCTGCCTACGGGCCGGGTGGTAATGTGTGGAGTACCTGGCCTTCTGGATGTCCCTGTTGGGGATGTTGGATAGTGCCCCTTCCGGGGACTCCATTATTCTGTTGGGTGACTTCAACGCCCACGTGGGAAATGACAGTGACACCTGGAGAGGCGTGATTGGGAGGAATGGCCTCCCTGATCTGAATCCGAGTGGTGTTTCGTTATTGGACTTCTGTGCTAGTCACGGATTGTCCATAATGAACACCATGTTCAAGCATAAGGGTGTCCATCAGTGCACTTGGCACCAGGACACCCTAGGCAGGAGGTCGATGATCGACTTTGTTGTCGTTTCGTCAGACCTTCGGTCACATGTTTTGGACACTTGGGTGAAGAGAGGGGCTTAGCTGTCCACTGATCACCACCTAGTGGCGAGTTGGATCCGCTGGAAGAGGAGAAAGCCGGACAGACTTGGCAGGCCCAATTACATAATAAGGGTGTGCTGGGAACGTCTGGCAGAGCCCTCGACTAGGGATGTATTCAACTCTCACCTCCAGGAGAGCTTTGACCAGATTCCGGGGGATATTGAAGACATAGAGTTTGAGTGGACCATGTTCTCCGCATCTATTGCCAATGCTGCCACCCGTAGATGCGACCGTGAGGTGCCTGTCGCGGCAGCAATCCCCGAACCTGGTGGTGGACACCGGCAGTAAGGGATGCTGTCAAGATGAAGAAGGACTCCTATCGGCTGTGGTTGGCTTGTGGGACTCTAGAGGCGGTTGACAGGTACCGTGAGGCCAAGCGTGCAGCGGCCCGGGCGGTGGCAGAGGCAAAAACCCGGGCCCGGGAGGAGTTCAGTGAGGCCATGGAGAACGACTACCAGTTAGCCTTGAAGCGATTCTGGCAAACTCAGGAGGGGGAATCAGGGCTTCGCCAACACTGTTTACAGTGGGGGTGGGAGGCTGCTGACCTCGACTGGGGACATTATCGGGCGGAGGAGGGAGTACTTCGAGGATCTCCTCAATCCTGCCATCACGCATTCCCTGGTGGAAACAGAGGCTGGGGACTCAGGGTTAGACTCTTTCATCACCCAGGCTGAAGTCACCGAGGTGGTTAAAAAGCTCAGCGGTGGCAGGGCTCCAGGGGTGGATGAGATCCGCCCTGAGTACCTCAAGTCTCTGGATGTTGTAGGGCTGTCATGGTTGACACACCTCTTCAACAATGCGTGGTGGTCGGGGACAGTGCCTCTGGACTGGCAGACTGGGGTGGTGGTCCCCCTTCATAAGAAGGGTGACCAGAGGGTATGTTCCAACTACAGGGGGATCACACTCCTCAGCCTCTCTAGTAAGGCCTACGCCAGGGTATTGGAGAGGAGAGTCCGGTCAATAGTCGAACCTCGGACTCAGGAGGAGCGGTGTGGTGGAACACAGCTCTATACCCTCGACAGGGTACTCCAGGGTTCATGGGAGTTTGCCCA
Organism: Girardinichthys multiradiatus; assembly: GCF_021462225.1. NCBI lineage: Eukaryota > Metazoa > Chordata > Actinopteri > Cyprinodontiformes > Goodeidae > Girardinichthys > Girardinichthys multiradiatus. Next base: position 7,353,583 of record NC_061797.1, on the reverse strand, counting down.
ACCGGTCCACATGTGTTTTGTGGACCTGGAGAAGGCATTCGACTGTGTCCATCGTGGTGCCCTGTGGGAGGTGCTCCAGGAGTATGGAATCAGGGGCCCTTTATTAGGGGCCATCCGGTCTCTGTACAAGTGGAGCAGGAGTTTGCCGACACTAAGTCGGACCTGTTCCCGGTGCATGTTGGACTCCGGAAGGGCTGCCCTTGGCTGCGCCTAGAAATCCTGTCCATAAAAGTTATGAACAGGATTTCTAGGCGCAGCCAAGGGCAGGAGGGGGTCAGGTTTGGGGACCAGTGGATTTCGTCTCTTCTTTTTGCGGATGACGTGGTCCTACAGCATGCGCTGGGGTGGTTCGCAGCCCAGTGTGAAGCGGCCGGGATAAAGATCAGCTCCTCCAAGTCTCAGGTCATGGTTCTCGACCGGAAAAGGGTGGCATGTCCTCTTCAGGTTGGAGGGGAATTCCTGCCTCAAGTGGAGGAGTTCAAGTATCTCAGGGTCTTGTTCATGAGTGAGGGAAGAATGGAGTGAAATCAAAAGACAGATCGGTGTGGCTGCCGCAGTAATGGGGCCACTGTGCCGGTCCATTGTGGTTAAGAGAGACCTGAGCCGAAAAGCGAAGCTCTCGATTTACCGGTCGGTCTACGTTCCTACCCTCACCTATCGCCATGAACTTTGGGTCATGACCGAAAGAACGAGATCCCGGATATAAGCGGCTGAAATGAGCTTCCTCAGTAGGGTTGCCGGTCAATCCTTTAGAGATAGGGTGAGGAGCTCGACCATCTGGGAGGGGTTTGGAGTAGAGCCGCTGCTCCTCCAAATCGAGAGAAGCCAGTTGAGGTGGCTCGGGCATCTATATCGGATGCCTCCCTGCGACCCAGTCCCGGATAAAGCGGAAGACTACGAGTACGAGTGTATCTTGCTTCTCCTAACCATAGAAAAACTTTAGTCAGTCCATTTTTATCCTGTAAAATTATAATTCTTTTGACTGTTCTCTAACCACTTGTTTTATTTGTGAGTTCCTGTTTTAACAGGAGAGTGTTGATATCTTTTTCTAGGATTAGGCTGACAATTTTCTATATTGATGAATTTTACAGATAGTGCTGGCCTGAATGAACCATGTCCTTAGATATGCTGCTGTAGGCTGTAGGATTGCGGGAGAACCAGTTGTTCTTTGAATACCAGCCCAATATGTTGATGGTATTAGAACAATAGCTGAAAGAGTAAATGGTAAATGGCCTGTACTTGTATAGCGCTTAATCACAAAGGTAAGGAGGCCAGCAAAGGCGTAGAGACTAGGAGGCCAGCAGGGACATAGAGACCTTGGCGGCCGGCGACGAAGGAACTGACGGTCTGGAGGTCGGCCGAGCAGAGTAGAGGACCCTCCAGAAACGCGCTGGAACTCCGGAGGCTTGGAGTCAGGCTTGGAGTCAGGCTTGGACTTCACAGTGCCTGGCGATCCCTTAGAGGCTGAAGCAGAGTCTGGGGGACCCTCAGAGGCCAAGACGAGGACGAGTTGCTTCTTGAACCCCTCATAGACAGGATCCTGCAGCGCTTCTTCCTTGAACCCCTCGTCTCTGGGCTCAGAGGCCAAGACGAGGACAAGCTCCTTCTCGAACCGCTCAGGAAAAGGGGTCAGGCGGCGGTTCATCCTCGAACCCCTCGTCTCCAGTTTCAGAGGCCAGGATGAGGACTTATCTCTCCTTGAACCTCTGGAAGGCCTTTTGGCCAGGAGCAGGAGCTGAGGCGTCGTCTAGACCCTCAGTGGCTTGAGCAGGGGCTGAGGCGTCGCCGGGACCCCTGATGACTTGAGTCGAGGTGTCCCTCTTCCGACGTCCTCTGCGGTGTGTTGTTGTGATTATGAATATGAATATATTATTTAATATTAATACTTCAATATTTATTAAACAATATTTCGGTCTGTTAAGGGTTGTCTTGTGAATACCAGCCCAATAAGGCGGTGGTATTAGGACAAAATTGAAACGGATGAGCCAAGCTCAGACATCATTGAACAACAAAGCTCTGTACACACACGGAATTAATTCACACAATTTCTTAAAATACAAGAATTTATTAACAAAAATAAGTCAACTCAAAGTCAAACATATTTCAATCAACAAAGTCTTTACTATGCTAAAACAACCCAACTAAACTACCAAGCAGAATGAAAGAATAAGGAAGACTAATGGGCTATGTAAAATATAAACAAGTTGATCAAAGATGGTTGAAAACCATGACCGAAAGAGTGATGCCATATCACCATGCAATGTTATTTATGTTTGAGAACCAAGGATTATCTTGAATAATCTGGAAGTTAAGTTAGTCTTGGAACTAACTTGGGCAATAATTGGCATACCTTTAGACAACCATTCACAATGCAAGATCAGATGAAATATTATTATAATAAAATAATATTTTAAAGAATGATTTGCTGAATAAAACCAACCTTCTGGATGACTCATTCTCAACGGTGTTTAATTAACTACCTTTATTTAATAAAATTATATTTAAAGAAATATTATTAAGGAAATAGTTAAATAATATTTAAGGAAATATTATTTTGAATAAGAACCAAATCTTCCTGGAGAAATGGGGCTTAATGGTGTTTACTTAGTTTTCAAGTTTAGTGAAATAATGTTTAGGGAAATATTATTTTCTAGATTGAAAACTAACAACCTTTTTGGGTAAATGATTTTAGTAGGCAAGCACGTGTTCTTAGCTGTTAGCGGTTAAAGCTAACAAAAGTAGCTTATAGCTTATCATCAGAATCAAACACATACCTTTAAAATACCATTAATGAAAGGGTTAAAATGCATAAACGTGGACGGCACGTTATGTCCTATCGTCTGTGTTTAAAATCACCCTTAACTTAAAAAAACAAACAAACACAGAACACCTAAACTGAGCACATGTGCTGAGCAGATAATCTGCTAACACTAAGATGGCTGAGTTTTCAACATAAACAAAACCAAACATCATAAAATGACAAATGTTACATTATTTTATTCTAAACTACTTCTCTCTGCCCAAAACACAACCTCTTACGTGAACCGTGCTGAGGAAAAGTTGTCCAGGGCGACGAAGTTGAAGGAAGCATCCACAGTGAACAAAGGGTTAACTTGCAGCTAACCTCCGTAGCTGTGGGGTGGGGTGGGCCATTCTGTCGGGCCCGGCCAAACTGCACATTTCTGCTATAACCACGGTGATGCGGTCCCGTTGTCCTTCCTTCAGACCGGGAAAGCTGCTCCACTCAGCGTCGTAGAGACAGGGTCTCTGCTGGGAACTCTCTGGAACACAGTTTGCTTCTGTAGACCTCAGAGAGAAAGTCAAGCAATGCTTGTACCTTAATTACTCCGCTCATGAATGAATACCGGATACACAAACAGCAATTCATTCCTACTTAATTCAGTACATATGATCGCGTGATCGTATGACACTCTTGGATCCAGTTTGAAGAGTTATGTCTGTTTGTCTGCAAAGAGACATTAGCCCGCTGTGTCCCTCCGTCCAGTTCCTCTGGGGACCTGCGTGGAAGAGGTCAGTTTGTTGCAAAAGCGGTGTTTTTATTCGGACAGTGACGTCACGGGAAGTCCGCTGTTACCCCTTTTCCTGGCTGTGCTGGAAGTAGATTAATGCGATTTATTTTGATAGTTCCAGAAACGTTTGTACTGGCCTTTCATTTTGTACCCATGGCTGGGGTCCCAACAGTGTGGAGGAGGTTGAGGCACACTTGAGTGGCACAATGGCGGCGCACTGGAGCCTTGGCGACGGCTGAGCTGCAGCAACGCTCTGAAGACCTGGCGTGGGCTGCTCTGCAGCAGCAGCTCCCTGGAGACCTGGCGTGGGCTGCTTGGCAGCAGCAGCACTCTGCAGACCTGGCGTGCTGTGGAGACCTGCCATGGGCTGCTTGGCAGCAGCAGCGCTCTGGAGACCTGGCGTGGGCTGAGCTGCAGCACCGCACTGGAGACCTGGCTTGGACTGAGCTGCAACACCGCTCTGGAGACTTGACGAGGATGGAGGTTGGCAGCAGTAAAACTGCCTTACTGCTGTCTGGTAATCTTCCTCCATCTGCCTGTTTTTTTCCCTAAGCTCAGGAGAGGAATACAGGAGACTGGTCCTCCTGAAGCTCTTAATCTGGCTAACAAAAAACCTTAAACACTCCTTCAGCTCATCAGGCGTTGCCACATAATCTTGGGCTGGAGAGTGTGAAGACGGCTTGGGCAGAGGTGCAGCGAGCCTGGCAGACAGTGCTGTGGCAGACGAAGACACGGGAATACTCGCTGCAGCCCTCACGTCAGCGGTCATGGGACCCACCTCCTCGCCGGCCAAACAACAGGAAAGTGCTCCACGCCTGCGTTTCCTGCGGCGGGAGGAAGACGTCGGCTTTGCTGCCGAATGAAGAGGAGGAGAAGATGAACGGTGACTAAGGGGACCTGTCCCCGGACATGGAATTGCCAGCCTGGATCCATCATAAGCCAACTGCAGCACAGACAGCCCTGCAGAACGACGCAGCATCTTCTCCGCCTCCCGAGACAGGAACGTAAAGAGGTCCATGGAGCTTGCCTGACGTTCGTCCTCGAGGTTCATTGTTGTAGCGGTGGACCCCGGAATGCAGACGAGCAGGCAGCACGACGGTAAGATAAATGATTTAATTAACAAAACTTTCTACAGAGGTGCAGGCAAAAACAGACATGGGCAGGCTGGCAAGACAGCCTTGGCATGATCAAAAGACAAGACATGGACAGAGAGAGTGATCCAAAATGTTTCTGCGAGGAATGAACGGAACAGTTGTGTATACATGGAGCAAGAACCACGTCAAACAAGGAGACTGAGTGCTAGATGCAGGTGAACCAAATGAAGAAGATTGAAAACAGACAGGAGAGAACAAAACGTGGCTGGAGCAGAAATCAGACTCTTGAATACAAACTAATAGAAACACAACTAGTAAACTATGAAATTAAAGCATCACCAGATCCAAAAACCTAACTTGACAAAATATGAACTAGAAGACAAAAACTAAAGCATGACCAGGAAAATAATAAACAGAAGCATGATTCAAAACCAATCAAGAATAATGAGAAGAAGAACCCAAAAACACCCACAAATCATGACAAAAACAGCAAACTCTGCACACAATACCACTATAATTACCACAATACTACACAACTACTCCTCTTCAACATATAAGAATTTAATAACAGAAACAATTCAACTCCAAGTTCAACCTATTTCAGTCAATACTTCTCTAAATAGCCTTGTAAATATTAACTAAAACTACCAAGAAAACAACAAAGAATAAAGGAAACTAATTAACTAAATACAAATGAAGGAAAAAAGCACCAAATAAAATGGTAAAATAAAATGATGCAATTATATCACAGTTCAGTGTGGATATTTATGTTTGAGAACCAAGGTTTTAAAATTAGGTCAAATTAGTTTTAAAACTAATAAACAATGATTAGCCTGTGTTTAGTCAACCAGTCACATTGCAAATCAGATAGGTAGATTAGTATTATTTTATTAAAATATTTTAAACAATGATTTGCAAAACTAGAAATCAACAACCTTTTTGGACAATTTGTTTTTTAACATTCTGTAATTATTCTTTATCAAATTATTTGATCAAGTGACAGTGGGGAATGTTATTTAAAGATGCCTGGGAGCGGCCAATTTAACAACCCTACAAGTTTTACCCACACTTTCAATACCATTAATACAAATATTAATGTGTATATGAGCACAGCAGTGCATTATCTGACGATTACAAAATAAATTACACAAGCTCTGATGTAAACAAAGCTATCTACTGCGTTGTTGCGTGGCAGATGGCAAAAAAAGAAGCCATGGCAGCTGCTCTAAGTAGCAGGTGTAAGGGGAGAAAAGCTTCTGCTCAGACTGTATACTTCAGGCTTGCGGAGCTGTGATTTCAATGTTTTAGCACATGGCTGGGGCACATCTCTTTGGTTTTATCATTTTTCTATCCTTGTTAATAGTTATTAGATTTGTCACTGTGGCACTGAGGTTAAGGTTGGGTGTGATTTTAGTGCAGGTATGATATTGCTGATTTTAAAAGGCTGCTTATTTATTTGGCAAAAACAAAAAGTTTTAAACTGCCCTAAACTGTTTAAATCTCTTGTATTATTATTCATGTCTCTTCATTAAGTTAGGAATTACATTTTCGCGAAAGTTAACATTATTTAAACTGGAGCTGTTCATAATCATATAATCCCACATTCTCCACAATGCAATAGGGCTGCATATCTTTAGCTATAAAACATCCCAATGCTTCAGTGATGGTTTTGCCTTTTCTGAACGTTCGGTCAAAATGCGGTGAGATCTTTCCATTTATCCATGCAAAAATTATTACAATTCTCACAAATAAATCAATAAAGTATAAATCAGTGAATATTAACATTCTGAAGCTGTAAGTACTGGCGCAGCCCACTTGGAATTATGTATTAATCCCCTTTTCTTTTGCAGAAGTGTACCACTATGATTCAGATTACATATGATGACATATGATTACATGAGAAAGGAATCTTTAGAGTATCAAAAGAATATTTTACTACATGAATAAGATGTGATGAAGAGAATGGAGGATGATTTCTTTGAAAATCATGCTTAACATCAGTAATGGTATGTTTGAATTGTGCAGATTATATTGGTAATTGACGAATCAAAAATACAATAAGGTTTGATCTTCATGATGATAAAGTTTTATTAAACTATATTAATCCACTTTATATGTAAGGAAGATGTTAATCAATAGTAATGTATGAATAGAAAGGATTGAGTAAAGTCATGGTTTTCATCTGTAAACTAAAGTTAGTGCTCTAACAAAAGTTTAGTATAGTTGTGCAGTTAAAGAGGAACTGAAATATTGTGAGTGGGGAAGTAAGAGCGGTGATTTATAGAAAATCCCTGATCCCTGAGTAAATAGAGGAAATGTCAGGAAAGGACTAATGACTGAGGCAATGATGGTTCATGACTGATGCGAACTACATGACAGGGTGGATCCTAGGGGAATCTGGAGAAAAGAATCAGCTTATGTGCAAGTGACCAATAGAATAAGTATGTCAAGAAGAGCCAATGAGGCTAGAAGGTTTATTTCAGCTCTCCAGAATCTCAAAGTTTACGACTATCAAGACTTAAGACATCAGTGTTTTTGCTATCGAAACCTAAGACAACAGTGTTTCTGACATGGGACATGTCTCAATTGTCCCATGTCTCAGGGGGGATGTGTGTGTGTGGGGGGGGGGGGGGGGTGATGTTCTCCGACAGTCCACCATCATCTCCACAGTCTTGAGTGGGTTAAGTTCTAGGTGGTTCTGACCAGACCAGTGTACCAACCAATCCACCTCCTGTCTGTATGCAGACTCATCACTGTCCTGGATCAGGCCTATAACAGTGGTGTCATCAGCAAACTTCAGGAGTTTCACAGACGGGGCCGCTGAGGTGCAGTCAATTGTGTACAGGGAGAAGAGGAGTGGGGAGAGAACACACCTCTGGGGGGTGCCTGTGCTGAGGGTTCTTGTGCGGGAGAAAATGCTCTCCAGCCTCACCTGCTGCTGCCGGTCCTTCAGGAAGCTGGTGATCCATTGAGAGGTGGAGGCTGACTTTTGAGCTGGGTGAGTTTATTGTTTTTGTATTTGCAGAAGGCCTTGGTCTGCACACATCCACACAAAAACTGATGTATGATGCCACCACCTCAGGAAGTTAGTTTAAATCAGTGACTGTCCAATCTGGGCAGTCAAAGCAGGACTGTAACATCTGTTCACTGTTTAACAGTCCAAACCACAGGTTTGGAAGGTTTTAATTTCTGCCTGTAGGTTGGGATAAGGTGGACCAGAGAGTGGTCAGAAAGTCCCAAAGCAGCCCTGGTGACAACGAGATATGCATCCTTTAAAGTTGTGTAGCAGTGGTCTAGAGTGTTTTTTTTTATCACTGGTGGGACACTTAATGTGCTGTCTGTATTTGGGAAGTTCATTTGGGAGTTTTGCACTGTTACAATCCCCAAAAACAATGATGAGAAAGTCTGGATGTTTTTTCTCCACATCTGTTATCAGCTCAGCCAGCTGTTTCTCAGCATCTGAAGTCTAGCATATAGGTGGTATGTTAGTGCCAACCAGTACAGACGAGGAGAATTCCCTCGGTGAATAAAACCATTTACAGTTTATGAGAAATTACACCAGATCAGGACTATATGTCTTCTTCAACACTTTGATATCTCTGCACCAACCTTCATTTATATAAAAGCAGATTATGCCTCTTCGCTTCGTCCCCAATAGGTCCGTGTCCACTCTGAACAGCTGAAAGCCTGGCATCAGAAGTGCGCAGTATTGGGTGTTTTCACCCAGACAGGTTCTGGTAAAGCAGAGGGCGGCAGACCCGTGGCAGGCCCGAGTTTTTACAGGTGAGGAGAAGCAGTTCGTCCATCTTGTTGGCCAGGGAACGCACATTTGCCATGTGGATTGAAGGCAGGGGTACTCCCCCCTGTCAGAGCTTCACGAGCTTGCCGGCTCTCTTACCTCTCCGCCGTCTTCATCGATATAGCCCATAGAGAGCCACCGCTCCGCCGGCCAGGATCTTCATGAAGCTTTCGTCAATGAATGATGGTGAAGAAATGCCAAGGTAAGACTGTCTGATGTTTAGAAAGTCCTCTCTTCTGAATGAGACCACTGAATGGGGGCAGAAAGCACCACCAAAACACATAGCAAATGAGAGAGCAAAGCTCCAAGGCTGTCATCATGGATGACCAGTTACATATTTTGGTTGTTCTTCATTTGATGACATGACTGTTTCCATTTTGCTGATAGCGGCTTGTTTGCAGTGTAAGAAGGATCTCAGAATAATGAGGACTTCCTTACTGAGTCTCTCCTTCAAAACGGTCTCAAAGGACAAAAGTGAGACCATGACAACTCTCTTAGTTGTTTTTACCACATGGTGGGACACCATTCGCTGAATTGCATTGTAATTCCAAGATGTAAGGCATTTTTTAGGTTGTTCTCAGCAACACCCAGTTGAAATGGTAAATTGGTAAATATCTAACGTCTTTTTACACCAAAATTAAGCAGTATGAGCAGCAGATTAGTCTGCATGTTGGTCTGTGCACATGAGACGATTGCAGCACAAAAAAGTACAACAATGTGGGAGAGACCACAACATGCTGCTGTGTTGACAAAGATCTAAAAGTTTCCAGTAAACATATATCTCTGTAAGCAATACATATAAGACTTCACCTCCTCTCTTTGGTTCACTTCCAGTCTTTGGATCTTAGGATAGTTTTTATTTGTAATCTTAGCAAGCCACACCAGGTTTCACTTGCAAGAAAAACAAGACTCTCCTCTTTTAAACGGAGCAGTTTTCTTAGTCCATTCCAGACATAGAATGAGCTTTCACACCTTCCCAAATAAAGAAATCTATCTGACGAATAAACTCTGGTCTTTTGAAGCTGATCTAACAGCTCTGGTGGTGAAGCAACCTGCGTGTTACTTCATCTGCAGATCCAAATTATTGATCCCTAACCTTCAGCCTTCTCATTACTTCTAAAGTCTATTTTGCTGGGTGGTATAATTTAGATTCAAAAGAATTTGGTAACACATGTACTTATTTATGTAATGAATGATTCCACAAAGAAAAATTATAAAGATAAGATATAGAAAAGATAAATATGCATTCATTCTAAACATTATAAACATGTGACTGAAAGGTAAAGGTGGAGTAGTGTCTACATGAAGATCCATTGATATTTGGTTAGAAAGATATTAGGGTTGATCAAATGGGCTAGCAAAACCCAACTTTAATTATATGTGTTTAGGCAAAATCTATTGAAAGAACATATTGTCTACAAAAGTCAAAGTTTTGCAGTGTTTTTCTTGACTGAAGAAAGACATGGCTAGACAACCTGCAATTTCTCTCAAAAATTTGTCCATCTACCTGCGTATGGACATATGGAGATTTTGATTTTTTTTGTTTGTTGAAATCAAAATGTCTGGTTGTCTCTTTGAATATATGGATGCTAGTGCATCCAAAACAGCTGAACCGCTTCAGCTGCAACCTCAGGCAAGAGATTGCTGTCATTCCTGCATTGTTTGGAAAACTAACATACTAGTAGAGTTTTGGCAGAACAGTTTGTGAATTAGTGTGATGCCAACCATCTGAATGCTGAACCTACCATCTGAATGTTGCAACTGAAATTGAAACTCCTCGGACCAGGAAATATTTTTAAACTGTGATTGTCCAGATTTGACAACCATGCAAAGCTCAATGTAACTTAAATCCTCCATCTCTATTCTCCTGTTCAGCTACAGTGAGTGTTCTTCAACACATCTAGAAAGTAAATCTATTGAGTTGCTGACATGTAATGGTCTGATTCACTGTTTGTTTCAACGAGCATTTTGGTTGTATCTTATAAAATGGCTGGTGATTAAAACTTTTCACAATTTTATCTTCGCATATCTGTTATGATAGAGGTACATTTTTCACCACTGCTGTTTAAGCTGCTATTTGTAACACCCTTAGTAGTTTCATCATTCCTTTCAAGCATCTGTTATGTTCATTGTGTTAGATAAGCAGCCATGTATTCTCCAAGGATGTCCTTCATGGTTCAGCCAGGACAACTCACAAGAAACAGCTCAATAGCAAATATTTTTTTTATACACTTTGTGGTGTCAAAGCTGTTTTAAGCTCTGTTCTCCAACCACAACATTGAGCCAGGGTTCAGTTGAAAGAAAAAAAGATTTTTTTAAAAGATTTATAGAATCTCCAAATAAACATTCAGTTCTGATGTGCTGTTGTATGAAGCAGACATGTCTGTTTGAGAGCAAAACAGTCCAAAAGCGAAAATTATTGCTATCCCAAAGTTTAAATGTGTTTAGTATGATGGATAATAATTTACAGAGGAGGTAACCATATCAGAAGATGCTGATGCTCCATTTGCCTCCCCCTTCCACCTGTGTGTCTCAAGAAGTCAGGTGAAGATGCAACTGGAGAGACTGAATTGGAATAAGGCTGCAGGTCCAGATGGTGTCAGCCCTACAGTCCTGAAGGGCTGTGCAGAGCCGCTCTGTTGGATTCTGCAACACCTCTTCAATCTTAGCCTGGCCCAGAAGAAGGTTCCAGTGTTGCCCTGACATCCCACATCATGAAGGTCTTAGAGAGACTCCTGTTGGCCCACCTGAGTAAGCAAACAGTAAACCATCAGGATCCCCTTCAGTTTGCTTATCGCTGTGGAGTTGGAGTTGAAGATGCCATCATACACCTGCTTCAACAAACCCACTGTCATCTAGACAAAGCCAACAGCCCTGTGAGGATCATGTTCTTTCTCCAGAACATTTAACACAATTCAACCTGATTTGCTTTGTCAGAAACTCCAGAAGACTCAGGTGGAGGCCTCAACAATCTCCTGGATCAAAGACTACCTGACAAACAGACCACAGTTTGTGAGACTGAAGGGTTGTGAGTCTAACCAGGTAGTCAGCAGCACAGGAACACTACAGGGGACTGTACTCTCACCATTCCTCTTCACTCTGTACACCTCAGACTTCCAGTACAAGACAGACACCTGTCATCTGCAGAAATACTCGGATGATTCTGCAGTTGTGAAGTGGATCAGAGATGGACAAGAAGCTGAGTACAGGAAGGTGGTGGACCACTTTGTGGCATGGTGTGGAAACAATCATCTCATCTTGAACGTGACTAAAATGAAGGAGATTATTGTAGATTTGAAGAGAAACAGGAATAAGTCAAAAACTACTTCCATCATGGTAGAAGAGGTGGAGGTAGTGGAGGAGTATAAAAACCTCTGTGTTCACCTGGACAACAAACTAGAGTGGATATGCAACTGTGAAGCCATCTACAAAAAGGGACAGACCAGGCTGTACTTCTTGAGGAAGCTTAGGACCTCCACTGTTTGCAGCAAAATGCTGCATATCTTCTATAAGTCTGTTGTGGAGAGTGTGATCTTCTCTGCCATCATCTGCTGGTGTAGCAGCATCAGAGCCAGGGACTTAAAAAAGCTCAACAAGCTGAAAAAGAAGGCTGGCTCTGGTCTGGGGACTCCTCTGGAACCTCTGGAGATCAGTGTGCAAAGAAGGATTCTTCATAAAATGAAGAACATTATGGAGAACCCTGAGCATCCTCTTCATGAGACTGTCCTACAACAACAGAGTCTCTTCATTCAGAGGCTTCTTTAGATCTGCTGTATACGGAGTGCTACAGGAGATCCTTTCTGCCCACAGCCATCAGCATCTACAACGGCTCTTTGAAGAAACCTTCATAATGAGCTACAACAACATTTAATTTCCCTTTGGGATTAATAAAGTATTTTTGAATTGAATTGAATTGAATGAGAATTATGGGCATACTCAATCCAGGGGAGGTGACTGTTTTAATCAGAAGGATTGGAGGAGGTTTAACATCTGAGGGTGGCCTTCAGTTCTTGGTTCACACGTTCGGTCTTGTCATTTGATTGTGGGTGAAAACTAGGAGTGAGACTAACCTGAGTGTTCAGGGCTGAGCAGAACCATTTCCATTCTTGAAAGGTGAATTGCAGTCCTTGATTGGAAACTGTCTTCGGGGATACAATGGAGGTGCAACACATGTTTCATTAAGAGTGGAACAGTCTGGAAGGACGTAGGTAGTTTTTTGAGAGGAATACGATAACAGGCTTTGGAGAAACTGTCAGTTATGGTTGGGATAGTGGTTATACCTTAGGAGAAGGCAGTACAGTAATGAAATCTATAGCCACATGTGACGAGGGTCGATTGGGTATGGACAAAGGCTGGAGGAGACCTGATGGAGGCTGATTATACTTGTTTCCAGAGCAAGTAGGACGAGCGAGAACATAATTGAAAGGATGGCCACCAGATTCTGAGGCTGATTAGAGCAAGGGTGTGGCTGATTGCAGGGTGACAGCAGAACTTAGCAGTATGAAACCAATGGATTAGTTTAGACCTGGCGAACGAAGGGACGTAGGTTTTATTAGTTGGTCTTGTGCCTGAATCAGGATCAGACTGGAAAGCCTGGTTAACAATATTCTCGATTTCCCGAGTAAGGGTTCCTATGGTGCAGGAAGGATAGACTTTCCTCATTGGAGGAGAACTGGTGACACAGAGCATCTGTTTTGGTGTTTTCGGAACCTGGACAGTAAGTAATGTTGAAGTGGAAACAAGAAAATAGCAACAACCGACGGGAGTGTTGGGGGTGGCAGTCCAAACCAGCACAAAGACTTCTGTGCCCTCGAACCAGTAAATACACTCCTCAACATCTTAATAACTGTAAGTTCCCTGTCTCCCACATCAAAAATGCGCTAAGATGAAGTGAGGCAACGAGAGAAGAAGGCACAGGGGTGAAGCGTCTTGTCTGATTCAGAGTGTTCTGAGAGGACAGCTCCAACACCTCAATCAGATGCATCAACCTCCAGAATAAATTGCTTTTGAGGGTCTGGCTGAACAAGAAAGGGGTCTTCTGAACATCCTTTAAGTTCCTTAAATGCTGAATCAGACTCCGGTGACAAGGAGAAGGCAATCTTGTAATATGTAAGAGAGGCAAGAGTAACAGAAGTTGACTGTAATTTTGTATGAATGTTTTGTAAATGTTGGCAAAACCCAAGAAAAATTTAAGTAGTTTTCAGTTTTTGGGGGATGGGCAACAACATTATTGCTTTTATTCAAGGGCGGGCAGATTTGCACGAACCCGCCCAACCTTGAAGATGTAGCCCGAAAAAGTAGCTGATGAAGAATGAAACTCGCACTCGCCTTAGCATACAGCCAATTTTGCAGTAGGGCGTTGAAGGAGCAGGCGGACATATTGATGTTCTACATGATCTTTTGAGAAGATGAAGGTGTGATCAAGATAAACAAATACAAAGATGTTTAGGAAATCATGGATATCATTCATTAAAGCTTGGAAGACGGCTGGGCATTGGTGATCCCCAGTCATGTTTGGAAAGTTGTCTTTCGTTCGTCACCTTGATGGATGTGGACAAAGTGGTAAGCACTGTGAAGATCAAGCTTGGAAAAAACAGTTGCATCTTGAATAGGTTCAAAGGCCAAGGTGATGAGGGGAAGCGGATAGATAGATAGATAGATAGATAGATAGATAGATAGATAGATAGATAGATAGATAGATAGATAGATAGATAGATAGATAGATAGATAGATAGATAGATAGATAGATAGATAGATAGATAGATAGATAGATAGATAGATAGATAGATAGATAGATAGATAGATAGATAGATAGATAGATAGATAGATAGATAGATAGATAGATAGATAGATAGATAGATAGATCCAATGTGTAAATATAATAGGTACAAACACGCATTTGTTTCTCTGTCTATTAAAATGATCAATAAACAAATCAATTCTCAATTTTCAGTAAAAAAATTGTATGGGTAATTCCACAGCCATTTTTAAAGTTAGCATATTTACACACTGATGGTTTGCTATTACCATATGTTTTTATTGTATTAATTGTACTGTGGTTGTTTCCTTGTTGTCTTGTGAATGTTTTTTATTGTTGTGCAGCAGTGCCCTTTTTATACCAAGGCAAATATCTCCCACGGGAGACAAATAAAGAACTTTGAACTTGAACTAAAATGGCTACACTAAGAGAATGTAAACAGGGAAATGAAGAAAATAGAGACATTAAAGAAACCCAAAATTTAGTGTGAGGGAATGTAACATCACCCATCAGACCATTACAAACATAGGTTAGGTCAGGTTGCTAAAAGCTACTGGAACTTAAACTGATTTGGTCAGTTGAGACTAAGATTGAAGGTTTTGCCCACAAATTCCTCAGGTGGATCTGGCATCAAACACAAGATGAAATCTGGGAAAGGTCCTATTACCTATGTTAGAATATCTGTGACCCTGTTTCTCTTCTAAAGACCATCGCACACAAGGGGGAAAGTGGGGGGTGGATATTTATTTATTTATCAATGCTGTTTTTTGTTTATTCAAACTGCATCACATATTTTTAAGGCTTTATAAATGGCAATTTTTTTAGGATCTAATTTAGAGTGAAAGATGGTCTTTACTTACATGCTAATTTTATTTCACGTATCTGCTCAGGATTAAGTTATTGTCAAACTATGTGTCTCCCCTTTTTTTGTGGCCCAATTTGAGATGCTGTCAAAGTGTGTTTTGTTGCAATCATGGCCTATGTTTGTACCCACACGGCAATGGGTAAGAACCTAATTTACATATTTATAACTCTGTTTGATATCATTAATTTAATCTTTGATATATCCATCAGTTTGTGTGTGCTTGTGTGTGTGCCTGTGTGTTTCTGATTGATGTGCATTATGCTTCATTTCGGCATAAACTGCGGCTGAAGATTAAAGGAAAATGGGGATTCAGCAGAACGTCAAGAGTTGGTTCACACGTAGGCAAGATAAGTAAAAATAAAATGCATACTTGTCCATGCACACGCGCACACACACTCACACACACACACACACTGACGGGATCTTTTTCACATTTGTTTCATCTGGCTGAACCGTTGATCTGTGTTTATTTAAAAACCAGAGACACTGCAGATGCCAAATAACCCTTGGCTTTTCTCCCTCTCTATTTAGAAAATTTAAATAAGCTTCATCACCATGAAATATTACAGCATCTGTTCACCACTGAACATGATGACAGTCTTGAAGAATCATAAATCATGGAGAAAAAGACATCATGCAAAATTGCAATTAATTAGTCAACAAAAGAACTTGTATCTATTGATCTGCCTCTCATATTATTCTTCATCCTATACTTCTTCCTCTTTGTCTCAATTTCAACTTCCTTCTGTCATTTTGCTTTGTCACACATTGCATAATTTCAATCTGCTTGTAGCAGTATCCATCATATATGATCAAACTGTAAAATTCTGACTCTGGGGCAGTGTAGTTATTATTTAGATGGAAGCATAAACACATACTGTAATCCAGACACACATTATACTTGGTACTATAGCATGATAAAGCACTTTTAGCCAAAATTCAGCATTTGTAACCCCACGGTTGTCAATGATCATTGAAAATATGTGCTCCATATCCTTTGTTAAAGAAATCCTGTCATCATGCATGAAATAGTTGTAAAACGACTGAAGAGTTATTATTACATCCAAACAGCTAATCCATTTTTCACTGACATAATTATGTAACCAAAAAAGTGTGCAAAGGTGTCAAAATATCTCTGACAGTAAATTAGCAGGGTCATATTTGAAAAACATAAAATACTGTAATGTTATCAAATTAGATGATATATGGCTAAATATGACTGTAATCATAATCTGCGGCTGCATGGTGGGGCAGTTGGTAGCACTGTTGCCTTGCAGCAAGAAGGTCCTGATTCGACTCCCGGCCTGGGGTTTGCATGTTCTCCCCGTGCATGCGTGGGTTCTCACCGGGTACTCCGGCTTGTTCCCACAGTCCAAAAACATGACTGTTTGACTAATTAGTCTCTCTAAATTGCCCTTAGGTGTATGGATGAGTGTGTGCATGGCTGTTTGTGTGTTGCACTGCGACGGACTGGCGACCTGTCCAGAGTTCTTGCCCATAGACTGCTGGAGATAAGCACCAGCTTCCCCGCGACCCACTATGGAATAAGCGGTATAGAAAATGACCGACTGACTGATGACTGTAATCATGCCATTCATTTCCAAAAAACACTTTGTCAAACAATGACTCTAAACATAAAGACAGGGCTAAAAGGGAATGGTTTAAAACAAAACATATTAATGTGTTAGAATGGCCCAGTCAAAGTCCAGACCTATACCAAATTGACAATAAGATCTGAAAACTGCTGTTCACAAACGCTTTCCATCTAATCTGACTGAGCTCGAGCTGTTTTGCAAAGAAGAACGGGCAAAAATTTCAGTCACTAGATGTGCAAAGCTGGTAATTGGAGCAAAAGGTGGTTTCAGAAAGTATTAACTAAAGGGGGCTGAATCACTTTATACAATGCCCTTTTCAGTTTTTTATTTGTAAAGAAAAAAAAGAAATCATCTATAATTTTTGTTCAACTTCACAATTGTATACCCCTTTGTGTTGGTATTTCACATAAAATTCAAATAAAGTTCCATTAGATTAAGTTAAGGCCGCTAACCTACAGGTCAATAAAATGCAAAAAATTACCTTAATCACAAATAAATTACTTCCACTGTGTGCAAGCTGTGCCACAAAATAACCTGTTACCATATTTTAAGTGGTCTTATCATTGGCTTAAAGGAAAGTGTCGATAAGGACATTAAAGCTGATATCACTGTCGGTTTGAGTGAATTAGAAGAACAAAATGGTTATTTTGAAGCAGGGTGGTGCTTGAACTCATTCTTGTTTTGTTACCTCCAAGCATGCCAATGTCATCGCTTTGTATCAATAGGCCTTCACAGGCAGGTATGATGCCTCTACAAGATTGAACCTTAAGTAAACATTCCTGAAATCATCAATGACTTCTAAAAGAGAGAGGTCCAGTTGCTGCACGGGTTGCCTACTGTGCGGAGCTTACACAGAAATGGCAGCAGGAAGGTCTGAGTGTTTCTGCACAGACACCGAAGTGGATCTTGTGGATACTGGCCTGATCTCAAGAAGAGCAGTATACAATCCACACTATTCAAAACCCCTTTTTAGACTGTTCTAATCTGTAATTGAGATCTAGACAAATTACAATCCAGAGAAGAAAATATGAACACTACTAAGTCCTATGTCAATCTGCCTGTGAAGGATCTTGTGGTCATTCATAGCCACTTCCAATACCACGCCTCAACACTTTTGCTGTGAATATAGGGAGTGATAATATTCTAGTTTGTAAACTGTCTACTCCTGAAGAACTGAAGAAAAGAAAAGGGGATTTTTCTTGTGATTTTTCTAGAGATAAATTTGTTAGCTGTATAAAATTTTTATATTATCCCACTGTTTGTTTCTAAAACAAAGACGCATCTTTGTCGTCTTTCTTCTTCTCCTCGATTAAACTCATGGATTTCTTTATCGGTCATGTTTGTCACCAAGTGTTGAGTGAGGGTTGTATTGTCACCGTTGCTGTAAAGAGTCTATGTGCTTTGATATACTGATTGCAATGAAGTCAGTAAACTGGATGATCGAAGTCTGCTGCATTTCCAGTGAGTGTGCTGTCTTTTCGTGACTACTCATTCACCTTGTATAGGTCCTTCTCAAAATATTAGCATATTGTGATAAAGTTCATTATTTTCCATAATGTCATGATGAAAATTTAACATTCATATATTTTAGATTCATTGCACACTAACTGAAATATTTCAGGTCTTTTATTGTCTTAATACGGATGATTGTGGCATACAGCTCATGAAAACCCAAAATTCCTATCTCACAAAATTAGCATATTTCATCCGACCAATAAAAGAAAAGTGTTTTTAATATAAAAAACGTCAACCTTCAAATAATCATGTACAGTAATGCACTCAATACTTGGTCGGGAATCCTTTGGCAGAAATGACTGCTTCAATGCGGCGTGGCATGGAGGTAATCAGCCTGTGGCACTGCTGAGGTCTTATGGAGGCCCAGGATGCTTCGATAGCGGCCTTTAGCTCATCCAGAGTGTTGGGTCTTGAGTCTCTCAACGTTCTCTTCACAATATCCCACAGATTCTCTATGGGGTTCAGGTCAGGAGAGTTGGCAGGCCAATTGAGCACAGTGATACCATGGTCAGTAAACCATTTACCAGTGGTTTTGGCACTGTGAGCAGGTGCCAGGTCGTGCTGAAAAATGAAATCTTCATCTCCATAAAGCTTTTCAGCAGATGGAAGCATGAAGTGCTCCAAAATCTCCTGATAGCTAGCTGCATTGGCCCTGCCCTTGATAAAACACAGTGGACCAACACCAGCAGCTGACACGGCAACCCAGACCATCACTGACTGTGGGTACTTGACACTGGACTTCTGGCATTTTGGCTTTTCCTTCTCCCCAGTCTTCCTCCAGACTCTGGCACCTTGATTTCCGAATGACATGCAGAATTTGCTTTCGTCTGAAAAAAGTACTTTGGACCACTGAGCAACAGTCCAGTGCTGCTTTTCTGTAGCCCAGGTCAGGCTTTTCTGCCGCTGTTTCTGGTTCAAAAGTGGATGGACCTGGGGAATGCGGTACCTGTAGCCCATTTCCTGCACACGTCTGTGCACGGTGGCTCTGGATGTTTCTACTCCAGACTCAGTCCACTGCTTCCGCAGGTCCCCCAAGGTCTGGAATCGGCCCTTCTCCACAATCTTCCTCAGGGTCCGGTCACCTCTTCTCATTGTGCAGCGTTTTCTGCCACACTTTTTCCTTCCCACAGACGGTTCCTTGATACAGCACTCTGGGAACAGCCTATTCGTTCAGAAATTTCTTTCTGTGTCTTACCCTCTTGCTTGAGGGTGTCAATAGTGGCCTTCTGGACAGCAGTCAGGTCGGCAGTCTTACCCATGATTGGGGTTTTGAGTGATAAACCAGGCTGGGAGTTTTAAAGGCCTCAGGAATCTTTTGCAGGTGTTTAGAGTTAACTCGTTGATTCAGATGATTAGGTTCATAGCTCGTTTAGAGACCCTTTTAATGATATGCTAATTTTGTGAGATAGGAATTTTGGGTTTTCATGAGCTGTATGCCAAAATCATCCGTATTAAGACAATAAAAGACCTGAAATATTTCAGTTAGTGTGCAATGGATCTAAAATATATGAATGTTAAATTTTCATCATTACATTATGGAAAATAATGAACTTTATTACAATATGCTAATATTTTGAGAAGGACCTGTATACTTAGCAGTTGCCAGACTTGATTGGACTCAGACCAGGGGTATGGCCACAGGGGTGGCTGGGGTGTCGCCAGCTACCCCTCAAATATGATAGGCCACCTCAACCAGAGCTGTCAATCAGTTTGTATAGCATTTGCAGAGAGGCTTATCGTGTTGCCAAATTAGAACTTTTACCACTAGATTTAGCACCTTTTTAAAGCCCCTAATAGACTTTAATAAAAAAAGGACCTAGCTCCAAATCTAGCACATTATCAATAAACTGACAGAAACTTTCTAAGAAAGAAAGTCTGCGTGTGAAGGAGGTGAATTTGTTACCACACGCACCAATTGGCTATAAGAGGCTGAAGAGTGGTCGAGACGGAAAATCTTTTTTAAAACATAGAAACAACAGAATAAAAACAGAACGAAAATATAGCTTACACTTTAGATGTTAGACTACAGTTTCAGGGTGCCACCCTTCTACAATCGGTGCCCCTAAGAAATTGTAGACATGCGCCTGCCTCAGACTTGTGTTTCCTGATGGTATGAAAACATCCACATGATTCAGGAGCTGAAACCTATTGAGGCATTGTGTAAACTGGACATATTTCTAAATAGAAGCCTTTGAAACCAATGAAATATTTATAAACTAATCATCAGTACACCACAGAAAGAAATGACAAAAAAAATCTAGCATTGCTAAAAAGCATTAAAATTTCTGAAAAACAAAATTTCTGTATTTTTAAAACTTTTGGACAAGACTGTATGCTCAACAGGTGGCTGATGTTCAAACCGACATGCTTGAAACATTTTCTTTTTTTTGTGAGACTAAGCTAAAGTGAAAAAAAAAAACCCACCACCGATAATTTATGACACATAAAAAGAAAAGGCTTGCATGGCATTTTAGTTGTGACTTAAAATAATGTTGTTTTATCTTGATAAACACCTTCCTAGAAATACATCTGATAGTGAAGTGAAAGGCAAGCAAATGGTCCCTCAGGTATACATTGCTTTATACAGGCCATTAATTACAGAGCCTTTACAACAAATATTAGAGGATGCAAAGAAATCAGAATGGAGACATGTACTGGGGAGTTGTGTTTGTGTGTGTGAATGTGTGTGCACCTGCAAGTTTGTATTACCCTTATCTAAATGGAAGAAAACTGGTAGGAGGATTTGTAAAGAGAAAGAGATTAATGAATATAGAACAGGTGTTTATAAGCACACATTCCCACAAAGAGCTACATTAATAGGAGTATTTGGATGTATGAGCGCATACTTGCTACATATAAATGCTAAGAGTTCATACGAAGGTAACTTTCATTGTTTAATGATATCACGAAATGGGCAAAGCGATTTTTTTCTTTATTGCCATGGAAATGCAGGGGTTTCGGTTTACAGAGAGAGTGGCAGGTAGAGGTAGACGGAGCCTTAGCACAGAATTTTAATGATACTCTTGCAGTGTGAAGAATCTTAACATTGTTAAGTACCAGAATGTTGCTACCACAGTAGAGCAGCTCCACTACTGCAGGGTTGTGCTTGTAGATGCAGTATTTGCACCATTTTCTAAAGTACATGGAAGGTGCAGACAAAGTATGAGCTGATAAATGAGGAATCTGTTATGCTAAATAAATGTGAAAACGACATTTGAATTGTGCATCATGGGGGCCATATTTGATTGTTTCATTGAGCCAAAAGAAAAAAAAAAAGGCAGACTTCTATTCAGTGTTTGCAACAAATAAAGAGGATACAGTAACAAGTGCTTGCAGCAATATTTTCAGGCTGCCCGATAACTTCCAAAGGAACAACTGAGCATCTTGGTGTCAGGTGCGAACTCTATAGAAGGAGAAAGGGTGACTGGCTTCTTGCTTACCTTTACTGACTGTGCTCACCACCCACACAACAACCTTCCAGGATAGCTCATCAGTCACTTGACAGACAGGATCTCCACCCAGCAATTATTTGAACAGCAAATAATACACACTCACAGACAACGTTTCTTTGTTCGTGCACGCCACGTTGGCCAGACCAGGCCGGCTTTGCTACCCAAATCAGCATCCATTGGACCTCTCATTCTCATTCTTGAAAATGGTTCAGGTAAGAAGTAGTGTTTCGGCAAAGAAAATTAGTTTAGGATGAAATGATCTAAATATTCTTTATTTCATTATGTTTAACTTTATTTGTGGTGCTAAATGCTAAACCATTTTAAGTGCCAGCAGGCTGTCTGCTCAGCTAATGTGAACAGGCCTCTCAACCTTAAAACTGCAGTTGGGAGTTCCGAGAAAACTATGGACTCAGCCTTAAATTTTGAACAAGCACACCTTACAGGTTCCTCTCCCTTGCTCTCTGCTGTGCTACAGCCCTCCCTCCCCAGCTCCTTCCCCGCAGCAGAGCCTGCCGTAAATACATAGGCTAATAAGCAGGGCCACCAATGACAGCGCATAAACATCTATGGTACATTAACTGGTAGGGACAAAACATCAATCATATGCTTTACATTGACTATGGCCCACCAATACTTTGTCTACAAACTTGGTCCTCAAACTATTAGTACGTCAATGGATTTTGAATGCCGGTGTGCTGGGGAGGGGTATGGGCAGCACAAATAAGAGCGGGATTGGCACTGCTAAGACATTCCTCCTGGCTCTGATTGGTTGTTTATGACCGGGAGCGGTGTATTTCTGGAAATGGCAGTAGGACCTCTGGGACGAGGCAGAGGAGCTTGATTTTTTTCACAGATCATTCTGTCTCATACTGTCAAGACACAGTGTCAGTTCTAAGAAATGTGTAAATATATATCTTTAGACAAAGTTACCTACTGCAGCTTTAAGGCCAGTTACTTGTTCTGTGTCAGGGGCGGATCTAAATGATGCTGGGGGGGACATACTTGTATGTCCTTATAGTACTTGTATTTACTAATCACTTGTTTGTCCAAAAGCCTCTGACAGCCTTCAAATTAAACAATAATTTAGCAAAAAGTATATAATTGTAGATATAATCTGAGGTCCCTGAAAAACTTAGTTGCGGCCATGCGTCACACACTGCTTAACGCTCCACGGCTGCACGTGTGTGTGTCTCAGGCACATTAATAAGGCAGTCTGTCTGCAGCCCAGCAGAGTGGAGCAACTGAGCTGTCCAAGTTACATTTATTCAGTCAGAACAGGAAAATAATAAATTGGCTCCCATGAGAATAAGATTTCTAAATATAACTGCTTGTGTGACCTGTGTCAATGTGATAATTTCTGGTTTCATATTGTTATAGACTTCGCGTGGTACTAAATGGGGTAATTTTTCAAAATCTTGAAGATTGCTTATTGCAGATCACAATAAAAAGGACATTTTAAAGCAGAGACATTTCCAGTTTCTTTGGCAAAAAAGTGAGGGATGAGAAGGAAGAAGAGACTGTGAGATTTGAGAAAGAATAATAAAGAGACCAGGAGGGTCACAAGTGAAGGAGGCCACTAAGTGCAACAGCAACAGATGAAGAAATGAGTGAAGATGAGGAAAATGATGTTAGCGTAAGCAGTGAAGATGAGAGGATTTTAGAGTCAGAGAGAGAGAAAGAAGACATAGAAAATTGATGAAGCAAAGAAGGAAGGCACAGAGTCAGGTTTTAATTTTATGTTATAATAAAAGCAAATCCTACAACGGAGAATGCAGTAAAAACTGTATTAGATCATTCTAATTGTCACGATATTTTTTAGATCAACAAACTTCAATGAAGAGGTCCAGCAACTTTATTTAATGAGTGGTAGGTAAATAATATTTCCTTAAATATTATTTTACAAAATAAGGATAGCTAATTAAACAACATTACAAATGAAATATCGAAAGGTTTATTTCTAATTCAACAAATCATTCTTTAAAATATTATTTTATTAAAATATTATATAATATATAATTTTGTATCTACTCATCTGATTTTGCATTGTGATTGGTTGTTTGAAGACGTACCAATTATTGTTCCAAATTACTAATTAGTTCTAAGAATAATTTTAGAACAAATTAGTTTTAGAACTAAGTTATAAAACTGATTTGTTCTCATTTCCAAATTCCTCAAGAAACCTTGATTCTCACTGAATGGTAAAATTGCATAATTGTATTGATAATAGTTTTCAACCATTTTTATTGGATTTCTTGTTCTTTCATTTGTATATAGTTTGTTTGTTTTCTTTATTCCTCCATCTCTGCTCAGTAATTTTAGCTTAATTGTTCTAGCCTAGTAAAGAGTTTGATGACTGAAATATGATTAATTTACAGTTGAATTGTTTCTACTAATACATTCTGATATTTTTAAGAGAAGTGTTGTGGATTTATTCCCTGTGTGTGCAGAGTTTGCTGTTCAATAATGCCAGTGCTCAAATCGTCCTAATAACACTGCCATATTGGGCTGGTATTCCTAGGACAATACGTGACAGACCAAATGGTTATTTAATTAAATATTTAATAATATAAGCATCCTGATTGCACAAAGATTAATTCTACCTTCAACAGTTGTGTGGTGGTGTGTCTACATGTCACAGCCTACCTGAGTATTGGTGCTGACCATGTCCATCCCTTTATGATCAGACTGTACCCATCTCCTGGTGGCTACTTCCAGCAGGATAATGCATAATGTTACAAAGCTCAAATCCTCTCCAACTGGTCTTTTGAATATGGCTAGTGGACTGTACTCCAACGGTCTCCATAGTCACCAGGGGCCTCATGTACGAAAGAGTGTGCAGCTTTCATACTAAAAGTTGGCGGTATGGAGAAATTCTGAAACTTGCTGCATACAAAAAAAAAATAAAGTTCTATGAAACCGTGCATAGACGTGCCACCGCACGCGTAGCCTTCATACAATCCAATTTGCGGTGAATTCTGTGCAACTGCACGTGAATATTCCTCCCATATTTCTATAAGAAAGTTTATCACCACACAACAATTCGAAGTACATCAAATCTTTAAAACCATTCAGGACGTCCCATAAAAAAGCAGACAGACAGAAAAAACATCACCTTAGAAGCCAGCCATTATGCACGGATAGTGCTTATAGTTTGTTCCCTACACAAATGCTATAATTAGAAACATTCTAATTATTTTTATAGTATAAAGGAATCATCAGTTGAGGAAGCCAACGTGCCATTGCATTTGTGGGACACATTTACTCATCACAAACAGGTTGCACGTATGAAGATGCTTTCAATTCACAAAAGCAAATAAATTTACAGATGGTGCAAAATGCTGCAAATTGCAATATATTGTTTACCATTTTAGCCACAGTTTAGGGGAATTTAATGTATATCTGAGCAACATACCGATGAGGCTATCCCATATGGCTGGCATGGCCCGGCTCAGGGATGACGGTTAAATATCCGACCTGTGAGTCAGCTGCCTCTGAAAAGCAATGGTTGAAAGTACCACAGCCTAGGGAGAACTTTAACTGGCATCAGCGACCCATGGGTTCTCCTGATTCTTCCTCTGTAACAATAGTGTCAAGTTGATTGGCCTTGGAAATCTAAACCAGCTGATAAGCCATGCATCATCATATGCCAACAGATCAGTACAATCTCTAAAAAAAATGCGCCCTCTAACTTCTTCCATTGGCGATGTCCTCCAGCAGTGCCAAAACAGCCATCATTCCACAATTACGTGCAATTTTATGCAGCTATCTATGCCCAACCATGAATCATCACACCTGACTTGTTTAGAATTAATCTGTTGATCCGACACAGTTTTCTTTTTCAGTGAGATTGAAAGTGCCTCTTAGATGATTAACATACATTTTACGGTCCTCAGTGCACAGACCGATGCGCATTTGCATCTACAGGTGTTAAAAACAAAGGAAAATGTACAGTTTACATCCAACTGAGGTTGTTTCCATTATTTTCTTAGGTGTGTTACGTTATTGAATGATGCTAAATGTTATTCAGTTTCATCACACAAGTTTAAACCATAAAAGCTCACATTCATGAAAAAACATAAGGTTTGATGCTCCATGAATTAAATACAACTGAATGGAGTCATATTTCAGTGTATTTAGGAGAGGTTTAGTTCTCTGTAGTTTGTTAATGTCGAAAAAGTTTGCATGGCTCCGGCACATTTTCACGGCAGGTCAAAGGTTTGCATGGAGTTCCGCACACTTTTGCGCAACATTCATATTTGTACATGGCAAGTTGCGCATAAAACATTGCACCGCAAGGTTTTTGTGCTTAAGTACGCTTCGTAAATGAGACCCCAGATCCCAATACAAAGATTCAATCACATCTGAGACGTGCTGGTCCAGGATATTGCATCATATACACTACCAGTCAAAAGTTTTAGATACACTTTCTCACTTAATGGGTCTC
The DNA here is from genome assembly GCF_021462225.1 of Girardinichthys multiradiatus. Classification (NCBI taxonomy): domain Eukaryota; kingdom Metazoa; phylum Chordata; class Actinopteri; order Cyprinodontiformes; family Goodeidae; genus Girardinichthys; species Girardinichthys multiradiatus. The sequence continues at coordinate 7,327,531 of NC_061797.1, read as the reverse complement.
TTTATTTTCATGACTATTTACATTGTAGATTCTCACCAAAGGCAACAAAATTGTGAATGAACACACATGGACTTATATAGTAAACAAAAAGTGTGAAATAACTGTGAACATTTTTATATTTTAGATTTGTCCAAATAGCCACCCATTGCTTTGATTCATGCTTTGCTCTCTTGGTGTTCTCTCCATGAGCTTCATAAGGTGGTCACCTCTCTGGAGCTCAGCCTCGCAAAGGCGTTTGGAGTGAAAATGTCCAGACTCGTTGGTCAACGACCTGTCCCTCCCTCCAAACATGATCAGCTGGTAATGAAGTTCACTGACCAATGTGCCTTCCAGGCGGCTGTGGCGACGAACAACACCGCCTTATTAGCGTTTAGTATCTCCAAAAAGGTGGAAGAAGCTGACTTGCCAGAAGAGCTGAAAAGCTTTATCTGCAAGGCCGCTGATGCCATCCTTAACATGTCGGCGGCTTCAGCGTGTTTTTCCCGGATTGCTGCCTGGTCAACGATGGTTCAGAGAGCCACTTGGCTTTCACCCTCGATACTGGAGGATCTACGGAAGGACATACTGGAAGGTCCCATCTCTCCAGATGCGCTGTTGGGTCCCAACTTCCAGACCATCCTGGATAAGTCACAAAAAACTGATGAGGTCCAAGAGACTGTTCGTCATCTCGTGCAGCCACAGCCCGACTCCCGCACCCCTCGTCTCTCTGGCCGCTGGAGGGATTGCCAGGGCCAGTGTCAGCAGCAGAGGCGCACCACTGCTGCTGCAGCTTCCCGCGGTGCCCCGCCATCAACCTCCTCCTTTCGGCTTCAGCAGTTTTTCCCTGTGTGGCAACCCGTGGCTCAGCGTTTGCCCAGAGGGGGGATGGGTGGGAGGAGACAGCCCAGGAAATTACTTATTGAGGGGAATGTGTGTGACTTTAAATATATGGTAAAATGTTTTGAAATAAAACACAAACAGTTTTCTGAGAGCAAGATTCCGACAGATTCCAACTTGCCTGACAGATCAATCGATCTCACAGCAACTCCTCCGCACACATTCCCTGCACAGAGTGGATCTGCATCCTCTAAACTGTCTTTTAAGAGGAGCCGCTGCCCCACAGTTTCTACAACTAATGATGCCGCTTCTGAGCAGCCCGAACCCAGAGAATCTCTTTGCGCCCCATCAGACTCATCTCAGTCCTGACATGAGCCCGGAACCTAAGTGTTGCATAAAGCTCAAAGGACAGCCCTTTCTGTCCATGCCCCCTATAGGTCTCCGAGACGAGGGACGGCGGTAGGGGCTCACTCTTGACTGGTGTCCATGAGAACCACAGCACAGCTGGGCAAATGCACGCCCACTTTCAGAGTGCTACTCAGAGTGGCAGAGCGCATGTTCCCAGGACATGTGGATGGATCGGCTGATAAGCAAGGGTTACACCCTGCAGTTTGTGACCCATTCTTCTCCGTTCAGAGGGATATTAGAGACGGTCCTGTCATCCCTACAGCAGAGCTCTATTCTCTAGTCAGAACTGCAGGAACTCCTGATGAAAAATGTAAATTCCAGGGTTCCCCACAGAGTGGAAAACAGTGGCTTTTATTCCCATTATTTCCTTGTCCCAAAGAAAACAGGGGGAATGAGACTTCTCGATATGTCACTGTTCAACAAATTGATCAGAGACAATTCCACATGCTGATAATCAGACAGGTGCTGCAAACTGTTCACCAGAACGACTGGTTCATTCCATAGATCTGAAGGTCACATATTTCCACATGCCCATCATCCCCAAACACAGGAAGTATCTGCGTTTCTCCTTCCAGGGGATTTCATATCAGTACAACCGCCTGCCGTTCGGCTACTCTCTCACTCCTCCACGTTTTCCAAACGTGTGGAAACAGGGCTGGAGTCATTGGGTGGGGATGAGAGTCCTCTTTTATCTGGACGATCTGCTTTCACTGGCTTGGTCAAGAGAAGAAGCATCTGTGCAGACCAGGAAGTTGGTGAAACATATGCTAAAACTGGGTTTCTCCATAAATTAGGGAAAAAGCTCCGTTCTTCCATCCCAGATGATCGTTTATCTCGGTGTGGAGCTAAACTCAGTCACAATGAGAGCTCGATTATCACAGTCGAGAGTAGACGCGCTGTCAGCGCTTCTCCGCCGTGTCAAACCTCACAGTGTAGTGACAGCCCTATCAATTATGCGACTGCTGGGAATGATGTCAGCAGCTCACGGGGTTGTTCCGCTGGGACTGCTTCACAGGAGACACCTTTAAAGATGGTTCACCCGCCTGCGCATAGATCCTGTTCGCTAGAAAAGGCGCATGATCTCTGTTCCTATTTCAGTGGGAGCTGACCTTGCCCACTGGGGAAATCCCCACAATCTGTCAGAGGGAGTTCCCCTCAGCAGACCTACGTCACAGGTCTCAGTGTTCACACTGTCCACTGTCAGGGTGGGGAGGGACATGTCAGTCTCAGGCGGTGGAATCACAGTGGCCAGACCACATGTCTCTCCACATAAACGTGCTGGAGCTTCTCACAGTGTGGAAGGTGACACAGCACTTCCCTCCTCTGCTGCGGGATCCACACAGACAACAGAGTTACAGCAGCATATATAAATCGCCAGGGAGGTGTGCGATCAGCTCAGCTGCTGAACATTGCCAGGCAGGCAGAACATTGCCAGGCAGCACTATCAGTGTTCCTCGTAGCCCCCAAGCGCACAGGCATTTTGTGGTTCCCAAATCTGCAGCTGCTATCAGGCTGCCCATGGCAGCTGCTGTTGAGGGAGGATGCGCTCCTCCAAGCAGGAGGGGCGATCGGGAGTTACCTGAATATAGGCCAGCGTCTCTGGGTCTGGCCACTGAACGGGAGAGCTTAGAGAAACTCAGCCTGCCGCAGGAGGTGGTGCGCACGATCCAGGGCGCACGAGCCGCTTCCACTACAGCTTTATATGCATCAAAATGTAAAGTTTTTGGGCGTTGGTGTGCAGCAATAGGTGTGGAACCCTATTTCATGTCCACTGGCCTGCATATTATCATTTCTTCAGCAGCTGATGAACAGGAACTTAGCTTTCAGCACAATTAAAACTTATGCTGCAGCTATTTCTTCCTGTCAGGAAGGTTTTGGGGACAGAACAGCCTTTAACCACCCACTGATGAATTGGTTTCTAAAGGGCGTGCATAGACACAGGCTAGTGTCACGCCCACTAATTCCCCAGTGGGATTTAGCGGTGGTCCTGCGCGCACTGGTTAAAGCCCCATTTGACTCCTTAGATCAGGCTCCACTGAAATTACTGTCCTCTGCAGCAGGTCTGTTTTCTCAGCCCTTTCCAGACCAGAGATATTTCTACTCTGTTCTGATGCTTAGGACACTTGGAGTGCGTAATTACGCATTCAAAAGACTGAGTTTGGTTTTATTATTTGCGAGGCGATGCTTCAGGTTGTGGTCTTGATGGACCCAGTGAGGCATAGACTACATCCTGCTTCGCCTTTAACCCACTAGCGATAGCCTTAAAGGGCGAAGCCTATTCAAAATAGAACATTGGTTACGTACTGTAACGCCAGATTCTGTGAGTATTAACGCAGCCCTTTAAGTTCTGGGGCTCACACTGTCCTAACTGGCTGAAGAAAAAGCTTTTTGGGAGCTGTTTGCCCGGTCTCAGCGTAATTTATATGGCCCGGGCTGGGGCCCACACAGCAGGTGGGCGTGGACTGAAATATTCTGTGCTGGGCTGAATACTAATAAATCAAGTCGTCAAATTTGTTTTTCACAAATTCTTTTGATTTTCTAGCACTTTAAAAACATAGGAAGTTGTTTTAAGGTCCTACCGGAAGTGGTGGGTTTTTTTTTTTTCGGAAAAATGCTTCCGTACACAGACATAGTATTGTCCACCCCCAATTGACCAGTATGTACAGAAACTAGAAACCCTCACCTTTCGAACGAGGTATGTCACGTGTTTGCCCGACGTTTTCCTGTGGCGTAATTTCCGTGCGCAACATAGGTTATAAAATTGGCAGTCTCAGCTGCTTTGCGCACAGGTGTCATTTTGCACAGCTGTAGGCAAAGTCAGCTTGTTGTTTTGCTTCGGCTGTGTTTTTTTTGTTGGGTTTCTTTCATAATAATGGCGCAAAAGAGGCAGATGACCGCTCTGGAAGCGTTGGAGGAATTCTTAGAGGATTCTTCAGACACAACCATGGATTTTGAGGAGGAAGAAGATGAGCAACTTCTTCTCATTGACCCGATTCATGAGTAAGTAATACCATTACTTTTTATTTCCAGCGTCTTTATATTACAAGGCTTTTATTTCAAAAAGAGATGACATGGTCTATTTACTATGGAGTTTAAACAAAAATTCAACATGGAAGACTCACCACCCCCGCCACGTCCAATCACTCCTCACTGGCAGTTCCAATCAACGGCAGGTCCGCACTCCTCCTCAGCCAATCATCTGCCAGGGCATCACTTTTAAAGACCCTCTGCATGGAAAACACCACTCTTCTGCTGTGCCTCTACGATCAGCTGCGACATGTCCGACTAGTTTCTGGCAACTTGGCGGTTCCTCGTACTGTTTGTGACGAATTCCGCCCTCCTTCCTCCTCCTCCGCTTGTAGGAGCGTTTAACTGGCCTCCTGCCTAATGGCTCCTTTTCCCCTCGTCTCAGCTACGGGCATGTGGAAAGCGTCTTAAGAACTCCTCCAATCCATCTACTAAGTGTTGCTGAAGTCGCCATGCCTTCACCGCGGCTCCCGCCGCCGTGTCACCCGGCCCAGCTTCTCCAGTGGTTTTCCTTCGATCTCGTCTCTCAAACCGATCTTCCTGCTCCCCAGGCTCCGACGTCTTCTTCTACGCCGGTCATCCCACAATCTTCCCTGCTTCATTCATCTCTTCCATGGATTCTCTCAAGAGTTTCATATCTGCTTTACTCAGCTCCTCCGGGAGTTCACCTCCAATTCTGCCACATCAGCATTTCCTCAACTCCAACAACGTTCAACTCGCTCCTGGCTCCTCCCACAGACATTCAGCATCGCAATGCTCGTCCTGGCTCGTCTCTAAGGGTGAGATGTATCACTCCATTGTCTTTCTGAACTGTTTCCTCATTCATATGCCCCTTAAGCACACTGTGTTTCCCACTCCTCGTTACATTAAGGTAGATCATATACTTCCATGCATTCTAACATTTCACTCAGGTGCCGCTCCAAATCCTGCAGGGCCAGCTCATTCATCTATTTTCTCTAATATACTATCTCCCAAGGTTGATCACTGTTTTGCTTTACCTGATGGCTTAACGCTGTGTTTAAATTATCTACTCCCCACCTTTCTAAGAATCCCTTTTGGCTAGCTTTCGGCTGCCTTTAAGCATTTCAAAGACGTCTTCTGCTCTGTTATCTGAGCGTAGAATAAGTGTGATACCTATTCCTCTCTTATCGTCGACCTTCTTTTCAAACATGGCTTCCAAATTTTTCTATCCTATCACAAATCCTTCTCTGCCAAAGCTGCGTCCAAACTTGCTCAATCATGAGCTGCCTAGACTGGTTTATTCTCACCACTGAATTTTGTCATGACGTAAGCTGCCTCTGATTCCTGCGGCTCAGTTGGCCTCGTCTCAGTTCTTTATGGTCCATACCATTTCAGTTAAAAATGATGGTCTCTCAAGCGGATGGTTCTCAATCCTTTCGTTGTCAGAGCCTTGCATGTGAACACATCATTATAGCTAAAAAATATACAGAACGTAAATACCTTAAGTAACTCTATCAATATGTTGCTTTAAATCTTTTGCTTCATTATTTAACATGAATTTTACCTTAAATATTTACAACCCCCGTTTATCCTTGACAGTCTTTCCCTTGAGTGCTTTTACCACGTTCGTTCGTTCGTCGTCTTCCGCTTATCCAGGACCGGGTCGCGGGGGCAGCAGACTCAGCAGAGACGCCCAGACGTCCCTCTCTCCAGACAATCCTCCAGCTCCTCCAGGGGGAGCCCAAGGCGTTCCCAGGCCAGCCGAGAGACATAGTCCCTCCAGCGTGTCCTGGGCCGTCCCCTGGGCCTCCTCCCGGTGGGACGTGCCTGGAACACCTCCCGAGGAAGGCGTCCAGGAGGCATCCGGTATAGATGCCCGAGCCACTTCAACTGGCTCCTCTCGATGTGGAGGAGCAGCGGCTCTACTCCGAGCCCCTCCCGGATGGCCGAGCTCCTCTCTAAGGGAGTGCCCGGCTCATTTCAGCCGCTTGAATCCGTAATCTCGTTCTTTTGGTCATGACCCAAAGTTCATGGCCATAGGTGAGGGTAGGAACGTAGACCGACCAGTAAATTGAGAGCTTTGCTTTTCGGCTCAGCTCTCTCTTCACCACAATGGACCGGCACAGCGCCCCCATTACTGTGGCAGCCGCACCGATCCGTCTGTTGATCTCCCGCTCCATTCTTCCCTCACTCGTGAACAAGACCCTGAGATACTTAAACTCCTCCACTTGAGGCAGGAACTCCCCTCCAACCTGAAGAGGACAAGCCACCCTTTTCCGGTCGAGTACCATGGCCTCGGACTTGGAGGAGCTGATCCTCATCCCAGCCGCTTCACACTCGGCTGCGAACCGCCACAGCGCATGCTGTAGGTCTTGGCTAGAGGGGGCCAGCAGGACCACGTCATCCGCAAAAAGAAGAGACAAAATCCACTGGTCCCCAAACCAGACCCCCTGGTCCATAAAAGTTATGAACAGGACCGGCGACAAAGGGCAGCCCTGCCGGAGTCCAACATGCACTGGGAACAGGTCCGACTTAGTGCCGGCAATGCGGACCAAACTCCTGCTCCGCTCGTACAGGGACCGGATGGCCCCTAATAAAGGGCCCCCGATTCCACACTCCTGGAGCACCCCCCACAGAGCATCACGAGGGACACAGTCAAATGCCTTCTCCAGGTCCACAAAACACATGTGAACCGGTTGGGCAAACTCCCATGAACCCTCGAGCACCCTGTAGAGGGTATAGAGCTGGTCCAGTGTTCCACGGCTGGGACGAAAACCACACTGTTCCTCCTGAAGCCAAGGTTCGACTATCGGTCGGACTCTCCTCTCCAATACCCTGGCGTAGGCCTTACCAGGGAGGCTGAGGAGTGTGATCCCCCTGTAGTTGGAACACACCCTCCGGTCCCCCTTCTTATAAAGGGGGAGCACCACCCCAGTCTGCCAGTCCAGAGGCACTGTCCCCGACCGCCATGCAATGTTGAAGAGGCGTGTAAACCATGACAGCCCTACAACATCCAGAGACTTGAGGTACTCAGGGCGGATCTAATCCACCCCCGAAGCCTTGCCACCTTGGAGCTTTTTAACCACCTCGGTGACTTCAGCCTGGGTGATGAAAGAGTCCAACCCCGAGTCCCCAGCCTCTGTTTCCACCACGGAATGCGTGATGGCAGTATTGAGGAGATCCTCGAAGTACTCCTTCCACTGCCCGATAATGTCCTCAGTCGAGGTCAGCAGTCTCCCGCCCCCACTATAAACAGTGTTGGCAAAGCACTGCTTCCCCCTCCTGGGGCACCGGACGGTTTGCCAGAATCGCTTCGAGGCCAACCGGTAGTCCTTCTCCATGACCTCACCGAACTCTTCCCAGGCCCGAGTTTTTGCCTCTGCCACAGCCCGGGCCGCAGCACGCTTGGCCTCACGGTACCCGTCAGCCGCCTCAGGAGTCCCACAAGCCAACCACAGCCGATAGGACTCCTTCTTCAGCTTAACAGCATCCCTTACTGCCGGTGTCCACCACCGGGTTCTGGGATTGCCGCCACGACAGGCATCGCAGACCTTACGGCCGCAGCTATGGGCAGCAGCATCGACAATAGATGCGGAGAACATGGTCCACTCGGACTCTATGTCTCCAACATCCCCCGGGATCTGGTCGAAGCTCTCCCGGAGGTGGGAGTTGAATACATCCCTGGCCGAGGGCTCCGCCAGGCGTTCCCAGCAGACCCTCACTATGCGCTTGGGCCTGCCAAGTCTGTCTGGCTTTCCCCTCCTCCAGCGGATCCAACTCACCACCAGGTGATGATCAGTGGACAGCTCAGCCCCTCTCTTCACCCGAGTGTCCAAAACATGTGGCCAAAGGTCTGATGATACGACAACAAAATCGATCATCGACCTCCTGCCTAGGGTGTCCTGGTGCCAAGTGCACTGATGGACACCCTTATGTTTGAACATGGTGTTCGTTATGGACAATCCGTGACTAGCACAGAAGTCCAATAACAAAACACCACTCGGATTCAGATCGGGGAGGCCATTCCTCCCGATCACGCCTCTCCAGGTGTCACTGTCGTTCCCCACGTGGGCGTTGAAGTCCCCCAGCAGAATAATGGAGTCCCCGGGAGGGGCACTATCCAGCACCCCCGACAGGGACGCCAAGAAGGCCAGGTACTCTGCACTACCACTCAGCCCGTAGGCTGAAATGATAGTCAGAGACCTGTCCCCGACCCGAAGGCGCAGGGATACGACCCTCTCATCCACTGGGGTAAACCCCAGCACGAGACGGCTGAGCTGGGGGGAAACAAGCAAACCCACACCAGCCCGCCGCCTCTCCCCGTGGGCCACTCCAGAGTAGAAGAGAGTCCAACCCCTCTCAAGGAGATGGGTTCCAGAGCCCACGTTGTGCGTGGAGGCGAGCCCGACTATTTCTAGTCGATATCTCTCGACCTCCCGCACAAGCTCAGGCTCCTTCCCCCCCAGCGAGGTGACATTCCACATCCCTAGAGCCAGCCTAAGCATCCGGGGATCGGGCCGCTGAGGTCTCCACCTTCGTCCGCCACCCAATCCCAATAAGGTGACGGTTCAAGGAGGGGCTTTTACCACGTATATTCATTAATTTGTAACCATTGCCTTCTATATTTTTTCCGTACAATAAATTAAATGCAATGCAAAGTATTTTAATCGTCTGCGACTTTACTTGGCTTATTATATTAAAACTAGTAAACCTTTGTATTAGCTCTCTCTAGCGGGGGGATGTACTTTTAAAAGCAAACTGTTTGCTCCATAGAACACCTAAATATTCATTTATGCATTCGAACATTTATACAAACCTTCTTCCTTTATTAATCAGGCGCTAAGGAACCATTTACTTTTTAATATACATCTTATCTATATTTTATCCCATCTAATCGTGGAGCACACTTTCTTTCTGCATATCGGGTTGGCGCTGCGTTGTTTAGTTTGAGTCAACTGATTTACAGCACTTTTCTGGTTTAAGTGTTTTCAAATTTGAGCATTAACTGCATTACTGCCGCAGCAAAATAACAAACTCTTACTAAACAATCCATGTACTGTCAATATTAGTAAGTTCCTTTAATGGATGTAGCTCTTACCTCCAGCGAATCTTGGCTGGCTGTCACTCATAACTCCATCATTTCTGCCAGTCATGTTCCAAGTTTCTAATCCAGTCCTCATGCCCTGTCTTCTTCCTCTTTCCCAATTTGCCAAACACTGCTGTCTCTCAGGTATATCTCTTTCTACTTTCAAACCTTATTTATTTGCCTGGCCGACTCTGAGCATTTTTGTGCATTGGTTTACATTCAGTCCTAGCTTCATCACTCATTGCTTGAACTTCATCGTTTTAAGCCACCCTACAGCCGCAGCTCTTTTAGCAGGCATCAATTTTCATTGAAAGATCATCTTTCTGAGCCCACTCCGAGCCTTTTCTTTCATTACGCATTAACCTCTCCTCAAATACATCTCAAAACATTGTATACCGCAATGCGCATAATTCACCAGGTCGCTCCTTTATTTCTCGGCCTCTGAATCTGGTTAATTCCGTCCCCTTTCTGCTAGATTTGGTTTCTTTAGACAAGTTTGCCGCTCTGACCTGTTTTCCTGGTCCGCTGTTCTGCAGAACCGGAATGGTATATCTTTCCTTTATGATGACGTCGTCACGTCAGTAGACTCCATTCAGTTTTGCACGGACGCAGCTTCGTCCGTGGGTTTTGGGGGATTTCTTCAGGGTCCATGGTTCACTGCCATCTGGCCACTTTCTTTCCCCATTCCAAACCATCAGCCATTATGAGATAATCTCCATCTCTATTGCATGCTGCGCCTGGGGCAACTAATGGAAGTTTATGCGACAATGCAGCCATAGTCGAAGTAAATAAAGGCCGAGCCTCTTCTAAGTCAAACATGCCAGATACCACCTTGAAGACCTGATACTCGACTAATTCATCCCTCATTCCTCTATTCTAGTCAGCTAATTATTATTGTAATTCAGGCTTGGCTCCCTCCGCTCAAGTCTGATTCGTTCGCTTAGCAAACTTTTTCAAACTTTTGATTCGCTCATAATACTCCTCTTTACCCCGTTTGCATTCCTACCTTCTTAGCTTTTATTACTTATTGCTTGAATATCCGACATCTCAAACTCCCTTACTTTAAGAGCCGGCATTAACTTCTCTTCTAAGGGCCACTTTTCAAACCCATTCCAAGCCTTTCCTCAAATCATTCCATTAAACTTTTACTCTAAGGTCTATAAAATCATAGCATTCCTAAGCCAGATCCGAGGAGACTTATCACTCCTCCCATCTTAAAAGTTCTTCTCCTAGTGCTCCGTTCAGGCCCTTCTTCATCTCACTTAAAATTTCTTCTTTCCAGCGCCTAGCTTTTAGCTTTTATAGCTTCCTTAGAGTAGAGGAATTTACTACCCCATCAAGCTCATTCGATTCTGCTAGAGTCCTAACTACTCCTCACCCAAAGTTCTATCCTGATTATTTTAAATTTATGTTAAACATTCTAAAAGAAAGGTCCTTGCTTTTATCTTCATTGCTCGTTTTAACGGTCCATCCTGCCCTTTTCATGTCATGCTAAATTCGCCATCAAACAGCACAAACTCATTTCGAATCGGGGCGGTCACTTCAGCTGCCTCACCAGGAGTTTCGATTTCTTCACTCCAACAACTCGGCCACTGGTCTCCTCAGCGTTCTCTTTGTATTTCTGTCCTGACCTCCAATCTGTCTTATCCACTTAACGATTTATCAGTTCTTAGGTAACAACTCTCACAATTACTGGTGGTGGTCGGCCTTATCCAATCCTTTCCTCTAGCTAGATCAATTATTAATCTTCTCACACACGCTATTGGCAGGCGTTTCATTCAGCCGTCGGGCTCAATCGGCATTGGCAGGCATTTCTTGCAGCCGTCGAGCTCAATCGCCATTGGCAGGCGTTCCATGCAGCCGTCTGGCTCTCACACGCCATTGGCAGGCATTTACAAACATGCCTTGGCAAGCATCTCAATCCTAAGCCTTGTCAGGCATTCATCTAACTACCTTGACACTGCCAGGTGCAGCCGATCAGCACCCGACCTGGCATCGGCCATCCACGCATCATCAGTCAGGCTAAGCCCATTCGAGACTAATCATTATAAAATTTTGGTCTGCGTTTTACTCCCCGCTCATCTCAGATAATCAATAACTAATCTCCTTCAGTTTAGCCTCAGCCTGGCCTCGGCCCTTTTGGGGGAAGACGTACCTAATCATAATCCTAAGATGTTTATTCAAACCTACTTCATCCTCAGCGTTTAAGTCTCTCTCAGGGGTCCGAGCGCCAAATAAATAATCTTTTATTAATAAATTCTTTAACCGTCTTCTTGTTGTTTCTCCTTTATGTGAGTCTTTCCAGGTTGAAATGAAGTTTAAACGAAAATTCAATATGGAATACTCATCATCCCCGCCACGTCCAATCACTCCTCACTGGCTGCTCCAATCAACGGCGGGTCCGCACTCCTCCTCAGCCAATCATCTCCCGGGGAATCACTTTTAAAGACCCTCTGCATGGAAAACACTGCTCTTCTGCTGTGCTTCGACCCTCCACCACCCCCTTCTCCACCATAGGCTCCCAACTCCTTCCATACCAAGGCCTACACAACCACCAGGATCGGATCCCAGGGGGGGAAGACGTACCTAATCATAATTCTAAGATGTTTATTCAAACCTACTTCATCCTCAGCGTTTACATCTCCCTCAGGGGGTCCGAGCGCCAAAGAAATTATCTTTCATTAATAAATTCTTTAACCGTCTTCTTGTTGTTTCTCCTTTATGTGAATCTTTCCAGGTTGAATTACTTTTGTAACCAGAAAACTTAGCAATGACCCTGCGTCCCTCCCCCTACTCCAGCACAACAAAAAAATACATACCAGTCCTGTATGGTGACTGGTTGAAAGCTTGTTATGAATCTGTTTTATTATTAACACTTTACCAATTACACCACTGTTTCATAACATTGCTGTTTTGTGTTATTTGGCTATTTTTGGAGTACAGTGGCAAATAATTTATCATCTTGTAAACAGAAAACGTAGCTATGAACTAATCTATTTCTATATTTTTACAGCCAGGAGGACGCATGGCCATCCGGCACAGCAAAGGCCATGGTTCTCGACCGAAAAAGGGTGGCTTGTCCTCTTCAGGTTGGAGGGAAGTTCCTGCCTGAAGTGGAGGAATTTAAATATCTCGGGGTCTTGTTCATGACTGAGGAAGGAATGGAGTGGGAGATCGACAGACGGATCGGTGCAGCTGCCGGAGTATTTTTTTATTTTGATATCTTTATTTTGTTTTTATGATACATATAGCATTAAAATGCTATTAACCCTCCCGCAGTCCTGGAGAGGTCGCATGCACCCCGGGTGCGCCCGCTCGAGTTTTCCCCTGTCTCTTTTGTGGTTTTCCCACACACCGGGCTACAGTTAGCCCTCCGCATCACATTTCCAACATTAGCCGAAATTATTAGTAGGGGTCGGAGGGACCCCTGGTATGCTCTTCTCACACCCCGCTCTTTCCCCCCCAGGTGGGGTCGGAAGGACCCCTTGTGCGTTTGTATCACTGCCTTTCCCAAAGGGAAGTGTGTGGGGGGGGGGGGGTCCTCCATCTCCATCACAGGGACCCCTAGTGTGTTCTTGTCACACCCGGGGACACGTGGACCCTGCTGGGGTTGGAGAAAGGGATCGGTTGTCGGGGTTAGGTGGGGTAGTGGACAGATGGAACCACCCCACACCAAGTTTATTCCTTGTACATATTCGGACGGACAGGGTGTGTATTTGTTTGTTTATTTATGGACCTCCTGCCCTCCTCTTCTCTGTTATTAGTGTTTTATTTTTGTATTCCCTCACCGCCTTGAGTGCGTGTGTCTTACAGCCTCGAACCTCTAAGGCATCGAACCTCTTGGAACCTGTATGCTCGTAACCCACCTCCTTCATTGAAAGAGGAGGAGGATGTGGCAAAAGAGATCTAAGGGGTTAAAGAGAACTAAGGGGGGAAAGAAAACTAAGGCGCAAAAGAGAACCAAGGAGCACTCTAGCGCACGATAAAGTCTTGCGTGGTGAACAGGCTGAGGTCTCCTCCTCCTCTTCTTTCTCTTGGTACTCCTCGGCATCCTACCTGTCGTCCTGGTTGTGTCGGTCTTCCTTGTCGTCCTAGTCCTCATCCTTATGCTGCTGTTCTTCCTCCATCTTATCCTCCTTTTCCTGGTACTCCTCTTCGGCGTCCCGGTCATCCTCGTCCTCATCCTTCTCCCTCTCCTTCTCCTAAAACCCCTTTTACTTCTCTTTGTTGTTCCGATCGTCCTCCTGTTCATCTTTCCCCTCCTTCTACTCCTGCCGGCTTCTACACCTCGTCATACCGGTCATCTTCGATCGTATCCTGATCCTTCTCCTAGTCCTCCTTGCACTCCTATTTGTTGACCATGCCATCCCAGCCTACGTTGCACTCATCCTTCTCCCTCTTCTTCTCCTACAGCCCCTTGTACTTTTGTTCGTCGTTTCGGTCATCCTCGTTGTCCTCCATCTCATCTTTCCCCTCCTTTTCCTCCTCCTGCTATAGCTTGTTGTACCCTTCGTGCTTGTACACATCCCCATCCTTCTTCTACTCCTCCTTGCACTCCCTGTTGTTGTCCCGACCGCTCTAGCCTTCCGCGCCTTCCCTCTTCATCTTCTTCTTCTCCACCACAACCTCCTCCTCCTGGTACCCCTTGACATTGTCCCGGCTGTCTTCACAGTGTTTGTGCTCATGCTCGTCCTAATACTTCCCTTTCTTCTACCCCATCTTGTACACCTAGCTGTTCTTTTCCTTCTCTTTCACCCACACCTCCTCGTAACCCTCGTCGTCCTCTGCATCCTCGTCCTTCTTCTACTCATCCTCCTCCTTTTCCTTCCCCTTGTTCTGTTTATCTGTATCCTCCTGTTCACTTTCCTCATCCACTTCCCGCAGCACGTGTGAACCCGGACCGCGAGGATTACTCCAACGTTGCGGAAGAAGAGATGGAGCTCGACGAAAACGGAGAAGGATGAATCGAAAGGAGGAGGAGCTACAAAGGGGAGAGCTACAGCAGAGATCAAAGAGAAGAATGAAGGGAACATGCAGACGGGCAGCTGGACAAGGAGGATGATGATACAGATGATGACCATGATGATGTGGTGGTGCGATGCCAACAACGATGATCATGAAGACGACGAGGAAAAGGAGGAGGAGGTCAATGATGACAGGGAAGATATCAACAGTGACGACTGTGAGCGCAATGATCACAACACCAAGGACGTAGGAAAACAACAAAGCAACGCAACGCGATTAGCCAAGGAACAGGGAGAGGAGGAGGAAGGAGCAGACAATGTACCAGTCGAAGAAGAAGAAGATGAGAAAGTAGAACAACAACCAGAAGATAAAGAAGAAGCAGAAGAAGATGATGAAGAATGAGAACAAGACGACGAACAAGACGTAGAAAAAGAAGAGGAACATGAAGAAGTACAAGAACAAGAAGTACAATGACATGAACAAGAAGAGGACAAAAGCCAAGATACTATTACCTTTCCAGAGATGGCAAAATACAATGGTATCCTCACCTGTGCCCGCAGCAGCAGCAGCAGACTCAACTCCTCGCTGTCCCACAGCTCTGGTGTCACGGCTCAAGTCGACCAGGCTCCCGATCCCCTCATGCTGGGACCGATGACATGCTTCCGGGTGTTTTACTTGCCCGAGGTGGAGCACCTGTTGCTCGAGGCCACCGTAAGGGGGTCAAGGGCTACCACGTGTGCAGACGTTCGCTCCGGGAGGCTGCTGCGGTGTCGGAGGGTTCGCACTAAGCTGCCCCTGTGTCTGTGTTTTTATTTATTTATTTATTTTTAATTTTATTTTTCTTTTGTTCAGTATTTGGGAATTTTCTCTCTTAATTTTGTGGTCTCTGGAACTGAAATGACTGAGTCACCCTGTACCATGATTTGGTGACCTTGCGTGTGAATAAAATATTATTTAATTAATTAATTAAAATAACAATAAAAAAAATAGACAGTGAACCTTGGGTTCAGCTTTTTATCGAAGACAAGTACACTTTGTGGCATAATATGCAATGTATATGCGTGAGTTTACGTAGCGGTAGAGTATACCTCGACAACCCGGCCGCAGGTACTAGCCATATGTCCGTCCGGGACGGTTGAGACACGCGGTGACGCCCGTTTGGGGAGCTATGCGGGGTTTTCTCGCCTTATGGAGAACATAAAGGACACAGATCTCCTTTTTTATCACCTACACTAACGTCACAAACCTTACTGAACATCTTGATGGAGAACCACGCAAAGCCAGACCAGGGAATGACCACCGTCGTCATCAAGATCATGGGTGGACAGATACATTTGAGTCCACACTTTCTAGCTTTGATGGCCGATGACTTTTAACATTGTGGGACGACCACAGCCCTGGCAATCCTGGAAAGTAAACAGGTCGAGTGCTCCTTGTACCGCGTGGGTGTGTCCCGAGGCTGTCCCTTGGAACAGAGTGTCCCTACGGCACGCATTATCAGTTTTTGTCTTTTCTTTTTTAGTTTTTTAATCAATAGCCTCTGAATGGAGAGTGAGAGGTGCTCCAATTGTGTCATTACATTGCACCTTTGTGTGACCTTGAATTTGAGTGTATTCCAAAGAAACAAGAATAACAAGAATAAAAATGAAACAAGAATAAAAATGTACTCCCCCCACCCTTCATATGCTGGTTTCATATTGTGTCATTTCACACACACACACACACACACACACACAAAGGGGTATTACTACAGGGTTTGTTATTCACGGCGAGAAGCAGACGGAGGCTGTTTCTTGAGCTGCTAGGCTAGGCTCCGTTTGACCTAGCACATGAGTGCTCAACCCTCCATGCTGTCCCAGAAGGGTCGGGTGGCCCCGGCTATGCTTTCATTTTATTTATTTATTTATTTATGTATTTATTTATCTTTACCTCTCCCCCCTGTCAGAGGGAAGAAGGATATGTTTTGTTTTTGGTTTCTTTTGTCTCTATGTCTTGGTTTCGGGGAATTGTCTCGCACCTCCTGTGATATCTGCCTCGCTCTGTTCAAGCGCTGAGTCAGGACTTCAGGAGGGTTAATGCACACAAAATTTGTAAAGAAAGACATAAAGAGATTTTTCTGCATGAACATACTGTGGTTCTATTTTGCACCTTTTAAATAGAAATATTCATTTTACTTTATACAGATAATTTAGCTTTAGTTATAAATTTCCCCCACACATGCCAGGTTTCCAAAAAATGTATATATTTAACTCAATATTAAGGGTAAAATTGCTTGTTCTTTGGAATATACACATTTTCAAAAATGTACCATTTCAGCAGCTCTTTTGAACGGCCCAGATCCTGAAAATTCGGTTTTCATCAAAGAGCCATAAGTCCCATCACTACCAAATGCCAAGTCAGGAAGCAGTTTTTTTCTTAGGAAGGTTTGTTGTTTTCAGTAGTCTTTGTGTTGTGAATTGTGTTGAGGTTTGAAAGCTGGCAGTATGTCAGTCCAGTACTGCTCTAATCTGTGGCACAACCACCAAGAACTGAAACTAAAAATAAGGCAAATTAATTTCTAACATTTAGGGTTCCTAAAAGTAGAAAGAACAAGCTTGATAACCTTGTACCTATTTGTCTCTCACTTAAAATGGTTGGCACAAAGTAGAAAGTCAAACGTACACAATGATGGACATTTGGGACATTAAAATTTGTATACCACAAGAAAGTACTCACATTCCTTTTACATAACTGCAAACATTAATGTACTTTAATTATTAGATTTCTTTAAACTTTCTAAGCAAAATAAGTGGGTCACCTTTGGACTTTTGTCTGAAATAAATGGTAATTTACAAATTATCTGATTTTTGAAGAAAAACAAGTTAAAAGATGGAAAGAAAGTAAACTTTCCTTTATTTAACACAAGTTAGCTGCCAAACATAATGGAGAAAACCACTCGCCTCCTGATGGATCTTATACTCTGGAAGCAAGACTGGCAGTTAACAAAAGAATCACAAGAGAATAAAATGTTATCATTCAAACTGTATTGGATCAGAAAAACGATTATTAACATTGTATCCATGCAGTGACCTTTTTCACTCCACTGAACACAGTCAGCTCCTTCAAAGCCAGAAAGGATAAAGACTTTGGAGCTCCCTTGTTTTTTGGTTGAACTCAACAAATTTTGAGTGCTGAGAACATGAACATCCGGGGCGGGGCCTAAGAAGGATCGATGTAAGATGTCTCCCAATTGCTTGGTGCTGACTGAAGTGACAACTTCTGATCGCACTGCAGGTCAAGGCTTCCGTGAGTGGACATTACCAGGAGGGAGCTCCTTCAAAGACAGTGAGTGGTAAATAATGTTCACAAAATCACGCCGTTCAACAGCTAAAGTGTCCGTCATTTTTTAAAGAAGAATATCCTTACACAACTCGCATTACAGGTGGTAAGGGATTACATTTGGATATCTTCCTCCAATAAGTTTGCGAGTTTGGGTCATTATTTTATGTTTTGCATAATCATGAAGGCAAACAGGCTAAACAGTTTTCCCCTGCTCTTCTGCTGATTTTGCACATGGAATTTGATTTGCACCTGGTTTGTAGATCAGCTTTGCCCATGCAACCCAGGTTGCACGTGGTTTTGTACACACAAACCTTTTGAAGATCAGGCCCTACTTTTTTTCTCCTCATTGCCTACATAACCCACTTCTTTAGGGCCAATTTCTGTGTCCATCTTCCTTTCTCTTTGTGCAGGCAACAGGCTCATGCTATTATTTTCTTTCAAAGTGATTGTTTGGCTTGCATTTTCTTTAAAGCTGCAGCTGCTCTTTGGAGCAATTATCATTATGAGAAATGGCTCTTGTACTGATCCCTTTGCAAATGTTCTTGAAATGAGACTCCTGCTTGGGTTTCCATATGTTAGACCACCTCCTTATATGAAGTGCTCCCTAGTGTGTATCCTCTACACAGCAATGAACAATGTACACGAAAGCTTTGCATGGCTCAGAATTTTATTTTCAGTTATTGCCGAGCTTAATAATTAGTCTTTGTTAATCACTGCAGTAAAACATGCAATCTTTCAATTTGTACATGATTGATTGGTTCTCTTGTCTGGCTGGATTATTCTGTGTTTTTGGAGATTGTTGGGCCCAAGCGGCAACAGGACAGTGGTAGATGCAAGATGGAGAAAGAAAATTCATTGAATAAAATGATGGACTTTCATTTTTTTTCTCAGTGTCCTGTCTGGCAGAGCAGCATTTAGAAATGTTGTCAGAGTGCCAAGAAAAAGCCCAACAAATTTACTTTCACAAGTGGAGCATTATGGCTATCTCTATAATGCTCCACTTGATATATATAAAAAACTTTATTAGAAACTGCTTTGGGATTATTTCAGATGCAATGGACATGGAAACGAAATGGAAACAGAAAAAGCAAGAAGGGGAGAGAGGTGGGGCAAAAAGGTTAAAGGGAGAGAAGGAGATAAGAATATAGGAGAGAAAGAAGGATAAAGAGAATACAAGATGGCACCCTAGAAGACTGCTTATATACCTGCAGAAAGCAATATATAACAACAACGTTACTGAAATGTACTTGGTACTAATGAATGCGACATGTATTTAGTGGCAACCACAGTTCAATATAGAGTATATAGCGTATATTTGTACATCTGTGTAACACTTGAATCCAAACACCTGTGGGTCTATGTGTCAGCACACTTTTGTGTATCTAAGGGTTCTCCATAAAAATATTCAATAGCGGGCATAAGATGCCATAGACCTGCCCCCTGGAACCCAAGACAGACATGGAGGAGATCGCAGCCACAGATGTCCGAAGGCCCTCCAGAGCACGTGAACCCCGGAAGGACTACCACCGGGACTACACGGTGCAGAAGCCACAGGGAGCTGCAACGACAAGCCCAAAGGCCCCACCGGCAGCCAACTATGCCCGAGCAGGTCTAGCCATGGACCCAGAGACTCGAGACCCTAGGATGCACCACCCCCCAGCAGAGGCTCAACAGAGCCAGGGGACCCATGCCCCACCAAGCAGCCACCGAGAGTGAGCCAGTGCACACCAGAGCACCCAGCCCCGGACACCGAGAACCACCAACACACTAGCAGGCAGAAACACCAGCTGACGGCAGAGAGTGTGGCGGGGGAGGAAATATGCCCCACATTTGATGGGGGTCGTAAGACGATCTATGGGGAGGCAGACCAAGGCACAACCTTGGTATGACACAAAAACTGGTGCACAGTCACAATCACACATTCCTACCCTCATGCATACACATAAAAATACTCACACCCACACACCCAACATAAAGACACACAACATTAGATGCTGTACAATCATTCATACCTCCTATACACACTCAATACAATACAATCCAGAGAGGGGGCCATGAACAAAAAAAAGACCGGTCCACTAGGTCAAAATGAGCCCATCAACCAGAGCTGCCCCAGGACGAAACGATCCCAACCCCTCAATGAATTCCGATATTAACCCCATGAACCTCCCACCTCCATGAACCCCAACATAAATTTCCCCACAGGGACCCCCCCAACCAGGACACAGATATTGAACACATGCTCCCGAAAACAAATGCCATGAATCCCCTCCCCACAGGGGCACACCCCCACAAGAGAGCTCGACCCTCGGAAAGCCGATGAAGACACATCCATACAGTGCCAGCTCTGCACACAGCCACCACTCCAAGCACCCCCTCTGGATCTCGCCCCAATACACAGCACGCTGCAACAGCAAGGCAAGGGCCCCGCGTAATGCAACAGAGCAGAAAACACCGAGCCCCGTATCCACACCAGATCCCGACCCAACACTAAGACGTAATCAACTCAAACAGCAAGCAGTCCCCGACCATGGAAGTAGCTGTCAAGAAAATGCACGTTATGAAGATGGGGTGTTTTGCGTATACCCTGAACATCCCAACACACTGTACAGCCCAAAAGCTGTACAGTGTGAAAAGAAAACTGGTCAGGGAGGCTACGGGCCAATTATATTGGTCAACTGCAAAAGCCCATTATGCTGTTAAGATTTCATCTAATAAACACGGACGTGCGGCCTTTACTTTGTTAGGCTTTGACTTGATGTTGAGAGACAGCTTCATGCTGAAGGGGGAAAATACAAAAGATATCCAGAAAGCTAAAACCAGACTAGCACCACATCCCAATTGTATCTGGTGCTGGTCAGAACATGCACAGAATTTTTGGAGGCAGGTGTTCAAGCCAAAAAAAGGGCATCCATTGCCAACTTTATTTATAAAAATAAAATAATAAAACAAATTTTTCTCGGCGTTATGCTGCAACATCTGTAAATTAAATAAATAAATTTTCTGCTATGCATCGTAATCAAAGGAGACTCACTGAATCAGGTGGGAAAACAGTACACATTATTTGACTGTTTTCTGGCATAGCTGAAACATGACACTAATAATATAACTCACCACACTTTCATGTAGTTCAACTTAAGACCTACCTACGGTGGCCGGGGGGTGCAAACCAACATTACAAAATCTAAAACACTTTTACAAACCTAAAGACAAATTAACATTCCAGAAAACAATTTAACAAGATGCAAAACATGTTTACAAGTACCGAAACAAATTTACATTTCAGAAAACAAATTAATATTTCAGAAAACAATTTAACAAGATGCAAAACACTTTTACAAGTACCGAAACCAATTTACATTTCAGAAAACAAATTAATATTTCAGAAAACAATTTAACAAGATGCGAAACACTTTTACAAGTACTGAAACAAATTTACATTTGACATAATCAACCGGAAAGGGAATGTACCAATGCCGAGGCTGACCCGGAAATGATGACGGTTGCACTCATTGTGTCCTTCAGGGGCTGCATCCTTCAAAGGCCATATTTGTAGGCCGATTACGTTACAGCGCGGCAACGAAGGCTGTCCCAATTCATGAATCATTCCGAGACTCCCTCAAATGTGTCCTTCTTTTGCCCAATTTGAAGGATGGGTTGTGAGTATTCTTCGCGGCCCATCATTTCCCATGCGGGTCGAAGCGGATTGGTCAAGCAGGGGAAGCCATGGTGGACCATAGCAGCAAAAGCTGTGAGTAAATTGTGGAAAATCACACTTTCTGTGACACAAATTAACTTCTACAATGTTTTTAGTGTGGGAATATAACTGTGTAGATGTAAAATATCTGCTTGATTTATCATGACATCACTTAATTTCAAACGTGCTCCGACGTGTTCGGAGTTTTCCGTTCCCGGCGTAGTAACTGGCTTGCCTCGCCAGCCCTACCGGCGGTGAGGCGAGCTAGCCCGGTAGAGATCTGACCGGACTATCGGCACTAAGCTCCCGCTGGCAGTCATCACAGTGAACGTTAAACACAAGTGATTTCTAACAGTTTATGTTATTATTTTCATTGTTACTGAAAATCAATTTAACATTGAGGATCACCCATCATGCTGCCTGGTCGACATCCTGGCCACAGGGATTAGCAAGTGAAACCACTGCCAAGACGCGTGTCCCAGGCCTTAGTGTGTCGTCTCTATATGAAGTCTTCTAAAGACCTTGGTATGTATAAAAATACTCGTACTCGTACTCGTCATCTTCCGCTTTATCCGGGACCGGGTCGCGGGGGCAGCAGACTCAGCAGAGACGCCCAGACGTCCCTCTCCCCAGACACCTCCTCCAGCTCCTCCACGGGGAGCCCAAGGCGTTCCCAGGCCAGCCGAGAGACATAGTCCCTCCAGCGTGTCCTGGGCCGTCCCCTGGGCCTCCTCCCGGTGGGACGTGCCTGGAACACCTCCCGAGGAAGGCGTCCAGGAGGCATCAGGTATAGATGCCCGAGCCACCTCAACTGGCTCCTCTCGATGTGGAGGAGTAGCGGCTCTATTCCGAGCCCCTCCCGGATGGCCGAGCTCCAAAATATATTTTTATAAAACAGTGAAATCTTTCTAATGACCAGTAATGTAACGACCAGCTTATAAGACTGCTTTAACGATACACAGCTTTTGTTTAATCTAATCCTCGTTTCTTTTCTTCTGTCTTCACAGGTCCTTCTCAAAATATTAGCAATATTGTGATAAAGTTCATTATTTTCCATAATGTCATGATGAAAATTTAACATTCATATATTTTAGATTCATTGCACACTAACTGAAATATTTCAGGTCTTTTATTGTCTTAATACGGGTGATTTTGGCATACAGCTCATGAAAACCCAAAATTCCTATCTCACAAAATTAGCATATCATTAAAAGGGTCTCTAAACGAGCTATGAACCTAATCATCTGAATCAACGAGTTAACTCTAAACACCTGCAAAAGATTCCTGAGGCCTTTAAAACTCCCAGCCTGGTTCATCACTCAAAACCCCAATCATGGTTAAGACTGCCGACCTGACTGCTGTCCAGAAGGCCACTATTGGCACCCTCAAGCAAGAGGGTAAGACACAGAAAGAAATTTCTGAACGAATAGGCTGTTCCCAGAGTGCTGTATCAAGGCACCTCAGTGGGAAGTCTGTGGGAAGGAAAAAGTGTGGCAGAAAACGCTGCACAACGAGAAGAGGTGACCGGACCCTGAGGAAGATTGTGGAGAAGGGCCTATTCCAGACCTTGGGGGACCTGCGGAAGCAGTGGACTGAGTCTGGAGTAGAAACATCCAGAGCCACCGTGCACAGGCGTGTACAGGAAATGGGCTACAAGTGCCACATTCCCCAGGTCAAGCCACTTTTGAACCAGAAACAGCAGCAGAAGCGCCTGACCTGGGCTACAGAGAAGCAGCACTGGACTGTTGCTCAGTGGTTCAAAGTACTTTTTTCGGATGAAAGCAAATTCTGCATGTCATTCGGAAATCAAGGTGCCAGAGTCTGGAGGAAGACTGGGGAGAAGGAAATGCCAAAATGCCAGAAGTCCAGTGTCAAGTACCCACAGTCAGTGATGGTCTGGGGTGCCGTGTCAGCTGCTGGTGTTGGTCAACTGTGTTTTATCAAGGGCAGGGTCAATGCAGCTAGCTATCAGGAGATTTTGGAGCACTTCATGCTTCCATCTGCTGAAAAGCTTTATGGAGATGAAGATTTTTCAGCACGTCCTGGCACCTGCTCACAGTGCCAAAACCACTGGTAAATAGTTTACTGACCATGGTATCACTGTGCTCAATTGGCCTGCCAACTCTCCTGACCTGAACCCCATAGAGAATCTGTGGGATATTGTGAAGAGAACGTTGAGAGACTCAAGACCCAACACTCTGGATGAGCTAAAGGCCGCTATCGAAGCATCCTGGGCCTCCATAAGACCTCAGCAGTGCCACAGGCTGATTGCCTCCATGCCGCATTGAAGCAGTCATTTCTGCAAAAGGATTCCCGACCAAGTATTGATTGCATAACTGTACATTATTATTTGAAGGTTGACATTTTTTGTATTAAAAACACTTTTCTTTTATTGGTCGGATGAAATATGCTAATTTTGTGAGATAGGAATTTTGGGTTTTCATGAGCTGTATGCCAAAATCATCTGTATTAAGACAATAAAAGACCTGAAATATTTCAGTTAGTGTGCAATGAATCTAAAATATATGAATGTAAAATTTTCATCATGACATTATGGAAAATAATTAACTTTATCACAATATGCTAATATTTTGAGAAGTACCTGTATTAGATGCACTTCCCCTCGAACCCACTGCAGCCTGGGCCAGTGTACTTCCTGACACCAGGGAAATGTGGACTTTTTGGTGTCTCTTGAGAAGGCCTGCAGAAACAGGTGAATTTTCTGATTGATGAAGGAATGTCGTCAGGGAAGGGGAGCAATGAAGTCATCAGCTACATGGACCACTTCTTCACTCATACACAACTCCACACTAAACATCCACTTCCTGATTGCTGGCCACAATTAATTTGCCCCGGACTGTGGCTTTGGCTTATCAAACAAGCATGTAAGAGGACCGTTGGTTACTTACTGTAACCCCAGATTCTTGGTATCCTATTACCAAGAATGATGGCTATGCCGGCACTATCCGCCTTTGCCCGGCTTGTCATACTGGCTATATTATGAGCTATGACCTGCATGTCATCTGCGAGGGCTGCCTCGTTCCCGATCACGCTAACCTGGCCCTGACCCCACAGTCCACCTGCCCTTTCTGCAGGCGTCTTCCTCCGGAGGAGAAGCAACGGCGGCTAGACATTTTCTCCCCACTAGAAGGGGAATTCCCCGTTGCGGAAAAATGCTCCATCGAGGAGGCATTGGACATCTTTCATGCTGGGCGGGAATCGGACGCTTCTGCCCCCGAAACAGTGACTGACAGCATCTCCACTCCCCTCCTCCGGATGGAGGACGAGAAGGCAGGTGCTACACCAGTCCATGCTCAGGGCCTCCCGATGTCGGCGACCACCCCACTTATGACAATGGACGCGCTTGTTAGCGCGGTGCCGGACATCATAGCAAAGGTAGCTAAAGGTGTCTGTTCCCACGCCTTTAGCCCAGCTTCCTCCTGTGACCTGGTGGAAAGATTTGCCCCGGCTCATCCAACCCGCCGACAGATGTGGCTTCGGCTCTCCTCCATTCCAGAGGATTTTAAGAGGGAGTTACTGGAGGGACCGATCAGTCCGGATGGGCCATTCGGCCCTCATTTCCAGTCTGTGCTGGGGCAGATGCAGACCTCTCAAGAGGATCTTGAACAGGTCAGGAGACATGGTCTCTTAGTCTCCCCGGCATTTAATAGACTGGACCTTTAAGTGAGAATTATCTAAAAACAAGAAGAAACCCAGCCAATCACCAGGATGCAGACATTAAGTTGCAGCCATGATGCAATTTGCAGACATAAGTAATAAAAATAACTTGTAATGCAGTGCTGTCAAACTAATTTTACCTCTGTTAGCTGCACATTCCTGGACGTTTTCATGTGTTGTTTAACCTGTTTGTTAAATATAGTTTTTTTTTTTGTATTGTCTCCTGTGTTTGTCTTGTGTAAAGCACTTCATGTTGCTCACTGTGTATGAACAGTGCTCTATAAATGGCAGATTTATTGATTTGGCGCTATCTGATTGATGTTTGCTCTTTTCACTGAAGATTCTGCTGCTAAGTGAGCCAAGTACTCAGTGCAACTCAGTGTTGTGTTATGGTTATGCATGCCTGTGAAACCATAAAATGTTGAAACTGCGACTTTCTGCCGTCTGACTGGAAACGTATTTTATCAGAAGGAAATTATTAGTCAGTCTGATACAAAACTGATGCATCTTGGTAATCACTGAGGTTCAAAACTGCATGAACCTGTTGCATCTGTGAGACTGTGTGCAGGATGCTTGTGTGTGTGTACTTACCTTTTTGTCCACAGGGTGGCTCCGGGCATGCAGACTGCGAAGGTGTTCTCCATCTGTCATCAAGGTGAGCTTTAAAAGGTGTTCGGAGACACCAGAGTATTCTCACTCACTGTGTGGTAATCAGGCCTCCTCTCTTGTGACTTTTTTAGTCATAGTAACTTACTTACCTTCTCTATTTTCCTCCTCCTGGCAAAACCGCAACTAATTCTCAAATGTATGTTCCTTGGACCTACCTTCACTGGATAACTCACCTTCTTCATGCTCAGGAAGAACTTACCTTTCGTCTCCCTCAAAAGAACCTCCTCGCCCCTTTCTCCCAGTCGCACCTCGGACCACCCTCCATCACCGACTGTTACAAGAAACAATCGTTACACACTGAGCCTTTCCGGACGTGCCAACCTCTGCCTCCACAGATGCACTTGCTCCCCTTTCTCACAAATCCAACCTCAGCCTCCAGTAAGACTCTACATACATTCCTGTATCTCCATATTGAACTTTCATCCAGTCCCATTACTAATGTTTCTCTCTCCAGAAGAGTCCCCTGAAGCTCCCTGAAACAGTCTTCACCGATCTGCATTATTGTGGCTTATAATAAACCTTTTAAACTGGTTCTTGCACTATGACATGGATGTATAATCAGTCTCAATTTAGGTTTTTCTCATCTTTCTGGTGTTGGGATAGTTAGTGCTTTGGGTCCTTGTATTAATGAGAGGGCTAAAATTTGTATTTAACTGACCTCTTTTCTGGGCCACAACCTTTTTTTTTTCACTTTTTGTGAATACATTTATATTGTTCTATTTTTTTTTTTTTTTTGTCTCTTTAGTTGTTCTGTGCAGTTCTTGGCACCTTCTCAGAGAATAAAAAGGTGATGACCTTTTATTTTTGTGTTGGTGGTATTTCTTATGAGATTTTACCCTCTTTGGTTTGTGGTTTAATGGCAGGAAAAAAGGACTAAGTTTTGGTTCACAGTTTCCTGTAGTCAAATTAGGAAGAATTGGTTGCAAAACAGTGTTTAAACCCTAAGGAATTTTAACGAAAACAATGCATATACATCTTGAAGTGTATTTAAATGCTTATAATGATCATCTGCCGATGTGGATGTCTCCAGGAAGAAACTCTGTTCTGATTTTAGTGCATGAGGATTTTATTTCAATCAAGCCCATTTTAAAATCATCTATGCCTCAGACTTGTAAGGATCCTAACCAAATTACAAGATAAATCCCAACCAACAATGAACATAGCAACCTTTTAGAAACCCTGTGAGGAACGCCTCCTACGTCTGTTTTTTTGTGGCCACTCGAGACAGCTTTGCCGTGGGAAAAGCATCCTAGTTCCTAGGATGTAAATTATCACAGAAAGGAAAGGACAGAGGCAGTTAACACCTCTAAAGGCAGGCAATTGCAGCCAGTTTTGGTGCACACCTAAACTAGCCATTTCTCCTAAAGGAGCTGTCACTGGAATTAACTGTTATAAGGCATAAAAACATGTCAATACATCACTTATATAAACTTCAGACACCATAATCTAATGTGCGAATCTTTATCTGTGAAACGGTGTAGGATTGAGGAGGGAGGAGACATGTGACAGACAGCGAAAATAACAACAAATATATTCAATAATAATAGACCAGAAAAGAGCAGGAGGATGATAGTTACAAAGACTTGTGCAGATTTTGTACCGTAACATGGCATACGTTTAAATCCAGCAAATTGAAATAATGAATGATTTGTGCTATGATTAAATCATAGCAGGAATGATTTGGACATCATATAGAAACATGGCTGTGGATTGATATGATGAAAATGATTCCTGTTAACATAAACATACCCAGCTCTTGTAGCACACTGTCCTTTAACCTGTTAAGCCCTAAAGGTTTTAGTAGCAATTTCCACCTGAAATTACATAAATGAAAGAAATCAAGTATAGCTCCACAGTTATAAAGTATAAATGCTAACTTTTAGTACCTTTTTTAAAGCTAAGACATAAAAGAATATTTTTACCATGGAACCACTATTGCAACCGTCACTAAACAAAGAAAAAAAAAAAGTTTTTTGACCCTCGCCAAAAAATCATTTTGAAATCCTTGGAGAAGCATTACATTGTAAAAAAACAAAAAAGCCAGGCGGCATTTGATCGAGTTCTAGAGACAGTGAAAAATGGTCATTGCTCTGCTCATACCAGACCAGTATACTCGGGCTTAAAAGGTTAATGTTTGCCCATATATTGTTAAAATTAGGACTCTGGTGCTGGCAATAATCACAGACACAACACATAAGTTTGAAACGTTTATTTATTATGCAATAGGAGGGGTCTTCTAGGTTTATGGTGGAGGTCCAGATCTACACTGAGGATAAGCAAGTGGTTACTGTGTGATATTGTAAGGGATGAATAATGTTGCAGATTATTGGTGTTGAGAGATAAAGAGATTATTACTAGTGGCCACAACGCAGTGTTCCGGGAAAGGTGAGCAATAATCCACAGAGTCTCAGGTTTGCAGGTGGTGGTAAAGCAGCAGGTTATTGTTTCTTTTTGTTGTTTTTTTTTCCTAGAGTAGGAGATCATAGAAGGAACAGTGGACAGGCAGGAGTGAGCTGTTGTGTCAAAAGATTCCAGCAGTTTGTAACAGGAGGGCAACCACGAGAGCAATGAAGAGATTTGTGGGGTGATTTTTGACAGGATTTTTCCAATAATCAGAAAGTATGAGGAAGCAGAACACAGGAAGCCAGGAACTGAGCATGAAAAAAACAGCAAAGGTAAGTTTCTGAACTTCGAGGTGAAAATGACACAAAAAAGGTAGGACTGATTACCACGCATGAGAACAAAACAATCTGGCATCTGCCCCATGGAGTCTGCTACTTATTATGCTCCTCCTGATTTGTCTTGATAAGATACAGCTGCAGAAGCACACCTGCCAGTCACATCCTGCAATGAGAGAAGATGAGGAGAAACACACATTACCACAACAATCTGCACACAGCTTTGTGAACTGGACAATATCCACTGAGCAGGCCGGTGGTTGTTTGGGCCATGTCCTGGAGTGGTAGGCTCCCATCTGGTGGCATTTGGCTCCTGGAATTGTGTTGGGCTGTTTGAGGGCTGCGGGGGCTACACTGGGCTCGGGTAAGTGACTCTTCTTCTAGATCTCTTTGGACCTGGCCCCCCAGGGTGAAATATAATGCACCGCCTACGCTGGTCCCTCCAGGCTCCCGACTGCTGAGGTGAGCTGGTGCTGGCCTAACGTTTTAGGGGCTCTATGGGGTATCTCTTCCTTGGAGTTAACCTAACGGTCATGTCTTTGGACTGTGGGTTCTCACCGAGTGCTCCGGCTTCCTCCCACAGTCCACAGATATGACTGTTAGGTTAATTGGTCTCTCTAAATTGCCATGTAAATTGCCCTTAGGTGTATGAATGAGTGTGTGCATGGTTGTTTGTGTGTTGCCCTGCGATGGACTGGCCACCTGTCCAGGGTGTACCCCGCCTCTCGCCCATAGACTGCTGGAGATAGGCACCAGCTTCCCCACAACCCACTATGGAATAAGTGGTAAAAAATGACTGACTGATTGTTTACATTGTACTTAGATTCTCACTGAAGACATTAAAACAGTGAATGAACAAATATGCAATTATGTAGCAAACAAAAAATTGTAAAATAACTTTAAATCTGTTATATTTTAGATTCCTTAAAGTAGCCGCCCTTTGCTGTAATGACAGAAATATTTACCTTTAGCCATCTTTCAATGCTCCTCTGGGAATTTCTTTCAAGACTCTTTGGAAAACCATTTCATGTGACCACCTCATGAAACTCAGGGAAAAATGCCAAGAGAGCAAAGCAGTAAGTGAGAAAGTGTATCTAAAACATTTGATCGGTAGTGTATACCCACCCACTATCACACAAACACACACCAATACATGATTACTCAAATTGTGGTCAGTTCGTTATTAAAGTCCTCTTCAAACTTCACAAGAACAAAGGAATTAGGTCTCTTATTTGAGGCTGCAAGAACAAGAAAACATTTCATGCTGTCAAGGAAATTTGATACTTCACAAGAACTAAAGTGTAAAAACCCCAGGAAGTCTTCATAGATAGCACATCTACCCTATAATTGTGTCAGACACCACCCAACACATTGTATTCTGCAACAGGGAACAAAGTTCTCTGTTCTTGCAGAGTATGCTTTGGTCTTTACTACGTGGTTGTATCCAAAAAAGTACTAAGACACTGGGAACTGAAGAAGGCTGAAAAAACACCAGCAGAACACATTAAACATCAGGGAAAAAAAACAAAGAGGAAAATGACTAAATGCAAAGTATCCAGAAGTACAAAATGCAAAAAGGAATAAAGCTCTTAACCAGAGTGAATCAAATTCCTACAAATCATGTGAAATCCCACTCTCTGGTTCTTGAAGAAAAAAATCAACGAAACCAGGGTTGGAGGAAGGGGCCTCAGAAGAGGGGACCAAAACAAAAACAAAAAGAGTTTTGGTGGGCTGCCTGGAAACTATCTGGACGAAGTGCAGAGTTTAGGTGATTAGCCACATTAGTCCAAAGCTTAAAACTTTATCAAAGTTCAACAACACATGACATATCCCTCTTAATAAGGACAGCTTCAATATGTATATTCAGTAATACAAAAACAAAACCAAAGAGCAAAGTGTACCGGAGTCAAATTCCTTGTTTATATGTACGAACTTGGCAATAAAGCTGATTCTGATTCTGATTCATGATGGCCAGAAAGTAAAAAAAAAAAAAAAAACTGATCTGGATTGGGGGGAGGATGAGGCCTTAGCAAAAAGAAACAAAACAAGAAGATGAGCCATCCAGAAACTATTCTAACAAAGTGCAGAGTTTAGTCAAATGACCCTTGGGTTGGAGGATTCAGAGGTTGGGCTCAGGAGTATGGCTCCAGGAGAGAGTATGTTCTTGAGGCTGCTGGGACTAACAACAAAGGTCTGATGGATGCCTGGAGGCGACAAAAGATCCCAGTGCAGAGGCCACTGGGTCTCGTGCCAAAGCTTAGCAGCCAGGAGGTTGAAGAGGCAGGATCACTTTGACCCCTTGGAAACAGAGGGGGTTGCAGTGGCAGGTCATTCTCATAACCAGAAACCATAACCAGAAATACTCAACACAAAAATATCCAAAAAATAGAAAACTAAAACAAAAAGTCACAGAACTCAAAACCAGAGTGAGAAGCAATATCAGAATCCTACAACTCATGACAAACTACTTACGGTTGTATTCAAAATGAGGAAAAATGTTTTTGTTTCAAAAAACAAAGTGTGTGTACTTGCATATAAAATTAGAGAGCAAGATTTAGCCATTATTGCTCGCCTATTGAACACAGGTAATGAGCAGAAAGAGTCAGCTCTTTTGCCCTGACTTTGATCTGAGTTTTCTAATCCCTGTCCTTGATGCTCAGAGACCTGCTGCCATAATCCCAATCGACATCGATTCAGCTAAATTATTTATCTCCCTCTCTGCACCAAACACTCACATACACACACTCCTATAAAAATGATACTATGCTCTACAAATATATATGCCTATTTAGCACAGATGAGGCTTTTGTAGAGGTTCATGAAAGTGTGATGATTTTGGAATTTTAAGAAGCTATGCATGATGCATGCTGGTGTCTCAAATCCCTTTCCCAAAACTATGTGATTGAAGTGCATTTCCGAGACGTCTTACTGCTTTGAAAAGAAAACTGTAATGTAATATAAACAACCATAACAACGTAGAGAATTTTACTGAAATAGTAATAAAAAGCTTCAGTAATATTTCTACATAATAAATATATACTGATTTGTACTAATTCTCTGTGACACAAAGCTAAATTAGTCATTCACTTTGAAGCAGCTTAGTGCTCAGTTTAGGGCGTGTAACCATTCAATTCAATTCAGTTTTTTTATATAGCGCCAATTCACAACACATGTTGTCTCAAGGCACTTCACAACAGTCAGGTACATACATTCCTATTAATCCTAACAATTGAACAGTGCAGTTGGAGTTAGCTTTTTATTCAAATTGGATAAAAAGTTTTTCTATCTAAGGAAACCCAGCAGATTGCATCCAGTCAGTGACTTGTAGCATTCACTCCTCCCGGATGAGCATGTAGAGACAGTGGACAGTCACTGGCGTTTGACTTTGCAGCAATCCCTCATACTGAGCATGCATGTAGCGACAGCGGAGAGGAAAAACTCCCTTTTAACAGGAAGAAACCTCCAGCAGAACCAGGCTCAGAATGAGCGGCCATGTGCCACGACCGACGGGGGTTTGAGAGAACAGAGCAGAGACAGAGAAAGAAAGAACAGATAAACTCTGAGCCAGTTTTCAAGGTTAGAGTCTGAAAGAGAGCACATATAATGAGTTACAGTAAAAGCTCAGTCAATTTCCATGTCTAGGAGAGAGAAAGGGTTAAACACTAAAAGACAGGGCTATGTGGATCATCGGTAGAGGGTGAGCATTAAGTTGTTGCCAGCAGAAGCTCGGACGATTCCTCTCTCCAGAAAGGTGTCACAGGCAGACACAGAGCCAGTCCAGGTGTAGCTTCTAGGAAGAGAAAAGAGAGAACAAGGTTAAATGCTGAAATAACAGCAAATAATGCAAAATTGGAGAGTAGTGTGAGAATGTAGCGAAGAGGGTGAAAGTGGTCGTTATGTTCTCCAGCAGCCTAAGCCAATAGCAGCATAACTACAGAGATAGCTCAGGATAACCTAAGCCACTCTAACTATAAGCTTTATCAAAAAGGAAAGTTTTAAGCCTAGCCTTAAAAGTAGACAGGGTTTCTGCCTCACGGACTTAAGCTGGGAGCTGGTTCCACAGGAGAGGAGCCTGATAACTAAAGGATCCGCCTCCCATTCTACTTCTAGAGACTCTAGGAACCACCAGTAAACCTGCAGTCTGAGAACGAAGTTCTCTGTTAGGAACATATGGAACAATCAGATCTCTGATGTATGATGGAGCTAGATCATTAAGGGCTTTATATGTGAGGAGGAGAATTTTAAATTATATTCTGGATTTAACAGGGAGCCAATGAAGGGAAGCTAAAATAGGAGAAATATGATCTCTCTTTTTAATTTTCTTCAGAACTCTTGCTGCAGCATTTTGAATCAGCTGAAGGCTTTTAACTGCATTTTGTGGACATCCTGATAGTAAAGAATTACAATAGTCCAGCCTTGAAGTAACAAATGCATGGACTAGTTTTTCAGCGTCACTCCTGGATAGGATATTTCTAATTTTGGCAATGTTCCGGAGATGAAAGAAGGAAATCCTAGAAACCTGTTTGATATGGGATTTAAATGACATGTCCTGGTCAAACATAACACCAAGATTTTTTACTTTATTATCAGAGGTCAATGTAATGCCATCCAGGTTAAGTGATTGACTAAGCAGTTTCTTTTTTAAAGACTCCAGTCCAAAGACGACAACTTCTGTCTTGTCTGAATTTAGAAGCAACAAATTTTATGTCATCCAAGTTTTTATATCTTCAAGACATGCTTGTAGTCTATCTAACTGGTTGGGCTCATCAGGATTTATGGATAAGTAAAGCTGAGTATCATCAGCGTAACAGTGAAAATGTATTCCAAGCTGCCTGATAATTTGACCTATTGGAAGCATATATATATAGTAAAGAGAATTGGCCCAAATACTGAGCCCTGTGGTACTCCACAATTAACCCTGGAGTTTAAAGATGATTTATCATTTACATGAACAAACTGGAATCTGTCAGACATATAAGATTTAAACCAGCCTAGCGCTGTTCCCCTGATCCCTACAGCATATTCCAGCCTTTCTAAGAGAGTATTGTGATCGACTGTATCAAATGCAGCACTGAGATCTAACAGAACCAGAACAGACACAAGTCCATTATCTGAGGCCATAAGAATATCATTAGTGACTTTCAGCAGAGCTGTTTCAGTGCTATGATGAGCTCTGAAACCTGACTGAAACTCTTCCAACAGGTCATTGCTGTATAAATGCTCACACATTTGATTAGCAACAATTTTCTCAAGAATTTTAGATAAGAATGGAAGATTGGATATAGGTCTGTAATTTTTCAAGTCATCTCAATCAAGCGAAGGTTTCTTAAGTAAAGGTTTAATTACAGCTAACTTAAAAGCCTGTGGTACATATCCATTTACTAAAGATAGATTAATCATATCTAAAATTGGGCTGGTAATCAGAGGTCTTAACCATGAACAATTAATCTGTCTATCTTCAGCAGTCTATGGCCAAGAGGCAGGGTACACCCTGGACAGGTTGCCAGTCCATTGCAGGGCAACATACAGGTCAAACAACCATGCACACATCCATTCACATCTAAGGGCAATTTAGAGAGACCAATTAACCTACTAACAGTCATGTTTTTGGACTGCGGGAGAAGTACCCAGAGAGAACCCACGCATGCACGGGGAGAACATACAAATTCCATGCTGAAAGACCCCCGGCTGGGAGTCAAACCAAGGACCTTCTTGCTGTAAGGCAGTGCTACCAACTGCCCCACCGTTCAGCCACAGCTGTGAACCCTTTTTCATTATTACAAAGGAAATGAAGCACAAGGAAATGTTTTGAGACATGCTACAACAAAGTGAGAGTTAAGAAAGTGCTCAATCTTTTTTTTTCTTCATTTTGTGGGCTCAGATTTGATCCCTGCAGAAAGTCTTTAAAGTGTTACTAACCAGTGCATACAGAGTACATCCCATGACAACCACAAACATCTATGTACTTTTTTTTTGGGAGTTTTTAGGGATTTCTTGAGATAGAATAGCACAAAAGTAGCATTTAACTTTAAAACAGGAAAAATAGATTTTACCTTCTTTTTTTTCTTTTTTATGGGAGTCTACGTAAACAGAAATCTGAAAAATATGGTGTGTATTTGCATTAATTCTTCCCAAGTCAATGCTTTATATAACCACCTTCCACTGCAAGTACTAGTGCACAACTTTTGGGGTATGTCTCTACCAGCTTTGCTCACCTAGAGGCATTTGTGCTGTTTTTTTTTTAAATACGTCAAGCTCAGTCAGACTCAATGAAGTCCCTGAAAATCAAATTCCCAGTCGTGGACATCTTGACATATTTTTTGATTGGATTTAGGTCTGGACTTTAAATGTGAAATTCTAATTCCATTGAGAATATTCTTTGATCTACACCAACCCCTTGTAGCTCTGGCTTTATTTAGGGTCATTGCACTGCTAGAAGGTGAACCTCCACCAGTCTAAAGTCCTTTACAGGTTTTCTTCCAGGACTGCACTGTAATTAGCTCCATCCATCTTTCCATGAACTCTGACCAACTTCACTATACGCGCTGAAGAAATGGTTCCCCACAGCATGATGGTGTCACCACAATCTTCCATCTTGGTGAGCATGTTTTCAAGGTTATGTGCAGTGTTATTTTGGTTCAGTTGCTAACCCAAGCATCTTCTTCCACGTTTGTTGTGACCCCCACATAGCATGTGGCAAACTTTCAAAAGGACTTAATTTGACCTTCTTTTCACAATGAAAAACGCGCAGTTATGCCATACGGCTGACCGATCAAGGTGTGTTCTGCTTGGTATAGTGCTTTGTAACCTAACTCCACAAGCTTCTCCGCAACACTACTGGGTTTTACAGTAGTGTGAAGGTATTTATGGATAAAATGCAGGACTTATTTAAAAGTAACAATGTAACAGTAACAATGTGATGTTTCTGAGTGGGGATTTTAACATATATGTAGGAAATTTGGGAGAACCGAATATAAACAATGATTTTATCTACTCAATATCTAGTTTGAGTCTATTTTCATTATTACCGAAACGAACAAGAATAAGATCACACAGTTCAACTGCAATTGATAATATTTTCACCAATGTAATGGATAGAAAATTGATAAATAGGATCTGGACAACAGAGGTGACTGGCCATTTACCTGATTTTAGTTTACTGTAACTATGGAGAAAAGAACTAGAAACAGATCGAAAGTAGCCCTGGATGCACTGAAAGTTGACTTAAAAAAAGAGAATTGGGATACAGTTTATGCACATAATGTGAATAAGGCATACAATTCTTTCATGATGAGAGGGGAGGATTCTTCATGACCCTAACCTTAACCCATCCCCAGAGTTAGAACCAAACATAGAGATGCAGCATTCAGTTATTATAATTCACTAATCTGGAAAAAGCTTCTAGAAAACTGCAAAAATGCTGAATCCATGAGTTCTCTTTAAATCAAGGTTAAAAACTAATTTTTTTAGAGTTGCTTTTGAAATCATATTGGTAAACGTTTCTACTGGGGAAAACGGTGAATTAGGATTTTCCACCTTGGAACAGACAGTGTAAAGGACCTCACTGTCCACATTAAGAAGCTGTTTACTGTAAAAGACCCCTCCTCAACATAGTGTGGTTGAGCTGGGCTCTCCTAGAAGAAGTTACGACAAAGGTACAGAGCACCAGGAAGTCTCTGACTCTTGGTCCAGACATGGACCAGTTTTTAAAGGAATGTTCTCCCATTATTGAGACGCACAGTTCTAACCAGTTGCCTCCTCCCAGGGAGAAACGTTTGATTTTATGGTGAAACAGCATGGACAAACAAGCATTGTTTTAATTTTTGTTCTTCTGTTATTGATATGAGTCATGGTCTTCTTGCTCTGCTCTTTGTTTGGTTCTGCCCTCTGATATGTAGTATTACTATCAATGTCTGCAAGCACAGTTAGCACAGTTACAAAAAACAGTGCTGCAATTGGACATCTACAGAGAAACCCACCCTAGAGGGCAGCTAGAGAAGAACAGAACAGAGGCTTTGCAATCAAGCGGACAATAGATTCGAGTGAGATGTTTGAATTAGTTCTTATGGTTGGAATATACCAATAATACCTATCACCTCATGCACTCACAGCTAGAGTCATCAACATAGTTTCTTGAAATGCAAGCATCTCTTTAAGTATGCTCTCGTGACTATTTAAGCAAGTTATGTTGATGGCCACAGAGTTGGACTGAGAACCTATGCTATCATTGCATCAAAAATTGGTCTTATTTACTTTGTTAATTTTAATTTTTTTTTTACTATGGGACAAACACTGCATGACTTGTTTATGTTGAATAACAATAATAATTATAATAAATAATAATAAGATCAAGAATAAAGGGATACATTTGACACAATAACAGGAAGAATATCAACACCTAAGTTGCATTCCATCACTTTATAATCTTTCCGATGAAGGCACTACAGTTTTCCAAGGTTTCAAGGTGGTGCACTCAGGCCTAATGGGACTAAAGAGTCAAGGTAAGCAACAGAGGATAACAGGGGAAGTAGGAGAGAGAATGAGGAAGAGACCAGAATAGATGCTAAAACAGACTGCACCCAAGCCAAAGTAATGAGGGTTAGAAAAGCAGTACAAAGATGAAAAGACTATCTTCCATGTTTTATTCATGTAGTTTGTTTTTAGCCTGTTGGCTGCCATTAACTGCTGTGCATAGACATCAGTATTGTAAGAGGTTTCACTTTTTTCCCCAAAACATGGAAAGGTTTTGTTTAATGCCACTTTGTGGGACAAATAGTTTAAATCCTGGTTTGAGGCATTTCTGTTACCTCTAGAGTGGTTTATGAATTTCCAATATCTCTGTATAAAACAGCGTTCGTCTTCTCTTTAAACAGAAATATGAAGGGGATAACAACAACTGATGGCTCCTGACAAGAATTATTTGGAAGGACTATCAAGTACAGAAAAAACAGATTTATAAATAAATTAGCTGTGTCAAATAATCTGTAATTCATAATTAAAACATCAGTTAAATGATTTAGTGAATAACTCCACTAAGGGGCATGATACTGGTGGTGTAGGGGTTTCAGCGTTTTACCCATATACAGAGGCCATAGTCCTCGACGCAGGCTGTCGTGGGATTGAATCCTGCACCCGGCAATGTTTTCTGCACATCTTTCCTCTGCTTACTGTCAAAAAACAATAAAATAAAGGCCACTAGTGCCACAAAAAGAAAAAAAATAACTGTTACAGCTACATTAATGAAGAGATGGGACAACATATTTTGGTTTGCAGTCTTCTAACCTTAGATATATTCCAATATTAAATGATCATGGAACAAAAGTCCTTTGACATGCAACATCCATCCATCCATCATCTTTTACTCATTCAAGAAGGGATCACAGGGTAAAAGGCCAGGAGAGAAACCACAAGTAACCATCTCCCCAGTGATACTGCAGCTCATTCCGCAGGATCCCAAGGCATTCTTTGGTCAAAAGGGATAGATAGTCACTGAAGCATATTTTGTGTCAGTCCTACAGTATCCTCCTGGTGGGATATGCCTGGCAACTCTCTAAAGGGAGACATCCTGACCATATACCCGAACCAGCTCAATCCCTTCTTTGTAGAGGAGCAGTCAGTATACTTCCAACTCAAAGAAAAGGTCTCGCCCTATTGCTAAGTCTCTGTCTAGTGTTGTGTGTATGATGGGTTGGTCACCTTCAAACATCCATGTGAGGATGTTCCAGGCAATGCTTGCACAGACTTAGCTGGACTCAGGAGAGTTTTATTTTCAGCCAAGCCTTTGTCACAAAGTTCAGATCTGATTTCCGATCCGGAGGAATCTTAAGCCAAATGTAGAGGAATTCCTAAAGAACTATGAACACAGACCATTTTTACAAAGATTTCAGACAATACATGTGTCTCCTGCAACCAGTCTTTAACAGCTTCTCGGGTAGGAAGGCACCCAGTCCACCATGGGCCCCAGGATGTAAGTCCTATTGCAAAGAACTATGGCCTCCGGGCGCAGTCAGACATTTGCTCCTTGCTCAAAAAAACACGACCTTGACCAGGTCCGACGGAGGACCTCACAATTTACTGTGTTATGGCAAAGGGTTATGTCTACTAAAAGCAGTCTGACATCTAAATCTTTGCATGTTACCTCTTACTGGCACAATCTGGCATGTAGCAGCAAGGCCGGGAATGATCAACACACCCTTACTTTAATGAAATATTCACCCTTTTCTTTGTCTTAAAGCATGGCCTGAGTTGGAAAAACTCACCAAGGCCCTATATTTCCAAATATATATTTACTGACACTGTTGTCCATGAATCATCATCTTCATCCGCTCTCATGTCCTGATGTTCAGATCATTGGTAAGACAGGTAGGGTAGCAAATAAAGTCATTCCTGTGCTCATGCAAATCAGATAGCACTGGTCCCTCATTTAGTTA
The DNA here is from genome assembly GCF_021462225.1 of Girardinichthys multiradiatus. Classification (NCBI taxonomy): domain Eukaryota; kingdom Metazoa; phylum Chordata; class Actinopteri; order Cyprinodontiformes; family Goodeidae; genus Girardinichthys; species Girardinichthys multiradiatus. The sequence goes on along the minus strand of NC_061797.1, from coordinate 7,288,795 downwards.
CTGCTCCAGAAAAATGAGCCTTGCTGAGGTTGCTCTGTTGCTTCCGAAATCATTTGTATTGTGTTGCTGCGAGGGCTGAACTTGTTTACACCCAACAGTCAGAGAAGGTGTTCTGTTGAAAGCTAACTGAGATGTAGTTGAGAGCATGCCCTCACCCTGAAGGGTACAGACATAAACAAGTCTCAGCTCAGCTCAGACATAATGGAGACAGAATGGTCTGATTCCAACTTCTGGGAATTGAAAAGAAAAAAAGACAGACATTGTGATTTTGTTTAAGGGCTAGTTTAGCTGTATATGCACAGTAAAGTAAAACTGGAATCACTTGACAACTTCAGGAAATTACTTGAAAGACAATGCATCATATTAAGAAAAATCTATTTTTTTCTCAGGCAAAGAACAAAGACTGAAAAGTGCAAACATTAATTTTGCATATTTTATGACATGGTTCCATTCATCCTTTCTAAAGGACGGCAACTAAATACACTTCTGGAGTTTTTTATGTCTTGCTTTAGTTATGCAAAAATTTATTTTTCTTGGATTCAATAAAGAAAAGCAGTCCAACAGATGTATTTATTGCTTTATGGTTTACACTGGACATTTTCTCACAACATTAACCAAAAGAGTTGTAAAAAACAGTGTAAGTAATAGATAATTTTAAAAATGACAAAATAAAACAATGTCCATGCTCAAAGCAGAACTAATATCAATAATGTGGCACTGTGTAAACATTTAGCAACTTTAAGAAAGCAGGAGATAAAGAACTGATGAAACACTGGTGTAGGATGATCACAAACTTCTAGGTGTGAAATGAACACATGCGACAAAGGGAAACAGAAAATTTGCTAATAATCAGCTGTAAAAAGGCTACAAGAAAATTGTGGATGTAACAACTGGATGTAATTCTTGCTGCAGCCACTGGTGGTGGTAAAACAACAGGTAATTTGCCAAGAAGATGAATATGACATGTACAAGGCAGGTAACTGCTTTTGAAACATTCCTATCATGACATGTTAATGGTGTTGTCTTTGACTATGAAGGAGGAGATACTTGAATAAAAAAAAAATAAGCTGCCTGTCAGGATCTCTGTGCACTTTCAACTCAGATGCTAATGATTAAATAAAAAAAATGTGCAAAGCCTAAATGGGACATATCAAGCTTTTAAATCCTTCCTCTTCACGCTTACATTTTTTAGTTGAGGTCTATAAGTGGAACTGCAATACTTTGGTCTGAACTCCTAGTTATTCTAGCTCCATAGGCCCCTCTTTTACCTTTTCTGAAGTGCATATGAGAGCAACTTGTTTTTGTTGTGGTCTCTTTAAATGCTACTGAGGCACTTCACGTCCCGCCCTCATTCCAGGTCGAAGAGCATTCCACTTTACCCATTCAGCCATTTTTGTGGTTTGATAACAGATACAATTATCTAGTGGTTCAGAACTAAACAAAAATGCTTATTTTCCTGGGACATTACCGGTATGTCCTCAAGGAGCTAAAAGCAGCACACAGCACTAACATAAGCAGAAGACATGATGCTATTGCTATCAACACAATGGCCAGGACATCATGTCAACACACAATACATTAATGTCTAAAACAAAGTTTCTCATCATTTTAGCCTTATTTGCAGCTTACTGCTTTGCTGTGTCTGTTGTTTTCATAGACAGAAGGAACAGACCCTTTAATCAGAAAAAGTGTTTTAGCAAATCCTCGATACTAGCAGAGGTTATGCAAAATTGATCAGCTGGAAGTCCATGACCTTGTTTAGCTGTACCACAGCAAATACTGTGACATAAAGTTCAAAAAACGTAATAGGGAATAGAGAAACTGAACAAACTGAAAAAATACAATCCAAACAGAGTTTTAAAATATCTCTTCGAAATATCAGCTGGAGAGGCTAAATTCTAATTTGCTGCACTCCTATAGACTCCAACTACACAACAAAATGTATTTCAGGGCTAAAAAAGTGGATTTGGCATGATATGTCCCCTTAAGACTATGAGAGTATTTATATATAATTAAACCAATATACTGTATGTTGTCTGATTCTCTCTTTACTTACAATGAAGACATGGTAAAGACTGAGATGTGAGAAATTTTTTTAAAACTTTTTGAAAATAGGGGTGCACAGTGACACAGTTGGTAGCACTGTTGCCTTGCAGCAAGAAGGTTCTGAGTCCAATTCCCGGCTGGAATGGAGTTTGCATGTTCTCCCCGTGCATGCTTGGGTTCTCACCGAGTACTCCGGCTTCCTCCCACAGTCCAAAGACATGCTTGTTAGGTTAATTGATCTCTCTAAGTTGCCCTTAGGTGTGTGAATGAGTGTGTGCATGGTTGTTTGTGTGTTGCCCTGTGATGAACTGGCAATCTGTCCAGGGTGTACCCCGCCTCTCGCCCGTAGACTGCTGGAGATAGGCAACAGCTTCCCTATGACCTACTATGGAATAAGCAATAGAAAATGACTGACTTTTTAAGAAATATAGTATTGAGGAAAATGTGTGAGCCAAGAGGAGCAATGTGAAAACAGTTCTTTAAATTAGCTTATCTGACAGATACTGTATGATTTAGCCAGACCAGTTAATTTTACACCATTTGTTTTTCCAACACTAAAATATTTGATTTGAAGATCAATCTTTAACCTGATTAAACTAGCTCTACTAAAAGGGAATATATTTATATTTTTCTCTGAAACATCTAAAAAGCCATACTGTACATGCGAATCAATATCAGGTTGAAATGTTGAACTCTCAGAACTCCCATATAAGATTAAGCTTAGTAAAATGTTATTTGATCTACAACTGTGCAATTAAACTTTAAATAAGGTTTTCTGAAGTATAATGTGCCAATGATCAAGCCTTAAAGTTTGCTATACATGTCCTTTTTCACAGATAAAATAAAAAATTATAAATGTACACTGCTTTGATGCTCCATTTGACTGTTACGGTAGGATGGAAGTATTGTAAGCTTCAGTGGAACTGTTTAATGTAACTTATGAGGATACATAGATGGAAATAAACAACAGACTTGGCATCTATTTCAACCTGCAATAGTTCTCCATGTCTGTACAGAGATGTATTGACCGTGTTTGCATGCCTACAGTGCACTGTGATGAGAAAACTGGGCCCACCCTTACAACAGCCAGATAAACCCTTCATTAACTGGTTGTACACTACTGTTGTGAATTTGCCTCAAACCACTACTCAGCCAAGGTGACATGTGCATATTTTACACTTACCAAGGATTGTACTGGATGCAGTTTGCCACCATCAAGTGACCAGAGTTTTGGCCAAATATGCCCTTTCTTGGCTAATGCTAAGTTAATTTATATCTGTTGTATGTGCTGTATTCAAATTGACAAACACTACTCAATTGATAAGATATTTCACAGCAAAAACCCTCAAAAATATTTCAATATATAATCATAAATAAATTCAGGCAGTAGATGTTTAAACAAGCAGAAAAAGGAAAAACAACAATACCACTTTTAAGGAACATGCTTTGTGCAGATTCTGTTATCCACAGTTAGATAATTCAAACACAACACTTTTCTGAGTTCTTGATAAGAAAATATTTTAAGAAGTTCATTATAGGTACCTGTTACCTCTCAGTGTAAAGTTTAAACCCCTGAGGGGGGCGCTGTGGTACAAGTACAATAAAATGTGACTGCATTTGTAGAGAGGGCGTAATTTAATGCCGTTTTAAAATTAAATCTGCAAACATTTGTTTCAACTTGTATCAGTAAAATCCAATCCGTTCTGACAACAGATAAAAGTTACACTTGTGAATGAACTCCTGTAAAGTCTTTGGAGGTATAATGCATTTTTGGGAGGAAGTTTTTTGTCTTCATGCAACCTATTGTGTTTCATTCAACAAGGTTCACATACAACATAAGAAAGTTGATTTGGACACAATTTTTAGACCACTGGTTCCAGGACTGAAAATCTCTACCATTTAATTTTTAGACTGCTTATCTTACTGCAAACTTCAGCGAAATAGCATTTTTCCTGCAAATAGTTTCAGTCTGTAACATCAGCAATTTTGGTTCTGCATGGGAAAATGAGAGGTTTCTGTGAAAATTATTAAAGGTTCCAAAAGAACTCACACACTATACACTTAAGTGTGTGGCGGTGTGTGAATGTGTGTATGAATGGGTAGATGACTGATTGTGGTGTAATGTGCTTGGGGTCTCTGGGGACTTGATAAAACGCTACACAAGTGGAGGCCAATTACCGTTTACCATTTCTGGACATCAATTAGCCACAGAGGCACTGTGATGTAGAACCATGTTGCTGAGAGGAAACAAAGTTTACAACTGGAGCACTGTGTTTTTTGATAGTGTCTCAGGTGGTAGGAGTTCATCCTATAACTGGTGGGTTGCCGGTTCAAACCCCGCAGCTTTACTAATACAAGTCACAGATATACTGGCTGAAGTCAATGTAGTGCATTGCAGAAAGTAATTATTCCTCTTGAAAATGTTGTAAGTTTAATATTGTTAGCAAGGTCTAGCCATATTCAGTTCATTCTTTGTTGTTCATTATTGTCATTATGGTCTTTCCATGTTAGTTATTTTCTGTGTTCTGTTCTGTTTGTTTTGGTTTATTCTCTTATGTTAGTGTTCTTATGTTAGTGTTACTTCCTGTCGACTTCTTCGTCTTTTTGGCCAGTAGTAACATCCGGTTGTTGATCACATGACTCGTGTGATGCGAAAAAAGTGTTTTCCACTGCAGTTTTGCGAAATACACCAATTTCAATATGGCCAAAAAAAAAACACCTCATCTTAGTGCAAAAACCTTTTGCAAAAAACAGGACTTTTTTCGAAATTGCGGTATTTCCATTAAGATAATTTATTTTCATAATTAAAGTTTGTGCACTTTCATGGTCAATGGAAACGCAGCTAGTGATGCTAGAAAATAAAGCACACCTCACAGTTGGTTTTACCAGTTCATCCAACAGCATGGTGTTGCATGGTAGCAACACCATGCTGAGCAGACATTACACGCCAAACAAGGTCTGCTGCTTTGTACAAACATGAAGTCAAGCAAAAGTTACCATTAAAGGAAATTCTTAAAAATGTTGAACGAGAAAGTACACACTTGTGTTATTTGTTGCTGCTATGACTGACACCATCTCCATCACAGATGGCAGCCTCAAGTCAAGTCAAGTCAAGTCAAGTCAAGTCAAGTCAAGTCAAGTTTATTTATATAGCAACAAGGCACTCAAGGCGCTGTACATGAGGAAAAACATCACAATGATACAGAAACTCAAACAATAGAGGTAATAAAAAAAAGAGAGAATAGAATGATGGATAAGAAAATAAAAGGAAAATTGGACTAAAGCTTAACTTAATGTTTAAATAACACATTCAGAGGCCACTCTAAAGAAATATGTTTTTAATCTTGATTTAAAGCAATTTAGGATTTTGGCGCTTTTACAGTTTTCTGGGAGTTTATTCCAGATTAGTGGAGCATAAAAACTAAAAGCTGCTTCTCCATGTTTGGTTCTGGTTCTGGGTATGCAGAGTAGATTTGAGCCAGGCGACCTGAGAGGTCTGGGTGGTTGATACACTGACAAGTCTGTAATGTATTTTGGTGCTAAGACATTCAGTGATTTATAGACTAACAGAAGTATTTTAAAGTCTATTCTCTGAGCGACAGGGAGCCAGTGTAGGGACTTTAGAACCGGGCTGATGTGCTCCACTTTCTTAATTCTAGTGAGGATGCGGGCAGCAGCGTTCTGGATCAACTGCAGCTGTCTGATCGACTTTTTATGCAGACCTGTGAAGACACCGTTGCAGTAATCAATTCTACTAAAGATGAACGCATGAATTAGTTTTTCAAGGTCCTGCTGATACATTAGTTCTTTAATCCTGGAGATGTTCTTTAAGTGAAAGAAGGCTGACCATGTTATTGTCTTTATGTGCCTCTGAAGGTTTAGGTCTGAGTTCATCACTACACCAGGTTTCGAGCTTGATTGGTGGTTTCTAGTTGTCTTAACTGAAGCTGTGTGCTAACTTTTAAACACTCTTCCTTTGGTCCAAAAATTATTACTTCAGTTTTGTTTTGATTCAGCTGAAGAAAATTTAGGCCCATCCATGCATTGATTTCTTCTAAGCATTTACACAGTGCTTGAATAGTTTCATAGTCACCTGGTGACATCGTAACGTATAGCTGTGTGTTGTCTGCATAGTTATAACTTACATTGTTGTTTATTAAAATCTGAGTTAGGGGGAGCATGTAGATATTGAATAGGAGCGGCCCTAAGATGGATCCTTGGGGAACGCCACATGTGATTTTTGTGATCTCTCAAGTAAAGTTACCTACTGACACAAAAAAGTCCCTGTCCTTCAAGTAGGATTTAAACCAATTGAGTGCTGTACCAGAAAGGCCGACCCAGTTTTCCAAGCGTTCTAATAAAATGGAGTGATCAACAGTTTCGAATGCTGCACTAAGGTCCAATAATACCAGCACTGTGGTTCTTCCACAGTCTGCATTTATACGGATGTCATTGAACACCTTGACAAGAGCAGTCTCTGTACTGTGGTGAGCAGGAAACCTGACTGGAAGACATTGAAGTCGTTGGTCATTGTTAGGAAGTTATTTAACTGTTGAAACACAGCTTTTTCAATAATCTTACTGGTGAAGGGGAGGTTTGATATAGGCCTGTAGTTCTGTAGTACCAGCTTGTCCAAGATGCTCTTTTTCAATAGAGGTTTGATAATTGCTGTTTTCAGGGCCTGGGGGAAAACACCTGACAAAAGGGACGTGTTTATTATTTGTGTTAAATATGATATTATTACAGGCAAAGCTTTGTTAAGGAAAGCTGTGGGTAAAACATCGAGACAGCAGGAAGAAGGGCTTAGGTGCTGTATGATTTCTTCTAAGTTTTTGTAGTTTATTTGGAGAAATTGGGAAATCTTGTCAAAATCAGTTTTACTTTGAGACAGCATTGGTACTGGAGTTGATGTGGATGTGCTGACTGCCCCTCTGATCTTTTGGGTTTTTTCAGTAAAGAATTTAGCAAATTCATTGCAGGCCCTGGTAGAGTGGAGTTTAAATGCTACAGTTACAGGAGGGTTTGTTAGCCTGTCGACCGTGGGAAAAAATACACGAGCATTGTTAATGTTTTTGCTGATGATCTTAGAAAAGAAAGATTCCCTTGCATTTTTCAGTTGCAGGTTATATCTGTATAGTGTCTCTTTATAGATAATATAGTGAACCTAGAGTCCAGTCTTTCGCCACCTGCGTACAGCTTTTCAGCACTCCTTTTTTTCACTTCTGACTGGTGGAGCACTTCTCCACTGAGACATTTTCTTCCCTAGAAATGACTTTTACTTTAATTGGAGCAATTGAATCAATGATGTCCGAGATTTTAGAATGAAAGTTATCTACCAGCTCATCTACAGTGTTACAGGGCAAAGTGGAGGTAGAAGAGTAAATCTGGTCAAAGGTTTCAGCAGCACCATCCTTAAAGATGTGTTTTCTTATCATGTCTCTTTGGCTAACTGAGCCATTGGAGATGATGCTTTCAAAAATAACAGAAAAGTGGTCAGATAGGGCAACATCAGTTACAGACACCTTGGAAATGTTTAGACCCTTAGTGATGATCAAGTCCAAAATATGTCCCTGTTTGTGCGTTTGCTGTTTAACGTGTTGAGTCAAACCAAAAATTCTAAGAGTGTCACATAGATCTATTGTACTTCTGTCTTCAGGATTGTCCATGTGAATGTTGAAGTCTCCCACAATAATTAAACATTCATAATCAACACATATCACAGATAAAAGCTCATTAAAATCACTGAAAAAGTTTGTTTTGGACTTAGGAGGCCTGTAAATATTCATGAACATGGTTCGGACCGGGCTCTTTACCTGGAGAGCCAAATATTCAAGAGTCAAATTTGCCCAGAAATACTTTTTATACTCTAATAAATCTTTAAACAAAGCTGCCACCCCTCCACCCTTTCTTTGCTTTCGGCTCTCACAAAGAAAATTGTGGTTCGGAGTCGTAGAGTCTATCAGAATGGGAGCTTCCTTAAATTCATGTAACCATATTTCTATTAAAAACATAACATCAAGATCGTGGTCAGTAATGAAGTCACTTGTCGTGTTCTGAGATTTAGGTTGACCAAAGCGCGGACAAGAGCTGGGCAGCAGCTTTAATTCCAAAAGTTGCAACGTAAGCCGACGGTAAGGAGGCCTGCAGCGAAGAAGACAGTATCTAGGAGGTTTGCGGCGTAGGAGCTGGTGTCTAGGAGGTTTGCGATGTAGCCAGGTTGACCCACGAAGATCCTAGTAGACTTGGACCCAGGCAGAAACCCAGAAGACTTGGACCTGGCGTCCGGCTTGGACCCAGGCAGGAACCCAGACGTAGCATCGTCAGGGGAAGTATCAGGCATAGTGTCAGGCATAGAGTCAGGCGGTCTAAAGTCAGACCGGAGTTTTAAGGACACCGCCCAGAGGAAAACTAGGAGGTGCTCAGGACCTAGTCGTGGATGTTGCCCGTCCCCGGGCTCCTCTGGAACCTGGTCAGTAGTGCCTGGAACATAGTCAGTTGTGACTGGAACATGGTCAGTCATGCCAGGAGCAATGGTCAAAGGCGGTTCGTCCTCAGACCCCTCAGGAAACTCTGGAACATAGATGTGAGGCGGTTCATCCTTGAACCCCTCATTAGACAACATAATCAGAATCAGAATCAGAAAAGCTTTATTGCCAAGTACGTTTTTGGACATACAAGGAATTTGTTTTGGCGTAGTCAGTGCAATACAATACAAATTAAAAAGTATAAACATATCTACAATATAATATAAATATATATGCACATAACGTGGATGGAAGGCGATTCGTCCTTGAACCCCTTCCTGAAGTCAGGAACCTGGATGTGAGGCGGTTCATCTTTGAACGCCTCACTGGACTCATGCAGCTTGGCTGCGTGCTGAGGCTCTGAAAGCTTGGCTGCTTTAATGGCTACTAGAAGAGGGTCGAAGGGACCTCCAGCAGAGACAGGAGCATCGAGCAATCCCTCTGCAAGAAACTCAGCCTGAAGAACAGAGTGCACAAAGTCCAAATCCTTCGGAGGATCCATGAAATGCAACACAAACTCTCACCAATGTGACTTCATAAGATCCTTCTTAATATTGTTCAACCCAGTTTGAACCCATGCCGGAACTGGAGGCCGCACTGACGACTGGTGACCTGCAGAGGGCGCTGGGCGACCACCCACCAACTCCGGGTAAGACAGCTGCGAGGAGGCCATGGCGGACGGACCCTCTGTAGAGGAGTAGAGGGCGTCTGTCCGAACCTCCCCATATAGCAAAAGGTCATTGAAACAACATTGGTATTGCGTCAGGCATTTTGGTTGAATCAACATTGATGTACAGGAATTGAAACGGCATCAGTCTTGCTCGTTATGTTCAATGTTGAAAAACCTGTTGATCTTTCATCGATCTGCACATTGAAACATCAGATTGACAAGAATTGTCAACATTGAAACAATGTTGAATTTTTAACTCCTTATCAACATTGAATCAACATGCATACAACATAATTTCATACTGAAATGTGATTTAACATTGAAATAATGTTATGTCTTTAAAGCCTATTCTATAGTAGTTAGTATGCCTTATAAAAACTGAAAATCACTGGTTGAAATGCAGGTTCACACAGATTACTGAAGAGTATACTAAAACATTACTGGCATATCTTCAGTGGAACCCTGTTAGAACATTGGCAATGAAAAAAGCTTGAAATAAGCAACTGGTATAATGCTGCAAGTGTGTAAACAACCCTGTTACTAGACTTTAAAGAATACTCTCAAAACAGTCATTCCTTATTTAGGCTTTTACTTCAATTTAATTTAACAACAGTACTTAAAACGGTACAAACACTGTAATCTCAAAACTTTCATTTGTTTTTTTAAACTTTGATTTAAAAATAACTAGTACAGGGGTTGGACAATGAAATTGAAACACCTGGTTTTTGACCACAATAATTTATTAGTATGGTGTAGGGCCTCATTTTGCGGCCAATACAGCATCAATTCGTCTTAGGAATGACATATACAAGTCCTGCACAGTGGTCAGAGGGATTTTAAGCCATTCTTCTTGTAGGATAGTGGCCAGGTCACTATGTGATAATGGTGGAGGAAAACGTTTCCTGACTCGCTCCAAAACACCCCAAAGTGGCTCAATAATGTTTAGATACGGTGACTTTGCAGGCCATGGGGGATGTTCAACTTCACTTTCATGTTCATCAAACCAATCTTTCACCAGTCTTGCTGTGTGTATTGGTGCACTGTCATCCTGATACAGGGCACTGCCTTCAGGATACAATGTTTGAACCATTGGATGCACATGGTCCTCAAGAATGGTTCAGTAGTCCTTGGCCCATCTAGCACAAGTATTGGGCCAAGGGAATGCCATGATATGGCAGCCCAAACCATCACTGATCCACCCCCATGCTTCACTCTGGGCATGCAACAGTCTGGGTGGTACGCTTCTTTGGAGCTTCTCCACACCGTAACTCTGCCGGATGTGGGGAAAACAGTAAAGGTGGACTCATCAGAGAACAATACATGTTTCACATTGGCCACAGCCCAAGATTTGCACTCCTTGCACCATTGAAACCGACGTTTGGCATTGGCATGAGTGACCAAAGGTTTGGCTATAGCAGCCCGGCCGTGTATATTGACCCTGTGGAGCTCCCGACGGACAGTTCTGGTGGAAACAGGAGAGTTGAGGTGCACATTTAATTCTGCCATGATTTGGGCAGCCGTGGTTTTATGTTTTTTGGATACAATCCGGGTTAGCACCCGAACATCCCCTTCAGACCGCTTCCTCTTGCGTCCACAGTTAATCCTGTTGGATGTGGTTCGTCCTTCTTGGTGGTATGCTGACATTACCCTGGATACCATGGCTCTTGATACATCATAAAGACTTGCTGTCTTGGTCACAGATGCGCCAGCAAGATGTGCACCAACAATTTGTCCTCTTTTGAACTCTGGTATGTCACCCATAATGTTGTGTGCATTTTAATATTTTGAGCAAAACTGTGCTTTTACCCTGCTAATTGAACCTTCACACTCTGCTCTTACTGGTGCAATGTGCAATCAATGAAGACTGGCTACCAGGTTGGTCCAATTTAGCCATGAAACCTCCCACACTAAAATGACAGGTGTTTCAGTTTCATTGTCCAACCCCTGTACATAAATGTACAAAACAGTGACATAAGAACATAAGTAAGACATACAAGCAGCCTTAACAATTTATAAAAAGATAGTTACAGAGGTTAATATTAAAATAGCATGCAAATCAGAACATGTTTTTGAATCTCTAAATGTAATGAAAAAATTTCACATTGAGTTTACGATGCAAAGATTCAAGTAAGATGATGTCAGTCATTAATTTTAATTTCTCACTTTTCTTTTTATGCCATCTTTTCGTTCTGGTGCATATCGGAGCCATCTCTTCACAACACCCCAAAAGGTGAAGTCTGACAATCTCCGGTCAAACTGATGGGCAGCCGCTGAAGAATGAGAAGATAAAGACTTCTTAAAGTTAAATTTAATTTCAAATAATTTGAAATGAATCATTCATATTTTGAGTAGAAATGTAGGGCCACATTTGAAAATAATATATTATCTGAAGATTGTATGGGCCACAGGTGTACATTATATTGGACCATCTGTCATCACTCAGCAAAACAAAACAAAACAAAACAAAAAAAACATCTAATTCCTCTTGTAGTGAGACAAAACAAAAAATAAAAATTGATGTCTCAAGACTTAAGATGACTCAAATAAGCCTGTAATTAGAATATCTTACCGTTCAATTAAACAGCAGATAATATATTAGGCCTGAGAGATTTTACCCTTCAAAAACATTTTGATGGGTAAAGATTCAATTTAAATCTATATTGACACCGAGTGGAAGAAACATCTGTGTTCTATAAGGCATGAATTTTATCTCAGATCTAATGGCTAGTAAAAAAAAAAAAGTCACAAGTTAAACAAATTTGTTACTAAAGATGGATGTATTATTTAGTTTCATGCTGCTTTTTCAAATCTGGACGGTGTATTAATTTTAAATGTGCGGCTTGCCATTAGCTTCACAACAAAAACATACATATACATTACATTTCTCATATCAGGCAGAGAGCTGATCATGCAGCTTTCAGCTCGAGGGGTCATTAGTTTTTATGACTTTGGAACTGGTGGTTATACTCTTGAGTCCCAGGCCAAGAGAAGCAACAGCAGTCTCTCTGCAACCGGGACGAGAGGCAGAAGGAAAGGTAAATTAGGCCGGCTTGTAGCCACTCAGAATATGGAGCTAAGTCAGTGACAGCTTACATTGACACTGAAAAAGAGATTTGGCATTGTAAAATCAGACATTTAAAAAGCAAACATAGTCATTGGAATAAAATGTTACTGTAAAAGAAACACTGACACAGATAATCTTACGCTAATTCTCTCTTTTTATGATGCAGATTTCTTTTCTTTAATGGGAGAAGTTTTCAGTGTAGCTGCAGAGTTCTTTAAGCTACGATGTCATTGCAAGCTGGCACTGTTTTGGTGTCAGGGGCGGGGTAAACCGAAGGCTTCTTCAGGTTTTACGGATTTCCTCTAGGATATCTTTTTCATTATCTTTTTCAATGTCAATATAAGCTGTAACTGATTTAGCTCTACACTCGCCGGCCACTTTATTAGGTACACCTGTCCAACTGCTCGTTAACGCAAATTTCTAATCAGCCAATCACATGGCAGCAACTCAACGCATTTAGGCATGTAGACATAGTCAAGACGATCTGCTGCAGTTCAAACCGAGCATCAGAATGGGGAAGAAAGGTGATTTAAGAGACTTTGAATGTGGCATGGTTGTTGGTTCCAGACGGGCAGGTCTGAGTATTTCAGAAACTGCTGATCTACTGGGATTTTCATGCACTACCATCTTTAGGATTTACAAAGAATGGTCGCAAAAAGAGAAAATATCCAGTGAGCGTCGGTTCTGTGGACGCAAATGCCTTGTTGATGTCAGAGGAGAATGGCCAGACTGGTTTAAGCTGATAGAAAGGCAACACTAACTCAAATAACCACTCGTTACAACCAAGGCATGCAGAAGACCATCTCTGAACATACAACACGTCCAACCTTGAGGCGGATGGGCTACAGCAGCAGAAGACCACACCGGGTGCCACTCCTGTCAGCTAAGAACAGGAAACTGAGGCTACAATTTGCATAGGCTCACCAAAATTGGACAATAGGAGATTGGAAAAACTTTGCCTGGTCTGATGAGTCTCAATTTCTGCTGCGACATTCGGATGGTAGGGTCAGAATTTGGCATCAACAACATGAAAGCATGGATCCATCCTGCCTTGTATCAACAGTTCAGGCTGGCGGTGGTGGTGTAATGTGTGGGGGATATTTTCTTGGCACACTTTGGGCCCCTTAGTACCAATTGAGCATCTTGTCAACACCACAGCCTACCTCAGTATTGTTGCTGAGCAGATTCAAATGGTCATATCTTCTTCAATTCTTTTTCTATTTCCACATGTTTGACATCATTGGAAAGCTGCGGCCTGTTTGTGTGACACACCACTAATACACATAGGGAAATGACAGGAAATGAAGTTGGCTTCCTCTGTAGGATTGACCCAGAGGGTACCAGACCATATACATCGTGATAACACATGGGGTTTTACTGATTAGGCTCGTCTTCTGTTACAGGAATGGCTAACAAGAGCTGCTGTAGTCACCATGGAGGCCCCTTTGTTTTTGGTAATTGATGAATACAAAATAATTAAGGCTGAGGAGAAAAAGAAAATCAAAAAATCTATTTGACGTTCAATATTTGTTTGATTTTTTGCCCAGACCTATGCACTAGGCCAGTGGTTACCATAGTGGGGGTTGGGACCTACAGGGGGTTTGCGAGGCACCAAGTTGACGGTCTGGAGATTATTTCAAGATACACAATTTCTTAAATAAGGATTAGGCTATACTTATTTAATTTGTCATTTAATACAGTCTATAGAAGTAAATTACATCAAGTAACAATACATACAACTAAACTATGTATTACTAAACCAGATTTTAAATGTTTGTGCCAAAAAATAAGTGTAAAAATAACAGATTTTCTTTCTTTGCTGTCCGTCTTTAGGTTCCAAACTCACCAAACATGCAGTCCTGCAACAGTGTGTCTTTGAAGGCCCTCTTTTGTCCTTTGCCCTTCCAATTAAAAGTGCTGGCCAGGCTGTTTGCAAGGGTTGCAGTTAACATTCTTTGAATCATACTGTCAGCGTCCCTCCAACCAATGCCAAAGGAGTAACCTTAATTTAAAGAGGAAAAAAAGTTAATCTTGTCAAAATCTAAATGTAACTAAAATAGAACAAATTTGAAATAAAAATGTAGTACTCAGACCAAAAACGGTTATCTTAAAATTTACCATTTTTTGGCGAACTGAGGTGTCCTTCAGTGCTGCTTCTAGTTCCTCGAACTGGTCCTCATTCATGAGTGGGAGAGCAACTGGGAAATCTTTCTGAGAAGCATCTCTCTCAAGACCAATCTCTGCTGTAATCGCAGCAACTTGCGTTTTTAAAATCTGCATGTCCTTTGATATCCGTTTTATCTCGATGAGTACTTGGGCAAGCTGTGTTAGTACTTTGTTCCCTACAATGTCTTTAGGAAAGGACAAATCAATTATAGACCAAAGTAAAAAATAAATAAATGACAAAAAGAAATTGAAAAGAATTACACTTACCTTTTAACACAAATTGTTTAGGCTCTGTGGGACACTGCCAATCTGCCACAGAGCCTTAATAGTTGAAAGAAACTACAATGTCAGCATTGCATAATAGTGATGTGCTAAATGAGATGTAACACATGTATATACAGTGGGGAGAACAAGTATTTGATAGACAGACGGGCCTGCGCTGGCTTGAACAGTGAGACCTTGCATGCTCTGCTGGATTTTAATCCATGGTGGTGTAGTATGTTACTGATGGTCTTTTTTGAGACTGTGGTCCCAGCTCTCTTCATGTCATTGACTAGGTCTTGCTGTGTAGTTCTGGGCTGATGTCTCACCTTCCTCATGATCATTGATGCCCCACGAGGTGAGATCTTGCATGGAGCCCCAGACGGATGGAGATTGACCGTCATCTTGAACTTCTTCCATTTTCTTATAATTGTGCCAACAGTTGTTGCCTTCTCACCAAGCTGCTTGGCTATTTTCCTGCAGGCCATCCCAGCCTTGTACAGCCTGATGTCCTAACACAGCTCTCTGGTCTTGGCCGTTGTGGAGAGGTTGGAGCTTGTTTGACAGAGTGTGGACAGGTGTCTTTTATACAGGTAACAAGTTCAAATAGGTGCAGTTAATACAGGTAATGAGTGGAGAACAGGATGGCTTCTAGGTGATCAAATACTTATGCAATAAAATACAAATTAATTACTTAAAAAATAAAATAAAATCACAATGTGATTTTCTAGATTTTTGTTTTAGATTCTATTACTCACATTTGAAGGGTATCTACGATAAAAATGAAAGACTTCTACATGCTTTGCAAGTGGGGAAACCTGCCAAATCAGCAGAGTATTAAATACTTGTTCTCCTTACTGTAGTATATCAAGTACAAAACGTAACACTCAAGTTGTTTTCGCTACCATTTAACAAGCAAGGTGGGGTCCCCGCCATCACCCCCTCCTATACTACGTCTTTATCAAGACAACATGAAATATAAATATCGTTATCATAGACAGTGAAATCCAATTTGGGTGTGCTGCAGGCAGGTGTATAACCTAAAACAATGAAAACAAAATTAATGTTTAAAAAAGTTATTTATAGATATACTGCTCATAAAGATAAAAAGGACAGAGCTGAGCTGTCAGAATGTCTGGGTGTGAGAAATGTTGCTGTTGCCAGCAACAGCAACATTTTCAGCAACAGCAACATAGCTGATGCTGAAATGTTGCTGTTGTCAGGGCAGAGTGGAACGGAGAATGTGGAATCTGGGGGTAAGGCTGAAACTCAGCAGTTTAGATTGACTCGCACATGTGGCTTTTATACCATGTTTTGAACCCCATCTGTAAAAAAGGTTGACCTACCAACATTAGATGTGCTGGGTGCCTGCAGCTCTGTCAGGTAGGTCAAGTCTAAAATGATAAAATACAAAACATGGATAGTTGTAGCGTTACTTTGACAGGGTCTCTGTACAAATCTACTCTGAGTGGGTTGCCTCAAAGAGCTGCACAGTGTCAATCTTTGTTAAATAGTGAAGCAGAGCACTATACCAACAACCCAAATGGTCACCATATGCCACTTTTTTTAGAGTATGCAAGTAAAATGTTCAGGTGGTCGAATCTGTTCGAGTGACTAAAAGCTGTACTCTGTCAAGTTTTGTCCCAAGAGTGCATCTTTAATACAGGGTTTGGCTCTCATCATAGATGCTAACACAACAGAGAAGCTATTAGCTAAATCATGTTAATATCAGAATCAGAATCAGAAAAGCTTTATTGCCAAGTACGTTTTTGGACATACAAGGAATTTGTTTTGGCGTAGTCGGTGCAAGACAAAACAAATTAAACAGTATAAACATATATACAATATAATATAAATATATGTGCACAGTTTTAAGTGATTGAGAGTAAATATAGAGCAGTATTGGGTGCGAGAGCAGTACAACAGTGCAGGTGATCAGTGTGATCAGTGTGCAAGTATGGCAGTGCAAGTAAAGCAGGAGTCCAAGCTGAGCGTTAATGTAACGCATAGAGTTGCAGGTTACAAGTGTCCTCTCATCAAAAAAAAAGGGGGGGGGGGGGGGGTGAAAGGGAGAGTGTCAGGTGGTTTCCGGGCTTTGTTAACAAGGCTGGTGGCAGATGGGAAAAAACTGTTCTTGTGGCGTGAGGTTTTGGTCCGGATGGACCGCAGCCTCCTGCCAGAGGGGAGAGTCTCAAAGAGTCTGTGACCAGGGTGGGAGGGATCAGCCAGAATCTTCCCTGCCCGCTTCAGGGTCCTGGAAGTGTACAGTTCCTGGAGCGACAGTAGACTGCAGCCAATCACCTTCTCAGCAGACCGAGTGACACGCTGCAGCCTGCCCTTATCCTTGGCTGTAGCAGCGGCGTACCAGATGGTGATGGAGGAGGTGAGGATGGACTCAATGATGGCTGTGTAGAAGTGCACCATCATAGTCTTTGGCAGGTTGAATTTCTTCAGCTGCCGCAGGAAGAACATCCTCTGCTGGGCTTTCTTGATGAGGGAGCTGATGTTTTGCTCCCACTTGAGGTCCTGGGAGATGATGGTTCCCAGGAAGCGGAAAGATTCCACAGTGTCAATTGTGGAGTCACAGAGGGTGATGGGGGCAGGTGGGGCTGGGTTCTGCCTGAAGTCCACAACCATCTCCACTGTCTTTAGAGCGTTGAGCTCAAGGTTGTTCTGGCTGCACCAGTCCAACAGATGGTCCACCTCCCATCTGTACGTGGACTCGTCAACATCAGAGATGAGTCCGATCAGGGTGGTGTCGTCCGCAAACTTCAGAAGCTTGACAGACTGGTGACTGGAGGTGCAGCTGTTGGTGTACAGGGAGAAGAGCAGAGGAGAGAGAACACAGCCTTGGGGGGAACCGGTGCTGATGGTCAGGGAGTCAGAGACGTTCTTCCCCAGCCTCACGTGCTGCTTCCTGTCAGACAGGAAGTCAGTGATCCACCTGCAGGTGGAGTCGGGCACACTCAACTGGGAGAGCTTCTCCTGGAGCAGAGCTGGGACGATGGAGTTGAAGGCAAAGCTGAAATCCACAAACAGGATCCTGGCGTAGGTTCTTGTGGAGTCCAGGTGCCGGAGGATGAAGTGAAGGGCTAAGTTGACTGCATCATCTACAGACCCGTTGGCTCTGTAGGCAAACTGCAGGGGGTCCAGGAGGGGGTTGGTGATGTCTTTTAGGTGTGAGAGCACAAGGCGCTCAAAGGACTTCATCACCACAGAGGTCAGGGTGACGGGTCTGAAGTCATTAAGCCCTGTGGTCATTGGCTTCTTGTGAACAGGGATGATGGTGGAGGACTTGAAGCAGGCTGGCACATGACATGTCTCCAGTGAGGTGTTAAAAATGTCTGTGAAGACTGGAGACAGCTGATCAGCGCAGTGCTTCAGGCTGGCTGGTGAGACAGAATCCGGTCCAGCAGCTTTCCGAGGGTTCTGTCTCCTGAAGAGTTTGTTGACGTCCTTCTCCTGGATGGAAAGAGCCGTCCCCGGCGTGGGTAGGGGGCTGGTGGGGGGGAACTTCAGGGTGGGGGTTGGAGGTGCCAAGGCCCCTCTTGAGGTTGGGGAGGTGGATTGTGGCTGCAGGTGTTGGGGGATGTTGTGGGGGATGGTTGCAGGACTGTCCCTTTGTCTTTCCAAGCGGCAGTAGAACTCGTTCAGGTCGTTGGCGAGGCGTCGGTCGTTGATGGAGTGGGGGGCTTTCGGCTTGTTGTTGGTGATCTGCCTGAGCCCTTTCCACACAGATGCAGAGTCGTTGGCTGAGAACTGGTTTTGGAGCTTCTCAGAGTATAGTCGTTTGGCCTCTTTCACTGCCTTGCCAAACTTGTACTTCGCCTCTCTGTATATGTCTTTGTCCCCACTCCTGAAGGCCTCTTCCTTATCCAGTCTTAACCTTCTGAGTTTGGCTGTGAACCAGGGTTTGTTGTTGTTGTAACTCACCCTGGTGCATGATGGTACACAGCTGTCCTCACAGAAGCTGATGTAGGAAGTCACAGCCTCTGTGTACCCGTCCAGACTGTTGGTAGTAGTTCTGAACACATCCCAGTCTGTACAGCCTAAACACGCCTGGAGATTCTCCACAGCCTCACTGCTCCACTTCCTTGTCGTCCTCACAACAGGTTTGCAGAGCTTTAGTTTCTGCCTGTATGCAGGAATCAGGTGGACCATGATGTGGTCGGATTGGCCCAGTGCAGCACGTGGGACGGCGTGATAAGCGTCTCTGATGGTGGTGTAACAGTGATCCAGAATGTTGTCCTCTCTGGTCGAACATTTTATAAACTGTCTATATTTGGGGAGTTCGTGGGTGAGATTACCTTTGTTAAAGTCGCCAACGACGATAACTAAGGAGTCCGGGTTGGTCCGTTCCACACTCAGTATCTGGTCGGCGAGCATGCGCTGTGCGACCTGCACGTTAGCTTGCGGCGGGATGTAAACACCGACCAGGATGAACGAAGCCAACTCACGGGGGGGAATAGAAAAGGCTTAATATGTTGCTAATGTTGACATGGGGTGACAACGATGTTTCTTGTGTACTCTACGTGATACGAGCATTTCATACCATGGATGAAATGTAATTTATCTAGTTGCTCTCTGTGTCCTGTTTTGCCAGCAAAATCTTTTTTTCTATCATGTGAAAGGGCTGATTTAACATCAGCATCAGAGCCAGGGACTTAAAAAAGCTCAACAAGCTGATAAAGAAGGCTGGCTCTGTTCTGGGGACTCCTCTGGAACCTCTGGAGATCATTGTGGAAAGAAGGATTCTTCATAAAACGAAGAACATTATGGAGAACCCTGAGCATCCTCTTCATGAGACTGTCCTTCAACAACAGTGTCTTCAGTCAGAGGTTTCTTAAGATCTGCTGTAAGACGGAGCGCTACATGAGATCCTTCCTGCCCACAGCCATCAGCATCTACAACGGCTCTTTGAAGAAACCCTCATAATGAGCTACAACATTTAATTTCCCTTTGGGATTAATAAAGTATTTTTGAATTGAATTGAATCTGCATTCCATTATCTGCAGGCCCAGGTTTAGTTTGTAGAATTGATATTTCCCAGTGCAATGTAATATCAACGGACTAAAAAAGGCTGAGGATAGCTTTGTTCTCTCTTTCACAATGGCAAACCTTCTTCAGCTCACTCCTCACATCAAAGTTGTTGCTTGTTAAAGTTTGCTGTCAACCAAAATAGGGATTGGACGGTTTATGAAAACCGGACGTTCAATTGTATTGTCTCAGTTCAATTTATGTGTACCATTCAGTTCATGAGGATGTGCAACTTTTCTCCTTTATTACGGAGTGAAGAAGTGCAGGCTATTAAGATGCACATAAAAATGTGGTTTGTCAAAAAACTGACAGTCCAGGTAATTTTAAGTGTGTTAACAAATGGGCAGATTTTAACAAAGCAAGCAAATATCCATCTGAGTCCAATGCAGATGGCCCAAGCACCTCACCTTCACTCTCTCTCCCTATGCTGTGTTGAGCAAGGACTGCTGAGGAAGAATGCTTAGAGATGTGCTCTCTTGGGGCAGAAATTATTTGAAAATCTGCATCACCTTCGCTTTAACACAGATGTAGCCACCTAAAACCTTACCCCCACCCTAATTATTCTTTTCAAACTGTATAGCAAGTTGTTCACTTATGTTCATTAGTGTATTGGCAACCCTGATTATCAATCATGCTGATGCCACCTAAAAAAAAGGCTTTGTTTTAACTAGATGGTCAAAGAAGAATTTCAACTATATTAGGTTTACCTAAATCTTCTGATAACTCAGTGCAATAAATCAACAGCGTCGCTGTCTAAGAACTTTGAGATCATGTTTGGTATCCCTGCTATGTTTGTTGATTCTATAACATTTTACAACTCTGGAGCTGCACAAGGTTGACTTTTTTGCAGTGTGATTTTAAACAAGTTAATACATACTTGTATACAGGTTTGGGGTCCTGGAGTACTGGCTTAATGTTGTTGTCCCTAGATTAGCAAAAGTTAAATTAATCATTAAAAAAATTATACAGCAATTTACCAAAAATATAGTTTGTATAGGGGCCTTTCACCTGACATCACACCGTCTGGATTTCACCATGAGATACCATTTTGGATGGAAACACACAAACGACAATAAAACCATACAAACTAGTCCCACGAATTAACCATTTTTGATTTTCAATAATGCCTGACACATGTTGTGCACTTTGTTTCAACAATATAAAATAAGTCCTAGACATGAGGAATGAGAAATAATGAGTTTGACACCGCTCAGAGAGCAGTTTTCTAACTCATGCAGATGTGAACCAATTCATATAGAAGGCACACCATGTTATCTCTGCACTGTGACAGTTTATTAATAACTGTCCAAAACACTACAGTGGAATAATCCATTACAGTGGAAATAGACTTGTATTATAAAATACAGTAAAACCAGTGACTTTACCATCTGAACATCTTGTCAAATTTCAGAAATGGCTCAATTTGCTTTTTGTAGCTATGAAGAACTCCACTTGGCTGCCACACGGATGTTTTAGATACTGATCCTGATTCAAAATATCAGAATTATGCAAGGGTTTTATATGCTTTTACAAATTTGCCAGTGTAGTAAATGTGTTGAAATAATCCCATGCTCCAATAACAGTATTTTTTCGGCCACCTTAATGTCAGCAATCGCCTCTCCGGGAGCATATAAGGGTCTGCAATGTCCAGAAAATGGATTTTGCTGGTGTATCTAAGTGCCACATTTCCTTGGTGAT
The DNA here is from genome assembly GCF_021462225.1 of Girardinichthys multiradiatus. Lineage (NCBI taxonomy): Eukaryota > Metazoa > Chordata > Actinopteri > Cyprinodontiformes > Goodeidae > Girardinichthys > Girardinichthys multiradiatus. The sequence goes on along the minus strand of NC_061797.1, from coordinate 7,267,329 downwards.
GGTTAGCACCAGATGTAGGTTTAAAAACACAGCATAATTGCGAGGAGTCACCATCATGTCGGTTAGTATCTGTATAAGGTTAATGGATTGAAGGAAAGTAGCTTCCATCCAAAATGGCGATTGTTAATAACATCAGCGGTCATGTGACTGAAAGGCCCATATAATGTATTTTAAAAAACATACCAGGAAAATTAATCTCAGGTGGTTTTGCAAATCGTCTTTTGGCACTAGACGTTTCTGCTTCCTCTTCTGAATCAATGTACATGGGATTTGGCCTGAAAATACAAAAGCAAAGTTCAGCACCATGCTGGTCTCTGTAGTTTGCTATTTTTTAACAACCGATGAAATCAAATTACACTAATATTTTGAACCAAAAAACATACAAAATTTAGATAAAGTCCATCACCATGGTGTGACACACTGGTGGTACAAACAAGTTTAATACTTATGAATGCCTGGTTGCCTAACAAGTGAGCTAACTTAGCTAACACCAAATGAGGTAAGACGCAGCACAGTTCCCAAAACACGAAATAACTCCCGAGTCAGTGCATGAGATATTATATAATCATTACACATACAATTCATTTATTTAATCTTAGTAAAACTCTTACCTTAGTAAAGGCAGCTTCCCGCTTTCCCTTGAAAAAAGTACTGCTGCTCCGGTCAGGACTGAGAGTTGAAAACTATAGGTCTCGTGAGAATTTGAATACCCGCTCTTTTTGCACAAAGAAATGTCAGGCCATGTACATTGAAACAATGCTTAGTTAACGTTGGCATTTCAACCTAAATATATCCGTGTTGATTCATTGTTGATTCAACAACTGTTTTTCAACCATTGATATTCCATGAGTGATTAAACATGGAATAAACATTGGCTTTTCAACCTCAACCAAAAATAACCAATCTGACCATAAATCAATGTTGAATTAACATCTTTTGCTATCTGGGTTCTCAATGACGACTGTCCTGCGGCGACGACGTTGCCTGGACGAGAGCAGAAACCAGCAGGAAATTCGGCCGAAACTGGAGTTGCTGCAGACGTGGGTGGCTCAGCAGGAGCTGCTGAGGACTTGGATGGCTGGGGGGAAACTGCTGTGGCTATGGGTGACGAGGAGGGCTTGCGGCGATGACGGCGACAGCGTGGAGAGGTGGAGGTGGCTGAGACTGTTGGAGGCGAACTGGAGCGAATCTGACCCGGTATGAAGTCTGGTGATACTGGTATCGATCTGCGTCCCTCCGCTTCCTCCATTTCTGGGAGCAACATGGGCGAAGGTACAATTTCCACCTCATTTCCGTATCTTCTTGTTAATTTCTCCTCCTGTTGTCGCACCCACTTCTGTAGCTCTTCTTGGTCCGGTTGGCTGGTTCCTACTGTCGCATTCTGAGGTTTAGGTTGACCAAAGCGCAGACAAGAGCTGGGCCGCAGCATGTTGTAGAAAAGCTTAAGCTTTAATTCCAAAAGTCCTTCTCAAAGAAATGAAGCAAAGAACACTGCAGGTACAAACATAGTCAAAAACCAAAACTTACAAAAGTTGACTTTGCAGGAACATGGAAAACTCTGAACATAATCGAGAGTAGTGAATGGGAGGAACCAGCAAAAAACAATTAAAACCAGAGAGCTTATAAACAGAGTGGGGTGAGGTATGAACCAATGAGACACAGAGGAAGGAAATCAGAGGAGAATGGAAAACAGGTGTGAACCAGGCTGCAGAGAATTGAGGGAATATGAATGGTAGTTAAGAGGACCAGGCTATAAAAAAAAGAGGAAAGCGAGAGCTGAAATATAATATAAATCCAGGGGGGAACATGACTACAAAACAAAACTCTAAGTAAAGGACTGAATAAACAAGAATCAGGGAAGCAGATCTAAATGAAGCTATGGACAAAGATGAATAACCAGAGAAACATAAGAACCTAGAATAATGATTAACTAAAGTAAACAGAGAAACTAGAGGGAGTCAGGCATTGATTAACAATTATTTTCCTGATAGAGATCTAATGTTCAATAAAGCCAGTTTATATGACTTAGTTACTGATATTAACTCTATGTCTGGTGTATATGTCAGTTTATGGCTTTTTTTTTGTTTGTTTATTACTGTCTCTTATCCTTTTGGCTTTGTTCTTTCTGTCACGTATAAGCACAGAGATTTTACAACTATCTCCTATTAGGGGCCCAATTTTTCCTGGACATGCTCATTTCTGATAGAGTTACCACTGGGGCCCAGACTGTACCACAGATAAGTGATTAGAAGGTGCTGATTAGGAGATAGATTAGGAGGTGGTGGGGCTCTGCGGCATGTGGAAGATGCTGGTTCAGTAGCAGGGCTTCGGCCACGGGGGGTGTTGAATGGAAAACACGTCAGAGCCATTTGGGTCCCAATCTTAAGAGCTCCTTTCATGTTATCAGAATCCAGTAAAGCAAAAAGCGAGCTCAGTGGGGAGATGGGAGAGTTCTGTGCAGTCTGGGTCGGGGTCTGGGGTGAGGGGGGTATAACGGGGGTCCACTTCTCCTGTGAATTTCGGCATGGAGACCTTTTGTGATGACCTCTCTTTCTCAGCCAACTGGCCTGTTGTCTCTGCTGGAGCTGTTGGAGGCAGCTTTATCATTGTTGTTGATACTCCATGTTCTCTGCTGAAGGTTGAAGCTGCTGGTGGATTATTTACTGAATAGAAGAGATTAGATGTGAGACGTCTGGCTCCTGGCTTGTTCAAACAGAAACCGTCTTGCTTGAAGAGTTGTATTTTTTTCCAAAAAATGTTAAAGTTGTCGATGAAGTTCACAGATGTAGTAGCACATGTTTTTTTCAACCATTTATTAATCATCAGAAGTCTCGAAAAAACCTCATCTCCTCAGAAAATCAGTGCAAAGGTCCGCTGAGAAACACCTTGATATTGAGACTTCCAACAATATTCAGAAGATGAGTGAAATCCTTCTTCAAACCTTCTGATTTTTTCTTAGCCACGTCATCCATGGCTCCACAGTGTATAATAAGGTTTTCTAGAGACAGGCGCTTTTCTGTGATTGCAAGAATATTCTCTGAGATATCGGACACCACATTACTGGTACCAATCATAACTTCTGTGTTTTTCTTGTTGCAGAAGTTTTTAATCCCATCCACAACTGTGTTGCCCACTATTAGGGTTCTTGGTCCGGTGGGGCGCTTTTTCTCTGGCAGCTTAGGAGAAGACTGTTTAGAATGAAGGTTGTTCTCAAACCTTTTATTGTTCTCAGAAGATGGATCATTTTCCTGGTTTTCATTCTGTAGTGGGGCAAATCTGTTTTGCAGGGGAATTCCATTATTTCCAGCTGTTTCACTCCTATCAGCTGTCAAAGTCTCCTTTTCCCAGGGGGAAACGGGGACATTTCTCTGTAATTCTGGCCATTCTGATTTATTTAATTGCTTTGATCTTCCTTTGAGTCGTCCACCTTGATTTTTTGGGCACGCGCCTAAAACATGCCAGGGGGGTCTGCTGGTAGGTTTATTCTCAGTGTTCTGATTGCCGGCTCAGTCGTTTAAGCTGGCTGTCACTGTTTGGGATCACAGGCAGAGTTGAATCATCGCTGTACCCCATATTCACCTCCACATTCACTTCTAGTCGATGGATTTTCATCTCCAAAACTGCCAATTTCTGTAAAGGTTTGTCGAAGTCCTCTGTGGTGAAGGGAGGCATTTTGTGCTGATTAGCTGGCATCAACTTGTCCTGCTTTCGAGTTCGATTATAAAAACATCAAAATCCTTTAGAAAAAAAATTAAAATAATAATAATCCTTGGGAGTCGCTGGTAAGAAGTACTTTTAGTCCAATAATTCCGTAATTTTGGCTAAGAGATAAAAAGTTAGGCGTAAAAGAATGCAAGCAAGCACGGAGTTTAGCGGAAAAGCATCAGAGCAAGCAGAGAGGCGGAAGTAGAACCTCACCTCAATTATTTATGGTGAGCATGTTGTCAAATGTCACATCATCATCTTCTCTACGACTCATCTTGGAAAAGCCTCTATATTTTTATTTTGGCACAGGATTTTCCCACCAAAACTTAGATAAGCAGTGCAATTAGGTGGATAATTGTTTCTTAGTATACAGTGTGAAGGTATGTGGGAGCTAAGGACTTACAAAGAGAAAGTCTTCCTTTAACTACAGCAAAGACTGTTCGTGGCAAGTGTGCACATACTTTTAGCTTTGTGTTCTGCTTTAGGAAAATCACAAATTTCTTTTTTGTTAGCTTTATAGAGGATTTTTGGCTCATTAAAAATTGGTGCAAAAATGATGTATTGTAACATCAAAAACATGAAACTCGAGAGAATTAGGGAATAAAGCCATGCAGTCTTTTACTGTAGGCTGGAAGAACATCAAATACTCCTGCTGGTGGGTTGGTTTTAGTCAAATGTCTTTGAATATAACCAAACTCCTGCACAAAAATAATTCAAAGTAAAGACTAATCAATCCACCCTGACTGTTAGTAACAATGATTGGCCAATAAAACATCCAGTGGTAATTTGTAGATTAGTTTAGAGTCCTGTGAAATGTTTACCCCCTTCTAGATATCTTCTGTTTTTTGCTTTTTTTTGTCACACTTTAATGTTTCCAACATCAAACATTTTTTATATCAGACATAAATAACCTGATTAAGTATGAAAAGCCATTTTCAATATTTTGGGATGCAGCAAACCACAGTGACTCATTCCCTACAAAAAAGGAATGGATGGCCTACCAGAATTCCTCAAACTGATCATGATCAACTAATCCAGAAGGTCCCAAACAAACCCAGAACAACATCTGAAGCATGGAATAGTGGAATGGGACAATAAAACAGAATGAACACAAAGGGAGCTAAACAAAACTATCAAAGATTTTGATAACAAAACAGGAAAAGACTAACACTAAAATAAAAATCTAAACCAAGCCACACGGAGAACAGGACACAAAAAACAAGGAGGAAACTCAAGACAAAGCAATGAACTGATATAACAAGACCTTAAGACAATAATAAAAAAACCTAAATGATCAAAATACAAACACAAGTAAAAACCCAAAACATAAACACTTATGGATTATAACACAATGATGCTGAATTAAACATAAATCTAAAGAACTGTGGGTGAATATTCCTCCAAAGTAATGCAACGGCCTCATTGCCAGGTATCGTGAACAATTTACAGCAGTTATCGCCAACAAGGGTGGTCCAATAACTTATTAGGTTTAGGGGTAATTAATGTTTCATGTTGTTCCAGGATAGTTTGGATAGCTTTTTCAATAAATGATGAAATCATCAATTGAAAACAATTATTTTGTATTTGCTCAAACTATTATAACCAAAAACATTTATGTACAAGAAAAAGTGAAGTCAGAAGAAATCTGCAATGAAACAAATATTATTCACAGTACTGTAGATGCTTGTTTTACTTTCTAATTATGACATTAAAACACATAATAAAATTATTTAATTGTCAGGTTGAACCTTGCGGTACAATCCAAGGAAATATGTTTGTTTATTTTTTTTGTAATAAGCATTTAGAAGCAAGACAGCAGTTATCAACCAGAACATTTTTAGGGCCATCTCCTGTCAAGTTTCTCTGAAAAATAAATATTCAGAAGACCAATCTTCTATTTATTTTCCAAATAGTATAGTAGTAATAGTATAGTTCCAAATTCATCATTCTGTCAAGAATTTTGAAACATAACAATTCTCTCTTAGTTTCCTGCAGACAGTTCTTCCCCAAATTAGCCAAGAGTGAGCATCTTTTGAAAGGCCGTGTTTATTTCTTTTTGATTGGAAGCCAGCTCTGCAAATTTTGGCAGCTGCCTTACTTCGTAAACTGAGGCGCAAACCCAATTTGGAAGCTGAGAATGTGAGTCTCTGAGTGAAAACGTTAGGTCTTGTTGTAAGCGGTATCTGAATGACAAGCGAAGGGAGGGTGGATGTCTGCTGATAGTGTGCCATTATATCGCCTCCTTTTTTTTCTACCTTCCTTCTCACATCTTAAGCCTCAGTGTGTGCCTGCCACACAACCTAAGGGTAGCACAGCACTCGGCAGGCATCTGAGGGTGGATGCGTAGGTGAGGCTGTGTGGTTGATGCGAGTATGCGTTGTGTGTGTTGCTGTAAGTTATTGGTGCTGGCTGCTGAGGGGCATGCTGCAAAGAGAGATGCTGGGAGGGTTAAGAAATGCATGTAAATGTTGGGTGGGAGGGATTGCGTGTGTGTGGGTGTGTGCGACTGTGAGTGTCTTTGGGGGTGGGGGGGTTTTCTAGTTGCCTCAGCAGCCTCTCACTGTGCATCTTAGCTTGATAAACAAAGAGATTGGAAGAAGGTAGCAAATGCCTGCAGGAGAGAAATCCAGTGAAATCAAAGCTCTCTTTCACAGTGCTTTCTCTTTCTCTATACCTAGCACATACATACAAACGCTCACAAAAATGCAGACGTAAAACAGAATGAAATGTGCACAAAGAAAGAGACACACAGTCACAATGGACTACACCTAAAGCACGAAGAAAGTCAAGTTCACCCACATACTCCCATAAGGTCTTTTTCCATGAAATTCACCTGGCTGGCAGGAGTTTAGTACAACTTGGCACGTTGATCTTCAGGGCAGGAAGAATCATAGACGGAGAAAAGGAAGCGAGACAGAGAGTAGATGCAACAGAAAGAGATGGCTGACAGGCTACGGGGAGCCCTAGGTTGAGGCACAAAACCGATATGAAAGGTTAAGCATGGGGAAGAGCGTAAGAAGAGTATAACAAAAGAGCTCAACATAGAGTGAGGTGAGATGCTTAAAGATCAATGACCCAATGAAGAGAAAGGGTCAAAGATGAAGGATGCAATATAAAAGAAGTAATAGAAAGAGAGAGCAAAGTAAGTGAGAAAAAGATGAGAGCAGAAATGATGAAAAGGCTAGCTGCGGGAAGGAAGTGACAGCACAATATTCTCTGGACATGAAGAAAATACAAAGTCAGAGGTAAAGAAGGGGAGCAATACGTTTTCAGGCAATAAACTAGGTCTTTAAATGTAGCTGTAAAGAAACTTTTGTGCTTCTATTGAACAATTTTCTTTGTTCTTTTTAAAGCAATAAAAACCATAAAAACATTAACAAATTTAAGCCATTACTAATGACTTCATGGTGAAAAACAAACCTCTACAGCCTATCTGTTAACTAATAGTACAGGGTATATTACAGGAAAATTTTTTCTTTATTTATACTTATTTAATTAAAGTCAGGTAGCATAAAGTTACTAATAGCGCAGACCAAATGATGTATGAAGGCCTTAACTTTACATTGCGGAACGAGAGTTTCTTCAGTGGAAAAATGCTAACAGAGACAATGTTTCAAAGAGATATTCAAAGCAGGGTTAGGTTATAAAACAACATCCCAAAAATAGGCAAAGTATGAGACAACTCTTCATCGACCAAGAGATGTCCATCCATGTACACTAAGAAGCCAAAAAATTCCCAAAACAATTCCCAAAATATTCTTAGATCACCGTGACTATAAAAGGAACAATATAACTGTTTATTCAAGTACCTAAATTAATTACCATTTCAACCAGAAATCGTTAACTGTCATATCCATAGTCCTTAGCCAAATTTTAAAATGTATATAAAATATATGGTATTTCATAAAAATCCCTAAATATTCTCAGAAAACCATCTATATGTGGAATGATATACATTGTTTGTCATGTCTCTAATTTTAATGATTGTTTTAAAAGAAATTGTTAACTGTCATTTCAATGATATTAGTAATAATGACCAAAATTGAAACATTCACGTAAAATCCATACTTAGTCATAAAAATCTTAACATATTCACCAAAAACCTCGTTCATATGTAGAATAGGCCTGATGTTCTTAGGCCACCACACTTTAATGAGTTCATTAAATTAATTTATAATCTCCATTATTGATTAGCATATAGCTTTATGAATTAATTGTACACAAGTGGGCCGTCCAAACTGAACAATGTTTATTGGGGATTATAGGCTTTGTCTACTTAAGCAGTGTGCAAAATTCCACAGCATTTGGCCCAACAGAACTTGAGATACAGCTGCTAGCTTTATTGCCAAACATTGTACACTCTAGTGACGCGCTTTGAGATAGAGCTTTAGCTAGAATAGGTACTTTTCAGAATTATGCACAGAACATATCCTGAAGGTTTGAGCTCTCTAGGTACCAAGAGTGATTTCTGAGGAATTTCTATATAAATGAAGGCTCGGAGGTACATTTTCGCACATAAGCCACGTCCACTTTGCCCAATCATTACCATATTGATAACATATTCTCTAGGTGGTATCCTGAAGAAATACACTAAATTTTATAAAAATCCATTCAGCCATTTTGGCTATACACATTTATCTTGCTTATAGCGCCCCCTAGGCTTAGATCCCTCTGAAAATGAGTATATACCTATAGTTTCACCTTAGGCACTACTGGTATGTAAATTATTTGTACATCTTAATCTATTTTCAAGTTGGGCCAAAAAAACTTTTTTTTTTTCTTAAAAAAGGTTTGATTGCATATAATTCGCAAACCGAAAAATTATTTTGAAATCCGTTCCATATTGTTATATCGGCTATGTCTGCAGTCTTACCAGGCCCGGTTTCGCTTTGATTGTCCTTGCCCCTAAGGAGGAGTTAATTAAAATTAGCCTTTTTCAGGCTTCTGTGTTTTAAAGCGGATATGGTGCATGACAACTTCCGGTGGTTATAGCTTTAGCAATAGACAGTGATGAAAATGGCTCAGTCTCGGCACGGTTGTTTTTGTTCTGTTTCTGGTTGCTCTTGTTGGGCAAGAAGACAACCATACCTCTCTTACCACGCTTTTCCGACGGACCCAGACCAAGGGAGGCAGTGGATCCAAGCAGTTAAAAGGGATGAAGGTCCGGATTTCTGCATAAAGGCAGGGAGAACTTCTGTATGCAGCCGGCACTTTGCTCAGGAGGATTTTGTCAGTGGATCCACTATCAGCCGCCTTAAAAGTGGAGCTGTTTCATCTCTCTTTGCCTGGAATAATTTTATAGTACCACCTAAGAGGGAGTATGCCAGGGCTGAGAAACGGCAGCTTGCCCTCACACAGTAAGCTAGCCAGGCTGAAGCTGCTACTGTGGACCACAATTATGTAGCACATCCACCCACAAGTACATATCAAATATGGTAAAATGTATAAATTTGTCATATAAGATAATTTTAGTCAAATATGACTATTACTACAATTGTAGGACATGATCATAGACGTGATCAGTGTATAGTAATACACAATCTAGTGGAGAGAGTAAATAAATGATGGCTACTTGTATACATGGACTTACACTCACAAAATCTATTGATTCACACGGAAATAATGTCACAGTGGCTCAATAAATAAAACAATATTGCTAACCAATGAAAATGCAATTCAACAAGACAAATGTTATAATAGTAACATTTGAAAAATAGTGTCAATATTATATATGTAAAAAAAAATACTAATACATGACCATTTTAATGAGTGTCTGTGTGAGTCATTATTTTATGGTTAGACCTTATTTATAGACTAATGCATTTTAGGCTATAATCTTATTTTGTGGTTTTACAGGTGCACTTGATGAAGCGCTTGAATATATTAAGGAGTTGGAAGCCAGGCTAGAGAAAGTGGATTTGTCTCTCACACGTTTTAGTCACTACTGTGCCTCTGATGACCAGATCCGGTTCTACACCAAATTCCCATCAGAGAGTTTTTTCCGCATCTACTGGGAGTCCATTCCACCATCTGTGTCCCGTCTTGCGTACTGGACCAGAGCACAGAAAATTGGAAATGAAGAATTTGCTGAACCCAGCCCTGCCCGCAGCATGCCTTTGATTTGATGAGTTTTTAATGTACTTATTCAGGGTTGCAGTGGGCATGAAGGAGCTACTGTCAGTCGAGTGACCATCACCTGGGCCAACTACCTTTTTATTGTGTTCTCTTCCATCAACATTTGGATTAGACGTGAGATGGTAAAAGCCAGTATGCCATCATCACGCCATACCCGCTCAACAGTCATTGAGATAAGCGTGTCAGTGACAGAGTCGTACCGTTCTAATCCAGTGATTGCCAGCTGACCCTGTACCTGCCAGTAGCATGCGTGTGAACGCACTTGCGTGGCCATCCTGAAGCTTGAGGTGAGCAACATGAGACACATCATTTTTGTACTGCTTTTTACCTCAACCAGTCCAAATGGGGGTGATTCTGATGGGTCATACACCCTGCCATCTGGATTTGCCCTAAGATATGATGTCTCGGGGCGAATGATGAATCCCACAGTGAGCACGTTGACCCTTAAAATCTCAGCATAGTTTGCCAGCACCTCTGACTCCATCTGCAGACCACGCTTCATGGCAGAAGTTTGTTTAGTGGACCATCTAATCATCCGAGCTGCCACTGCTGTGGCAGCCGACTCCTCCTGTGCACTTCCTCTGCAAGCATCACGGAAATGGCTAGCTGTAAACCTTGGTTGTCAAAGCTCCTTGGTTCTGGCCTCTATTTCATAAGACATTTCCAGTGACACTTGTAGAGACTGAAGATGCATAAGTTGACTGAGTGTGGGCACAAAACACATGTTGAGAAGACTGTGCAGCATCAAAGGAAGAGCAGGGAAGTCTGGAGCCATGTGATGCAGCAAGATGCTACTGCAGGACTTCTGAGGTGGGCACTGGTAAGACATTGGTGAGCCCTTTGGCACAATTTGAACATCTATGATGTTTTAACTAACATCTTGCACGTTTTCATTCACAAATTGTAAAGGCAAACATATCAGAATGTTAAAATATCATTTGAAAGTTTATACCATGTCTCTCAAATATTCCAAATAATTTAGCACACTAAATTAGGCTTCTTTATTACGACATTTATGTACTCCATATGTTGTAGCTAGCGGTTAGTTCACTAAGCTAACTAAGCTAGTTCCCTAAGCTATGTCTTTCCTTACCTTGATAGCTGTGGATATATAAGTTATACACCTTGTCCAGTTTATTTGTTCGTGAATTTGCCACTGCGATTGCCTCCACATCAGCGGATGAAAAGGCTGGCAAATTCAGCAACCTTGTTGAGAAAATAAGAGCCATTTTTCCTAAAAATGTCTGAGACCCGCAAAAACAGGAAGTGACCCAGCACCAGTAGACGCCACTTCCGGTTGTCATGAAAAACATCAATAGGTTTTGCATATTATGCAACATTGTTGCTAATTAGCATAACTCTATAATTTTTTTTTCAAAACTCACATGATTAAGAATGCCTCAAAGAACATCCAGGAAATGAGATTTCGGCTTTGCAAGCAACAGTTTCAGAGATAATCACAGGAATGCAATTTACGTTATAACAGCACCATCCAGTGGTGAAACTTAAAAACAAAATTCATGTACCTAGGTAGCACAATTCTGCATATGATCTGTAATTTCCCCGACAAAATCTTTCAAATTCACTGAGTTCAAAGGTCAAATGTGAGATAGCATATAAGCCACGCCCACTTTTTAATCATATTAAAAGTATGTCCTGAGGTCAAGGTCTTGACCATATGGACCAAGTTGCATTTCAATCCATCAATTCGTTGCAAATATAAACTTCTGGTGCCTATAGCGCTCCCTATTATTGAATGTGTATCAAACTCAATGTATAGGCACAATAGCTCATTCTCTATCAGGTTTTCCAATCTTGTTTGGAAATCATGAAATATGGCAGAGATATAGTCGATTAACTTTTGTTCTAGCTCGCAAATAAAGTTTGTCCGCATGTAGCTTCAACAACTTTCGAACATTTGACAAAGATTTCATACATTTGTGTCCCACTAACTCTGTAAATGGTATGTACAGAGTTTGATCTTGATTGAGTGGAAGTGGGGGTGGCCAATTCCAAAGGGATGCAGAATCATCCAAGGAACAAGGTGATATAAACCTTTGTAGTGTGGGACTTATGGTTTGGAAGTTATAGCGCCCCCTAGTTGTTAGGGGATCTAAATTTTAGTATCTGAGTAGCGGGTGCAATTCCCTACAAGGTTGTTATGTGAGTTTCTTTCCAGCATTTTCTGGTTCTTGCACCCAACGACTTTTAGCAGAGAATAATAATAATAACTAGAAACCTGCAAGCAGCTTTGAAGGCCCTCGCACCCCTCAGCACAACTCGGGTTGTTGAGCGACCGCATTAGCCTGGCATCACCTCATACACGCCACCGACGATGACACTGCTTCACTTCAACACGTTGTCACTAAGTGGTACTGTGAGCAACATGTCATATGATCTTCGGTCATGCAGAGTTTCGGTCTGGCAAAAAGCATTCAAAATTTAGAGTAAATCGGACCTTCCAGAAGGACGCTGCAGTCGCTTGTTTGTTTGTGGGCGGGGCTAAAACAACATCATCAATTGACTGTGTCAAAATGTCCATCATTAACTCATGATCATGTATACTACATTTCAAGTGGATCCGATGATGTATGAGGGAGATATAGCCCTTGAAGTGTCCTAGGGAGCGCTATTGATCCAAATTTAAATGTAATCCAATAGAGCTGTTTGGGGGCTGACAAAGATCAAGAATATTCAGTTTGGAGTGAATCGGACCATGCATGTGTAATTTAGAGGCAAACGTATTGCCGTGGCGTGACATCAGAATTCGCCACGCTATCATGGCCACACTCAACAGCTAAAGCAGTAAGTACTGGCGACTGTCTAAGACCATCATGTTATCTGTTACTTGGGACAGTTTCACATTGATTAGGTGAAGAACATCAAACACTGATTCTGTAAAGGAAAACGGGACACTTTCTGTTGTCAAGGGGCGGGGCTTCGATGATGTCAGCATCTGATCAGTGAATATTGTTGAGGCCTAGACGCAGATCAATCCCAGAAGGTTTCATTTGTCTGTGACTTTCCTTGTAGGAGCTATATCAATGTAGTGTTTTGTGGCAAGAAGTCATATTTTGAGGCGTGGCCACGCCCACACGCTTTCATGTATCAAAAAGCTTTTGATAACTTTTGATCCACAATCCCATAAGAGTAAACTGAGTGATTTTCAAGTCTCTAAGTCAAAAGCTGTAGGAGGAGTTTGCTCAGATATGCGGGTTAGAAACGGCCAAAACAGGGTCAAAATGGCAACTTCAATCCAAAATGGCCGACTTCCTGTGGGGTTTGGAACAATGCTCCAAGAGACTTTTTTGTAGGTCCTAAGAAGTGACATATGTGTACCGAATTTCACAATCCTCGGTCAAAGCATGGCTTGGGGCTGATTTTTTGAAATATTCTAGGGGGCGCTGTGGACGAATTAGGCCACGCCCACCGAATATGTCATCGGATCTTTGTGGGGGACTGGACAAGGATCAATTACATTGAATGTGATGCAGATCAGATGATCTATGTGGAAATTAGAGGCTAACGTATGGCCATGGCGTGACGTCTGAATTTGCGGCGCCGCCACGGCCACGCCCTTTTATGAAAAGACACTGTGCCTCAAACGATGTTAGACCCACTAGTTATCTGTCTTCTGACACACTTTGATTGGGTCAAGAGGGTCAGAGAGGCCACTTTCCAAGTGAAAAAAGTGACTTCCTGTTCTGAGGGGGCGTGGCTTTGATGATGTCAGCATATGACCCCATAGGATTGTCGGGAACCCGAAGGTCCTCCTTGCTGCCAACTTTGGTTTGATTTGGAATTTTCTTGGGAAAGTTATTGCAATTTTTCACTTTCGGCGTGAACGCCAAGTTCGTGCCCCGGCCACGCCCCCTAAACATGGCCGAAAACTCACGATTTTGATAACTTTTAATCCCCCATCCCTTAACTGCATGCAGACCAAATATGAACCCGATAGCTCAAACTCCCTAGGAGGAGTTCATTAAAGTTCGAGGTGAGTAAAAGTGAAAAATGGGCAAAAATCAGCCTTGGACCCAAAATTGCCGACTTCCTGTGCATTTTAGGGCATACCCCCTAGAAACTTTTTTTCTTGTTTTGAGGTGCTCTAGCATTGTGCCAAATTTCACATCTCTACGCCTTACAGTTCGGCCTATCTCACGTTTGGGTGCGTGGCTAAGTGGTTTGGCCACGCCCACTGACGACGACATTAAAGAACGAAAATTTCACGCGGGGGACAATTTTGGGTACAGTTTTGGGGCATGGCAAAGTCCCCATATTGCGCCGCCAAAAGTCGCCGGAAAAAAGAATAAGAATTCGAGCGATTACAATAGGCCCTTGCAGTTTTCCTGCTCGGGCCTAATAATTAAATAATTAAAGCTGCAAGCAGCCTTGAAGGCACCTCAGCGCAACTCGGCCTGTCCAGCCACCGCGGGAGCCTCCTACACGCCACATACGATGACAGTGCTTCACTTCAACACGTCGGCAGTAGGTGGCACTGTGAGCAAAATGTCATATGATCTTCGATCATGCACAGTTTTGGTCTGGCAAAAAGCATTCAAAATTTGGAGTAAATCGGACCTTCCAGATGGAAGCTGCAGTGACTTGTTTGTTTGTGGGTGGGACAAAAACGACATCATCAATTGACCGCCATTAAGTCATGATCATGTATACATTTCAAGTGGATCCGATGATGTATGAGGGAGATATAGCCCTTGAATTGTCCTAGGGCCGCTATTGATTCAAATTTCAATATAAACCAATAGAGCTTTTTAGGGGATGACAAAGATCAACCATATTTATTTTGAGGTGAATCGGACCATGCATGTGTAATTTAGAGCCATACGTATGTCCATGGCATGACATTAGAATTCGCCATGCCGCCACAGCCACACCCTCCAGCAGAGTCTGTCAATACTGGCGACTTTCTAAGACCATCATGTTATCTGTTACTTGGGACAGTTTCACATTGATTAGGTGAATAACATCAAACATTGACTCTCTAAAGGAAAACGTGACACTTCCTGTTTTCAGGGGGCGGGGCTTCAATGATGTCAGCATCTGACCAGTGAATATTATTCAGGCCTAGAGGCAGATCAATCCCAGAAGGTTTCATGTGTCTGTGACTTTCCTTGTAGGAGATATGTCAATTTTGTTTATTATGGCGAGAAGTCATATTTTGAGGCGTGGCCACGCCCACACGCTTTCATGTATCAAAACGCTTTTGATAACATGCCTGAAGAGTAAACTGAGTGATTTTCACGCTCTAAGTCAAAAGCTGTAGGAGGAGTTCGCTCAGATATGCGGGCTAGAAAGGCCCAAAACAGGGTAAAAATGGCAACTTCAATCCAAAATGGGCGACTTCGTGTGGGGTTTGGACCAATGCTCCAAGAGACTTTTTTGTAGGTCCTAAGAAGATACATATGTGTAGTGAATTTCAGATTCCTGGGTAAAAGCACGGCTTCAGGGTGATTTTTTAAGATTTTCTAGGGGGCGCTGTGGACGGATTAGGCCACACCCACCGAATATGTCATCAGATCTCTGTTGGGGACTGGACAAGGATCAATCACATTCAATTTGGTGCAGATCAGATGATTGATTTGGAAATTAGAGCCAAACGTATGGCCATGGCGTGACCTCTGACTTCGCTGCGCCGCCACGACCACGCCCTTTTATGAAAAGTCGCCGTGCCTCAAACGAAGTTAGAGCCATCTGTCTTCTGACACACTTTCAAGTTGATTGGGTCAAGAGGGTCAGAGAGGCACCTTTCCAAGTGAAAAATTGACTTCCTGTTCTGAGGGGGCGTGGCTTTGATGATGTCAGCATATGACCCCATAGGATTGTCGGGATCCCAAAGGTCCTCCTTCATGGCAACTTTGGTGTGGTTTAGCATTTTTTTGGAAAAGTTATTGCATTTTTTCACTTTGGGCGTGAACACCAAGTTCGTGTCCTGGCCACGCCACCTAAACATGGGCAAAAACTCACGATTTTGATAACTTTTAATCCCCCATGCCTTATCTGCATATTGGCCAAATATGAAGCCGATAGCTCAAAATCCCTAGGAGGAGTTCGTTAAAGTTCGAAGTGAGTAAAAGTGAAAAACGGCCAAAAATCGGCCTTTGACCCAAAATGGGCGACTTCCTGTGCGTTTTAGGTCATACCCCCAAGAGACTTTTTTTCTTGGTTTGAGGAGCTCTAGCAAATTTCAGATCTCCACTACTTACGGTTTGGCCTATCTCACGTTTGGGTGCGTGGCTAAGTGGTTTGGCCACACCCACTGATGATGACAATAAAGAACAAAAATTTCACATCGGGGGACAATTTTGGGTAAAATATGGTGACTTTTGGGGTATGGCAAAGTCCCCATATTGACCCGCCAAAAGTCCCCGGAAAAAAGAATAAGAAAGAAAGAATAAGAATTCTAGCGATTATAATAGGCCCTTGCAGTTTTCCTGCTCGGGCCTAATGAAAAAACGAAGCAAAAACAATAGGGTTCCCTGCTCTGCTGGGAGCAGGCAAACAGCCATGCCTTGCATGGCCTTCGCCTGCACCCGCGGGCTTGGAACACTAATGAACATGGTCTGAGTGGGTTCCAGCCAAGAAGAAGGAACTACTCCAAATTTGACACCTTCAAGTTAGTCTTAAAATTTAAATTGAGTTTTAAAATTGCCATAAGACAAAAACAGAAGCAAATGTGATTGGCCCCATTTTGTGGACCAACTTACAGATTTAGATTTCTTTTTACTGGCATGTGTTTCTAGATAAGGTTACAACTCTGATATTATCATTAAAGTAATGTTTTTGTTTATTCCTTCTATGAGAATGTTTGGTGACCATCACAGAAATTATGTCACAGAGAAGGGTGGAAATCTTAAGTACAGCTTAATAATAGTTTTCATACAATCTGCGAGGATTGTTGGTCAGGTTTTCTAATGGGATCATTTGAATTAGATTGACCATTTTGATCCAAAGCTATGGGTCGAAACCCCTTAGTAATTTTACCACTCATTACTGTTTCTCATTCATGACGTCTGAACCTCCATTCACACACCTATTCATACCTAAGGGCAACATAGAGAGACCAATTAACCTAACAGTCATGTTTTTGGACTGTGGGAGAAATCTGGAGTGCCCGGAGGGAACCCAGGCATGACTAGAAGAACTTGCAAATTCTATGCAAAAAAAACCCAGGCCAGGAGTCAAATCCAGAACCTTCTTGCTGCAAGGTAAATACATTACTTCCATTTGATGAAGAGAGAGCACCAGCTGATGACTCAGTATATCATAAGCATTATATGTCATGATCTGTGGGTGTTTTTTAGTTTCATTTCATGCCTCTGTTTTCTTATTTCCACGTTGTTCATTTGTTAGATGTTGCCTTATCAGTTCATTCCATTGTGCTTAGTTCATAATTTATTCTCCTGCTTTGTTTTTTTTATTATATTCTGTGAGATCTCTTCTGTGTTCCTCCCTGTCTACCCCTGCTATTATTCTCTGTCTCCCTCAGCTCCCTGCTTTAATTCTCCCTAGCTGTTGTTCATTCTCACCTGATTGCTCTCACCTGCATGCCATGCTTTTTGACTCACTTATCCCTGTGTATACAGGCTCTCTAGTTGTCATTAATTAATGGATTCTACTGTTTGCCTTCCAATTCCATTCAAATTCAATTCAATTCAGAAATACATTATTGATCTCAAAGGAAAATTAAATGTTGTTGTAGCTCATTGTAGGTTTCTTCAAAGAGCTGTTGTAGATGCTGATGGTCAGGAAGGATCTCCTGTAGCTCTCCGTCTTACAGCAGATCTGAAGATGCCTCTAACTGAAGACACTCTGTTGTTGTACAACAGTCTCATGAAGAGGATGCTCAGGGTTCTCCAAAATGTTCTTCATTTTATGAAGAATCCTTCTTTGTACAAAGATCTCCAGAGGTTCAAGAGGAGTCCCCAGAACAGAGCCAGTCTTTGTTTTATACACATTTAAGATGAGATGATTGTTTCCACACCATGCCACAAAGGGGTCCACCAGCTCCCTGTACTCAGCTTCCTGTCCATCTCTGATCCACCCCACAACTGCAGAATCATCACAGTATTTCTGCAGATGACAAGAGTCTGTCTTGTACTGGACGTCTGAGGTGTACAGAGTGAAGAGGAATGGTGACAATACAGTCTCCCGTGGTGCTCCTGTGCTGCTGACTATCTGGTTAGACTCACAACCCTTCAGTCTCACAAACTGTGGTCTGTTTGTCAGGTAGTCTTTGATACTGGAGATTGTTGAGGCCTTCACTTGAGTCTTCTGGAGTTTCTGAGAAAGCAAATCAGGTTGAATTGTGTTAAATTCACTGGAGAAATCAAAGAACATGATCCTCAAAGTGCTGCTAGCTTTGTCTAGACAACAGTGGGTTTGTTGAAGCAGGTGTATGATGGCTTCTTCAACTCCATCTCCACAGCAATAGCAAACTGAAGGGGGTCCTGATAGTTTATTATTTGCTTACTCAGGTGGGACAGCAGGAATCTCTCTTGGACCTTCATAGTGTGGGATGTCAGGACAACAAGTCTATAGTAATTGAGGACCGATGGGTGAGTTTTCTTTGGTACCGGAACAAGACAGGCCTTCAGGACTCTAGGGGGAGACTAAATCTGACCTGTTGCCTTAGTCCAGTGCAGTCTCTCCAGTTGTCTCTTCACCTGACTTCTTGACACACACATTTGGAATGGGGAGGCAAAGGCAGCATCAGAATCTTCTAATTTGATTGAAGGCAAATATGTAGAAGCAGAAGGGTCCATGGCTGAGGTGGAACATAAAACTTTGGAGGTGTGACGGAGGTGTGACAGCAAAGCTTTGGGTCAAAGGAGGGTGGGATGTCTGTTTGGCTGTGAGCAGGAGAGGAGGATGCTGAGCTCTTTTCTGAACTCAACCTATTGAACAATGTTTTAAGGTCATTGGCTCTGTCAAGATATCAATGGGTCCGATTGTCCTTCTTCTTGAAGCCTGTGATCTTCTTCATCCCTGACTACACATCTCTGATATTGTTTTGCTGGAGCTTGCTCTCCAGCTTTTTCTTGTACACCTCCTTGCTGTTTCTTATCTTGACTTTAAGTTGCTTTTATATACTGTATTTTCCGCACTATAAGGCGCACTTAAAAACCTTTAATTTTTTCAAAACATTACAGTGCGCCTTGTAATCCGGAGCACCTTATATATGGATCAATTGGTTAATTGGTTGATCCATACTGGTTGTACACGGCGCTCTGTCAAAATGTTTCAGTACGACTGGTAAACTACAAAGCCGCACCGCTTGCAGCATTACGGCTACCGTAGTCAGGGGCGTCGCCGAAGCAATAGCGGTAAACACCTGTACTGTGCTTACTCCTAGTCCAACACCACTTGTGTGTGTATAACGTTTGAATGTACTGTTGCAGGAATTGCCTGAACTATATGTGATTAGAAGCTCAGTGTGTGGGGTGTATGTTTCGTGTGTGTGTGTATGGAAGATGTTGACATTACTCCTCCGGACAGAGGTGGCGTTGTGTGCTGCCGTAGCTGAGAATCAAGAGTGAAGGAGTGACGTCGGTATTATTGTGTGTGTGGGGTGGGTAGAGACGGCGACCGGAGCAGCGGTGTATGAGTCTGTAAGCCCTGTGTTTTTACGTGCTGCAAAGTCATTAAAAAGAACCCCAAATCTCGTCAACAACTCAGTGTTTTGATGCTGTTTCTTCATGCTCAACTCAGCAACGTATGAGTGAGGGAGTTAACCCAGAGGAAACTAGTAACTTCGGCCCTGGAGAAAGCGTCTCCCCTGTGTCATCAGACTACGGTCAGGGGACAGAAACAGAAAAGGTTAACAGTACTAACGTTTGATTGAGTGCATCAAACTGTTTCTTTTACGTGTTTACTGAATCAGGGAAAAGTTCCCTTTCACGTTTTAACTAACGTTTGATTTCAATTTCAACTTCATAAACTCAAATGCATTCCTAACGTGCGGTTGGCTCTATTCAATAAAATTCTATGTAGAGGAGACCTTACCATGGGAGTGAATGGAGTTATCAGAACACTGGTTTGTAGTGTATTAATAGTTTGACTGACTGACTGACTTATCTGTTTTGTTGACATTCTCTTTAGCACAGCTCCATCTAGTGGATGCATAACGCAACCCCAGTCAAACGTTTGACTGCAGTAGCTTCTATTCTATGCGCCTTATAATCCGGTGCGCCCTATATATGAAAACAGTTCTAAAATAGGCCATTCATTGAAGGTGCGCCTTATAATCCGGTGTGCCTTATAGTGCGGAAAATACGGTACTCCTCAATAATTCTCTGTCTCCCTCTCTGAAGGCTCTTTTTTTCTTGTTAAGCAGGTCCTTCGTGTCACTGGTCCAGGGTTTGTTATTGGGGAAGCATTTTGTCATTCTGGTGTGGATGATGTTATCCACACAGAAGTTTATGTAGTAGATTATGCATTCAGTCATGGCATTGATGTCCTCTCCATGTGGCTGGAACAGTGTGTCCCAGTCTGTAGCCTCAAAGCAACTTTGCAGGGCTTCTTCAGGTTCCTGTGACCATCTTCTCACAGTTCTCTTTATTACAGGTTGGCTATGAACAAGGGGCTTATATTTCGAGCAGAGAAAAACAAGATTGTGATCTGATTTGCCTAGAAGAGGTCTTGCTGAAGAGATGTATGAGTCCTTGACATTTGCATAAAACAAATCCAACATTTTATTTTCTCTCGTAGAGAGAAACAATTTAAACGTTGGAAGTGTAGCAGAGTGAAGCATGGTTAAAATCACCAGATATTGCCACAAACGCATTGGGTTCTGTAGCTTAGTAACAACTGAGCTGGTGACATCACATGCAGTGTTGGCAACAGCTAAAGATGGAAATTAAAATTTTGGAACGTGAACTGCTGCCAAAATAACACAGGTGAACTCTCTTTGCATTTGCCACTCCTCTTTAAATCTCTGTCTGCTCGTGTGATCAGAAAGCCTGGCAGAGAGACGTTGGAATCAGGGATATGATCCTGCAGCCACATCTCATGGAAACACATAATACTGCATTCTCGATACTCTGGCTGGGTCCTTTGTAGGGCTTGAAGTTCATTCAACTTGTTTCCCAATGATCTCACATTGCCCATCATGATCGATGGAAGAGATGGTTTGAACTTCCTCCTTTTCACTCTTCTCTTTGCTCCTGCTCTGCATCCACAATGCCTCCTTTTCAAATCATCAGGGATTTGGGCTTGTAGTAGATGTATTTTTTGAACTTTTGAGATGTTAATCAGTTGCTCCCGGCTGTAAAAAAAACAACCCCGTTGCTATGGTGATGTATCATAACAACTGTCTAAAAGTAAAAAAGTATCAGCAAAAATCTTTCTAGCTGCACAGCAACCGATACTGGAGAGGACAGTCATCCAAAAAAATCTATTTTTATCCACCACAAGAGGGATTTGAGTTCTTAAAAAGAATGAATCAGAATGAAGAGTAACAGAGCTATACCAACCTGCTGCCACCTTGAGATGCGCTAAAGTAATTAGATGCCTCTCTCTTTGCCTATGTTCCGCATCCTGTCTCTGTATGTAAGTTACCAGTTCAGTCATAATTTAAACGTTCACCATGCGGTTCCCACACTCCAATTTGCACTTTGGTCCTGCAAGAAACCACTGCCATATGATATTACATGTAAATAACTTTGGGATATATTTAAAAAAAGCTATTTAGATAATGCTATAATAGTGTAGAGCAATGCTATACAAAGGATAGATAACCAGGACAATCTTGGGATTTGTGATGTTGCAGGAGTTGGCAGACTTCCAATTTTCACCCATTTTATCCTTTAAAAGAATCCGAATAGATTGTGGAATAATACAGATGCCTGTTCGCTCTATCAAGATAAAAAAAAGTCTGAGCTGAAAGGCAAAGCTCTTTTTTTATTCTAGCCCTCATGTTAGGGGATTTGGGTGGTGGCTGATAGAACAAAATCCCGGCCGAAGTGTTTTCCCTCTAGGTTGACTGGGCTCGGGTTAGATAAAGAGCTTCCTAATCTAGGTGAAGAGCTGGTGCACCTTAACCTCCTAAAGTCCTCCCTGTCAAAGGTGTTCCAGGTAATTTCCACTTGGAAGAGACCCTGTAGAAGACCTAACAAATGTAAAAATATGTCAGAGGGTTCCTAGAGTTAGATGAAGAGTGTTTCTGTAAAAAACAATTCACAAGAGTGTTTCTGCAAAAACTGAAACCAAGAAAATGAACCTAGCTGGATAACCTGAGGACACCATGGTGACACAGTTGTTCCTTGGGTTCTCTCCAGGTTTTCTGGTTTTCTCCTAAAAAATCTGTTAGGTTAACTGGTATGTCAAAATTCCTCCAAGATATGTGTGTGTGTGTGTGCGAATCTGTGTTGCCTGTGATGGACATGTGATTTTCTCCTGTGATGACCTGCTTGCTGAATCCTCTGTGGATACAGGCAAGACAGAGGTAACAATGCTGAGGGATGATAAGAGTTCCTGTTGGCCCTTGACATCCTTAAACAATTGCTATAAATCTGCTCCAGAGCTTTACATTGAGCTTTACAATTCCAATATTCTATCCCGTCACTTTGCAGAATATAACAAAAAGTTAATACAGTCCTGTTTAGTCTCCCTCTGCTCAGTATCTAAAAGCACCAAGCAACACAGATGTGTATGACATTATGAGTGTATCTTTTGTAAGATTCCCAGTATTTATTTTCTCCCTAAAATTCACTCGTTTGCTATCTGAAACAAAAGACTAAATTGTATTGATTGTCTTCTATGATGCAAAAAATATATTCAGTATAATGGGCCAGTGGATAATTTCCCTAAACTAAACTGTCCATTGGAGAATGAGCCAGAAGGAGTAATAAAGAGAAGCATAGTTAGGCAAAAAAAATAGGCTCAATAAAAATGGACTGTGTCTCTTAGATAATCAGCAAAGAATCAAGTGAATATATTAACCATTTTGAAATTAAGAGATGTTACTATTAGTATTATTTTCAATATAGGCTTCACTAACTCAAAATAATCAACCTACTGACATGTGAAGTAGGTATGTTGCCACAGTGCAGTTTTCTGCTGTGAAACGTTTTCTTCAGACATTCAACTCAGACATGCATCTATACCCATGGTTTCAAACCTGGCATCAGTTCCCGTTGAATTTAGGTGCCAGGAACCACAGATGGTATGCAAAGCTTTGACTACACTGAGGTTATGAAGTTGTCCAAATACATTTGCATACACATTTAAAGGATTATCAGAATTTTTTACAGATTAAGTAATAATAAAATACACTTTGATGAAGACGTTTTCACATAAAAAACCTTTGCACTTTAAACAATTTTGTGAACATTTTAACCAAAAACAGAAAAAGGAAAAACACATAGAACATACACAGTGTCACGGGTTGTGTAGCGGCGGAAGTAAGCAGATGATTTTAATAATCAAAATAACAAACTGGCAGGCAGGTTGATGGTTGCAGATGCAGGCGTGCATGAACAGAGGCAGAACAGACTTGACAAATATAGGTAGAACCGGCTTGGCATGAATGAAGAACTTGACACAACAGGATAGGCATGAGCAGAGTGAATGTTTCCTCGAGTAATGAACAGAACAGATGTGTATATATGGAGCAAGAACCAGGTGAAACGAGGAGACTGAATGCTAGGTGCAGGTGAACCGGAGAAAGTTGAAAACAGACAGGAGAGAACAAAACGTGGCTAGAGCAGAAAAGAGACTCTTGAATACATAACTAGAAAAATGTGGAGCTAAATTGGGGCCATAAAGTTTGTTCAAATAAAAAATATTTGAACCTGATAAATAAAAGTTTGTTCAAAAGAAAAAAATTCGAACCTGAAAAAAAAAATGTTTGTTCAAAAAAAAAACATCTGAACCTGAAAAATTATTTTGAACCTCCCCCCAAAAAAATGTGAAACTGGAAAAAAAAAGTTCAAAACTACTTTTCAGATTCAAGTTTTTTTTTTTCGAACTTGCATTTTTTTTTTCAGCTCCAAACTTTTTGCCCTGTTTTGGCATGGGGGGCGGGGCCTTAGATCACGGGAGTGCGGAATCATGACTGACAGCTCAAAACAGCGGCTCAACAACATATTCTCAGCTGTTGCATTCAGGGACCGTGGGAACTGGAATTATCTATAATACATCATCGATATTTTATATATATGTGATTGGTTTTGAAAAATAACATGCTTCACCGATAGAAGCAGCTTATGTGAATACACGACAAATACATCTCAGAGGAGAAAATATGATCTTGACAGATTTGCACAGCATTTTTAGTTCATATTGGAGATTTCCCAGGCTCTCAACATAAAGCAAAAAACCGCCAGACTGAGCGGCGGTATGAAACCAGACGCAAAACGAGCCGGTATTTTCCGAATATCCTTGCATAATTAAGCCTGGACTTGTTTTCACATGGACTGGACTCGGGTTTCGGTTTCTGGTGCATTTTTGATTAAAACGTGTTTGGTCTTCATTTAGTAAAGTGACTCACAGCCAGGGTCAAACTGGCATACAGGGCAGCCGCCCCCCACGCCAAAACAGGGCCAAAAGTTTGAAGCCAAAAAAAAATATGCAAGTTCGAAAAAAAATTTGAATCTGAAAGGTAGTTTTGAACTTTTTTTTTTCCAGTTTCACGTCTGTTTTTTTTTTTTTCAGTTGCAAAACGTTTTTTTCTAGTTTTCAAATTTTTTGGGGGGAGGTTCAAAATAATGTTTCAGTTTCAAATGTTTTTCTTTTGAACAAACTTTTATTTTTCTGGTTTAAATCTTTTCATTTGAACAAACTTTATGGCCCCAATTTAGCTCCATAGGCATGAAACTAAAGCATAACCAGATCCAAAAACCTAACTTGACAAAACATGAACTAGAAGACAAACACTAAAGCATGACCAGGAAAATAATAAACAGAAGCAAGATTCAAAACCTCAACTGTGAGAAACATAAGAGGAAAAACCCGCAACCAAAAACCAAACAACCCCAAATCATAACACACAGAACTACACTGCTCAAAAAAATAAAGGGAACACTCAAATAACACATCCTAGATCTTAATGAATTAAATATTCTCATTTAATACTTTGTTCTGTACAAAGTTGAATGTGCTGACAACAAAATCACACAAAAATCACCAATGGAAATCAAATGTATTAACCAATGGAGGCCTGGATTTGGAGTCACACACAAAATTAAAGTGGAAAAACACACTACAGGCTGATCCAACTTTGATGTAATGTCCTTAAAACAAGTCATAATGAGGCTCGGTATTGTGTGTGGCCTCCACGTTCATAGCTTCAATGTCTTCATCTTGCAGGAACTGCTGACACACTCCAGCCACATGAGGTCTAGCATTGTCCTGTATTAGGAGGAACCCAGGGCCAACCGTACCAGCATATGGTCTCACAAGGGGTCTGAGGATCTCATCTCGGTACCGAATAGCAGTCAGGCTACCTCTGGCGAGCACATGGAGGGCCGTGCAGCCCTCCAAAGAAATGCCGCCCCACACCGTTACTGATCCGCTGCCAAACCGGTCATGCCGAAGGATGTTGCAGGCAGCAGATCGCTCTCCATGGTGTTTCCAAACTCTGTCACATCTGTCACATGTGCTCATTGGGATCCTGCTTTCATCTGTGAAGCCCACAGGGCGTCAGTGGCGAATTTGCCAATCCTGGTGTTCTCTGGCAAATGCCAAGCATCCTGCACGGTGTTGGGCTGTGAGCACAACCCCCATTTGTGGACGTCGGGCCCTCATACCATCCTCATGGAGTCGGTTTCTAACCATTTGTGCAGACACATGCACAATTGTGGCCTGCTGGAGGTCATTTTGCAGGGCTCTGGCAGTGCTCCTCCTGTTCCTCCTTGCACAAAGGCGGAGGTAGCGGTCCTGCTGCTGGCTTGTTACCCTCTTGCGGCCTCCTTCACATCTCTTGGTGTACTGGCCTGTCTCCTGGTAGTGCCTCCAGGCTCTGGACACTACGCTGACAGACACAGCAAACCTTCTTGTCACAGCTCGCATTGATGTGCCATCCTGGATGAGCTGCACTACCTGAGCCACTTGTGTGGGTTGTAGAGTCCGTCTCATGCTACCACGAATGTGAAAGCACCACCAACATTCAAAAGTGACCAAAACTTCAGCCAGACAGCAGAGGTACTGAGAAGTGGTCTGTGGTCCCCACCTGCAGAACCACTCCTTTATTGAGTGTGTCTTGCTAATTGCCAAAGATTTCCCCCTGTTGTCTATTCCATTTGCACAACAGCATGTGAAATTGATTGTCAATCAGTGTTGCTTCCTAAGTGGACAGTTTGATTTCACAGAAGTTTGATCAACCTGGAGTTATATTGTATAGTTTAAGTGTTCCCTTTATTTTTTTGAGCAGTGTAGTTCTTGGGCTAAAACTCCCTAGATCCGAAGAGTCAATCATCTGCTGGAAGTGCTGAATCAAACCCAGTTTATGGTGGATTTATGTTGTTTAATACAGCACCAAAAGACAAGAAATTTAGTTTAAATTTTCTTCTATGTAAAATGCACCTACAGTGTATCATGAATTGCTTAGATAGTCGAATTAGAACAAAACCAGAGGATGAAACAGACTCAGCACACAGGATAAGACGGTAAATGAGGTTTATTTCTACTGTAGACTTTGTTTAAGGAATCTTGAGTTGGAGTTGTCCAGAAGCCAGAGGAGGAGGAGGTAAACCCAGGAATCCAAGGAGAGAGAGAGAGAGAGAGAGTACTGGTGATGAGAATATTTACAGTGCAGTCCTTAGGAGGGAGTATTACCAGATGTTGGCAGGCAGGTAGGCAGATAGGCTGGTCGACTGGTCGACAGGCAGACAGGCAGGCAGGCAGGCAGGCAGACAGACAGATAGGCAGACAGACAGGAATCCACATAACTGAGGTTATGTTCCAGCAAATGTCTTCTTCTTCTTCTTCTTGTATTATTTTTGGCAGTTGGCAAATAACGTTATGATGTGCATTACCGCCACCGACTGGTATGGAGTGTGGTTCTTCATGGTTTTAAATCTTATTTACTATTACAACAATCAAATTCTATTTATTAATTTAGTGTTCTTGAAAAATATAATTATAATTTGAATATGCTTGCTACCTAAACTTCTTTGCAAAGTATCTCTCAAAATAAAATTTTCTTTAATACCTACAAATTCTCTTCTTAAAATTGTTCTTTCTTGTTCATATTTCTGACACTTCAATATTACATGTTCTATTGTTTCCTCCTCTCCACAATAATCACATTTTCCTGTATTATGTTTCTTCATCTTGAACAATGTAGAATTAAGTCCTGTATGTCCTATTCTTAATCTTGTAATTAATCTTTCCTCTTTTCTACTCCTTCCAGTTCTTACTTCTCCTACTATCTTGTTGATTCTGTAAAACCATCTTCCTTTCTTTTCTTCATCCCACCTTTTTTGCCACTCTTTCCTGATTCTCTGTTTAATTATATTTCTTGCCTCTGACCTACTAATATTTATTATAAAGCTAATGTTGTTTTGTGTTGCCTTCTTTGCTATCCTGTCCGCCTTTTCATTCCCTCCAACTCCTACATGTGCTGGTACCCATAAAAACACTAATATTAATCCCATTCTTTGTATTCTAAATAAAGTATGTTTTATTTCCAACAAAATGTCTGGTCTACCCTCTGAATGATTATGTTTTAAACTTAATAATGCTGAACTTGAGTCTGAACAAATGATTGTTTTTAATGGTTTTATATCCTCCACCCACTGCACTGCTAACAATATTGCTAATAATTCTCCTGAATATACTGATAATCCATCTGTAATTCTCCTTCCTACTTTTATTTTAAATTCTGGTATTACAAATGCTACTTCTATTTTTTCATCTGTTTTTGATGCGTCTGTGTAAATCTGGCCATAATGACAGTAATTGTTTATATATTCTTGTATTATACTTGAATCTAATCTACATTTTGGATCCTTTTTCTTTTCCATCAATGCCATATCCACCACTGCTTCTGGTAACAGCCACGGACAGCAAATGTCTGTATCAGCAGCTACCTTAAGAAGCCCATCAGCTCATTAGGAGAATGCGTTGCAGCTGCAGACAATGAGCTGCCAGAACCAACCAGAAGGGGAGGAGCAGAGATCCTACACAGTGGGTGAAAAAAAACAATTAACACAACCGTGTTACAATACCAGGTTTTTGCAATAAAAGTGCAGACGATGAAACATTTCAAAACGTTTTCCACCTTTATTTGACATATTTTCTACTCCATTTAACTGAAATAAACATTAGTTCAGGATCACACCCTTAAACTAACTTTTATGCACCTTTTGATTCAGTTTAAACTTTTCAGTCTTCAGTTCTCGTCTATTAACATCCCCCATTTTGATCTGGTTTTTCTATTCCCTAATCCAGACAGATGTTGAATGCAGGAGATTGCTGTCACATGTACAGGCGTTGGACAATGAAACTGAAACACCTGGTTTTAGACCTCAATAATTTATTAGTATGGCGTAGGGCCTCCTTTTGCGGCCAATGCAGCGTCAATTCATCTTGGGAATGACACATACAAGTCCTGCACAGTGGTCAGAGGGATTTTAAGCCATTCTTCTTGCAGGATAGTGGCCAGGTCACTACGTGATACTGGTGGAGGAAAACGTTTCCTGATTCGCTACTCCAAAACACCCCAAAGTGGCTCAATAATATTTAGATCTGGTGACTATGCAGGCCATGGGAGATGTTCAACTTCACTTTCATGTTCATCAAACCAATCTTTCACCAGTCTTGCTGTGTGTATTGGTGCATTGTCATCCTGATACACAGCACCGCCTTCAGGATACAATGTTTGAACCATTGGATGCACATGGTCCTCAAGAATGGTTCGGTAGTCCTTGGCAGTGACGCGCCCATCTAGCACAAGTATTGGGCTAAGGGAATGCCATGATATGGCAGCCCAAACCATCACTGATCCATCCCCATGCTTCACTCTGGGCATGCAACAGTCTGGATGGTACGCTTCTTTGGGGCTTCTCCACACCGTAACTCTCCCGGATGTGGGGAAAACAGTAAAGGTGGACTCATCAGAGAACAATACATGTTTCACATTGTTCACCGCCCAAGAGTTGCGCTCCTTGCACCATTGAAGCCAACATTTGGCATTGGCATGAGTGACCAAAGGTTTGGCTATAGCAGCCCGGCCGTGTATATTGACCCTGTGGAGCTCCCAACAGACAGTTCTGGTGGAAACAGGAGAGTTGAGGTGCACATTTAATTCTGCCGTGATTTGGGCAGCCATGGTTTTATGTTTTTTGGATACAATCCGGGTTAGCACCCAAACATCCCTTTCAGACAGCTTCCTCTTGCGTCCACAGTTAATCCTGTTGGATATGGTTCATCCTTCTTGGTGGTATGCTGACATTACCCTGGATACCGTGGCTCTTGATACATCACAAAGACTTGCTGTCTTGGTCACAGATGTGCCAGCAAGACGTGCACCAACAATTTGTCCTCTTTTGAACTCTGGTATGTCACCCATAATGTTGTCTGCATTTCAATATTTTCAGCAAAACTGTGCTCTTACCCTGCTAATTGAACATTCACACTCTTCTCTTACTGGTGCAATGTGCAATCAATGAAGACTGGCTACCAGGCTGGTCCAATTTAGCCATGAAACCTCCCGCACTAAAAGGACAGGTGTTTCATTGTCCAACCCCTGTAGATCACAACCAACACCAACCAGAAATTCCAACAGCTTGTTAAGGTTACTTTGATATACTTGGCAGCCTATCTGACCTGTTTACATCTTGTTTCTTAATGAGATTTGAAGAAATGTCCAGTTTTATTAATGTCGCTGTTGTTTCAAATGTTCTCCCAATTATTGATGACTGTCTCTGTGTTTATCTTTCTTACTCAATGAGAATATGAGAGACAACTCTGGCGGACAACTCAAAGCTAGTTGCTCAAATCACCATGAGGTGCGGGACATACCAATGTGTCTGTCTCCGCTACTGTTCTGCTGATGTAAACCATCTCAGCCAGACCTTAACAAAGAGTGGCCTCTCTTTGAAACTGAGTCAACATCAGCCACTATCTCTGTATGGATCACTTTAAGCTGTATGGCAAGAGTGAGTGAGACTTCAACTGATTTATACACCTAAACAGTATATACTGTACGGACACCAGGATGCAATTAGAAATGGGTAAGTGTGGCCAAATGGGTCAAACTGCCAGCAGGCAATATTGTAGTTTTTCAAGATAACTACAAATATTTTTGGATCCCACAGGTAAAAGGTACCTTCATGACTGCTCGAAGAAGCAGTCATGTTCAGTGAGGAAGGCAGGTCCCAAAAGCCAAGTCCAAGCCATAAAAAATACACCTTGCCAGTCATCAGACACCCTGATGGTGTAATGCCATGGCCAAATGAGGAGATAAAAGCCACTGATATCAAAACAAGGACATTCCTCAAAATGCATACAGGGCTCCAGCACCCTAAGGCTGAATGTCAAGGTGAAAGGCCAAGGCCAACTGAGTGCCCGAGCCACTATTGAAGATGAAACAGCAAAGTTCCTGGAAAACATCAGGGATATGGCATCTAATGATGCTGCTTATACAACCTCAATGTGCAAACAACTTTAAAAAGTGCCACCAAAATAAAGTAGTGAGGACTCACAGCTACTACTAAAGTGTGCTATTTGGGATCATTGTAGCTTTTCTAAAGTGACAATGGTGAAACAAAGATGGACCAAATCAACACTTTGTGTAAGAGATTTTCAGCAGTATGTAGCTCTTAATTATTTAATTATTCACCTGAAAAAATGAACAGGCTGATTGTAAAAACAAATGTAAACACTAAGTAAATCTAAAATTAAGATTAAACTGAATATAGAATAACTTATGCAGCCAACTAACAGTCTGAGAACGAGAACGAGGTTTACTGGTGGTTTCTATAGTCTCTAGAAGTAGAATGGGAGGCAGATCCTTTATCAGGCTCCTCTCCTGTGGAACCAGCTCTCAGTTTTAGTCCGTGAGGTAGACACCCTGTCTACTTTTAAGGCTAGTCTTAAAACTTTCCTTTTTGATAAAGCTTATAGTTAGAGTGGCTTAGGTTATCCTGAGCTATCTCTGTAGTTATGCTGCTATAAGCTTAGGCTGCTAGAGGACATAATGACCACTTTCACTCTCTCTGCTACATTCTCATACTCTCCAATTTTCTGTTATTTGTTGTTATTCTCTGTTTTTTCCCCTTTTCATGCTATCTAACTGGTTGTGCTCATCAGGAATGTGGGAATGAGAACTGATTTAAAAATTGAGAATAAGGCCCTGGTAGTAGGGCTTACCACTACAAGAAAAATCTTGTAAAATATTGAGGGTCCCAAAACGTTAAGTGCAGCAACAGGAAATATGTATTTTGACGTTCTTATATGTTAGAATAAGTCAGAAATGTCACAGCAAATAGAAATCAGATCGAATTGAGACAGCCTTCACACACCAAACAATCCATGAGTGCAACAGTGAAAACGGGAAGTGACGCAGTCTCAGGTGACAAAACACAATTTAAAACTGTATAAACTGGATTTGAGGTTTTTCAGAGAAGTTTTCATCCAAACCAACCCGCAGAAATATGCTACTCAGCATTGTGTTAAACACTCCAGACGCATTGGGGGCAGTGTACTGCAAAAATGAACCTATGTCAGCCAAACAGAATCCTTCAAAACAATCACGACTTCCTGTTTGTATAAAACATGGCGCCATGAGGTTTATTTGTGTGGACAGAAAAAGAAGTTGAACTTCTTTTAAACACAGTTTTAGAATATAAAGCTGATAAAACATGAGGGTGTTGATTGGGAATTGTTCGTCATTCAGTTTTACTCCACTGTACGACCGAGTGTAATATTTTAACCATGTGCAGCATGTTTGATTGTTTAAATTGTTTTTTGGTGACACAAAGTCATGTTTTACTGTATAAACTCACCCCCTGACATATGTTCACATTTGAACAACGTAATCAAACTGATCCTGCTCCGATTGCTCTGCAATGGCACAATGTTACTGTCAGTAATTCAAGGTGTTTTGTTTAGTGACAAGGTTAAAGCATGCCACCTTTCTCACCACATGGAATAGGCTGTCTTAAAATGGTCACGTTTCACGTGCTAATTGTAACATACAGTTTGCAAATGAAGTATTAAATCTACCTTACAATGTCTTTTTTTCTCTCCTATCAATTATAATATCATCATCAAAGGAAAGTGAGTCTTTTGCATGATGTGTAATTACAGTTAACAGGTTGTGCACGCTTGATCAGTTATGTGCACTTAGGCATGATCGGGTATGTGCTACAGCAGCAGATGATCTCACTGACAGCGAAGGTGCGCTGTAATTTAAATCTGAAAAGACTCACAAAGAGAGTGTTGGCAATTAGAAAAGTTTTAATGATGTGAAATTACATAATTATATCTTTGGTGCTCGAACCTGGGAGGAAGACACGAATGCTGTGAATGATATGAGCTAAGATGATCATTTGTAAGGCTTAGATTTAAACATGTCTTCCCCCCGATCCGACACTGGTGGTGGATTGGCGGCCAGGGAGCGAGGAAGCCAGGAGTAGATGTGAAGGAAGATGGTGGAGGAGGGATGAGCTCAGCTGACAAGCGAGGAGGAACACAGCCGAAGGTCCTTTAAAAACCAGGCGTCGGAAGGTGATTGGATGATGAATCAGGCGGACAGGATGCTGATTGGAATGCCAGGAGACGCACGGGGAAGTCATTGGACGGTGGATATGGCGAGGGTGAGTCTTTCATTCTGAATTTTTGTTTAAACTCCATTTCAATCTGAAAAGACTCACAAAGAGAGGGTTGGCAATTAGAAAAGTTTTATTGATGTGAAATTACATAATTATATCTTAGGCGCTTGGACCTGGGAGGAAGACATGAATGCTGTGAATGATATGAGTTAAGATGAACATTTGTAAGGCTTAGATTTAGAGATGTCTTCCCCCAAAAAAATAAGGTCGGGGACGTGACAAGGCCCAATTGAGTACTAAGGAGAGTGGGATGAAATAGGAAAATGAGAGGGGCGAAAGCCGCAGGAAAGATTAAAGCAGAAAAGAGAAGTTTGAAAATATGGTATGAAGTAAGGCAAATAATTGAGAAACAGAGGAGATGATAGACATGCCGAAAAGGGCAATAAGAAGTGTTAGATATGCCGTTTAGATGGTGCAACATTTGATGAAAAATTTAGAGAGCAGAGTAAGGTGATAGATATGCCGCTTGGCAATGCATGATGATTGATGCTTAAATAGATGAGCGAGGTGATAGATATGCCGTGTTTGGCAATGCGTGATTATTTCAAACTTTAGAGAGCAGAACAAGATGATAGATATGCCGTGTGGCAATGCGTGATTAAAGGTATATTCCGCTGAGGATTTGAATAAAGATATTAAGTTATAAACGGATCAGCTTGTAAAGAACAGATAGAACGGGTAATGAAGGAATAAAAAGATGAAGGATGAAGAAAAATGAGATGAAATTACGGAAAGCTATGGAGTGCTGAAAATGCCATTAAAGAAATGCAGATGAAGATAAGAAATAAGGTGAAAATAAAGATCTATGAGTCGGGGTTGAGTAATTAAAGAACGTCAAGGTAAATGCAGGAAGATGAGTAAAGTAATTGCACAAAGCATGAGAAGACAAAGAATAATCGGCCTCCAATTAAGAACGGGCAAAACGAAAAGAAGTACTTTTCGAAGAACATAGGTGAGCTAGAGTGAGGAAAAAAATTAGACAAGACTGGCAGGTGCTGAGGGGAAGAGACTTGCAAAACAGTAACATGACGATTGAACTAAGCCAATGATGGATAAAGGCCAACCACCACCAAAAATTGTTGGGAGCTCTTACCTGAGAGCTGATAAAACATTGAGCAGATAGAACGGAGTGGAAATCCGGGCGAACATAGGAAGAGAAGGATGAAGAAGACCAATGACCCAATTGCTGGAGAGCGGCTGAGGGAGAGACATTGGGTCACTGCAGTAGTGGCTGCTCCTATTCTGAAAAACTGGATGGGACGTAATGCATTGAACGGGACATGCCTATGATATTTGAGGAACCAGGATGTGGACATGGGACTCTTTCTAGCGTGAGAAATGGGGCATGCGAAGGAAAAGGATTTGAAAGTAGAAAAAAGGTTAAACCTGATAAATAATAGAATGCAGGCTGATTTTAGCAAGGATGAAGAGATGGATTCAATCAACCTTAGACTTTAAAAGAGAAATGGAAGTAGACTGATGGGGAGAAACAACAGAAGACCTAGGAACTAAATAGAATAACCTGGAACATGATGGGCAGGAATGATGAATTTATGAGTTATGACTTGCCAGGATGCACCGAAGGTAAGGCATAATGCCTTAGAGGACGAGCAGCTTTGACCAACGGGATTGACCACTGCTGCATTATCAGAAAAGCGGCGATACGCTTCTTCCAGAAATGCCCCAAATGCAGCAGGCTATAGTGAAGGGATGATCTCATAGAAAGCTGGGGATTCAGATCGGGGAAGAAAGAAGGCCTTACAGCAGAAACGAATATCCCTGAGAAACCCCCCCAAAACCTACGGACGTAGTTACGTCCGTGTAAATAACCTGACTAAAAATTGACTGTTCATAAATGTTTCATAAGAGTTTGTTAAGCTGCTGTGGCAGCAGCACGATTAGTGCTTATGTTGAAACGCAGAGTCCGGGGAGATGCTTAAACCACTGAACAGAGCAGCGCCAACCCTGTGTGCAGAGAGAAAGTGTGCTTTACAATCATCACGGGAAAAGATACTTATGATGAATATTGTAACAGGAAATAGTTTTAGCGTCTGGTTGATAAGGGAACAAGGTTGAAATAAATAATAATAATAATAATCCCTGACTGGCTGCTTGGGGTTCCACCATCATGTGATAAGGGTCGGTAGCCAATGAGAGGCACATTGCTTAACTCCACCCCTGGCGGGTCATATCCACCTGTTCGCAGGTTACAGTGGAGCATGGTGCCAGTTGCCACAGACAGGAAGAAAGAAGAAATGTTCAATGATATCTTGCCATGCACTAAGGAAACATCTCAACGTGTTACTCGGATGATAAACACCTAAATGAATTTATAGCTGAACTATTAAAATGACTCTCAAATCCTTTTGGGAATAAGACCATTAAGACGAGCCTTTTTCATTAACTAAAAATCTTGCTGCTTCTGGCAAAAATAAGTGCTTACATATTAAAAGCTGCGTCGAGGACAAAGATTTGTCGCTCAAGTACAATTTCCTTTTTGTTGAGTCACAGAGAAGCACACACAGGCTCTTCCTTTACAACTCTGTTTAAATGGAAGACAAACAGAAGAGAAGGAGTGCAGCAAGGCCATGTGCTGAGCTTATTTGACATGTGAATACCAAGTTACATTATTTATTAAATTTTTTTAGTAGAGGGTGCCAATATTCTTAGTAAGTTATGCACGCTTAATAGCAATATGAATGTTTATTAGGTTCAATATCATAAAATAAGTAAAGTCACAGACAGTTGAAATATATATTTTATATAATTTCATGGCACTGGGAAATATAGGGAGGTGAGATGTTTAATAAATATATGGTGAAACAGGGTAAAAGCACTCAAGGGAAAGATTGTCAAGGATGAAAGGGTTGTAATAATTAAAGATAAATAAGTCTTTTATGGTAAGGTAATGAGGCAAAGAGGTTAAAAGCAGCATAAAGATTGAGTTATTAAAAGGCATTACATTCTGCATATCCTTAGATCTTACAATGTGATCACATGCAAGGCTCTTTCAACCAAAGGATTGAGAACCATCTGCTGAGAGACCTTCTTTTAAACGCTACAGACTGTAAAACTTAAGACGAGTCAGCCGAGCGAACGGCGACGCTGGAAGAGAAGGAGATAGCGTTCCGTTAGAAATTAGACTGGAGCGGAAAGCCCGGCAATTTGGGACCGTTCCAGAAGTTCTGGAAAGGAAGAGAAGAGCAAACCACTCTGATGGCCAACCAAACCGCTGGAATCAGAAGGTGGCTTGCAATATAAATTGTCAGTGGAAAGAACAGCGCAGTGAAAGCGGGCTCTTGATTGATTGAGGTTGGATGCAGCTAAGGCTGAGAAGGACTAGAGATACTGATGAAAAACGAACAACCAAATTAGAAATAAGACAACGATGAGGGACGGAAAGTATTGAATTATGAATGCCTAGAATGCCTAGAGACGGCTGAGTGCCAAAAGAGGATCCTAAGAAATGTTAGGGAGAATCTTTAATAATATTAAGCATAGCTGATTTCGTCCATACATCCCATAAAGATAAGAATACACATTGACACATACGGGGATAAATGGCCCAAGGTTGTGACATGAATGACCTGTGGCTGGGGCACTGGGTTTTTTAAAGGGAGTAGCCGATAACTGTTTGATTGGAATGCAGCAGCACACTTAGATTAAAAATGAACACCAGCTACTACACAACCTATAAAACAGACATGGCAATGGTGACACGTAATCTACTGATAAACACTAGGGAAGTGCACATCTATTGCTTTGGAGTGCCAGATAAAACCACGTGGGACCTTCTTTCGGGGCTCTTTGTCAACCTTTCACATACGGCGATGATCCGAGATAGGAGCCTCAGCGCTGATCTCTGTAATCATTCCTCTGCTTAATTTAGAATAAAAGAGCAGAAAGTTAGAGAATCGTTCCTTTAAGAGTCAGTGTTAGATAGAGAGTGTAATCACTTCTGGGGACCAAGAACCGGAGAAACTCCAAGAGGTCTGACTGGCAGCAGGGTGCGGTAGTTTGGACAGAATGCCAGGGACAAGATGATTTAGGAGGAGCCGAGGAGCAGGCAGCTACGATGGAGCGGGAAAGAAGAAATGCTGATGTGGCAGAGATGGCGGCGAACTCACAGTAAGGAATGAGCGCTGGAGAGAATCCATGAATGAGATGAATGAAGCATGTAAATTTGTAGGATGATCGGTTTGAGGGATGAAGATGGAAGGAGAAACTGCTGGAGAAACCAGGCCGGGTGACGCAGCGGTGGGAGCCGGTGAGGAGGCAGGGCTACCTTGGCGACGCTTAGCAGGAGAAGTGTAGGAGTTCTTGATGCACTTTCCACTTGCCCAGAGCTGAGACAAGGAAGAAATGAGCCATGAAGCGATGCAAGCACTCCTACAAGCGGTAGGGTAGGAAGGAGAGTCTGTTACGAACAGTGCAAGGAGGCATCGGAGTCGTAGATGAGCGAGGAAGAACATAGCCGAAGCTCCTTTAAAAACAAGGTGTCGGAAGGTGATTGGATGATGAATCAGGCGGACAGGATGCTGATTGGAAGGCCGGGAGACGCACGGGGAAGTCATTGGACGGTGGAGACGGTGAGGGTGAGTCTTTCATTCTGAATTTTCGTTTAAACTCCATGATCCAGGCGCGAGGATAAAACTGTTGCAAGGGGTTTTATCATAGGAGATATGTCATGGTTTCCGTTTGTGATTTGCTCCAAATCAAACCTTAGATAATCCTACTATAGAATACTCTATTCTCATGTATTTTTATTATTTTTGACAATCCAAATCTATTGGCAGATGTACAGAAGATTCTCTCTCTCCTCCTTCTGGCCAAAATGATAGCAGACATTTTTGCATCCTGGTTAGTACCTGCATTTCAAACGTGCTAGAACTAGACACAAAAACTGCACACGCAATCAGTTTCCATCCAGAACTTTGTGGGGTTTTTTATTCAGCAAATCATTGTTTTCAAATTATTTTATTAAAATAATGTTTTCTCTACTTTTCTGATTTTGCATGGTAATTGGTTGTTTGTAGATACCAATTATTTTTCTTGGTTAGTTTAAAGACTAATCTAACTCCTTTCCTTTTTGAGTAACATCCTCTGACATGGGAGGGGGGCAACCTAGTGTAAGAGGGGAGATTCTCTGACAGCTCATACAGCTCTTAGGTAGGAAGTCTTCTCTGGGAATGAATGTGGTTATGAAGTGCTTTTACCAGCATTGGTATCATGAGTCCAACCACTTGTTTGTCTTGTAACCTTATATGCTGCCCAACACTGGTTGTTTGGGGTTCACTTCATGAATTGGTGAGAAAACACGAAGTGAAGATGTTTATTAGGATTAAAGGCTTAATAAAACACAATTGTGACACAAAATAGGCAAATGTTAAATTTGCAAGTCCTAAATCACCCAGAATTGACGTGAAAGTCTGGTCATTCATTGCAGCAGGGTCTATAGCCAAGCTGTTCAGTCCATCTGATGGGAAAAGATCGCCAAAGGAAAGGTTGTTGTTTGCTGTTGCTAAACGGATCAAGGCTCAGCGGGTAAGAACACTTCCTTGTTGCAAAAGTACATTTAGATATTGGTAGTGTGGGAATAGTTTTTATTAGCATCCATGTGTTTATTGTGTTTAACAGTTATTAGTGGAATGGGTCATTCTTTTCAGGCCAAAGAGGAAGAGGAGATCAAAATGCGTTCCCTCTACATAAGTCCTGGGGACCTCTTGGGTTTGCATGGTGCTCAACAGTTGTGTGAAGTTGTTGGAAGTATGATTATTGATTGATTAATCCTTATCAATAATTATAATTAAAAATCATAATTTGACCAAATTAATTTCTTAACCAAAATCCTCATTTATGAATCGAGACCAGAGATGTCTTCTGGTGTTGTAATTGTGGCTCAGCACCTTTGATAATTACAACCGTTAAATACTCAGTAATAATTAATAACTATTACCGGAGATGTCACTGTTTATTGACCGTTTCTGCCGAAACATGTAGAACTTTTAACCTTATCTTGACTGACGAATCACTCTTGCACAAAATAAACCCAGAGACGCCTGCTCTTTATCTATGTGAATATTTATTAAATCACAGCCTGATACAATCCGTTCTTCTGATTTAATAATCTTCACCTACTCAAACATGCAAAGTTCTACACAAAAAGGGGTAAAATATCTAACTAAACAAAAATAAAACAAAACAGCAGTGAGTGCGAATGGGATCAACCAGCAGTTATGGCAAAAAATGATTATATGACAAAATGATATGGTTGTGAGTGGAGGTGGGGTGCAGCTCCACTGTAACGCAGTTATACTCAGTCATAAAACCTCCCCCAACTCTTGAGCAGACTAAGAGTTATAAAACTTTTGGCGGCAAGCTAGCAAGCAGTGAGGTTGAAGACAAAGAAAATGGGGAATTTCACCATGAGGTTATTTTAACAGTCCAGTCTCACAGCACATCTGCGCATGCTCTCAGGTGTTCAATAACCCCGCAAAACACACACAAAGCTGGGGAGCGCAGCGGCCTCCAGACGTCAAACACGGCACATCAAAGTTTCAATAAAAAAGTTACATGCACATATCATCCAGAACACATTGGATTAAATAGTGAATATCATCGCAATAAAACCTCCTGTACCCTGCCCAGGCTTTCTAAGAAAGAAATAAAAATAAAGGATGGGTTTTACTTGTTGAAGTAAAATGGAGGGGGAAGTTGGAAGTTACTGTGCGTCCACAGTTAACTTCAGGAAAAGCGGTCAATCTTCGTCCTCTGGCCTCCTTGGCAAAAGGGAAAATATGATCTGACCATCAAAGTCGACTAGGTCAAAACAAGGTGGCTCCTTGAAACCCCGTGTTAAACTCACGTCTTCGATCGGCAAAGTGAAATTTCTGGCCTTTTTAGTCCAGAAACCTCTTTTATGAATTATTCGTTGGCCAACGAGAGAGAATAACTGAGATCCACCCGGGACTCTTCTCCAGGTGATGCTTCAGATGTTGGCAACCGGACACGGTCTCCAGCTGAAGGCAAATGGTGGGTCATCTCATCCTCTGTTATATAGTTGACGGTGGCCTCAGGGCTGCGACGACCCTGTCTTATCAGCCACGGGGCCCGACGGGATCTGTAGGCACGGACTGTCCTGGATACAAAATGGCCGAAAACGCCAGGAGGCCTGGTGGCGTCCAGCAACGTGCAAATGGTCCAATATTCAGCAAACAAGTGGTCCAACAAAGTTGATGTTTCCTTTCCATAAATGTAACTGAATTTATCATACAAATTCAATGTCACAGGCACATTAATGTTTAGGATATTAAGCACTGTCATGTTTACATCCTTTGTGAGGTGTATGTGTTTCAAGGGAAAAGTATTAGTTCATGATAATCTTACATGTCAGGAGAGAGACTGGCACCCCGGACCTTGATTATATGTAATTGTCACAACACTGAATGGTAATATTCAACATCATTTTATTGGTTGTGGTT
This sequence comes from Girardinichthys multiradiatus, assembly GCF_021462225.1. NCBI lineage: Eukaryota > Metazoa > Chordata > Actinopteri > Cyprinodontiformes > Goodeidae > Girardinichthys > Girardinichthys multiradiatus. Next base: position 7,227,215 of record NC_061797.1, on the reverse strand, counting down.
ATTAACCATTTTTACTCTTTCCCTTGTTCCCTCATTTGTATATACAGGTACATCTAAAAAAATTTGAATATTGTGTAAAAGTGCAATATGTTTTGCTAGTCATTTCAAGTGAGAGATTTATTCCACATAGAGTAAAATATTTTATGTTTTTATTTCTTGTAATTTTGATGATTATGAACTATAGATAAAGAAAACGCAAAATTCAGTGTTTCATAAACTTAGATTATCACGTTAGACCAATAGAAAAATAATGTTTTAAGCACACATGTCAGGCTTCTGAGAAGTATGCCCATTTCTATGAACTCAACACTTGGTTGGGCCTCCTCTTACTGCATCAATGCGCCGTGGCATAGAAGTGATCAGCCTGTGGCACTGCGTAGATGTAATGGAAACCCAGATTGCTTTGATAACTGCCTTTGGGTCATCTGCCTTGTTGGGTCTGGTGTATCTCATCTCCCTCTTGACAACAGTTCACAGATTTTTTATGGGGTTCAGGTCAGGGGAGTTTGCTGGCGATTCAAGAACAGGAACACCAAGGTCACTGAACCAGCTTTTGGTACCTTGTGTGGGCAGGTGCCAAGTCCTGCTGGAAAATAAAATCAGCATCTCCATACAGCTTGTCAGCAGAGAGCTCTCTGAAGTTCCTGGTAGAAGAATGCATTTACTGTGGACTTCAGAAAACACAGTGGACCAACACCAGCAGATGACATGGCACCCCGAAACCATCACTGGCTGTGGAAACTTTACACTGGACTTGAAGCAACGTGGATTCTGTTTCCCTTCACTCTTTCACTCTGGGACCTTGGTTTCCAAATGAAATGCAAAATATACTTTCATCTGAAAACAGGACATTGTATAATTGAGTAACAGTCCAGTTCCTTTTTTCCTTAACCCAGGTAAGATGCTTCTGACATTGTCTCTGGTTCTGGAGTGGCTTGACATGAGGAATGCGACATTTGTACTCCATGTCTAGTATTCGTCTTTGTGTGGTGGCTCTTAATGCACCGACTCCAGCCTCAGTTCTGAAACCCCCTCAAATTCTAGAATGGATTTCGCTTGACAATGCTATAAAGGCTGTGGTTCTCTCTGTTTCTGTTGCCCCTTTTCCTACCATGCTTCTTCCTTCCACTCAATTTTCTGTTAATATGTTTGGATACAGAACTCTATAAACGACAAGCTTCTTCAGCAATTACGTTTTGCAGCTTACCCTCCTTGTGAAGGGTGTCGATGACTGTCTTACGGACAACTGTCAAGTCAGCAGTCTTCCCCATGATTGTGTAGCCTTTGACCCAGAGTGAGAGATCGTTTATAGGCTTAGGAAACCTTTCCAGATGCTTTGAGTTCATTAGCTGATGAGGATGTGACACCATGATTGTCCAATAATTAAGTTTTTCACAATATTTTAATTTTCTGAGACACTGAATTTTTGTTTTCTTTATCTGTAAGCCATGATCTTCAAAAATACAAGAAACAAAGGCTTGGAGTACATCACTCTATGTGAAATGATTTTATATACTTTCTTAGATGATTGTCAAACATATTGCACTTTTACACAATATTCAAATTTTTTGAGATGTACCTGTAGTTCATTAGTTTTTCTAATTCCTTCATTTTGATTTGTAATATTTGTTGAATTATTCTAGTCTAGTCAAGAGTTTGTTAATTGAATTATGTTTAACTCGGAGTTGAATTATTTGAGTTAACAAATTCTTATATTTTAAGACGTGAATTTATTCCGTGCGTTCAGAGTTTTTCTGTTTAGTAATAGCAGAGCTCGATTCACTCTTTCATCTATTGACTTATTACCACCAGCATATTGGCCTGGTATTGCCAGGACAATACTTGACAGACCAAATGGTTATTTAATTTAGTACTAAAAAATTTGAGGATCCTGATTGCACAACAACAATTATTCAGATGCCGGCCAGATTTTGGTGTAAAGCACTTTTTTTTTTTTTTTTTTTAGCATATCTCATCTAAGTAGAAGTAATAATATTTCAGGGTCAGATATGGAATCTGATAGAGAATCTTTGGAGGGAGCTAAATATTGGAGTGATGGCAAAGAGGCCCTCCAACCTCAAAGAGCTGGAGCTCATCACCAGAAATAAATCTTCAAAATAACAATGGAAACATGTAAAAAGCTGCTCAGTAATTATAAGAAGACTGTGATTACTATAATGCCAATAAAGATTTTTTGCTGGTTTTGAGAAGGGTAAAAATAATTTTTGTTATAATTGTTTTAATAAAATGCATATAAAAACTGATATTTGTTTCATAATTGGTCATTTTACATTGTTTTACTATCATTTGAAAGATGCCTTTTCATTTCCTACCAAAATTAAACGTCTTAGTTAAATATAAATAATTGAATAATTTGGGGCTTAACAGTACACTCTAAAAAATGATGTGCTGGCTCAACATAACAAAAAATTGAGGTAACAATTTGCATAGATTTTTTTAAGTTATTACAACTTGGCCAATATTGAGTAAATACCACAAGACATTTCTAGTTAAGCAAACTCAATTACTTTAGTATATGCAACATGCTTTGCTTTGTCCTCTACAAGCTTAATTAAGTTGAACCAACTTAATTTTAATTTCGTAAAAAATATTTATTTTAGTTAATCTAACCCATTTATTTTCCTTTGATTCTACTTAGAAATGTCTATGCAAATTGTTACCTTATTTTGTTTTAGTACTAATAACTTTTTTACCTAAGTCATAATATATTACAATTTCCAGCTTAATGATTAAACTGTTTATTCAAACATTACTGTATATTGACACGTCAGTAGCACAAAAACAGTAAATTACAGAAATTACATAAAACAGCCCTGTAAAACTCTCTCAAAAGACCCAATATTTTGACAGTAATGCCGATCAGAATGATATGAAATCTTCGCATTATTAAAAGTGCATTATTTTCTACTGAACTCTCAACATTACACCTACTGTACAGTACAAACATTACAAACGAGAGTGCAACAATTCCTCAATAATTTGAGGGTAGCTTAACTTTTCAAATTTCTTTAGTACAATTCATTTTTCAGTGACATTAACTTAGGACTGGCTTTCAGATCATCCAGCTCAAGAAAAATTTTCTGAAACACTTCAAATGTATTTTTCAGTTTTTTTGGGTAGCTGAGGTTGAGAGCATATATCAGTCCCATCAGCAAGGCGCAGGCTCTGGGAATATCCACATCTGTTAGGACCCCTGTTCCCTCTAGGACGATCTTTGCACGGGCTGGATCAGAACCACCTCGCGTTGTGACACTCTTCATCAGTTCATCCGTACTATTCCCATCACCATCCTGGTTGGACAGAATTAATTGGAATGTTTTTAGGGTTTGTAGTGGTTTGGAAAATGCCACATGGTTACTTTATGTAAATAGCTTCCTGTTTTTATGTAGTTTCACTTTTTTTGTCTCAGTGTGGTGTTGTCATTTTGTTAGTGCCTGCCATCCACAATGATCAGTAGGAAAACAACATCTCTATCATTGTGAAGTACAGTGGTGTTTGAGATTTACCTCTTCTTTCAAGAGTTCCTCCTCCTTTTCCCTTAGATACAGCATTAAGCAACGGATGGCGACCTCCCTCCTTGTCTCCACAGAATTGTCCTGTGAATAAGAAAAACCATGTTGAACTGCTTGTCCAGAAAGATGTGTATTTTATAATTACATCAAAATTACATTACATAATTACATCAATTACCGGTATTAATTACATTCAGATGTTTGCCTATTTTACTATTATCTGACATAGTATTCCATTATAACAAATTTTGCAAACGGCTGCCTTTTAATGCATCTAGGAGACTAAACAATAATACAATTGATTTTGAAATGCATTTCTGGCCACCTTCAATTATTTTGTCAATTATTTAGATACACTTAACAGTAGTACAGTGAACAATGTCACTGTCTCACGGCTCGAGTGACTTCTTGACAGATGGGTTCGTAGGATGCCCCATGTTTTAAATGAGCAATAACACTCCCAATAAAGACAAGGGATAGATTCTCCACCATGGCCATGTCTAAGTCTATAATGCTTTAAGAAAACTGTCTTTCTTTGTGTTTCAAATTTGCAAATTTTACAGATCCACTTCATTTTAAAAACTAGTTAGGCTCTGTTTAAATTACTTAGGTCATTCAGAAGAAACTCCCTACAACTTGTGCCACATCAGCAATACAGTCAAACTTATTTGAACCTTTTTGAATATTAAGGAAGAAAAAAAAAAGCTTGCTAACTAGGTGTTGTGGAATTTTCTTATCAAAGTGGGTAGAAGTTGACTCATAACAAGAGAAAATCCGGACTTTGTCTTTATAAGTTTTATTCAAAGGCATTCGGCGTTTGAAGACCCTGTCACCGAGCAAGTCAGTTAAGCAGAGCCCCGATCAACAGTTACACACAGTATTTATACCAGAACATGACAGTGTTATGTCAACTTCAAAGAGTCTGTGTTTTATGACCCCAGACCCTTCTCGGGTTCAGAGGTGACAAAGTTATCTAGGAACCCATCTGTCCTTCCCGAGATATCACCCTAAAGCATGAGTTTTAACCATTAAACTTCTGATAATGGCTTTTACAGCTTCCTCCTCTAACACAGATGTTCTGAGGAGTGAGGTAACCTAAAGGTCATACACTTTGGAATGCTTACTGCAAGAATTTCCATCACACTCCCCCTTTCTGATTACAAGACAATCACAACTAAAGGAAAATTCTGCAAAACCAACACCCCTCTCAGCTAACAGACAATCCAAAGCCATTCCATTTCGCCAACTCATCGTTCTAAGAGCTTAGGCTGATGGAATTATAAGTTGTGACCGTAGGTAGTAAATGAGCTAGATAAAATACTCCAGACCAATTAGCAGGCAGATACAGATATAATCTATTTCCACACATCCAAACCATGTTCTTAGGACATGAGTACCCATCTCATAAAGGAAAAGTAACAAAAACCCTGGTTAATTTACCTGCCATGCCATACAATTTACCTCAATCCGGTAAGGCTGTAAGATTAAGAGTTAACACAAAGGGATCTGGGACCAAAGATCCTGAAATAGTAGAAGGATCAGTTCTGATAGGACATGACTCAAATTTATGTCTGTTGATTAAAGCACATAAAACAGATATAATAGCTTCGCAACCTACTGTCTTCCCAAGGAAATAAGGTCTACTTTCCTCCTGTGTAATACAAATATCTGGATCTTTAATCGGATTTCTATTACCCCAAATTCTATAAAGAGTTCCCGTAGACGCACATGTTAAATTAATCTCACTAGAAAATCTACTAACATTTCTGCTTTCCCTAACAGTATAATTCCTCACCCAAGGAAAAATAACCTCCACCAACCTGTTATCTGGAAAGAAAGTAGTATCAATAGGAACAGGTACTAAAAATGGTTGATCATTAATAGCATGTGGAATCAAACAACAAACATAGCAACTGTCATTTCCAATCTTCCTCACAGTTTGATGCATCAGTTGCCACCAAACATTATCAGTATGATCATAGTAGTCAAGAAAGTGATGAATCTCTCTTCGAATCCGCTGATGAGTATTATTAGCATAATTCCTCAGATTAGCCTTACATTGTCTTTGCTGTACCTTTTCCCAAATGAACACAAGAGTTATAAAAATACTTGCAATACCAATCATTAGCATCAGAACAGACCACCTTCCATATAGCTGCATCATGACCTTGAAGTGGAATATCCTTTCTTCTGGTACTGAAAGCAAACAGTTTTTTTCCAAAGAAAACAAATTATAAACAAAACTTAAAAAACAAAAAAACAAAAATCCTGCTGTCTCTCCTGAGTGGCTTCAAGCTGCCCTGTTACCAGTCTGGTACAAGTGTGCGGTGGTAGGAAGCTCCTCTAGAAATATGTTTAGAAACAGAAACTCTAACCTGCTGGAAGTTAGGCTTCCATAGTCCAACTAAACAACGGTGGAAATGAACACATTCAAATTTGCAATAATACCATAATGATAGATATCAAGCAATAACCATGAAAGTTAGATAAAAGCATCCGAGATTTCCTCCTCAGAGTCAGTTTCGCTGTCAAAGTGGGAGAAAGAATTTGGCTGACCCTCACTGTCCAGGCAAAGGAGCCCCTAGTAGCCACCAAATATTAAGAAATTAAGGAGAATAAGCATCATGGCGCATGTTTGACTGTCTCTCTGTTGCAGACGTCGCCAGTCCATCATCCAGAGAAAGGTTATGTGCAAATGTGTAGAGGTCTTCCATGTATGTTTCCTATGTGTCTCTCACTGTGGTGTGTGTGCAGTGAGGCAAATGACCTTATGATTTCTAACTTTCAGGCAATGCGATGGCCTTAAGTAGATTCTGAAATAACGTGGCACTGCCCAAGGGATTATTGTGCCCTTGTAAGAACAGTGTTCTTCAACCACCTCTTCAATCACTCGCCAGTGATCAGCTTACAGTTCTTTGTCTTGTGGTGGTCCGCTGTCCTCACACTTTTCAGGCCGTGGATGATCCAGTTGGAAGATGACTTGTGTCCTGGAAGCCAGATGAAGCTGGAGGAGCTTTCCTGCAGCTTTCCTGGGTGTCTAGTAGGATCTGATATGGGCCGTTCCAGCCCTGGACTTCCTGTGTTTTCTCCTAAATTCTCTGACCAGAATCCAGTCGCCAGGAATAAAGGACTGGAGGGTGGAAGTGGCTGTTTCTGGTAATGCAGCCTTCACCGTCTGTGAAACTTGAGAAAACACAGTGGACAGGTTTTGACAGTAAAACAACATCCTACCTTCACACAAAGATGTGGAAGAAAATGATCTTGGCAATATCCCCATGTCCAAATTAGGAGACCTGCCACACAGCACTTCAAAAGGACTGAGATTTGCCTGTGTCCTTTGTCTCAGTAAGTGAGAACAGAGCCTTCACAACGCTTGGCTAATTTTCAATTCAAAGTCCCATTCTCAAACCTAAGTGCTTAACTACATGAACTTCATCAAAACATCCAACAAAATCCAAAGAATTAATCTTCTGACTTCACCTGATATACTAGCAATGACCATCAGCTAAATATTCTGAATATAAAAAATGTGACATGATGTTTGAGGAAGGCCTGATTACAGATCAGTATTTCATAGTTTCAGAATACCCAAAAAGAATTTCAAAAATGGTCTAATCTGTGGAGATGTAAAATTTCACAAAAGAATCAACACCATAATTTCGGAGAGGTTTTCAGAATGTGGTCTTAGGGAGCTATGCACCATTTATATAAAGAGAGTACAACGTCTCTCTCGTATTGTCACTGGAGGTATGAGCTACCCTTTTTCCCATGAGTGCTACAACTTTTGGAACCCCATGTTGCTTTATTCTGACATTCCCCTCTTCTGGCGCAGGGACCAACCCTTGCGACAATCCAGCAAATATTTGAACAAAAATGGTCTAGTAACCAAGATCACATTACATAGAACCAAAGAAATGAATTGTGACATAACTATGTGTCACTATGAATTTAACGAAAGCAACATAAAGAAAATCCAGATGTTTTTAACTGCAATTCAGTTCCATTAACAACAAAACACAAACTTTAGTTATTCAGTTAATCAATGTCTCACTTAGAAATTAGTCCCATATCATCCTGATTTGTCTTGTATGAAGATGAGTATTAGATTAATAGATATCTAATGTAATTCAGATGCATAAACCCTACAAATTGAATCTAATAAATAATTCCCACCAAGTATAAAGTCATGACTCAGATTCTTTATCAAAAATATATTCCTTACTTTTGGCATATCTTGAACTGTCAGTTAGCTTAATGGTACCAGGGAAACTTTCAATCTAATAAATCACCAATGATTCTGCATGCAAAACTAATTCTTCAAACTAGTTTAAACTATTTCATTAACCTTTTAATAGTAAAACACATAAATCTAAAAGTCATGCTACATCCAAAAAAACATGTTATTAAGGCAACAATCACTACAAGCATTTTGATTCTATTGTCTCTTAAACAGTGTTAAAACTCAGGAAGGGAGGTGCTGAGCGTTACCATGACAACAAAGGCATGAACCAACCTGGTAGGTGGGCGGAGTCAGGCAGAACTAACCTCTGATTGGCAGCCTATGGGCAGGACCCACAGTTTCTTCATCCCATCCCACATTAGTGAACCTTAAACTGCAAAACTGTTAACATGCACCTACCTCAGAAACAAGCTGCTTCTTAACTCTCCTAAAAACTCAAAGTTTTAATCAATCTGGGATTTAGAAACATTATTCTCAACATGGATTATTGTTTCATGCAACATATAAACAAACATTAATTCCAACAAAACAAACACAAAACATCAAAGACAGACAAATGGCCAAATTTGAAGCTTCAAGAATTCAAAGAAATTTTTAACAATCTCTTTTCAGAATATGTTTTCTCAGCCTTATCTCTTAATGCTATAATTTATCAATTTTGTTATGACAATCTTCAGGATCCTTTTTAAAAAGTGAGTGCACATAATCCAAAGAGATCACACACTATTCAGAAGCACAGCAACAGTTTTCTCTTAAATGAATCCAAATTCACTGATGCTGAAACCTTTTGATAATTCTTTGTACTGTAACTCTGTAATAATAACTACAACCCTGAGAGTTATTGTTATAGTTCTCTTTTTGTTTGGCTCAATTTGATCGCAGCTGCATTGCAGAATTTCAGGTTAAATGCAAAGAAGTATTTTAATTCAATTCAATTCAAATTCAAATTCAAAGATACTTTATTGATCCCAGAGGGGAAATTAGAAAAGTCGGCATTGACATTTTTATGGTATACCCAAACTAAACAAAACTGCAGTGTTTGACTTAATCAGAAATTAAGATAAGAAGCTTGTCTCCAAACTGGACTTTTTCCCACATAGTGTTTCAAAAAGAACAAACATCATTTTCTTTAATTTGGCTTTTAAATTTCGAGAGTTGGGGAGAACTTATTACTAGAACCCCTCTTTTACAATCCAAATGCTGATAAATGTTCCAATATTTTATCTCTTAGTAATCTGAAATCACCTTGTGTACCTTTGTACTCCCATGTATTCTTTTAATCTTTAAACCCTAAGAAATCAAACAAGGAGACTGGAGTTTGAGCCGACCATCCTCTTACTGTTAAGAGGGCCTTTATTTCTTTTCTTTTCCTAAAATGAAGGATTTTACTTGTCTTGATTCTGTTATAAAAATCCTAACCTTGGTTCCAAAACAAAACTCTTCAACCCCAATCTGTGTCCCCAGAGTAGAAATTTTGAGTATTATTGCATTTCAAAGCCACCAAATTACTGGAACCCATCATTGGCTTAGATCTGTTTTAATAGGTAATCGGTCTACCTTTAATTAAGTATTATAATTTTATGGACCCAAAATCTATGGCTTACAGGCGTCAGGAGTCCAGGAACCACAAGTTGAGTACTACTGCATTGAACAATGGTGTTAACTTTCTGCAGAGATTGAAGGATTGGCTAAATGTATTATTTCTGCTTGGACAATAATCAGATTTAAAATTATTAGTTCACAGCTCCTAATTTACCTCAAATCATATTTGCTCCTATCCCAGTTCATAAGAAGCTTCAGACAAACATTATGCTAAAAAGCCAAAAACAAAACAAAAACCAGATCTGTTTTAAAATAAAGAAAAAGCATGCTTAAAAAACTTGGTACTGTGGTGGAAAATAACTCCACGGTTCTGAAGGCCTTTTCTATGCAGAGTCTTTTAGGGAACATGAGATTAGTTAAATTTTTGTGTGGTACCACTGTCCAATCAGAATCTTTCTTACCTTCAAAAATAACCCAATTTTTCCCATTCGCATTTTAAAGGTTTGTTTTACCAAGGAAAATGTGTTTAACAAAACCAATTACTCTCAAAGTTTTAGCTGGTGATATCTTAGAAAACAACAAGTGTTTTAATATTCCTATGCAACACAGAACTGATTAGGTTTCTCTTTTCTTCTCCAAAGGGAGAAAAAAGAAACTGCAGAACCAAGCCTTTCATAGTTTTTGTCAGGACCTGATATAAGGTACAGTGTAAATCAACACGCTGCATGAATCAGAAGAGGGAAGAAAAAACCTAATATAACCTCTTCCCAGCAGCTGCTGTGAAAAACAATGAATTTGTCCTTTCCATAAGCGTCAGTTAACACTTGCGGACAAAAACTGCACCAAACTGTAAATACTGTGTCAGAAACTGTATGAAGACCATCTGCAATAAAACTAAGCCTGTTTTAATGAGGTTTCTAACCATCAGATTTATGGGATACAAACTCTGACAACAGAAAATACCTTAAGGAGAAACCCATCAGGTTTTACGCATGTGCTGGGTTTTAAAAAATGCTCCTTCGTGAGATCTGTCCTGAGAATAACATAGAAACACATGGTTAATGCTGAGTTTTGGAGATGTTGTAACTTCCTCTGCTTTTAATAACTTTTAATAACTAGAATAATTGACCCCGAATATTCCACGACAAAAGAGAACTTGCTTCTCTGAAAGAATTAACTGGAAAGTATCAAATGAGTTAAGTTATCACCCTTTTAAAGATACTTTTCTAACCCTAAAATATTATTTTAACCCGCTATATCTGTCAACGTCAAGCAAGCGTCACATGAGCAGCGGTCAATAAGCGTTCTTCGTTGCAGAAAATAGGAAAAGATTGATGCAAATGTGTGTGTGTTTGTACGTTACCCCCATCAGTTTCTAAATCGCTCCAGAATCAGACTGTCATGGCAGAGAGTTCTCTATCAGTCCAAAAAAAACCAGGCCCTTCCCCGGTCTGTTGGTGAGACATTCAATCATTCTTTGTCCACTTTAACTTCTCCAGGAGGGAGAAAGAAGAAACTTTGTTCCGGCCTGTTTCTCTTCTGCCCGCATAAGATGCTTTCAATATAAATCCAGCGTATCGCTCTTCTGGCTCTGACAAACAGCATGGATTGTTGTCCATCTCAGTGGGGCCAGACTTCTTCTGAGTTTTTTGGTGGAAACTTACACTGCGATTTGCAACAAGCAGGCAGACAGGAAGGCAGATCTTTCTCTTTCAGGCCTTGCTGGAGAAGCGTCTCTGGTGTAGTAGCCATGGAGAAGGGCAGGTTTCTAAAATCCAGACTCAAAAATGCAGATGTTGAACTCAAATCCCATATATGTGTGTATTTGTGTGTGAGAGAGGCAGAAGAAAAAGTTTAGTATAGGTTCAGATTTTGCACAAAGAAATATTATCAGTCAGTCAGTCAGTTGTCCACCTGCCTGTCACTTCCTTCCACAACATGCATTATACTCCTTTCTAAAACAACTTTCTTTTCGACTCTCTAATGTCCCTTTTCACTTTTACCTTCTTTTCCGACTGATCGCAATATTTAAGACAAACGAAACTTCCTTCAGGAAAGTTTTAACTTTTTTTTTTTACTTATTTACAAACTTCCACACTGTGAAAAACCAATGTTATCTTCCACATTAAAGCACATTTAACATAATCATCCCCACTTTTTCCTTTCATTATTTTATAAATCAGAGTCGGAAGAAGGAGGCACCCCTGATGCCTCAAGGTTCCGGAACCTTTTTTTTTTTTTTTTCCTTTTTACCCGTTCAGCGGCACGGCACGTCTGCAGTCTGGCTATTCTCCTTTATGAGGTGTAGAAAATTGCTAAAAACCACCCGCAAAACCCTGTGTTCTGCTTTATCCCATTGTTACCAATGAAAACCTCCCTGCCATTCCTTTGCAGGGTAACCGGGCACTCAGCTAATGTCCTCCCTCTCGCAACTCTGGAACCTAATTAATTAGTTAGGAGATGATGGTTAATGTGTAATAAAAATAATAATATACATTATATCATACAGAGCAACTTCTCACCCAGATATATTTGAAGACAAATAGTTCGGATCCAATCGGCCAGAAGCCGCAGGCGGGCACCCGGACTCCCCTCCATAATATGGAGGTGGACTGAGGACAACGTCTCCAGGCTGGCCAGGCGTCCGTGTCCCATCCTGCGGTCTCCTCTGGCACGTTAGATCCTGTTCGTGACGCTAAAATTGTTATGGAATTTTCTTATCAAAGTGGGTAGAAGTTGACTCATAACAAGAGAAAATCCGGACTTTGTCTTTATAAGTTTTATTCAAAGGCATTCAGCGTTTGAATGACTCTGTCACCGAGCAAGTCAGTTAAGCAGAGCCCCGATCAACAGTTACACACAGTATTTATACCAGAACATGACAGTGTTATGTCAACTTCAAAGAGTCTGTGTTTTATGACCCCAGACCCTTCTCGGGTTCAGAGGTGACAAAGTTATCTAGGAACCCATCTGTCCTTCCCGAGATATCACCCTAAAGCATGAGTTTTAACCATTAAACTTCTGATAATGGCTTTTACAGCTTCCTCCTCTAACACAGATGTTCTGAGGAGTGAGGTAACCTAAAGGTCATACACTTTGGAATGCTTACTGCAAGAATTTCCATCACATAGGCTACTATAAAAAAATTGGCTTTAGTCGATTACACACTCAAATGCTGTTAAAACAACTAGACAACTAAATAATGTTAAGAGCATTCCTGTGGTGTTGGCATGTGCCTGACTGCCCCTGCTGCCGCCGTGGCTCGATGAACGAACCGCAAGTCACCTACAACGGTCAAGCTAGCAGCTAACAGTTTTTGGTGGTAAAAACGTTGTCAATAATTAAGCAATGTCTAGTGTTTATACATGTAAAACTACTGCTACTAAAATTCAGAACCAAAAACACAATTTGGCTGCCACCATAAAACACAGCTTAATGTTATGGCCGAATGGCGACACCAATTAGCTAGAAGTCTAACTTAAATGTTACCACCATTTATTGAGGAAAAACATAAAATTTTGTCCAAAAGTGTTTGCTTTCCTTTGTGCTGATAGAGTAAACAGCTGTTCAAAGTTAACTGAATAAAAAAAGAAGTTTTCAAAACGGCAGTTTTCTTGCTCCACACGTTTTTTCTAATAAGCATGGTCTATCTGCTGAACAAGCCCAGGCATGTCCACCTTCTCAGCCTTAACTGGACTCTTACAAGATTTTTAAGTTGTAATAATTGATTACAATTCTATGTAAAGTTATGGCAGAAATGTCTGTTCAAAATCAACATATTATTGAGTTAAGATTGTTTTCTATATTTTAATGTGGACCAACGTATTACATTAAGTTATCGACTCATTATTATGTGTTAATGTAACAAACGTAATTTTTCATGCTGAAAAAGTTCTGGATTTTGAGTTGTACCTACTAACCCCATGAATCATTTGTTAGAGTGTAATAAGTAATGAAACTGTCAGGATCTGTGTGCTGTATCTATTTTCTGGTGTTGTTCACTGTACTTAGCCTCTAGGTGGCACTGGAGATGGTGAGGACAGGTGACAGGTGTTCCCTATCTCCTTAGTCATCCTTGGAGGGTATTTAAAACAGAGGCTGCCAGCAATTCATTGCCAGAGTGTTGCCCTCAGTGGTATAAGCTCAAGCCACATTAATCCTTGCTTTGACCTTTGCCTAAAGTAACTTTGTATGTGCTCCTTCACAGGCTATATACCTGAACCTGACTTCGCCTTCAGCGTTGTTTGTTGTTTTGGATCTTTGACTCCTGGAGATAGATCTCCAACCTTGTGGATTAAAAGCGTGGGCTTCCCGCCCACTTCGTCTTCTTGCAACTGGCTGGCAGCTTCCTGTCTGGATCAACCACGGACCTCGTCAAGTGAACCCTATCCACCCTCCGTCACAATAGAACCACCACCAGAACCTCAGTGCCCAACAACGTGTGCCAAGTACCCACCAGCTTCAGTCTTACCTGTATGCTGCTCCGTTGTCGTTCTCCCCTCCTGGCGGATCATCCCTCATACCTAGTAAGACGGATTTGTTATTTAGAAAAGTGCACTCTTAAAATTCACTTTACTTACCAGTTCTACATACCTTACAGTTTTGTTTCCCGTACCATCACGGTCCCTGTAAATAAAATATTTGTCAAACTTTATGTGTCTCCTGATTGCTTACTGCATGTGGGTCAAAACTGTCCGTAAAACTATGACAGAACACTCTGGCCAACCTGACCCAGCAGAGGCATTCAGAAGAACCCTTTCCAAACAATCCCATCAAATTCAAGCTCATGACTCCACTCTCCGGTCCCTTGCCAAGCAGCAAAGACAGACAAACCTTCAGATCGAGCAGTTAGCCTCTATGCTACAACACACCCTAATAATCGTATTAGAGAGAGAAAGAGGTCCCGAATAGATCATAGCATTGGTAGGACTCAACCCCCCCAGCCAGGTTTCCTTAGCGGTACATTCCCCTTCTTCAGCACAGACCTCTGAGTTTGAACCTATGCAAGATGGTTGTACTCATCTCTCTGCTGAAGAGAGACAGAGACGCCGTCAGACCAATAGATGTTTCTACTGTGGCTCTCCCAAGCATTTCCTCGCCAGCTGCCCTATTTGCCCCAGACCGAAATATTATTTGATAAAATATTAAATTATTAAAATGAAATATTAAATAATATTTTCTGATTCATAGTCACAACACCTGTAAATATAATCTTTGTCAACTTTATCTGTCTCCTGAATGCTTACTGCATGTGGGTCAAAACTGTCCGTAAAACTAAGACAGAAACCAAGTCAAGTGGGTAATTATCCCTAATTTTATTTTTCTTCTTAATTATGCTGAATCTAATTAGATTCAGTCACATACATGCAGTGGAAAGCCATGTCAAGCTGAGCTTAAATAGTTTCTCTAACTTTTACCGACAACTCATCATTGCAGTCTTGTTAACACAATTCACTTTGTTATAGACTTTTATATACACTTGGAAAGGATGTTTAAACACTGCTATCAAACAGACCTAACCAATCACAGATGTCACTCTGCCTAATCAAATCATACTGCAAATAGAAAATAATTCATTAAAAAAATGAAAGGCTAATGCACTGCTGCCAGTTCATTGAAAAAGTAATGATGCATTCAGATAACAGGGTTTTTTTTGTTTTGTTTTTTTATGTGAAACCTTTTTATTATTTCAAGAATTGTATTCAGTCTTTGCACATGTACCATATGTCTGATTTATAGCTAGAATGTTACTATCTGCAGCTTACAGTTTCAAATTCAACTTATTCCAAGAATACAAGGTTTCCTGTCAAAATAGGACACAGAAAACAGGTGCATGGCTTTCCTTTCAGTATTTAATTCAGTTCAGTTTTATTTATACATCGCCAATTCACAACACATGACGTCTTAAGGCAGTTTACAAAGTCGATTCAAGTCGGGTACATACATTCCAATTAATCTTAACTGTCAAACAGTTCAGTCAGATTCAGTTTATTATTCAAATTGGTTAAAAAGTGTTTCTATCTAAGGAAACCCAGCAGATTGCGTCAAGTCAGTGACTTGCAGTATTTACTCCTCAGATGAGCATGTAGAGACAGTGGACAGTCGCTTGCATTGTCTTTGCAGCCCTCATACTGAGCATGCATGTAGCGACAGTGGAGAGGAAAAACTCCCTTTTAACAGGAAGAAACCTCCAGCAGAACCAGGCTCAGTGTGAGCAGCCAACTGCCACAACCGACTGGGGGTTTAAGAGAACAGAGCAGAGACACAAAAAGAACACAAAAGCACTGATCCAGGAGTACTTTGTATGGGAAAGAAAAGTAAAACATTAATGGTTGTAGCTCTTTTAGTGGCTTCATCTAGGAAAGAAACACAGCTAAGCAGATAAACTTTGAGCCAGTTTTCAAGTCTAGAGTATGAAAGACAGCACGTACACGTCACAGTAGAGGCTCAGTCAGTAGCTATGTCTAAGAGAGGCAGGGTTAAACACTGAAAGACAGGACCAAATGGATCATCTGTATCTGGGGAGCATTAAGTTGTTGGCAGCAGCAGCTCAGCCGATGCCCCCCTCCAGGAAGGTGCTATAGCTAAACAGAGCCAGGTCAGATGTAGCTTCTATGAAGAGAAAAAACATAGAGAGAGCATTAAGTTAAAAGCTGAAATATCAGCAAATAATGCAAAATTGGAGAGTAGTATGAGAATGAAGCAGAGAGAGTGAAAGTGATCATTATGGCATTAAGATCATTAAGGGCTTCATATATGAGAAGGAGAATTTTAAATTCTATTCCGGATTAAACAGGGAGCCAATGAAGGAAAGCTAAAATAGGAGAAATATGATCTCTCTTTATACTTTTCATAAGAACTCTGGATGTAGATTAGAATAGATTACTGCAATGACTGAAATATTCTGTAAAAAAAAACCAATCAGGCAGGGTTAGGCAGCTCATCTACAATGTTGCTGCTGACAACATCAGGAAAATAGATCATATTACACCAGTTCTACACCAGATCCCTGCACATCAAAGAATAGGTTTTAAAATTCTGTTATTGGCTATGAAGCACTAAATGGTGAGCTGAAATACATTTCTGAGACTCTTGTCAAGTATGAACCATGTAGACCCCTCAGGTGCAGAGACATGCTCACTCACTGTCTCAGGAACTAGAAGTAAAAACATTGTGAGGCAGCAGGTAATTTCTATGCTCCTTAGCTCTGGAACAAACTCCCTGAAAACCTGAGATGTACAGAAACTGTTGGCTCCTTTAAACCAGGACTAAAAACATTTTTATTTGATCATAGAATCTTAAAAAAAACCAGTATGAAGCCTGAAAGTGAGGATTAGATTTGGGATTTAAATTTAAACTTTAATTTAAATTTGGATTAAATTTTGTATTTGACATATCAAGCTGTCTTTCAAGCAATTTCCTAAAAGCCTTTTCTTTTTTCTTTCCCAAAGGTCCTTTAAAGTATTTTGGATTGCTTTGCCTATGACTGGTGCTATAAAAATAAATTTGCCTTGCCTTGTACTGAAAACATCTGTGAGTGATATGATTTGCAACAAGCTGCCATGTCTAGAACAGTCACAAGAAGACAAGAAGCAGTTTGTAGCACGAGTGGAACCACATTACAGGCAGTTGCAAGATCATCAGTCGATTAAAACAGTCAATAATTACATGTTAGGGTAATTTTTAGTAAAGACACATTCTAACCAAAAAATCATTTATACCAGATGTTTAGTTTAACAGACATTTTAATCCACAAAATATTTACTATATATCAAAATGGGTATGCTGTTGTGAAAATATTTGACTTGTTTATATTCTGTTTTCTTCATTGTAGAAGTTACAGTTTTACACCCACTAATCATCTGCATAAATATTTTTTTATTAATCACTTATTCAAACTTTTCCTTCTAGCAGTGAAGTAATAATGCAACATATAACTTGAATAATTTGGAATAACATATTAGGTTAACATGTTTGACTAAATTTAGAATTTCCTTAAATCAGCATTGCATCACAATTGCAGTTAAGCCAAAGATTATCCACATCCCAGGAGATTTAGATGTATTTTTTTCATTCAGCCAACCAGTTTGACAGGAAATAAGAAAGGAATCTCTCAAAAGATAATAAAACAATGTAAAGGTATCAGCTTAAAGGTTTTGGTTATATATAATTTAAAAATGGCTTGTTGAAAATTATTTCTGTCCTTGTGACAAACCACCCCATTTGACAAACAACCCCTTGTATTTGCTAGTCTTTCAGGTATGCCATCACCCTCATCTTTTGCTTCTTCCACAGATTCTCAAGCAGGTTCAGGTTGGGACTCTTGCTGGGTCATTCCAAAATGCTATGTATTACTTTGAGTCAGAAGAAAATGTTGGTTATGTTGAAAGATTATTTTAAATCTAAATATGCCAGGGGTATGGATATTTTTTAGCTTAACTGAAGAAGATCAGACATAAACATACAACCTCCGTAGTATTTGGTCAAATGTCCCTCAGCAAATTGCAGATAAACAACATTCTATTTGTTCAGAATCAGCAAAGACCAGGGATAATTCTGGCTGGATATTTCACCACTATTTTCAGAAATAGATGTCCTCATTTAATTTTTGTTCTTTGAATTATGAAAAGGATGTTGTCCGATCTACAGTGCCATTTTCAAAACTCTAAATGCTGTTGGCAAAACAATGGTCTGTTGTGGCCATACCTTTAGCACATTGTATATAAATTTTCCACAAATGTGATCAAATTTCTAAAATGCTTAAATTTCTGAAGAGACAAGTTGTACCCAAAACAAAGACCATTTTTATCATACCAGAATAGAAATCTTAGTATTCCAAATCTTACATATAGCATAAAACTCTGCTTTTGCAATGAGATCAGATCTGAGGAGAGAAGGAATCATCATATGTGCTACAGTTTCAAGAGCTGGATTTTGCCTTCATAGATGCCAGGTTAGGATCTACAACACAGGGGGCCTCCTTGTACTTCTGCATGGTTGCCACTTCTGGTAACAGATGCAGAAAGGGACCTTGTGGATGGAAACACAAGGACCTATCGATCAATTAAGTCAATATTACTTTTCACCATTTGCAAGAGACCAAGTGGTTTGAAGGCCAACTAAGCCCCCCAGGCGGTTTAATCCCCACTTTATTACTTTAGATGACATCAGATGGGATGCTGATGAAAACATGTTCAGCCTAACCCTGAACCCTTACTTTTTTTGTGTGTACATTTAAAAATTATCTTAATGTCATGGGTATTTTGCTTACTGTACACCAGGGATCTAAAACTTCAGTCCTGCACTTTTTAGATGTGTCTCTGCTTCAAAACTGAATCAAGTAAATAAATCATCAGCTCGACTTTGATTGTGGGCAGTTGAAGTAATTTAGTCATTTGATTTTGATGTGCTGGACCATGGACAAATCTAAAATTGTTACACTGGTCCAAATAGACTGGAGTTTGAGACTTCTGCTATAAGCTGTTCTGTCATGTTTTGTCTTTTTCTGTACAGTTTCAAGGGAAAAACAAAAATGGCTCAGAATCTTAACACTAAATGCTGACATTGAACTCCAAAACATGTGGAACCTTTAACCTTATCTTGACTGACAAATCACTGTTGCACAAAATAAACCCAGAAACGCCTTCTCTTTATCTATGTGAATATTTATTAAATCACAGCCTGATACATTCCGTTCTTCTGATTTAATAATCTTCACCTACAAAGTTCTACACAAAGAGAGGGTAAAATACCTAACTAAACAAAAATAAAGCAAAACAGCAGTGGAATCAACCTGCAGTTATGGCAAAAATGATAATATGACAAAAAGGATATGGTTGTGAGTGGAGGGTGGGGCGCAGCTCCACTGTAACTCAGTTATACTCAGTCATAAAACCTCCCCCAACTCTTGAGCAGACAAAGAGTTATAGAACTTTTGGCGGCAAGCTAGCAAGCATTGAGGTTGAAGACAAAGAAAATGGGGAATTTCACCATGAGGTTATTTAACAGTCCAGTCTCACAGCGCATCTGCGCATGTTCTCAAGTGTTCAATAACCCCGCAAAACACACACAAAGCTGGGAGCACAGAGGCCTCCAGACGTCAAACATGGGACATCAAAGTTTCAGTAAAAAGGTTGCATGCACATATCATTCAGAACACATTAGATTAAATAGCGAATATCATCGCAATAAAACCTCCTGTACCCTGCCCAGGCTTTCTAAGAAATAAATAAAAATAAAGGATGGGTTTTACTTGTTGAAGTCTTCTGTCTCAGCGGAGTTGAGAGCGAATGGAGGCGGAAGTTGGATCTGACCATCAAAGTCGACTCGGACCAAACAAGGTGGCTCCTTGAAACTCCGTGGTTTTTTAGTTACGTGTTAAACTCACGTCCTCGATCGGCAAAGTGAAATGTTCAAACTGGGTGCCTTCATATATAGCGTCCTGTGACGTCAGACTTGGGGCGCCCCGTCATATCAGTCGCAATGTTTGACGGGATATGTAGGAGCGGACTGTCCTGGATACAAAATGGCCGATGCCGTTGGAAAGGTATAGTGACGTTCAACAACATGCAGATGGTCCAATATTCAGCTAAAAAGTGGTCCAACACTGTGTAGAAAAATATATATGGTGTTTTAAAAACTCAGGACTTTTTAAAAAACTGTATTTTTGTAAGACATTTTGCAATTTCACCTGTATATTCAGTATGGATAAGTACTTGTTAGTAATTGTACAAAAACTGTAAATTGTTAAATTTCCAGGAACACATCTGACTTTTAAGCACAGCCCATAAATATCAACAGACTCGCTTTCAGAAGCCTAATATTAGCTTGGTTTATCTGTTCTAAAGCCAATTTTAATGTGTGTTTGGGATCATTGTCATGTTGGAACAACCAACTGTATCCAAGTTTTAATTGGCCAGCTGTTGGTTCAATTCAATTCAATTCAGTTTATTTATATAGCGCCAATTCACAACACATGTCTCAAGGCACTTCACAAAAGTCAGGTTCATACATTCCAATTAATCCTAACCATTGAACAGTGAAGTCAGATTCAGTTATTTATTCAAATTGGATAAAAAGTTTTTCTATCTAAGGAAACCCAGCAGATTTCATCGAGTCAGAGACTTGTAGCATTCACTCCTCCTGGTTGAGCATGTAGAGACAGTGGACAGTCACTGGCGTTGACTTTGCAGCAATCCCTCATACGGAGTATGGAGGTAGCGACAGTGGAGAGGAAAAACTCCCTTTTAGCAGGAAGAAACCTCCAGCAGAACCAGGCTCAGTGTGAGCGGCCATCTGCCACGACCAACATGGTTCAAGGTGATGTTGAAGAATTTGGAGGTAGTCCTTCCTCATTTTTCCATCCACTTCAGTGCAAAGCACCAGTACCATTTGCAGTAAAAAAAAAAAACATACCGTAAACATGACTGTATCACCGCCATAATTGACAGTTGGTACAATGTTTTCCTAGACTCTTCTTGTCCAACCATAAAACATTCCCACAAACTTGGCTTGTTGGTAGCTGCAAATTTCCATCATCCTTGAAGGGGTTCTAGAGGTTTCCAGTTTACAACAGGCTTGGATTTTGGTGGTTCCTGGGTTGCTTTTGAAACTCCTGACCAATTTCCTTTTATCTGAGTGTGGCAGTTTGGGTATAGTAGTTGAAACCAAGAAACAGTTGAATGTTCCAACAGCACAAAGATCCTAAACAGACATTTACTTTTGGAAGGCTTACTTTAAGTTTCCTGAAACACCTTTTCCACAGTATGACAGACAGACAAATGTATTTTGTTGATAGATACTGGATAGCTTTCAGCACTTTTACATATGTCATATAAATTGTGGTGTGTTAACAGTATTAAAAGCATCAAGGTGACAGAAATGGTGACTCCACAGATATTTTCTTGCTTTCCAGATGTTGCCATGGAAATCAGTTGCAGTTAACGATGTTTATAGTGATAGGCTGATATAGGGATTCATCAGAATCAGAATCAGAATCAGAAAAGCTTTATTGCCAAGTACGTTTTTGGACATACAAGGAATTTGTTTTGGCGTAGTCGGTGCAATACAGTACAAGTTAAACAGTACAAACATATCTACAATATAATATAAATATAAGTGCACAGTTTTAAGTGAGTGAGAGTAAATATAGAGCAGTATAAGATGCAAGAGCAATACAACAGTGCAGGTGATCATTGTGCAAGTATGGCAGTGCAAGTAAAGCAGGAGTCCAAGCTGAGCGTTAATGTAACGCATAGAGTTACAGGTTACAGGTGTCCTGTCAGCAAAAAAAGGGGGGGTGTGGGGGAAAGGGGGAATGTCAGGGTGGTTTCCGGGCTTTGTTAACCAGGCTGGTGGCATCATGTTCGGCAGTACAAATTTTTTGCTATCAAAGACCTAGCAACTGTTCAATATATGTGCTGATTCTAAAGAGACACAAGTCAACTACAGAATGTGATTTTACTTACATTTACATGTCCTATATTTCTGTTACTTTACAACATTTCTAATTTAGGAGTTTGGAACCACCCTCATCTTAATAAATGTAAATGCAAATCCAGACAATCTCTCAAGGTCAGTTGTGATGACATTCTTCAAACTTTTCTGTATTTTTATCTTTTGTTTTCCTTCCCATCGACTTTTTTTTTCTTTGAACATTACAAAGCAATACAATTTTTTTTTCATATGTGATTCATTCTGGAGCGTGAGCTTCCAAATCTTTTCTCTGGGACCATCACCATCATCATCATCGTAGCCATGATGGGGCTGTTGTTCTGCATAAGTGACTCCATTTGGCCAATTAGCCCTCTCTAGGAAGTGATCCTATTATTTTCCCCTCCCCCTGCTGAAACAGACAGAGGCTCTTGCTGTCTGATTATACTACTGTGACATTCAACCACATGACTCTGTGTAAAGCAACAATACCTCATAAAACATGTAGCTGGAATTAAAGTCGACAGTCGGTGATAGATAGAATGGAGAGAGAGAAAGACAGCACAAGAGCTCAGTGCATTTGCCCTTGGCTGCACAAGGCAGTTTTTACAATAACAATTAGAGTGTGTGAGATATAAAAGCTAATGATCAGGTCTGTCATATTTGCATATGCAAAGAGCGGTGGGCTGATTGCTTGCATGAAACGGCACTTAGAGAATGTAATTAGAGAAGTCTGGCGGGGATGTCGACAGCCAGAACAGTGGAGAGATTCCCTCTTAATGAGGCTTGTCATGGCACACTATGCCTCTAGTCTTTGTTCCACGATCTGACACAATCACAGATGCCCACACACACACAAACATAAGTACTCATACTCACACACTCTTTAACCCCAGTCTACAGTCTAACCCAGTGAAAACACCTCTACTAAGAGTTGCTTACATAAAAGAATCTCATGGTGTGAAATGTCTACAAACATGACACATTAACACATGGAGTCAGTCCAGTACAGGCAAATATGCACATACAAGCCCATAGAGAGACAAAAAGCTTCTGCATGAGGTCCAACCAGGACATTCACCCCAAATATAGAGTAATACAGAGCTTATTTGAAACATCCAGTGGACACTAGTGATTTCTTTCCTTTTTAACATTAAAAATATTGCAAAAACCTGTTGGGTCACACCACCAAACAAATGAAGTCCAATGTTGCAATCACTTCCATGGCTGCAGGTGTATAAACATTGGTGTAGAAACTGGTGGAGAAACCTGACTGGCCTCCAGTCTTGACCCCAACCTTCTTGCACTTTTTTGAGATAAATTAGAGCTGAGGCTGAAATTCTGGTTCTCATTTTACTATGAACACAGTCCTAAACCTTGAGAAAGATGTTTACACAAAAGTCAATGTTGCTATTGCTTTCAGCAGTGGGGCAATCAACAAGTTGGACCTTATAAATCAAGAATAGGATGTCGTCAAAGTTCATATACAGATAACAATGTAAAAGTAGACAGACAAATACTTTTGGCAATATAGTGTATGTTAAAACAGTTTTCTTTCACTTTAAAACCTGCTGGGTTAAAAACAACCCCAATTGGGGTTGTTTTGCTAACCTAGTTCCCAGTCATTCAGTCCTGGGTTTGTTTAACACAACCGAGTTGGGTAATGGATTTGACCAAACGGGGTTAGGATTTCAACCCAACCCAAAAAAAGGGAACAATTTTTATCATACAAGGCTAACAATAAGTGGGCTAATGAGAATAACCCAAAACATGGCAGCTGCCATTAGATAGCTCTTTCCATCTCACTATGGTGTTCACTGTCAGAAGCACAAAAAACAAAATGTCTGATGTTTAAACAGAACAAACCTCTTATAAAATCCTGAGTACATTGCTACAGTAGGGCCTAAGATACAGGCTCTATCCAGATCAGTTAAACGTAGCATACTTGGAGCAGACAGCAACTAACAGCTTTGGTGGGGTCCATGATCACAAGTGCATCTAATTAGACACCAAGCAGGCACCTGACTGTCAGTGCCTGGGGTACCAAAAACAAAACAAGAGGCAGTAGCAGAATAGGCTGTTTGGCACTGGTGAAAAGGATTTTCACCAGTGCCTTTGGTATTTGTTGGTGTGAAACTCATCTGCTGCCGCTTTCCAATACCCCAAGATTTATTGCCAAGTTAGGTTTGCTACTAAAAAGAAATAATCGAAAACATGCAACCCTAACTTTAACCTCCTGGTCTTGGATTTTGCAGGAACAAGTCAATGAACATATTTAAAGAAAACATGTTCCTCGTACGTCTTGTAGATAAAAAGTCACAAAAGACTCCTGATAAAAAACTCAAAACCAAGATGGTAAACTTTTCTCTGTTCTTTAATCTGCTTGTTTGCTTTGTGCTTTGTAATGTAGGTCAACATTTTAATGAGCTAATTAATTCCAATCACTTAGTGCTAAAGCATGGAAAATTTATTTTGAGGTAAGAACGTTTTCTTTAATTTAATACAATGAGGTCAAATGCATTTATTTTTTCTTTCTTTTTATTGCATTAAGAGATTGTACATCAAGCAAAAACCTGTTAATCAGTTCATGGGTGCACATCAAAGCAGTCACTCACAAGTTTGTGAAAGATTGTGCCGCCATTGTTCATGAAAATAGCTTCTCTGTCTATGAATTACCCATAAATTTCTGCAGTGAACTGTGCATTCGAAAACTTTGCTGGCAGTTCTAACACTAATTGTATAGCTATAGAACCTGGAGGAATACAACAGAAAATTGATTGACAACAGTGCAGGCCAACCTCTGCCCTAAACTCACCACAGCCCTCTGGAGGTAGAATAGTGGGAAATTATTTTTGTCCAAATTAGCACCAAACCCAATCAAGAACTGAACCAGAATTTATTGATCATATTATTAGAAAACTCTTTATATTCCAGTTAATACATCTTACATTAGGAGCATATGTACAGAGCTGACCATTGATTTACTGCAAAAAGTGAATTTAAAGGTTTTAGTCATTTTAGTTTTACCCTTAGATAACACAAAATATGTGAGATAAGATACAATAAATAGTTATCCCCCCACCTCAATCCTTGGCCCTTTACCTATTTTGTTACATTTCAACCTGTAATTTTAATGTTTTTAGTCTTATTTTATGTGATGGATCTGCTCAACCTAGTCTAAGTTGGTCAATTGAAAAAAAATATATAAGTGTCACATGATCTGTCAGCATAAACACCTCTTTCTTGGAGGGCACAGAGGCTGCAAGACCAATAAGCAAGAGGCATTACACCATGAAGACCAAAAGGTTATCCAAAGATAGTGGCAGTGGCAAAGCTGTTGAGAAGTGAGTAAGTCTGGGTGGGGTTCTAAAATAATATCCAGATCTTTGACGTTCCCCTGGAAAACCATGAAATCCATCATTTTTAAATGGAAAGCAGGTGGCACCACAACCAACTTGCCAAGGCAGGGCAACAGACCAGGAAAGGAGGACATTGGCCACATTGCCACACCTTTGCCAGTGCAAAGATGTGGTCATATCATAGAGACTTATCCAAAGTGACTTGCAGCTGTAATTGCCGCGGAAGTTAGCTCTACAAAGTATTGACCTTAGTGGGTATTAACAGTTATGCATATGGACGTTTTCTGTTATTTTGTCCTATTAGTTGTTTGGTTCACATCTAAAAAATATAATAATAAATCTTTAAACTTGTAGGCAGGTTCTCTAAATGAAATGTCGGCAACTCTCAAACAATCCATTTTAATTCTAGGTAGTGAGGCAACAAAACCTGAAAAATAATAAAGGGGGTGAATACTGAAGGCAATGGATGTTTCATTTTTGTTGGTTTTTCAGCACCTTTAACTATACTAAAATAAATATAGACATGCAAACATACTTGTCATTTTAGTCTAAAAAGGAAACTAAAAATAAAAGCAGCAGCAATGTACAACTACAGGTCCTTCTCAAAAAATTAGCATATTGTGATAAAGTTCATTATTTTCCATAATGTCATGATGAAAATTTAACATTCATATATTTTAGATTCATTGCACACTAACTGAAATATTTCAGGTCTTTTATTGTCTTAATACGGATGATTTTGGCATACAGCTCATGAAAACCCAAAATTCCTATCTCACAAAATTAGCATATCATTAAAAGGGTCTCTAAACGAGCTATGAACCTAATCATCTGAATCAACGAGTTAACTCTAAACACCTGCAAAAGATTCCTGAGGCCTTTAAAACTCCCAGCCTGGTTCATCACTCAAAACCCCAATCATGGTTAAGACTGCCGACCTGACTGCTGTCCAGAAGGCCACTATTGGCACCCTCAAGCAAGAGGGTAAGACACAGAAAGAAATTTCTGAACGAATAGGCTGTTCCCAGACTGCTGTATCAAGGCACCTCAGTGGGAAGTCTGTGGGAAGGAAAAAGTGTGGCAGAAAACGCTGCACAACGAGAAGAGGTGACCGGACCCTGAGGAAGATTGTGGAGAAGGGCCGATTCCAGACCTTGGGGGACCTGCGGAAGCAGTGGACTGAGTCTGGAGTAGAAACATCCAGAGCCACCGTGCACAGGCGTGTGCAGGAAATGGGCTACAGGTGCCGCATTCCCCAGACCTGGGCTACAGAGAAGCAGCACTGGACTGTTGCTCAGTGGTCCAAAGTACTTTTTTCGGATGAAAGCAAATTCTGCATGTCATTCGGAAATCAAGGTGCCAGAGTCTGGAGGAAGACTGGGGAGAAGGAAATGCCAAAATGCCAGAAGTCCAGTGTCAAGTACCCACAGTCAGTGATGATCTGGGGTGCCGTGTCAGCTGCTGGTGTTGGTCCACTGTGTTTTATCAATGGCAGGGTCAATGCAGCTAGCTATCAGGGGATTTTGGAGCACTTCATGCTTCCATCTGCTGAAAAGCTTTATGGAGATGAAGATTTCATTTTTCAGCACGACCTGGCACCTGCTCACAGTGCCAAAACCACTGGTAAATGGTTTACTGACTATGGTATCACTGTGCTCAATTGGCCTGCCAACTCTCCTGACCTGAACCCCATAGAGAATCTGTGGGATATTGTGAAGAGAACGTTGAGAGACTCAAGACCCAACACTCTGGATGAGCTAAAAGCCGCTATCGAAGCATCCTGGGCCTCCATAAGACCTCAGCAGTGCCACAAGCTGATTGCCTCCATGCCACGCCACATTGAAGCAGTCATTTCTGCAAAAGGATTCCCGACCAAGTATTGAGTGCATAACTGTACATGATTATGTGAAGGTTGACGTTTTTTGTATTAAAAACACTTTTCTTTTATTGGTCGGATGAAATATGCTAATTTTGTGAGATAGGAATTTTGGGTTTTCATGAGCTGTATGCCAAAATCATCAATATTAAGACAATAAAAGACCTGAAATATTTCAGTTAGTGTGCAATAAATCTAAAATATATGAATATTAAATGTTCATCATTACATTATAGAAAATAATGAACTTTATCACAATATGCTAATTTTTTGAGAAGGACCTGTATAACATTTAAAATGTGTGATGGTGGTTGAATGTCCTCATATTACCAGCTCAGCCAGATGGAGCAACTTTAAACTCAAAGGTAAATAAAGTGTGATTTGCAATTTCACCCTTACAAAACAAAAATTTTGTTTGTATCTTTATACACCATTTTGATGGGGTAGTGCTAAATCACTTGGGCTGCTTCCTGCTACGGTTTCATTAAAGAAGGTTTGAGATGGGACTTTAAATAATACGATAAGCTGCTAATAAAAAGAGAATGTCTGTAGCTGATGGAACATCTGAAACAATCAATCAGGGAGCAGCTTCGGGTAGCATGCTCACCTATAATTAAATAACCTGCATATACACACTCATTTATCTAGGGCCCCTCACACAGGAAGTTAATCAGAATCTGCTGTTAGACCAAGGTTTCTTGGTCTAATTGTCAAACAGTTTTGCCCTTTTAAATTTCTAATGTCTTTTGACCCGATCTTTGAAATGACTGTAACTGAGACTTTCTGAATGTCCTTAGATCCAGAAATTCAAACATTCTTACTGTGTGCTGTGGAGGTTCTCACATAACAGTGAGGCTGTGCAAGCATTTCCTTTGGTTGCCGCAAATACAGCATAAAAAAACTAGAAAACCTCTTTGGCTAAATAAATAAAAATATGTAACTTAACAAAAGTAAACATAAAGCAATAAAAAAAAGGTCTGATATTGATTGATCTGTATGCATCTATCTAAGTCACTGTGCAATAATTTTGTTTTGTAAACAGCCTTGTCAAGATCCTCAGCTGCTTGTGTTAGGCACATTTTGTGCCCGTGAGTCTACCTTTTCCTCAGCTGCTCTGCATCCCTTGATTGTACTCACCTGGTTTCCCTGTAGCTCATTACTGCTCTGCTGTTCCCGGTTTCTGTTTCTTCTTTGTTGGATTATTCTGTCACTGTCTCCCAGGTTCCTGCAATTTGGATCTGCAACAACCTCAAATTATTAAAGTGCTAGGGGGGAGTTTACTGTTTTATTGAGGGTACTGTGCTGTGAAGTGATCTTAGGACCTTAGGTGTAACAACGGGTTGGTTTGCTATGAATTGCAATAAAGTTTCCAAAATAAGTGCCAAAGGCAACTATTAACAAAGTTTGTAATTTTGAACGAACTTACAAAGTTTGGGCACCACCTGATTATCAGGTTTAAATAGCCAAACAGCTTTCTGTCTTTGTCAGTTATTGTTTTATTAATACCTGCCTGGTGAGGTGGGGTATAGAACAATAGATGAAGGAGTGAATTTGCGCACTGGCATTCTCAAACAGCAAGCACTGCACACATAAAAAGAAGGAAGACAAACAACATCTCTCCAATATATAAGAAATTACTAATAAAATAGTTCAACTTCAAATTAAAATGCTTCAATTGACAAACGCTTTAACTGAACTAGTAACACAAGTAACTACTAAGTAAAAATTAAAATAATGAGGAAAACTAAACTACAGAAAAGGAAAACAAAATAATAAAACTGAAACCAATAACCAATAAACAAGGCAGTGATATCACAGTTCAGAGTGAATAAATTTTTTAAGAACTAAGGTTTGTTTTCAGTACTTTGGAATGAGGTAAAATTACCCTTAAAAGTAATTAAAAGCAACAATCCATATGTGTTCAAATTAGAAGGGCAAATTAAAAAAAAATATTGTTTCAAATTAGAAGTCAATAAGCTTTTGAACAACTGATTCCTAATGTTATTTCTACCTGGAAAGACTCACAAATGAGAGAAACACAGAGATGGCAGTGGTGGAGTGGAGGCCTGAGGACATAAGGGAGTTGGAAGGAGCTTGAAGCCTGATGGTGGAGATGGGGTGGAGGAGGGTCGAAGCTCAGCTGAAGAGCAGGAGATTCTGCGTATGAAGGTCTTTTAAAGCGAAGCCTGGAGGGATGATTGGCTGAAGAGGAATGCGGACCAGGAGCTGATTGGTTGGAGTGGAGAATGTGGTGAAGTAGTGAGATGGAGCCAGAAGTGGAGGTGAGTCTTCTGAGTAGAATCTTCTTCAAAACTCCCTTTTAATTAGCCCCCACAGTGAATGATTTTTGAATTAACATTACCAAGATAGTGCCGAAAAACGCTTATGGACACACAAGATGGCGAACAGATGTGATGATGTTACATCCGGGATTTGCAGTTTAGTTGACCCAAAGGAAATGTATTTTTTAGCAACTCCTTTAAGTCACACATGTACCATTACTATATATATGCCATAACTAAATATTAATGTGTGTAGGAGCGCCGGCAGCGTGTTACAGCTGAATGAATAAAAACAAGCTGTATAGTTCATAGTCGAATTATTGGTGGCTACAGATTTAGCATTAGAGCTTTAGCCTTTTATCATTAGGGATAGTGGAGACACAATTTAACATGCTTATGGGCACTATATAGACATATTTCATGCAGGTTAGTGAGAAGGAGATTATAAGAACACTAGCTGTTATGCTCCACTCGTGAAAGTAAATCTGCTGGGCTTTTTCTTGGCTCTCAGACAACAATTCTGAAAAAAAAAAACAGCAAAGAAAAAACAGATAAAACTCTAAAACTAAAAGCAAACTCATGTTACTGGACCATTAGTATTTAAACCACTCATTCAAATACATTTTGTTGTAACTCTAAAACACATGATATGGGAGTGCTATATGTAATCTAGGGGGACCTTTCTCACTCCCTACCCCCCATCCACTATCTATCCCAACCCCACTGCCACTGATTTATATCTACTTTACTGTCACGGATGGTATGGCAGAGGACCCCAGAATGCAGACAAGCAGGAAACAACGTGGCTTGGTGAGTTGAAAAAAAAATTAAAAACTAAAAAGAAACTTGCAGGCAGACAGGTAGTTGCAGATGCAGGCATGGACAAACTTAGGCAAAAGAGACTTGACAGAACAGGCTTGGCATAAACAGATGAACTATGATGTTTCCGCGAGGAATGAACTGAACAGATGTGTATCGAGGAGACTGAATGCTAGATGCAGGTGAACCAAATGAAGATGATTGAAAACAGACAGGAGAGACCAAAACGTGGCTGGAGCAGAACTCAGACTCTTGAATACAAACTAATAGAAACACAACTAGTAAACTATGAAATTAAAGCATCACCAGATCCAAAAACCTAACTTGACAAAACATGAACTAGAAGACAAAAACTAAAGCATGACCAGAAAAATGATAAACAGAAGCATGATTCAACATCAAAGCTTTCTCAAATATGTTTGTTTTTCTTGAGAATTTTAACAAATAAATTATAAAACCAATGTTTTCAGCTAAACTAATTTCCTATTCATACCTAAACCTTTTAGATTAGTTTCCTGTGGATGTTATTTTGTTTGACTAACTTTGTCCTCTTTAACCTTTTAAGTCTCACATTAATCCAGCTGTCTGGGGCCTTATGAGTCTGTTAGGAGATGTAAAGAGGTTTCAGTTCTGTACAGAAGTCTACAAGTAAGTCTACAAGTAAAAGACATTCAAAACATCTGCAACATCTGCCCAGGTCTGGCAGATCTATCACAAACTCTACAGTGGCTTCTTGCTTCTGCTCATGTGAAAGTGTTTGACCTGTACATTCAGGAGAGTGCACACATTTAACTTCAATGGGAGGTGTGCCACAATGAAACCTTTGCTTTCTCAAAACACTTGATGTCATACTCACAGGGCTGTGTGTAGGTTGGTTGTGTCTGTCTCTTTCTCCTACTTTCTGTGAAGGGTGGATTCGCAGGCGTGACCCTCAGGCTCAGCCTCTGAGAGTGTCCTCACTTCCCCAAGATTTCTGCATCAACCTCTCACAGTATGTGCTCCTCTCTTCCAACTCATTTCATGATCATCATCTCCAATCCAGTTCCCCTGCAAGAAACTTACCTGTCCTCTTTAGTGTTTAGTCTGAACCCGAACCAAGACCCAGACGGCTTCTCCACCTATATCATTTTTAATGAACTCTTTACATTCTTCTACTGTGTTGGTAATTGTTGCCTGCACCAAAGTCCACCTTCAAACAAATATGACACTTGAAATGAAGTTTTCTAGAGGGAACATAGACAAAGACCAGAGGCTACATGTACAAACACTTTCTATATCTCTGGATCTCTGGATTTCTTACTAAAGCATGCTGTATGTTTAAACCTGAGAAAAGTGCGTACAGAAAAAATTCCGTTGTTTAAATCTGTGCACATGCATTGAGTACCAGACTCCTCTCTTGAGACGTCTCTATTTAAATATTCAAACAAATGCACATGTGATTCGCCACAATCAAAAATCATGCATGCATGTGGAAGAAGAGGAACTAAACAGAATGTTGGAGATGCTCCTAAATGAGGCATGTAAGAACGTAGACTCAGCAATTGTTTACATTTTATGCACAAAAAATTACATCCATGATCCACTTATATGGACTGGGCACACTATGAATGCAGACGTCCACTGGTAAAGGAGTAAGGCTGTGGCATTTTAAACGTTGTAGTTTTGTGACTAAACACAAGCACAGAGGCACTCAGGTTTCTTGGTAGAAGGCTCAGAAACATTTGTTTTAATGAGTAAAACAGGAAGGCACTCAGTTAAGTCACTAACAATAAATTATGTCATTAAAATAAGATGCTGTCCTAATGGCACCCCTTCATAGGGATTCATATTTTGAAAATTTAATGAATATAAATTAATTCACCAAGAAGACACCCTTCCTACAGAATCACAGCGTGTTGTCTGTTCTTAGCCATGCTGTTCATTAGAATTAATGAATCATACCAGGCCACCTCGCCAAAAATAGTGGTTAAAAGACTTGACGCTATGGTTGTAGATTGATTGATTGACATGATTGATTGATAGAAAATACTTCCTGTTAATTCATTCTGGGACGGTGCTTTTAGCAACCTGTGTGCAGCTGATCGCTCCAGTTACATCAAGGAAAACTAGCTTCGCTGCAAACTGCTCTTTAATATTGACTTATTCAGCTGCATTGTTTGGAAATTTGAAAAACTTGGATGGCATACTTATAGTTCCACCTCATAAAGTTGTCATTGCTCGGCTCTGGGTCAACTGACACAATCTCTTTAGGTCTGCCAGCACTCTGGTAGTAGGAACCACAATATGACCCAGCACCAGTATGAACACAAGACACCCGCAGGCTCCTCTAAGTGCAGCTCTCCAAGACTGTCGGAAGCTTTTAAAGTGGCTTATGAGCAAGTCTTTATCTTAAACCATAAAATCCTATCAGTCTCTAAAAACACACTGCATTTGCCTATAATATGGCAGTAACAAAGGCATAGTTTTAAAGATATTTTCTGTAGCATTGTCCATGTGCTTCGGTGTGCATTTAATAGGAAACATATGATTTTGATCTCATTGAGCTGCTGTGTAGAGTGAGTGGGGCAAATGTCTTTTCAGACTGATCTCAGAGACTGGTAAAGGGCAACAAAAAAGTGTCTCACTGAAGTTATTTCAGGCAAAGGGGTAAAGACTCAGTGATAGGGGGTATGCTGTCCAATTTCGTCATCTCAAATATCTTATATTTAATGACTAAAAATAGGTTTTATCATCTATGATTAAATCACAAAAAATAAAATAAAATAGATTAAACATCAAGGTGATAATACTTTGTTTGAAAAACCTATTTATTGGGGTCTTTTTATTTGTTAACATGACATCATATGTATTCAGAATCAGAATCAGCTTTATTTGCCAAGTTTGTGCCAACAAGAAATGTGACTTTGTTTCCACTTTGATCACATTTTAGAAATAAACATAAGAAGGGGAATAAAAATAAAAGTTTATTTTTTTTAATATGTATATATACAATGTTTTATAATAGAGAAAGACAAATAAATTAGTGCAAATATGCATGTTATCAGTATTATTGCTACAGTTAAAATATCAGTGGTGGCCTAAAGAGGGCTGTGAACAATAAATGTTCCTACAGTCTGATAGATTTAGAGACCATAGAGTGGGCAAAAATTGCTAAGTTAAGATGTGGGATGGTGACAGACTCCTACCAACTGCTGTTTTTGAATCAAAACAAGTTTTAGCAAAGCATTAGTTTAAAAATGCCTGCATTTATGCTACCAGCTATGGCAAACTTTTAATTTTTTATACTTTCCTCCACATACATTTGTTTGTTTTACAGGACATACATATTTATCCTATCAAAGGTGGATTAAGTTTATTTTCCCTGTTCTCATTTGTTATATAATAAAAACCTTACATTTTAAAAGGGGTGTGTAAACTTTCCAGATTCACTGTATCTTACTGGTACCAACCCATCTACAAGAAAGACACATAACGTAATGCAGTCATAAAGAAGGCAACCAGTTAGTATACATTTTTTTGAAAGCTTTGCTAGGTGTCAATAATAATTTACAGGTAATTCATTTGTCCAACTGCACAGATTTTGTATTTCTAACTGTAACAATTTTGTTGGATCACTTGTTGCTGAAAATTGGACTACTTCCACGGTGCGGGACGCCACTAGGCCTCCTGGTGTTTTCGGCTTTTTTGTATTCAGGACATTATGACTAATATGACGGGACGCCCCAAGTCTGACATCACAGGGCGCTATATATGGAGGCACCCATTTTGAAGACCCCGCCTTCATCTGGAGACCGGACCAGCAACTGAAGCGCATCACTTCTGCAGAAGAGTCCCTTGCGGATTTCATTTATTCTCTCTCGTTGAACAACGAACAATTCATAACTGAGGTTTCTGGAATGAGAAGGCCAGAAATTTCACTTTGCTGATCGAAGACATCAGCTTAACATGTAACTAAGAACAAAGAGTTTCAAGGAGACGAACCGCTACCATGTTTCATCCCAAGTTGACTTTGATGGTCAGATCATATTTTTCCTTTTCGCCAAGGAGGCCAGAGGACGAAGACTGACCGCTTTCCCTGAAGTTAATTGTGGACGCACAGCTAACCTCCTAACCCCCACCCCCACCCCCTTCTCGCTCTACCCCGCTCAGAAGGAAGCCGACAACAAGTAAAACCCATCCTTTATTTTATTTCTTTCTTACAAAGCCTGGGCAGGGTAAGAGGAGTTTTAGTGCGATGAGATTCGCTAGTTAGAATCTAATGTGTTCTGAATGATATGTGCATGTAACTTTGTTATTGAAACTTTGATGTGCTGTGTTGATGCCTGGAAGCAGCTGCGCTCCCAGCTCTGTGCGTGTTTTGTGGGGTATTGAACACCTGAGAGGTGCGCTGCGAGACTGGACTGTTAAAATAACCTCATGGTGAAATTCCCCATTTTTCTTTGTCTTCAACCTCAATGCTTGCTAGCTTGCCGCCAAAAAGTTTTATAACTCTTTGTGTGCTCAGGAGTTGGGGGACGTTTTATGACTGAGCATAACTGAGTTACAGTTGGAGCTGTGCCCCCCACCTCCACTCACCACCACACCCCTTTTTCATATTCTCATTATTGCCATAACTGCTGGTTGATTCAATACACACCCACTGCTGTTTGCTTTATTTTTGCTCAGTTAGATATTTTACCCCTGTTATGTAGAACTTTGTATGTTGAGTAGGTGAAGATTATTAAATCGGAAGAACGGATTGTATCAGGCTGTGATTTAATAAATATTCACATAGATGGTAACAGAAGGCTTTTTGTGTTTATTTTGTGCAAAAGTGATTTGTCAGTCAAGATAAGGTTAAAGTTCCACACGTTTCGGCAGAAATGGTCGATTAAATAGTGACATCTCTGGTAATAGTTATTAATTATTACGGAGTATTTAACGGTTGTAATTATCAAAGGCGTTGTATTATGCATGCCTATGTATCTCTTTACACATTCTGGACTATTCATAAAAAGTACTCCTGGATCAGTGCTTCTGTGTTCTTTTTGTGTCTCTACTCTGTTCTCTCAAACCTCCAGTCGGTCGTGGCAGAAGGCCGCTCACACTGAGGCTGGTTTCTGGTTCTGCTGGAGGTTTTTTGCTGTAAAAAGGGAGTTTTTTCTCTCCTCTGTCGCTACATGCATGATCAGCATGAGGGATTGCTGCAAAGTCTGACTGTCCACTGTCGCTACATGATCATCCAAGATGAGTGAATGCTGCAAGTCTCTCCCTCAATGCAATTTCCTTAGATAGAAAAACTTTTAACAAGTTTGAATAATAAACTGAATCCGACTGCACTGTTTGATTGTTAGGATCAATTTGACTGTACGCACTGTATGTATAATTTGATTGAATTGACTGTTGTGATTATGAATCTGAGAATATTACTTAATATTTAATATAAATATTTTAATATTTTATCAAAAAATATTTCGGTCTGTTAAGGGTTGTCCTGTTAATACCAGCCCAGTAAGGCAATGGTATTAGGACAAAATTAAAGGGATGAGCCAAGCTTTGACATTATTGAACAGCAAAACTCTGCACACACATGGAAAGAATTCACACAATTTCTTAAAATACAAGAATTTATTAACAAAAATGAGTCAACACAAAGTCAAACATATTTCAATTAACAAACCCTTTACTACGCTAAAACAATCCAACTAAAGTACCAAGCAGAATTAAAGAATAACGAAGACTAATAGGCTATGTACGATATAAACAAGTTGATTAAAAAGATGATTGGAAATTATGACCAAAAGAGTGATGCAACATTACCATGCAATGTTATGTTTGAGAACCAAGGATTATATTGAAGAATCTGGAAATGAAGTTAAGTTAGTCTTGGAACTAACTTAGGCAATAATCAGCAAACGTTTAGACAACCCTTCACAATGCAAGATCAGATAAAATATTATTTTAATAAAATAATGTTTTAAAGAAAGATCTACTGAATAAAACCAACCTTCTGGATGACTAATTCTCAACAAGGTCTCATTAGCTGTCTTTATTTATTAAAATAATATTTAATTAAATATTATTAAGGGAAAACTTTGGAAAAGAGCCAAATCTTTCTGGAGAAATGGGGCTTAATGGTATTTACTTAGTTATCAGATTTAGTCAAATAATATTTAGGGACTATTATTTACTAGCTTGAAAAATAACAACCTTTCTGTTAAATATTCCCTAGCAGGCAAGCACGTGTTCTTAGCTTGTTAGCAGTGAAAGCTGATAGCTTAGCACCTGAATCAAACACCAAAACCAAAATTCATAAAATGAAAAACGTTTAGATCATTTCAATGTGGATGAAAGACGGCTCGTTGTGTCAACTGCACATTACCGTAACCACGGTGATGTGGCTCCTGTTGTCCTGTTGTCGTCCTTTCAGACTCGGCTTGTAGAGACCGCGTCTCTGCAGCAAATTCTCTGGAACAGTTTGCTTCTGCAGGTCTCAGAGACAAAGTAAAGCAATGCTTATACCTTAATTTCTCCTCTTTATGAATGAAATTACCGGGTACACAAACAGTGATTCACTCGTACTTAACTTTGCATATGATCGCGTGATCTTATGACACTCTTGGATCCAGTTTGAAGAGTATGTATTTTTGCCAGCAAAGAGACATTAGCGCACTGTCTCACCGGCCAGCCTCTCACAGAGTCCGGATGGTAGAGAAAGACTTGTGGGGGAAGTGGGGGTTTTATGTGGACAGTGGCATCATGGGAAGTTCGCTGTTACCCCCAATTCCTAAGTTGTGCCGGAAATAGGTAAATGCAATTTATTTTGAAAGTTCCAGAAAAGTCCTTATCGCATTTCCTGTTGTAACTCATGGCTGTGGGTCCCAACATGACTTTGTAAAGTGCCTTGAGATGACATGCGTTGTGAATTGCCGCTATATAAATAAAACTGAATGAAACTAAATTGAATTAGAATGTTTTTAGAAAAAAATCAAAAGCTCATTCAACCAAGAGCAAAGCAAGGCATTTGATTTTAAAAGACAGTGCAGCACCAAACTTGAAAAGTCAGCAAATACAACTGTCCTTAAAGAATATTACTATGGATCAATTAAGCTCTCTGTGTATGAATCAGAAGCAGAAAGTAAAATGTAGACAAGTGCATCCATGCATAATGCAAAACATAATTGTGACCACCACATTCAAAGTAAAACCCACTTATTGGACCAAATTAAAATGTTTCTTTCATGTCTTCATAGAACAAAAGTTCCTGATTAAAGCTTTGATTACATTGTTTGCCCCAAGGGGTTCACATGATTGAATGGTCTTGTGGGTTCAACATGCAAACAGAGGAAAATGTTGAGTGTCAAATGCAGCATCAGAAAGCTGAGTAACCTAATAATCCTAATAATCCTAATTCCTAATAATCAAGATAACTTGAGACTAAATCTCCATTTTTAAATGTTAAACCAGTGCTGATTTTGCAAACACAGCTCTTTATTGCAGACTGCACAACACCTCCTACACTATAATGTGCAGGAAAGCAAGGTGTCATGTTGGAGAATAGCATCAGAGTAATAAAAGAACCTCAGTCTCAGCTGAGATTGTGTAATATACAGTATGTTCACCCATGTTTGGCTACAAAACATGAAAGAATTTCACTGTTTATTTCAAAAAAGCTGTGTTCAACATGTGATGGCAAAGTGGAACCATCTATATCTGGTCTTTATAAGCCCATTCTTGCATTTTTCATACATAGCTCTAACTTTGATTTATTTTTAGTAAAACTGGTTTTCTGCATCTGCTTGATCTTGTTCAAGCTCATTTGGGAAAACAAAAACAAACACTCCTACAGTTGATATCAAATATTTCTATATCTTGTACAGCAAGACAGATACCCCTTTTTTACACTTTCTAACAAAATTAAATCAGACTGAGCCTTTCCTGTTTTAGGTCAGCTGGGAATACCAGTTGACCATAAAACAGGTCAACTGGTCAACTGAGAATGTTTAAAAGATTGTTTTACCTTCTTTCAATTTCAGATGTTTACACACATTTCTTTAGCATTTGCGATCATTGCCATGTAAATTGTTTCACTTGGCTCATACGTTTTGGGTATCCTTCCGCACGTTTCTCACAGTAGTTTCCTGGAATTTTAGCCCATTCTTCCTGGCAGAAGTGGTGTATCTGAGTCAGGTTTATAGGCAACAATGCCCAAAAGATTGACTTTATTGTCCTAAAGCCATTTTGTAACTAATTTCGCTGTATGGTTTTATCATTGTCAATTTGGAAGACCCCATTTGTTCCCCAGCTTTACCATACTGGCTGATTTCTTCAGATGTTGATTCAATATTTCGACATAATGTTCTTCCATCTATTTTATGCACCTAACCCTTCTGCAGCAAAACACCCCCACAGCACCACCCATGTGCTTCACATGTAATACTGTGTTCTTTACTTGCCAACTTTCCCCCTTTTCCTTCAAACATAACAATGGTCACTGTGGCAAAACAGTTAAATTTTTGTTTATTTAGACAACAGAACTAAAATCTCTGAAAATGAAGCTCTTTGTCACCAAGTGCATTTGCAAACAGTCTTTTTATGTTGCATCTGTTTTTTTTATGCTGTTTTTGGAGTAATTGCTTCTTCCTCACTAAGTGGCCTTTCAGCCTATGTCTTCTTTGGATTTATTTTACTGTAGATAGTGACACAATCATAACAGTTTCATTCTGCTTCGTCACAAAATATTTTACTTTTGTTTTCGGGTTGATACATTCAATACATTCATTTCACACCTAAACATATTTATCTATGGGACACAGAACCCATCTCCTTCCTAAATTGTATGTTGGCTGCACATTCCCATGCTGTTTATAATTCCATATTATTGTCTGAACAGATCAATGAGGCACTTTCAGCCATCTAGAAAACAAACCCAAAGATGAACCAGGCCTTTGAAGGTCCATAATTCTATTCCTAATATCTTGCCTGATTTCTTTTTATTTTTCTATTATGTCACATAAAGAAACAGTATTATTGAGGTGTTGTGTTAAACTACATCAATAGCCTAAAATTGAGCTTACAAAGGCATGTTATCATTTGGGCCTTTTCAAATTCATTGGAATATAGTGATGTAAGTGAATGTAAACTTCTGACTAAGAAGAAAGTTATAAAGAAATAGGTTGCAACTAGTTATTGTTTTGGTGATCCTAAAATACCTAAAAGAGAAAAGAATTTGCCTCATTTAATGTCAGAAAATGAGAAATAAATGTATGCTTTATTTATATAGTGTATGTACAGTATATGTATGATTTTACTTTTGTTTTTGTTTGCTAAATTGTACTGTTAGTGAAGCTAAAGTGAATTAAATAGGATCAAAAGGAAGAGATGAAAAAAAACTGAAAACATTGGAATTCAAAACAGAATCAGTTCATTCAATTTTTGCTTTATATTTGACTATCTTGAACAGAAACGTCAAAGCTATTAAAAACCTGTGATCTAACTCACTATTATCTAACGGATCCTAAACATTAAAAACTCTAAATATGTTTTCCCCTCACTCTATGTCTTGACTTAACATGACAAACAGACATTTTTCCAGTGGGGGGGAGTGATAATCTGTTAATCTCTGCGAAAGGGAACAGCGGGAGGGAAGGACAGAAAGATTGATCTCCACAAAGCTTATGAGATGCTTCACAGAATTGGCGAAGGAACTGTGACTGGATCCTTACAAGATATTTTAATACATCAAGGCAAGGATGCGGAGGAAGAGGAGCAGGCAAAATGGACTGGAGAACAGCTGACGAGATAAATAGTAATAAAATTGATAGGACATCAGAGATTGAGGAAAGGCCTGAAATAATGAAGGGTTTAGAGGAGAGATCCAGGGATGGAAGGACAGGAGATACAAAAGTTAGAAAGACTGATAAATGTAAAGGAAGTTGATGATAACTCTTATTTGTCTCCCAGAAGAAACAGCTGTTTGACTTCATCTGGAGGCTTTGCAATTGATTTAAAGAAACGTTTGATTCCCATTGGTTTTTAAAGGTCATCTTAGCTTTGCGCTGAATTCATTCTAATCAATAAATTGTACGAATTTATGTAACTCACAGCTGTTCAAACTCAATCTCACCGACATGAATTTCTGCAGTCTGCCTTTAATGCAGGGCATATTCACCTGGAGAAATCGAAACTGGTTTTATGTGCTGAAAAATCCAAAATAATACTTTTTTTTGTTCAAATTCATCCCCTTAATCTGATGTGCCCACGGTAAAACTCTCAAACCGGTCACCAGTTACAAGTACCTGGGATTAATTATTGATGGGGAGCTTTCTTTCAAAGTTCGTTAAAAATTTAAACTCCAAATAAAGGCTGAAGCTCGTTCTTTTTACAGACAAAGTCATATTTCTCCTTCAGAGCTTTGAAGCTTCTGATAACAGATACTTTTTTGCCTTCTCCTGATTATGGCAATGATGTGTGTATGTGTGCTTCAACCAGTTGTCTACAGTTCTTGACTCCAGTGTACCAGTGTGCTCGGAGATTTATCACTAGTTGTAGCTGCCTCACTCACCACTGTGCGCTATATGCTAAAGCTGGCATGCCATCCTTAAATGTTAGGCGATATATACACTGGATGACTGATTTACAAGGCTCTTTTTGGCTTGGTTCCAATTTATTTGTGTACTTTTCTTCAGAGAACTGAAAGCTGTTATGCCTTCAAATTAAATTTTGTAGTTCTCTGCTTGTCGTGTTTGAACTAAAATGAAAGCTTTTAGTTTCTCTGCCCCCTCTGCTTGGAATGCCCTCCAATTTGAGCTGAACCTGTCGGAATCTGCTTAACTGAAAGCCTCCAATCTATCTTGGGAAATGACAACGAAAATCATTTGAACAGTGTCTGTGTTTTAAATCATAAAATGTTACTGTTCTTACATTTTAAATTCTTACTGTAGAAATAACTCCTGCACTTTATTTGTCAAATTGCTTGCACTTAATATTTTTTATGTTTGTTATCTGACCTATCTGTCTTGTCCACTATGACATGTGTCGCTACCTATCCCCTAAAGTTGTGGGTGTTATTGAAAGTCACTCTACTTTTTCATTATGCAGACAGGACTTTAAAGTAAACCTCCTATTAACTGAGCATCATTGCAGAGAAACTTTTTTGTTGATGAAACTTAAACTCTAAATCCTGTGTATTCTGGCTGTTTAAGGAACTCACTCATCCACCAAACACCCACTTAAGTAATTCTAGCTGAAAAGCCCTGCCAGTTTGTGTGGGTGTGTGTAATACTACTTAAGGTGACACTTTACTGTAGCGAAGAAATTAGTGTAGTTTTGAAAGAAGAGGGGAAAAAAGTGCTCGTAAATGTCTTCTGGTAGTACCTGTTAACACCCACTCAAGGACTAGGTATCCCTACTTTATAAATTATGTAGATGAAGTGGAAGAACTGAGTGGGAGGAGTGTTATTTTGTAGTTTTATTGGTGATACCGAATTTTTAATCATCCATAACTCAGTGATACCCTACTCTGTTTTCACTTGTTCTGGATGTAATCAGATCCAAACACTGAACATACTAACAACGTATTAATTACTGATCACCCAAACACAGTTGATGGTTACTGAACATGAAACTCTGAGAAACAAAATGGAAGTCAGAGCTTTCAAGTTCCCAGGCTCCCATCTATCCATTTCCCAAGTCTTTTCACCTACCACTGTTCTCTGCTTATCTGATTGGGTTGTGGGAGTACCCGGAGCAACAGGGGAACCCAGTAATCCCTCTCCCCAGCAATTACCAGGGATCTCAACATGTAGCAGGTCTGAAGGACTACAATGGCCTCACGGGGAGTTTTGGGTCTGACAAGAACCGCTAAAGTGACCTGCCCAGCATTTATCATGAACTGAGGCCAGAACCACCTCAATTCAATCCCTTCAAGGTGGAGAAGCAGTGACTACACTTTGAGCTCCCTCTAGATGACAGTTCTCCTCAATCTATCTCTAAAGGCAGAGCCCAGCCACCCAATGGAGGAACCTCATTTCAGTAGTTTCTGTGCTTATTCTGTTCATAATCATTATCTTATAACCAGAGGTGAGAACAGATTGTGGCAGATGACCACTCAGACTATGAGTTCTGTCGGAGGTTTCTTCCAGTTAAGAGATAGATGTTTCTTTCCACTGGCACCACATCCATGCTCACTATTAAGGTTTGCTGCATGACAGAAGCTGCATCCACATGACTGCAGGTCTTTACCAACCTTGTAGGAGCCTATCACTAAAGTCAGCTGCCATGACACGGGGTATATCCTGGACAGGTAGCCAGTCCATCACAGGGCTGACAGAGACAAATTAGATAAACAATAACTTCCGTATGCACCTACACATAAAAATCTGCAAATTGTGGCGTATATCTGCATTCAGCCTCCCCGAGGTTATATTTTGTAGAAACGCCTTTCACTGCAATTTCAGCTGGAAGTGTCATAGTCTGAGGTAGTTTTCAGACCCACATGCAGAGAGTTTCAGGAGACAACCGAAAGTTTTAACAGATTTATTGTTGGCAATAAACAAAGTAAACTCCAGGAATGGCCCCAGGTATTCGAGTGTACGAGTCATTGGAAGCGAAAAGGAAGACACTGAACAGAGATAGGGTTATGAGATAAACGAGGAGTTGATCTTACTTGAAATCCAAACAAATCAGAATCGGGGGGCAGGGGAGGTGAAGCGTGTGGGGGGCGGACAGATTTTAATCCTGGCGCTGAGCGGAGCCAAAGGAGAAGCCTTAAGATGCTGGTCATGGGAATTGGCACCCGTGTGGTTTCTTGAGGAAGAAGTTGTGGATAGACAGATCCCTTTAATCAGGAACGGATCCTTGGCTAGAAAACGAAGAGCTAACCCTGGAACAGGGAGTAGAGAACAAGGTAAAACATAAAACTCAGAGAGCGGGGAAAAACACAACAATAAGTTGTCTAGTTGGCTAGAGGTACCACTCAGATCAACACTCAGGCATTGAATGACAGGCAGGCAGATTTTTTAAGCTCTAGGGGTGAGTGTTTAGACACACGTGTAAGAGGCTATATATTTAGGCTTGCTGTCCTGCTGGAAGGTGAACTTCCACTCCAATCCTCTTCAAACACTAACAAGTTTTCTTCCACACTTTGGCTTTTTCCACCTTCATCCTTTCCTGCCAATGAGCATCCTCATAGCACATACCACACCTTTACTGTGTGGCCTACATGGCTTGCAGCCACCTACAAAATACTACTTATGGCTTTCTTTCACAGTGGGTGTTATTTTGACACTCTTCCAAGGACATTTCTGAACTGTACAACTTAGAGCTGTCTTGTGAAAAGATTGGTCTACATGACCCTTGATTTTCTGCAGCTCATTCGGAGTTTCTATGGGGTGTCCTGGTTAATATCCTCCTTGTTAGCATGTGAGTTTACGTGAAGAGTCATGTCTTGGTAGGTTTAGGGTTATTACTAAATATATCCAAAAAGAAAGAACAAAAAAAAAGAACAACAAATATTAATTTAAAAAGTACTCATCCACAAGTTCATAGATGGAATAAAAGAGCATTGTACATCTTTAAACTACAAATTAAGAGA
Organism: Girardinichthys multiradiatus; assembly: GCF_021462225.1. Taxonomy (NCBI): domain Eukaryota; kingdom Metazoa; phylum Chordata; class Actinopteri; order Cyprinodontiformes; family Goodeidae; genus Girardinichthys; species Girardinichthys multiradiatus. The sequence continues at coordinate 7,183,559 of NC_061797.1, read as the reverse complement.
CATTTGGATTCATTTTTAAGGTGAGTTAGTATGGTTCCTAAATTTGTTTAACATCAAGTAGAACAATGAAGTAGAACAACGCATTTGAGATCATAATGTGGCACCAAACAATATGTGTGAGCCTATTCTGCCAATCAAGTGGAGATGATAATAGATCAGAGGTCAGATTTATTAGATACAAGCTGTAAGGATGAGCAGACAATCATTATTATTTATAAAAATGCCAAACAGTCAATTAAATGTTCATACTTTTCATTGGGTTCATTACCTTCAGCTTTGATGTCACTTACCTAAGAGTTTTATGCTTATATGAGACATGTGAAATAGGCATAATTTTTATTTAATGGGATAAAGATGCATATCTTTATTCTTCAAAACGTCACTTTCATAGGGATGACAAATGTGACGTGTTCTTGAAGAGGGCCACTTTAGTAACTTCAGGTAGAACAAACTCGCAACTGAAAGTGTAAATTCAATTAGAATATCCAATGGCAATTACTCGTACTCGTCGTCTTCCGCTTTATCCGGGACCGGGTCGCGGGGGCAGCAGACTCAGCAGAGATACCAAGACGTCCTTCTCCCCCGACACCTCCTCCAGCTCCCCCTGGGGGAGCCCAAGGCGTTCCCAGGCCAGCCGAGAGACATAGTCCCTCTAATGGCAATTAAATATTAGTAAATTCTCATTAGATTCTAATGGCAATTATCCCACTGCTGATTATATTTTAAAATGTGTATTAAACTTTAGGATTTTTATTATAGTTTTTTATCCTGAATGAACATCCATTATTTGCCTTTATAGGGGATTTGAAAGCCGTTGACTTTGTTAGTTAACCTCCATTCATTTACATACAGCGTAATTGGAAAAATGTTTATAAGCTTTTAAACTTTTTCCATTTGATGTATTTTGGTGGGATTTTACGCAAAGTAGTAAATAATAGTAAGGAAAATCCTATATATATTTTTTTCTTTTTTTTTTTTTTTTGACAAATTTAAAGCAGAAAAGTGTGGTCTGCATTTGTCATCGTCCCCATTTACTCTAATACACCTAAATACAATCCAGTGCAATTGATTGCATTGTAGACATGACTCTGGTTGTTGGGGAAGATTGGCCACAAGAAATCTATTGTTGAAAGAAAACCATAAAAAGCCTTGTTTTCAGTTTGCCTCAAGCCATGTAAGAGACATGGCAAACATGTGGCAGCTGCCCTGGTCAGATGACCCAAAATTTTACTTTCTGTGAAGGAAAGCTGTGTATCACCCTGAAAACACATAGTTGTTGTGGAACCATGTATTTGGTTTTCTTCTTGAGGGATAGAGAAGCTGGTCAAACCTGATGGGAAGATGGTTAGAGCTACATATAGTGCAATTTTGGGGAAATGAGCATAACTCTGCATAGGGGAGAGCTACAGTGGATGGTTTAGATCAAAGCATATCCATATGTTAGAATGGCCTGTCAAAGTCCTGACCTAAACTCAAAAGAGAATCTGGAAAGGCTTGAAAATTGATGTACAAAGATGCTGCCCATCAATTTGAGCCTTAATGCCCAGGTGGACCCAGGGGACGGCCCAGGACACACTGGAGGGACTATGTCTCTCGGCTGGCCTGGGAACGCCTTGGGCTCCTCTCGGAGGAGCTGGAGGAGGTGTCTGGGGAGAAGAACGTCTGGGCGTCTCTGCTGAGTCTGCTGCCCCCGCGACCCTGTCCCGGATAAAGCGGAAGACGACGAGTACGAGTACGAGTCTTTAACAAGTCTTCAAGATACTTAAATAACTTCACTTGAGGCAGGAGGTCCCCCCCAACCTGAAGAGGGCAATCCACCATTTTAGGGTCGAGAACCATGGCCTTGGACTAGAAAGAGCTGATCCTCATCCTAGCCACTTCAGACTTGGCTGCATGCCCCACTGCATGCTGTGGGTCCCTCTATCCAAGGATAGAGGGAGCCATCAGAACATCAGGCAAATAAATACAAAATACACATTTGCCTCAGTACAGCACAGGAAAGAGCCAGTACAAACACTGCAACTACATACATCCGACAGAAAATTGGTCTATTTATAGAACAGAAATAATTTTTAAACAATGCTTGGCTCAATGTTCTGGGGTCCTTGGACAATTTTATATTTCGTCTTTACCTTCTTTTTTCCCCATTCTCTGGTGTTAAAATTACTTTAAAATTGCATATTCTATTGTTGTCCACAGTGTAAACATACAGGGGTTGGACAATGAAACTGAAACACCTGTCATTTTAGTGTGGGACGTTTCATGGCTAAATTGGACCAGCCTGGTAGCCAGTCTTGATTGATTGCACATTGCACCAGTAAGAGCAGAGTGTGAAGGTTCAATTAGCAGGGTAAGAGCACAGTTTTGCTCAAAATATTGAAATGCACACAACATTATGGGTGACATACCAGAGTTAAAAAGAGGACAAATTGTTGGTGCACGTCTTGCTGGCACATCTGTGACCAAGACAGCAAGTCTTTGTGATGTATCAAGAGCCACTGTATCCAGGGTAATGTCAGCATACCACCAAGAAGGACGAACCACATCCAACAGGATTAACTGTGGACGCAAGAGGAAGCTGTCTGAAAGGGATGTTCGGGTGCTAACCCGGATTGTATCCAAAAAGCATAAAACCACAGCTGCCCAAATCACGGCAGAATTAAATGTGCACCTCAACTCTCCTGTTTCCACCAGAGCTCTCCGTCGGGAGCTCCACAGGGTCAATATACACGGCCGGGCGGCTATAGCCAAACCTTTGGTCACTCATGCCAATGCCAAACGTCGGTTTCAATGGTGCAAAGAGCGTGGACAATGTGAAACATGTATTGTTCTCTGATGAGTTCACCTTTACTGTTTTCCCCACATCCAGGAGAGTTATGTTGTGGAGAACCCCCAAAGAAGCGTACCACCCAGACTGTTGCATGCCCAGAGTGAAGCATGGGGGTGGCTCAGTGATAGTTTGGGCTGCCATATCATGGCATTCCCTTGGCCCAATACTTGTGCTAAATGGACGCGTCACTGCCAAGGACTACCGAACCATTCTTGAGGACCATGTGCATCCAATGGTTCAAACATTGCATCCTGAAGGCGGTGCTGTGTATCAGGATGACAATGCACCAATACACACAGCAAGACCGGTGAAAGATTGGTTTGATGAACATGAAAGTGAAGTTGAACATCTCCCGTGGCCTGCACAGTCACCAGATCGAAATATTATTGAGCCACATTGGGGTCTTTTGGAGGAGCGAGTCAGGAAACGTTTTCCTCCACTAGTATCACGTAGTGACCTGGCCACTATCCTGCAAGAAGAATGGCTTAACATCCCTCTGACCACTGTGCAGGACTTGTATATGTCATTCCCAAGACGAATTGATGCTGTAATGGCCACAAAAGGATGCCCTACACCATACTAATAATAATAATTATTGTGGTCTAAAACCAGGTGTTTCAGTTTCATTGTCCAACCCCTGTAGTTTTCTATATACTGCCAATTTTAAACTGAGAAGTTTACATACAATATATTACTAAGTTTAAATTTCGTAGGAATGCCCAGATGATGATCTTGTGTGACATAATGGCAAAATCTGATCCCAGATATGACGGGTTATTGGTGGGAAATGTGGGTATCAACTTCAGAACATACTGCTTGAAGCTCGTAGAAGACTGTCATTACTGTTCTGTTCTCCGATATACATGTTCCTAAATACATGTGGAGGCTATGCAGAATCATGAAGGAGACATGTCTTGCTTTTCTCAGCTGGTCCTTTATTTAAAACCCTCCGACCAGAACCCCATACAACCACAGGTTCCTACCCTCAATATCCCAAATACCACATCTCCCCTTCTGAATAGGATCTGTTGTTAAGGCCTGTATAACAGATCTAGAAATGTACACTTAAATTACACACCAGAAAATGTATTCTTGGAAATAACTAAAATGTCAGTCTTCATTCCAGTGCTTCCTCAAACATAAATCCTGGAACTTGAGACTTAGTATCACTTTTTCTTTTCTATTTGTGACATTTTGGACTTTTTTTGGGTTTTTGTGTTTTGTTTACTTTAGCTACAGGTTACTCGTTTTTGGTTTGTATTCATGTTTGGTTATTTTTTGTTTTCCTGACTGTTCTGGTTTCCTTCTCCCTCCCACTGTGTTCTCCTCTCGCCCTTGTTCCCTTAGTATGGCTTCCCTATTTACTTATAATGGTTTCTTTATTATTATTATTATAGTTTTCTGGTCCCTTGGGTTTGTTTACTGTTTGTCTTGTCTGGCTACTCATCTGGTTCACCTGCCCCTCTGTCTTGCTGCATGCCTGTTCCACACCTGTGTCTGTTTTCCCTGATTACCTGCCCTGTTGTTTCTTGTCCATCTTCGTCTGTATTTAAGTTTGTCTTTGTCCTCTTTTCCCGCGGTGTCGTTATGTCTCTTCCATGTATTTTGTCGTGTCTTTGGATACTCGCCCTGCTCCAGATCTTATCGTTTCCGTTTTTGAGGATACCTGTGCACTGGATATCTGTACCCCTGCTCCTCGCCTGCAAGTGAGTGAACTCTAAAAATAAAGACACGTTTTTGATCCCACTCTGCTTCCTCCGAGCATGTCTGCCTTTGTTCCAGCAACATAATAGCTAGCTATGACACTATTTAACACTAACACAAACTCAAGACCATTCAAATCACAGTCCAACATTAGACGTGCTACATGAACCCCTCAGAACAAAGTAAAATCTTTAGCATTAAACTTCAGTTACTAAGCAACTAAGAGGGAGGAGTGGACTATCCAAACCCTCTACTTGAGTATGGGGATTATCTGCCCCATGCCTCACTCAGTTCCTATGAGTAACATAATCAGATAAGCCGGAGGTCTCTTAGTTCTCAGTAAACTCAACTTTCAGGGAGTGAAGTCTGTTGGCTATTGCTGTTGTTGGACTCCATCTGGCACTGGTGTATGGAGTTCATTATGAAGACTCTCCTCAGGTAATGCTTCATGTAAATCACCAGGAGTTTCTGGTGCCCCTGGGATGTGTGAAAGGTGGTAACTATTCCTTCTCAGAATGCCCCTGGGAGTCTCTATGATGTAGGACCGTGGTGGCCCAGCTCCAGACACTATTGTCCCTTCGGTTTGAAGGGACAACAGTCTTTCTTTCTGCTCTCGGTGGAGGAGGATTTTTCTCTGTCTCCCGCACCCTTCCCATATCTGCTTGCTTCAGCTCTGTGTCTTGTCTTCTTTTTGGAGCCTCTTTTTGCATATCTTCCAAAATTCTGAGTTATCGATTTGGTCAGCTGGTCTCTCAATGCAATTGATAAAATTTTTTCGACAAGAAGACAGGGTGGAGGAGAACCCTCTTGTCCAGACGGGACGTTTTTCTCTGGATACACAATGGACTCCTGGCAGAAGTGGAAGATTGTGTGTTTGTCGATAATGTCAGTCGAGGATGTCGAAGATGTGTATATAATTGGATGTTTGATATCAGGATTTCTGCTTTTTGGAGTTGGCGGTTAACTGGCATATCGAGAAATTTGGAAAACGTCAGCAGCTGTGCTGGCAATTGTAAGGCTGTCATGCATGTATGATGGGATTTGCAGAGCGATCAACACTCAGACTGAGATGTTACGTGAGCTGAATCGCAGACTGGATGTGATCCTTACACAGGATTGCAGGCAGGTTGTGGTTCCTGGACTCAGGGGTGAAATGGGATAAATCTTGGAGAAAGTTGTTCGCTCGGATCTGGCAGAAAGGACCTGGAATTTGGCTGTTTGGATTCACCATTGAGAAGCACCAGCGAGACTCTCAAGGCTGACGGAAAATTAAGAGTCAGCCTAACCCAAATAATTGTTGTTTTCTGAATCTGGCTTCCCTGCACGGCCTTGATGGCTGGCTATCTTCACCTTCTCCTGTAAGTCATGTAAACATGACACTCTGCTCCCTCTGCCCCCTCCCTTCCCTGAGGACATCTGTGGAGCTGCTCACAATGGCCGGTTGATGAACATTCCAGCGTACCATCAAGGACAATGGTCTCTGTGACAGTGTTTCATGAACTTACTTGCACACACTCACTTGCACACACACACATGCTCAAGATAAACATATGCACCCCCTCACACCACCTTCACCGATCCCGGCATGATGTTGTTTTGTATACGTGTTGCTTCTTTGTGCTGAGGTTTTTTGCAATCTCAAACTGTATCCTGCTAAGGATAAAGTGTGAAGTATGATTTGTTTCCTCTACTTACCTAATGTGGCCTCTTTTCTCATCTAGCAAGGTCAGCGCCTGTGAGTGGGCAGCAAAGCCTCAGTGACCATGATGTCAGGCAAACAGGCAATGACTTAGTCGACATACAGGTTGATTTCCTCGTCCTGCAGACCCCCAGACTAGTTTTGAATTGGAGCTCTAGACAAAACATCAGCTGTAGCAATGTCTTTACCTGCCACATGCGAAAAACTGAAATCTCATCAGTTGCATGTGTAGACGCTGTATATGAGGAGGAAGTTCGTTTAGACTCTTCGACTCCAGTAGCGACACCAAAGGCTCATGATTGGTTTCAATGTGGAAACTGTTCTCACACCAGGGGTTTCTCACGCCCCTGGTGTGAGAACGATTTTATATTCACCCTCCATCTGTCTCTGTCCGAACCCCGTGGAAAGTTTAGGAAATTCCTACTTCACAATGTCAGTAGTGTCCAAACAGATATGGTTTAATCTGGTAACCAACTTTAGTGCCATTGCAGCCCTTCCACTCGGCAATGCTGTGCATGGATCATTAACGAAATAAATGCCCTCCTTAGTACTGACACAGTTGTTGCTGATTGTTGCCATAAACATGCTTTTCATTTTTCACTTTTAGTGAAAAGTGAAAAGTGTGGCCACCTGGCCCCTTGGTGCCAGGGGGCACCTGAAGATTTATTGACAGATTTCCAGCTTTCAAGCTCTTTCGGGAATGGCCTTGTGGAGCAAAAGTTCACCTGCGAGCTTTTGTCTCTCCGGATATGTGCCTCCGTTGCGCTGTCCTGTGAGACAGGTGGGAAATGGCCACGAAACTCTACATCTCAGCCGGTTTATGCTCCCAGTGACGTCAGAGATACGACGTCTGTTGAGCTGCGCATGTCAAAATGTGGGACCAAAATGGATGGCCCCAACAGCCTGGAGATTTTTTTGGGGTCATTGTCCTGTTGAAAAATAAATGATGGTCCAACTAAATGCAAACCGAATGGAATAGCATACCGCTGAAAGATGCTGTGGTAGCCATGCTGGTTCAGTATGCCTTCAATTTTGAATAAATCCCCAACAGTGTCACCAGCAAAGCACCCCCACACCATCACACCTCCTCCTCCATGCTTCACGGTGGGAACCAGGCATGTAGAGTCCATCCGTTTACCTCTTCTGCGCTGCACAAAGACACGGTGGTTGGAACCAAAGATCTCAAACTTGGACTCATCAGACCAAAGCACAGATTTCCACTGGTCTAATGTCCATTCCTTGTGTTCTTTAGCCCAAACAAGTCTCTTCTGCTTGTTGCCTGTCCTCAGCAGTGGTTTCCTAGCAACTATTTTACCATGAAGGCCTGATTCACACAGTCTCCTCTTAACAGTTGTTCTAGAGATGTGTCTGTTGCTAGAACTCTGTGTGGCATTGACCTGTTCTCTAATCTGAGCTGCTGTTAACCTGCAATTTCTGAGGCTGGTGACTCGGATGAACTATAGTCCGCAGCAGAGGTGACTCTTGGTCTTCCTTTCCTGGGGCGGTCCTCATGTGAGCCAGTTTCTTTGTAGTGCTTGATGGTTTTTGCGACTGCACTTGGGGACACTTTCAAAGTTTTCCCAATTGTTCGGACTGACTGACCTTCATTTCTTAAAGTAATGATGGCCACTCGTTTTTCTTTACTTAGTTGCTATTTTATTGCCATAATACAAATTCTAACAGTCTATTCAGTAGGACTATCAGCTGTGTAATGTATCAACCTCCTGCACAACACAGCTGATGGTCCCAACGCCATTTATAAGGCTGGAAATCCCACTTATTAAACCTGAAAGGGCACACCTGTAAAGTGAAAACCATTTCAGATGACTACCTCTTGAAGCTCATCAACAGAATGCCAAGAGTGTGCGGAGCAGTAATCAAAGCAAAAGGTGGCTACTTTGAAGAACCTAGAATATAAGACATATTTTCAGTTGTTTCACACTTTTTTGTTCAGTATATAATTCCACATGTGTTAATTCATAGTTTTGATGCCTTCAGTGTGAAGCTACAATATTCATAGTCATGAAAATAAAGACAACTCTTTGAATGAGAAGGTGTGTCCAACCTTTGGTCTGTACTGTACGTCCGTGTAAACGTGGCTATATAAACTGGCTGAGGTTCTACGGTGACTAACTTTGTGTGCTCTATTTCATACTCTAGACCTGAAAACTGTCTCAAAGTGCCTTGAGACGGCATGTGTTGCAAATTGCCGCTATATAAATTAACTGAATTGAAACTATATTTGGCCATATTAACAATAACTATGTTTGAACTAAATAGGTGGAAGCTTGCAAGCCTGAGAAATCCATCCAAACTGTAACATACTGGGATAGTAGCATCTTGTGGTTCTAAGGTCCAGAAAGTCAATGTTTCAGAGTGACAATAAAAATACCCTAATCTTATTCCCATTGAAAATGCATGAGCAGAGCTGAAAAGGTGTGTGTGAGTAAAATGGCCCAACAACCTGACTCAGTTACTTCAAGTCTGTCAGAAGAATTGGGCCAAAATTCCACAAAACTAAGATGCTTTTGGAAGGATACACAAAATGTTTTACCTAAGTAATACAATTCCAAAGAGCAATTTAAATAAATTTTTAAAAGTGTATGTACATTTCTAAATTTAAAGAAAGTTTTGGTAATCCTAACTGACCTAAAGCAAAAAAAGATTGTGCAATACTTAAACATTGATTAGAATTAATGCTGCTGCCAATATTTAACTCTTCCAGGCTCAGACAATGACAGCCCCAAAAAAACTCCACTTGGCATATGTGATAAATTTTATAACTGCTAACTTGGCATATAAAGGTTACAATTTCAGACATTAATGAATAATTATTTATCTGTAGGGTAAACTGAAGGTAATAATGGCTTTAAAAAAGTAAAAAAAAAAAGTGAAAATAATTTCAATCTTTAAAAGAACATTTTTGCAAAAAATTAAGGGAAACCCAAGGGTTAATCCCAACCTAAATTGCCAAATCTATTTAATCTATCAGAATTTGCTCTCACATAATCTGCTCTTTCCTTCAACACAGATGCAGAATGGCAGTTTCATACATGTAGGCGATATAGGAGACACTTTGACAGGGTTTATATGCTAACCTTATGTCTCATAGTGTGAACAGACACTTACAGAACAATCATCAAATCTTTTCTCCACAAATTTATTGAGAAAAATGCATTTGTCAAAACTTTATTTATTTGAATGTAATTATTTGTGCTGCTATTTCAGTATATTTTGACATTCAGTTAGATAGCACAGGCTATAATGAGTCTATGATTGACAAGAGATGTTTTTAAATATAATTGTTCTCTATCTTACATGCTCAGCAGCAGGAGTGTTAAGGTGATGGAAAGTGTTGTCAGAGTTTTAGAAACCACCTCGGCTTTCAACACGCAAGTTCACACTTTGAGCTCTCTACCATCTCATTATCTCCATGTATGCATGTACACACATTTGCACACAAACACACACACTGAGCACCTTCCACGGTGCAGGCAGTGTACTGATTATGTTGTGCAAAGAAGTAATGAGAACATTCTTCAAGTCAACCTTTACTTGAGAAACGCTGTCCATTTGTGTGTGTGTCCCATGCTAGCGGCGTGGATCTTGACAGGTGTTGGGTAAGCAGGTCATTCAAAAAGAAAATATGTGGCCACTGTTTGCCAGACAATTGAATCTGTAGTGAAATAATTGAATGTGCAGTGAAATAATTTGAAAAGGAAAAAGAACATTCATTTTATTTGTGTCAGGTCTGAAGTGTGGGAAGGACTGTTGGACTTATCCAATATAGTGTTATAGTAACACGGAAGCTAAAATCAACAATACTCTCTGATATATAAAACAGATATCACAGTTGGTCATACATTTTTATTTAACTTCAACATATTTCCGTCCGTCCGTCCATCCATCCTTATCTTCATTTTCTTTCAGTGGTCGCTACAGTGAGTCATTTGTCTCCCTCTAACCCCATCTTCTGTATCTTCCCCTCTCACACAAACTCCCTTTCTGCCTTATTTAACTCCATCCATAAATCTCCTCTTTGGTCTTCCTTTAGGTCTTTAATTTTTCCTTACCGGGGAAAAAAAGCTGTTTAAGCCAAACTCAACCTTTCTGATCATGTTGTGTGTAGTGACCTTTGCCAGGACTGTACAGAATTCAAGGCAATTTGTATGCTAGAGCAGCTGGCATTAATAGATATTTTTATGCAACTTTGTGTATTCAACATTTTTGAACAGACATAGTTGGAACACACCCTCTGGTCTCCCTTCTTATGAAGGGGGACCACCACCCCAGTCTGCCAGTCCAGAGGTACTGTCCCTGACCGCCACGCAATGTTGAAGAGGCGCGTCAATGACAGCCCCACAACATCCAGAGACTTGAGGTACTCAGGGCGGATTTCATCCACCCCCGAAGCCCTGCCACTGCAGAGCTTTTAACCATCTCAGTGACTTCAGCCTGGGTGATGAAAGAGTCCAACCCCGAGTCCCCAGCCTCTGTTTCCACCAGGGAATGCGTGATGGCAGGACTGAGGAGATCCTCAAAGTCACACTCCTCAACCTCACTGGTAAGGCCTATGCCAGGGTATTGGAGTGGAGAGTCCCGCCGATAGTCGAACACTGGCTTCAGGAGGAGCAGTGTGGTTTTCGTCCCTGCCGTGGAACACTGGACCAGCTCTATACCCTCTACAGGGTACTCAAGTATTCATGGGAGTTTGCCCAACCGGTCCACATGTGTTTTGTGGACCTGGAGAAGGCATTCGACTGTGTCCCTCGTGATGCCCTGTGGGGGTGTTCCAGGAGTATGGAATCGGGGGCCCTTTATTAGGGGTCATCCGGTCTCTGTACAAGCGGAGCAGGAGCTTGGTTCGCATTGCCAGCACTAAGTTGGACCTGTTCCTGGTGCATGTTGGACTCCGGCAGGGCTGCCCTTTGTCCTGTTCATAACATTTATGGACAGGATTTCTAGGCGCATCCAAGGGCCGGAGGGGTCTGGTTTGGGGACCAGAGGATTTTGTCTCTTCTTTTTGCAGATGACGTGGTCCTGCTAACCCCCTCTAGCCAAGACCTACAGCATGCGCTTGGGCGGTTCGCAGCCGAGTGTGAAGCGGCTGGGATGAGGATCAGCTCCTCCAAGTTGGAGGCCATGGTTCTCGACTGGAAAAGGGTGGCTTGTCCTCTTCAGGTTGGACAGGAGTTCCTGCCTCAAGTGGAGGAGTTTAAGTATCTCGGAGTCCTGTTCACGAGTGGGGGAAGAATGGAGCGGGAGATTGACAGACGGATCGGTGCGGCTGCCGCAGTAATGGGGACGCTGTGCCGGTCCATTGTGGTGAAGAGAGAGCTGAGCTGAAAAGCAAAGCTCTCGATTTACCTGTCGGTCTACGTTCCTACCCTCACTTATGGCCATGAACTTTGGGTCATGACCGAAAGGACGAGATCCCGGATACAAGCGGCTGAAATGAGCTTCCTCCGTAGGGTGGCCGGGCACTCCCTTAGAGATAGGGTGAGGAGCTCAGCCATCCGGGAGGGGCTCGGTGTAGAGTCGCTGCTCTTCCACATCGAGAGGAGCCAGTTGAGGTGGATTGGACATCTATACCGGATGCCTCCTGGACGCCTTCCTCAGGAGGTGTTCCAGGCACATCCCACCAGGAGGATGCCCAGGGAATGGCCCCCAGAGGAGCTGGAGGTGGTGTCTGGGGAGAGGGACGTCTGGGCGTCTCTGCTGTGTCTGCTGCCCCCGTGATCCGGTTCCGGATGAAGTGGAAGACAACGAGTACGAGATGAACAGACATAAAGTAAGTTCTGTGAAGAGTAACACCACTGCATGTGAACACCCTAGGCCACCTGTTCAGCTGCCCCCACCCCAATAGGCCAGCCAGACAAGACAAGCAAACATGCAGATTCCCACACTCATACACTCTTATCAACCCCCAAAAAATGGGAGAAGTACACTCTTGACGTAGACACAGAAAGCTAATTGAGAGACAGTTTATGCCATATCAAGGGGTCCACGTGGTGTTAAATAAATTTGCAGAGTCCTTGAGGGTGAATCTTAGCTTCCCAAGCTTCAAATTGTAGAGTACTTTCCAGACCCAGTAGATGTTTAATGAAGGTTCAACAAGTTTCCATTTGAGCAAAATAAACCTAGGGTTGTAACCCAGGGCCAGAAGGGTTGTGAATTAAACCACATGCTTTAATAACGTGGACAAGTATTGTTAGGTATTATTTAGTCAACTCAGAGGTAAGAACGATACAGTCATAGTTACTTGCAGCAAGGGTAGCCCACTTTGCAGTGAAACTACAAAGTTTTTGACACCCTATCTCTTTATTTATATGCACAGTTCAACAGACAGTTCAGACACGGTGTGTGTGTGTGTGAGACGGAAAGGAGGCTGGTTCTCACAAAGATAACAATGATCTCACACACACAGGGAGGAAGGCATAGTGCAGGTGCCTTGCAACACAAAGTTTTTACATGAGTGATAACAAGTTTTTGCACCCATCCAACAGTCCCTCCTTTTATCACAAGTAAAAACATTTAATATAAAAACGAGTAAGAAAAATACTTTGTATGAGCGAAAACCCACGGACGGTAAACAGATTATATTTTGTGGGAAATACTCATACGGCCCCGCCGCCCTCGGCGACCATTAAAAGATAAATGTTGATTAATACTTGAAATCATAAAAATAAAAGAATAATACTTGAAATCATAAAAATAAAAGAATAATACTTGAAATCATAAAAATAAAAGAATAAAAAAATCTGCCCTGTTTATGTCATCATTGTACTTTTTCTCATTTCACTTAAGCAACAACTTCTTTCGATTTTCTGCTGTAAGGTCATTTTATGAAATACAATGTATGAGTACACTCAGGCTTTTGATGTGATTTATTTACAACATGTCATCATAATCGTCCCCTTTATTTTCGTGCATTTCTACCTAGTTCAGTGTTGCATATGCCACCATGAACAATACCAGAAATTCTGTAGGAATGGATGTGCGTCATGTTCTTCCGTCAGTGTTCTGAGATGGGTCCCGTCTGATGTCCATCTCTTCTGGTTCGGTATCACCTCCTGTGGATCCTGCTTTAGATAGAGAAAGAGTCCTGCTACCAGAATTAAGCTCAGGCTTATCAGTCCTGTCCACATGTTACACAGAGCCATTTTATAATTGGGTGCAGATCAGCTGTTTTCTTCACCGGTTTGAGACGCTGGGCCATAGGGGTCCTCCAACTCCTTTGAACCCGGACTTCCTTCTGCTTACCCCGTCGGTTGGTTTGGCTCCTGTAACGGCAAAACTGGCTTACAGTGGCTTTTATGGATCCAGGAAGGCCTCTCTGCTATTTTCAGAGCTGTGGGCGTTGTCAGGAGTACTTGAAATGGCCCTTTCCACCAAGGAGTGCTCCAATCCTTGGTGGAGTGTCTTAATCAGGACCAGGTCTCCAGGCCTCAGGTCATTCTGTGGGATAGGAGCAGAGATTATCGGCAGACCACTGGACATTTGTTCTTCTTTTGTCTGCAACATTTTATTCATCCACTCAGCTAGTGAAGTTTCCTGTTGTGCTTTCTCTATTTCATTCATGTCAGAGGGCAGAGAAAACGGTCTGCCATGTACTATTTCTTTGAGAATACAAATTCACATCAGCAACTTGGTGTCACGTGATCTCAGGCTCAGAACACAGTGGGTGGAGCCATACAATGATGTACAGTAGGTGGCAAATGGAGTAAGACCAGTTTGATTTGGAGTTATTCTCATCCATAATTTAACCAGGGATAGGCATTTGGGCCATGGCCTCCCTGTTTCTTCCATTGTTTTCCTTAATCTTTAACTGAAACCCTAATGCTTTAGAACTTAGATCTATTAATTTATTTACAAAATGAGTTCTATTATCTGACCTTATAATCTGTGGGATACCATATGTGGGGAAGAAATGTGTCACTAGGTTCATCTATTACAACTAGGCAATATTTCTTCCCCCGTGTTTGCAACAAATTATGCATGATCTGCAAAAATTCTTTGAATAGCAAAAAAATTTATAGTGTAGCATTAATGCTTTACCAGATGTGACATATTCCCCCCTTGACACGTGGGTCTTCCCAATGTGTCACTGTAGCCGCTGTGTTGTATAAATTTTTTGGGAGGATTGGTTTATCTTCTATCTGATAGATGTCATCTTTTTTCTGTGCTCCTCTCTTTAACCAGGCCTTTATTTCTGTCTTGGGTGCTGACTGTTGGGCGTCTTTCAGCACATCTGTGTCTATAAATAGCAGATCTGACATTTTCTCTTTAATAGGTTGAAATGAGTTAGTTCTGTCCCTGATGATGTTTTAAAACCTCTATTTTGCCAAATCTTAGCATGGTGATGTACTGATCCGAAAACATATTGGCTGTCTGTGTATATAGTAAGTATTTGTCCCTCATGTAATTCGCATGCTCTTACGACAGCATATAATTCTGCTGTTTGGGTTGAGCATGTATTGGGTAGAGATTTAGCTTCTATTATCCTATCGATGGTTGTTACTGCATAACCAACTCTATTCTTTCCATATTCATCTTTAGATGCGGAGCCATTTACAAACACAACACATGAATCTGGTATAAGGGTTTGAGAAATGTCTTGTCTGGGTTTGGTGTCTTCTTCAACTTTTGCTTTATAAGAATGTGGTTTTCCATCTTCTGCAGTAGGTATTAGAGTACTTGTATTTAAAGGGCACATCTTTTTAGAGTTGTGTTTGGCTGTGATAATAATACCGATGTCAGTGTGATATGCCTTGCATGTAGCGTCAGGTGCTTCTCTTAATATTCCTGACTTCTTGTATTACTGGCTTAGTACCTTCTTCAGCTTCTGGCTTTAAGGGGTATTGGCGGACTGATAGCCTTTTTTCAGATATTAGTTTAACCTTGTATGGTGGGAACCCCTTTATAAGCCCTACATCAGTTGATGATTGGGACCACAGTTCAGGTGGGACAGCAGCTAGGGCAGGATGCATGTTGCTCTCTTTGCTCTCAGCTAAGCCCTGTATTTGTCCCTCTGCCTCATCTAAATGTGTCCTTGGATGGACTTTGACTATCCACCCTAGGGTGAGCTTCCAGATTCCTGTATTAGGATCCACTTTCGACAGCGTCAGTGCTGTTTCTGCAGAGGTTTAAAGCCTCTGTTTTTCCAAATTCTTATTATTCTTTTTTATCATATTTTATAAAGTAAGTCCTTATTACATTTAAAAATGAGATCAATATTTTTGGTAGTTGCTATTATTATAAATAATGTTTGGTTTAGTTCTTATTAAAAATAAAAAATAAAAACTCACTCACTGATGAACACAAAAAAAGAAGGGCATATTATATCTTATAATCTTAGTTTGTCTTACCCAGTTTTATAGATACAACATACAGTTTCAGTCAGCTTTGTATTTAGTTCAAGTAACTAAAGTTTGTTTCAATTAACTCAAGTTTTCTCTATTTCAGTCCAGTCCAGAAATTCTGTTAAGGTTCATTTCATCTTATGTTAAGTATGAGTCTAATTCAATCATTTTGAACCTGACTGGAAAAAGTCTAAACGTCTGTTAAAATCTTTTTGTTTTACCATAGAGAGCTGACCTAATATTATTATGGTATGTTGAGGACTCTAAGTTTTACATAACATGAAACAGACATTTATTTCACAAAAACAGAAAGTCAAATACAGACATTTGGCCACATGAAAGTTTAAATAACCTGTTTGTACAAGAATTGTGAAAAATTGAAGACGGATCTATGAGCTTTCTTATGGTTATCAGTATTTTCAATACAGATAGAACCTTTGCCATCTTTATATGATTTTTCGAAAAAGATTCTGGAAACCTTATTAAGATATAAATTTGGCAAAGAACATCAGAACATCAGACCTTTATTAGCGCTTTTAAGGTCCCTCAAAGATGCATTACAATTAAATCCGTCATTCCCATTCACACACATTCACACACTACTTACTTATTTCTCTGTCAGTCATTTTATTTGCAAAAATTTGAACATAATTTGACTTCTATTATTCTTAAAATGCACATTGTTTCCTCATAACCCCTTTTGTTTCCACAAGGTCTGTTTTGAACGCTTCAATTCTTTTTTATACACCAAGAATCAATAAGGTGGTCTTAGTGGGGTCCACCTTAAAGGTGTTGTCTGTTGGGTGTCATGTTATCATATTCAGGTCAGTGAGGTTCATAAGTCAGTCAGAACCTTGGTCATTTGGTCTGTGCACATAATGTTTCATAGATCCAGGCTATGATTAGTCAGCAAAACGTCCACCTATAGGAGAAAAATTGATTGTTAATGAATGAGCTGCATTTCCTAGGAACACTGTCTTCCTCCTGGATGAGCATCACCTGTTGAAAAACTTTCATCATTGTTTGTTTCACATATTCAATCAGATCTTTATATTATACCAGTAGGTGAAGTTGTTAGTATCTCATGTAGACTGACATATACTGTTGCATTTGGAGAAGATCTCAGATTAAATAAACATAGTTAGAGCTTCAATCCAGGTTCATTTTGTGTCTGCAGACTTTAGCCAATTTCTCTTTTTTTTTTACATAAAGAGCAAGATGCAAAACATTTTCAAAAGGCAGATTGTGGCAGAATGTAGACAAAACTGCTTATTGATTGACAAAATAACATTCAAGCACACAATCACCATATTAAAAGGCTCTACTTCTAGAGAATCACTAAACTTCTGGGGTCCGGTTTTGGCCCGCGGACCTTGAGTTTGACACATGCAGGGTAGAGTTACAATTGTTTTCAGACCTTTCAGCAGAGACAGGCTTCTGCTGTTTGCAGAAGTTTTATCTTTGTTTTCAGGCAGCTGCATATCTTTGTCAGGGTCGTTTCACAGAGCTGAAATTTAACTTCTCTCAAAGAGGAAAAATCAAGAATGCACACAATCTGAGCCAAATATGGAATTATTTTCCTGTAAAATGAATCTTTTGCATTTTATCATGATATTGTTGGTAGTATAACACCATAGAATGATTTTTAAAGCACCTGTTTCTCACTAATGCTTGCCTACAAAATCTTTTACTCTCAGATTACTTCTTTAACAACATTCTGTTCTCCCTTCTCTAGTCATTGTTCACTGGGTTGTCCAGTTGGACAGTTTCCATGTTGTCCACATTGTCACCTCCTCTTTTAACTTCCTTTACCACGTCCTCTAAAACCACCTCTTAGTCTTTATAATTTGGGGCTACCTTGGTATTCTAAACTGGGATGGGTGGCGGTCCGCCCCCCCTTATTTATTTTCAGTTAAGCTGAAAGTTTTTTTCTGTGCTTTTCTTAAGGCCTCAGTATTATGGCTATGTCAGTTAAAGGCTGCTCTTATTGTTTTTTTGGTTTTTTTTATTCATCTTTTTGTTTTAATCTGTTTATCAACTGTGTGCACTCAGGGACTGAAAAGTCCCCTTTGAAATTATAATCTGGCAAGGTTTTTTATTGTCTCTTGAATCTTTTGAATGCATAATCTCCAGTTTAAGATCCCCGTGTAGTTTTAGGATTTCAGTGATAATTAAGTTACCTGAAAATCCGTATTTTTATGCCATCGTGTACATATTTCTGTTAAATCAGAGCTTTTTCTCTGTCCCTTCCCCATTGTTCTTTGTTATTTTTCTCTTTTTAGTCATCATTATTTCTAATTTTAGATCCCCTTGTAATTTTAAGACATCCTTTGTATCTAATTTGCCCAAAAACCCATGTTTTTTATTTTTTATCTATGACAGATCATACCTGCTCCTTTTACATAGTTCTCCATAAACTTTACCTCCCCTTCTAAGTCAATTAGTTTACTTTGTTTCTTCCCCATTATGTTTTCTGTTAGTTTAATTGTAGTATAAATGTCCCAGATAAAAGGTCACTGGCATGAGACTTTAAGGAGAGGACATTAACACGCCCTTCTACTGTGACTAATTCGCAGCGGTGTTAATTTTCTGGAATGAATTCCGACCTGAATCTCCAAAGTCACCAGTACGTAGTTTTAATCTGGGCAAAAGAAAACACAGGACTAGCAGAATTCTGCTGATTCTATTAAAATGCTTAGTCCTCCATACACACACAACACAGTCACACAGTTAGTTTCAGGTACCTTGTAATTTTTCTAAGTTAACTTGGTGTTATTTTATGAGCTCAATTTACTCCGTTCTTTTTACTTTTATAGCGCTTATTCTATTCCCTCGCAGGGGAATAACCCTTAGTCGTTTTATTTGGCCCCCTTCTTGGCGGGGCCCTACCTTAATTTGTCACTATTCCTTTCACGGTGGAATAAAACCATCCCAATGCAGCGTCCTTACCGGCGACGCACTACCAACGACTTTTAAGTACTTTTCTTTTTTTATTTATATAGCGCTTACTCTATTCCCTCGCAGGGAAATAATCCTCAGTCGTTTTCTTTAATCCCCTTCACGGCGGGATTGTACCAAATTTGTCACTATTCCTTTCACGGTGGAATAAAACCATCCGAATGCAGCGTCCTTACCGGCGACGCACTACCAACGACTGTTAAGTACTTTTCCTATGAACTGTATTTTAAAACTGTCTCACCTCGGAGTTGACTTCTTGGTGACTCTCTGGACCCTGTGAGAGTCACCCCGCGCCGAGGAAGGCGATAACCCACTGGCCAGGTGTGAATTCACACACACCGGGACTTTCAGCCACTCCGGCTAATGGAGGCTGTGCAGCGGTGCTTCGCTCGACGTCAGGCTTCCCCCACGGATCCCAGAGTCACTGTTAAAGCAAAGAGAAATAAGGTTATTGAATTAATCCGGCTTCAAAGGACCAATAAATGTTAGGTATTATTTAGTCAACTCAGAGGTAAGAACGATACAGTCATAGTTACTTGCAGCAAGGGTAGCCCACTTTGCAGTGAAACTACAAAGTTTTTGACACCCTATCTCTTTATTTATATGCACAGTTCAACAGAAAGTTCAGACAGAGTGTGTGTGTGTGTGTGTGAGACGGAAAGGAGGCTGGTTCTCACAAAGATAACAATGATCTCACACACACAGGGAGGAAGGCATAGTGCAGGTGCCTTACAACACAAAGTTTTTACATGAGTGATAACAAGTTTTTGCACCCATCCAACAAGTATAAAGTGGGGGGATGCCAAAAACAGCAGATAGAGAGTTAGCAGCAATGGAACAGCCATAAGCCAAGCTTATTGCATAAAAAAAAAAATCAGGCCAGAATGACTTTAGCCCTGTACAGGACCAGCAGGCTCATGTACAAAGCATGCTTATGCACAAAAACCTTGTGGTCCAATGTTTTATGCACAACATGGCATGTAAAAAAATGTATGTTGCATGAAAGTGTGCGGA
The DNA here is from genome assembly GCF_021462225.1 of Girardinichthys multiradiatus. Taxonomy (NCBI): domain Eukaryota; kingdom Metazoa; phylum Chordata; class Actinopteri; order Cyprinodontiformes; family Goodeidae; genus Girardinichthys; species Girardinichthys multiradiatus. The sequence continues at coordinate 7,163,992 of NC_061797.1, read as the reverse complement.
AATCTATGTAAACCTGCTGCAAACTTTCAATCGACAAAACAAACTACAGAAAACTAAAATTCACCTAAATACATTGAAATATGCCTGCATTCGGTTTTTTCTAACCCGATGAATTAAATACATTAATGAATATGAGCTTTCATGGTTTAAACCTGAGCAATGAAACTGAATAACATTTAGCCTCATACAATAATGTTGCACACCTCAAAAAAATTGTTGGATGTAAACTGTAACTTTTCCTGTGTTTTTGTCACATGTAGATGTGCACATCGGTCTGTGTGCTGAGGAGTATTAAATGCATGTGAATCACTTAAGGGATACTGTTGGATCTCAGATTAATTCCAAACTAGTCAAGTGTGATGATTCATAGGATTAATTTTATAAATGTGCAACTTATGTGATGCGCATCAGTCTACCTGATGTTCTGCATGAGTGGACTTTATTGTTCCACCCCGTGTGTGATGATAGTAATCCTAATTTACATATGGGAGACATATTGACAGCATCACAATGTTTGGATTATAATTGGTTCAGTATGATCATTCAGTATGATCAAGGTATCCGCTTACAACCTAGCTCCTCACACCAATCCTAAGACAGAGCAGACAGAGCAAGAGCTGCAATACAACTGGCTGCATGGCCGAGTATGATCTGTTATTGAATGCACCATAGGGCTGCGCAAAGGCAGTTGGCAATGCTTGGTCCTTCTCGATCTTCTCAACCAACGGGACGAAGTTATCAGATCAGATAAGGATGTGGTGACATGAACACTCAACTGTTTGGTCACAGACATACAAAACAAGGTAATCTGCATACAGTGAAACCTTATGGACCCTATAACAGTACATGATGACTTTGAAGCCAACCTCTGAATGTGAAGAGCTAGTTGTTCTATTACCAGAGTAAAGAGTAACAGTTATAGCAAGCAGCTTAGCCTAGTACCATGGCGTAAAACATAAGGTGTCTTGTTTGGACAGATTGACAGAAAACTGTCTGTGTTCTCCCTCCGCTAAAAGAGCAGAGTTAACTCTCCAGATATTGTAAGAACTGTTTTGCATAAGCCAGACCACATCAAGATAAGAAGGGGCATGGTCTGATATCGCAATGCTATGATGGTCTGTGTCAAAAATTTTGAAAAGCAGACTGGTATCCAAAAGAAAGTCTATGTGAGTATAAGTGTGGTGGGTGTTAGAAAAATAGGAGAATGCCTTAGCCTCGGGAAATGTATTCCTCTAAGGGACAGTCAGGCTGAACTGCTGTGCAAGAGTTAGCAAGGCTTATTTGGATAAAGGGGCAGCCTTTGTTGATGACCTATCTAGCAGCAGGTCCTGCACAATATAAAGTCACCACCTATAATTATCTGGCGGTTTTGCAGATCAGAGAACAAAGTAAATAGTTTTGTCACAAAACGACTATCATCCTGATTAGGATCATAGACACAAACCAATAGGATCGTCTTAGATTAACCCAAAGACCAACACATATCTGCCGCTGGGAGCTGGAAACAATTTAACAGGCCCAAAGGAATGTCTTTATGAATCACAATAGCTGTATCTCTGACTATGCTATTAAATGGAAGTGGCATACCTTCCCAGCCCACTTTCTTTTAAGTCTCACCACCTCCCTGTTATGCAGATGTGTCTTTTGAATAAAGTATATTTCATATCTAAGATGATGTAAGTGAGCCATAACCCTTCCCAATTGTATGCCATTCCCCAACCCCTTCACAATCCAAGAGATGAACCCCAATTTAGTACTTGTTTCAGTCAAATGGTGGAGGAGGTAGAAACACTAATAGGATCTTAGGCTGGGAAGACAAGCCAAAATCCACAGCTGTAATGAGAGAGCAACAGAAGGAAGAAAGAGAGGCAGAAGAGAGCGCTGAGAGAAAGAAACAAACAAAATAACAAGCAAAAAAGCCATAGAGACATGCACACCCCTGTCACCATCTCCATCCACCCCCCCACCCCCCCCAGTCATGTATAATATGCAAGTGAAAGAGAAATACAATTGAGTGTTTATTGCACTAAGGTGTTACCAGTAACACCAACGAAACCTCTCGACATCCGACAGTCCCAGATCCCATGTTGATAAGGCACATAATTTGTGTGTAATTTTTGAGTGCAGTTTACTGAAAAGGGAAAACTGTCATAGGGCCACAGAGTATAGTAACATTGACCTAAAGAGTTGCTGTATTAGCTACTGAATAACAAGACTAAAAGAAAAGAAGGCAATATAATTATAAAAAGAAATGCTGTAGCACAATCTGCTGTGTCAACAAACTACATAAAAAGACGAATGAGGAAGCAGAGTACAATAGTATCAGCCTTAATCAAAAAGGCGTATGTAAAGACATCATCAATCTAGCTCCAACTTACTTCAACAGAAATCAGTGCTCAGCCATGCCTGGGTCAATCTTCTCCAGGGAAGAGCAAGAGGCTATGAACTCCTTGGCTTCTTTTAGAGAAGGCAGAAACTTTCTTGAGCCATCTTTGGCAATGATAAACAGTTTAGCAAGAAAACGTAGAGTTGGCTTGAGGCCCATACTGTACAGCTGCTTCCTGACGTCATGATACGCGGTGCGCTACTTCAAAACCTACGGACTCTAGTCTGCAAAAATGTGAATGGGAGAACCTTAATATCACAGATCTGGAATCGATGAACGCAAACTACTACAGACCACGGCTGCTGCGAGGGCCGCGGTTTAGAGGCCAGGGTATGATATACCCTACTATAGCTAATTCAGACGACAAAGTTAAGATCTTGCCCAGAAGAAAAACAAAGTTGGCTAGCGGCCCTTGCAATTCTCTGGGAGACTCCCTATGGGCACGTTGTTGCGGCGCCTTTTGCCTTCAAGCTCTTAGCTTAGTCTTTAGTTTAGCATTTTTCGCTTGCTCAGCCATAAGTTTGGACTGCACATCTCACTGTCAGCAAAATCTGCAAACTCTTCCAGTTTGGCAATGCTTTAGTGGTGCTTGCTAACAGTGGCCTGCAAATTGTCCAACTTAACTTCAAGTTTGGAGTATATTCCCTTAAACTCAGGCAAGAGCAACTCTTTGGGCTCGGCTAGTTTTGTCATCATCATAGATCTAGGGGTGTCAGTCCGCTCCTCTTGTTGCCTCCTTGATTTCTTTGACATTTTCAACAAGAAAAACACTGCACAACACAACGAAGGTAATTCTGCATGGAAACAGGCTTGAAACGATGTAGAACTTATAAAGTCAGGAAGCATGGACTAGTACAACTACTCCATCTGGATCTTTACAGAAATGTATTTATTATACTCTGCATTAATGATATTTCGCTTTGGTTCATTTATGCATTTTTCACTAACAGGAGAGATAAAAGTTGATTTCAGTTCTTTAGTGATTTCAATTAATATTGCTCTGACAGTATGGCTAGTCAATAAAACAAATCAAATTCGGAAAAAAATATTTGTTGTGGGGTTCAAAGTATGCAACTATGAAAGTACAAAACATTTACATTGATAGCCTTAGATCTAAAAGGAAGTACCACCATTCCACAATTCTAAAGCCAGTTCACAATATAAAGTGTGAACTACAACTCAGATGGGATGCTTATTATCCAATACATCAAAAGGTTTCAAAGACAAAGTGCCATTGTGCAAGGTAGTGTTTCTCACAATTTCAAAGGTTTTAATTCAAGCACACCTTACATAGGGGTCATGTAATTAGAAGTCTGACACAGCCTGCAGACACACATGATCATTACATTTTAACCATACATTACTTGATGTAAGTATCTAATGATGTAAAATTACATGTTAGCACCAGTGGAAAATAGAAGTTGTTTGTCAGTGGGAGGTCGATAGATATTTTTTCTTATTTCCTTTGAGTCTAGAAAACTGGCTAATACAGGAGAAAATATGTCTGATGGTTAAAGCATGTTAATTTGCCAGTGAACGTCAACTGAACAACTGAATAAGAACAAAGCTTTTATGAACAACTTAATGTTTATTATTGATAATATAATAGCTGTTGTTTTAATGTCTGGCAAGGGGGTTACCCATAATGCACTAGGGGTGGAAGCAGGTCTATAAGAGATATAATGTTTGTCAAACTTGACTGGGAATTTAAATAAAAACCCTGCAATAGAAACTTCCCTTGCCTCAGTTTGACTCAAGATAAAATAGTAAAACCTAACAAAAACATCACATGGTGTCAGAAGTGGGATCTGGTGAGAGCGGAGATGAAAACTGAATAGAAGGCAAAAGCAAGCTAGCGAGTAAAGTAGTCAGCTAACAGGCAATAAATGGCAGACTAAAATTGGATCTACACGCTCAAGTTATTTAAAAGATGGAAAGTCTAAGTCCATTGTTGCGTCTGCAGCCAACAGAAAATCTTGCGGATAAGTTGAAAAGATGCAAGCAAAGTTTCACCTTATATTTGGCTCCAAAGGAGCAGGAGGAGACAATGACAGGATGAACATGTCCATCTTCCTTCATGTTATGGGTGAAGATTCTTTGGAAACTTATAACAGTTTTGAAGTTGAGGTGGATGTCACTTTGAGTCAGCTAATGGCAAAATTTAAGGAGAACTTTATATTAAGCCAGAATTTTACGTTTGAAAGAAAAAAAGTTTTTCTCCCATAATCTCCCATAAAAACAAGGACTTACCAGTATCTGGATACACTAAGTAAGATGTGTTAGTTTGGAAACCTAAAACACTCCATCAGAGACAAAATAGTCTGTGGAAGACCTGACACATTAAGAGAGAGGTTATTGTGAGAGCAAGATGACTTAAAAAAAAAAAAAAACTCTCCAAATGTGTAGAGCTGCACAGACCACATGAGCTCAAGCAAAGGAGCTGCATAAGGAAGCAACAACAATCCATGCTTTAAAGACTAAAACATATCACTCTTAAGGCACAAATAAAAAGTGTAATCAAAAGGGGGGGGGGCATGTTGGAGGGGTTGCAGGGGTTGCAGTGGGGGGGTTGTGTCTTCTTTTTGGATTTGTGGTCACCAGCATTTGAATCAATTGAATGGTGACAGTGAAGCTGAGCTGGTTAATGTTTCTCCCTGGGCAGTTGTTGCAGTGGCAGTGATGTGGTGTGGTGTATTTGTGTGATTGCAGGGGCATATCGGGGGCTGTCGGCCCTGGGTCCATGCTGCCGGCCAGGTGAGTTTGTCCCATCTGGGTGTAGGGTCGGGGGTCCGTTGTGAGTACGATGCTCGGTGGTGTCTGACTAATTGCACCTGTGGGCAGCGGCTAGGGTGGCATTGCATGGGGCCCTTGCCTTGCAGTCGTGACGTGCTGTGTGGAGGAGGGCGGGATTTGGATGGGGGAGGGTGGGGGGTGGGTTGGAGCAGGGCTGTTGCTGGAGCATGCTCTGTGTGGCTGTGTCTTCATTGGCTTTTTGGGGGATGGAGCTCATTTGTAGGGGTGTGCCCCTGTGGGAACGGGATTCATGGCATTTGGGTTCAGAGGCATGTGTTCAATATCTGTGTCCTGGTTGGGGGTGGCCCTGTGGGGAAGTTCATGTTGGGATTCATGGCGGTGAGGGGCTTATAGGGTTGAGATTGGAATTTGTTGGGGGGTTGGGACTGTTTTGTCCTGGGACGGCTCTGGTTGGGGGGGGTTGTTAGGACAAGGTGGACGCCTCTTTTGTTCTTGGTCCCCTCTCCAAATGGGTCGGGGGTCATTGGGGGCTGGAGTTGAAGCAGGGGGTGAGGGTCTGGGCCGGGGTCATTCGGGTTTGGGCGGTGCCGGCAATAGTCTGCCTGTCTTCACCTCAAAAAGAAGGGGACCACCACCTAGGTCCGGGAGTCCTGAGTGAGTTTACGATGTCCATTGTTGTGCATCTTTACATTGGTTGTGTTGGTGTGAGTGTTTTTATGTGTACGCAAGAGAATTCAGGTAGATTCAGGTGTTAACAGATATACTGTACTAATGATCTATATTGAGCCGCAGTTACCACTAAACACATCTTACATTATTAGTACAGTGTACTTTTCGGTAACATATGGGACAAACTCACCAGGCAAGAGGACTCGGGGCCGGTGTCCCCCACCACCCCCCCGCAACCACACAGACATACCACATAACTGCGACTGCTACGATGGCCCAGTGAAAAACATTAACCAGCTCAGCTCCACCATCGAGCTGATGGTGCTCATGAGCTCTGCCAATTCAAATGCTGGTGACCCCACATCCAAAAAGAGGACACTACCCCCCCACCCCACACACTGCAACCCCTCCATGCCACTCTCCAGCCCGTCGCCCCGATCCCTCCCCCCCAGACATGACAGTCAGCAGAGCCGGACATTGCCAACCCCGCTCAATCATCCACCCAATGCCAGCAACCCCAGCACGCCAGTCCATGAGAGAAAATGCACCAGCTGGGTAACCAGGCTGGGCAGGCCAAAAGGCTCTCCCAAGTAGCCAGCTCCCCAGCTGACCCCAATTGGCACCTCTGTTCACCAAGTTCCAACAAAGGAGGGAGGCATAGGCACATCCACCAGGCCCAAGGCTAGGGACAGGCACTTGGCCGCCAAGAACCGATTATTATTAATTATTTTTATAGTATGAAGGAATCATGAGTTCAGGAGGCCATTGTGCCATTGCATTAGTGAGACACATTTGCACATAACAAATTGGTTGCTCATATATATTGAATGACAGAGCCTTTTTATTCACGAAAGTATATTCACGTACAGGGGGTCCCTTATAGCAGTAGTCCATGCCCTGTTGAACCGTTGGGGAGAGGCTGGGGTGGTGTTGCACAAGGCCCTTGCCTTACCGTCACGGTGCACTGTTTGGTGGGGGGGCAGGATGCGGTGGGGTTGCTTGGAGTGGGGCTGTGTGTGGAGCTTGCACTGTGTGGGTGTGCCTTTGTCGCCTTTTCGGGGATGGAGCTCACTTGTGAGGGTGTGCCCCTGTGAGGAGGGAATTCATGGTGTTTGGTTTTGGGGGCATGTGTTTGAAATCTGTGTCCTGGTTGGGGGTGGCCCTGTGGGAAAATTCATGTTGGGGTTCATGGGGGGTGGGGTGCTCATGGGGTTGAGATAGAGATTCATTTGGGGGTTGGGACTGTTTCATCCTGTGGTGGTTATGGACTCGTTTGGACCAGGTAACCCCCTCTTTTGTACATGGGCCGTTCTCCAGATGGGGATGGGGGTCGTTGGGGCCTATGGTGGGGCCCAGGGGTCGGGGTCTGGGCTGGGGTCACTCGGGTGGTACCAGCACTAGTTTGGACTGGTGCTGGGGCGGTCTGCCTGTCTCCACCTCCGGAGTTAATTGGACCACCTCATGGGTCCGGGGGCTGATTGCAACTAAGGAGTACCAGCACCTGGACCTGGGTGTATGGAGTGTGTATGGGGAGTGTGAGTGAGTGTACGACATCCATTGTTGTTTGTCTTTACGATGGGTGTGTGTGTGTGAGTGTTCTTATGTGTGTGCATGAGGGTGGGAATGTGTGATTCTGACTATGTGTGCCTGTTTTTGGATCAGGTTAGGTCTTGGGCTGCTCCCTCTCCTGGATTAGTTTAACCCCCACCACCAAATGTGGGGCCTATTTCCTCCTTGTCGGAGGCTGGTGTACTTGTGGTTCTCGATGTCTGGGGCTCGGTGCTTTGGCATGTGCCAGCTCCCTCCCAGTGGCTGCTTGGCGGGGCCTGGGCCCCTGGGCTCCTTCAGGCCTCTGCTTGAGGAGTGATGTGTCCAGGGGTCTCTGGGTCCATGGCTGGATCTGCTCTGGCGTAGAGGGTTGCCAGCGGGGCCTATGGGCTCCTCACTGCAGCTCCTTGGGGCTTCTGCACTGTGGCTGCTGGGTGGTTCCCCTGGGACTCTCTGGGGGGTTGCAGTAGTCCTGGCGATGGTTCTGCTGGGGTTCCTGTGCTCTTGGGGGGCCTTTGGATGTCTATGGCTTGGATCTGCTCTGTGCTTGTCTCGGGTCCAGGGGGGCAGGTCTGTGGCTACTCACACTCGCTATTGCATATTTTCATGGAGACTGTTGGGACCCAGCCATGGATTTCAACATTAAACTCCGATACGAACTCTTCTGAAAACTTTTCAAAATAAAGTGCATTAACCTTCTTCCGGCACAGCCAGGAAACGTGATAACTGTGGACTCCCTGTGACGCCACTACCCAAATAAAAGCACAGCTGTTGCTACATCCGCCCTCTTCCACACGGCCTTCGAAAGGGACCGGATAGGGGAGACAAGCGCGCTGATGTCTCTTTGCTGACAAAAAGACATAAACTCTTCAAACTGGATCTAAGATGTCATAAGATCACGCGATCATATGCACAAGTTAAGTATGAGGGAAGCACTGTTGGTGTACCTGATGATTTCATTCATAAAGAGGGGAAATTAAGGTATAAGCATTGCTGACTTTCTCTCCAAGCCCTGCAGAAGCAAACGGTGTTTGAGAGAAGCCCCTGCAAAGACGCGGTCTCCTAGTCTGGAAGGAAGACACCAGAGGCCGCATCAATGTGTTAACTCGTGTGGTCAGCGGACAGGACGAGCCGCCCAGCTACAGCTCTGGAGCTAACCCTTTTGTTCACAGAGCGAACGCATCTTCAACCCCCCGCGAAGCTACCGAGCTAACCACTTGTTGACTGTGGACGTTTCTTCAAACTTCGCCCCTTGGACAACATTTCCTCACCATGGTCAGAAGTTAGGTTTGGGCAGATTAACAGTTAGGATGAAATGATCTGAACATTTTCATTTATGAAGTTTGGTTTTGTTTGTGTGAAACTCGGCTATCTTAGTGCTAGCAGGCAATCTGCAGCACATGTGCCCTGTTTGTGTTCTTTTTATATTTTTAAAGTTAAGACAAACTTTATTTAAAGGGTGATTTTAAACAGAACATTGATCATAACGCGTCGTCCGCACTTATGCTTTTTAACCCTTTTATTAACCCTGGTATTTTAAAGGTATGTGTTGATTCTGGTGCTAAGCTATTGGCTTCTTTTGTTAGCTCATCGGCTAACTGGTGAGAACACATGCTTGCTACTAAAGAGTATTTAACAGAAAGGTTGTTAGTTTTCAGTGAATAATAGTCCCTAAACATCATTTTCTAGATTTGATAACTAAGTAAACACCATTAAGCTCAATTTCTCCAGAAAGATTTGGCTCTTTTCCAAAATACTCCCTTAATAATATTTCTTCAAATATTATTTCAATAAATAAAGGCAGCTAATTAGACACCGTTGAGAAATGGTCATCCAGAAGATTGGTTTTATTCAGCAGATCATTATTTAAAACATTATTTTATTAAAATAATATTTTATCTCATCTTGCATTGTGATTGGTTGTCTAAACGTTTGCTCATTAGTGCCTAGGTTGGTTCCAAGACTAACTTAACTTCATTTCCAGATTCTTCAAGATAATCCTTGGTTCTCAGACATAAACATTGCATGGTGATGTTGCATCACTCTTTCGGTCATGGTTTTAACCATTTTTAATCAACTTGTTTATATTGTACATAGCCTATTAGTCTTCCCTATTCTTTAATTCTGCTTGGTAGTTTAGTTGGATTGTTTTAGCATAGTAAATAGTTTGTTGATTGAAATATGTTTGACTTTGAGTTGACTTATTTTTGTTAATAAATTCTCGTATTTTAAACAATTGTGTGAATTATTTCCATGTGTGTGCAGAGTTTTGCTGTTCAATAACATCAGAGCTTGGCTCATCCCTTTAATTTTGTCCTAATACCACCACCTTACTGGGCTGGTATTCACCAAAATATTATTTGATAAAATATTAAAATATTAATACTAAATATTAAATAATATTCTCAGATTAATAATCACAACAATACCTTAAACAACACACTCACACTGAAACCCATTCAGTTGTTGACAGATACACAAATGTTCTATATTGAGTCACAGTTACCACTAAATACATCTTGCATTCAAGTATCGTGCACTTTTTGATAACAATGATGTTATTATATATCTATATGTTTCTGCGGGTGTAGAAGCAAGCAGGGTGTTATCTTGTAATCTCTACATCCTTCTTTATTTCCTCCATTCTTTTCTCCTTCTTTTCCACCTCTTTCTTTCGTGCTCCTTATTTTTTTTCCTTTTCGTTTCCGTCTCTGTAACAATTGAAATAATTCCAAAGCAGTTTCTAATAAAGTTTATTTTTTAAATGTCAAGCAGAGCATTAAAGCACTAGCCGTAACGCTTTACTAGTGAAAGTAAATCTGTTGGGCTTCTTGGCACTTGGGTAACAATTATGAGCTCTACTCTGCCAGACAGGACACGGTAAAAAAGAAAAAAATTATATAATTCATCTAATAATAATAATAATGGTTGCGTTGGGAACAAACGTCTGTGCATGATGGCTGGCTTCTAGGTAACTTTCTATTTTCTTAATGTGACATCCTGAATGGTTGAAGATTGTTGAGGAAGTACTTTACGTAGTGCGTGGTGACAGTTTTCCTAATAGAAATGTAACGTGTATAAAGTGTAATATAGTTTATGCTGAACAATTGCGGGTTAATACACGCACACTCAGTTCTGGGTTCTAAAGGAGTAGTAAAGATGAAATAATTTCAGACACATAAAAAAGAAATAACCAAACCCAGCATTTATTTACCAGCTACATGACATGACATTTTATGATGCTCCCTTTTCAATTATTTGTTCTACCATCGGTAGTTTAGTCCTTGTAGTCAGTCTTTGTTTTGTCTTTCCTTACACTAGTGTTATTTAAAGCCCTTTTATCGCAATTTTCATCCCCATTCAAAGCAAAAACACCCAACAAGGGCAACAAAAATCACAGCAAAAAAAATATCAAAGGTTTCAGCGCTCTGAAAAAAACATTTTCACAACTACCCGGGTAGTATAATGTTTTACTTTTCTTACCTGATCATGATGAGGTCCTGGTCCACCGGCATTGAACCCGTTCCTGGCTCACCAATCCAGGGGCAACTCGGCATCCAAACAGTCTGTCTAAATCCAAGGTAAACTTAAAACCAACCTACATAGGTAGGGTGTATTTTAATCAAAATGCTAAATACAATAACCAGACATGACATAAATCATTCATAGGCACAATTATAGCTTTTCCAAGGTGAATTGACCTTTACACATTACATTTACAATTAAATGTGGCTTACTGAATATAAGATCTCTCTCTTAGTGAGTGACCTGATTTGTGACAATCTGATTTATTTTGCCTCGCAGAAACCTGGCTGCAGCAAGAGGATTATGTTACTATAAATGAGTCAACTCCTACTAATTATTTAAATTTTCACATTCCTCGAAATACTGGGCGAGGAGTAACAACCATCTTTCAGTCCGATTTATTGACTAGTCCCAGACCATTCAATATCTACAACTATTTTGAATATTTAATCCTTAGTTTTCCTCATCCAAATTGTAAAGCATTAAAACCACTTCTGTTTGTTGTTTTGTGCCGTCCACCAGGCCCTTGCTCTCAATTTTTAGATCAGTTTTCAGACCTTTTATCTGATTAAGTGTTAAATACAGAGGAAGTTATTATAGTGGGGGATTTTAACATTCATGTTGACACTGAAAGTGATAGCTTAAATATAGCTTTTAGTGCTATCTTAGACTCAATTGGCTTTGCTCAAAACATTAAGAAACCTACCCACCTTTGTCTTCATTCTCTGGACCTTGTGCTGACATATGGCATTGAGTGTAAAGACATTTTCTCATAACCCTGTCCTGTCTGACCATTTCTTAATAACCTTTGAGTTTAATTTAACCGAGTACTCCACAACTGAAAGAAAATTTCATTATAGTAGATCATTATCAGACAATGCTGTAACAACCTTTAAAGAATCTGTTCCACTTTTGATTTCCTCATTATCACAGAAAAACACAGTGGAGGGCAATAATTTTGTTTCTTCCCCTTCACAAATTGATTCTCTTGTTCATAGTGTTACTTCATCATTGCGTGGTGCATTAGACAATTCAGCCCCCTTGAAAAAGAAGGTAATTATTCATAGGAGGCTAGTTCCCTGGTTTAATTCAGAGCTGCGTACTTTAAAGCACATTGTTAGAAAATTGGAGAGAAAATGGTGCTCTACACACCTAGAGGATTCCTACTTAATCTGGAAAATAGCCTACTGTATAAAAAGACACTTCCCCAAACTAGAACAGATTATTTCTCATCATTAATAGAAAAGAACAAGAATAATCCTATGTTTCTCTTTAGTACAGTTGCTAAACTTACACAGAATCATAGCTCTGTTGAGCCATCCATTCCCTTAGCTCTCACCAGTCATGACTTTATGGGATTCTTCCAAAATAAAATTGATTCTATTAAAAATAAAATCTTTGACATACTCCCGAAGATGATTATTTCATCCTCAGCATGTGAGACAACATTGGAAATATCATCTGCTATGAATCAGAAAAAGGCAGACCCAAGATTCAGCCAGACACAGTACTGAAAGTTTAAAATATTTATTCAGCCACAGGAAAATGTCACACAGGTAACACTCCTCACAGCTTCCAGGAATCACTGAGGCAGAAAGAGGCATTAGTGACTTGTAGTCTCTCCAGATTTTGCAGGAATCAGAAAAGCCACAAACCTGCTTTTGTCTTGCGTGGAACTTGAAACCCAGAGGGGAAACCTCAGTGGGCGGCAGGCGGTGATCTCCACAGCACAGGTAAGAAGTGACTCCAGGCTGAATAATCCGAGGGCTAGGCTGGCTCAATAATCCAAGGACAGAAACAGGGTCAACGATCGGAACAAGAGGCGTCAGGCAAGGGGCAATCAGAGGCATAAACCAGATGCAGGAAACAAGGTCGACAACCAGAATCCAAATACAGGTCCTTCTCAAAATATTAGCATATTGTGATAAAGTTAATTATTTTCCATAATGTCATGATGAAAATTTAACATTCATATATTTTAGATTCATTGCACACTAACTGAAATATTTCAGGTCTTTTATTGTCTTAATACGGATGATTTTGGCATACAGCTCATGAAAACCCAAAATTCCTATCTCACAAAATTAGCATATCATTAAAAGGGTCTCTAAACGAGCTATGAACCTAATCATCTGAATCAACGAGTTAACTCTAAACACCTGCAAAAGATTCCTGAGGCCTTTAAAACTCCCAGCCTGGTTCATCACTCAAAACCCCAATCATGGGTAAGACTGCCGACCTGACTGCTGTCCAGAAGGCCACTATTGACACCCTCAAGCAAGAGGGTAAGACACAGAAAGAAATTTCTGAACGAATAGGCTGTTCCCAGAGTGCTGTATCAAGGCACCTCAGTGGGAAGTCTGTGGGAAGGAAAAAGTGTGGCAGAAAACGCTGCACAATGAGAAGAGGTGACCGGACCCTGAGGAAGATTGTGGAGAAGGGCCGATTCCAGACCTTGGGGGACCTGCGGAAGCAGTGGACTGAGTCTGGAGTAGAAACATCCGGAGCCACCGTGCACAGGCGTGTGCAGGAAATGGGCTACAGGTGCTGCATTCCCCAGGTCAAGCCACGTTTGAACCAGAAACAGCGGCAGAAGCGCCTGACCTGGGCTACAGAGAAGCAGCACTGGACTGTTGCTCAGTGGTCCAAAGTACTTTTTTCAGATGAAAGCAAATTCTGCATGTCATTCGGAAATCAAGGTGCCAGAGTCTGGAGGAAGACTGGGGAGAAGGAAATGTCAAAATGCCAGAAGTCCAGTGTCAAGTACCCACAGTCAGTGATGATCTGGGGTGCCGTGTCAGCTACTGGTGTTGGTCCACTGTGTTTTATCAAGGGCAGGGTCAATGCAGCTAGCTATCAGGAGATTTTGGAGCACTTCATGCTTCCACCTGCTGAAAAGCTTTATGGAGATGAAGATTTCATTTTTCAGCACGACCTGGCACCTGCTCACAGTGCCAAAACCACTGGTAAATGGTTTACTGACCATGGTATCACTGTGCTCAATTGGCCTGCCAACTCTCCTGACCTGAACCCCATAGAGAATCTGTGGGATATTGTTAAGAGAACGTTGAGAGACTCAAGACCCAACACTCTGGATGAGCTAAAGGCCGCTATCGAAGCATCCTGGGCCTCCATAAGGCCTCAGCAGTGCCACAGGCTGATTGCCTCCATGCCACGCCGCATTGAAGCAGTCATTTCTGCCAAAGGATTCTCGACCAAGTATTGAGTGCATAACTGTACATGATTATTTGAAGGTTTTTTGTATTAAAAACACTTTTCTTTTATTGGTCGGATGAAATATGCTAATTTTGTGAGATAGGAATTTTGGGTTTTCATGAGCTGTATGCCACAATCATCCGTATTAAGACAATAAAAGACCTGAAATATTTCAGTTAGTGTGCAATGAATCTAAAATATATGAATGTTAAATTTTCATCATTACATTATGGAAAATAATGAACTTTATCACAATATGTTAATATTTTGAGAAGGACCTATAGTCCGACAGGGAGCAGGCAGAGGCATAAATCCAAAAGGCAAGGCAAGGTCAAGAACAATGATCAGACAGGAAGGAACGCTGGATATCTTCTCACGCAATGGCTTTCAAAAATCTGGCACCGTCTGCTTGTCAGAGTCAGTATATATCAGGGAAGACACAGGTGCTTTGCATGCCACAGATTGCACTGCACTGCAGCAGCCACCAGGTGCATCTCATCTGCTGATTGCAGCCAGGGAGACAGGGTAGAGCAGACGTGCCAGAATCATAACACTTCCTGAGTTATCAGAAATATTAGCTTCATCTAAACCTCCAACTTGTATGTTAGACCCAATCCCAACCAAATTATTTAAGGATGTGTTCCCTCTGATTACCAGCCCCATTTCAGATATGATTAATATATCTTTAGTAAATGGATATTTACCACAAGCTTTTAAGGTAGCTGTAATTAAACCTTTACTTAAGAAACCTTCGCTTGATCGAGAGGACTTAATAAATTTCAGACCTACATCCAATCTTCCATTCTTATCTAAAATTCTTGAGAAAATAGTTGCTAATCAAATGTGTGAGTATTTACACAGCAATGACCTGTTTGAAGAGTTTCAGTCAGGTTTCAGAGCTCATCATAGCCCTGAAACAGCTCTGCTGAAAGTCACTAATGATATTCTTATGGCCTCAGATATTGGACTTGTGTCTGTACTTGTCCTGTTAGATCTCAGTGCTGCATTTGATACAGTCGATCCCAATATTCTCTTAGAAACGCTGGAATTAGCTGTAGGGATCAGGGGAACAGCGCTGGGCTGGTTTAAATCTTATTTGTCTGACAGATTCCGGTTTGTTCATGTAAATGATAAATCATCTTTAAACTCCAGGGTTAATTGTGGAGTACCACAGGGTTCAGTACTTGGGCCAATTTTCTTTACCATATATATGCTTCCAATAGGTCAAATTATCAGGCAGCATAGAATACATTTTCACTGTTACGCTGATGACACTCAGCTTTACTTATCCATAAATCCTGATGAGCCCTACCAGTTAGATACACTACAAGCATGTCTTAAAGACATAAAAACTTGGATGATTTTAAATTTTCTGCTTCTAAATTCAGACAAGACAGAAGTTGTCGTCTTTGGACCAGAGTCTTTAAAAAAGAAACTGCTTAGTCAATCACTTAACCTGGATGGCATTCAATTGACCTCTGATAATAAAGTAAAAAACCTTGGTGTTATTTTTGACCAGGACATGTCATTTAAATCCCATATTAAACAGGTTTCTAGGATTTCCTTCTTTCATCTCTGGAAGATTACCAAAATTAGAAATATCCTGTCGAGGAGTGACGCTGAAAAACTAGTCCATGCATTTGTTACTTCAAGGCTGGACTATTGTAATTCGTTACTATCAGGATGTCCACAAAATGCAGTTAAAAGCCTTCAGTTGATTTAAAATGCTGCAGCAAGAGTTCTGATGAAAATTAAAAAGAGAGATCATATTTCCCCTACCTTAGCTTCCCTTCATTGGCTCCCTGTTAAATCCAGAATAGAATTTAAAATTCTCCTCCTCACACATAAAGCCCTTAATGATCTAGCTCCATCATACATCAGAGATCTGATTGTTCCATACGTTCCTAACAGAGCACTTCGTTCTCAGACTGCAGGTTTACTGGTGGTTCCTAGAGTCTCTAGAAGTAGAATGGGAGGCAGATCCTTTAGTTATCAGGCTCCTCTCCTGTGGAACCAGCTCCCAGTTTTAGTCCGTGACACAGACACCCTGTCTACTTTTAAGGCTAGGCTTAAAACTTTCCTTTGTGATAAAACTTATAGTTAGAGTGGCTGAGGTTATCCTGAGCTATCTTCCTTATTTTTTACCTCCGCCTTCCTCCCACCCTGTTGGATGGAGTAAGGGGGAGTCAGATTTAGCCTAAACCGGCTCAGTTATGGTTGAGGTGCAAACACACCCTCCATTTCTGCTACCTGTATGACCCCCTCTCTTTTCCAATGGTTATGGTCAGGCGCGTAGTTAGACCTGGGAACGGAAGCCCCGGATGTTTTCTGAATAGCCCCGGACTTCTTGATAGAAGAAATTCAGAAGTTTTAAAAAGATGCAGCCACAAAATGGAATTGGGATTCACAATTGTATTTAAAAACAATCAGATTTTTTCAATTGTGTTCCATATGATCACGATCCACCTAACCTGACAATGAGTTATAAGGAGAAGACACAAAATACTTATTTGCGCACCGCTAATGCGCAACTATGCGCACAGCCAGAGACGGACTCCATTCTGGAGAAGTCCACAACAGCAGTTTACTCCAGGTCGACTTGCCTCCTTCATTACCCGGCAGGTTACACTGAGCGCCTGGAACAAGGCTCATTTCAGAGCAACCATGGAGCCAACATGAGAGTGGGAGCCTGGTGGGTGTGTGTGTTCAGGAACAGGTGGAAGCAGAGCGGTGTAACCCAGATGAAGATAGCGGTAAAACCTGAATGCTGACTCGGAATGGGCTAATTGTAAGTTACATCTAATCACTTATTCACCCAGCAAGACATGAGGTGGAGGTTCACTCTGATAAGCATCTTCAGGGTCATGATGAGGGACTTTCACCTGAGCTACAGGTGAAGTTAAATTATCTGTCTGTGATAGAAAACAGCAGCAACCTTTTCTGAGCTTCTAGCCAGATTTGCATCATAATGTGAAAATATCTGGTCCTTTACTTCAGTTAAAATAAAAGCATTTCATCCTAACATAGCTGAACACATTAAAAGGTCCGTCAGATCATCACATTGATCCCATGGCAGCAGCCAGTCTTATAGTCTAGTTCTACATGTAGACAGAAAAAAGTGTTGCCCAATAAACCAGGAAAATATCTCCTGGTACCAGTAAGACCTAGTAGAAAGTGCAAATGTAAGCCTCCCTCTTCTCTTTTATATCTTCTGTTCTGATTCTAAACATACAGCTCTGGCTTTAAAGATGCAGTATAATTAAGAAAAAAATCATAGCAATTAATCACAGGTGGACCATTGATTAGTTAACTATTTTAGTTTTCTGAATTACACATTTAATATTATAGATACTAAACTAATTAAACAAGGATACACTTTTACTGAAGGTAAGACATACATCCCATATATGTATACAGTTATTAATAACTGTAATATTAGTACCGATAAGGTCCAGGATGAGGCTCTATGCTATATTTTAAACACAACAACTTAACACCCTTTTCTTTCAAAGTGTTTAATATTAAGAACTGCACTAATGTCTCACATGCTCAGTGCAGAACGAAAGACTGTGTTGAAAAACGTTTATTGTAGTATTTTTTGCAGGCCAAATTTCTGGCCTGCAAAAAATTTGATTGAAGGGCTGAAAAGATGGCGATAAAAGAGAACAGGTTCCTAAAAGAAGGAACAATTTTTATTAAATGTTTCCAAAGCTCTTAGCATGATAAAATAAATGTGTTTTAGGATTTTACCATTTGACTGAGATGTAGGAAAATTTACTTTATACCACTTTCCTTTTTTGAAATATAAGAATAAAGACAATGGAGCCTCAGGAGTGGAACACTTTGATAAGAATGTAAAGTTTAAAAAGGTAATTTATGTAGATGACAAAAGAAGCACTTTTATCTGGCCCATAGTAAACATCTCTGAGTTTAAGAAAAACTTTTGTCACCAAAAAATTCAGATTACGTTCTTTTCCAAACCTCAAAATGCGTCATTATTTGCTTCAGCAAAATGGTTTTTCATCAAGCCTAAACTCTGTTTCTCCTTGTCCTTCATTCAGCTTCTAACAAAAATAAAAAATAAAATTATTGCAATACTTTTTTGTTTGATTCACAATAATTTACATTCAGTCTAGAACCAGCCGAGACGGAGAACTGGTACAATATGACCTATATTATTTTAATTTTAAATTACCTATAAATTGTCTTATTGAAATCTAAATATTTTGGATTTGTGCTAAAGCCCCAAATGTTTTGAGAATGAATCTGACTGCACTGTTCAATGATTAGGATTAATTTGAATGTATTTACCTGACTTTTGTGAAGTGCCTTGAGATGACTTGTGTTGTGAATTGGTGCTATATAAATAAACTGAATTGAAACTGAATTGAAAACAATTGCTTGTTGCAGTTTTAAATAGTTTTTTAGCCACAAGACTGTGAAAACAGCGCCTGTTCCTGCCTTTTTTGATGTTGCAGTTACGGTGCAAACGTGCAAGTTGATGTCGTAACCCCTACTGTCCCAATTCTCCAATTTTGCACGCTTGTAACCTGTGCACTTCAACCCCTACATGCACTTGTACAAAGTACACACTTCATAGAGGGGCATAGGGTGTAGTGTGGCTATTGGGACACGGCCTAAATTGTGAAATATTACTCTTTCTGTGACACAAATGAACTTCTACAATGACCGTCCCAGAACTACCATTTTCAGTCAGGTTTGAGTCACTGATGTCATTCAAGTAGTTGGTTTGCTGTAATTCACCACAAATATCCCTCATGATGCGTAGACACAGTCTCTCTTAGCATTTTCCGCCAAAAGGAACCAGTTTGGTCTGTCACAGCACCGTTGGACATTTGGTGGGTGCTTTTAGGTTATTTACACTATTTTGCATATGTATTCGGGGGGCATGGACTGGGTGGTCCAAGCTCCATGTGTAGCTACGCAAAATTCACTGCAAGTTTGGATGTATGAAGGTTATGTGTGCGGTGACATGTTTAAGACACGGTTTCGTACATCTGAATTTGTTTGTGCGGCACAAACGTTTGTATGAAAGCTGTGTATCTTCAAAGAATGAAAGAAGTTAGCTTTGACCCTCCCAGAATTTATTTTCATTTTCAACAAACTCATGATGATATTATATCTTTTTGCTACAAGTAAGGGAACTTTTACTTATAATAGCTTCACAGAACATCACTTCAAACAATCCTAAATCCTTAATTTTGCTGATGTAGAACCAAGAGGTTGGTATCTTGTTCAAGCAACCATTTGAAGGGTATTTCCTCTTTGACATACATAAATCAACATGACCTCATTAACTATTCTGATGTATTGAAACTGATCCTTGATCCCTAGGATATGCTAAGTAGGACCAATAGTGCTACAATCTCTTCAATCAACTTTTAACTCAAATTTACCTTTTTTTCTGAACAATATTTTGGAACAACCCATTTTATTCTGGTTGTCAGATAAGTACGCACTATAACCAGCATGTACAACATTTGCTGCATTTGTCCTTAAACAAGGGCTAATGTTTTGGACCCCTTTCGATTAATGATTGAGTTGCAAAGAATCAGCATCATGCATCTCATGTCTATCGAATCTGTTAGTTTTCTATTACTTTGCTCTACCTACTTTTTAGGTATTTTCCATGAAGAATTAAAATTCCTACCTAAAACAGCTACTATTTTCAACATACTTGAACATACAACAGTGAAAAGGCGCTCACCAATAGGGCATCCTGATATCCCACTTCAATAGCTGAAGGCTGACATTGGCAAGTCTTTAATTGTGTCCCATGACAGACTGCATTCAAACTTCTCCAGATACAAATTTCCCTGTTTACCGCTGAAGTTAATATGAGGGAAATCTCCCTCCCACATGTGTTTGGTGCTGCTTGGATACAAATGAATCACTTAGGAGAGATGTGAGTGTAAGGCTCTAAGTATTACAATCTGTGGGTGTTTGTGATGTGATTTTCTCTTGTCACTTGGGCCACTGTGGAAAGAGTAGTCGTCTTGCAGTGTGGATTTGATTCCAGCTTCCTCCTGTCCCCAATGTGCCCTTTGGCAAGGCACTTAACCCCATCTTATAATGTTGTATGAATGTATTACTGTTAGTGACTGCCACTAGGTGAATGTGGATCTAGTGTAAAGAACGTGGTCTGTATGATTAGGAAAATGGTAAATACATTTTGTTCTTTTACCATTGTATTATTTGTTGGTTTCAGTTATTGTCATTTAAGTTTTTTGATATCAGTTTATTCCTTTTTTTAAATTCCTTAATTATTTTATCTCTTCTGTACTCTCTATTTGCTTAGACTCTCATTTAGTTCTAATCTATTTTTCCTTTAGTTTGTAAACCCTTTTCTGTTTTCCTTTAGTTCCTTCTGTGTTCTCACTGTGTTATTCACCATCCCTCAGTTGTTCCTGATCTGCTTCTTCATCAGTTGCTCCACATTATCCTGGTTAGTTACACCTGATACTCATGCTACTCTGCTGTTCTCCCATCAGTGAAAAGTCTCTGTTCTTACCTCCATACCAGATTGTTCCTTTGTGTTGTCTGTTTATTGATATCACTTCACCTTGCCAGTTTTTTTCTGTGTGAGGTGTACTCCATGTCAGTTTCCCTGTCCTCCTGTGTTTTGCCTTGGTTTTTGTAATTTTTTATTGCTGTTGTTGTTATTACATTTCCCTTAGCCTCCTTTTGTCCTGTGCTATAAAGCACTTACATGGTTTTATGGCACCTTTTGAACTAAATGTGTAAAAGTCCAACTTGAATGTTCAAAGGAAACCAAGTCCAACAGTTCTAGAGAAGTAAATGTTTAATCATATGTGTGATTATGGATCTGTTTTTCTGTCAAGGTCTGTTTCACATGTACGTGACTGCTGTTGTAAAAAAAGTCTATAGACACTGGAACAAAAATCTATTTGTATGCACAGAGTTTTGGTGTTTGTGTTGTGTTTGGTTTCAGATAAGTTTTACAGTCTTTGTAAATTCAGTACACATCTATTTCTATCTTCTGGGACATTTTGTTAGTCTTTATTATTCTACTTATGTTCTCAGGTTTTGCTTGTGTAAAACTGTGCCAGTCATTACTGTTTCTTTGCAATTTGTCTCATTGGCCCTGTATCATAACTTTGTGTCAGAGGGAAAATGTTACAGAACAGCTTAAACATAAAACTTCATATCTTGTAGTTTTGGTAGTTAGGCAAGAGGCTTATGGGCAGGGTTCAAATAAAACCAAATAAAGAGATCAGCTAAGAAAAAGTGGGATACTGTGAGGACCAAAGAAAATCACCAGGTATACAATGAGACTCAGTGTAAAGTGAAGGTAGAGATAGGTAAGGCCAAATGAAGGACATAGTGACTTGTATGATAGGTTGGAAAGTAAGGAAGGAGAGAAGAATTTGAACAGGTTGATAGGAAGATGGAAGGAGTACTTTGAAGATTTGATGAATGAGGAAAATTCCAAAAAGAAAAAGTACCACAGAAGAAGTATTTCAGGATGTTGGTGGAGAAGTACAGAGAAGGACAAATGGAGCTGTATTGTGTTTCTGTAGATCTAGAGAAAGCATAGGACAGGGTGCTGAAAGAGGAATTGCGGAATTGTATGAAGAAGTCCAAAGTAATAGAAAGGTGTGATATAGTGGAGCTGTAAGACAGTGGTGAGGAGTGCTGTAGGTGTGACAGAGGAGTTCAAGATGGAAGTGGGACTGCATCTAGGATTGGCTCTGAGCCTCTTCTTGTTTGCTGTGGTGATGGATAAGTTGACAGATGAGGTTAGAGAGTAATCTCTGTTGACTATGATGTTTTACAGAAGCTAATTTGATCTGTGGGGAGAGCAGGGAACACATGGAGGAAAATCTAGAGAGATGGAAGTTTTCCCTGGAAAGGAGAAGAATGAAGGTTGGCACAATCAAGACAGTTTGTGAATGAAAGGGACCGAGAGAGCCTTGAGGTTACAGTAAACAAAGAAAAAGAAGATGTAGGATTTAAAGTACCTAGGATCAACATTCTAGAGCAATGGTGAGTTTGGAAGAAAGGTGAAGAAATGTACCCAAGCAGGTTGGAACAGGCAGAGAAAGTTCCAGGTTTGTTGTGTGATAACAGTAATAGTGAGGATAATATGATGGTGATTCCAGTAATTTTGTATGGTTTAGAGACAGTAGCACTAAGGAGAAGACAGGAGGAGCTGGAGGTGGCATGTTAGATGTGTTGGAGATAAAGCCAGAGAAGCCAAATTGAAATGGTTTGGACATGTAAAGTGGAGGGATATTGAGTACATCAGTAGTAGGATGCTGAGGCTGGAACTGACAGGCAGGAAGCCTAGAGGAGGACCAAAGATGATATTTATAGATGGAGAAAGAGGACATGGAGGTAGTTGGAGTGAGAGAAGATGGGGATAAATGGAGACAGATAACTCGCTGTTGCGAGTCAAACTGTTGAAAATAATTTCATACAATTATGAATAAACTTTATCTGTTATGATCCTTGGGTGTTTGGTTTTTTTTTGTGTTTGTGTTTTGATCATGTTTTTTATGTTTGAAAGGTCTTCATTCATTTTATTTCTTTGAGTTTATTGTTGTTAGAAAAGTGTTGCCAAATTATTTCTTTGTTTTAGATGCTGATTTTTATATATTAACCTCAAACATTTCAGTGGTATGTTCATATGTTATTCAAAAATTGTTTTGTGCATTTAACTCAGGTTATTCTTATCTGGTGTTAAAATTTGTTTAATGATCTGAAACACTCAAGTGTGACAAAATCTAAAATAAAATTTTTGTTACCGTGTTGTTGTTTATGGGATATTTTTGTGTAGTAAACTGAAAAAGTACAGTAAAACCTTGTTTTAAACCGTTAGTATTTCATTTATTTATGTTTCAATGTCAGGATTTCAATGTCATGTGTTATCACTTTGTGGAAGACGTTTCAATCAC
Source organism: Girardinichthys multiradiatus (assembly GCF_021462225.1). Taxonomy (NCBI): domain Eukaryota; kingdom Metazoa; phylum Chordata; class Actinopteri; order Cyprinodontiformes; family Goodeidae; genus Girardinichthys; species Girardinichthys multiradiatus. The sequence continues at coordinate 7,140,955 of NC_061797.1, read as the reverse complement.
ATCGTTATAATTTTGGACTCTTTTTAAAAATTACCACAACAACCTTGATCTTTTTCACAACAACCTAACCACAGACTTCACAACTGGCCTCACACCAGGAAGCTGTGTATTAAACTACCACTTATCTGTATGATTTTAATTTTTTTTGTTCTAGTTTGAACACATATAATTTCTCAAATAGAAGAAGAAACAGAACCATCTGTTTATAACAAACTCAAAGTGGCAAAATTAAAGCTGCAAATAAAAATGTCAATAGAAATTCAAGTTATCCATCTGTCAGTTTAGCTGTAATATGTAAGAGTTTATATTAATTTCTTAATAAAAAAAGTTTCAGTAGGCTGTGAACTGACACCATCTGTTGTAAATTTGAAAAATGTACCACTGTCATTCATATTCACCTTTTACCACAGTAAAAGGTGAATATGAATGACCTTCACACATAATTCATGTTGTCTCTTTCTTCTCCCTTTTATTTGATTCAGCAACCAAATAAAATTCTTATCCCTGTTCAAAAGGGTGCAGCTTCTCCCACACATGTACGCTTCTTGAGTTGTGACCTGCTGCTGTCAACTGAATTGTAATTCATATTTTGTAGATCGGGAAGGGATGCTGCCCGTTCTCATAAATTTTTGCAATCTTGTTTTCTCTGAGACAGACAACGAGGAGTCGGGCTCTCGCGTTAACATCTCCTTGCAGCAGCAGTTGTTTTTGATTTGGCTTGCTGTCCAATCAGTCTTATCACTAATGAGGTAGATTTGATCATCTACAGCGTGGAATCAGCTGGAACAACAATCACTTTGTTCAGCTCATGCCAGGTTCCACAACAGTCATTAGTCTGTTTGTGACAGCAAACAGGGATCCGTGTTTTATCCTATTTTTCACATGGTACCAACATTTCTTGTCACACACAGTTAGGCAGCCATGTTGCTAGCAAACTGACATCGAAAAGTGCTATTTTGCAGCCTGTCTTGGCCTAAATCTGCCACCTGGCACTTGAGCTTGTTGTTTGGTTTTACCTTTTCTACTATGTTCTCCTTTATGAATCATAAATCACATGCCATGAGTAGGAAAAGGCATAAATGAGCATGCATGTATGTATGTATGTATTCTATGTATGTTTGCATGCATACACATTCATTTGTTCACATATACGTTTTGAGCTCTGCATAAAGATTTTCAATTGGACTGAGACCAAGAACCAAAGCTTTGTGAAGGCTGCTTCAAAATGTTGACTTTATTGCTCTTAAGCCTTTAATTTGGCAGAATGCTTGGGGGTTCGTTTCAGACAACAGGACATATCATCAAGAATTAAGTTGTTTGTTCCTGACTGCATTTGCAAACTGTTTTCTGTTTATTTTTGTGTTGCTTTTGGGGTAATGACTTCTTCCCCTCTGAGCGGCCCTTCAGCCCATCATAGCATAGGATTCTATTTACTGTAGATAATGACACTCTTTGACCATTTTTAGCCATCATCTTCATAAGGTCTTTTACTTTGTTCTGAGGCTGACACACATTACAAGGTTTATTGAAGGAAAAGGTCTAGGGGCACATTCAGAAATATGAACATTTCTCTAAAACTGTCAGAAAGATAAGATAGAAACTTGTCAGGGAGACTACAAAGAAGCTCACAGACCCATTATAGGAGCTGTCGGAATTTCCAACAAGTACTGGTTGTGTTTCTGCATGTGACAACACTCACTTTTTTCTCCATATGTCCGGACTAAGGCATAGTTAAAACACTTGCTTTTTTCAAAATAAAACATTCAGGCCTCCCTAAAATCTTGCAAAACCCATTGTGTGAATGGGCTATTGTCTGAAAGAACAAACATGGAATTCTTTATCCCCATAATCTCAAATTGAATGTTCGGCACACAAAATGAATATGTAATTGGAAGGCAGAATGCAATAGATTGGTGTAACTTTTGCAAGGGCAAACTGTACCAAGTGAAAATGTAAGAGGCTAATAAACTTATTTTCCTAATTGCTGAAACAGAATCCAAACTTCAACAAAAGAATTATTTAAGGTGTGATGGGTCTTATTCTAAAAGATAATTGTCATATTAAAGATGAAAAAAGTTTTGAAATGATTCAGGATTGTCTAATTTCTATATGACTAAAATAAGGCTGTGAACCCTTTTGCGAGCCTCTGTATAAAAAGAACTACAATGTGAAGTAGAAAGGCATACATTTTCGTAAAGTGCGCTGCTAATAGCATTTCTGTATCTGTCTGTTTATGCAAGATGAAAAACTACCTAACATTTAATAAGCCGAAAAATCCTGACCTGTTACTGTCCTTTCCTGTTTTTTTGACATACAGTAAACAAGTTGGTTTACATACAAATCTAACAAAGCCTCATAGGAACAAACGGACAGCACTAGAATCAAAAAGTTTGTTTGGATGGTTAGGCATAGACTTAAAAGCTCCAGGCTAGCATTCCCAAATGTCCCTACCCATTCCATAAGACACGTATATTCATACACACACACACACACATATATATCAACATTATATCTAGCCAATTTACAGCGTGGTGGATGTCCTGATTGTGTTTTCAGCAAAGTCCAATTGACGCCTTTCCAAACGCTGTTGAGCATATTCCCTGACTGTGACTTTTTTTTTTTTTTATCATACTATCAGGATATTTCCCCTGATAGCTCGCTTGTTGTAGGTGAGAGAGAGAGAGACAGAAAAATTGCATTCAGATAATGATCCGACACCTACCTTCTTTTTCACTGCCAAACATTTTAGAAGCCTCAGCAAGGTTATATCTGCTCTCCTGTCCCCCTGTGTGTGTGTGTGTGTGTGTGTGTGTGTGTGTGTGTGTGTGTGTGTGTGTGTGTGTGTGTGTGTGTGTGTGTGTGTGTGTGTGTGTGCGTGTGTGTGTGTGTGTGTGTGTGTGTGTGTGTGTGTGTGTGTGTGTGTGTGTGCATCAAGAGTCATCAAGATGATGTTCAATGAATGCAAAAATCTTTGGCCTTTTTGCAGTGTCACAATGATCCACAGTTGATTATCCTTCAATGTAAATTTTATTCGACAATGAGACAGACTGTATGAGAAGGAGGACAAAGACATATACACAGAGTATTAAGGTTGAGCTGGTTGGGTAGGAGGAATAATCAATACAAATTAGGGAAGTCTGTGTCCTATGTCGCTCCAGCAGCTTATTCTTGTTCAACAGGAACAAACTCCAGACTGCTTGGTAGAGCCACAGCCAGATTGACGATCCAGTTTATTGAGATTTAGGGGCTTTACAAGGATTTAAGTGGTCCTTCGTGTAGTGTGTCACTTGTCATGATAATGAATAAAAGATGACAGGTTCAGAGACAACTGTTCTCACTTTGGTGCTCTCAGTTGTAGACAGCCCAACCTCATGACAAGTGCAGCCAAGGGATCTAAATATGACAGCATTTTCAGGCCACAATTATTATCAAACAGAGAGATGCTACATTATCTTAGAGTGCACCAATGTGTACCTACAGAATGCTAAATGGAATTCCCAGAGGTACTGTACACAATATCAGTCTCAACTTAACACCGCTAACAGGAGAAAACAACATATTGATATTGATATTATTATTATTATTAAAACCAGTACTTGAAACTGAGGTATTGGCCTACCTTTGGATGATTCTTTAGCATGTGTAGTACTGTATCATTGTGTCTTACCTGTGGAGGTCAGAGAGGTGGGGGTGTGGGTGTTGTTACTTGCAAAATTTCAATGCTGTTAAATTCCAACAACAAACTGCGATTTGTTTTATTTGGATTTTATGTGATAGACCAGCATAAAGTAGAGCATAATTGTGTTGAGGAAAGAAAAAGATGCATGGTTTTCAAATTTTTCACAAATGAAATTCTTGAAGGTGTGGCGTATGAATGCATTTAGCTCCTCCTGGGTCAATATTTTGCAGATAAGTGCAGCTGCAAGTCTTTTGGAGTGTCACCACCAGGTCTACATATCTAGAAACATTTTTGCCCATTTCATCTTTAGAAAATAGCTCAATGTTAGGCAGATTGGATAAAAGGCACGTGTTAACATAGGTTCCCAAGTCTTTCCACACATTTCAAGTGTAATTTAGGTGTGCACTTTGTGTGATCTTAACCTTTCCATTGTGGCTCTGGCTGTATGTTTAGAGTTGACTGTTGTGCTGGAAGGTGACCCTCCACCCCAGTCTCACATTTTCAGCCTTCCACAGGTTTTCTTACAGAATCCCCATGTATTTAGCTCCAGACATTTTCTGATCAGCAGACCCTCTTCCCTATCCCTACTGATCTAAAAAATCCCAATTGCATAGTGCTGCCAACGCCATGTTTCACAGTGGGGGTGTTGTGATCAGGATAATGTGCAGTGATGGTTTTTCACTGCACAGAGCATTTGTCATATATGCCAAAAAGGTCAGTTGTAGTCTCATCTGACCAGAACACACTCTCCCACATGTTTGCAGTGTGGTATGAGTTGCGGTAACAGGAGGTTTTTGGCTTTCTTTTTTGCACTTTTCCATGAAAACTAGATTTGTTGAGTTTCCAATGAATAGTTGTCCTGTTGACAGACACCTGAGCTGTGTTTCTGTGGATAGATTGACTAATGCTTCATGAGATGTTTAAAGCATGAGACATCTAAGACATTTAAAAACAGCTGTATTTACACCGAGATTAGGCTATAACCACAAACACACATAAACACACCTAGAAAACTTCTGAAACACTGAATTTTGTTGGATTGTATTCACTTGTGTCAGAGTAAATGGATTTAAATACAAATTCATGTTGTAATTTTCTAATATTTATTTTTGAGAAAATAAAAAAGGGAATTGTATCCTTTTTCTCCTACTTCACAAGTGTTGGTCTATCCTAAAAATTCCTTATGCAATACATTTGAGTTTGTGGTTGTGATGTGAGAAACAGTAAAAATGTGTGAGGTTTAATAAATACTTTTTTCAGCGAAGGATATTTGAAAGCACCTCATGCGGCCCAAACTAAACTCTAGCACGATATTCCCAGAGAAGTAGCGGTAGTGTTGGTTTTGATCAGGCAGATAACCATGGAAAACATTGCAAAGACAGAACTAACAAAATGAGAAAGTATAGGAATTATGTGTACGTGGAAAACTGACCTAGAAAGTGTCCTTTCAGACATTTGTATTGATGCAGTCTGGACTGTACCGAATATAGTGTTTACAACAATGAATGCAATACACACATATATCATTCTTGTACATGTCGAAAGAGTACATCCTTATGGATGTCAAAATTCTGGCACACTGACTTCGTATAGAGACGTTTTGTTTATGTGCATCAAACCGAATCTTTATCTTCTGTCAAACAAACACTTTTGACACATTTAATATTGTGTTATATTAATGACCTTCTAAATATTTCTTATTGTAGCTTCACTAATAAACAATTTTCCATGGTGTCTAACAAATGCATAACAGGGTATTGTGCAATGACTTTCTGTAACCATATTTTTGTAGTATTTATATGATAAGCAGAGCAATTTTATTTTTACAGTCCAATATATACACAAAGTAATACAAAGTGCTTTGCAGAAAAAAAGAAGCGCACTTGAAGAAAATCTAATATATAAACCAATAAATAGCTAAGAGCTGGTAAAAATTAGCTTCTAAAATAAGCATTTGCTTTTACAGAATAGCCCATTTCAGTTCTGCTTTAAAGGAGTCAACAGTTTCTGCACGTCTAAGGTTTTAATTGAGTTCTCTTCAGAGCTCAGAAGCAGAGAAACTAAAAGCTGACTCCCCTTGTTTAGGTTTGGTCCTAGAAAAACTGAGAAGTAGGTACTTTTGGTCTTCATCTGGATGCAGGGCAAATTTCCAGGGACAACAAAGTTAAAATTAAAGCCGAAGTTGATGTAACTCTTTACACCACAAACTGCTGCTTTTTGAGAATGATAGTCCAATTGTTACAAGATTCTTTCTTTTTATAGGCTCCAAATGTCCTGAATGCTTTAAATATGTCTTGTTTTTCTGCTACAACCATACATATTTTAAAATGTATAAATATTAATACTGCAATCATTTTTCATAGCTTCATGCTCCTATGCAAATTCTAAGATGGGCAGATTTTGCATTACCTGAAACCCTAACACTTGATATTATCAAAATATAACATGATATCAGGGGATGTTTGGTAAGGCTATGTAATTATATTTATGTATTAAAAAACTTATCAGTCTCAAATGAATCAGTCTCAGTCTATCAGAAATCTATGTGAAGGGTGAATTTCCTAATCAGCAAGTTATATTTACGTGCTTTATTGATAGAAAAAATTTAAATTATATATTGTAAAAAATGTATTCATATTGAGAATTGTAATATTGACACAATAACTAAAATATAGTTATTATATTGAAACTACTTGCTAAGATGATCAAGAATAAACATATTAACAATAATAAAACATAAATGATTAAGTAGAGTAAAGAAAACTAAACAAACACAGACACAAAAAACATAAATGTAGCAACCATTTAAAGAGAAATTCCAAAGAAAACATAAAAGTTCAGAGTATCATTTGCTGATTAAACATCTAACTTTACTCAAGGTCCTATCAATGTCTAAAATTTAAAAGCAAAGACTTTGTGCATAATCTGAAATTGAAAAGAGAGAACAAGGGGAAATCAAGCAGAGAAACTGACTGAAAGTGAGCCACCGTTGATATGTCAGCTTTGGCCCCTTCTAAACTGCCATAATAACAGTGATGAGACTTAATTTGGTCCGAAATCAAACTGTTGTGTCACCCCTCTCTGGGAACCGAGTTTTGACCTCAGTGGCTGGAGTTCCCATACTTGTCACAGACACTGAGAAGGATTGTGGAAAATGTTACCACACAACTATTGTTTGGCTGGGAAGGTCATCATCAGAATGGCAATCAGTTCATATTCTAGCACAGGCTTTGCATACCTCTTGGGTTCCTCTCCCTAGATTCAGAACCCAGTTGGTAATAGTACAAAAAATAATCTTGCTAGACAAGCTGGGTGACATGGTTTAACAATCTCTATAACCTCTTTAACCAGGATTTTAACCAAGATTACAGTTCAGGTTAGCTCAATTGATGAAGGCCTTTTTTTAAAGTCTTGGTCAGAGTATCAAAAGTATGCAAAAGGTCAGATTTCTAATCAGCCATATCGCTAAAACCATGATAGCCCTCCTAAACCCCGAAGGTGAGTAGTACAGAGGTCAATCCAGGCACAGACTGGAGTAAGCAATCACAGAGAACCCATCAAAGTACCTCCCTAGAGAGCCCCTAAGAAACTTGAGTGAAAAAAAATGGAAAGGCATGTGGCAAAACCCAAATGATGGCTGGTGTAAAAACAGATGGATAGGCATCTGGTGAGATGTTTTTGATGACTTGGGCAGGCTAAAATGACCCTCACAGCAGCAGACGCTATGTACCCAAAACACAGAGCAGAACTTTACCCAGTTGATTGTCCATCCTAGGCTCCCTTAAGTCATTGACAATCAGTCAAGAACTGTGAATGGTTCATTGTAATGGTAAAGACTTCTGGCCAAGATTATGATGGCAAGTGTCACTGAGATGTGGAGCTTGAAGTGGAGTGTGACTCAAACTGTGTTGTGGAATATGTTAATAAGACTGTGGCCTGGAGTGTGACTGGATCTGTGACTGTGACAGTGCCAATTAGCACAAAGGCTGGTTATGTCTGCATGTTCTGTATAAGAGCTCCAACAGTACTCAGGAATTTTTCCTAAACAACAAAATTCTGTATTTTAGTTTTGAGTGTGATATTTACTGCTTAGACCAACGCAATTTTATGTTCTGACAAACCCTGACACACCTCTCTGCACCAAAGAAAAATCTCATATTATCTGGTTTTAAACCAGCACAGTGAATGCTTGCGAGTTGCCAAGTCTTGTGTTATTTGTCAGATGACTTTATTGTTTGAATTATCAAATTTCCATTAGCCTCCTCACTCGAAAAATTGACTTTTCCAGAGACATGATCTGCTGAAAAGCTCTTTGTGATACTGATGGGCTTTTCACATGACACTTTCATATGAATAAGCCAACAGTTGCGGCAGATGCTTCATGCATATGAACTTTCATTTCAGATACAAGAAAGATGAATGCAAAGACACAAAGAGATCAGAGGAGGACATGATTCGGTGTAGTGTTCACTGGGCTGTTGTCATTGCCACAGTGGGGAATATTACTCGAGTCAGCCTTAACAGCTGACAAACTGTGTCTTTATCTGCCATAAAATAGTTATATACAACAAGAATATTATATTTGAGTAATGGTGATTTATTGTTGTCTGTTTGGGAATGATATATTAACATATTATAAATAATAATTTTATATAATTATATAATTATATTTATTTATATAATTATATAAATTATAATTATATAATATAATTATATAATATTTTATATAATTTATAAAAGTGCTGAACCAAGGGATTTGTAGAGAATCTATTAAACAGATTAGAATTCTTTAGAGTTCTGAGTGTATTGAGCCACAAAGAGATACCAATGTTATATTAATGACAAAATAGCAAATTCTAATTATGATAGACCAGTACACATTGTTTAATTGTTATTTATCAAGCGAATAATGCCGAAGGTGGAAGAGGGTAACTGCTAATTAGTCAAAATAGGACTTCACTGTGGTGAGCATGGGCCTTCATTCAAAGGTAGCTCCGTTAAGGCCCTAATGGAAGAGTGCATCAGTACATCAAGCCCAAACGATTAGGATATCCAAAATAAGTTTTTCATTGACTTACCAAGAAGCCAGCCAGTTCAGCACATAGATCCAAGAGCAGTACTTAAGGGAGTCTAAATCAGATTATTTGCCAGCCATCATCATGAAGCAAGAAACCATTTGCAAGGTCTTCCAGCAGTTCCCCAATGACAAACCTGTCTTTTCAATCTGAAAAGACTCACAAAGAGAGGGTTGGCAATTAGAAAAGTTTTAATGATGTGAAATTACATAATTATATCTTTGGCGCTCGGACCTGGGAGGAAGACATGAATGTTGAGAATGATATGAGCTAGGATGAACATTGTAAAGCTTATATTTAGAGATGTCTTCCCCTTGATCTGACACTGGTGGCCAGGAGCGAGGAAGCCAGGAGTAGATGGGAAGGGAGATGGTGGAGGTGGGGTGGAGGAGGGATGAGCTCAGCTGACAAGCGAGGAGGAACACAGCTGAAGGTCCTTTAAAAACAAGGCGTTGGAAGGCGATTGGATGATGAATCAGGCGGACAGGATGCTGATTGGAAGGCCGGGAGACGCACAGGGAAGTCATTGGACGGTGAGACGGTGAGGGTGAGTGTTTCATTCTGAATTTTTGTTAAACTCAATTTCAATCTGAAAAGACTCACAAAGAGAGGGTTGGCAATTAGAAAAGTTTTAATGATGTGATATTACATAATTATATCTTTGGCGCTCGGACCTGGAAGGAAGATATGAATGTTGAGAATGATATGAGCTAGGATGAACATTGTAAAGCTTATATTTAGAGATGTCTTCCCCCAAAAAATAAGGTCGAGGACGTGACGAGGCCTAATTGAGCACTAAGGAGAGAGGGATGAAAAAGGAAAATGAAAGAAGCGAAAGCTGCAGGAAATATTAAAGCAGAAAAGAGAAGTTTGTAAATATGGTATGAAATAAGGAAGATAATTGAGAAGCAGAGGAGATGATAGATATGCCGAAAGGGCAATACGAAGTGATAGATATGCCGTTTAGGCGATGCAACATTTGATGAAAAGTTTAGAGAGCAGAGTAAGGTGATAGATATGCCGATGTAGGCAATGCGTGATTATTTCGAGCTTAGAGAGCAGAGCAAGATGATAGATATGCTGTGTTGGCAAAATGTGATTAGAGGTAGAGATGAAGAAATTACGGAAATTCTATGGAGTGCTGAAAATGCATAAAAGAAATGCAGATGAAGTTAAGAAATAAGGTTAAAATAAAGATCTATGAGTCGAGGTTTAGTAATTAATGAATGTCAAGGTAAATGCATGAAAATGAGTAAAGTAATTGCAGAAAGCATGAGAAGACAAGGAATAATTGGCCTCCAATTAAGGATGGCCGAAATGAATAGAAGTACTTTTTGAAGAACATAGGTGAGCTAGAGTGAGGGAGAAAATTAGACAAGACTGGCAGGTGCTGAGGGGAAGAGACTTGCAAAACAGTAACATGACGATTGAACTAAGCCAATGATGGATAAAGGCCAACCACCACCAGGAATTGTTGGTAGTTCTTACATGAGAGCTGATAAAACATTGAACAGATAGAACGGAGTTGAAACATAGGAAGAGAAGGATGAAGAAGACCAACGATCCAATTGCTGGAGAGCAGCTGAGGGAGAGATATTGGGTCACTGCAGTAGTGGCTGCTCATATTCTGAAGGACTGGCACAAAAACTGGATGGGGCGTAATGTATTGAACTGGACATGCCTATAATATTTGAGGAACCAGGATGTGGACATGGGGCTCCTTCTAGCGTGAGGAATGGGGCATGCGAAGGAAAAGGATTTGAAAGTAGAAAAAAGGTTAAACCTGATAAATAATAGAATGCAGGTTGATATTAGCAAGGATGAAGAGATGGATTCAATCAACCTTAGACTTTAAAAGCTAAATTGAAGTAGACTGATGGGGAGAAACAACAGAAGACCTAGCATCTAAATAGAATAACCTGGAACATGATGGGCAGGAATGATGAAGTTATGAGTTATGACTTGCCAGGATGCACCGGAGGTAAGGCATAATGCCTTAGAGGACGAGCGGCTTTGACTAACGGGATTGACCACTGCTGCATTATCAGAAAAGCGGCGATACGCTTCTTCCAGAAATGCCCCAAATGCAGCAGGCTATACTGATGGGATGATCTCATAGAAAGCTGGGGATTCAGATCAGGGAAGAAAGAAGGCCTTACAGCAGAAATGAATTGCCCTGAGAAACCCCCCCAAAACCTACGGACGTAGCTACGTCCGTGTAAATAACCTGACTAAAAATTGACTGTTCATAAATGTTTCATAAGAGTTTGTTAAGCTGCTGTGGCAGCAGCACGATTAGTGCTTATGTTGAAACGCAGAGTCCGGGGAGATGCTTAAACCACTGAACAGAGCAGCGCCAACCCTGTGTGCAGAGAGAAAGTGTGCTTTACAATCATCACGGGAAAAGAAAGTTATGATAAATATCGTAACAGGAAATAGTTTTAGCGCCTGGTTGATAAGGGAACAAGGTTGAAATATATAATAATAATAATAATAATAATCCCTGACTGGCTGCTTGGGGTTCCACCATCAGAAGATAAGGGTTGGTAGCCAATGAGAGGCACATTGCTTAACTCCACCCCTGGCGGGTCATATCCACCTGTTCGCAGGTTACGGTGGAGCATGGTGCCAGTTGCCACAGACAGGAAGAAAGAAGAAATGTTCAATGATCTCTTAGCCATGCACTAAGGAAACATCTCAACATGTTACTAAATGAATTTATAGCTGAACTCTGCTATTAAAATGACTCTCAAATCCTTTTGGGAATAAGACCATTAAGATGAGCCTTTCTGGTAAACTAAAAATCTGGCTGCTTCCGGCAAAAATAAGTGTTTACATATTAAAAGCTGCATCGAGGACAAAGATTTGTCGCTCAAGTACAATTTCCTTTTTGTTGAGTCACAGAGAAGCACACACAAAGGCTCTTCCTTTACAACTCTGTGTTTAAATGGAAGACAAACAGAAGAGAAGGAGTGTCGCAAGGCCATGTGCTGAGCTTATTTGACATTTGAATACGAAGTTACATTATTTATTTAATATTTTTAGTAGAGGGTGCCAATATTCTTAGTAAGTTATGCACGCTTAATCATAATACGAAAGTTATTAGGTTCAATATCATAAACTAAGTAAAGTCACAGACAGTTGAAATATATATTTTATATCATTTCATGGCACTGGGAAATATAGGGAGGTGAGATGTTTAATAAATATATGGTGAAACAGGGTAAAAGCACTCAAGGGAAAAATTGTCAAGGGTGAAAGGTTTGTAATAATTAAAGTTAAATAAGTCTTTTATGGTAAGGTAATGAGGCAAATAGGTTAAAAGCAGCATAAAGATTGAGTTATTAAAAGGCATTACATTCTGCATATCTTTAGATCTTACAATGTGATCACATGCAAGGCTCTTTCAACCAAAGGATTGTGAACCATCCGCTGAGAGACCTTCTTTTAGACCGGGACACTACAGACTGTAAAACGTAAGACGAGTCAGCCGAGCGAACGTCGACGCTGGAAGAGAAGGAGACACCGTTCCAGTTAGAAAGGAGACTGGAGCGGAAAGCCCGGCAATTTGTGAACGCGCAGAAGTTCTGGAAAAAGCTAAAGAAGAGCAAAGCACTCTGATGGCTGACCAAGCCGCTGGAATCAGAAGGTGGCTGCAATATAAATTGTCAGTGGAAAGAACAGTGCAGTGCAAGCGGGCTCTTGATTGAGCGAGGGTGGATGCAGCTAAGGCTGAGAAGAACTAGAGATACTGATGAAAAACGAACAACCAAATTAGAAATAACACAACGATGAGGGACGGAGAGTATTGAATTATGAATGCCTAGAATGCCTAGAGATGGCTGAGTGCCAAAAGAGGATCCTAAGAAATGTTAGGGAGAATCTTTAATAATATTAAGCATAGCTGATTTTGTCCATACATCCCATAAAGATAAGAATACACATTGACACACATATAGGGATAAATGGCCTACGGTTTTGACATGAATGACCTGTGGCTGGGGCACTGGGTTTTTTAAAGGGAGTTGCCGATAACTGTTTGATTGGAATGCAGCAGCACACTTAGATTAAAAATGGACATCAGCTACTACACAACCTATCAGACAGACACGGCAATGGTGACACATAATCTACTGATAAACACTAGGGAAATGCACATCTATTGCTTTGGAGTGCCAGATAAAACCACTTGTGACCTTCTTTCGGGGCTCTTTGTCAACCTTTCACATACGGCAATGATCCGAGATAGGAGCCTCAGCGCTGATCTCTATAATCATTCCTCTGCTTAATTTAGAATAAAAAAGCAGATAGTTAGAAGCTGTTTGAGAATCATTCCTTTAAGAGTCAGTATTAGATAGAGAATGTGATCGCTTCAGGGGACCCAGGACTGGAGAAACACCGAGAGGTCTGACCGGCAGCGGTAGTGCGGTAGTTCGGACAGAAAGCCGGGGACGAGATGATTTAAACAAAACAGAAAGTAATCAGAGGAAGCGATACATTTAGACAGCCTTGGGAGATGGTAAAATGAGAGAACCAGATAATAAGCTACCTCGGTAGGATTTAGAGCTGAGCCTGAACGAGATGGTAAAATACATGAGTAAATGATCAACCTGAATGAAAAGAGGGGTGGGAAACACCGCACGTTTGAAGAGCACATGAATGAAAAAGATAGAGAGAGAGAGTGGAGTGATACATCTGACCTAGAGACAAACTAGGCTGGGCGCTAGCAAGGGCGAACGGCGGTGGGAGGAGCCGAGGAGCAGGCAGCTACGATGGAGCGGGAAAGAGGAAATGCTGATGTGGCAGAGATGGCAGCACACTCACAGCAGGTGAGTAAGGGATGACGTGGAGCGCTGGAGAGAATCCACGAATGAGATGAATGAAGCATGTAAATTTGTAGGATGATCGGTTTGAGGGATGAAGATGGAAGGAGAAACTGCTGGAGAAACCAGGCCGGGTGACGCAGCGGCGGGAGCCGGTGAGTAGGCAGAGCTACCTTGGCAACGCTTAGCAGGAGAAGTGTAGGAGTTCTTGATGTGCTTTCCACTTGCCCAGAGCTGAGACAAGGAAGAAATGAGCCATGAAGCGAGGCGAGCGCTCCTACGAGTGGTAGGTGAGGAAGGAGAGTCTGTTACGAGCAGTGCGAGGAGGCGTCGGAGTCGTAGATGAGCTCAACTGACAAGCGAGGAAGAACATAGCCGAAGGTCCTTTAAAAACAAGGCGTCGGAAGGCAATTGGATGATGAATCAGGCGGACAGGATGCTGATTGGAAGGCCAGGAGACGCAAAGGGAAGTCATTGGATGGTGAGACGGTGAGGGTGAGTCTTTCATTCTGAATTTTCGTTAAACTCCATTTGTCATCAGAGAGAGGAATGTGATGGTGAGAAAACTTTGATGAAATGCTGTGTAGACTGATTTAGGGTTTAAGTTGGCTTATAGGCCTAATTTTATTTATGTGAAAGGTCCTTATGTATAGTTATGGCTCATCATTGCAAGCATAAATAATACTGTGGTTTTGAATGCTTATGATGAAGTTGATCTATGATTAAAGCTTGATATGAAATTGAATGTCTGAGAGAAATCATGATGCAGTGTGACTTCAGTTCCCCAACTCTCCATCTGTGTCGTCAGGTTCCCCTGACTACATAACAGGCATACGCATGGGTCAGAGTTTGAATGAGGGACCACACACTCTCCCATCGAGTTTGTTTTTACAGATCACAATCTTTGCGTGAAAAACTACGTATGCCAGTTTCAGGCTTTGTTTTGTGCATATGCCACATTTATATATGAGACCCCTGGACTCTTGCTCAGTGATCCAAAGTTCTCTTTTGAAATTAAACTAAAGTTTGCATTTATTTTGGCAATCAAGGTCCCAGAGTCTGGAGGAAGAGTGGTGAGGCACGGAATCCACTTTGCATGAAGTCCAGTGTGAAATTCCTGCAGTCAGAGATGATTTGGGGTGCCATGTCATCTGTTGTCATCATGTTGGTCCACTGTGTTTTCTGAAGTTCACTGTCAACTAATTCATCTACCAGGAATCTTTAGAGCACTTCATTCTTCCTTCTGCTGACAAACTTTATGGAGATGCTGATTTCGTTTTCCAGCAACACTTGGTACCAGCCCACACTGCCAAAGGTACCAAAAGCTGATTCAATGACAATGGTGTTGCTGTGTTCTATTGGCCAGCAAACTGGCCTGACTTGAACTTAATGGAGAATCCTTTGGGGGATTGTGAAGAGGAAGGTTATCCCTTCTAAAGAGCTGTGCAAAACGTATTTGACCCAATAAAGATTTCTTGTATTTTTCCCCTTTTGTGACCCCTAAAGGTTTCACATCATTAAACAAATTGCACTGCTAGATAAACACAACCTGAGTAATTACAAAATGGAGTTCCTAAATGATGATTTTGTGTATTAAGGAAAAAAACAAACCTGTCAATATGTGACAAACTAATTGGCCCCTAAACCTTGAGGTTCATCAAGTGTTTGTGATAACTGGAAATGATTGGTTAACATTCTGTGGGACTGTTTTAATTGAGCCTCGTTGGAAGACTTTCCAGCATGAACAGCTTGTTTACTGTCACACTATAGCATCTTAATCTTTAAATTCTGACTTTGTCAAGGCCACTCCAAAACCTTCATTGTGTGTTTTTTGTGTTTTTTTTACTTGCTGTGTGCTTGTCCTGCTGCATACCCCACAGGTCTTGATGATCATCAAGATGTTTTCATGGTAAATGTGAGACGGGCCTTGTGTTCTTTTGATCAACTGCAGTTTTGGCCTTGGAATCCTCTAATTGAAGCCATTTTTGCTCAGTCTCTTTCTTATTGTTGAATCATCAACACTGACATGAACTTTTTTGACTTCTGGATAAGACATGGGAAGGCTCACCACAGTTCTATGTTTTCTCCATTTGGAAATGTATTTTCCTGTGGTTCATTGGAGTCCAAAAGCATTAGAAATGGCATTGTAACCCTTTTAGACGAACATAACAGTAGCTTTGTTTCTAACCTTTTCTTGAATTTTGTTGGATCATATAATGTGTCAAGATATTATAGCCTATTTCATGTTGTCAAATTGGGTCTATTGAAGTGATTTCTTGATTCCACCGGTCTGGCAGTAATCGGGCCTGGGCTTGGAGAGTAAAATGGTATTCATCTTTTGTGGTTTTGCGAGATTATTACATGATCTAACAAGGGGAATGATTCGTTTGTCACATAGGGCGCGGTTAGTTTGGTTAGCTTACGTTGGAGAACATGATGTATTTACTCAGGTCATTGTCATCTGATGTTAACATTTTCTTGATGATCTAAAACATTTAGCTGCGGCAAAAAGGGAAATAGAAAAAAATTGGGACAATACTTCAGAGCACTGTCTCATGGCATTAATATAATTGTTTTATCATGAAGAAGAATCAAGATATTTTTAAAAAATACATACTGTATATTCAGATTCTTTCAGTACTAATTGAAACATCATTTTAACAAGATGTGTATAACGTACATTTTAAAATATCTTTAAAAACTTTGCAATTATTCTTGATAAGTGTAAGTTTGAAGTATGGTTTTTAATGCATAAATATAAATATAAATAAATGTTAGCTTTTCACTGATGTAATTTTTATCTATGCTGCGTTCCCTTGAAATACAAACAGATTTGAACATTTAGGCGCTGCAATGTGAACTAGTCCTGACTTTGCGATTTGTAATTTCGCGATGAACCAGAAGGGGAACCCGTTTCTACAAAAAAAAAAAAAAAAAAGAAAAGAAAAGGCGGATTGCTTAACTTCTAAAACTGCGCAGGTTGCAGTAAGTAAGAGTTCAAATAAGTACAAAAGCACACAGAAGAGTTGTGCATGTGAGAAGCTCGCCATGCTGCATGCCTAGTATCCATAAATAGTCTCAGATTTATTAGTTAGATGCGCACACTGTTGAATTCGTTTTCAAATAAGCAATATGGGAAGGAAATATATACAAGAAAATAATAGATCTGGAATATTACAGTCAAGGCTATTGTCATTTTGCTTCCTGAAAACTAAACGCTGAGAAACCACAGCGGTAAACACGTTCAAACAAGAGTCACTGAACTCCTGTTTTCCTAAAGCTGTAAGCCGTTTTATTCCCTTTGTCCGCAGAAGGCGTTTCAAGATGATTGATTTTTACATTATTTTAATCCAGAAGGCTGACGGGTTATTGGAAAGAGGAGTGATGGATCTAGATGCGCAAGACTGAGCATTGATCACCGGGAGAGGGGAGGTCGCACGCGTTTGTGCACGTGAAAGCGAGATCTTTTTAAAAGTTCATAGCAGTAGGTTCTTTCACTATAGTCTCTTGTTCTGATTCACTGGCCATGCGTAATGCAAATGGTTCCGTGCCTTATCCTCGAGATTTCAGTATGCAAAAGGGAACGTTCTGACTTATAAGAATTTAGTCTCTTTAGAACGTCGCTGTGGTGCTGCGTATTAACATATTTTGCCTTCTGCCTGCATGAGATGGGTTGCAAATGAAGCGAACTGAGGTAAGCGCGCACTTTTTCTGTAACGCGCACAGACAGACAGCGCTGCTGGTGAGGCAGCAGACTCAGGAGAGCGGGAGAGAAGGACGCACAACTCAAACGCGCCGATGCATCTCTTGCTTCGAGTTGGAGCCTGGTGCCAATAGATACTAGTGTTCTAGTTTAGTCAAAGTTTTGGATCACAGCAGGGCGGAGGGAAACGCATACATGGGTTTACATATGGATATCGCGGGGGCACCAGCGCTTTGAGTGCAAGGAAGCCAAAGAGACATCCAGTCATGATTTGGGTCACGTTTTTACCATTTTTGATGCCGTGCGTGGCCACGAACAGGACATCGGACCTTGTGCCATTCTTTCACGGGCATGTGTTCGAGAACTCGTCTCCCGGCACGCGGATCAACGGGCTCAGCGTCCCGTTGAAGCGGCTGAACTCGCACCGGCTGTGCGCCACCGGGGAGCCCAGGTCAGCGGCAGCGCACTTTAAACTTCTAGGGGACGGGAGCGAGAATTTTCGCGTCTTTGCGCACCACAAACGAGGGCATGTTTTGCTGAAGACAACCCAGACTTTGGACCGAGAGGAGCGGGCTGAGTACGCCTTGGGTCTGGGTTTGTGCTGCGGACAGTGTGCGGTGGAAGAAGAGGATGCATCTGAAGTCGTTGCGTCCATAAAGGTGGACGTTCTGGACACCAACGACCACCAGCCCGTTTTCCCCGGCGCTAATATGAGGCTGGACCTGGATGATGCCACTGCGTTGCGCGCGGCGATCTGCTCGTTTAGCGCGCGGGACGGTGACAGCGGCAAGAACGCGGAGCTCATCTACTTCGTTGTGCCTAAAAACGGAAGTTTCTACGCGGTCCCCAAAACGGGCGACATCCTCCTGGTCGACTCCATCCTCGGCCTGGAGGAGCCCATTAGATTTCAAGTGTTTGCGCGGGACCGCGGCTGGCCGCCCCGTACGAGCCAAAGTGTCTCCGTGGAAATAAACCCACGGCAATGGCCTGCTGCGTGTTTAGCGATCCCCAAACCAAAACAAGAACTTCAAGCACCAGTGCGAAAGACCAGATCGGCCCTGGAACCAGAAAACCCGGTTTTCATCAGCGTGTCCGAGGACGCAGGGATCGGTTCTGTTGTTGTGAACTTGAACCCGGTGAGGTTTCAGTCGGCTGCGTTTGAGCTGGTGGAGCCAGAGTTGGAGAACTCCCCGGTCAGCGTCAGCCGAGACAGCGGGGAAGTAGTCATCATGCGGAGGCTGGACCGGGAGACCGAACCTCTAGTGGAGATCACGGTCAGGGTGCTGGATAAAAGAGGTGAGCAGAGTACCTCACACTTGTGTGAGTGTGTGAGAGAGTGTGTGGGAGAGACAGCAGAGCGTGGTGATTGCAGTGCGCATTTCTGCAGTGGACATTTCTAGAGAGTTTTACAGATTAAAACTGTTGTTTTCTCTCTCGGTTTCTACTAAATGCGTAAATATGCACAGCGAGTGCTCTGTGTTGCTATGCTGCACATATGTCAAAAAAAAAAAAAAAAAAAAAAAATCCCAATAACATGGTTTCTGTAATGATTATCCCCCTGAAACATATTTTAACTAAAATAAATCACCAGGGCTTTGGATTTATTAGTAACTGCATGGCTTAAAGTTCCTACACCTTATCTGTTAGTCTGTCTGTTAGGACTTGAATTAAAACCACTGATTAACAAAAAGACAATGTATTTTGAAAAGTTGTATCATTATTGCTATTATTAAAGTATTCTGTTAGCACAGCTCAGGCAGACATCATAGAGGGTTTGGTTGCTTTGTAGCATACCTGGCTCAAGTTATAACCAATCCGTGTGAATTCACACAGAATATATTGACAAATACATCAAATGGAAAACATGTATTGGTTGAAAATTATATTTATGTTATATGTGAGAACAAAGTTATCAGTCAGTCAGTCATTTTCTACCGCTTATTCCATAGTGGGTCGCGGGGGAGCTGGTGCCTATCTCCAGCAGTCTATGGGCAAGAGGCAGGGTACACCCTGGACAGGTCGCCAGTCCATCACAGGGCAACACACAAACAACCATGCACACACTCATTCATACACCTAAGGGCAATTTAGAGAGACCAATTAACCTAACAGGCATGTCTTTGGACTGTGGGAGGAAGCCGGAGTACCCGGTGAGAACCCACGCATGCACGGGGAGAACATGCAAACTCCATGCAGAAAGACCCCTGGCTGGGAATTGAACCCAGGACCTTTTTGCTGCAAGGCAACAGTGCTACCAACTGCGCCACCATGCAGCCCAAAGTTATCATTCAGAGCTAATTTCTGAATATCTGCTGCTAGTGTCTGAGTTAAGAAAAAAGCATTGGTACTGCATCATGGCAAGTATAATTAATTTGAGAATAATTTCCTCTCCTATTCTGTGCCTCAGTGACTATAAGCTAATCTGGCAATGGAAGACATCGATTTGAGTCCAGCTTTCCTCCACAACATGTCGATGTACCCTTGGGCAAGGCACTTAGCCCACAGTTTTAGTGAGAAGTTTTTTATTTTGTTTTTCTGTGGATGCATGTGAGCACATCAAATTTAGCCCCAGCTGTGAAGTGTAGAATGAAAGAAAAGTATGAACAATATAAAGATAAAATTAGTGATGCTGTGGTGGATGGTGGGCTTAACTGGAGGGACGAAAAATTTAATTCTGCTTATGATCTCATATAGCCTTGGGATGGCTCTGCCACGTAGTGCCAGTTGTGTTTGTAAATATGACTAATTAGGAAAATGGTTAGGGGCAGTCACTGTGCAGCAACCTGAGGTCAGAATTATGGAGATAAAAAGTGTGAAAAGTCTACTACTAAAAGCTAGCTTGTTGTGGGTTAAGCTGTGTCAGAGTGTCCAAAAGCACTCACAATAGAGGTTAAACTGAGTGACATTCATCAGCACTGGCGATGATGATTCATGTGCTTGGATAAATTAGGGCAGAGTGAATGTGTCTGCTGCTTCTGCTGCTAACAGTAGCAACAGATGCTGGGATGTCAGGGGAGACGCAAAGTGCGTAACGGCCATCAGAGCAGCAGCTTCATTATCACCTGCATATCCGCAGTGAGGGCAGACATGCAGTGCTACCTCCCAGTCACTTCAGTAAAAGCTTGTGCTGTCCTGCTTAGGCACAGAAGCATAAAACATAGAGATCAAAATTATAGTATATCATGAAGAATAATTGATCGTGTGAATCATAAAAATGTATAGCGATCCTCTGTCGAAGGATTTGTTTGCTGTGGTGATTTGAGACTTCCCTCCACACACACTTGCTCCAGTTTGCAACGCTTGGCTGGATTGACAAAATCAATGCAAACTATTGGTTTTGGTAATGCGGGTTATCCTGTAGCAGGAGAGCTGAGGCTGCCTTTGGGACAGTTGAAGGGACAACAGGATGGTTTGTATCAATCACTTGAATGAACTTCACCTTAAATCTCCAGTAGAGCCCTCTGAGACCCATATGGGAGGAGGACAGTTTTTTTTTTTTGCTTTTAATTATAAGGTAGCACTCAGTTTAGTGTTTTGACGTCTGCTTTTACAAGGACACATTGTTATGGGCAGGTTTCCAGCCTTTTCGTAATTATAACAAGTGCTTCAAAATCTGCCAATTGATGAAATATGTTCTAGGCCAACGCTAGCATGTTTCCTCTCCGTTTGATATAACTCAATCTTAATTTGGCTTTTAACAGACTTTCTTGTGGTTCCAGTTAATTGAATAGAGAAAACATACAAAAAAAACTGGTTGCCGGTTTCATAAACTTAGCACTTTGTTTTAGAGTAGTGTCTCAGCTGCTCTATATAGGCCACACAGATTGCAACTGCACATCTTGCTGGGGGGTGCAGCTGACAAAATCACAAACAGTAGAGACTCAACAATTATCAGGAGTTCAGTTTAGTCAGGGACTATGATTTAAAAATGCCTTGATTAGGATATGGATTCTACCCCAACTATCAGGTCATTGACTTGATACCCATATTATCCTAGATTGTCCTTGGTGTGTAATTACTTTGTTTTTGGTTCCACATTTTTATACAAGTAACTTACTAGTGTTTTGTATTTTATCTGACCTTTTAACAATACCTAAACAACCAGGAAGTTAAATCAGGAAAGAAAAGTTTTACAATACCCAGATCACTCTGAATGTATTAAACTTAGTAAAATTAGTCTACCCTGCTGAGTTAGAAATAAACCTTCCAAAACAGTTGAAATTAATAAGATGCTTCAATAAAATCCTGAAAAATTAAAGAAATGGAAGGTCACAGAGAGGAGGGTGACTGGTTTGAGAACCTGAGGGTCTTGTATTTGCTTTACCTGGATGATGTGGTTTTGTTTGCGTCTTTAAGCCATGACCGTCACGGTAGACTGGGAAAGCTGACTTTTCACTGGGAAGCAGATGGGGTGAGAGCCAGCTCCTGTGAGTATGGGGCTGTGTTCCTCAAGTGAAAAAGACTGGATTGTTCCTTCAAGATCAGAGGTTAGTCTCTGCCCTTAGCATTTACTGGTCCGTCATTGTTCTGACCTCTCGCAGGGAGGATATAGTTGGTGGACTATGCTTACAAGCTGTACTGCAGCACTAACCCTTATCCTACACAATCAAGCAAGCTTACCTGACTCCTTAGTGGAATTTAGAGCATATCTACAAGCATGGATTTTTAAACTGGAGTCCAATAAAAAAACAAACATGCAGAGTGAAAACTTTGAAATAGCAACGTTTGAAACAGACTGTACTTGCCACTCAAACACTCTGCATCCACAAAGTCATTGTTCCTACATTTTCTTTTAACCTATATCCTGCTCACCTAAAAGATGTTTTTCTGCCCTAAACACAGCTATTGTCTAAATTGTGTTTCAGATTTACATGTAAAAACCTGGAAAAGAAGCTGAAATATAAATATGTTAAACCCAAATGCTTTTAGTGCTTAGAAAGTTTGCATTGCTTTTAAATTTTTATACATATGTAATATTCAAAATGATGTGTGAAATGGCTTAGTGCATTTCAGCATTGCACACACATCACATATTGTTCTTATCTGTCTAAATCCTCTTCTGACCAGCGCTCATCTCATTTGGTTCATTCGGGTCATTCATTCAATCCTGCCTGTGTCCCGCCTTGCTCCAGTATTTGAATTTTGATGTGTTTTTCACAAGATGCAGGTCAATACAGACTTTTAAGAGGAGGATCAGCATAAATGTAGCTAAAATGAGCAGCTTTTAAAAGAGCCTAAAAGCCTAACCGTTTAAGAGGTTGATTGTCTGGGCGGAGGAGAGGCGCCTGGGACAGAATGCATTTCTGCGACCTCACTTTATTTTTCTGCTTCATGCTAAAAGACTGCTAAGTTTTCATTTTCAGACTTGTTGGGCAGATGTTAGGCAGTGGGGGGAAAACCAGGCTAAGATTGGTGTCTCAGGCGCTGAGAACAGAGCATTCGTTTGGTTGCTGCTGGCTTGGTAAAAGTATTTTAATCCATGTGGAGGGGAGAGTCCTGCCGGAGCCTTGACCTCCCTCCATCTGCTCCCATTATCCCTATAATCCCATCTCATTCACTGTCTCTCTGTTGCAGTTTCTCCCTTTTCTCTTTTACTCTGTTTGTCATTATTTTATGTTTGCTCCCACTTTAGGGATTTGGATATGAGTGGAAGCACAATCGAAAACTGTGGTAGGGAAAGCTTTCGATGTGATTCTTGGAGGGATACAGGTGTGTGTGAGGCTGAATGTGTGATCTGTCAGGATCTAAGCTAACTTCCTCCTCTTTGAGTTTTTTTCTGTTTGTGTTGTCCTATATAACTCAGGTTATTGTTAACCAAACAAATCAGCTCTATCACTCACACTCTAATTTTTCTTTGCTGTATGTTTACATGAGCATAACATGGTTAAGATTAGGATAAATCTCTAGGGATTGAACAGAAGTCTTTGTCATGGCAAAATCAATATTTTTATGGTTCTAACAGAGATTGTTTTTAATACACAGCCGCTCTATCTTTAAAACAGAATAATAGCTCTCTTTGCTCTTTCATGGCTCCAACATAAACCTGGGTGTGTTTATGCACACGGGATTTGGGTTTGATATCTCAAGTTGTTTAATGTCATGCCAGCTGCAGTAAGGGCATCAAGCAAGTGCCCCATTAATTTCCTTCAAAGCTTGTTCCTCCCCCTTTAAAACAGCCAAGATGAGGCTGTTCTTTGACTGCAGTAACTCCTGTTGGCGCAGTGATTAAGGAAATGATTCATTTAGTTAATTAGTTGAGTGATTAATTTATTAGGTTACACAAAGATCTTTTTTTTTTTGTCTTTCAAGCTTTTGAGGAAGAAGAGTGACTTCCAGAGTTTTTTTTCTGTGTAATCTTCTAATTTCTTCTTCTGTCTCAATTAAGGTATGCCCATCTGTCATCTTCAAATTATCCAGCCAACCCTGCATCTAGTAGATAAAAGTTCAGTATTGTAGACCTTTTAGCTAATGATTACATTGCACTTCCTTTGTAGCAAGCACTGTTCTGGCAATGACTCTGACAGCCTTCTGGACTGAAGACCTGTGTTTTTTGTTGAACAAAGAAAGTCTACCCACCCCTGTTAACATATTTTGTTTTGTGATATAAAACATGTTGTTAAAATCATGATAAATTATTTCAAAACTTTTTCGACAAAAAATATGACATATACGTTGTATAATTCATACACAAAAATCTGTTGTAAGCAAAAATATTTTAAAAAATTGCAACAACCTGGGCCCCTGAACTAAAAATAAAACAACTTTCATTTTTTCCTGGTGAAACCATTCTTTGTTGATTTTGACATATGTTTGGACACACAATGATGCCAAAAAATAAAACTCAAGATTAGCAGGTTTTGGATCAAAACCTGTTGCTATTTCATGTTCTGTTATTGCTTTTATCCAACTTGAAAGAAAGTCTACTTCCATCTGAAGAAAAGTAACCACAGAGCATGATGCTGTCACATATTTCACCTTGGGTATGGTGTTCTTTTAGTAATGTACTCTTGTTTTTATGCCAAATCCACCTTTTGGACTTCTGATCAAAAGTTTAAGTGTGGCTGCTCTCGACTAGAACTCATTGTTCTGTAAGGTGTAAGAATTTAGCAGGTCTGGATGTTTTATTCACGAGTAATCGCTTCTGCTTTTCAATCCTACTACTTACTCTGAACATATTGAGACTAGAGGAAATTGTTGTATGCAGAAAACAACCATTAATAATCAGAAATTTCTCCAGTTCCTCGTACTCGTACTCGTACTCGTACTCGTCGTCTTCCGCTTATCCGGGACCGGGTCACGGGGGCAGCAGACTCAACAGAGACGCCCAGACGTCCTTCTCTCCAGACACCTCCTCCAGTTCCTCCGGGGGAGCCCAAGGCGTTCCCAGGCCAGCCGAGAGACATAGTCCCTCCAGTGTGTCCTGGGCCGTCCCCTGGGCCTCCTCCCGGTGGGATGTGCCTGGAACACCTCCCGAGGAAGGCGTCCAGGAGGCATCCGGTATAGATGCCCAAGCCACCTCAACTGGCTCCTCTCGATGTGGAGGAGCAGCGGCTCTACTCCGAGCCTTATCTCGCCCTATCTCTAAGGGAGTGCCCGGCCACCCTACGGAGGAAGTTCATTTCAGCCGCTTGTATCCGGGATCTTGTTCTTTCGGTCATGACCCAAAGTTCATGGCCATAGGTGAGGGTAGGAACATAGACCGACCAGTAAATTGAGAGCTTTGCTTTTCGGCTCAGCTCTCTCTTCACCACAACGGACCGGCACAGCGCCCCCATTACTGTGGCAGCCGCACCGATCCGTCTGTCGATCTCCCGCTCCATTCTTCCCTCACTCGTGAACAAGACCCCGAGATACTTAAACTCCTCCACTTGAGGCAGGAACTCCCCTCCAACTTGAAGAGGACAGGCCACCCTTTTCCGGTCGAGTACCATGGCCTCGGACTTGGAGGAGCTGATCCTCATCCCAGCCGCTTCACACTCAGCTGCGAACCGCCACAGCACATGCTGTAGGTCTTGGCTAGAGGGGGCCAGCAGGACCACGTCATCTGCAAAAAGAAGAGACAAAATCCACTGGTCCCCAAACCCGACCCCCTCCGGCCCTTGGCTGCGTCTAGAAATCCTGTCCATAAAAGTTATGAACAGGACCGGTGACAAACGGCAGCCCTGCCGGAGTCCAACATGCACTGGGAACAGGTCCGACTTAGTGCCGGCAATGCGGACCAAACTCCTGCTCCACTCGTACAGGGACCGGATGGCCCCTAGTAAAGGGTCCCCGATTCCATACTCCTGGAGCACCCCCCACAGGGCATCACGAGGGACATAGTCGAATGCCTTCTCCAGGTCCACAAAACACATGTGAACCGGTTGGGCAAACTCCCATGAACCCTCGAGCACCCTGTAGAGGGTATAGAGCTGGTCCAGTGTTCAACGGCCGGGACGAAAACCACACTGCTCCTCCTGAAGCCGAGGTTCGACTATCGGTCGGACTCTCCTCTCCAATACCCTGGCGTAGGCCTTACCAGGGAGGCTGAGGAGTGTGATCCCCCTGTAGTTGGAACACACCCTCCGGTCACCCTTCTTATGAAGGGGGACCACCACCCCATTCTGCCAGTCCAGAGGCACTGTCCCCGACTGCCACGCAATGTTGAAGAGACGTGTCAACCATGACAGCCCTACAACATCCAGAGACTTGAGGTACTCAGGGCGGATCTCATCCACCCCCGAAGCCTTGCCACCGCGGAGCTTTTTAACCACCTCGGTGACTTCAGCCTGGTTGATGAAAGAGTCCAACCCCGAGTCCCCAGCCTCTGTTTCCACCACGGAATGCGTGATGGCAGGATTGAGGAGATCCTCGAAGTACTACTTCCACCGCTCGATAATGTCCTCAGTCGAGGTCAGCAGTCTCCCGCCCCCACTATAAACAGTGTTGTCCCGACTATTTCTAGTCGATATCTCTTGACCTTCCGCACAAGCTCAGGCTCCTTCCCCCCCAGCGAGGTGACATTCCACGTCCCTAGAGCCAGCCTAAGCATCCGGGGATCAGGCCGCTGAGGTCTCCACCTTTGTCCGCCACCCAATCCTCTTTGCACCGGTCCCTCGCGGTTCCCCCTGCAGGTGGTGGGCCCACGGGGGGATGGCCTCGCATCTCTCGTTCGGGCTTGGCCCGGCCGGGTCCCGCGAGGAGCCACCCGGCCACCAGGCGCTCTCCGTCGAGTCCCGACCCCAGGCCTGGCTCCAGGGTGGGACCCCGGCTCCGCCGTACCGGGCGATGTCACGTGCCTCGATATTTTGTTCTTCATGAGGGATTCTTGAACCACTCTTTGTCTGACCCATCACCTAGAGCCTGTTTGCCATGGGAGACCCTACCAGGGGCATTTAGGCCCCAGACAACATAGCCTCTAGGATCATTTGAGCACTCAAACCCCTCCACCACGTTAAGGTGGTGGTTCAAGGAGGGGTTCTCCAGTTCCTTTTGTGTTTTTCTCCAGTTCCTTTTGTGTTTTTTTATACACATTTCCTGACTGACTTTGTACAATCAAATCCTAAATTTGCATCCTAAAAGATGCAAATATGCAAACGTCAGGAAAATCCTACTAGGACAGCTGAACTTTATTTTGGGTTTATCAGATTCCCTAGAATAGACAGCATGTGTGAGCTCAACATGACTAAAAGGTGCTAAAATGTGTTTTAACAAATTTCTGTAACCTGTCAGATTTATGCATGAAAAGGGATTTCGAATAACTGATCAAAGTTTTCTATTTTTAATCACAACATTTTAACAAGTGTGAGTGCTCTTCAGAAAGCATCTTAACATATTCAAGGAGAGGTACTGACTGGATGGTGTTTAGTATATTTAGTCAAATTTTGGAACCCTCCTGTGGTTTTGCAGCAGTATGCTCAGCCTTAGGATTGACTGCAACTGGATGAAAAGGTTAGAGAAAACCATTTTAACCCAATCAATCCTAAACACATCGCCTTTGCGAAAACCAACACAGTTGCCACTCTTCAAGTGTGTTCAGTCAGTTGTTTTACTTTATTGTAAAACAAAATAAATCACAGATATGGCAAAAACTTGTTTAACTGTAAACATACCTCTAAACAATTAAATGGCATTGTTGTAATTAACAGCACATGTCTTTCGTAGATCATGTGGAGAAATAAAGCCAAACATCATGAGCCAAAAAAATAACACAGAGTCCTTTATAAAATCTATTCTAGCTTCTTTGACAGCTTGAATCCTTTAAAGCAGGGACCTTCTTTTAATTGCACACTCATTCCTAAAATTAGACTTGAGCAGGTATTAGTTTTTGAAATGCATATTAAATGGTGATTCCATACACTCCCCTGTTAACCAGACAAAAAGATGTAACCACAAAATTTAAACACTGTTGTTTTTTATTTTTTGCTGTATGAATGACCAGCTGTTAAATGAAACACCTTTGTTTTTTTTTATATACAAAACAACTGACTGGGCATCCTTCGAGTGCAAGTTATTCCATATTTTCTGTGGTACCCCATTTCTGTGTTATGCATTCTAGGAGAGGGAAAAAAGAATTGGGGAAAAAAGCTGAACGCTGCACAGAAGCTACTGAGGACAGTGGTATTAGCAATCCTTTCATGTCAGATGAAGTTGTTTGTTGTAGCGAGATTAAAGCATTAGTTTCCATGTGAAGCCATTAAGATTTCAGCAGCTGGGGCCTTCATACAGTGTCTGAAGAGTCGTCAGGATGTGATTTTTCACCAACTATTTAAGAATTGGTTTAAGTGTTCCCCAACTCCCGAACATTGCGTACATGTAAACAGTAGTTAAATAAAATCAGTCTGAAACAAAAGACTTATTGTATTCATTAACTGATACTCTATGGAAATGTGCGTGACTAAAACACTATCATCAGCATAAGTTCTAATCTCTATTTCAAAATGCTTAGAAAATTTTCTTTATTTGTTTTGATTTCACTTAATCTGTTTATTATGTTTGATCCAAAAACATACTGATATACTAATATACTGACTTTTCTTTTATTGTTGTTTGAAATCTGACCCGCTCAGACTAACTTTCTATGCGGACTGAGTCTAGAATCTCGGGATTTAGATAAATAAAGAGAAACAGCTGGCTTTAATCAAGACAACTGCTTGTTCATGTCAGATTTCTGCCTCCAACTGCGGAACTAAACACAGAGACAAAATGTCTACTAACACAACAAAAAAACAAATATGTCCTTGGTATTTTCTGCCTGGAGATTGCACATTGGCACACACAAACAGGAAAATGTCTTCACTTTCCAAAAATGATCTCTCGTTTTGGTTAACATCTGCTGTCTGTGGGCTGAGAAGCACTGTCCTTCCTGTTCATTTTAGGTTAGCAAACTACTGTTCGACATCATGGCATCATGACAGATTGCAGCGAAAGGAGACTGTTAACTGCATATGTTTCTGGCCTTTTATGTGAGATGAAGTAGCCATGTTGTCTCAGTGATAATTAATGGCTCATACTGTGCTCCTCTATGCATTCTTGGTGAGGACCCATGCTTAATAACCTGCATCAACACAAAGAAGCTGAATGTATTTTTGGTTCTGACGCAAAATCCAGTGTTTTATCCACGAGAGCTGTGGTTTTATCAAGGGCTTTCACTTTGACTACACTGTGGCTCACAGCAGTCTGTCATTTATTCTGTAAATGATCTCTTTTTCTTGTTTACCGTGTGCCAACTTGTTGTTTTTGTTGGAACAGTTTTTTAGTTTTATCAGGTTTACTATTATTAGTTTTTCATCAAAATTGGAAAACTCATCAACACTTTCACTGTGATTATTTGGTTTTCATTTATTGTTAATATCAACCAAGAGACATTGATATAAATCTATCTGAAAGTTGTCAACACCGAGAGAAAACAGTCTATTCGATTTTCTTGATTTCACAAGTACTGTAGGTAAATCCTTTGTCTTTCAACAGTTTCAGCAGTTTGCAGAAATTACTGTTCTCAGCATCACATAGTCTGACATGTTCTTTGAAATTGTTTGTTGCTCTCTGATTGAAGGGAGATAAAATTGTCCATGTGGAAAAATCTTAATTGGAGAAGAACTTACCTGGGCTCTAAATACACATGAAGAAAATCAGAACAATTTAGGCAATAACTCTAGACCCATGGGTCCCATTTTCTGCCTTGCCCTGTATCAAACCTGTATAGGCAATTTACTTGGGGTCATTATTTGTCCTATGGATTATCCCATGTGGGACCCATCTGTCAGCTAAAATCCTATGCATTTGGGCCCATATGTACATTTTGCTATGGTTAAAGGTAATTGTATCTGTCAGGTACTGTATATCAAAAGTCAAGTCCCACGGATGAATAAAAACACGTACACGTCTCACAGCTGACACTATCATCCATGATAAGAAAAGTCAGTCTAGTTATGAATGGGACAGTATCACTCAGTTCAAAGATCAATAGTTCCATTACATTCAAGCTGTTTTCTTCAGGGTTGTAGCCTGAGATGTGACCTCCAATCCCTTAATGTTCAAAGCAAATCTAAAGTAGATACTCACCTAAAACATCAACAATTAATTAATTAACTGCTTTTTTGTATGTGCCAAATTGTTGTTGTTTTTGTTGGAACAGTTTTTTGGTTTTATCGGGTTTACTATTATTAGTTGTTCATCAAAATTAGAAAACTCATCTACACTTTCACTGTGATTATTTGCTTTTCATTTATTCTTAATATTAATTTGTTGATTTCTCAAGTACTGTAGGTAACCCTTTGTCTTTCTACAGTTTCAGCAGTTTGCAGAAATTCCTGTTCTCAGCGTCACGTAGTCTGACATGTTCTTTGGAATTGTTTTTTGCTCTCTGATTGAAAGGAAACAAAATTACCCATGTAGAAAGATCCTAATTGGAGAATAATTTAGAGTTGTTGCAATCTAACCTCATAGTGAATAGTACAACCTAGTGATTGATTCAGTAATAAACTATTAACGTGTTGTAAAAATTCACCTCAGACCAGTGGCAAGTCAAGATGGTGAATGTATACCGCTATGACCAATTTATGCAAATTCCAGACAAACCACAAAGATCATAAAGGAAGGACTTTGCTGCCATCTAATGGTATGGTTATGCAGATTTATGTGTAATTTAGCTATTTGTATACTACAAATGTCTATTTAATTTAGAATCTTTTTGACAACAAAAATACAAATAAATTACTTTCTATGTAATTCAAAATTAATTCAGGCTGTAAGGGGTTTTACCACGGCTTTGCAAAATTGTGATGACACTGATAACTGTGATGAATTTAAATTGTCATACAATTACATCCCCACTACTACTGTCATGGCAAAGAGTATCGGAAGTTGAAGACATTAAATGGACCAAATACAACCTTTGTACTGGATGATGAAGCATGAAATAAAACAAAAAGGCAGTTGAACTTTACTGCAGGGGTGTACTGTAGAAAGCCAAAGAGTTATACTGACATGTGCAATAAGTGAAGTTGGAGCTTAAAGACTGAGAGGAGCATGAGCACTAAATGGAAAATGTCAGGTCAAGCATAAGTAATCAAAAGAGCTGAAGGTTCCAGTCTTAGCTGAAGTGTTGACAGATCTTACTTGCTTTGGTCAAGTAAAGTTACAGATTATTTATCTAAAAATGATGGCAAAGTGCCAGGTAGTCCTATATACATGCATTACATTTTTTGTTTTAGTATTTATCTTGTTATGGGGTCATTTCCTGTTCTCCCTCTGTCCGCCTGGGTTTATAAAAGATAAAGACGCAGAAGTGATTTTTAAATAGATTTGTCATTCCCTCCACCATCTGTCACTGTCAGAAACTCTACAAGCTTTTAGCATTGTTTCTTCTTCAGTAACAGACATTTATTTTTTTAGATTGATCTGGACAAAATGCCTCCAAATTTAAATTCACTGCACATCCTGAAGCCATCTTTCAGTTTGACCTACTGGTTTTCATCTAGCATATGTATGTGGATATTTGGATTTTACCTTTGCTGGATGGGTATTTAGTGGGCATGGGCTCACAATTGGCTTCTATAGGTTCCAATATGGTTTGACTGTAAGCAAGCCATATTGTAAAAACTAGTTAAGGCCCCCATGTAAGTTTTACCTAGGTTCTAAATACACATATAAAAAATCAGAACAATTTAGGCAATAACTCTAGACCCATGGGTCCCATTTTCTGCCTTGCCCTGTATCAAACCTGTATAGGCAATTTACTTGGGGTCATTATGTATCCTATGGATTATCCCATGTGGGGCCCATCTGTCAGCTAAAATCCAATGCATTTGGGCCCATATGTACATTTTGCTACAGTTGAAGGTAGTTGTATCTGTCAGGTACTGTATGTCAAAAGTCAAGTCCCGCAGATGAATAAAAACACATGCATGTCTCACAGTTGACATCACCATCCATGATAAGAAAAATCAGTCTAGTTATGAATGGAGGGTATCACTCAGTTCAAAGATCAGTAGCCCCATTACATTCAAGCTGTTTTCTTCAGGGTTGTAGCCTGAGATGTGACCTGCAGTCCCTTAATGTTCAAAGCACATCTAAAGTAGATTCTCACCTAAAACATCAACAATTAATGCAATGGCTCTTTTGTTTGTTTGTTTTTTCTTCTCAAAATGCTAATTCTACATATACTTAATGAGAAATAACATAGAGCTTCCAGTCAATCACTCGGAAGAAATAATTTGATCTGGATGTAATTTGGCCTAAGGCAGACCAGTGAGTGGTATGTAAATCATTAAGTTTACAAAAACATGGCAAATCCAAAAATGGCATAGGAGGGCAAAAATTATGCCATCATGAGCAAGAACATTGTTTAAACATTGTTTAAGGCTTCAAGTTGTCCAAGGCAGACTAAGCCGAAAGAGAATCATCATATTCTGCATGAGGTGCTTCAGATCCCAACGCCATCTGCGTCAGTCATCAAAATTCAGGTACTGGATTTGTGAGAACATGTGCGATCTGACAGGATGTGAGTGGGTACTGCCCAGGTGGTTGTATCATGCCACTGCCCAACAGACCACATGCAAACCCAAAATGTGACTCATATCAAACTCCGTCATGCTGTGTAATGCTGTGTAAGGCCTCATTCATACCTCCCTGCCTGCTCCACTTCTCGCTTGACTGCACAGCTTGTGTGACATAAATTTCTTCTTCTGTACCTACTAGGATTATTTCAAGCAATATCGATACTAAACAATGTGCCTCAAAATCAATAGAAACTGTGCTATTTTCATTATCTTGAATTGACAGACAACTTCGCATAGCAGTGCTGCACACAGACAATTAGCCAACACCCCCGAAACAACTTACCTGGTGGTGACAGTGAGCTGTTACTAAAAGCTTAAAACATGTAACATGGCAGGTTTCCAGGAGAAGAGCCTTTGTGACCTTTAGTTGAAAGGCAAAAGTGTTTTTGGAGGTATTTTG
Source organism: Girardinichthys multiradiatus (assembly GCF_021462225.1). NCBI lineage: Eukaryota > Metazoa > Chordata > Actinopteri > Cyprinodontiformes > Goodeidae > Girardinichthys > Girardinichthys multiradiatus. Next base: position 7,108,234 of record NC_061797.1, on the reverse strand, counting down.
CCTAATGGAGTTGAAAAGAAAATCCCTAAGGATGTCAATAAGCTGTTGTGATTATGAATCTGAGAATATTATTTAATATTAATATTTTATCAAATATTATTTCAGTCTGTTAAGGGTTGTCCTGTGAATACCAGCCCAGTAAGGTGATGGTATTAGGACAAAATAGAAAGGTGTGAGCCAAGCTCTGACATTATTGAACAGCATAAACTATGCACACACATGGAATGAATTCACACAATTTCTTAAAATACAAGAATTTATTAACAAAAATAAGTCAACTCAAAGTCAAACATATTTCAATCAACAAACTCTTTACTATGCTAAAACAATCCAACTAAACTACCAAGCAGAATTAAAGAATGACAAAGACTAATGGTCTATGTACAATATAAACACGTTGATTAAAGATGATTGAAAACCATGATCGAAAGAGTGATGCAACATTACCATGTAATGTTAATTATGTTTGAGAACCAAGGATTATCTTGAAGAATCTGGAAGTGACGAGAAGTTAGTCTTGGAACTAATTTAGGCAATAATCAGCAAATGTTTAGACAACCATTCACAATGCAAGATCAGATAAAATATTATTTAATAAAATAATATTTTAAAGAATGATCTGCTGAATAACACCAACCTCCTGGATGACTCATTCTCAACGGGGTCTCATTAGCTGCCTTTATTTATTAAAATAATATTTAAAGAAATATTATTAACGGAATATTTTGGAAAAGAGCCTAATATCTCTGGAGAAATGGGGCTTAATGGTGTTTACTTAGTTATCAGATGTAGTAAAATAATGTTTAGGGACTATTATTTACTAGCTTGAACTAACAACCTTTCTGTGAAATATTATTTGGCAGCAAGCACGTGTCCTTACCTGTTAGCAGTTGAAGCTAACAAAGGAAGCTGATAGATTAGCACCAGATTCAAACACACACCTTTAAAAATACCATTGATAAAAGGGTTAAAATGCATAAGCGGGACGGCGCGTAATGGCCGATCTTCTGTGTTTAAAATCACCCTTTAAATAAAGTTTGTCTTAACTTTAAAAACCCACAAACACAGAGCACAACCTGAACATGTGTGCTGCAGATATTCTGCTAGCACCAAGATAGCTGAGTTCAACACAAACAAAACCAAACTTCATAAAATGAAAAACATTTAGATCATTTCAATCTAAATCACTTCTATCTCTCTTATTCTGCCCAAACACACCGAACCTCGTATGAACGTGTTGAGGAGTTGTCCGGGCAACGATGAAGTTTGAAGAAACGTCCACAGTCAACAAGCACTTAGCTTCCAGCTAACCTCCGTAACTGTGGGGGGGGAGGGGGTGGGGGGGGGGCTCTCTGTGAACAAAGGTTAGCTTCCAGCTAACCTCCGGATCAGTGGTTGGGCGGCCCGTTGTCGTCCTTTCACACCAGGGAAAAACCGCTCCACTCTGCTACATAGAGACTGCGTCTCTGCAGGGAACTCTGGAACACAGTTTGCTTCTGCAGGCCTCAGAGAGAAAGTAAAGCAATGCTTATACCTTAATCTCCTTTATGAATGAATACCGGATTCTTTCAACAGTAATTCATCAGTACTTATCTTGTGCATATGATCGCGTGATCTTATGACACCCTTGGATCCAGTTTGAAGAGTTTATGTCTTTTTTGCCAGCAAAGAGACATTAGCGTGCTGTCCCCCCTATCCGGTCCCTCTGGAGGCTGTGTGGAAGAGGCAGGATGTTGCAAGAGCGGTGCTTTTATTTGGCCAGTGATGTCACAGGAAGTCCGCAGTTACCCCGTTTCCTGGCTGTGCCGGAAGTAGGTTAATGCAATTTATTGTGAAAGTTCCAGAAAAGTCCGTACCGCATTTCCTGTTGTAGCTCATGGCTGTGGGTCCCAACAAAGCCCAATATGGTAGCTGTGCTACTTGTCACCACAGTGGTGGCTAAAAAAACAATTAGCTCTACAAACTTGGTGCAGCACCTTTAAAAACTGACATACTGGTATTCCTGAGAACTCATAAAGGTCAGTAATGCATCCATTTCTGCAACAGCGAAGTATTAAATATGGCAGACAGCATACGTTGACGTTACCTTTTTAAATATTATTAACTTACTGCTAGCCCCATTACGGCTTCATCCTCTGTGGGTATTAATCGACATCCATTCGTCACAATAACAGACGGCTTCATCATGAGACAACCAAAACTAATTTTATGTCTCTAAACAGTTTTATGTTTCATAAGCACCCAGACTAAAGCTGACAAAGATTGATCAGAACTCAGTGTGAACCTTGCCAACTGTGGTTCATCAACAACAAAACAATAATGCAAAATAACTGGAGACGGAAACTGAGCAGGGCTTCTGCTGAATATATATGCATGGACCAGATCCTTGTTAACTGTTTAGAAACCTATTTTCCAGTCACTTGTTCAATTGAATCCAATGTACACACTTCACTTAAGGACACTTCTGTTTTGCTATACAGTAAAGCGACATTTATTATTATTTCTTTGCTACATGGCTTCTGACCTACTACTTATATGTTTAACACAAATTAAGATTTTTTATTCCATTTTTAACAACCTTTGAAAGCTTTGAAAAAGAATTCTGCAGTATCAAAAATAGTATCGAGAAGCAAATATTAAGTATTAAGTTGAGTTGGGCTGCAAGGATAATTTAATCCTATAATCCTATAATTTAATAATTTACATACCTGGAATTTGGTCTGCATGTGTATCAAGTTACATTGAAATCAAACTTCATTTGGGTGCTTCACTTTGTGTTTATGTTTTTTTAATTGTCAATTTTTCATAATAATTCTTCTCAGTTTAAATTCACAGAATACTTATTCTCATTTTAAGGTGTAGATGATGCACAATAGACTTAAACAAACCACTCTCATCAATTACACACTATATATTGTAAGCACTTTCATCAAATTACTCCATCAATTATGGCTATTGTGTTTTTATAGCGGCATTTGTCATTGCACCCTCACAATGCCAACCTGCCTTGTCATCTAATGGATACCAATATGAAGACAACAGGTGACCGTGTGATAGGGCGCAGCTGCAATTGTGATGAGAATCAGATCTGACTAGTAATAAATTACAATGTTAATTCTGAGGGCTGCTAAGGGCTTGCAGCAATGATAGCAAGAAATCCAACGCCCAAAGGATAAAGGACTTGCTCCAAGGGGACAGGTGTGGTCATGCTCATAAAAGCACATGGAAACAGAATTACTTTCAGAGGTCCAGACCCATGTCAGAGGTTAGTTCAAGTACAATAAAATGCCTCACACAAGTAATCCTACCCTTGAAACCTTTTCAAATTCTGTGAAGTTACAACCACATGGATTAATAGAATACATTTCAGATTTTATGTGACAAACCAACACAAAGTGGCACATAATTGTTTAGTGAAACTAGTTTTATGTTCAGGGTTGTTGTCCTGCTGGACAGTAGTACTTTCACTCCAGTCTTTTGCAGCCTCTAACAGGTTTTCTTCCATGATTGCCCTGCTTTTAGCTCCATCTTACTTCCCATCGACTCTAATCAGTGCCCCTGTCTCTGTTGAAGAAAATAATCCCATAGCATGATACTACAACCAAATAGTTTTTCTGCGGGGCTGGTGTGATCAGAGCGACGACAGTGTTCATGTTTCCCTTCACATTGCATTTTACATCTAGGCCTAAAAAATAAATTTTGGTCTCATCTGAAAGAGGCACCTACATTCCTGTTCTCCTTACATGACATCCGAGAAAATTGAAAAATCACTGGTCATTGCTCTGTTTCAACAATGGCTTTCTTCTTGTCACTCTTTTATAAGGAGCAGATTTGTGGAGTGCAAAACTAATAGTTGTCCTGCCATCACCAGGACAAATATTAGTTGCAGTAAACCTGCAGACTGCAGGTTTACTGGTGGTTCCTAGAGTCTCTAGAAGTAGAATGGGATTCAGATCCTTTAGTTATCAGGCTCCTCTCCTGTAGAACCAGCTCCCAGCTTTAGTCCATGAGGCAGACACCCTGTCTACTTTTAAAATTAGGCTAAAACTTAAAACTAAAGACTTAGGTTATCCTGAGCTATCTCTGTGGTTATGCTGCTATAGGCTTAGACTGCTGGAGGACATAATGACCACTTTCACTCTCTCTGCTACAGTCTCATACTCTCCAATATTGCTATTATTTCAGCTTTTAATTTTATTTTCTCTCTCAGTTTCTTTGTTCTCTTCCCAAAAGCTACACTTGGTCTGACTCTGTTTATATGTGTCACCTTCCTGGAGGAAAGATTGGCTGGGCTTCTGCTTCCAACAACCTAATGCTCTTCTTCTACAGATGATACTCTTGCCCCTGTCATTCAGTGTTTAACCATGTCTCTCCTAGACATATCTACTGGCTGAGCTTCTACTGTGACTAACTGTATGTGCTCTCTTTCATACTCTAGACTATAAAACTGGCTCAGAGTTTATCGGCTTAGCTGTCTTTCTCTCCTAGATGAAGCCACTAAAGGAGCTTTAACCATTAATGTTTCAGTTTTCTTTCCCATAGAAAGTACTCCTGGATCAGTGCTTCCGTATTCTTTTTGTGTCTCTGCTCTGTTCTTTCAAACCCCCGGTCGGTCGTGTCAGATGGCCCCTCCCACTGAGCCTGCTTCTGGTTCTCCTGGCGGTTTCTTCCTGTTAAAAGAGAGTTTTCCTCTCCACTGTCTCTACATGCTCATCTAGGAGGAGTGATTGCTACAGGTCACTGACTGGATGCAATCTGCTGGGTTTCCTTAGATAGAAAACGTTTTAACCAATTTAAATAATAAGCTGAATCTCACTGCACAGTTTGATAGTTAGGATTAATTGGAATATATGTACCCGACTTGACTTGAAATCTGTATGATTCTATTGAATTGACTTTGTAAAGTGCCTTCAGTCAACATGTCTTGTGAATTGGCGCTATATAAATAAAACTGAATTAAATTGAATAGAATTGAATCAGACTTTCCCAGCTTAGCTCTGGATCTCTGCAGCTCCTCTGTAGAGTTACAATGGGCTTTATAGTTGCTTATTAATTAATACTCTCCTGGCCTGTCAGGGTGCACAGCCACACCAGCGCTAGTTTTGCAGGATATTGATCAGGTCCTTATCCCAGTGTAGTGGTCATTACACCTGTCACATTTTTACATCTAGAATTTTTCAACCTGCTCTGATTAGTGTTACCCACAATGTAAGGCTATTTAACCCAGTGAAAAAACTAGGAAAAACGTTTAAAGTAGCATTTAAACAGAGTAGACAGTGATCTGATATGATATATCATAGTCTGGTAATTGCTATGCAAATTTTTCACATTAATAATAAATGATTATTTTAATTCATTTCCAGGAGAGGACAGATGAAGATGGCTAAAAAAACCTGCAGTGCTGGCTCTCAGTGTTAATGCACTGGCCCATTTGCATAGTCGAAGTATCCAAAAAGTTCATTATGAATAATTCATTGTAGTTAGGAGCAATGCGTAGTGCCAGTATCAGCTTCAGGTTCTGTGCAATAAATTAGATTTTTTGTATGGTCCTTACTAATTCAATAGACTTTTCAGTGTTTTACACTTTTACCTCAGGTCCTATTGTGCCAGAGCTGCTCATGTGAGGTCCAATGAATTACTGTTTTTAAATAGTGGTATTATCATATATTAGACAAATGTAAAGCAGGTAGAAAATGTGTCATAGCTTCAGTTTTTATGCTACATCCATTATAAAATATCTCTGGAAATACATTTCTTAATACAAATGTACTATTAATAGGAAATAGGATGTGGTGTCGGGAGCTGATGAGAATTTACAACATAATGTTGGAAGTAGTAGCCAGGTGTCATTCCGAAATGTTAGCCCCCTTTCCACCAAAGCCCCAGGATTTAAAGCCCCAGAATTTGTTGTACCTGGCTAACAAGAATGCAAGGGACTTCTTTATGTTCTTTTTCAATTGCTTAATGAGGCCACAGACCACTTATTTAAATCAGCCTAATGATGAATGGGAAGTTGAAGAAAACTGCAATACACCTTCAGTCCAGCAGATGACTATTACTCCTTTACTCCATTTAAAAGACTATTAGCTAACATTTTTTTGTTTCAACTGATAAATAATAGATGATGAGCTGCTTTAGAATTATCCAGTTGATTAATTCCTTCCACAATTCCTTAAATTGTTCTGGATCCATAAGCAGGAAAAGTTTGAATCATTATTTTACATTAAGTTTTTACCAACCTGCATCTGGCCAGAGTTGTTGCTTTCCAACTACAATAAATACTAAACACCAGTGGCGATTGCTCTAAGAATGCAAGGGAAGCTCAGCTTCCCCTAAAATGTCAAAAAAAATAAGTGATCAAATATACACTGTTGTGTGTACATGTCATTGACTAAATATGGGCTACAACGCGCTCAACCTTTGTTCAGAATCAGCTGCTTATCACTGGTAACGACGTGGCTTTCCTCTCACTCATTCCCGCAGCTTCACAGTGTTTTAAACAGGGAGTTCAATAGCGAAGCAAAAATGCTGGTCTTTGTCCAGCCCATCGGACGCTCAGCGTCTCTGGGGGTCTGTGGGGCAGCCTCGGCTGCAGCGAAACGAGACGAGTCATTGGATAAATACTGGGCTTTGTCCCGCCCATCAGACGCTCAGCCTTTCTGGGGGTCTATGGGGCAGTGGGTTTGCCTCGGCTGGCCTGGACGCTCAGCTTCTGCATGATGATTGAATGATCTGTCTGAGGCTGAATCCCTTTTTGATTGACAGCGAAATGAGCGAATCAGCAATATTGAAATTGAGCTTCCCCTCCTTGAAAGACCAGCACTGCCACTGCTAAACACTGATTACCACAGTTATTTTTCTTTTATTATCATCAGGTAAACTCATATCAGATAACTACAGAAAAATGTTTTAGTAAAGATTTTATATATTAGAATAAAAATATTGATAATCCAGAATTACAGGGAATTAATACCTTTACTGTCTGATCATATGCAAATATATATATTATATAAAGTAGGAGATGCATAGAGTAGAGCAGAGAATGGCAGGACATGAGGGTGTACCAGATTACTGAGCTTCAGGGAAACTGCATCCAAACCTGGAACTGTGATCTCTCCTCCTCCAGAGCTGTCTGCTTAAAACTATGAAAAAATAATATGAAAGAGTTCATACTTCACTAAGTTATATTTACGTTAAAAGACAGTCTTAAAGAAATGTGTATTTTTTATGTAAATTAAAAATTTTAATTGCTCTGATCATCAGCACTGCATTAAAACATTTGTCTTACAGAACTGTGGCGAAACTGTTTATAATTATTACCAACAATAACTTAAATATCACAAATGTCCGGAAAAAATATTCTAATTTATTTTTCTGGTACTTGTGGTTTTCACAACATATCTGATAAACACTTTACAGCCGCCACAAACAGATTACAGGTTGTGGGAAGTCCCAATGGTTAGTGGGGAAGCCCCAGTCCAGCCACCTGGTTTGCTTAGCTTAGTGTAGCAGCCAGACCAGCTTGTAAGTGGAGCTCCGCTGCTCTGAAATCTCAGAAAAAACATTTAAATGTAGGCTCATTCTTAAACTAACTGAGGAGATTAAGTTTTGAGGTCTGCTTTCTTGCTTAAAAATGTCTTTAAACTAAAAAAGACCTTCTCCAGACCAGGACCTTTTTTTTTTGTTTTTTGTTTTTTAAAGAATTTTTTCGGCACTAGAGGCCTTTATTTTTGATAGTAGGCAGACAGGAAGGTGGGGCAAAGAGAGGGGGAGGCATTCAGCAACGGTCGCCAGGTCCGGGACTCAAACCCGGCACGGCCGCTTCGGGGACTATAGCCTCTAAATGTGGTTGCACGCTAACCCCTACACCACCAGCGCCGCAGACCAGGACCTTTTACCCGTGAAAGTAAAGCCCTGGGAAAGTGAAATTACCTACTTAAATTTCTGTTGAAACGCACTGTGGCCTTTCAAAACCCTGGGGCTTTTCAAAAGCCTGGGACTTCTCACAAGCAACAGAAAAGAGGCTTTTAATTGTGATGCAGAAAAACAGTTAATTAGCAGGCAACTGAAGTTATGGGCCAAAGCCAACTGGTTTTTGGAACCGCTCATAACTTCATCCACCTTGACAAAACACCAAGTTCTACCTGGAAAAAAAAACAAAAACAACTCCAGGCCATGGTGCTGCCAACACATCATCCAAGTATTGTTTTCTTTCAGCGATGCACAGTCTTGCTTTTGTGCAAAACAAATCTTTTGGAGTTATGGCCCAAAAGTTGAAGCCTGCTTTCATCACACCATCACACATTCTTCAACAAGGTTTTGTGAGTTTTTAGCTAGGCTATATATAAAAATAAATCATTCTGCTCTTCTTTATACGGGTATACGGAGAACACATGAGGCATACACAGTGGTGTGGAATGTCTTAGCACCCTTCTCCTAATGATACTTGTGGAAAGATTTGACATTTGTAACCTTTCTGCAAACTATAGGTATAGCTAAAGGATGTAAATGAGAAAATGTCAGGAAAATCCTACCAGGCAGCTCAACTTTATGTCAGATTCATCAGGTTCACTATAATTAATGGTATTAATGGAATTGATTATGCAACCAAGAAGCTCCCTGACATATAAAACCATTCAGGTTTTAAATGTCAAAGTATTATAACACGCAAAATTACAACGGTTGGATTGAAATGAAATGATTGAAAAAGCATAGAAAGCATCATCAAGCAAACCTGCATTCCAACAAACACCATTCAGAAAAATCTTCTTGCAATGTGGTGACGAGGAATGAGCCAATATGAGATTCTGACATTGAGTAAACAAACATTTTTCAGTATCACAGAATTTACAAAAATATAGATCTAATTTTTCATTTAAATGCAATGTAGAGAAGAAGCATTATATTCTAAATAGAAAATGTATTTTCTAAAATATATTGATTATTACAATATTATATAAGAATGGTACCTATCTCCTTTTTATTTGTTTTTTATTTTAATACATAAATTCAAGCTTAAATTTTGAATAAACACCTTACAAATAATTGTATTATCAGCTTTTAAGTAAATAGTGTATTTCCCCGAATATTACATATTTTTGTTGTCCTGTTCTTTAAAGAGTAACAGGTTTAACAGGTTAACCGTAGCTCGTTCATTATTTGGGTAACCGCTCAATCCTTTAGTTTGCGAATTAACAGAGACTGTGTTCGTAGCTGGCCAACAACAGTTTCAAAAGTGGTAGGTGCTCCTTTAGTTCCCACGCCATAACTGTTTTTGTCTGTTTTTTGCAACACTTGAATTTAAGGTCTAGGTGCCTTTTTTACCCTGCTGACTTTCTCTGAAATCTCTGGCATCATCTTTTCTATGTTGTGCAATGACATCTGTGATGGTTGACATCAAAATAAACAACAGAAATATAAGGGACAGTGAGCTTGTTTTGTTCTGATGCTAATCTGACATTTCATTAAAGCACTGTATTTTACTGCTTTGTGGTCTTAAATTATACAGATCAAAGATGAAACTAATTTTGGAATTAAAACATGGCGCTTGTAACATTTTGATCAGTTGCTGTTTCCACCAGACAATCCCTGATAAAAGATGTTCTAACCAGGCTCAGAGGTTGTGGTAGGAAAGAACCATTTTAGGAGACCTGATTCAGGTACAGAATGTTCAGTGGTGGTAATACAAAGATGTGGTGTTAAGCACACATTAACACCAGTTTTGCACTGGAAAAAGTTTAATGAAAAACCTATGAGGCTTCTCCATGACCTTCCCAGTCAGCAGATCTCAGTTGAATAGAGCAGCTTCACTGTATGCTATGATGGAAAAGGAGATTTGTATCATGCATGTGCAGTTCAAAAGTCCACAGGATTGTTTTCCACACCTTGTTAAGTCTATGCAGCGAAAAGGTAAGCCAGCTCTGGATGCAGAAGTGTTCCTGAAAGCTACCGAGTGTTCCAAAAAATATATTAGACCTTCTGTTTGTTCATTGTGGTCCACATCAGGGAAAGTCGTATACCCAGCCAAAGATATAGAACCAAACACTACAAATGTTTAAGCAAGGCTACATGAAAGGCAGGTTCCCAGTTCTGGTCTGAGAGGTTCAACAGGGAAAGGCGTTCTTTCCATTTAACGAGTCACTGTGTAATTGCTTTTCCAGTTGTCATTTGGTTCACCCTCTACATTTTCATCCTCTGGCAAAGCAGTCACTTTTTGCTTTGTGAACTTTCTGCTTATCCTCGAAATTAAACTCGACCTTGGTTCTTGGTTCACATTAGTTCAAGCAAATTCAGCAAGCGATGCAGGGTTTTAGATTTAAGCCAAATGACCATGAAAATACATTAAGAGACTTTAGGAGTTGCATCTTCTAACTGGACAGATTATTTTTACAGAACTAGTTGTTTTTTTTTATTTATTACTGCAATGGACTGGCGACCTGTCCAGGGTGTACCCCGCCTCTCGCCCATAGACTGCTGGAGATAGGCACCAGCTCCCCCGCGACCCACTATGGAATAAGCGGTAGAAAATGACTGACTGACTGACTGACTAGTTGTTTTTTTTTATTTCCAAGGCCATGTGACACAAATGACTGTTTTTAGAACAATGTTGCCAGTTCACCCCTGAGCCAGGCACTCACTCAGGAATATTTATGAAAACTGTTTAATTAAAAGAAATTGGGTGGTAATTTGTCAAGAACCTCTTTACTGCAAGCCTCCTACTCCTAAGAAAAGGTCGTCTGCCATGCTTAAGTCATGTTGCCTCTGCAACCGCTCCCTAATTGACGTGTGCATCGTTGTAATGTGGCGAGAGTAGCCTATTTATTTGTGTGTGGGCAGAAGCCACAACGTAGCATCCTCATGTCGTTGTCTTCCTGCCAGCTTTTTTACTGCAACGGGATCAATTAGTGTCTGATTGTGTGTGTGTGTGTGTGTGTGTGTGTATGCGCGCGTGTGTGTGTGTGCGCGTGTGTGGGAGGGTCAGCGCACGCAGGCTTGAATCACACAAATATGTTTGAGGAAAAGTGCATGCTCTGTGTAAACCCCCCTTGTTGAACCACTGCCCCGCAGCACCTCCTTTAATATGCTCAGCACACAAGAGAACTCCCTTTTGCTCTTCTTCCCTATTGTTTCTTCTCTGTTTCATTTTCTGTTTATCTCATCCAGACATACACACTTAGTCTTGGGAAGTGTTTTCTTTTCCCTCTTGCGCTGGCACATGTATTATGGCCACACTTCCTTCAGTGTATTCCATGACCATCAAACAGCACATACACTATATATTGTATATCTATAAATCATTTGAGTTGTTTTTGCCACAACACTTTTAGTTCCATCTTTTCCACATTTTTCCCCTCAGTGTTTTCCTTTTTCCTTCTATCTTGCTTTTCTCATCATCCTTCTCTAACTCTTGGCAAATCTCCTTTCCAGCTGGTTCTAATCACATCTCCACCATCCTCTTCCAGATCTTCCCACACCATTGTTTTTTGCCAATTTGGTGAATAATTACGCCTGCTTTATTCACCTTTTCTACATTTGTGCTTCTAGCATTACTTCTTGGGGACCAAATCTCTCTTTTCTTTTCCCCTTCTCTGCTGCTGTAGGGTTGCGCTATCAATGTGAGTGATTGTGCAATCCTGGGGCGTGTAAAAGACATGAGGAGACTGTCAAACAGATCAATAGACACTGTCTGAATATGTCTTCTAACCTTCCGCACAGCAATCAAACACACACACTGAAAAGTTAGAGATGCATTCAAAGAAAATGCTTTGAAGCATTAACATGCATTATACACACATAGATGCAGGGATACTTACTGGAAATGTGAAACATTTCATTAATACAACAGTCTGTTTATTTAGAAATGAATAGAAAGCATTAAGAAACCCAGTTGAGCCATGTGTGTGGGTCACCCAGACAAAAGGGTGATTGTTGTGCCTCACTAGGATTGATTTTTTCATCTGAACAGTAGATCTGATTAAAGACAGACAAGTTGAGAGTTAAAGATTTGAATGAAGCCCCTCTTTCCAAATCAACATGCTCATGCTCCCATGATAATGCACTACAAGTGCCTGATCTCTTCTCTGTGCCCTGCAGTAGTTGCCACTACAGAAAGTGAAAGTGGAGCTGGCATCATGAAGCACAGTGTTTGTCAGATCATCTGTCAGCCTGAAACCACTCCAAGACCGGGGGTAGAGTGCGGCAGGAAATCAGTTAAATTAGACCTCTGTGATAGTTGCATCAGCGAGCGCTTCCTATTACGTTTTATATATTTAACTTACATTCTTATCCACTGTGTTTTTCTGGAAATTTCCACTACTCCAGCAGGAACAAGTATGCAAAAGAAAACTTGGGAAAGGTCAGGGCTGCAGTAGTCCTACTATATTAAAGGAATGACAGTGAAGTGTATGCAAAACAAAGTAAGGAAAGAAAATGAGAAGTATTCAGGGTGAATGTTCTTCTCAAGAAGTACTAGAAGTGGATTCTGCAGGTGATTAAAATGAAATAAAACCAGTATGTAGAGAAGTTTGAGAGAGGCTAAATTTGCAACACTTTTTTCTAGATTGGACACAACATTGTTCTGATACACCTTTGTAGTGATAGATGATTATTTTTATGTTCGCAGTTTTTCCTATTCTTTCTGCAACCAATTTGGTGTTTTATTCTTGAAACCATAAATCTGCACATGTACAGTGTCAGAAAAAGTAGTTACAGTGGCAGATGAGTGACAGTGTATAATTTAGGTGTCAAAGATTAAAGGATGTGAAAACCAATAAAAAGGAATCAGAGCATTGGAGCGTTGGAAAGACACCTATGCATGGACTAAATTGATGGATTTTAGTATTTGGTGTAACCATTTGGCACTATAGAACCACACCCGTACCAACTCCTGTTTCTCCACATCATCTGTGCCAAGCTGCTTTTATACCACTAAAACTGTGTGATTCCTTTTTTTACATCATGGTAGTATTTGAATTTAAAGCAGTTTAGTATGCTGCTCTTGTAAATGTAGCAGAAAAAAAAAAATTTATTATTATTATTATTATTATTTTTTGTTGTTTATTATTTGAATAAACTTGAAGATTTGAATTACAAAGTTGTAAACGAATATAACATTAAAATTTAACTGTACAGTTTCCACCTATCTGTAGCTGGCTAGCAATAAATATAGAGCAGTTTAAATGACAGTGCTAAAAACAGCATTGTTGGATACCGACCAAACCAAGTGTTCCATACTTATATTAGTATTATTTGTATTACGATTGTTACTTATTGTATTTTACTTCTCTGCTGTTATCTTACCTTGAAATGACAAAAGTCCTGAAAGAAGCTTGGTCACAGATGCTAAGAGTTGAAGTCTAGATATCAGTAGATTGTTTTCTGTCACAACTGTTCCTTAGACTCCTTATCAGTTCATTTGAATATATGTTTTTCTATATGTGTTTTTTTTTTTTTTTTGCTGGGCAGAGAGGCTGAAACATTATTGACATTTTGCCTTTCTTTTACTGTAAACATTCAAGTATTACCTTACAGAAATTGCTCACCACTCAGAGTGCCTTTATATTCGAGGCCACATTCACTTACGGACTTGTTAGTCTGCATTTCATTTAGGTCATGCTGTGCTTTTTGTCATACACAGACTAACACTGAGGATTGCAGGGTGTTTCAGGGGACATACTGTGACATGCAAACCTAGGAAGCCAGAGATTAAACTAACAATGTTCCAATTGCTATATGACTGGCATATTACTCAAGAACCATAATCATGCCACTTCGCATAATTTACAACTGTTACATTAGGCAGTTCAACACATATGAAATAGCACAATACTAACATCTAATACATTGATATGGCAGACGTTTTTTTGCCATAGTTGAATTACTTGTGCTGAGATTTTTTTGTGCAACTTTTGAAGTGGTCTACTGCTCAAATGTAGGAGTTATGGTTATCATAGATCATTTTATGGCTTTGCTGAAACAAGTGTGTTATTATTTAAGAGTGACTTTATTCAGATAAATGTGTTCAGTCTATTCTCCACACATTATTTACAGGTGGAATCAGTAGACAGGGAGCAACAATCTCTGTCCAGGTTTTTGTTTTTATGGCCTGATCCACCAACCAAGGTACACTGCCTCCAACACTTTTTTCCACATTAGAACAATTTGGCTAAATAATTTCAACAGTCAGAATGTGTTCTAAAAGTTAACTGCATTTAACAAACATGACAGATGGAAATGCACTCCTGCAAAAGCCCATCAAATATCCTGATAAATCAGTGGAGCAAAAAGGCACATGAAAAAATCTTCAGGATTTCATTGTGTAGACCTTTTTGATAGATTTGGTTTCCATTTTAATAGTTGTGCAAAATTATGTTTACACCTACATGTCACATTATATTCAGAAACTGAAGCACATTTTATTGGGATTTTATGGAATAGACCAACACTAAGTATAATTGTGATGAGCAAGGAAAAGGGCACATGGATTATATTTTTTTTACACATAAAAATCTGATGAATGAGGAGTGCCTGTGTTTTCAGCCCGCCTTACTCTTAGAAAATCTAGTGCAACAAATAGTCTTAAGATGTTAATTAATGAATAAAATCCATCTGTGTATAATTTAATCTCAGTCTAAATAGAGCTGTTCTGTAACAGCCCTGGAGGTTTTTTAGAGAACACGAGTGAACAAAGAGTATTATGAAGACCGTGGAACAAAGCACACAGTTCACTGAAAAAGGTGTGGTAAAGTTTAGAGCAGAGTGAGGTTATAAAACAATATTTTGAGCATTAAACATCTCACTGAGCACTCTTCAGCATGTCATATAAGAATGGAGAAACTTTAGAACAACTCAACGTACAGGCCAGGCAGGGAGAACATTAAGGGAGAAACAGCCAACAGTAAACTTAAAGTAACTCTGGAAGAGCTACAGAGATCTGAAGCTCAGATGGAAAATCTGTTGACAGACCAAATTTTCACACTTTGTAGGAAATACAAAATATAAAAAAAATAAAAACAAAATTTGTACATCACTCTGAACATTCCCTATGGTGAATCACAGTGTTGGAGGCGGTGTGCTTTTGGGATGCATTTCTTCAGCGAGGACAAGTGTCTTAGAGTTGTTGGGAAGATAGATGGAGTTAAATACAGAGCCCTTCTGGAGAAAACATTTTATAAACTGCAAAAAGGCTAGCTATTTCGCAAAATAAATGTTTGAAATTTTCACTCTCCAAATATGCAAAACTGCTTTAGACATACTCCAAGGTACTTGCAGTGGTAATTACAGCAAAGGCTAGTTTTCAGGGACTAATGAGTTGGCAAGACTAAGGAAGACTAAAGAAAGATGAATGGTTTTAAAAATGTCTAATTTTCCTTCTATCTCCCAATCATGCACTAATTTATGTTGGTCTCTCAAAATCAAATATATTCAATTTGAGGTTGTAGTGTGACAAAATGTGAAAATGTTCAAGGGATATTAATACTTTTAAAGAGCACTTTGTATTATGTGTCTAGGTACACTTAAAAAAATTGCAATCTTGTGAAAATGTTTAATATTTTTCCCCATGTATTATATAGATTCATTACACAGAGAGTGAAATTTTTCCAGCCTTTATTTCTTGTAATTTTGATTATGGCTTACAGATAATGAAAACACAAAGTTCAATGTCTCAGAAAATTACAATATTGTGAAAAGGTTACTTATGGTGTGTAATCAGCTAATTGACTCAAACCACAAGCAAAGGTTTCCTGGGCTTCTAAAAGGTCTCTTAGTCTGGCTCGGTGGGCTACATGGTCACGAGGGAGACTACTGACTCCACAGATGTCCAGAAGACTATCATTGACACCCTATAACAGGATGGTGCACCACAAAGGGTCATTGCTACAGAGTCTGATTGTTCACAGAGTGCTGTATCCAAACATATTCATAGAAAGTTGAGTGGTAGATAAATGTGGGGTAGGCAAAGGTACACCAGTAACAGGGATAAGCAGAGCCTTGAGATATTAATCGTAATTTTGTTTAGATACCTTTACTCAGATGATCTTTTAAAATGAAGGCTTTATTTCACACAAGGAAAAAGGATAGCTATAACACAATATGTACAAAATATGTCCTAGTTCTGGGAAATGCAGGTAGCTGAGTTCAGTTGGGGGTACTCCTAATGGCTGGATTGCACCAGCACAGGTAGAGGGTAACAGCTGGTGGCCTATGGTGGTGTTTAGCAACTTTTTAAATGGCCAGAGTTAAATCCTAAGTCCCTTTTTAACTGATAAATACCCTTTCAGTCACATTTCCTCCTGCAGCAGCTTGGGAGATGCCTAGTTTGGTTGGGTTGGTTGGTTATAGGATGATCCAAATGCCTGCTATGCACCCAAGCCTAACAGCGATGGTCAATCTTTTTTATTTTTTTGTGCACCACAACGTAAGGTGACATTTATTACAGGACTTTATACAAAAAAAACAGAAATGAAAGAAAATATTGATTCCAATGTTTGACACGACCATTCATTGATAATCCCCCACAACCTCAAAAAAACATTTTGCATTTAAGGGATTGATGCCCCCTTAATTAATACCCTTTGTCACCGACCCTGTTTGTGGTGTTAAGGAATGAAGATCTTAAGGGGAGATCCGAAATAGAAGTGATTAAAATAAGGTTCCTTTGCAGGGTGGCTGGTTTCCACCTTATGGATATTATTAGGACCTCTTCCACATTGAAAGGAGTCAGTTGAAGTGGTTTGGCATCTGATCAGGATGCCTCCTGGTGTTTCCATTTGGAGACTTTCTAAAGGAGCACTAGGAGGAGACCCCTAGGGTAACCTACTGAAGAGACTATATATCTGTTCTGGACTGGTGACACCTTGGCATACCATAGAATGAGCTGGAGGTTTGCTAAGAGTAGGAAGTCAGGGTTTTCTTACTGGACCTGTTATCCCCAATCCAATCTGATAAGTGAAAGACGATGGATGGATGGATGGATGGATGGATTGCAAGTCACTTTTTGTTGTTTTAATCATTTTCAAATCACGTTCTAAGCACAAAAATCTATATTTAAGATGTTACATTTAAGAAACAATGAATATCTGGTATGTATAGTTAGTACTGAAGATTCTGAAATTATCATATAACAAATTGTTTAATTATTTACATAACTGTAGAGGTTTCAATCGAAGCATTTTATGTGCACTTGGGCAAAATCTGTGCCACCAGTCTTACATTTGTAGGATGGTTGAACCACATGAAGTTAAAGTGTAATGATAAAACCTCCAGTTCCCAGAGGAATATAGCTAAGACTCAAGCATACTAGTATCCTGCACTACCAATATCTTTACGACGCTTCAGAAAAAATTTTTCACCTCAAACTGAACACTCAGGATGATCTAATTTAAGAAAAAAAGCTTCAAGGTCTTAATAATAACAACAGCTTCACTTAAGCACATAAATAATTCATAGTGTATATCTTTTCAGGTGAAGGCAGTGAGTCTGCATACATGTGTATGTGTCAGTAAGATAAGAGCCCATGTTGTGAGCAGTAATCTCCTAGCACAGTGGATTTAGTTGGCTGTGCTGGATCATCAGTGGTGTGAGACGCGACACACTCAATTACTGCCACACAGTCTTGTTTTGGGGGTGGGATCAGACAACGTGCAGGAGGGCAGGGAATACTTTTATTGTCGCGATGCATCCGTGTATAGGCTGAGGAAAATTAAAGAGATGAAAATGATGTCTGTTTATATAGTGTAAGAATGTTAGAGCTGGCTGTATTTGCACAGAGAATCTGCAATTAATCTAGTTTACACACACACATATGGAAAAACAGACACACAAACATTTGGTTATGCGTCTTTGACCAGTTTTTTTCCTACAGTGCAGCTTCATCTTCATAAGATTGTCTATCTTTTCGCTTTCTGTCTATGCATGTGTATGCGTGTGTGGGTATATGTGTGTTTTGTGTGTGTGTGTGTGTGTGTGTGTGTGTGTGTGTGTTTGTGTGTGTGTGTCTGGGCAGAGAGAATGGGAAAAGCTGCCAGTTGTGGCAGATCGATAGCACTGACTGAGAGATCACAGGAATGCTTAGTGTCCATTGATGACTTTTTGCGCATGTGTGTATTTGTGTGCATTTGCTACGCAGTATCTAATGACAACAGAAGAGGAAAATGTGAGGAGGATGGGTAGTTGGGTGAAAGAAGAAACAAAAGAGTTAAAGAAACCTATTTTCTGGTCCTGGTTTCTTCACAACCGCCTCTCTGCCTTCCCATCTGCCGCCCTTGTTCTCTGTCTCTAGGTTATGTCTGAAACCAGCTTATGAAGACTGCTACATCACGGGATTACGAGAAACAGAATAACAAAGATTTTACATCTTTGTTAAATTATTATTGTAGTCGTTTATGTTGCCTCTGTTCAGTGTTTTTTAACTATAATGTCTCATAATTTCTTTTTTGTTGTGATAATGTAATTTTATCCGTAGCATTTTTTATTCACGTTAGAGATTAAAAAGTTCTTGTTGATACTTTTGTTAAAAAGGTGGAGTTTCAGTCATTTTGTTGTCGTCGTACTCATCGTCTTCCGCTTTATCCGGGACCGGGTCGCGGGGGCTGCAGACTCAGCAGAGACGCCCAGACGTCCCTCTCCCCAGACACCTCCTCCAGCTCCTCCGGGGGGAGCCCAAGGCATTCCCAGGCCAGCCGAGAGACATAGTCCCTCCAGCGTGTCCTGGGCCATCCCCTGGGCCTCCTCCCGGTGGGGCGTGCCTGGAACACCTCCCGAGGAAGGCGTCCAGGAGGCATCCGATATAGATGCCCGAGCCACCTCAACTGGCTCCTCTCGATGTGGAGGAGCAGCGGCTCTACTCCGAGCCCCTCCCGGATGGCGGAGCTCCTCACCCTATCTCTAAGGGAGTGCCCGGCCACCCTACGGAGGAAGCTCATTTCAGCCGCTCGTTCTTTCGGTCATGACACAAAGTTCATGGCCATAGGTGAGGGTAGGAACGTAGACCGACCGGTAAATCGAGAGCTTCGCTTTTCGGCTAAGATCTCTCTTCACCACAACGGACCGGCACAGCGCCCCCATTACTGTGGCAGCCGCACCGATCCGTCTGTTGATCTCCCGCTCCATTCTTCTGTCACTTGTGAACAAGACCCCGAGATACTTAAACTCCTCCACTTGAGGCAGGAACTCCCCTCCAACCTGAAGAGGACAAGCCACCCTTTTCCGGTCGAGAACCATGGCCTCGGACTTGGAGGAGCTGATTTTCATCCCCGCCGCTTCACACTCGGCTGTGAACCGCCCCAGCGCATGCTGTAGGTCTTGGCTAGAGGGGGCCAGCAGGACCACGTCATCTGCAAAAAGAAGAGACAAATTCCTCTGGTCCCCAAACCAGACCCCCTCTGGCCCTTGGCTACACCTAGAAATCCTGTCCATAAAAGTTATGAACAGCACCGGTGACAAAGGGCAGACCTGCTGGAGTCCAACATGCACCAGGAACAGGTCCGACTTAGTGCCGGCAATGCGAACCAAGCTCCTGCTCCGCTTGTAGACCGGATGGCCCATAGTAAAGGGCCCCCGATTCCATACTCCTGGAGCACCCCACACAGGGCATCACAAGGGACACAGTCGAATGCATTCTCCAGGTCCACAAAACACATGTGGACCGGTTGGGCAAACTCCCATGAATACTCGAGTACCCTGTAGAGGGTATAGAGCTGGTCCAGTGTTCCACGGCCGGGACGAAAACCACACTGCTCCTCCTGAAGCCGGGGTTCGACAATCGGCCGGATTCTCCTCTCCAATACCCTGGCATAGGCCTTACTAGGGAGGCTGAGGAGTGTGATCCCCCTGTAGTTGGAACACACCCTCCGGTCCCCCTTCTTATGTAGGGTGACCACCACCACAGTCTGCCAATCCAGAGGCACTGTCCCCGTCCACCATGCAATGTTGAAGAGGCGTGTCAACCATGACAGCCCTACAACATCCAAAGATTTGAGGTACTCAGGGCGGAAGGTCTGATGATACGACAACAAAGTCGATCATTGACCTCCTGCCTAGGGTGTCACCCTTATGTTTGAACATGGTGTTCATTATGGACAATCCGTGACTAGTACAGAAGTCCAATAACAAAACACCACTCGGATTCAGATCGGGGAGGCCATTCCTCCCGATCCCGCCTCTCCAGGTGTCACTGTCGTTTCCCACGTGGGCGTTGAAGTCCCCCAGCAGAATAATGGAATCCCAGGCAGGGGCACTATCCAGCACCCCCGACAGGGACGCCAAGAAGGCCGGGTACTCCGCACTACCACTCGGCCCGTAGGCTGAAATTATAGTCAGAGACCTCTCCCCAACCCGAAGGCGCAGGGATGCGACCCTCTCATCCACTGGGGTAAACCCCAACACTAGACGACTGAGCTGGGGAGCGACAAGCAAACCCATTCCAGCCCGCCGCCTCTCCCCGTGGGCCACTCCAGAGTAGAAGAGAGTCCAGCCCCTCTCGAGGAGATGGGTTCCAGAGCCCACGCTGTGCATGGAGGCAAGCCCGACTATTTCTAGTCGATATCTCTCGACCTCCCGCACAAGCTCAGGCTCCTTACCCCCCAGCGAGGTGACATTCCATGTCCTTAGAGCCAGCCTAAGCATCCGGGGATAGGTCCGCCGAGGTCTCCACCTTCGTCCGCCACCTTCGTCCGCCACCTTCGTCCGCCACCTTCGTCCGCCACCCAATCCTCTTTGCACCGGTCCCTCATGGTTCCCCCGCAGGTGGTGGGCCCAATGGGGGATGGTCTCGCGTCTTTCGTTCGGGCTTGGCCCGGCCGGGTACCGCGAGGAGCAACCCAGCCCCAGGCGCTCTCCGACGAGTCCCGACCCCAGGCCTGGCTCCAGGGTGGGACCCCGGCTCCGCCGTACCGGGCGACGTCACGTGCCTCGATTTCGTAGTCGTCATGAGGGGTTCATTTTGTTGTTCATCTGTTATATAGTTAAGCTATACTTACAAAAAGGTAAACGTTTGGCAGTCTAAAATTTAGAAACTAATAATACACTGTAAATATACACTAACTGGGCTTTTTATTAGGACTGGCTTGGACCCCCTTCTGTCTTCAGAACACATTGGTTTCACTGTTGTCTTATCTACTGATTGCTCCCACCTGTTTTGCACTGCCTTTCTCCACTCTTCCCTATTTCTTTTTACAGCCTTGTTTTAATTCCTTGCCACTGGATCCCCTTGTTGGTTTACCTGCTCCATGTCACTGTTTGCCTTCCGGTTCAATGCCCGCAACTATGTGCTCGTAGAGTGAATGTAGAGACCATTGAAGAGCGGAGAACTCATTACTGTGGCTAAGAAACCAGCTTGTGAAGATTTGATATTTTGACATGTTGGAATATTTTGCTGGTAGAAGCCCTCAGAAGATGGGTATACTGTTGTCATAAATGGATGGACATTGTGACAAACAGTATTAAGGTAAGCTTTGGTGTCTCAGTAGTGCTCAGTTGGCACTAAGTATACCTAAAGTGTGACAAGAGAATACTCTCAACATCCTTTACACCGCTACCAGCAGCCTGAATCATATACAAGGCTTTATCATGTTGTTTATACCAGGTTCTGACCCTAAAATCAAAATGTTGCAGCTGAAATTGACAGGCCAACACATTTACAAACCCATTGTCCAATTTTGGAGAGCCCGTGTGAATTGTCGCCTCCATTATGTGTTCTTAGCTGACAGCATGGTCTTCTGCTGCTGTTACCCAACTGCTTCAAGGTTTGATGTCTTGTTTTCCCTTAGTTGTAGAGCTGCACAATATGTGGAATCACAAAAGTCAGGACAAAAAAGCATGAACAGAAGAAATCTGTAAGGAGGAAAGCATTTTTCACAGCATTGTATAACATGTTTTTAGTGTTGTGTAAATGTCAAAATAGTTACTAAAATATTTCCAATCTGGACTTTTGTTTTGATCAGTAGAACACCCTCATCTAGTACTACTGTAACAATAACCATTTTGCTAGCTTAACTATGAAATGAAGACACCAAGCAGAAGAAGGATCATGGTACACTGTCCAGTGTAGTAACATGCCCCATTTAATTTTTGGGAAAAAATGTCGTCATTTGGTGGTTCATAAAAATATAGTTTCTCCTCTTCAGTACAAGAAAAGCTTCAATGCACAACGTATTGAGTCTTTTGACTGCATCAGCTGTCTGCTGAGTGTCAGTCGAAAATGTGTTCCCAAAGAATCTTTCACTAGTTTAAGACCTGATTTTAAACAAATTTTTTTTTTTTTTCAGAATCTTTTTTGACCAAGATTGTGTGCACAAACAAGGAATTTGACTAAGATTACAAGCACTCGAAGTGTACAGACCTTAAGTATGACTATAGAAGCTTTAGAGGAAATAAAAATAAGAATAAAATTAGCGGAATTTACATGCATGTGTATGTACAGCTATTTTTTATTAAAAGAAAAAGTAAAAAATAAGAATGACAGATTGGGATTGTGCAAATCTGCTTATTTTGTTTTACAGTAGAGTAGCTGACTACTCAGGCTGGAAAATGTTCATTATGTTCACCAGAGAGACAACCTGTGCTGGCTGTTTTTTTTTTGCAAATAGCGCTCTGTAATGCCAACCCAATGATAAAGACCAAACAGTTCATGTCCAGGATGTGTTTCCTGACCTTAGCCTTGTGAAAGTCCTGGATAGAGGGAATGTCAGTGGTGATAATCTTCTTTGTAGAACTTATTGTTCATTGCAGTCTAGACCTGTCCTGACAGTGATTAACGAACATAGGGCCCACTGAATAATGGCAGTTTAGAAGATGACCAGCAGCTCCTTTCGTAGGTTGTACTTCTTCAGTTGCCGCAGGAAGTACAGTCTCTGCTGGGCCTTCTCCTTAACAGTGTCTATGTGTGTGCCGATCCACCTCCTGTCTGTGTGCAGACTCGTCACTGTCCTGCATCATACCGATGATGGTGTCAACTGCAAACATCAGGAGTTTCACTAGCAGGTCCAGTGTGGTGCCTCATCTGCTGCTGCCGGTCAGTCAGGAAGCTGGGGATCCACCGAGGTGTTGGTGTTGACTGTGTAACATTCATTAAAACAGTCACAAAAGTGTCACATAGTCTGCAAGTGCATACAATATTTATTTGGCTTTATTCTAGTTCATCCCACTCATTTCTAATATTCTGCTCCGTCAAGTCTCCTCACTATTTCCCCTCTTTTTGGTCAGTATGCAATGTCAGAATATAGAATTTCATCACTGATCTCTGATCCAACCTTTTTGGCCTAGGATGTCTCATGCTGTTTTTCCTATGGCTCTTCTCTATGTTCTTCCAAACACATTACCACCACTCCAGTCTCTCTTTAACACGAAGGCTGTTGTAAAAGTTAAATTGTGGTAATGTGAATGTATGAGTGCTAGGTAACTATATACTGTTCCAATTTCTCACCACTCAGCCTGTCTTAATCTGTCTTTTCCTTAGCTGTGATTAGGTTGTTTCCCATCCACTGTGGGAGTGTAGTGCTCTGTGGGTAATTGGCAAGTTCAATCAAAGAGACAAATGAAGAGTGAAGACACTGACCTTTTAGGGAAAGTCATTGCTCTCCTGTCATTTCAAATGTCTTCTTTTTCTCTTATTTTCAGCTACATCTTCACTCTGGTCTTTGTATCATCCTGCTTTTGCAGTTTTGTCTGACATTCCCTCTCCTTTCTCTCCAATCCCTTCCTCCATCTCTCCTCCTCATCTTGTTGTCTGCCCTCTTTCATCTCTTCTCTTTTCCTTCCTCTGTGGGAAATGATTTGCCAGTCATTCCAATTTATTTTGGCAACTTATTCTCCTGGTTGTCAGAAGAAAATTACAGCATGCATACATGCTCGCACACGTTCTTTCAGTGTGCTTGTATGTCTCTATTTTCACTGAAAATAGACACCACTGCTAAAAACCCCACTGCTCCCCACACCCAACTATTAAAGGAGGCTGGAAAGCAATGGTCCAGAGCAGAACAATGGTTGCTTCTGTGGAGGGGTGAGGTCGTTTATCTGATTGAGGCCCGAGCTTCTCCCACTTGTTTTCCATCTGACTCGCCAACTGTGACTGATGTTGCGGCCATGTTGTGTTGAGGCCCACATTACAGCACAACCTCTCATTGTCAGGCACACTTGCTAATGGATGCTGAGCTGTCATTCATCTCTGCAACGCCTGGAGAGATGTGAAGGATTGGCTCAGGATATAAGCATATTTATATATTGACATGTACATTTGCACACCACGCATGACAAAGGAGTAGCAACAACAGACAATAAAGTCTGAATACAGTTATTTGTAGACCTACTATTTTATTATTAGACTCTTGGAGGTCAAAAAGCATTTTTATTGATTTTATTCTTTGCATCAAAGATGTACCTCTGCATTTCTCTAAAATGACAAGCACATTTTTCCATGATACGTTACTTGATGAAAAAAGTTCATTAAAATTTAAAAGTGCTCTGACTGTAAGAGGAGGCTTGGCGTCTGCGCAAGGCATTTGCAGTTCGAACACAGAGCTGAGCAAGCCACCTGGGAAAGCTTTGTTATGAGGGAGGGGCACAAGACAGCACATGCTGATCATTAAAACAGCATCAGTCTGTAAGTAAAGTTAGTAGCGTTAGTAACAACAAAGCATTAGTCTCAGGAAGTTTGCTATATCACCAGAAATAAATTGTAGAGTTGCGGCTGTTTTTGGTTTGTTACAAGTAACTAGAGGGGTCTGAATAGTTGCTACATACAGGGGTTGGACAATGAAACTGAAACACCTGTCATTTTAGGGAGGTTTCATGGCTAAATTGGACCAGCCTGGTAGACAGTCTTCATTGATTGTACATTGCACCAGTAAGAGCAGAGTGTGAAGGTTCAATTAGCAGGGTAAAAGCACAGTTTTGCTCAAAATATTGAAATGCACACAACATTATGGGTGACATACCAGAGTTCAAAAGTGGACAAATTGTTGGTGCACGTCTTGCTGGCGCATCTGTGACCAAGACAGCAAGTCTTTGTGATGTATCAAGAAAGTCTTTGTGATGTATCAAGAGCCACGGTATCCAGGGTAATGTCAGCATACCACCAAGAAGGACGAACCACATCCAACAGGATTAATTGTGGACGCAAGAGGAAGCTGTCTGAAAGGGATGTTCGGGTGCTAACCTGGATTGTATCCAAAAAACATAAAACCACGGCTGCCCAAATCACAGCAGAATTAAATGTGCACCTCAACTCTCCTGTTTCCACCAGAACTGTCCGTCGGGAGCTCCACAGGGTCAATATACATGGCCGGGCTGCTATAGCCAAACCTTTGGTCACTCATGCCAATGCCAAACGTCGGTTTCAATGGTGCAAGGAGCGCAAATCTTGGGCTGTGGACATTGTGAAACAAGTATTGTACTCTGATGAGTCCACCTTTACTGTTTTCCCCACATCCAGGAGAGTTACGGTGTGGAGAAGCCCCAAAGAAGCATACCACCCAGACTGAGTGACGCATGGGGGGCATTCCCTTGGTCCAATACTTGTGCTAGATGGGCGCGTCACTGCCAAGGACTACTGAACCATTCTTGAGGACCATGTGCATCCAACGGTTCAAACATTGTATCCTGAAGGCGGTGCCATGTATCAGGATGACAATGCACCAATACACACAGCAAGATTGGTGAAAGATTGGTTTGATGAACATGAAAGGGAAGTTGAACATCTCCCATGGCCTGCACAGTCACCAGATCTAAATATTATTGAGCCACTTTGGGGTGTTTTGGAGGAGCGAATCAGGAAACGTTTTCCTCCACCAGTATCATGTAGTGACCTGGCCACTATCCTGCAAGAAGAATGGCTTAAAACCCCTCTGACCACTGTGCAGGACTTGTATATGTCATTCCCAAGACGAATTGACGCTGTATTGGCCGCAAAAGGAGGCCCTACACCATACTAATAAATTATTGTGGTCTAAAACCAGGTGTTTCAGTTTCATTGTCCAACCCCTGTATAGCGACAATGTATCTAAGTTAGCAATAGTGGTTGTCCTCACCAATTGAGGCAGCTAAAGTAGGCGTTTTCCTGCCAGAAGCCTGTGCTATCTTAGATTGTGTAGATTAAAATCTTGTTGAGAAGGAAATTTAGACTTTTCTTTCTAGTCGCTGGGTAAGCTACTCATTGTCTACGTCGATGTTTTCTATCAACCCAAAGCAGAGAGTTTAACATATTTTAGTTAATTTGTTTTTTCATTGCAGGTTATATCATTTAAGCAATATTCTACAATACTATCTCATTTTGAATATTTTCCTAATATCATGCAGGCCTGAACTGATGTGTTGATATCAGTGTTGTCAATTTTCCCCTAAAATATTTGCAGAACATAGGTTGTTGACTTGATGGAAATGGGTCCTATTCTGAGTGCACTATTTTCAGATGAGAATGTGTTTTTTTCTGCCACTTTTGGTGGAATCCTTTGCTTTACCTTTTAACCTTAAAAGGACCCCTGCCATAATTAGAAAGTACCGCACAGCACTTTGGTTTAAAATATTTGTTTTTAATGTGCTCTATAAATAAAATGGATTGGACTGGATTGGAATGTGTGTGTGTGTGTTCTTGTACTTGGTGCTGAGTGAGAACCATTTTTCGTATTTTGAAGTGAGGACATTTTGACAAAGTGAGGACATTTTCCTGGTCCTCACTTTTTCAAATTCCGTTCTTGGGAAAGGGGTTAGGTTTAGGACTAGGGTATGAATTGAGTTATTGTTAGGGTTAGGGTTAGGTATTAACTGGTTAGGGTGAGGGTTAGTGTTAGGGTCAGGGTTAGGCACTAAAAATCAAGGAAAATGAATGGAAGTCAATGGAAGTAACCGAAAATTCCTCATAAAGATAGTAAAACATGGATGTGTGTGTGTGTGTGTGTGTGATGAGTTCAAAGCCTTGTTAAACATCACTTCTCCACCTTT
This sequence comes from Girardinichthys multiradiatus, assembly GCF_021462225.1. Lineage (NCBI taxonomy): Eukaryota > Metazoa > Chordata > Actinopteri > Cyprinodontiformes > Goodeidae > Girardinichthys > Girardinichthys multiradiatus. The sequence goes on along the minus strand of NC_061797.1, from coordinate 7,081,300 downwards.
CAGAGTCTCACTTGATTTTTTTTATCTGTGTCCTTCAGTAATATTAGCCTTTACTGGAACTGTGTATTATTAGAAGAGTCGCCTCTGAACTTCAAAGTACTCTGCCTTTTTCATTATAGAGGCTGTGGGGGTGGTGGACATATGATTGCTGAAGAGCCATAGGTTGGTTGACTATTTGCTTATTTGTCCTTATGTTTGAAGTGCGTTCAGTTGGTCCCACAGCATTTTGCATCTATTGTCTGATCATATTGAGTCTCTTGCTGCCTTTCTGACGCTGGTGATTCTTCTTTTTTTTTTTTCTCTTATTCTTTCCTCTCTACCATGACACATCTAGCGTGAGGAGTAAAACCAACTTGACTGGATTTTCACGGACGCTCAGTTCTCTAAGGGGTGTCAGTTTCTCTGGTCCTATTTTGCTCTAATCCACTTTGCTTTCACAGTTTCTCTCTCCATTCCGTCACATCAGCCGCATTTCTATATTGGTATCAGTGGATAGGACAAGCAAGATGCAGTATAAAAGTATAGAGAATTGTCATCAGAGAATTTGAAGTAGGGGTGGAATTTAGAGAAAGTCACTTATATAAAATTACAAATAAGGGTCTTTTGGATATTAGATCCTTAAGTGGGCTAGTTCATGACATAACCTTATCCTTTTGTTACTTTTTTTCCAGAGTCTTTATCAAACAAACCATGGAAGGAAGCATTACCAATTGCCCATTATTATGTTAATCCTGTGTTATTACACTGGTAGAAAAAAACAAAAAAAAATTCTTTTTTATAAATGTTTACATTACAATTGCTTTACACACAATGTAGTTCCCATTATATTCTCTGCAGTGTGAATACCAAAAACTGCAGAGAAGGTGTTTTCAGAGGCAGCACAGGTAGAAAATTCTCTACCAACTTTGTTTAAATTCACCAAGTGACTCTTGAAAACACATTTGTTATCTTTCACAATAACTCAGACAGGAAGAACAAATTGATTGACAAATAGCTTCTTGATAGAAAACCAATAATTTTCGAACGCACAGATTGTTGTTCGGCTTCAATTACGTTACATTTAAGGAGTGTAATACCAGGTCGCACACCACATAATTTTTGCAATGACAGTCAGTCATATGTGGGCAAAGAAATTGGAAACTTCATGCCATCGCCCAGGCTTTGAATAAACACCCAGACTCTCTCATCATTGTTCTTTGGGATTTTAACTGAATAAACCTCTCGAACTAAAATACAAACACCATTTAAAGTGTTCCACCAGAGACACAAACACTGTGTACCAGTTAGACGGTCTTATAAGAAGCGTAGATAATTTTTATAAGCTATTAATATTTTAAGAATGCTCAGTTTTAGTTTAGTTTTTTAGTTTTAGCACTAGTTTTAGTTTTTAGTTTCTTTGGTTAATTTTTAGGTGCAGCTCAAAAAGGTTGGAGTAGTGTATTTATAAAATTATGTATAGATGTATTAGGTAATAAAGACTCAACACAAGGTACCATTTAAAAAAAAAATTCAATTACTGTTGAACAACAAACAGTCCACAAGATAGCAGCTTTAAGAGCACACCGTGTGCAACACAGCAGCTGCTAAAAATACTGCATAGACTAAGGACACGTGAACACAATAATAATAACTAATATAATACTATGCAATATAATGTAAACTTAATCTCAACCACATAGTTGTATGGATGTGTCAGTCTTAATTAACATATTTACCAACACATCCTCCCACTTGCAGTGATCCTGTGTATTAATTGGCCAGCAGCTTGGTTGATGGTGAAAGCACCTCATTATGGTTGTTTTTTTTACCACATGGGGCAGCTGCTCAGAGAGGCGAGCTTGTCAAGGTACTAGCATTTAGCCCTCTTGTGCATACTTTTCAAATGGACATTGAGATTTGTGTTTTTTTTTTAAAGTATTCCACATATTTTATCACCTGTTTCTACTACAATACTTTTTTTTTCTATCTCTCTCGCAGTCAAACTCAAAGAAATCCCATATAAGACTCTGGCGCTTTCTTCCAATTCCTTTTGCGTCATTTTGCGGGCTAGCGTGGTGAGCAAAAATGTAATTTATGAAGTGCTGCCAGAGACTATGGGGTGTCAACAGCTGACCTACACTGCTCATGTGCAAAACAATCCATCTCACATCAGTTCAACAGGCTCTGTTTTAGTCAACTATAATAACAGACCAAGACCATTGCAATAACAACAAGCCATGGTTCACTTAACATCTGAGGAAGCTGCGTCTGACCAAAGAAAAGGCTGATGGTGGTGGGGATCGGGCACCTGTAAAAGCAGGCCAGGAAAAAAAACAGACCAAGAAGATCAGGGCAGCTAAGAGAAGCTGCAGCGAGAAGCTGAAAAAAACAGCTAATGACCCAGCAGCAGTTTGTAGGAACCTGAACAACATCACAGAGGCCCCTCCCCTCAAGCTATGATTACCCCTCCTAACTTGGTGACGTCAACAGCTTCTTCTGCAGATTTGAAAAACAGCCATTCACACCTCCAACCCATTCACCCACATCCCACTCCCACACAAAAATAACTGTATCCCCACCAGCAACTCTACAACCCCTTTTTCTCTGAACCCCAGGCCCCCTAAAGATCACTGAGGAAGATGTAAATAGGCTCTTTCAGCAACAGAAGACCAGATAACTCCAGGATCTGATATTTCCCCCTTCTGCCTGAAAGCCTATACTAGCAAACTGGTCCTCATCTTCACTCAGGTCTTCAACGAGACTGGAGCTGTGTGAGGTTGCCTTACTGCTTCAAGCTTTCCACCAATAATCACACCATCACATGATTAAATGACTGGTGAATTAACTGGCCCTATCAGACGTTCTCCTGTTCATCAGAACGGTTCACCTAAGAGGTGATGTGTGGGCAGAGAAAACAATTCAGGCACTGTTTTTGGCAGCTTTGTTTTTCCCCTTTCTTTAGCCCTTGGTTAGATTGTTGAAGGTCTAGCCTCAGCTTAGAGGTGGGATTGACAGGAGTCTATAAAGCCAGCTGCTGCATAGGGTCTCTCTTACCTCTCTCTCTGGGAGGCTGCTTGCCAACATGGGTAATATTTTTGTTACAGGCAACTTTTACATCCTATTGCACATACCTTCACCATCATCTATGCTGGACATTTTCTCCAGGGATGTGCACCATTACTCGTCTCACATTTAGCTTTCTTTGTTAAATAAACTAATTGCCCAAGCTAAGTTTTGTTTGTGGAGTCCCTTGTCTTTGTTGCCCATTTAGAGCCAAGTTGGTAATAACTGTTTATTTCTAATAAACGTACTTTTTGACTGATAGAGTGTCACTTTACTCCTGAAACATATGCTTGTTCGGTTTTATTGGTGTTTTCCCTTCATCTCATCGCACCGACCTGCATACAATATGTCCGCGTAGTCTTTATAAACATGCTAAATTGTGTCTCCGTTACCTCAGCTGCTAATGCTAAGGCTCTGCAAATAATAAAACATTAGCCATCATTAGTTCTGCTGTGTTTACTACACAGCTTGTTGTGTTCATGCTGTGATTGGCAGTAGAATGCTGCCCGTGCTCATATACACATTATTATTATTTTTGGTGCTTAAAAGTACATGTGGGACTTAGGGGGGTTGCTTAGTGGTATCACGGCCGCTGTTTTCTTTGTTGTTAGGCTGAGGCGCTAATTCCAGATGTGACATCATCACGCCTTCTGTCAAACTGGCCAAATTGTGAGTCTATATCCGTTTTGTCTTGGTCTACAACCCTGCAGCATATTCCTGTGCAGAGCTTAAGTGATAGATTTATTTGAGACTACAACTCCTGACTTGGTTGAGTCATTCATTAGTGTCTTTGCAGTTGTTTTGGGGGCCTAAGAGGCGTCTCTCGCTTGTTTTTCTTCCAAAGTCTTTGAAATCTTTTCTTTCCTTCCTCTGCCAGAATTGTTATGTACTGTATGTCTCTCTTTGAATTCCCTGATGATACTTCTTACTACAGTTCTTGACACTTGGAATCGCTGAAATAACTTTGCTTATCCTTCTCCTGCAAATCTTTTTCTCATGTCTTAACTGATATCTTTTGCTTTTGGCATGATGATTTTTCAATTCAAAATTCAAAATTACTGAAGTTCTCCTACATCTAAAATTGGGAGACAACCCTCAGTTTTAAATCTATTTTACATACTTGAGCAATACAAAATAAAAACACATCATTGTATAGCAGTGGTTTGTGCCTGTTTAAGAACATGCATTCTTAATAATTTCAAACCTGGAAGCTTTTGTTCTTTTGGTATTAATTTTGTACATAGGGGATTCATACATAGGGAATTGATTAAGTATCCTCTTAACTGAACCTAGCAGGTTTGTGAGGTTATTGTAGATTGGTTTGTATGTAACAATGTGTCTACCTATGGCTAGCTGTAGAGCTTCTGTTTGGAAAACAAAGCAATACCTGTCTCTAAAAAATGGTAAGGCTTATGTTTGTATGTCAAATATATGTAAACAAGAATATTTAGCAAACTAACCATTTAGCCAAAACTAAAACATACCAGGATCAGAAGTATTATTTTTCTGTAGTTTGACTTGTGGCATTAAAATAACCTCACACACTTCAAACTCAAGATCTTCACACATCATGTTATAAGAACTGTAGGGAAAATGTACGAAAATGTAAAATGCTATATAAAATATGCAAACTTGCTTATAACATTTCTCACTCCAGGCTGTGACAAGCTTTGGGCCACTGCAGCTTTTTATACAATGACCCCTTTAGAGCAGCCAGTTTTTGACTCTTCCAGTGCATCGTTGGTTTTCCTTGAATGTCTGTTGGTATGGTGGGTTTGAATTGCCAGCAATCCCTAAATCTTTGGTTTTCCCAGAAGGCATTGCAGCTGCAACACATGCATTTAAGTCCACACGAAATACTAGAAAGTATGCGGGCTGGTGGAGTTAGAGGTTTAAGTTCAGTGGCATCCCATTTTTACTGTGGGCTTGCTGTAAACTGTGCTTTCAATGTAAAATCACTGAATCAAAAATTTATAAAAAGGTTGATGAATGTAAATTAAATATTGCCCCCAAAAATGGAGTGGTTCACACACATTTTTCATGTCACAAATCCATTCTTTTCCAGACTGACATTTCCATAGTTATCAGTCTATTTAGCCCATTTAAAAACTATAAACAGAAGTTCACTATGATGTTATGGGTGATATTTCTACATTGGTCAGGGTGTAATTATTGAACCTCCACAGCACCAACGAGATTCAGCACCCGTTCTGGTTCCCAAACATGATTTCAAACCGGTGTCGCGTGTTTCCACCCAAAAAATAAGGTTCCTGGGCGCAGACTATGGTTCAGCTCAGGCACTGCAGAACACTTGGTTTATCTGCATGAATGGCAATATCACCCATGGGTGGGTTAAAATGAGATGATAGAAACAACAAGTGTGGCGGCATATTAATATTTTCTGCATTACCTGAACTGTTGGATGCTCTCTTTTTGCATTAAAGGAACATACACAGGTCATCAAGCTCCACTGTCTTGCTATTACACTTTCTTTCTGCAGTGTATAACAAGAAGGGAAAGCGCATGCTGTTGATGACACATGCTTGGTTGCCAAAACTGGTAGAAACGTGCATTGGTTGTCAATACAACACCAATGTTTCAATGCATGTGAACTAAACTGGCTTAAGAACGAGAGTTATTTTGGTGGAAAAAATGCCTTTTATGGATGGATGGATGGATGGCTGGATGGATGGATGGATGGATGGATGGATGGAAAATTTAGGCAAAATGATAGGGAATAAAATGTTGAAGTGCAACTATTTTAACATACCATATTTTCCATACATGCCGAGACCTAATATTTATTTCAGTTTTCATGCTTTTCCAGACTGCATAGGAACCATGAGGTGGGAGCCATGTGGCAATGGATGGTGCTCTGTGTAGATGAAAGTTGTTTACTTTAAGTGAACAATGTAACTGGAAATATGGCGTAGTGTGAAATCTTCAAAATTATAAGCATTTGTACTGCCAAAAAAATAAATGTTTTCCAGACTAAGCACGCAGGCACAAAATGGTAGGTACAAGTAATTAGTAACAGAAAGTAGGTCATGATGAAACAACAATGCCTGGGATTGGTGAGGGGGAAACTAATCTGCACAATACTAAAGCAACCCAGAGCTGATGTAAAGCTGTGGGTAGATATAAAAACTGGGGGATATCTAATCTGAGATCTGTCTGAGGTGTCTGAGCAAGTGGCCACTGTCTGTAAATACAAACAAGTTATTTATCGACTGAAACCTGGAATGTCCCGCAGCGTATTTTCCTATTTACTCAGGCTATTTTTTTGTGAGGGTTTTAACTGTGGATTCCAAAACAGACCTCTTATATCAGCAAACACTCAGTACTAAGTTGTCCCACTTCAGCCGTGTCGACCGAGATCTTGTTCATTCTGTCACAGCAATTGCACTTCAAAACTTATATTGAGTCACTACAAACTCAACTGTAGTACATTTTAAAGGAATTTGCCATGATTTGGAGGGTTTTGAGATTTAGATTTTCTTCTTCCATGCAGTTTCAATCATGTTTTGCTTCTGTTCTCAGCCGCCATAAGCAGTTTTATTCGGTCTACCTGCTTCATGCCTATCAGCTTCACTGTTTTCACTTGTGCCATTTTCTATATTTACTCTTCCATTCTGTTTACTCCTCAGGGGAGAATTCTGTTTGCCATGCCAAGCAAAGCCTGTCCATGTCCTAGACTGATTCTGCCCCTTCAAGACCGGCTGTTCGTTTTTTCATTGCTATTCATTATTAAACTTGTTTCAACTCACCGTTTAACTGCTGCTTGCCTGTCTGCATTCTGCATCCATTTGAAGAGCCATTCCATGAGAGTATTTTACCAATGGATACTTTAATGTTTATGTCTTTTGAGGCAAGAGGAGAGGAGAGAGAGCTTCAGTTAGGATTCAAACTGTGTTTTAGTCATTAACGTGATCGTTTGATACTGTTTACACTGTGAAACTGTGTTATAATTACTTCAGTTCAGAAGAATTTTGTAACATCCACATATATTTAGGAAACAAAGCCTGAGCTATTTTTCCCAAACATAAACTACACACATGTAGCATCACCCTCTCTTAATGATGTGTTTATGATCCACAGGACTTGTGGTGTTTTTAATTGTGCATCAGCAGCTCTAGACAGACATTTTAAAATCTCTTAAAGTTAACAGAAATTATGAGCTGTGTATATATACATGTATATGTATATATGTGAACTGTATATACATGTAAATATATATATATAACTTTATTAATATTTAATAATATTTTACTAAATAAGAAAATATTATATGTATCAATTGATAAATTAATTATAAATAAAACCAAAAGATATATATATATATATATATATATATATATATATATATATATATAGTCAGTCAGTCAGTCAGTTATTTTCTACCACTTATTCCATAGTGGGTCACGGGGGGGCTGGTGCCTATCTCCAGCAGTCTATGGGCGAGAGGCAGGGTACACCCTGGACAGGTCGCCAGTCCATCGCAGGGCAACACACATACAACCATTCACACACTCATTCATACACCTAAGGGCAATTTTGAGAGACCAATTAACCTGACAGGCATGTATTTGGACTGTGGGAGGAAGCCGGAGAACCCGGTGAGTACCCACTATATATATATATATATATATATATATATATATATATACTCGTACTCGTCGTCTTCCGCTTATCCGGGACCGGGTCGCGGGGGCAGCAGACTCAACAGAGACGCCCAGAGGTCCCTCTCGCCGGACACCTCCTCCAGTTCCTCCAAGGGGAGCCCAAGGCGTTCCCAGGCCAGCTGAGAGACATAGTCCCTCCAGCGTGTCATGGGCCGTCCCCTGGGCCTCCTCCCAGTGGGACGTGCCTGGAACACCTCCCGAGGAAGGCGTCCAGGAGGCATCCGGTATAGATGCCCGAGCCACCTCAACTGGCTCCTCTCGATGTGGAGGAGCAGCGGCTCTACTCCAAGTCCCTTCCGGATGGCCAAGCTCCTCACCCTATCCCTAAGGGAGTGCCCGGCCACCCTACGGAGGAAGCTCATTTCAGCCGCTTGTATCCGGAATCTCGTTCTTTCGGTCATGACCCAAAGTTCATGGCCATAGGTGAGGGTAGGAACGTAGACCGACCAGTAAATTGAGAGCTTTGCTTTTCGGCTCAGCTCTCTCTTCACCACAACGGACTGGCACAGCGCCCCCATTACTGTGGCAGCCGCACCGATCCGTCTGTCGATCTCCCGCTCCATTCTTCCCTCACTCGTGAACAAGACCCCGAGATACTTAAACTCCTCCACTTGAGGCAGGAACTCCCCTCCAACCTGAAGAGGACAAGTCACCCTTTTCCGGTCGAGTACCATGGCCTCGAACTTGGAGGAGCTGATCCTCATCCCAGCCGCTTCACACTCGGCTGCGAACCGCCACAGCGCATATATACAGGGGTTAGACAATGACATGGAAACACCTGTCATTTTAGTGTGGGAGGTTTCATGGCTAAATTGGACCAGCCTGGTAGCCAGTCTTCATTGATTGCACATTGCACCAGTAAGAGCAGTGTGAAGGTTCAATTAGCAGGGTAAGAGCACAGTTTTGCTCAAAATATTGAAATGCACACAACATTATGAGTGACATACCAGAGTTCAAAAGAGGACAAATTGTTGGTGCACGTCTTGCTGGCGCATCTGTGACCAAGACAGCAAGTCTTTGTGATGTATCAAGAGCCACGGTATCCAGGGTAATGTCAGCATACCACCAAGAAGGACGAACCACATCCAACAAGATTAACTGTGGACGCAAGAGGAAGCTGTCTGAAAGGGATGTTCAGGTGCTAACCCGGATTGTATCCAAAAAACATAAAACCACGGCTGCCCAAATCACTGCAGAATTAAATGTGCACCTCAACTCTCCTGTTTCCACCAGAACTGTCCGTCGGGAGCTCCACAGGGTCAATATACACGGCCGGGCTGCTATAGCCAAACCTTTGGTCACTCATGCCAATGCCAAACGTCGGTTTCAATGGTGCAAGGAGCGCAAATCTTGGGCTGTGGACATTGTGAAACAAGTATTGTACTCTGATGAGTCCACCTTTACTGTTTTCCCCACATCCAGGAGAGTTACGGTGTGGAGAAGCCCCAAAGAAGCATACCACCCAGACTGAGTGACGCATGGGGGGCATTCCCTTGGTCCAATACTTGTGCTAGATGGGCGCGTCACTGCCAAGGACTACTGAACCATTCTTGAGGACCATGTGCATCCAACGGTTCAAACATTGTATCCTGAAGGCGGTGCCATGTATCAGGATGACAATGCACCAATACACACAGCAAGATTGGTGAAAGATTGGTTTGATGAACATGAAAGGGAAGTTGAACATCTCCCATGGCCTGCACAGTCACCAGATCTAAATATTATTGAGCCACTTTGGGGTGTTTTGGAGGAGCAAGTCAGGAAACGTTTTCCTCCACCAGTATCATGTAGTGTCCTGGCCACTAACCTGCAAGAAGAATGGCTTAAAATTCCTCTGACCACTGTGCAGGACTTGTATATGTCATTCCCAAGACGAATTGATGCTGTATTGACCGCAAAAGGAGACCTTACACCATACTAATAAATTATTGTGGTCTAAAACCAGGTGTTTCAGTTTCATTGTCCAACCCCTGTATATATATATGTCTATATATATATATAGACATATATATATATATATATATATATATATATATATATATAGTGTTTATGGACTTTATGGACAGAGACATGTCAGTCTTACAGCATGTCAGTCTTACAGCCCTATATATATATATATATATATATATATATATATATATATATATATATATATATATATATATATATGTATATATATATATATATATATATATATATATATATTGTGTTTATGCACTTTATGGACAGAGACATGTCAGTCTTACAGCCCTCGGAGGAAGTTTGAAATGAACCGCAAATAGTATTAAAGAGATAATATATTTTTATTTTTTAACATTTGTAATGGTCCATCCATTGAGCAGAACTAATTAGAACCCTTTTAAATGTCAGAACCATCAGCATGATGCTGTAATTAAAAAACAGAACAAACCTTTATGAGTGTTCTAATGAAATGGCCTAGTAATTATCTTCACCTCAAAACAGGCTTTGTTCCTTCAGGAAAAGCATGCTTTCATTTGTTCAATTAACTATGTTGGACTCACCATCTCTGCCTAATGTTTAATGGAAGTTTGATGCATTAATTGTGAATATTTGTTGACATGTTTTTGGATCATGTCATTGTATCTCTTTTTTTCTTCAACTGCTGTTTGTTTGCTTGAATGATCATTGAGCCTTCCCTAAAATCTTTTTAGTTTAGACAGTTTTTCTTCTTAATGAGATTTTTGATTAGATAAAAGGTTTATGCTTTTTAATGTTACAGTGGCTATGTTTTCTTTTATTGTTTTATCCTTTTGCGGTTTTCCATACACATTAAAATATACTGTATCACTTCCTATTTTAAAATAAATTTAGTTCAACATACTTAACCACAGAGAACACCACTGATGAACTCTACAGAGGAAACTGAGCGAGCAAAAATAAGATATTTTCAGTGCGTGAGCAAATTATGCAAAGGGTACTGAGTAAAGTTCCCTCCAGAGTGGAAACGAACACGTTAGATGCATTACTTGCATGCCCAAGAGAACATCTATTTTTAATCAATCGTATGTCTTAAGAAGTGAGGTGGGCAGTGGTTAGAACTGTGACCTTGCAGTAAGAAAATTCAAACCCCAGCTGGAGGCTTCTGCGGTGATAAATGTAGAGTTTTCTTGTTCTTTGGAGTAGTTTTTTTTTTTTTTACTAGTTTTAATACTGTTTAGTACTGTTGACATCTTGATAAAGCAGGATCTTAAAGAGCAGTTTAATTATTTACATTAATTACAATTACAGTACATAGGAAAAATATTTAAAACAAGCAATGAAGTTGTGTAGAAATTTAAAGCAGGGTTAGGTTATAATACAATATCCCAGGTTCTAAGCATCTCACACATCTCTGTTCAATCCATCAAATGAGAAATAAAAGAGTATGGCACAACTGTAAACCTACCAAGACATGGCTGCCCACCTAAACAAAGCCTCAGGAAGGAGAGTGTTAAGTAGTCAACAAGCCCATAGTAACTGGAGGAGTGGCAGAGATCCACAGCTCAGGTGGGACAATCCATTGGCAGGTCTATCTTAAGACGTGGGTTCCACAAATATTGCCTTAATGGAAGACTCGCCAGCTTGTTGAACTGTATAATGGTTTCCTGCCAGCAGGACCACATCCCTAAACATACAGCCAGATCTACATTGGAATGGTTTAGATCAAAGCAAATTCATGTGTTAAAACTGTCATAATTCAAAGGTGTTGAATTTTTATTGAATTTTCTGTATAAATTAAAAAAAATTATTTGCTGTTTATTATGTTCTTTGGGTGTAGCTTAAGTTATGTCCTTATACTAATTATTGTTAGTGGCTTTCCTTATTAGTTCATTATTTTGTGTTTTAGTGTTCTTTGAACATCTAGAGTAATTTTGCTGTTAGATTTCTGTTTGATACTTCCCTGGGTTTCATGTTCATTCATGTTAATTAGCCTCCCCGCTTCATCTGCTCTGCCTTCCCTCTGCCTTAGCTGCATCTCCTTCCCTCTGATTAGCTCATCTGGTTTCTCTGTCCCTGCCTCAGTATAAATATTCACAGGTTCTCTTTCGCTACATTTACACTGCAGGTCTTTCCAATTTTTTGCTGAAATCCTATTTTTCTTGCTTAGTCGTTTAGACTACTAATTAAATGCGACTGCTGTCAGAGTTCTTGCAAAGAAATCAAATTTGGGTCGCATTTGCCTGCATTGCGAACATAGCCTTAGTTCAATGAATTCTTCAGGTTCCACTGTCCTCTGCCAAGATCCTCGTCTTTCTGCCTTTTTTTTGCCTTCCATGCCCAGTCCAGTTCCTGAGTTTCATGTCTGATCACCTTTGTCGAGTCCATTTTTGTAAGTCTTCTTTTTATTATTAAAGCATTCCTCTTTACCTCAGTTTTGCTCTACACTTGAGTCTTTTTATACTAAAACATGACAAGAATTGCCTATTCAAAGTCAAAGATTTGGGAATCTTTGCAAAGATTTGAAAATTTACGTTTAAAGAAACTCTGCACGTAAGCTGACTATATTATTAAAATAGGGAAATGTTTTCAGCTTTCCACATGTGGAGACGTGGAGTTGTACTTGCAATAAAAGGTGATTCTATAAGATATTAATCAGAAAACTGAATACATATGCACAACAATTCTGTTTGCAAAGTAACAGAATGTGGAAAATTCCAAAAGCTATGAATATTTGATAAATTTTGCTGTTTATATCTGGATGATACTTATCAACTAAACACTGTTTTTACAGTTCCTGAGTCACCAATCATTTCTCTCAACTTTTGTCAAATGGGTAGTTTTGAACCAGTTTTGGTTGTGTGGATAACTAACTATAAGACGGTGTTGTCATTTATTATAATGATAGCTGAAAATCAGAAGTACACTGTTACTGTAATTTACATTGCATTCCAGAAGGTTTTCAACAGGATTCTAGCCAACCGTGCCCATCTCTGCAAGACCAGTACTAAACAAGACGTCAGTAGGGGAATTATGTGATTTCCATAGAGCTGCTAAAAAACCTACACAAAAAGTGCTTGGCAGATAGCTCTTTAGGATGCACAAAGTACAAAAAAAACTTTTTAGCCTCTAAGTTTCGAGTAAAGCATGGAAAAAGAAAACACGCATGAATTTCAACTATGTGATCACTCGTCTCCAGCCTTTTTAACCACATCTGAAGGCCATGTTCAGAACATACTGTCAGGGAAGAGCAAATATTTAAACCTTTCAAAGTGTTACTTTATGTCACTATTTTGTAATCTAAAGAGCGTAACAGAGATTTCAGTTCTTTTTAGCAATGCTTGCATTCTGGTGCATGGAAACTCTAAATACTTTGTTTGTGATCTTTCATGTTCACAAAAGTCAAGGCTTTTTATGTTCAATAAATACTGGATTTTAATTAACTGCAGCTGGAGGGAATGTCTTTCACCATCTCTTAAGATAAACTTGTTTTTCTATCCTATACAAAAAAAAGGTAACAATCATCTTAATCTTGTTCTTTTAATGCCTGAGTGAAAAGCTGGCCTTGACATTGTTAGAATGATATAGCTATTTCTTGAGCAGGAATTCATTTACAACACCAACAAAGGTTTTGCTCTTCTTCTCTTAAACAGTTTACTGCTTGGCACTGTCCGATCTCTGTGCACCGAAACTTTCTGCACCTTAAAGTAGTGAAAAGCCTTTATGTCAGCATGTTATGTCCTCATGCTAACAGTAGTTACAACATTAAGAACATCATTCAGCAGTTTGCCTCAAGGGATTACTTCTACAGCACACATAGAAATCCGTTTAAGTTCTGCCTGTCGCTTTGATCCATTCTACCAGTCTAACAGATCAAGTAGACAGGTGGGCAAGAAATGAATGCATTGTTAGCGCTGTCCATCTGTAGTCAGTGACAGCTTTCCAACTGCAGCAGTACCATTTAGGTTTCTCTGTCCTTCCAATATTCTTTTTTCATAGAGGGACAGTATGTATACAGTAACTGTGTACATATATATATGTATACATATATACATATCAACGAAATAACGAAAACTAGAAGTAAAAAAACATTTTCGTGAACCGAAATATAAATGAAAACGAGACTTTGCAAGAAAACAAAATCAGAAACTGTAATGAGTGTTCACAAAATTAACTAAAATTAACTGAATTTATAGAGATAATGTGCTTAGTTTTTGTTTGTGTGTTTCATGCACAAGTATGCAGTCTAGTTTCGGGTTGTTGTTGTTTTTTTTCTTGCTGTGCCACATTATGCCCGCAGATGGCGGGTACGTCAGTCAAGTCATCTGATGGGTCAGTCCACACCTAGCATCATGTCAGCAAAACTTGGGATAAAGCGCCAGAGTCCAAATTGGGAGTACTTTGAATATGATTGCGTTTCAGATAAAACCAAATGTCTTGTAGTGTAGGGTGACCAGACTTCCCCGATTTAGACGACCTGTCCCCGGCTAAAGCTGTCCCTGGAAATGTCCCTGATTTTAGAGTTTTGTGAATGAGAAATGTTGTGTGTAGACTTACAACGGTAGCCAGGGGTAGTAAGCGCGAGTGAGCATGTTGCGAGCAACAACAGCTGTTACCGTAGCTGGTCGTGGTGCTGTTAACGTTACAGACACAGTAGAAGACTGGGACTGGACTGATCCTGGCCGTGATGAAGGTTTGTTTTGTGGTAGGAAACGTTATTAGTGTTGTTAACATTCAAAAAAATGGGAAAAAACCCCAAATGGCTTGGATGTGTTTTTTTTTTTACTAAAGGTGAGGACACACATGCAAATAAACCAAGTGTTTATGAAAGAACAGAACAGCAAATATGAAGACAAGAGCACAACTCCTTGATTTTGGAATGTGGAGCTACAGTGTCAACAAGGATTCGTCCAAAGTAAGATGTTTTAGAATCGATTGGTAACCTTTATTTTATATTTCCTGAATTAGTTCTTAGTTGTTTTGCTAATTTATTATAGTGATTTGTGAACTCCAAGGGGTGTTATCCACTCAGTTTGGACATATGAAAGTTACTGAAAGGAGTCAGTAACAAGGAAGGGAATGAGGCAAGAACTGCATGAACTGAGAATGATGAGAAGAGAGAGAGAATCACCTGGTTAAATGTGCATTCCTTCTGTTGTATGAGCCTGTAGCTCCAAGTAAAAATAGTGTTTTTTTCTTTTTGCTAAATATGGCAATTTTGGTATTTCATCAGCTGAGGAAAATAGTTACATAATAAAAGAAAAGTTAATATTTAAAGGAGTATCCTATTTTCTAAAAATATTCAACTACTAAAGGTAACAAAAAAATCCCATTTGTTAAATTGTAATTTTTCAGTATGTTATACGCTCTAATGATTTTGGAGAGGATTGTGATTATATTATGTCTCTTTTAGAATAGTGAACATCTGACAGAAGAGGAGAGAGGAGGAAAATAGAAAGACTGATAGAAAGAAGAGTAAAACTAAGAGCAGGGAAAGAGCAGATGAGTGTTAGAAAAAGGAGGAGAGTAAAGAAGACAGACATTACTACTGCTATTTATTTGTTTTATTACTCTTAGGAAATGCTAACAACAATGTGGATAGACTTTCATGCTATTACACTTGATTTTTATAGTTTAATTATGAATATTATAAATTATAAATATTTTTAAAATAAATGAAACTGTAACTGCACCAATTTTTTCATTATATCTTGATCTTCTTGATCTTTTAATCTCTGAGCTGGAAATGTCCCCAGATTTGATTTCAGAAAAAAGACTAAAACTATAACTAAAACTAATAAAAACTAAACTAAAACTAAGCATTTTCAAAAAACAAAAACTAAACTAAACTACCAAACAAATGCTCAAAACTATATAAAGTAAAAACTAATGAAAATTGCAAAACTATCAAAACATATATATATATATATCTATATATATATATATATATATATATATGATTAATATTTAAATAATAAAACAATGTATTAATTGATTAATTAATTATAAATAAGACAAAATTCATGCATGAATAAAGGTGTTAATAAATACATTAAATTGTCTGTGTGTCTGCAATGGTAGGTAAAATGTGGCCCATTTGTTTTTTTCTTTATATTCTCTTTATATTTTCTCCAGAGGTGTATAAAGTACTCAAAAAAAAAAAAAAAAAACTAAGTAAAAGTAAAAATACCCTAACAGAAAATTACTTTGGTAAAAGAAAAAGTCACTGACAAGAAAAGTGCTTAAGCAAAAGTCAGAAAATTGTTCACAATAACTGGGAAAGTAAAAGTAAGTATTCTTGTACATAAAAAGAAGCAAGACAAACTATTTACTTTACTTGACTTGGGTAAAAACAATGAAATAGAATTTGTGGAAAACCCAAATTTATCCCTAAAAAACATGGTATTCAAACAGTACTGTCCATAAAAACTCAAAATAACACAAAAGCCATCATGTAGAATGGCATGCATCCACAACTGTGCTGTCTGCCTGAGAAATCTAAAAGTGCCTCCTGTAAGAATCCAACGAAATGTGCCCACTCTGTCATTGAGAAAAAAAAACATACCTACTAATCCACCTAATTATCACGAGAATGCAGTTCTTCATCTCTTGTTCACATGCTGATTCCACATAAACAAATCCTTTCATGATAATTCCGGTCATATTTTAATTTGTGGCGAGTAACAATTTGTCTAATTTTTAAGTAAAGAAGTAAAAGATGAGTAAAAAATGAGTTAAATACTGTAACGAAGTAATTGTACTTAGTTCCTATACACCTCTGGTTTTCTCTCAGCTGCCTTGTCCAGTCCAGCCTCTCCCCTCACCGAGGTGATCAAATTTAGCCAAGCCGACTGCAGTTGTTGAAGAAGTCACTTCGTGTGAAAATCGACAAACCAAAGAAATGTAAGGCAGGGCGCAGAGCAGGCACGAGAAAAGAGTCTCAAAAGCCTAGAAGTGGATGCTGCAAAATGTGCAAAAATTACCCAAATGTATGGCGCCATGCTTGCACAGGCTGTTGGAGCTCTTGCTACCTTTGAAGACTGCGGTCAAGCCAGCCTCCAGTTTAAGACTGAGGAGGAGATGGGAGATAGGAGACTAGATACAGCAGGGCCGTTAGCTACTACCAGTCCGATAAGATGTAGTTGAAAATGTTAGAACTAGCACAATGAATAAAGCATGAAAAACACAATTTTTCGTCTCCTAATGTGAAATCTGACTGTTATTTGGTAAAACCGCTACTCAAGTACTGAGTAACTGTTTGATCATAAGATCTGATTTAGTATTTATGATTATGTAATCGGTCAGTCAGTCATTTTCTATACTGCTTCTTCCATAGTGGGTTGCGGGGAAGCTGGTGCCTATTTCCAGCAGTCTATGGGCGGGAGGCAGGATATACCCTGAACAGGTCGCCAGTCCATCGCAGGGCAACACAGAGACACACAGAACAAACAACCACGCACACACTCATTCATACACCTAAGGGCAATTTACAGAGACCAATTAACCTGACAGGCATTTTTTTGGACGGTGGGAGGAAGCCGAAGTTCCTGGAGAGAACCCACGCATGCACGGGGAGAACATGCAAACTCCATGCAGAAAGACCTCGGAAGTCGAAACCAGGACTTTCTTGCTGCAAGGCAACAGTGCTGCCAACTGCGCCACCGTGTAGCCCAATTATATAATCAGACAGACTAAAATACAAAGTTATTTGCAAATTCTGGTATTTTAAAGACTGAAATGGAGTTTTGATGAAAATTCAATCTGGAAGACTCACCTCCACCACCGGCTCTGTATTGGGACTCCATCTCCGCTCCAACCAATCAGCGTCAAGTCTGCATTCCCCTCAGCCAATCACCCTTCATGGCTTCACTTTTAAGGACCTCCAACCATGGATCTCCCTGCTCTCCCGCCGAGCTTCGACCCTCCACCACCCCATCGCCACCATCTAGCTTCCTAGCTCCTTCCAACTCCCTTATTATCGGGCCTCCACTCCATCACCAGTATCAGATCCCGGGGGGAAAGACATCTCTAATCTTAATCCTAAATCATTCATTCAAGCTCATGTCTTCCTCCGGGGTCCGAGCGCCAAAGAAATAAACATCTGCTATTTAACTTCTCTAATCAGCATCTTTGTGTTTTTATTGTGAGTCTTTACAGGATTGAAATAAAAAAATATCTGAATGAATAAAAGGATTTCAAAATAACAAATTCAGGGAATTGGTAATATATACATTGCTCAAAAAAATAAAGGGAACACTTAAACAACACAATATAACTCCAAGTAAATCAAACTTCTGTGAAATCAAACTGTCCACTTAGGAAGCAACACTGATTGACAATTAATTTCACAGCTGTTGTGCAAATTGAATAGACAACAGGGGGAAATCTTTGGCGATTAGCAAGACACACTCAATAAAGGAGTGGTTCTGCAGGTGGGGACCACAGACCATGTGCTCGCCAGAGGCAGCCTGACTGCCATTAGGTACCAAGATGAGATCCTCAGACCCCTTGTGAGACCATATGCTGCTGCTGTTGGCCCTGGGTTCCTCCTAATGCAGGACAATGCTAGACCTCATGTGGCTGGAGTGTGTCAGCAGTTACTGCAAGATGAAGACAATGAAGCTATGGACTGGCCCGCCCGTTCCCCAGACCTGACTCCGATTGAGCACATCTGGGACATCATGTCTCGCTCCATCCACCAATGTCACGTTGCACCACAGACTGTCCAGGAGTTGGCGGATGCTTTTGTCCAGGTCTGGGAGGAGATCCCACAGGAGACCATCCACCGTCTCATCAGGAGCATGCCCAGGCGTTGTAGGGAGGTCATACAGGCACGTGGAGGCCACACACAATACTGAGCCTCATTTTGACTTGTTTTAAGGACATTACATCAAAGTTGGATCAGCCTGTAGTGTGTTTTTCCACTTTAATTTTGTGTGTGACTCCAAATCCAGGCCTCCATTGGTTAATAAATCTGATTCCCATTGATGATTGTTTTGTGATTTTGTTGTCAGCACATTCAACTTTGTACAGAACAAAGTATTCAATGAGAATATTTCATTCATTCAGATCTAGGATGTGTTATTTGAATGTTCCCTTTATTTTTTTGAGCAGTGTACATTCCTGATCGAAATGTGAAGACCAGTTAAAAATTTCATCATTTAGCACAGTTTGTCCACATGAACTTCAACAAAGAACTCAGGTGCTGTCTAATATATCGTATGCTGACAGGTGCCTCTGTAAAAAGATAATCAATCTTCTTTATCTCACCTGTTAGTGATTTTAAAGTTGTGGATAATAAATCAATGCAAACTGTTTATTCAGTCTTCTGTTCACTGAATGACTCACACAAAAGGTGCCGGTTTTATATATTATGCTTTTTTAAACTGTCAACTTTCTGTCCTCAATTTGTTTTCCATCAGATTTGTACAAAATGAAGTGGAATTTCTAGTTAAAGCAGATACTTTTATAGCAACTGGAGAGAAATCTCAGTAATGCAGCTCATGCTTTATTTGTCCATGATTGTAGATTTATAACATTCATTATGTCTCCACTCAACATTTCTGCTGAACAGGTAGAGTGATGCATCAACTTTTGCAGTTGTCGCCAGTTTTCACTGCTGCCTCTTTTTAGCTGGTTTTTGGCAGTTTTGTCACAAGCTTCAGAAAGTTGTCTTTTTATTGCAGTATTCAGCATTCAGTGAAGAGCCTTGGGCTCTAACAGACAGTATATAGAGTTCTGGAATGCTGTCAACAACCATCGGGTCACTGAGAGTCCTGACAAATTCAATTATATCCTAAAATCTTTTAAAACGTTTGCTAGTGAGGGTTTCTTCTTGGAAGACAGTGTACAGATGTCCAAAATGAAGAGTCAAAAGAAAGATGAGGAACACTAAAATCTGTCGCAGTAATAAACAGGATAGTATTTGCTTCAAATAAACCTGTTATATCTGTCCTGTTTATTGGCAGGTTTATTAAAATCATCGTGAGTTATCCCTTAATGCTGTTTATTTCAATCATTTGTCAAGTAGAGTTATCAGCTTGTCTAGATTATTATTTTTCAGCAGTGGTTTGATAATTCCTGTTTTAAGGCCTGGGGGAAACACCTCAAAAAACAGATATGCTTATCATTTAAATGAAATAAGATGCTATGAAAGGCAAAACGTTCTTAAATAAAGTGGGTAAAATATTGAGACCACAGGAAGAAGAACCTATTTGATGTATAATTTCTTCTAAGCTTTTGTAGTTGATTTGTAGTCATTTTGTCCTAATTTGTTTTGATTGGAAAAACATTTGTTGCTGGAGTTGATACAGAGCTACAGGCTACCCTTCTAATCTTGAATTTTCTCAGTAAAGAAGTTAGCAAATTCATTGCAGGCCCTGGTATGGTGTTACTCAGACGCTACACCTACAGGAGTGTTTGTGAGCCTGTTCGTGGCAAACCAGGCAGGAGCATTATTAATGTTTTTGTTCATGATTTTACAAAAGAAAGATTCCTCTCATTCTTTACTTGTAAGTTATATCTGCAAAGTCTCTCTTTATAGATGTCACAGTGAAGTTTAGTTTAGGCACGTCCGTTCGGTTTTTCAACACTCCCTTTTTTTACTTCTCGTAGCGGAGCATTTCTCCATGGAGATACCTTCCTCCCAGGGACAAGCTTCACCATAATTGGAGAAATGGAATTTAGCGATTCCTGAAATTTAAGAATGGAAGTTATCTACCAGCTCATCTATGAAGTTACAGGACAATGTGGAAAAAGAAGAGTACACTTGGCTGAAGGTTTCAGTTGCATTGTGCCTAAAACTGTGTTTTCTTCTAATATCTCTTTGGCTAATTGAGCGATAGAAATGATGCTGTTGAAAGATAACAGAAAAGTGGTCAGATTTGGCAGTATCAGTTGAAAACATATTCCCATTTGTGTGTTGGCTGTTTAACATGTCGAGTCTAGCCAAAATTTTTAGATGTATCCGTAGTTATTTGCCCCTCTGTCTTGGTGGTCGTCCACATGGATGTTGAAGTCTCCCACAATGATCAAACCCTCATAATCAATATATATCACATATAGGACACTGAAATCATTGAAAACTTTATTTTGGGTTTCGGAAACCTGTAAATGTTCATGAACATGGCTCGAGCAAGGCCCTTTACCTTTACAGCCAGACATTCAGAAGAGTCCAATTTGCTAAAGGGCACCTTTTAACACTTTAGTGAATCATGAAAGTAAGTAGTCACCCAGCTCCCTGCATTCTCAGAAGTGCAGTTGTATGTTTCTGTCAATTTTGAACTGAGGCTGATAATTATACCTGAGAAACCTAAACTGAAGGACATTATGGACAATGTGAGCTTTTTTTTGTAGAAGCCCCATGCCATAACAATTTAAACGATAAGCTTTTTGTGAGTTTTGGTTTAGCTTGCACTCAGTCTGAACACAGATTACAGATCTTAGCATGCAGGTGGAAGAAAACAACAGACAACTGGAACTTTGAGACATTTTGCCATTTTAATGGTTCATTCTCACCAGAGCATGGACGTTATCGTTACTTTACAATTGGCCGTGTTTTGAAGGTGACCATGATTAAAAACTTAGGTTGACGGACTGAAATTGAGTTCAAAGTTCAGACTTTATTTACTACCCAACTATAATGCTAATATTTTCACATGGTAATCCTAGAAATATTTATCTCATTAAAATGGGCAGATAAATATAAGCTTATTCATACTGGCAGAAATCTAAAGATTGTATCTAACTGCAAAAAGTTGAAGTTCTTGGTGCTCTGATTCAGTATATTTGATATATATTTGACAGTGTTGGATTCAGTTTGGGTTTCCCAGATGATTGTCTATCATATTGGTCTCTGCATGTGATGAATTACAATGTTATTTATTAAAATCTGTATCATGTCTGTGTGTCTTAAGTAGGATCCTGTGGTCTTGCACATTTACAGTATATTGGAAATAGTATTTTGAAAGTAGTGGATATTTAGGATTGTACTTTGTAAAAAGTGGAGCTGATTTTTTTATCCCTTTGTACTTTTTCAGAAAAGTGGTCTTCAAATTTATGTGTAAGGCACTTGTGCTTTATGTTCTAGGATCCTCCATTGTTTTTTTTTTTTTGCCATCTTCAATTCAGTTTAATAAGAAATTTTGTAATTCCTGTATAATAATTTGATTCTACCCAAGAGTCTACACTTGAAAGAAACAATATACATCCTGTCCAGTATTGATTTTTGTCTTAACACAAATTATGTTCTTTCACTGAATAGTTGCACATCTTTCTGCTCAATTCGGTGGAGCCATTCACAGAGGAAATTGCCAGTAAAAGTGTAACACTGATTGAATAATGATCAGAAAGACAGAAAATTCAATGAGAAAAGTGCTGAGCAAGAAACAATAGACCTAAGAGATGAGGTTCACTGAGCCTAGGACAGCTGTCAATAGGGATAAAGTAAAAAATTGGTGCAGAAAAACAAAAGGAAAACAACTTTGAGAAAACTGCCTCTGAGAGAAAATAACAGAGAAAGTTGAATCGGTTAGGAAGCCTCAGTTAAACTGCTAAAATTATAATAAACCAACCACTGACAATTTGGGTAGCTATAGCAGTTTAGCAACTTTTGATACTGATGCGTAATGGTCAATGAAAGCATAACAATCAGTACTAACATAATTTTTCTCTCTTAGAGGGACAACACATTCTTTCAGATCATCATTTTGCTTCATTGTGTTTTTCACCACTCACAATGACTAACCAATGTTGAGCCCCTGATCCAGCTTTAGGAGCTAGTCACCTGTAACGGTTAATATGGGATTGTGACATAGAGATATGAAACGAAGGAAAGACAGCAGCAGCAGTCCACAGAGGCAAATAGAGCAGAACCACTGGATGATCTTTTATTATCTAACAGATCTGAGAATTACTTCGAGCAGCAGAATCTGATGCTGGTGATGATGTGTTGAGGATGGTGCACAGTAGATTTGCTTGTGTTTGAAGCATAGAATACATTTGGACTGATAAACAGAGTTGTGCGCATATTGCTCAGATAAATGGTGAAAATGGTAAGCCACACCCCTTTGGTCCCACAGTCCCAGCTGTATGCACTAAAGGAACACAGAGCTTTTGAACTTGGTGAATCAGATTGTATAATGTGAAAAGATAAAGTGATCCTTAATGGGGGGGTTCATGCTTGTGTGTTTCTTGCTGAAGTAGGATCTGAAATGGGCTGCTGATTAGCTGATTGCTACAGATTTGTCAGCTGCACATCCATGATTTAAATCTCCCATGATTGGCACTGCTGGACTGAGATCTGGTAACTGTAGAGGCTATTGGGGTACAGTAAATTCCTTGTTGTGACCAAGAAACCAATTTGAGATGATTTGAACTTTGCGGCATGGTGCATTATCCTGCTTGAAGAAGAAGATATGTACACTTTGACCATAAAGGGATGGACCTGTTCAGCAGTAAACACTCAGACTGTGGGGTTTAAAAGACTCTCGGTTAACACTATTGGGCCCAAAAAACATCCCCACACCATTAAACCACCACCAGCAGCAGCAGCAGGACAGAATCAACCTCGTCATGTTGTGTATGCTAAATTCTGAACGTTGCAGCTGAAATTGACTCTTTGAATCCAGCAACATTTTTCCAAACTGACATTTTCCAATTTTGGTGAAGCTGTGCTATTTGTTTCCTCAGTGTTCTCCTCCCATCCCAGAATATAAGCAGTTTCTGAAACAGTCCAACAAGCCTGTCTGGCGTCAAAACCATATAAAATCCATAAAACATTTAAAGTTTTATGGTTTTTCTTTCCTTTCCTTTCTGATGTTTGATTTAAACTTCAACAAGGCGTCTGCACCTCATCTACATGCAGGTGCTGCCATGTGATTGGCTATTTAACACATAAAGTCAATTCAGCACCAATAATAAAATGCAGAGACTTCAAATTAAACAGAAACAATATTATGTACAATACAAGTAGACCTAAAGAAAATAAGAAAACAGAAAAAAACAGCAGTCTTTGTGCTTTTGTGAAAGCACAAACAAATATGCTCTATGTGACTTTTTCAGGTTAATAACAGCCATTAAATACTTCAAATCACACAATGACAGCTCTTTCTATATTAGCTTCTGAAATAGCAGGAACTTCTGCAAAATATGGATGTTTTCTCTCTGACAAGAACTTAACATTGTTATATCAGGCCTGTCTCAGCAACCAGAAATTATCTGCCAAAGAAGAGAAATAGCTGAAATACACAAAGGAGCATATAGAACAGATAACAGGAGGCAACATATGTCAAAATTTGTTCACAGTTCCACTTTCTTGCTGAGACATAAGGAGAAAAATAAATATTGGGTGACATCAGCAATAAAAGTATTGCTAGCCTGTGCTTCACCAAACACGAGTATGTTGCACACAGGTAAGAGCATCTTAAGATAGATTTTCCTGCCTCTAAGAAAGTTAAAAGAATTCTTGTTTTTACTTTACAGTACCAGCTCCATCAGATTTAGCGGATTCTGCAGCTGACTCCGAGCTGTGGGAGCTGAGCATTTACATGACTTTTCTCCCAATAAGTGCAACCTGCCATGATGTTTTCTTTTTGTTCACATGGAAAGGATTTACCAGTGCAGAGCAACACATGTTCTTCTTCTCTGTGTTTTTCATGTGCTAATTTGTGTTTGATCTCTGAGGCTCGACGCATTAGCACATCAGGCTAAGACTCAAGCACAAGGTGTTTTTGAAGCACTTTGGAGCTCTCGCCAGCCTTTTTTTCCAATTTGTACAGAAACGCATGAAAGAAACAATAGTGTTATTTTTGAAGAAGCTGTGGATGGAGAGCAATTTCTGCAAAGGTGAAAACAAATGGCAGCATTGATTTTTAGCTCCACCATATTAATGATGAAAGAAAGAAGTGCTGTCAGCAGCATTTTGCCTTGCACCACCTGAAGTCTACTCCCACTCACTCCGCTCTAACCTCAAGAGAGAAGAGTAAAACTTTTGTTTCTGATATAGTTTTTTTTTTTTTCATTTTTAGATTATAAAGTTGTTGCCAGCACATTTTACATGCTATTTTAATTTCAGCTGAACACAGAAATAACAAAAAAATTGTTATTTTTAAAGATATGTATTTTATTAAAGTTTCTTGGGGGGTGATAATGTGCTGGTTTGTACATTGTCTAATTAGAAGAAAAGAAGAAAACAACTTAAAAAAAAGGAGTAAAATAATTTCTATCGAGAACATCAATACAGTTCTTTTCCTTTTGGTTCCAGATATATATATTATTCAAAATTGGGGAAAAAACAGATCCCACCATGTTTTTTTTTTTTACAAAAGCAAGCATTGTGGTTGTTTGTCTCAAACTGCTTGTGATCTGACCACTGTTTTGTTTATCTACGCTGGGAGCCATGGCAACTGCCTGGTTTGTCATCCAGGTGGAGGTCATTGAAGAGCTCTAAACATGTATAAGGTGTTTTTTGTGACTACTGTGTCTTTCCTTTCACATTGATCCTCGTGTCTATAGTGTCCATTACAATTCCTTGCAAGTGGCCAATTATGGAAATTACAGTCAAGCCCCAAAATACCTCTGACAGATTTAGAACTACATTAGGTTTCATTCAATCAAAACTTTGCTTCCTATTGTAAATTACACAAGCATTACAGGATATTGAGATTATGTACAAGCAGTTTCATTTCTGAATAAAAAAAGTTTTGTTTTATTTTCAAACAATGACAAAAATGGCATGTCCAAAATTATTTACTCCCTTGTCTATAATCTATGGCAAAGCCTTTATTGGCTTTTGACTACTGAACACCTTTTTGCATGTCTCCACTCATATTTTTATTATTAATATTTTTCAATGGGCTCCATGAAATTTGTCCATGCCAGTAAGGGCTTTTATAAATGAAGATGTTCAAATGTTTGTGTTTGTTTGACACCAGATTTTTTCCCTATGCCAGCTGGGAATTAAAGGTCCATAAAACAAAACAGCACAGACAAAAGAAACTAAAATAGCATTACTTGTGTTAATGTCACTGAATAAATAGGGATTTGATTTGACAGCAAATTGCAATACATTTTAACTGACAATATTATGGCATATTCTCTGTTTTTCAAGTAGAATCAAGGAAATACAATTTAACACTGTGTATCACAACCATAAACAAGGCAGTGCAAAGTGCAAAAACATGTAAAGTACTCCAACACAGACACAAAGTTCCCTATTCTCAGATCCCTTGAAATGGCCATCTCTGTCAATTAGCATCACTATGCATGACCTATGTACTTTATGACAGTAAACCCTTTCACCATTTCCATCTCTTGTTTCATCTTTCATTAGAAAGCTCATACAAGAGTAGAAGAAAGCACACATATTATGAACAGCAAAAACCTCACGGGAAGGCAAAGTACTGACAGCCCATTATAGTTCCTCCGAGGCAGGGAATGGTTTACAGGCACTTAAAGCTCTGGGGAAGCACTCAGACACATATACAGACAGAGACACACACAAATATGCAGCATATCTGTTTAGAAGACTGCGACATGAGGAACCAGAGGCACTTTAATATATCTTCAGTAGTGACAATGGGATACCATGGTCATATCTAGACATTCAAACTGTACTACAGTTAGGTTTTATGTAATGACACAGCCATCACAACTCTTTAAATAATTAGTGTGCATCATATAACTAATAACATTTCACTGTGAGTGCAAAATCAGATGACAGTCTCCGAGCATCTGGTACAACCAAACTCACTGGGGCTCCGCCTAAAGAAACAACTGGGAAATATTTGAAATGAAGTTTAATACGTGTCTCATAATAAACTGAACGTATAATTAAATCATGCAATGAATGAAACTCAACTGTAAAATTTAATTGGACCAAAGACATACTATGATTCTGGAATGCCCCGCTACTGTTCAAAAAGCTAAGCTCTTGGTGGTAACTTAAGTAAAGATGTAAGATAGTTCAAACGTTTTGTTACACAACATGGATTTTCTTTTACTTTTTAAAATCCCCTAATATTTACATGTAAATTTTGGGTTTTTTCTGTTTATACTATTTCAATTCCTTTATTATTGATTTCCATATGTAGAAAAGTTTCATGACACTGGAATAAAATACCTGTTTTCTACCCCATATGAAAGAAAACTGCAATGAACGTATTTACTGCTAACGATAACTATGCTATTAACTAATAACACTATCCTGTAGTGACCCATAAGAACAGCATAGGTATCCAGTGAGTACGTTTTATGTATCTATAATCACCCCATACAGACACTTCAGACAGTAATCGTACTCGTCATCTTCTGCTTTATTTAGGACTGGGTCCCGGGGGCAGCAGACTTAGTAGAGACATCCAAACTACCCTCTCCCCAGACACCTCCTCCAACCCATGGCGTTCCAAGGCCAGCCGGTAGACAGTCTCTCCAGCTTGACCTGGGTTGTCCCCTTGGCCTCCTCTCAGTGGAACATGCCTCATTTTAGCTGCTCGTATCCGGAATTTCGTTCTTCGGTCATGACCCAAAGTTCAAGCCCATTGGTAAGGGTAGGAACGTAGAAAGACCAGTAAATTGAGACTCCCATGAACCCTCGAGCACCCTGTAGAGGGTGTAGAGCTGGACCAGTGTTCCACGGCCGGGACAAAAACCACACTGCTCCCCCTGAAGCCGAGGTGCAACTATTGGCCAGACTCTCCTCTCCAATACCCTGGCCTTACCAGGGAGTCTGATGAGTGTGATCCCCCTGTTGTCATAACACACCCTCCAGTCCCCCCTTGTGAAGGGGGACCACCACCCCACTCTGCAAGTCCATTTAAATCATCTATCTATCTATCTATCTATCTATCTATCTATCTATCTATCTATCTATCTATCTATCTATCTATCTATCTATCTATCTATCTATCTATCTATCTATCTATCTATCTATCTATCTATCTATCTATCTAGTTTCTTTCTTACTGGATTTGACTTTGCCTATTAGCCGCTATAGATAACGACATGCGCACACAGGTGCTCTTGCTACACAGTAAGTCAAACCATGCTGTTCTGATGCAGGTGAGCATGTATCTGTCACAAAAATGTAGCGCCCCTAAGAACTTAAAACTGTCAACATAAAAAAATCCAACACTATATTAAAAAACTTTGATTTTATTAGGATATTTGCTTTCATATTTTTCTTCGTCAGAGGACTGGAAAATTGTTGAAGTTTTTAGGTAATGGACATGTAGTAACCTGGCAGAAAACATTAATACAGCCAAAACAACTAGTAAAGCAGATACTGAACTTGCCAGAACCTTGGTAGGGGGAGTAAATCAGATCCATTTCAGAAGTATGTGAAGGTCAACAGGATAAGGTTGGTTAAACTGTGTTACAGCATCTGGAGATCATTGTCAGCACTGTGAAAACCATAACAATTATACCTTTATATTGCTTTACAAATAAAATTCATTATGAAAACAGCCTTCATTACCAGAAATAGAAAAACTGCTCCAACTGAAGTCCAGCACAGGAATCTAACCCTGGAAATGAGGGGTGAAGGAGAATTAATTGCCAGACACCAGCTCCTCTTGTTTTTTTTTTAAGTAATGCATCATTTCCTTCATTTCCGTGCATTTTTTGTCCTTTGTTGGTAAGGGTTGGAGAAAACAAACAAAACCAATTCAACATTTTACTTCGAGGAATCATAGATAAGACACATGACAAATTTCATGTGTCCCAAAATAATAAAAAAGTTGATAAATTTTCGGAGCTAACATTTACCTTGAATTATAATCCTACTCTGCACATTAAAAAAAAAAAAAAAAAACGTAAGTAACAATGCACAATTCAGTTTGAGTTGGATTTAGTTTAAAAAAAGAAGGTGTGCTAGTATCTGTAAAATGTTTCTCCAATGCTAACGCATTTAGCCTCTCCAATGCTAACGCCAGCCTCTCCAATGCAATTGCCTGCCTCTCCCATGCTATTGCCTGCCTTTCCCATGCTATTGCCAGCCTCTGCTTAGCTAACGCAAGTGAGTACTCTCCTTCTCATTTGCCAGTGCCAGCCGCTCAGTTACCAGTGCCGGCCTATCATTAATCAGATCAGTAGCTGGCTTCGGTATGGATATAGCCTCCTGCAACAAGGAAGTAGCCACCGCTGGGTGTACAATAGTCTTAATTTTGGCACTGATACCGCGCCATACAGTTTGGTGGTTAAACAGTTTCCAACTGACTAAATGAAATGGAAGTCACCACACAAAAGAGGACAGGGAATTAGCTACTGTTGTCTTGAAAATTAGCAGGTTCACATAGTAAAGACAAAAGACATCCACTGCTGTAAAAACAACCCACTTTAGTTGTTCTATAAAATATTTGTTTTAAAACAGAATGTTTATATGCAGCTTCAATCAACCGGTTTGTTTCTTGGATAGAAAATGGTGACTTGTTCGATTTGAGTGGTTTGTGGTGTTTGTGGTGTGATTACAAACCAAAAATACCTAAACTCACCCTAAGGATGGCTTAATGCGCTCATGCATCAGCAAATTAGCATCAGCTAGGCACCAGCACCCCCACGACACTGCAAAGATAAGTGTTCTTCTTTGGTTTGTTGGCGGTTCCCTACATGCAGCGCCTGAAGAGGACATCTACTGTAGCAACACAAGCACACCCACTAAAAGAAAACAAGCAGACCCAAGCTAAAGCGCTCACCTCCCAGTTGCACACTGTCATTCTATTGGCTGGAATGGTTGTTGAGAGATGACACCACTTGAATCTGGGACAGAGCAAAAAAAAATTGCAAGCAGGATAGACAGACTTGTAAATGCAGTTTTGGTCTGTGCAGAGAGCAAAGTTGCAAGTGAGAAGGAGGCAAGCAGGAAGAGAATATATCTGTGAAGAAATATGAAATCTGAGTGCCAAAACAAAGATTTGAGAGAGAACAGAGTATATTTGAAAGAAAACAGAAGGTTTGAGTGTAAGCATTAAACATTTTGAGTGCAAGTAGATTACAATCCTGCCCTTTAATAAAAAAAAATGTGTGCTCTTGATTTTTGCCAGGTAATGTCCAACATATTCATGACAATTATATCTCAATTACATTCAAGTCAAACTCTCAAAACAATATGTCATTCTACTGATAGAATTTTATTGGCCTTTAAAAAGAACCGGTTCTGTGAACTAACTGCTTCTGCACTCAATGCATAGCAATGGCGTATGTGTGTGTTGCAATAGGCACATGATGTCCAATCCAATAATATTTGGATGCTTTAGATCTCCCAGTAGGTATGGTTTAAGTACCCGGGAGGTACCCTGTAAGTAACCCATAGAAATATACAAAAGTATCCCAAAGGGACACCTTAAGTGCCCTCATATGTCTCCTGAAAATACCCTTTTAGTACCTTCTGGATACTTTATACATACCTTCTAGAGAGACTGTCAGAATCGTTGTAGGTACCCTGTAAGTAACTCATAGATAACCTGTAAGTACCTTCTATGTACCAAAATGTACGTTTAGACATCCCAGGTGCCCTCTAAATATCCAGTAGGTAACATTCAGGTAGAACAAAGATACCTCAAAAATATATTGTAGGTATCTCAAAAGTACTTTGTGGAGATATTTTAAGTGCCCCATTGGGTACGGTACATAACCTGTAAGTACCTTGTGAATATCTTGTTGGTACCTTATTTGTACCTCGTTGGAACACTGCAAATACCCTCATAGGTACTTTGTGAGTACCATATAGATATCCTATAAGTACATTGTATGAACCCACAAGTACCCTATAATGTATTGTAAGTGCCCCCATAGGTACCCTGTGAGAATGTTGTAGGCAGGTACCTTATACATACCTTGTAGGGACACTGGAAACAGGTGCTGTATAAGTATCAAATACATACCCTGTAAGTACCTTGTAGGTACCCTATATGTATCATATAATGTAAGTGCTTCCCTTAATAAGTTGATTGATAAGTAATAAGTAAGCATTGTTACCTTCCTCCTTTATGACATTTTGCAAGTGCTGTTTTTTTTTTGGCATTCATAGCTATATATAGGCAATTGACCAAGTCCCTGTTATACTGCATTACACTGAAATGTATTCATTCATTTTCTTTTTTTTCCTTGTTTTGCTTTGTGACATTAGGAGAGAATATTAAGAGCTTTTGCTTGTGCTATATCACACAGTTTAAATTGTTAATGCTCAGAATCTGAGTCCATGTGATATTTCTTTATTCTGATAACTGTAATTAATTAATTGTGATGAAAGGTTAAATTCAGACTAAATAACCAATAAAATCCAACCTAATACAGATCTAATAAACATACCTTATGATTAATTATTACTAACATCAAATTTAGTCATTGATGTGATCAAATGAAAGAGGAAAACAGAACTGCCAGGCAAATAAGGAAAAAGGCATTTACTGCTACATCAACTCGGGAAATAAATAAAAACCTGTCAGACAGACACACACACACACAAACACACAGTGGAGACAAACATAGCCACAAACCACATCATTGTTCTTGCATTCTTCACAGTCCATGAGGTTCTCTTTTCTCTCTCACATCTCCTCTTTTCTCTCTGTCACCTCACTTCTTAATCTGTCTATTGCCCACCTACTGTGCGCTCACACACACCCACAAACGCTCACGCCCCTGTCTTCTCCTTCCGAGAGACGAGCAGGGAGTAAACACACAAAACACTGGCTCAGAGTGTTAATGTGTGTGTCTGCTTGCAGGTAAACATGGAGTGAACAGTGTGAAATCATGACAGCAGAACAAGGACTGGGAGAATGAGAGAGGTTGAAATAGAGTCAGGAAACTAGCAATGTTTGAGAGCATCTTGACAACGTTCAGCTGCACTGACAACCCAACAGGTACAATCGAGGGAGGGGAGGCTGGATCCAAATGGCCGATTTCCATTGAGAAAATAAAATTTTGGACAAGATGTCATTCAAATGAAATGACAAAATGAGTTGCTTTTTCTAAATAGACAAATTCGCTTTTAAGATGAATTAGCTTTAAATCTAATTTGTAGATCAGTATAATAATTAAGCTTTATTTTAGTTTTTACACTTAATGAAGGAGGCTTAATTTTGGTGTATACAACCATGACAAGCTAACATGTGCCACACAACCATTGATATGATTAATGGTTATTGCCTAATCTCATGTTTTGTTTTTTTAAATAGTAAGGATTAAGACTTGCTGTGAATTTATTCTGTTCATGCTGATTCATATGGATAAAGCAACAGACCATGAGAATGCACATGCACGGCCTGCTAATTCTGCTGTCGGGGAAGATAATCAGTTCCAATTTGTTGTTTTATCGCCACCTTGTGGTTAGGCTTGGACAGAAATGAGTATTTAACGGAATGATAACCTTTACTGAAAATACCACTCTTCCACCTGGTATTTACATAAAAATGTAAAAAGCGAAACTATAGCAGGATCTAACTGCTCTTACTTGTAACTGATGCAAACAACAATCATTTTAACTGCTGAAAAAGCATTATTTAATAATAATAATGAAAACTATTGAATATTACTGTCAGAATGTTGTCCATTCCATATATTCTGTGTTATTTTGATAGAGTTAAGGACAAAAATGAAGAAACATCAAACTTTTATATAGTCAACATTTTTTTTTTTTTTTTTGTGTTTCTGCTTTGCATAGAGTAAAACCGAGAGTATGGCAAGCTGATATTAGCTGCTTGCTTTTTAAAACATGTCACTTGCAGCGATTATCACTTGTTAACTCAATAAGGGTGATAGGTGGCACCCCTTTAGTTTGTGTACTATCATTGTCCATGTTCTTGATGACCAGAACAAACTGGTCGTCAAGAACTGCTGCAATTGTCTTTCTTGTAAGTGATGGAAAAGTGTAGAATGTTTTGCTCAGTCAGCAGACTGCAGTACACTCCAACAGGCAGGGGTGGGGACCTGCTGCCCTATACAGACGGAGAAAACTCTGATTACTCTGGAACGTCCTCCAATATCTCATTAAGAGGAATTTAAACCAAAGGAATCTTGTAACAGAAAATATGGTCAGGGTTTGGGATCAAGGACATTTTAGGTCAATTGTTTTAGTCTTTTACTTATTAAAGCATCAATCAAAAGACTGACATAATAATCAAAGCAATCAGTAACAACCATTTTTGACAGATTGTTGGTATGAAAAATTAAGAGAAATTAATGATATAAATGATGAAATGAATGAAAAACAACTAAAATTCAACAACATTGTATTCACCAAATTACATTTACTTTGATTTATTATTAGTAGCTGAATACTTAATATTGCGCTGTGAAAAAACGTAAGCTCTAAGTTAACAGAAGGAGTAGCACTTACATCATAAACTTGAAATTTCCAGCAAATAATTAGGGAACTGCGAGTGTTTTTTTTTTGGCCCCAATAAGAGCCTCAAAGTCTGGACTTAAAGGAGAAAAAGCACCTCTGAGGTCAGGTTCAATGTCGAGTCTTCAGCTAAACCAGAGGTCACTGAGAGGTCACTCTTACAGAGGATGTCAGTGCTAAATGGTAGGAGCTCCAGTGACAAGGAAAATATACTTGCTCATCACAGTATAGCATCAGAACTGAGAGTGGCTTACCTCTTTGAAATTCAGCATGTAGTCACATGATAGCCACACAGCTGACTGTCTTTGAGTGATTTTTATGCAGGGTTTGCGCATCCAGCTGCTTTATGAGACTAATATCTCATGCATGTGTTTCACCATGCTCAGTTATGTAGCTAAACTATGCATCTCTCATTCTATGGTGCCAACTTGCATTACAAAGCATTAATGCCACTAACCGTAAATAAACGAGACTCCAGGGATTTTTTTTATTGCATTTGTATCCCAGAAAATGCCTGCAACCCACTGAAAACAGGTCTATGACTTAGGACCCACCAGTTTGAAAAGCATACTTTAGTGTGATTATTCATTGTGTAAAGATGTCTTTGAATCTTTTAGTTTTTTCTGATATGTATCTGAAAGATACATTATCTGTGAAGGGGCCTGTTGCTCATAATACTTCTTTTTTAACACATGATTTATAGGATATATGTATTTTTTTAGAATCACTGCTCGGCGTTATCTCATACCACTCCCTGTGGAGCACCACAGGGGACTGTACTCTCACCATTCCTCTTCACTGTGTACACCTCAGACTTCCAGTACAAGACAGACTCCTGCCATCAGCAGAAATACTCCGATTCTGCAGTTGTGGGGTGGATCAGAGATGGACAAGAGTACAGGATGCAGGTGGACCACTTTGTGGCATGGTGTGGAAACAATCATCTCATCTTAAACGTGAATAAAACAAAGATGATTGTAGGTTTTAAGAGAAACAGGATAAGGTCAAACACTGTTTCCATCATGGGAGAAGAAGTGGAGGTGGTGGAGGAGTATAAATACCTCGGTGTTTACCTGGACAACAGACTAGAGTGGAGATGCAACTGTGAAGCCGTCTACAAGAAGGAACATATCAGACTGTACTTCTTGAGGAAGCTTAGGTCTTTCGGTGTTTGCAGCAGAATGCTGCATATCTTCTATAGGTCTGTTGTGGAGAGTGTGATCTCTTCTGCCATCATCTGGTGGGGTAGCAGTTTCAGAGCCAGGGACTTAAAAAAGCTCAACAAGCTGATAAAGAAGGCTGGTTCTGTTTTGGGGACTCCTCTAGAACCTCTGGAGATCATTGTGCAAAGAAGGATTCTTCATAAAATGAAGAACATTATGGAGAACCCTGAGCATCCTCTTCATGAGACTGTCCTACAACAACAGAGTGTCTTCAGTCAGAGGCTTCTTTAGATCTGCTGTAAGACAGACTGCTATAGGAGATCCTTCCTGCCCACAGCTATCAGCATCTCCAACGGCTCTTTGAAGAAACTTGCATAATATGAGCTACAACAACATTTAGTTTCCCTTTGGGATTAATAAAGTATTTTTCAATTGAATTGAATACTAAAAGGCTTCCCTTTTCTGAAATGCAGAAAAATAAACCCACAACACTTAAAATGTTAAAAAGGAAAACATTATGAACTATAACACCCACATTGGTACACCCATAAACTTACACATTACTTTCTACCCAGGCCTGGCTGTATCCAATGTGTTCTATCACCCTTAAATTAAATTCTTATATCACCTAATCACATTCTTTTCAGATTCTATTTTGTTTTTAAGTTGTTCCGTATATATTTTCTTGAAACTTTTACACCTGTTTGGGGTTATAAAAAACTGGCCAAACAACTGTTGTTGAAGCCATAATTCCATTTTGATAAGTCAGATGTTGTGTTAGCAGGTGGGTATGTATACGGGTTTGTTTTGGCAAAACATCTGGCTAGTAAATAGTTTTTTATGAAAATACATATTAACAGCAAAGAAGCCAAAGTCTTGGATAATCAACTACAATCAAGCAAATATAAACAGACTTAAAGAAAAGAAAATTGAAAACCTAAAGCTGACTAAAAACAAAGTTGAGAAACAATTAGGCACCACTGAGAAACTGTGGTAAAAAAGCTTTCTATTCTGGTCAGAATACGTTCACATATCCAGCAGACACTCTTTCAGCTTTCTCCAGCACCAGGCAGTCCTGTTCAGTTAAACAATCTTATAATGATTCTGTTATACCTATTTTTAAAAGAAGCAACAGAGAGTCATTTTTCTCTCTGAGAACAGCAGAAAGTGATGATTTTTTATAGCTGGGATTCAAAATGTCATTAAAAAGCTTATTGATTTGCTAGCTTTAAATCCTCAGTCAGGCAGATGCAGAACTAAGACCGTCTGACTGAAAAGCCCAGTCACCTTTGTTCTTGAACCAGGATTTATAGTCAGGGGATCCCTGTCTGAAGCCAAACTTTGACAAATGAAAGACAAGTAATTTAATAAAAGCCAGGTCCAAAACCCACTTTCTCATTCAGTTTCCCACAGTGGGAAAGGATGGGGGCACATTTCTGACAAAATCACAAGTTTTCTGGTGTTTTGATTGTATTTATTTAGCTATTAAGTTTTTTTTAGATATATTCGATTTTCAAACATTGTAAATGGCAGTTTTTTTCACGTTTTTGCACATACTATAATGAATGCAGATTTATTTATTTCATCCAATACAAATATGTCTTGCAATGTCAAAGTTAAAATAATAGATCTCAAATGAAGACACCCTAATGTTTGTTATCAACAAAAAAGTCAAATGGAAAAGAACTGTCAGACAAATGTGGAGAAAAGCGTTTACTACTACATCCATCTATGAATAAATTCAAATATAGGCACACAGAAACACACACTTTCTTCCTAGTCCCCAAGGTTCTTTTTCAAAAATCTGTATTTTTGTCACAATTTTTCATGTGTCTGTAGCTTACACATACACTGTAATAAATCTTACATGTCTTAACTTTTGAAGGTTCAAAAGCTGCCTTAAAACTATGAGTAAAGTCAACTTTCAGATTTGTATGGTCTCAACTCCGATGAGCTTAAGAACAGTCAGGACAATTTAAAACTATAAATTAACATTGGAAAACACATATATGTACGCTCTGTGTAAATAAAACGAAAATCATAAGTTGAGTATAGGAGATAAAATAAATGCATTAAACCAATGGGCTGTTGTGCCCTAGGTAATTTCCCATGCCCCATCTGGGTAAGGAAAATTAGTTTATGCTAAAACAACCTACATTTTTTTTCTTCATTTCATGGAGTTTTGCTGTGTTTTATATTTAAGATAAACTTTATTTCAATCAGATTTTTTAAATGCTTATGGTCCAGTAATGCAAGTTTGCTTCATTTTATCTGTGTTTTACATTAATTTCCTTAAACTAACCTGCTAAAAAACCACTTTGGTACAACAGAGCTTTCTTCATTTTCTCCGTAATCGTTAGATAATGCATGGTCAGAGCTCATATATACATTAATACTTGTATTAATGGTATTTCAAGCACAAGTGAAATTAAATGGGTTGTTAAATTACGTGTTTTTGTATGTTAGCTAAAACTCCTTACTGCTAATGTGCCAGGAAGGTCACATTTTTACAACCGGCTTGTCGCCATCTTGTGAAAATCCATAGATGTTGCTCTCTGCCATTTTAGTAGTCCATTACTCCTTAAATATTGTGTTTACCAAAATAATGGTGGCTGTCTAAAACAACATAAAATAATGTTTTACTTAACTTCTGATTTTGTATTGTGAATGCTTTTTAAAAGACATACTAAATTTTGTCCTTAATTAATTTTAAAACGTAAAGTAAAGTAAAGTAAAGTGAAGTAAAAATGTCCACATTGAAATGTCAAACCATGGCATCATTTTTATTGGTTCTCTTTTACCTTCATTTATACATAGTGTTCCTTCATTTTGCTTGGTAGTTTAAGTTGAATTTTTCTAGCCTGGTAAAGAATCTGTTAATTCAAATATTTTGACTTGGAGTTAAATTGATTTGTTAATAAATTCTTATATTTTGTATCTAAGTTGTTGTGAATTTATTCCATATACAGGTCCTTCTCAAAATATTAGCATATTGTGATAAAGTTAATTATTTTCCATAATGTCATGATGAAAATGTAACATTCATATATTTTAGATTCATTGCACACTAACTGAAATATTTCAGGTCTTTTATTGTCTTAATACGGATGATTTCGGCATACAGCTCATGAAAACCCAAAATTCCTATCTCACAAAATTAGCATATCATTAAAAGGGTCTCTAAACGAGCTATGAACCTAATCATCTGAATCAAGGAGTTAACTCTAAACACCTGCAAAAGATTCCTGAGGCCTTTAAAACTCCCAGCCTGGTTCATCACTCAAAACCCCAATCATGGGTAAGACTGCCGACCTGACTGCTGTCCAGAAGGCCACTATTGACACCCTCAAGCAAGAGGGTAAGACACAGAAAGAAATTTCTGAACGAATAGGCTGTTCCCAGAGTGCTGTATCAAGGCACCTCAGTGGGAAGTCTGTGGGAAGGAAAAAGTGTGGCAGAAAACGCTGCACAACGAGAAGAGGTGACCGGACCCTGAGGAAGATTGTGGAGAAGGGCTGATTCCAGACCTTGGGGGACCTGCGGAAGCAGTGGACTGCGTCTGGAGTAGAAACATCCAGAGCCACCGTGCACAGGCGTGTGCAGGAAAGGGGCTACAGGTGCCGCATTCCCCAGGTCAAGCCACTTTTGAACCAGAAACAGCGGCAGAAGCACCTGACCTGGGCTACAGAGAAGCAGCACTGGACTGTTGCTCAGTGGTCCAAAGTACTTTTTTTGGATGAAAGCAAATTCTGCATGTCATTCGGAAATCAAGGTGCCAGAGTCTGGAGGAAGACTGGGGAGAAGGAAATGCCAAAATGCCAGAAGTCCAGTGTCAAGTACCCACGGTCAGTGATGGTCTGGGGTGCCGTGTCAGCTGCTGGTGTTGGTCCACTGTGTTTTATCAAGGGCAGGGTCAATGTAGCTAGCTATCAGGAGATATTGGAGCACTTCATGTTTCCATCTGCTGAAAAGCTTTATGGAGATGAAGATTTCATTTTTCAGCACGACCTGGCACCTGCTCACAGTGCCAAAACCACTGGTAAATGGTTTACTGACCATGGTATCACTGTGCTCAATTGGCTTGCCAACTCTCCTGACCTGAACCCCATAGAGAATCTGTGGGATATTGTGAAGAGAACGTTGAGAGACTCAAGACCCAACACTCTGGATGAGCTAAAGGCCGCTATCGAAGCATCCTGGGCCTCCATAAGACCTCAGCAGTGCCACAGGCTGATTGCCTCCATGCCACGCCGCATTGAAGCAGTCATTTCTGCAAAAGGATTCCCAACCAAGTATTGAGTGCATAACTGTACATGATTATTTGAAGGTTGACGTTTTTTGTATTAAAAACACTTTTCTTTTATTGGTCGGATGAAATATGCTAATTTTGTGAGATAGGAAATTTGGGTTTTCATGAGCTGTATGCCAAAATCATCCGTATTAAGACAATAAAAGACCTGAAATATTTCAGTTAGTGTGCAATGAATCTAAAATATATGAATGTTAAATTTTCATCATGACATTATGGAAAATAATGAACTTTATCACAATATGCTAATAGTTTGAGAAGGACCTGTATATGCAGAGTTTGCTGTTTTGAGAAGGCCAGTGCTTAAATTGTTTTTTCATCTATTGTTCTAGTATCACCGCCATATTGAGCTGGTATTCCTAGGACAATACTTGGCAGACTATAGGTTATTTAATTAAATATTAAATAACGTAAGCATATTATTCAACAGGGGGCTGTGTATACACACACAAACACACATGAACATATAAAATCATCACACACTAATCAATAACTTTTTTAGCTTGACAACACATCTTATATGCATCTTATATGCATCCGGATTCAGTGTAACTCTTACAGAGAGACCAAGCCCTCTGCATGTCCTTTACAGGGTTGAAGAAATTAATCTCATTTAATTTGGGTATGCGTTTTACAGGCATTTTTAGGTGTTTAAAGAGATGGATGTCTAATTTGTTTTATATCTTATGCAACGCACTCAGTAAATTCTTCCCTAATATGCACATGCACAGTGACCTGTGCACACACCCATACAGACGTGTGCACACGCATAGATAAAACACACTCCCAAACAAAACGAAAAGTCAATGTAAAGCAGACAAATGCTTCCACGGTAATGAAGATGCACTAAGACTCATTCTCCTGTGAGTACCAGCCGGAGTGACCCTCCTGCTCAGGGGCCAATAACAAAGAAGAGACAGAGACAGGTCTTGACCTAGCTTGGCTGTCAGAGTGGAAATACTTGCCCTGGTTGGAGAAGACTAAACTTTGTTTCTTGATGGGATTCTTGTCCTATTAAAGTTTCATAGAATTAATTTTATTTGGCCTTCATGCACATGTGGTAGAGACCTGAGCCAGTTAATCATAGGTTATCTTACCAAGACATCCAGCCAGTACAACAAAACCAACAGCCTCCCAGTCATCTTGATTCTGAGAAAGCAATCAGTAGTCTGGCCCAAACATAATCCTTTTCCTGTCCTGTTCTATGACCATTGGCAGTTCTAGATGGACATTGATGGACCTAAAGGCTCCTCAGTTTGAATATTTATTTTCTCCACATGTAAGACATTTATTTAGAACTCTGAATTATTTGCAAAAACGTTTTATGCTTGAGTTTCAGACTGAAACCCAGAGTTTTTGATAAAGCTATACCTTTAATAAGCAAATAATATTGTGCAAGTTAACTATCACATCCTTTTGGAACCTCCCTTCAAGTCCTCAGGTTTCATGTTTGTTTGTTTTCGAGGCGGCTGTGGGAGGAGGAAGAGTAGTCGTCTTGCAATCAAAAGGTTGTGGGTTCGATTCCAGCTTCCTTCTGCCATATGTCGATGTGCCCCTGGGCAAGGCACTTAACCTCAAGTTGCCTACTGATCTGCGTATCGGTGTGAATGTGTGAGCATTAGTGAGTGCAATTGGGTGAATGTGGCTCTAGTGTAAATTGCTTTGAGTGGTCTACATGACTGGAAAATTGCTATATAAGTTCAGTCCATTTACCATTTTTTTTATTTCTTTACTTTATGAATTATGATCAGTAATAAGGTAACTTCTGATTCCATTCCAATGCAGTCATTAAGTTTTAGTGTTAACATTCCGGAAATAAATATATTTTTTATGTAGGAAATATTGTCAAATCTAGTCTGTTTTGCAATAAGATGGCTTCTAGAAAAATACAATTTATTCTTTTAGTTTGATTGTGAAATGATTAAAACAGAATAAACTGAAAACATAAATATTCATGAGACTGATAAGTCCTTTTAATGCATAAATAGAATTTCATTGCCTGGCACATTTAGTAGTGATCTGAATAGTTTCCTACAATCCATTCGTACAAGCATCCTTACACAGATACAGAATATCAGTTGGGGAACTTTTGGGGTTCTGTGTCTTGCCCATGGATTCTTCAATATGTAATGAGGGGGGACACTGGAATTGAACTTGCAATCTTTTGATTGTCACTTTACCCCTCTGAAACACAACAACCTTTCAATAAAAGAATTAGAAGCTTCTGTTACAACCCAAGCATGATGTTACAGAGATTTCACAAACGAGTACTGTCAGGAACTGGTTAAAGATGTAATATTTTGCACGACATTTTATTGTTATGCCCTGTGGTTATCACTTAAAAACGTGACAGTTAAATGTGAGACTTCAACAAAAAACAACTGATGTTTGTTAATACTCTACAGTCTGATGGAGCGTGCTTCGTGTCTCTGCCCCCTCTCTCCTAATATCCTCCAGCAACTGTTGCCAATCCCCTACCCCCATCAGCGCAGTCACTGATTCCAACAACCCCTGCCACCAGGCTCCCATTTTCGTACCATCGACCCAGATAAGAGTGAGTGAAGACTATTGTTTGGAACAGCGGTCTGTGTAATTTCACCATTAGTCTCAATCAAAGACAACAAGCCTTCGGGCCTCTGTAGTGTGTACGTGCCTGTTCTGCTGGACCTCATAGTCTCTAGAAGGGAGTAATAAGACACCCTCACCACCACCCTGGGGCCTTAGAGCTGAAGGAAAAAAAAGATGAAAAGAAAAGCGAGCAAGAAATAGACACATGAATCAAAGGAAGGAAGGGAAGAAAAGGAAGGGAGAGATGAAGAAAGGAGAGCTAAGGGATTAAAAAAAGAGAAAAAGTTAAACACAAAAAAAAAAGGAAGCACACAGGAAACAATTCATGAACCCATGCAAAGAAATGGCGACAATATCTGAAATGGAGCATCTTAAAAACATTAGAGTCACACACTTGTGTCACGATA
Source organism: Girardinichthys multiradiatus (assembly GCF_021462225.1). NCBI lineage: Eukaryota > Metazoa > Chordata > Actinopteri > Cyprinodontiformes > Goodeidae > Girardinichthys > Girardinichthys multiradiatus. Next base: position 7,039,853 of record NC_061797.1, on the reverse strand, counting down.
CACACACACAGCACTCAGGATGGCTTCCAGGCATTTGGCTTCTTAGTGTTGCAGGATTGTGTATCTCCCGTTTCTCTAACCATTGCACCATGCAGCCCTAATCTCTTATAGGCCCTATCTTATAACCTCTTGCAGCAAAAGCATAATGCACAAATTATTTCCCTCTGGCTAAGTAGTATGTAGGTCTTGGGGGAAATTCCGACAGTTTGTGTGCACCTAACAAGCATGTGTAAATATGCACTCTAGTGAACAATCAGGCGGAACAGGCGGAGCTCATGCGACCTGCGGGTGTTTAGCCACTCCTTGGGTGTTTTAGAGCGTTAGGGATTGGATTGCGCTAGGGATTTGGGAGATGGCAATGGGCCCTCAATAGAAAGAAAGAGGAAAAATGTGGACAAGGAAGGATAGAGCAATACAAATGGAACAGATTTAGCATGATGATTTTGATGAGTGCAGTTATTATAATTATCTCACTGCTGATAACAATAGGCATCTCAATGTTGACTTAAAGATTTCTAAAAATTGCCATGATAATAACGATGATGATGATGATTGTGATTTTGCCCATAATTGACATGACAATAGTAAATCCACACGAGAACAGGGTAACAATAATAATAAGAGCTAGGAGTTAATTTCTTACTTCCACAATGCCAAACACACATAACAATAATTTCCATTTTCTAAACCTAAATGTAACATAATACAGTGACTGAAGAATTTATCTTAAGTTTGCATGGATGACTGACAAGTCTTAGACCTCTAAATCTTGGTAGAGCGAGCTTAATGATAGGCAAGAGTGTTTTTAAAAGGGTACCATCAAGAGATTCAATCAGCATGTCATTTCATCTTCTTTAGCAATCATTCCTCTTAGCTCAGCAAGATAGACTTTCATCAGCCCTCGGGCTTATGGACAGGAACATATTGGATTCTAATCCCCCAAATTACTGACACTCTCTCCAACATACTTTCTATAAATCTCTTTCCTAAACAAAATGAAGTGTAAGTTTATTAAATGACAGAAAGGTCCATTTGACGTCAAGAAAATACAACACAAAATTGGCAATTGTTACATTGTGACACACTTGTCCTTAATCTGATTCAGGATAGTTGCTTACTTTTTTCACAGTTTCTGGAGGTTAATAATTATTTTGTCATATTTAATCTCAACCCAACAGACTTAAAAAGACTGAAAACAAAGATTTTATTGCAGCAGCATTAACTTACACAGACAAAATGAATAATATATCCAACCTTTAATTATTCTTTGGGAGCTTTTAAGAGTTTTTAGTAAATGTGACTTTTTGTTTCCCTTGGTTTATAAAAATGACACAACAGATCAATTTCCTTTAGATGCTGGCCACTATAGGCTGGATGAGGTCACATATCCATTATGCTAAAAGTGTCCAGTAAGCATGATGGTAACAAAGGTACCAATATCCATTACTCAAAACCTGTTAGTGCAGTGCAGCAAAGTTTGGCATAAACAACAACCTTTACGCATTATCTGTATGCCAACTGGTTAATGGGAGGCATGCAAGGAAAAAGCCTTTTCTGTCCTACCACCCCAAAGATAGACATGTGAAGTTGTCTATGCTCTGCTGGGATTCTTATTGGAGGTATGTGCTTTGGTTGAATGAGACTACATAAACTTTGCAGTTACACTCCAGGCAGAGTAAGCATGAATCAAAGGATGAATATATGCAAAAGCATGCCCACTGTTAAGTACAGTGGAACATTTATTATGCTGCGGGCCCATCACTTCGAACAGCCCTAGTAATGTTGTAAGAGTGGGGATAAACTAATAAAACACCAATATGTTTTAAAATTTAATAAGACATTACCAGTTAACAGAAAACCAAAATTCTATACAAATTTATTTGAATGCTTTTTTGCACATTTTTACTAGACGTGACAATTTTTTGCGTCATTTCTCTCATTTGCTTTTACCTCATTTTCTCCATCATAGGCAGCTAAATAATATTGCAAAACTAAGTGTATTATAAAACAATAAGCTAGGATTCAAACTTTTAATCAAGACTAGCATCTTCTGTGGTTAAAGTTTGCTTAATGCCCAATAACCTTTGCATTATTTGAAACCAAAGCTCCCACGCAGGTATCACAATTTTGAGGCTTGTTAGATCTCTGATTAAATGAAAGCTGGCTGGAGCTATGATGTGAATTAAGTGATGTCACTTAACTACATGAGCTAATTAGAATCATAATGACCGAAGGAAACCAAGGAGGCTGTCAAATAACAAGCCAATTTGCACCCACACGGCCAAATCAGCCATCTTAAGGGAAAGTACACCTGTGAAGGCAAACTATGAGTGCAAGAATTTCAGGGCAGGTCCTTTCATTTTGAAGCTAAAAAAAAGCTCATATTTGGTTTATTTTTAAAGAAGATATTAAATGCCACAGACTGCTAACCAAAATAGCTTACTCAGTGCACTGCAATTCAGAGAGTGTCATTATCCAAGTCCTCGGATTCCGCCGTGGTACGAGAAGTTTCGGAGTTCATTGGGGCTATGATTAAAGGATGCATGCTACAGTGTACTTGTTTAATCAGTTTTTAATAAACTGATTTGCATAACCATCAAAACACCCACTTGGTAATTACCATGTGGTAAACATGATAATTACCTCAAGATGCTTCAACATATTGATCAAACTTACTAGTGAGCTAATTATTCCCGTTTTAATCTGCTGATGAGCTCATGTCTTTTTCTCTTGTCATATCAAAGAAGAGATTATCTGTATTTATTTTGTAAATATTAATTGCATGTACGACTACAAGTATGACAAAACAATCCTGATAATTTGCTTTTTGTATCTGTCTCCGTCCTGGACAAGACACAATGATATGGCCAGATTTCCATTCTGGGATTGGACTCCCTTTTACTTTGAGAACTGCCCGAATTCTTAATGGCATGGATTCAACAAGGAGTCAGAAACATCCATCAAATATTTTGTTACATGTGACATAATAGTTTGACAAAGCTGCTGCAGATATATTGATTGCACATCGGTTAAGTGAATATTCTGTTACCCCACATCCCTAAGGTTCTCTATTGGATTGAGATCTGGTGACTGTGAAAGTCATTGGAGTACAGTGAACTCATTGTGGATGATTTGAGCTTTGTAACATGTTTCATTATACTGCAAGAAATAACCATCAGGAGATGGTTACACCATCCATAAAGAAACGGGTATGTTCAGCAACGATACTCAGATAGCCTGTGGTGTTTAAATGATGGTTATGCTGTTACTAAGGAACCCAAAGTGTGCAAGGAAAATATCCCCTACACCATCAGACCACTACCATCACCAGGATACAAGACAAGAAATCTTCAGACATTCTCGTTATCATTTAAATCATTTAAATTAAACGTTAAGCCTTCTGTAAATTGTTGACTTAGTTTTAATTTCTTAGCTGACAGGACTGGGGCACAATGTGGCTTTATGCTGTTGTATCCCATCTGCCTCAATTTATTATGCATTCAGAGATGGCATTCTACATACCTTGGTTGTATGAAGTGCTTGTTGGAGCTATTTGTTGCCTTTCTGTCATCTCAAAGTCAAGGCATTTTGGTACACACAACACTTGCTCACTGGATATTTATTGTTTTTCTAGCCTCTCACAATTAACGATTTACTTCTAGATGCTTAAATAGTGCCATATGTTTAGCTGATTTGCTGTTGGTACTAAGAAGCAAATGAGCAGGTGTACCTAGTAAAGTGGCAGGTAAGTGTCGCTGAATATGAACATCCTTCCGTTAAGGTTGCAGAGAGCAACCATGTCAGCTTTTAAATGTTTAAATGTGTGAAGTTGGTGTAAAATTAGGTCCAGGTGAAGATTAGGTTAACTGCACAGAATGGTGTGAAAGTTTGTGTGTGTGTGTGTTTGTGTGCGTGTGTGTGTGTGTGTGTGTATGTGTGCTGGAGCTGGGAGGGAGAATGGGGCTATAATTGTAACTGCAGCACACGAGAGGACATGCTGACTCTACTTGTTACAAAGTTGAAATGAGCTGGAAGAAAGTTTAGATGGAACCGTCTTTCACAGCGCACCCATGTGTGTGTGTGTGTGTGGGTGTGCATTTTTGTATTTGCTGCAGCGTTTAAGTGTAATTTGCCCAAATGCACTGCAAAAAACTATTCAAAAAGATTTGCTCTTCTTTGCTCACTTTCCTATGACTGTAAACTTATGCTGTGGCACAATGCACATTGCTCTGGAAAATGCTGTAACTCAGTTTGTGTCAGTGGTGTTAAAAAATCCAAATTTAATTGCATGATTTATTTTATGAACAACTGCTGTATTTTTAAAACACAAGCAATAAATTCTGTATTTGTACCTACAACAAAAGCCACTCTGCCCAATATGAAAAAAACGAGTCATAAACTGGTTTATAAACAAGGAATATTTGGCAAAAAGCTGGGGCCCCTATATGAATGCAGCGCTGAATGATTAGAATAAGGGAACTCTTTTATGTGTAGGCAGACCTGAGGATGAGGTGTGTGGTGCCCCATTGGTATCTCCTATACTTGGACTAGGGGAGGGATGGGTAGTGTAACCACTACCTTTCTGCCAAGATAAGGTTAGTATCAATATTTTCTGTATAATGCCCGATACATCACAAAAAAAGTGGTTATCAAGCATATGAAGGAAAGGATATGAAAAGTTTGAACTTTTATTACTGTTTCTTTTTTTTTTCTTTTTGTTGTTTGCTCTGCTTTTTTTTCAGTACCCTACACTTGTACTTGTACTCGTCGTCTTCCTTTTCATCCGGAACATAGTCACGGGAGCAGCAGACTCCGTATAGACGCCCAGACTTCCCTTTTCCCAGACACCTCCTCCAGCTCCTTTGGGGGGAGCCAAAGGCAACCCAAGGACTGCTAAGAAACATAATTCCTCCAGTGTGTCCTGTGCGGTACCTTGGGCCTCCTTTCTGTGGGACGTGCTTGGAACAGCTCCCGAGGGAGGCGTCCAGGTGGCATCCAATACAGATGCCTGAGTCACCACAACTGACTCCTCTCGATGTGGAGGAACTTATCCGAGCAACTCCTGGTCAAGCTCCTCACCCTGTCTCTAAGGGAGTGCCAGGCCACCCTGAGGAGGAAGCTGATTTCAGCTCTTGTTCTTTCTGTCATAACCCAAAGTTCATGCCCATAATGAGGGTAGGAATGTAGACTGACTGGTAAATCAAGAGCTTGGCTTTTCGACTCAGCTCTCTCTTCACCACGGACCAGCACCAATCTGTCTATCGATCTCCCACTCCATTCTCCTTCACTGATGAACAAGACCCCGAGATTCGTGAACTCCTCCATTTGAGGCATGAACTCCCCTCCAACCTGAAGAGGGCAAGTCACCCTTTTCCGGTCGAGAACCATGGCCTCGGATTGTGAGGAGCTGATCCTTATCCCAGCCGCTTTACACTCCAACTGCCAACTGCCAACTGCCCCAGTGTTTTCTGTAGGTCTTGGCTAGAGGGGGCAGGACCATGTCATCTGCAAAAAGAAGAGACAAAATCCACTGGTCCCCAAACCAGACCCCCTCCGGCCCTCATGCTTGAACATGGTGTTCATTATGGACAATCCGTGACTGACACCGAAGTCCGATAATGAAACACCACTTAGGTTCAGATCAGGGAGGCAATTCCTCCCAATCACACCCCTCCAGGTGACAATGTTCTTGAGGTGTCATAATTCACTACTATATAACATATCTGTAATCGTGATGTGGTGTTAAAGTTGAAAAACCAATAAAATTTAATTACAAAATAGCCACTCCTCCCTTTTCTCTTTCTGCATGTGCATATGCTGACATATCATGAAAGATTAACTTTCAAATCTTTTAGTTATTCATTAGAAACCTTTTCCTGAAGATTGCTTCTGAAAATATTTCTCAGATGGAACAAATTTTAATTCAACTAAGATCCTCATAATAGCAGAAAACAAATGTATTTTATGCTAAAACACAAAGAAGTCCAACAACTTGTGATTAATTTTATAAGAACATCTCAGCATCTGTAAAACTGGACTCACTTTCTTCCCATTCTGTTGGACATCAGGGATAGAGGTGCATTCTCAAAGCCTCAGCTGTGCCATTTGTTAATCATATTGTTACAGCTAGTGCCAGGCAAAACAGAAAATAACAATAATAACTAGGAAAAGTTGCAACATAGAAAGGTGGCATACACAAATAACAGCAAACCTTTAAGCTGATCAACTTCAATAATTGATCAGTTGACTTAATATAATGGATGAACAAGCTGAAATCAATCCAAAACTCTCTGTTAAATCGTAAAAAAATTAGAGACATTTTCAAAAACCAAGGCAGCACAACTTCTTGCTGAAAAGGGCTAGGAATTTGATGCAAAAACAGATGTTGAATTGTATGAATTGTAAGAAATTAGTAGAAACTTCATATAAAACAAAAGCTGAATTGTCAGCTGATCTGCAGGAAACTGAAGGGAAGAACAAAACGAACAAAGGTCAGCTGATATGTGAATCTAGCTAGTCTTGCTAAAGAAAACTTCTGACAAAGCTAAACTATAAACTAATCTGCTCAATAATCTGAACAGGCAAAAGTTCATCTTGTGCACTAAAAGAAGTGTATATATTATTGTAAGCTTAAATGCCAACATTATTATGTGCGCTATCAGTAGCATTAGCTTACTTCATCAAGTATTACATGAACAGTGTCTAAGCCATAATTAGCAGAAAAGCTAATGCTAGGAATAGCTAGCATCAATTCAAAAATACTTTATTAATCCCTAAGGGAAATTGGCTATCATTAAGTCCATTCAGTAATTTAGCTTCATAAGTGAATATGAGGCAAAAGGCTAATATTAGAATGCTAATCTTAGGATTCTAGTATGCTAAACTTAGGGCTCTCAAGTTTTTGAAGATTAGAAAATGTAATGTTATTGTGATCTCAATATCATTCAAAACATCCAAAACATACAGGGGTTGGACAATGAAACTGAAACACCTGGTTTTAGACCACAATAATTTATTAGTATGGTGTAGGGCCTCCTTTTGCGGCCAATACATCATCAGTTCGTCTTGGGAATGACATATACAAGTCCTGCACAGTGGTCAGAGGGATTTTAAGCCATTCTTCTTGCAGGATAGTGGCCAGGTCACTACGTGATACTGGTGGAGGAAAACGTTTCCTGACTCGCTCCTCCAAAACACCCCAAAGTGGCTGAATAATATTTAGATCTGGTGACTGTGCAGGCCAAGGGAGATGTTCAACTTCACTTTCATGTTCATCAAACCAATCTTTCACCAGTCTTGCTGTGTGTATTGGTGCATTGTCATCCTGATACACGACACCGCCTTCAGGATACAATGTTTGAACCATTGGATGCACATGGTCCTCAAGAATGGTTCGGTAGTCCTTGGCAGTGACGCGCCCATCTAGCACAAGTGTTGGGCTAAGGGAATGCCATGATATGGCAGCCCAAACCATCACTGATCCACCCCCATGCTTCACTCTGGGCATGCAACTGTCTGGGTGGTACGCTTCTTTGGGGCTTCTCCACACCGTAACTCTCCGGGATGTGGGGAAAACAGTAAAGGTGGACTCATCAGAGAACAATACATGTTTCACATTGTCCACAGCCCAAGATTTGCGCTACTTGCACCATTGAAACTGACGTTTGACATTGGCATGAGTGACCAAAGGTTTGGCTATAGCAGCCCGGCCGTGTATATTGACCCTGTGGAGCTCCCGACGGACAGTTCTGGTGGAAACAGGAAAGTTGAGGTGCACATTTAATTCTGCTGTGATTTGGGCAGCCGTGGTTTTATGTTTTTTGGATACAATCCGGGTTAGCACCCGAACATCCCTTTCAGACAGCTTCCTCTTGCGTCCACAGTTAATCCTGTTGGATGTGGTTCGTCCTTCTTGGTGGTATGCTGACATTACCCTGGATACCGTGGCTCTTGATACATCTCAAAGACTTGCTGTCTTGGTCACAGATGCACCAGCAAGACGTGCACCAACAATTTGTCCTCTTTTGAACTCTGGTATGTCACCCATAATGTTGTGTGCATTTCAATATTTTGAGCAAAACTGTGCTCTTACCCTGCTAATTGAATCTTCACACTCTGCTCTTACTGGTACAATGTGCAATCAATGACGACTGGCTACCAGGCTGGTCCAATTTAGCCATGAAACCTCCCACACTAAAATGACAAGTGTTTCAGCTTCATTGTCCAACCCCTGTATGTGTGTAAAATATTACTATTTCTTCTTTGTTTTACACAGCATGGCGTCAAATTGACCCCAAAGAACATTAATGTGTACAACATGTGTACAGAACAATAACAAAATATTGTCATTATGTTCACCCATATCTACCCCTTAAAATTAGGAAAACTCACTAACTATGGAGCCAAAAAACAATGTTAAATATTTATTTAGAGACGTTAAACGCTGAATTGGGTCAATTTGACCCAAAGGTAATACAAAGGTAAAGTGGTAAAAAAAATTTTTGCCACAACAGTAAACCACCATTACAAATAATAACATTGCCTTACCCATTGTCTCAGCATGCTTGAGGCTGAAAGGGACAGAGCTTGTTTTACTTCCTGATTAATTCAGCTAATAACTGTCTGACCACTTGTGGGCAGTCATGGAACCTTTTATTATTTATTCATTTATAAAAAATTAAATAAGATAGTGATGACTATAGTAATGTACCAATGGAGCACTGCAAATATTTACACCCTTGATCCCTATGCACATGCACCATTCATAGTGGTAATGCATCAAAAGTATGAAGCACACTTCAAAGATGTGTTAGGATTTGATGTTCAACAATATCTTCTTCAACTCCTCACATTTAGACCCACTTAACATGTTTGTTAATATGGCAGCATAAGGTGAAGATATAAAACCACGTAAAAGCAGCTTGAAGATCTAAAATAGCTAAAGAAAAATTGTATGAATTGGAGTGGAAACAAAAATCCTTGTGTGATATATTTTGATGCTTTGTGTGTATTCCCAAAACCTAAAAATATTTCCACAAACAATTTTCATTTAGAATTTAGTACTATCTCAAATTAAAATGTGTGAACTAGGTGATGATTGTGCCTGTGTGTACCACCTGCTTTGCTATGCTTTCTTTATGCCAATTTAAACAAGTCTGAAGGCGCCAGCTGTGCCAGTGGTCATAGATGCACAAACTCATATCCACAAACACAAGCAAGCATTCAGTATAGCATCCAGACACACAAACACTCCAGCCCACAGCGAATTGTCGGTCTGACGACTTGCCATTTCACATCACTCTGTAGAGATGAGTGGGACACAAACAAAAAATTGCTCCAAACCACACAGATGGAGAGGCAGATAGACCCACTGAGGTGGATGTAGATGTTTATAACAACACAAGTCTCATGATGTGAGTGATGGTGGTGCCATGACAGAGCGCATCTACTCCAGGCAGAGACTGTGGGAACGGAGACAGAGATTCTTGTAACCTGTGTGAGCATGTCAGAGCTAGAGGCAGAAGCTGGATCACAGCATACAGAAAATAGGACTCAGCATCTGCAGAAAAAAAACAGTGTTCTATATTTTCAGGCAACTAAGCCACATCAGCACCAGCCACACTGTAAATTTACGGCACATTCTTTCTGGGTGGCTCAAGGCCCCTTAATTAACCTACTGCCGGTTAGCTTCGGGTTAAGTGGGTTAAATTCTAAAATAGTCTTAACCCTGCAAGGTGGCTAATCTGGGATCACAGCGGGGTGAGCTAAGCTGAAGTGGGCTTGAGTCTCACTTATCCACTTTCAGATGTGCTGGGTTGACACAATAGTCAAGTGCTTTAATCTCCGTAAGCGATGCCCTGAACATTCTTTTAACGTAGCCATGTTAAATGTGTCTCTTAGTAACATGAAGTAAGTTAACTCCTAAACAAATGAATCCATTGATAATCAAAGGTGATTAATTAGTGTCAGCAAAGATGGGCCTTATTTAAGGATTGACACTCAGAACTGTTGAATTTCATCCTATGACAATGCCTCTTGATTCTGAGGTGAGATTAATGAGAACAGAAAAAGTTGAGTATCACAATGCTAATGCACATTTGTTCCAGATGAGATGTTAGGGCAGCAGTGGTAACACTGAACATATATTTTTCTGGGCTACCTCATTCTTAACAATAGTACACAATAAATGCTATTAGTATGCTGAGCATACTGTCCATTGTCCTGTTTTATAGTCCCTATGTCATTCATTGCCCTTTCCAAATTTTATCACATAATAACCACAAACTTTAATGTGTCTTATTGGGATTTTATGTGACAGACCATCACAAAGTACTGCATGATTTTGAAGTAAAAGTAAAATGATATATGGCTTTCATTGTATTTTTCCAAATACAAATCTTAGAACTGTGTTGTATATTGTATCCAGCCCTTTTTACTCTGATGTATATAAATAAAATACAATGCAAAAAATTGCCTTCAGGAGTATGTTAAGCTCTAAGAGGTTTGCTAAAAATGATAAACAGCAACACAGCAGACAGGTGAGGAATAAAAGTGTGGAGTAGTCTGAGGCAGAATTAGTGTGATAATGGATACCTTGAGCTTTGAATGTCCCACTGAACAATAAATCTGTTCAATCCATATGTGTATGGTACAACTGCAAACATACCAACACATAGCAGTCCACCTAAATAAGCTGGGCAAGGAGATGATTCATTAGAAAAAGTGCCAAGAGGCCCATGGTAACTACGAATACCAAAAAATAATTAAGAATCTGTGATATAAATAATTTTACAATGCAATGTATGCGGTTTACTAAAATGCCATAGTTTGAACTACTCTTGGTTTGCAAGGATATTTTCATTTTGTCAGTATTCCTGTTATATCAGTAAACCAGCCAGATTAATAGAAACTAGAGTACTCAGGGAAGTGGTGAAAGGGATAAATAAATGTGTGTGATCGTCAGTCATTTTCCCACATTTATTGAATGAGGAAGGCGAGGTGATATACATCCACAGCGAAAACATGTAGGTGTGCTGCCAAAGTGCGGGTTTGCTTAGAAAAAACTCCCATAAGTGTCTGAACTCATTTCGAAACATTTTTATATAAAAATAGATAATGGATAGAAACGGAGGAGAAAAGGAAGGGGGTGAGAAAAGCAGAGGTAATGTGTTCCAAGTCAATTTCCTCTTCCTAAGATTGACTTCAAAGCAACAGGGCTAATCCTCTCATGCTTGCTCGTTAATAATCTGGTTAATAATCCGTTTAGCAGCTTTCCTTTGCATGCTGTGCTGTTTTCTGACATTATGGTGCTGCAGAAAAGTAAAGAAACATATTGTGGTGTTTCATTTTGAGACCCCCCCGCCTACCCAACTCCAAACATAACCCCATACAGGCATGTGTGAAATACACTGAAACCTTGTCACTCATGCGAGCATTCATCTCTGCAACGAGCCTAGATTATAGAAATACAAAGTCCTAAGCTACTATTGTTTGATTTTCAATTTTAGTCCAGAAAAACTATAGTATATTTCAGCTTTAAGCTGATCAATCTAAAAAAAACAACAACAACACAGGCTAACCAAAACAAACTGATTATTGGAAACCTCACCATCAGATACATTCAAAGTAAAATTTCCAAAAGTTGATAAACAAAGCTAAAGGTGTTACATGAAAATGCACTCTGCACTCTTTACGGTTTCTGTCACAGCGTGGTTTAGTAGTGGACCCCAGAATGCAGACAGGTAGAAAGCAAAGTGGTGTGGTGAGTAACCAGATTTAATATTAAACAAAAGAAACTCACAACAGGCTGAAGGTGGCAGATGCAGGCATGGACAATATTGGTAACAAAAGTTATGGATGAACGGTGGAACAGAGAACTGTGAACTATGTAGTATGATGTTTCCACGAGGAATGAACAGAACAGCAGAGTATAAGTGAGTAAGACAGAGCTGGAAACAGAGAAACTGATTGGCATGAAACAGATGGACCAGATGATGCTGATTGCTTTGGCAGAGGCAGAGAGTGGAAACAAGACATGGCTGGAATAAAACAGAAGTCCGAGGATACAATCTAACCCAAGACACACTGGTATAACAGAACATGAATCAGAAAGAACTGTGAACAAAAAACAATAACAAGAAACCAAACGAAAGCACCACCTAGAAAACAATAAACAGAAGCAGGATCCACAGCTCAACTGTGTGAACAAAAAATGAGAAAAAAACAAAAACCAAACAACCCCATATCATAACAGTTTCTTAGTTTTACTATATTTAAGTTACTGTGCAGATGTCTGTGAAAACAACTACAAAACAACACTAATCATTAATCAGACTTTAAAAAAGAGGATTAAGAGTAATTAACAAGGCTTGTTACCTGGGTCATACCAAACCACTATTTATACAATCAAAAGTATTAAAATTTACTGATATAGTTAAACCACAACCAGCTCTAATAATATATAAGGCTAAAAATAACCAACAACCAGAAAATGTTCGAAAATTGCTCAAGGAAAGAAGTTTATCAATTAAGAGGTTTATGTTGATATCAAAACACAAATGGTTAGAACAATAAGAATTATTGTTCTGTGGGATGAAGCTTTGGAACAATCTAAATGTGGAGCTTTAAGCAATGTCCAAACATATTATTATTACTCCTATCATAATTACCATGTACTCCCTTATATATTATTCTACATTGTATTATTCTGTTAAGATGATAATCATGGGGGATTATGGAAAGCACTTTATTATTTAGTTAGTTTTTATTCTTTCTTTTTATTATTATTTAATAAATCTAAAACAAAAATCCAGGAAATCATATTGTGTGATTTTCAGTTAATTAATTTGCATTTTATTGCAAGACATAATTATTTGATACATCAAAAAAACAAAACTTAATATTTGATATGGTAAAACCTTTGTTTGCAATTCCAGATAGACGTTTCCTGTAGTTCTGGACGAGATTTACACTATCACAGCAGCAGGGATTTTGGACCACTCCTCCGTAAAGATCTTCTCCAGATCCCTCAGGTTTCAGGCTGTCGCTGAGCAATACGGACTTTGAGCTCCCTCCAAAGATTTTCAATTGGGTTCAGATCTGGAGACTGGCTAGACCACTCCAGGACCTTGAGATGCTTCTTATGGAGCCACTCCTTAGTTGTCCTGGCTGTGTGCTTCGGGTCGTTGTCATGCTGGAAGACCCAGCCATGACCCATCTTCTACGCCCTTACTGAGGGAAGGAGGTTGTTGGCTAAGATCTCCTGATACATGGCCCCATCCATCCTCTGCTCAATACGGTGCAGTCGTCCTTTCCCCTTTGCAGAAAAGCATCCCCAAAGAATGATGTTTCCACCTCCATGCTTCATGGTAGGAATGTTGTTCTTGGGGTTGTACTCCTCATTCTTCTTCCTCCAAACACGGCGAGTGGAGTTTAGACCTAAAAGCTTTTTTTGTCTCATCAGACCACATGACTTCTCCCATTCCTCCTGTGGATCATCCAGATGGTCACTGGCAAACTTCAGACCGGCACTGGCTTGAGCAGGGGCACCTTGGGGGTGCTGCAGGATATAATCCATGGAGGCGTAGTGAGTTACTACTGGTCTTCTTTGAGACTGTGGTCCCAGCTCTCTTCAGGTCATTGACCAGGTCCTGCCATGTAGTTCTGGGCTGATCCCTCACCTTCCTCATGATCATTGATGCCCCACGAGGTGAGATCTTGCATGGAGCCCCAGACTGAGGGAGATTGACCGTCATCTTGAACTTCTTCCATTTTCTAATAATTGCGCCAACAGTTGTTGCCTTCTCACCAAGCTGCTTGCCTATTGTCCTGTAGTCCATCCCAGCCTTGTGCAGTTCTATTTTATCCCTGATGTCCTTACAGCTCTCTGGTCTTGGCCCTTGTGGAGAGGCTTGAGTTTGTTTGTTTGATTGAATGTGTGGTCAGGTGTCTTTTATACAGATACGTTCAATCAGGTGCAGTTAATACAGGTAATGAGTGGAGAACAGGAGGGCTTCTTCCTCATGTACAGCACTTTGAGTGCCTTGATGCTGAAAAGCGCTATATAAATAAACTTGACTTGACTTGACTTAAAGAAGAACTAACAGGCCTGTAAGAGCCGGGATTTTTACTGGTTGTTAGGTGAACAAATACTTATGTCATGCAATACAAAGCAAATTAATTACTTAATAACCACAATGTTATTTTATGGATTTTTGTTTTAGATTCCATCACTCACAGTTGAAGAGTACCTATGATAAAAATTAAAGACTTCTACATGTTTTGCAAGTGGGAAAACCTGCAAAATCGGCAGTGTATCACTACTCCCCACTGTATTAACAGTGTTCCCTTGAGAGAAAATTCTAAAACATAACAAAATGTTAAAATAGAACAAGATTTTTGAGCAACTCCTGGCTTCACCTACATTTTCTAGCCTGCACCAACTTATTTACTCAGAGTGTCTAGGACAGACATGAATATCACATTTTCTAATCAGATGAATGAGATGGCGTTTGTCTGTAATTGTGACTGAGATGAAATGCAGACTACATTTTATGGCTAATCAATATTGAAAATCTATTGATAGAGTGTTTAGAAAGGCTTTTCTTGCAACTCTAGCTATTCACACAGTACCACAATGGAACCCTAGCTTCCCTTTAGGAGATAAATAGGAAGGGCTCATATGAATAATTGCTATATTTATAGTAAATCATAGAGTCATAGGTTATAGAGAAGGTTAGAGAAAGGCAAGCAGCCGGTAGGGTCTGTGTTAGGCTACGATAAAAAAAGATATCCATGTGTGTCTTTCTATTTGAATAAATAAATGCAGACAGGCTAGGGGGAAGGTAATCCATCACTTTTGTGACTTTAAAGTCACACTCATTTCTTCTCTCATCTTTTTGCACTATTGCCTGTTTTGCTGCTCTTTTTCTATGTTTTCCCTTTTTTTCTTCTTTGAGAAAAAAAAAAAGAAGGAACAATGTCGGCCTCAAAGTTTTGAACAGGGGTCATTTTTTTTCCAGCTCTTAGCTGCCATTCTCAGTAAACCTAAATTAGTAGTTTGCCAGATCCATCATGGGTTTTATCTGTGGGACTTTAAACCCCCTCCACTCGCCTTCTGCATCTGCTGTAACTGAGCATAAATGAGAGATGAAACAATTTGCTTCCATTTTGTACAATCAGCAGAAAGAACTTGACAGAAGGGCCAATATGCAAGAGGAACAAATTGGAAAAATGATGTAGTGAGTCCTCTATTTCTGCAGTCTCTGAAAGATTCTGAAAGACCAAAAACACAAAAGTTTGTAGAAACCCAAAAAGAAGTGGGCTAAATTAAATTATTTAAAGTTATAAAACTTCAAGTCATTTGTTGCCTTTTTTAATAGCACACCACAAAAAATATGCCTGCAACACAATGAGTCCCTCTTTAATTAGAATATTATCTCAGAGAAACTAATGAAGAAAAAAGTGAAGGTACACTTCGCAGGAGAGTTGATTAATGGATTGTTTAATTATTGGAAATGTATTTGCAAATATTGTGACAATTAATTATTGTAGCCATTAAGCAAAAATGCTGAACTGTTATGTTTCATCTTCACAAAGGATTTGAATGTTTTCATTATTAGAAATTTTGTCATGTTATTTCAAAAGTCCTCCAAAAGCTTTTTCACAAAATAAAAACTAGTTTTCACAGCAAAAAGACTTACTTAATCGATCTAATAGACTGATCCAGTAGCCAATAGTTGCAGTTATAGACAATGTAACCTGTGCTAACCTGGACGGAGGATAAGTATTAGAAATGTCAGCAGAGCAGGTACCTCTGCTGTTCTCTGCTTGAAGTAAATTTGAAAATGATTATTAATTTGCTACAATAAAACCAAAATGTGTAGATTATGATTAGGAAAAATGAAGAATAGAAATGGGATAATGGTGCAGAAACTTATATTACGCATCAGAATATTCTCAGGTGTTAATGGGGTTTTCGCAGAATCTTGGACAATGTCTGACAAAATTCTGAACAACAGTGAGATGTAAAAATTAGTAACTAATTGCAAAAGAGAAATGAGAGATAGACAGAAATGCTACAGCATGAATGACTTCAGAAAACAAGCTAGCCATAACCACATTGTTACTGTTAGTCACTTCCCTGCTGCTAAAGGAGTTTATTCTTAACAATAATACTGAGTTTACTAAAAATATTAAGGATATTAATTCATAAGGCATAAGTGCCTAAACAATAGAGCAAGTTGAGCAACATTTCCCCTAATATTTAAAGTCCAGAAACAAACTTACATTTCTGCTTACTGGAATATTATTGCCCACTGCAAAGTCTAAATACACGTATATAAAATAAATATTCAAAATAATTTCAAAATTTTAGTCCTGCTCTTCTTCACCTCTGAGTCTGTTTCATGCAATATGTCACAGTCTGGTTTGAAAATATAGGTGTCGTTGTCTCAATATGATCTCTTCAATCAGACAGTTTATAACTATGAACAAAAAGGTAAAATTAACAGAATCGGCATTAGCTTTGTTACAATAGCTGCAACTCTCATCCAGCAGAAAACACATCAGAAAACCTTTCACAGCATGTACAGTGGAGAGAACAATTATTTGACACACTGCTGATTCTGCAGGTTTTTCCACTTGCAAAGCATGTAGAAGTCTTTTATCATACTCTTCAACTGTAAGTGACTGAATCTAAAACGAAAATCCAGAAAATCCCATTGTGTGATTTCAAGTAATTAATTATCATTTTTATGCATTACATCAGTATGCTCACATGACAACCAGTAAGAGTCTCAGCTCTCACAAACTTGTTAGTTCTTTTTTAAGAAGCCCTCCTGTTCTCCACTCATTACATGTATTAACTGTACCTGTTTGAACTCGTTATTTGTATAAGAGACACCTGTCCACACATTCAATTAATCAAACTCCAACCTCAGCAATTATAACAAAATGGAAAAAGTTCAAGGTGACGGTCAATCTCCCTCAGTCTGGGGCTCCATGCAAGATCCCATCAGTGATCATTAGGAAGGTGAGGGATCAGCCCAGAACTACACAGCAGGACCTAGTCAATGACCCAAGGAGAGCTGGGACCACTGTCTCAAAGAAGACCATTAGTAACACACTACTACTTAATTAAAATCCTGCAGCACACCAAAGGTGCCCCTGCTCAAGCCAGTGCAAGTCCAGCATGACAACCACCCGAAGCACACAGCCAGGACAACTAAGGAGTGGCTCCATAAGAAGCATCTCAAGGTCCTGAAGTGGCCTAGCCAGTCTCCAGATCTAAACCCAATTGAAAATCTTTGGGGGAGCTGAAAGTCTGTAATGTCCAGTGACAGCTCTGAAACCTGCAGGATCTGGAGAAGATCTGTATAGAGTGGTCCAAAATCCTTGCTGCAGTGTGTGTAAACGTCGTTAAGAACTACAGGAAACGTCTGATATCTGTAACTGCAAAAAAGGTTTCTGTACCAAATATTACGTTTTGTTTTTCTGATGTATCAAATAAGTATGTCATGCATTAAAATGCAAATTAATTACTTAAAAATCACACAATGTGATTTTCTGAATTTTTGTTCTGGATTCCGTCACTCATAGTTGAAGAGTACCTATGTTAAAAATTAAAGATTTCAAGTCTGCAAGTCTGTGGGAAAACCTGCAAAATCGGCAGTGTATCAAATACTTGTTCCCTCCACTTTAGGTGTAGACTGTGGGCAGCTCACATCTCTGACTTGTTTGTAACAGTGTTGCCTGCCAGAAACATGCCACCGCATGACATATTTTCAAACTAGGTCAAGCTTTAAACTGGGCTTAATAATTAGCTGAAAACTGATGCAGCAAAAGAAAAAAAAAAAAACAGTTCAGTTTTTGATTGAGAGGTAAAAGTTTGGTTGCGTTTCTACAGTTTGTCTACATGACAATGACAAATGTTTTATGTGAAAATGGCATGATTTGTATATAGGTTCCAGATTGTTACAGTTTGAAAACATCCCGGTCTCCATTTTCGTGTGGACAAGAAAAACGGAATCTTCCTGTATGGGGAAGCCCTGGCACATGTGCAGTATGACTGAAATAACCAGCATGTTATAACGGATGCTGACCTGTTTAATCCCCACAAAATACTTTGTATCCTGCTGACTCTTTTGAATCTAATGACAGATCTTCAACAAAGTGCTTACTTTCTCCCTCATTTTTTAAGCAAGAAGTGTTTGCACATCTTGATGAGTTTCAAAGAACATACCACCTACTAGTGTTGTGGTGGGGGAATTACACCATTTTCATGTTTCTACTGGTGCCATGTGAATGGAGATTGTATCGACCGCTGTCGATAGTTTTATCTATGTGTGTGCCTGTGTGTGTATGTGCGTGTGTGTGTGTGTGTGTGTGTGTGTGTGTGTGTGTGTGTGCACAGCCGGATGCGCTGCACGTTCATACATCCTATGTGTGTTGTTGAGCTTTGAGATTTGTGTTTTATACAGTACTGTACAAAAGTTTTAGGCAGGTGTGAAAAAATGCTGTGAACAAACAATGCTTTCAGAAATGGCAGTGTTAATAATTTCTTTTCATCAATCAACAAAATGTAGTGAATGAACAAAAGAGAAATCTCAATCAAATCAATATCTGGTGTGACCACCCTTTGCCTTCAAAACAGCATCAGTTCTTCTAGGTACACTTCCATACAGTTTTTAGGAACTCAGCTGGTAGGTTGTTCCAAACATCTTGGAGAACTAACCACAGATCTTCTGTGGATGTAGACTTTCTCACATCCTTCTGTCTCTTCATGTAATCCCAGACACACTCAGTGATGTTTAGGTCAGGGCTCTGTGGGGGCCACACCGTCACTCCCAGTTAGTCTTGTTCTTCTTTACTCTGAGGATAGTTCTTAATGACTTTGGTTGTATGTTTGGGTTCGCTCACATAGCATTTTGTAAATTGATAAAAAATAAATAATTGTTTATTTATATTCTGAAAGCATTATTTGTTTAGAGCATTTTTACACCTGCCTAAAACTTTTGCACAGTACTGTATTACTAACGGTTTTTAAAATCCTAACATTTTAGAGACTGCTAGATAGCTGCACTAAAAGTCAGGCTGATCCAAGAACTTAATTTATCACTAACTCACAATCTTTACCTTTGTGAAATCACCACACAGTCTACCTCATCTGCTCACCTGAGCAATTTCAAGTTCAAGGTCCTTTCTTAGTGGTAGTATACCCACACAATTCAGTTTGGCTAATTAAAAAAGTTTAAGGTAAAGTTTGGTGTAGGGAATAGATATATTTGGTTTAAAGCCTGGGATTGTCTCCAAAAAAAACAGGAACACAGAACTTAGAGTTTTTTTAAACTAAAAATAATTGCAATAGACCTGCTTCCCTCTAACTACTCTAACTACTCTAACTCGAACAGTCTTCAAAGCAGCTGCTAATATATCTCAAAAGTTTTAATATAATACTGGATATCAACTGAATGTCAAAGGGACAGGAGACAGAAGGTTGTAATCCTTAGGGAAAGACAATACACCTTAATAAGATTAGCTGAAGATGGCAGAGATTACCTCATCTGAAGTGTAAATTGAACTCACACGCATTTAGAAATGGACACATACTGACCTGAACAAGATTGGATTTAAAGGATTTGATAATTAGCTGATTGTTTAAAAGGGGACACATTGTCTTCCAATTGTGCCCTTAAGAGTTGCTTTACCCTAGGAACCAGTGCTAATACCCTGCAATGAGAGCAACAATGCATAGACTGTAAACAATAGCTATAGTATAAGAGATGGTCTTAGATCCACATGAGAAGTAGAGCAATCTCAGGAAGGGGTTGGCATAATATTGTGTTTAGAAGGCCAATACCAGCTTTTTGTAATTAATGAAAAAATTTTCTGAGTTTGTGGGATAAATCCTTGTTAATGATTGCAGCTCAGTGGTTGCAGCTGTAAAAACTGGACATAGAAAAACATTGTTCTTAGGTTCACTATGTCATGCATGGGGTAAATGTGGGTGTCAAACAAGTTATTCAATATGTAAAGTATTTATTTTTCTACAACATGCTGAACACATATTTTTCACTTTAGTGAAAAAGGAATGATTCCTTTATTGGTTATATGTGTAAACATTTTTTCTTAATGTCAATCTTAACATTAGCTGCTTAAGTGAGTTGTTTTTCTCTCAAGGAAATGACACCTGAATGTGTCACTGTGTTTGCTGCTTATCAATTCATGTTTTTTGTTTCTCAGAAAATGGCATTTTTGTACAGTTTTTTGCTGTTCCTGAGAGCATGATCAATAGATGAAATTCCATTTAACTTACAGAAATATTATTTTTTTCATTTGGCGTGAAAACATAACACAGTAACTTAGCAAGAATGCCGAACACTTCCAGAGAGCTTTAGGAACTTTGGGAGCTGTCAGTATGTTGTCGTGGTGATCCATAAAGTCTGATCCATTGCCATTTTATCACTACAACTATTTGTCTTTATGTGAAGGTTAAAAGCCTTGTAAAACTGATTTTTGATTCTTTAGCCATATTTATATACCATAACTTTTATTAACTGGTTTATTTAATTCCAAATTATTTAAATATATATTTTGTTTTGTTCTAGGTTTTCAAACAAATTATAATCATATTTTGTAGAGCAAATAATTGGCAATAGGGGGGGTTCAATTATGGGAAGGTACTGGAAGAATACACAGAGAAACTATTGGCTAGTCACTTGTATCATATGCAATTAGTGAGAAACCAAAGCTGGATATCTGTTCTCTCCTCACTCTAACTATCCCGGTTTTCCTCTAATCCACTGATTTAATTGGCATTTCTATGGTAAAATTTGAAAAAAGTCACTAAGGCAGCAACAGCTTTCCGTTTGGATTATGGATGGAACAGTTACCATTGTGAGCCAAATAGCCCCTTCTAATCCTCATGGAGCTCATTTAATTAACTTTCCTTTCCTGCCGTTTTCTCTGTTTATCTCAATTCTTTATTAAAGTTTCTGCTTTCCTTTTGCTCTTGTATCTCCTGTCTCACTTCATTTCTCTCCTTTCGTAAAGATGTGAGTGCATTTTTAGAACAAAGCTTTAATGCATGTACAGAAATCCACAGACACATCTGCGGTGCAGGTATTGTTTTAGGTACCCTCAACCTTTTCCTTTCAGTTAGAGGTCTAGACTAATAAGTTCTGATAAATCTAATTGGAACTGCTGAAACAAGAAAGATGGGGAACTGAAAAGAGAAACACAATATGGCATCACAATAATAGATTGAGGGGAGGATTCTGAGAAACATCGGGAGGCAGAGAGTTAGAAAGGTGCTGATGAGGGTAATTGAAGGAGACCAGAAAAGGAGGGATGGTTCTGTGCTTGATTTATCAGCTGTTAAATCGAGTGCCCTCCACTCTGACAGATTTACGGCACATCCATTATGTAATAATGTGGCATAAAAAAGACTGCACTGACAGACAGATTAATCAGCGGGATCTTTTAGTTGCAACAATAATACTCTAACCCACCCTTCGTTTCACACAGTTTTTCTCTTTGTAATATTGTGTAAATAGTTACCACTGACAATGATTCTGTACTTTCTTGCCACTCTGGTCCACTGCCAATTAAGACTATATTATAACTAGGCTTTTGGTCAAGAGGCAACACATATGGGATACAAGCAAGTGGGCAGAGTGTAAAATTAGCTATTTTTGTCTTGCTATGTGTTTTGCTGATGTTTCAATTAACACATTTTTTTTACGATTTGGCTGCAAATTTATTGTAAAAATATAACTTGTATGAGGAAACGCACACACATAAAAATGCTGTGAAAAGAGTAAATTATGTTCATGTTTGTCTGTGTATGTATTTAGAACCTTGTGGGAGATATTTACTTACTTGCCATATCGATGTTGTTTACATTGTCATTGCGATGACTACTGTGTTTTGACATATTGTTCAGCCCCTTTTTAAGCATATACTGCCTACATTGGACAAAAATAGATATAAGGTTGTCAATGATCATTCATGGACATTAAAGAACAAAACTCTTTAGTGGTATATGACACATTTAAGAAAACATACATTAATTTAAATCCTGATTTACTCTAGCAACATCTCCCACCAGTGCCACCAGTTCTTAATACACAACCCATGCCTGTGAATACCAGCCCAGTAAGGCGGTGGTATTAGGACAAAATTGAAAGGGATGAGCCAGGCTCTGACATTATTGAACAGCAAAACTCTGTACGCACATAATTTCTTAAAATACAAGAATTTATTAACAAAAATAAGTCAACTAAAAGTCAAACATATTTCAATCAACAAACTCTTTATTATACTTGAACAACCCAACTCAACTACCAAGCAGAATGAAAGAATAAGGAAGACTAATGGCCTGGGTACAATATAAACAAGTTAATCAAAGATGGTTAAAAACCATGACCAAAAGAGTGATGCAACATTACCATGCAATGTTATTTACTGTATGTTTGAGAACCAAAGATTATCTTGAAGAATCTGGAAATGAAGTTAGGTTAGTCTTGGAACCAGGGGTGAAAGTGAGCCGGTACTGTCCAATACTGCGTACCACTAAAAGATTCTGCGCCGGTACGCAGTAGCGGGAAGAGGGAGGAACGGTGTGTCTGCTATGAAGCCGTCATCCAGAACCAGTTACAGCTGCAAAAATTCACGAGCACACAAAGAAGATCAGATCCGCTACCTAAAATATAAATATAGCTTTTTTCCCGTAGTTCCAAATAGTTTCTGAACTGTTCTGCTATGATGGAGCCTCAATGCTCTTGCTTTACTTCTCTCTCCTCGGAGCTCGAGGCTTTTCTGAACGGCCAGCTTTTAAAATGAGCACCGCTACGTTTAATGTCTGTCTGCTCGCTGCTAAATACCTCAGTTAAAAGCAAAGGGAAAGAAACTAGTTGTGTTTCATGTTATTTTGCTGAATTACAACAACACAGTACAGCTCGAAAACACCGTTATGACCTGAGATTTCACATACACTACATGAGAGTGCATGCGCGCTTACCCTCAAAACAGAACGGTTGCCAAGGAGATTGGTGCGTTCGATTTAATGGACTGGGAAATTTTACACAGGTGGTGCACAGACATAAAAAACCGCCCCTTGCATTAGGACAGGACGAACAATAAATCACTTACCATCTACAGACTTTTAAACAAAAAACGCGAAAACAACCGTCAAATTTTTAATTTAAATGAAATCAAAACTTCAGCACTTTGTTTAAAGAAAAGATGGAAACTGAACATGAAAAGTTATGAATCAGAAAATGGTTTATCATTGTTTCATACATGGCAGCTCTTTAACAATTGATATATATATCTATATATATTCTACATTGTCAAGTTATTCTAATTTCTGCCTTATACAGACCGCCTACAGTAAAGTAAAACATAGATACGTTTCAATTAGTTTGAGCTTGGACACACACACATTATATATATAGGGTTTGGACAATGAAACTGAAACACCTGTCATTTTAGTGTGGGAGGTTTCATGGCTAAATTGGACCAGCCTGGTAGCCAGTCTTCATTGATTGCACATTGCACCAGTAAGAGCAGAGTGTGAAGGTTCAATTAGCAGGGTAAGAGCACAGTTTTGCTCAACATATTGAAATGTACACAACATTATGGGTGACATACCAGAGTTCAAAAGAGGACAAATTGTTGGTGCATGTCTTGCTGGCGCATCTGTGACCAAGACAGCAAGTCTTTGTGATGTATCAAGAGCCACGGTATCCAGGGTAATGTCAGCATACCACCAAGAAGGACGAACCACATCCAACAGGATTAACTGTGGACGCAAGAGGCAGCTGTCTGAAAGGGATGTTCGGGTGCTAACCCGGATTGTATCCAAAAAACATAAAACTACGGCTGCCCATATCACGGCAGAATTAAACGTGCACCTCAACTCTCCTGTTTCCACCAGAACTGTCCGTCGGGAGCTCCACAGGGTCAATATAAACGGCGGGCTGCTATAGCCAGACCTTTGGTCACTCATGCCAGTGACAAACGTCGGTTCGGTTTCAATGGTGCAAGGAGCTCAAATCTTGGGCTGTGGACAATGTGAAACATGTATTGTTCTCTGATGAGTCCACCTTCACTGTTTTCCCCACATCCGGGAGAGTTACGGTGTGGAGAAGCCCCAAAGAAGCGTACCACCCAGACTGTTGCATGCCCAGAGTGAAGCATGGGGGTGGATCAGTGATGGTTTGGGCTGCCATATCACGGCATTCCCTTGGCCCAATACTTGTGCTAGATGGGCGCGTCACTGCCAAGGACTACCGAACCATTCTTGAGGACCATGTGCATCCAATGGTTCAAACATTGTATCCTGAAGGTGGTGCCGTGTATCAGGATGACAATGCACCAATACACACAGCAAGACTGGTGAAACATTGGTTTGATGAACATGAAAGTGAAGTTGAACATCTCCCATGGCCTGCACAGTCACCACATCTAAATATTATTGAGCCACTTTGGGGTGTTTTGGAGGAGCGAGTCAGGAAACGTTTTCCTCCACTAGTATCACGTAGTGACCTGGCCACTATCCTGCAAGAAGAATGGCTTAACATCCCTCTGACCACTGTGCAGGACTTGTATATGTCATTCCCAAGACGAATTGACGCTGTATTGGCCGCAAAAGGAGGCCCTACACCATACTAATAAATTATTGTGGTCTAAAACCAGGTGTTTCAGTTTCATTGTCCAACCCCTGTATATATATGTTTGCCAGCAAAGAGACATACGTGGACTTGCCTCTCCAGTCCGGTTACCGTTGGGATTCGCATGGAAAGAGGTCTGTTTGTTGGAACCCAGGGTTTTTATTCAAACAGTGACGTCACGGGAAATCCGCTGTTACCCCTCTTGTTCCTGGCTGAGCTGGAAGTAGGTTAATGCGATTTATTTTGAAAATTCCAAAAAAGTTTTTACTGGCCATTAATGTGATAACCCTTGGCTGACTGGGAGTTGAGAGGACAGAAAAATATCAGGAATAAACACTGGAAACTTTGATCCAAGAGTACTAAAGAGTATGCAAAGTTAAGGGCTGTAAAACCATTCAGTTAAGAGACTTAGCTAAACACAAGTTCACTGGACCTTGTGGCTAGACTTCTATGGAAACAACACAGTAAGAGAACATGAAATTAGAGGCAGCAATAATTGCAAATAATGTACAAATGTCAGTATGTCTAGAAATGTAAGCCTATAACAGCATAACTACAGATACAGAATGGCCTTAGCCACTGTAAGCATAAGCCTAATACAGTGCAAGGTTCTTAGCCTAGTGTAGACAGGAAATCTGCCACATAGGCACAAACTGGGAGCTGGCTCTACAAACAATCCTCTGGTCTGTGAGCAAAGAACTGTTAGGATTATACAGAACAATTAAATCTTTAAAATAGAATGGGGCTTGACTGTTCAGAGCCTTGTATGTAAGAAGTCAATGATAACATAAAATATGATATCTTCTTTAAATTAGTGTCACAATCATCACTGCAGCATTTTGGTTTAGCAGAAGGTTCTTTACCGTATTTTTGGTGCTTCCTGAAAGTACAAAATTAGGACTCTCCAACCTTGACAAATACATAGAAAATGTCAGTTAAGGACATACATGTAAACATTTTTGTTGGCTCCTTAATCTGGAGTTTTTTTCAGTGCTTTTCCTATTTTTAAAATTCTATTTTTATTTGATGGTCTCCTGTACTTTTGGCCTCAGTTTGATCATTTTGGTTTGCTGATTTCCATAGTGTAACCATGTGCTAAAAGCATTCCACTTCAGTGAATGTAGGAGGAGAACAATAATCAGTGGATTTGACAGACGGAATATAAAACACTGTTGATTATAATAGCTGTTTGACAGTTTATTATTTACCCTTTCTCTTCCACCTCTTCTCTTCTGCTTCCACCATTCCTTATCTTTGGGTGACTACTTAGTTTAGGATGACAAGGTCAAGGAAAATAAATAGCTTTTCAGGTTTTAAATGCAAACACGGTCCAAAGGGGTTTGTTCTGGAACACTGCAAATAGGAATTGTTTCATTCGTTTTATTTATACCAATTAGGCATAACATTATGACCCCAGTATTATGCTGGTTTCCCTTTTTTCTACCAAAACAGTCCTGACACATCAAGGCATGGACTTCACCTGACCACTGATGCTGTGTAATTGAACACCAAGATGTTAGCAGCAGATGTTTTATGTCCTGAACATTGCAAGGTGGAGCCTTCATGGATCAGAATGGATTTAGATCTGAACAATTTGGAGACTAAGTCATCACCTCTAACTCATTGTGCTTTTCAGACCATTCCAGAACCATTTTTGCTTTGTTGTAAGCATCTGATTTCAGCTTATACTGCTGAAAGAGGACACAGCCAAAGGGGAGTCCTGTTACCATGAAGTGGTGTATGCGGTCTGGAGCAATGCTTAGGTGGATGGTATATGTGAAGGTAACATCCAAATGGATGGAAGGAAATAAAGCACCAAACTGCCTCTATCAGCTTGCCTTCTTCTCCTAATGCATGCTGGTGCCATGTGTTCTTCAGTAAGCATGGGGCCACCTACTCTTATTGCTCCTTGGTCCCATTCCAATGGAGGTCAGGAGTGGACAGGGGTCAACGTGGGCATCCTGACTGGTTTTTGACTATGCAGTTTCATAAACAACAATCTGCAATGCACTGTGTTTATATTATTTTGATTTATTTGAGCAGGTTTCATCTTTTTAGCTATTCAAGTTACAAATGCTTGTCTGTTTGATTGGACCCCATGAACCAGCCTTCACCCCCTCATTCATCAGTGATCCATGTCACTGGTTCACCATTCTCCCTTCTTCGGACCATGTTACATACTGACCACTTCAGACTGAAAACACCCCATCAGCTGCATTTTTGGAGTTACTCCACTTACAGTTTGATCCTAGTCAAGTCCTTAAACCCCTATCACAGTATTGTGTATCAGCCTGAAAGCCATGTTACTATTAAAATAACACTCCTTCATAGGCTTCCTACGCATTTGGCCCTGCAGCATAAACATTGTGATCACCACATAAAACAGACTGCCCCATATTTTATTTGGAAGTGTCATGTCTTTAAAAGTGACCTATTATACTTCCTTTTAAACACTTGGGATAGGTCTATGGGCTATACAAAACATTCTCAGATAATTAGATTTTACCTTCTCAGTTTCCCCTTTTTTGAGGTCCTTTCAGAATGAAATGTTTTAGGGCTATGTCACTTTTATGCAAATTACTTGTATCTGGCCACTGACATAATAACATGAGATCAGTAATAATGTTTTTAGCACTGATATTCTTTTACACACTTTTGCAGCTGTAGATAGCCTACTTACGGCGCCCGGGAACTGACATGGGGAAGAAAATATATATAGCGTGCGCATGAAATACTAATTTGTTCCCACGACATAGGTATAACATGCGCACGAAATACTAAAAACAGAGCACTTTCTCAAACATATGGAGGAGAAAACAACAACTGGATGGACATGGATAGTCTGATCGAGTTTTATTTTAGGCTGGGGAGGAGCTACAAAGACATTCTGAAAAGCCTGGCATCGCCAGTTCTCATTAGTGAGAGGCATTTGAATAGAATATTGAGAGCCAGGTGTTAACCCTTCCTGCTTCCGTTTCCTGGCCGTGGTCGGGAAACACAGGGGAGATGCTTCCTGCAGGGCCGAAATGGATGTTCACTTCGAGGTTAATTCTCTGTACTTGTGTGTCATGGGTGGTGCGACTTCTATAATAATGAAGGGACTGGATTGCTGAAGCAGTGGGGGTTTTAATAGCTGTGATGCAAAATGATTGCACGTTAAATGTACTGTGGCCAGCTGAACTTCCTACCCGGTTGCCGTCATGCAGTATGCATAACCGGGGCAACACACAACCGCACGCAGAGTCTTCTCTCTCTGCACTCTTCATCGTGGTCCTAGTCTGACATCGCACAGCACCACCGCACGTATGCTCACATACACATTTACACATCCGCCATACACTGAGCTCCATCACTTATGAGATACACATCTTCTGCAACACAGCTCACTTGATGCCTACTTCATGGGAACGAATCGGTACTTCATGGGAATGAATCAGTACTTCATGGGCACGAATTAGTATTTCGTGTGCACGCTATATATTTTTTCCCCCATATCAGTTCCCGGGCGCCATATACTCTAAACCACAATGAGAGGGGAAAAAATTAGCAGTGCTTGAAATTTTAAAAACAAGAAGCCTCCAGTGAACTGTTGGTGATCCCAGTTCCCACTGTTCTTTGGGTTTGCAGCGTATCATTAGATCCAGTAAAATGCATTAGTGTGAAGGATGGCTATGGCACCACTCTGGATCTCCCTATGGTCTTACATTAAACACTAATCCAGTGATGATTGTCATTAGTAAAAAAGGCAGTGTTTGTGTGAATATGTGTGCGTTCATGAAAAAGAAAGAGGGAGAAAAAGAAATAAAGTTTGAGCGAATGGAAAGA
This sequence comes from Girardinichthys multiradiatus, assembly GCF_021462225.1. Taxonomy (NCBI): domain Eukaryota; kingdom Metazoa; phylum Chordata; class Actinopteri; order Cyprinodontiformes; family Goodeidae; genus Girardinichthys; species Girardinichthys multiradiatus. Next base: position 7,011,354 of record NC_061797.1, on the reverse strand, counting down.
GAGATGTATTCTGGCAAAGCACATAGAATATTAGCCTGGTGATTTATTATCTTGGTAATGACGTCCCTTCTTTCCCAAAGCTGCATTGTCCTTTTGCTAATTAATTTTGAATCTGTTACACCCTCAGAGAGAAAGAGGGAGAGACTTTACGAACACAGTCTTTGGTTGAACCCCAGAGTCAAGCGCAGTGCTATTGTAAGCTATGGCTGGTTAACTCTGCTCTTCTGTCTTCTTTTGATGTCTGCTTATGTTTTTTTTCTTGTAATGTTGCCTTATACCATCTCTTCTTTAATGACATTGATTTATGCAGCTGCTTGCTAGTGCTTATTTTTTATCCCCTTCCTAATTCCACCCTCTTCTTCTTTTTTGTTGTTTTCGCAGTTTCTATAATTCTATATATAACTGCAGGGTAATTTTTCAGCTCCTCTGCTTCGGTTTTAATCCCGTTTATATGACACTCAGCTCTCGCTTTTCTTGCTTGTCATCCCAGATGTACTCTCTATTGCTCAATGGTATCCTGTTGTTTAGACAGTACTTTCTCTGTGTTTTTGCTAAGGTATAACCATTTAGAGTAAATCAACACATTTACAGGTCCTTCTCAAAATATTAGCATATTGTGATAAAGTTCATTATTTTCCATAATGTCATGATGAAAATTTAACATTCATATATTTTAGATTCATTGCACACTAACTGAAATATTTAAGGTCTTTTATTGTCTTAATACAGATGATTTTGGCATACAGCTCATGAAAACCCAAAATTCCTATCTCACAAAATTAGCATATCATTAAAAGGGTCTCTAAACGAGCTATGAACCTAATCATCTGAATCAACGAGTTAACTCTAAACACCTGCAAAAGATTCCTGAGGCCTTTAAAACTCCCAGCCTGGTTAATCACTCAAAACCCCAATCATGGGTAAGACTGCCGACCTGACTGCTGTCCAGAAGGCCACTATTGACACCCTCAAGCAAGAAGGTAAGACACAGAAAGACATTTCTGAACGAATAGGCTGTTCCCAGAGTGCTGTATCAAGGCACCTCAGTGGGAAGTCTGTGGGAAGGAAAAAGTGTGGCAGAAAACGCTGCACAATGAGAAGAGGTGACCGGAGCCTGAGGAAGATTGTGGAGAAGGGCCGATTCCAGACCTTGGGGGACCTGCGGAAGCAGTGGACTGAGTCTGGAGTAGAAACATCCAGAGCCACCGTGCACAGGCGTGTGCAGGAAATGGGCTACAGGTGCCACATTCCCCAGGTCAAGCCACTTTTGAACCAGAAACAGTGGCAGAAGCGCCTGACCTCTGGAGTAGAAACATCCAGAGCCACCGTGCACAGGCGTGTGCAGGAAATGGGCTACAGGTGCCACATTCCCCAGGTCAAGCCACTTTTGAACCAGAAACAGTGGCAGAAGCGCCTGACCTGGGCTACAGAGAAGCAGAACTGGACTGTAGCTGAGTGGTCCAAAGTACTTTTTTCGGATGAAAGCAAATTCTGCATGTCATTCGGAAATCAAGGTGCCAGAATCTGGAGGAAGACTGGGAAGAAGGAAATGCCAAAATGCCAGAAGTCCAGTGTCAAGTACCCACAGTCAGTGATGGTCTGGGGTGCCGTGTCAGCTGCTGGTGTTGGTCCACTGTGTTTTATCAAGGGCAGGGTCAATGCAGCTAGCTATCAGGGGATTTTGGAGCACTTCATGCTTCCATCTGCTGAAAAGCTTTATGGAGATGAAGATTTCATTTTTCTACACGACCTGGCACCTGCTCACAGTGCCAAAACCACTGGTAAATGGTTTACTGACCATGGTATCACTGTGCTCAATTGGCCTGCCAACTCTCCTGACCTGAACCCCATAGAGAATCTGTGGGATATTGTGAAGAGAACGTTGAGAGACTCAAGACCCAACACTCTGGATGAGCTAAAGGCCGCTATCGAAGCATCCTGGGCCTCCATAAGACCTCAGCAGTGCCACAGGCTGATTGCCTCCATGCCACGCCGCATTGAAGCAGTCATTTCTGCCAAAGGATTCCCGACCAAGTACTGAGTGCATAACTGTACATGATTATTTGAAGGTTGACGTTTTTTGTATTAAAAACACTTTTCTTTTATTGGTCGGATGAAATATGCTAATTTTGTGAGATAGGAATTTTGGGTTTTCATGAGCTGTATGCCAAAATCATCCGTATTAAGACAATAAAAGACCTGAAATATTTCAGTTAGTGTGCAATGAATCTAAAATATATGAATGTTAAATTTTCATCATGACATTATGGAAAATAATGAACTTTATCACAATATGCTAATATTTTGAGAAGGACCTGTATACCCTTTGAAAATTTCACGTCGTGTTACAGCCACAAACGTTAATGAATGCGGATTTTGTTATTCTATCAATTGTATTAAGAAGTTTCCTAATTAGTAAACAGAGTCTACTTGTGTCCAAATTTTATCTTGGTATAAATACAACTCTTCTGTGAAGGGATCAGAGAAGACCAAAAAGAACCCCAAGCTGGTCAAACAGAAAGTTGTGGAGAGGTCTAAACCATGGTTAGGTTGTTAAACCATATTCGAAGCTTTGTCCTTTTCACAGAGCACTGTTCGGTCCATAATATGTAAATGGAAAGAGTATAGTACAACTGCAAATCTTCCAAGACATAACTGAGCCTTAAACTGAAAAGCTGGACATTAATCAGAGATGCACCTAAGAGTTCCATCATAACTCTGGCAGAGCTGGCAGCTCAGGTGGGAGATTTTATCAGCAGAACAACTATTTACCCAAGAAATCTGCCCTTTGTGGAAGATAGGCAAAAGGAAAGTCATTATTTAAAGAAAACCATAGTAAATCCTGTTTTCAGTTTTCAGTTTACCCCCCTCCCATGCCCCCATGGGGTTTCCTCATCTGTAAACCAGAATAATCAAAATTACAAGAAAAAAAGACTTGGAATATATCACTCAATGTGATATGATGCTTTAAAATATATGCGTTTCACTTTCTGAGATGACTGTCAAAAAATATTGTACTTTTACACAATGTTAAACTTTTTTTAGATGTACCTGTATGTAATAACAAACATATGGAAGAAGGTACTCTGCCCCACATTGTTTAAAACTATCAATTCCCTGTCATCATCAACCACTTTATGGGATCAGAATTACGCTGTGGGGATGATTTTCTTTATCCCAATACTGCCTAAGTTAATTTACATTTCACGTAGTTTAAACTGTTGATTTTGAATTATGCACTTATAAACTATAATGTCTGGCCAAAAAAAAGTCACCACCAGGATATAACTAGGCAAATAGGTACAAGCCTCCCATTGGATAATTACTGCATGGGTGATGTTTCAGCTGGCAACAAGTCTTTTAAGCCCAACTGCCGCATTGAGTTGCCTCTCATTTCTTAAACAACCATGTCGAAGAAAAGATGTCAGCCTGTTTGAGAAGGGTCAAATCATTGGCATGCATCAAGGAGAGGAAACATTTAAGGAGATTGCAAAACTACCAAAATTGGGTTAAGAACTGTCCAACGCATTATTAAAAACTGGAAGGATAGTGGGGACCCATCGTCTTGAATATTAGACCATATCAAGAGTGTGTGACTTTTTTGGTGGTGACTTTTTTTTTGGCCAGGCAATGTATCTACAATTAGGTATTCATGTAAATTAGCAAAATAAGGCATGACTCTGGCCACTAGATGGCGGCAAAGTACTTTTGTCCCGTGTTCGAATCGTGTTTCCTTCACCTTTCTGTCCGTGTGCCATGATAATTGTCAGATCTGCTCGAACAACGATTCCGGGCGTTTGATGAGTGTCACCAGGAGTCCCCTCTTTGCCATGTTGTTGGTCACCTGCTCTACTGAGTCTTAAAGCACTGTTCCTTCCAGAAAGAAAACTCTCATCTTTGCTGGAAATGGAGTTTGGAATTAAATTATCTTCTCTTTCAACACAGATTTTACCTCTATATATTATCTTCGATAGTCATGATTCAGGTTAATTCTCTTTCCCAGGTTTTCAAATGCTCGTTTCTGCCATTATTCCTTTTTTCGATCTGAAGTAGGCAAATTTTCAGCTATGGACCGTGGTAATGCGTCCGGTGGCGTCTTGGCACCACCCGCACCTCTGCAGCATTTGACAACTCCAGTCTCTCTCGCAACAAACTCACAATTCTGATTCCATTCATGTGCATACAGTTATCTTTTCTGAAATCCTGTAATTCTCTGCATAAGGTCCTGGCTAGCAGTGCTTGTTCATTCTCCATTGGCCTCTGCCATCTTGTCATTGTGTTTTATAGCACTGCTAGCTGGCGAGGTGTATTCGTCATCGTCTCCCTTTCTTGCTATTCTTTCCCTGTGACATCTTGAAGCCCTCACTTTTTGTCGTGTACTCCAAAGAATATCTTTAGATAGTCGAGTCAGTGTGGGCTATTTTTACATAAAACATCGGAAGAGTGCTGTCCTATGCTGCCATCTTCTAGCTCACCAAACCCAACAGTACAAAAGTACTTTCAGTGCAGTCATTGGTATGTGTGACATATGCGTTAATATGCATAATTGGCATACATACTCCATTTTGTCTGTCTGGTGGTTTAAGGAAAATTACAGGAAAGCTGGTAAGAGTTGATGGTAAGATGAATGGAGCTACATATAGAGCAATCTTCGAAGGAAAAATGTTAAAGGAAACTGGAATGGAGGCTCACCTTCCAACAAGACAATCAGCAGAATTGTAGATCAAAGCCTATTCATGGCTTAAAATGGCCCAGTCAAAGTACAGACCCGAAACCAATTGGGAATTTGTGGCAGGACTTAAAAATTGATAATCATAGATTCTCCTTATCTTGCTGAGGTTTAGCTATTTTTGTATACAATCTGCTGTAACGTCAGGATCTAGATGTGCAAAGCTGGTAGAGATTCATCCCGAAACGCTTGGGGCTCTAATCACAGCAAAATGTGGTTCTGCAAAGTATTGCCTCAGGAGGGCTGAATGCAAATGCACATCTCACCTTTCAGATTTTGATTTGTACAAAACTTTGAAAACAATGTACGGTATGCTTTTCCTTCTACTTTACAGCATTTCACTACTTTGTGCTACTTTATCCCATAAAATTCCTATAAAATCTCAATAAACAGTTTTAAATTTGTGGTTCCAACAGGACACAATGCGAAAACATTTAAGGGACTTGGATAATTTTGGAAAGCTCTGTTGGGATTTCTGACTGCAATATATAACTTCTAACTTCTTAACTTCTAACTTTTTTTTTTTCCTTCAGCATCTATCAAAATCCAAACCTTCTGGCTCTCATCTTTAAATCATTCCTTCACTTTCCTTGCTTTGTGTGTGTGTGTGTGTGTGTGTATGTAAAGGGTGAGTGAACTAATGTGTTCATTTGATTGCTGTTTCCAACGCTTTTAAGTGTGCTGATTGTAATTACCAGTTTAGATGCTGAGACGGTCTTGTGATTATAGATTTTTTTTTTTAAATAGATCCCAGGTCTTTTAAAGAAATAGAGCAAAAAAATCAAACTTGCAGAAATGTCCTCTCACTGCAAAACCAGCAAATATTTAAGTCATCACCTCTTTATGAAAACCTTGATTACTAAAATAAATTGTTCTGTTTTCATTACCAAAATGTGACCTCAATTGGTAAATCTTTAAACTCTTCAACATTAAGAAAATGCATAGCTCAAGTCACCATTTTTACTTCCATTGCAGAATATGTTGTCATGTCCTCTAACCTGCAGAAAAAACTCCATTTCCAACAAAGCTTGGCAATAATCTCACCTGACCTCATTGATATAACATTTTTCCCCCATAATAAAAGTTACTGCTGACTGATAAACCTTAAAAGTACTTACCTGTCCCTTATCCTGCATTGCATCACTAGTACTTTTTTCCACATTATCAACATTGGCCAAATTACTGGGCAGACAGTCAGCCACCGTGACATTTTAAAGCAATTGTTAAAGGTTACAGACTACGAAGCGGGCTGGCAAAAAACGCAAAAAGCCCTTAAGAACTGTACACTATCCATTATATTATGTTTCTGCAACAACAGCAAACCTACCATAAACTGCTTGCGTCTCCTTTTCCTTGCCCTTTAGGTCCGGAGTGGTACCAGGTTAGAGTGGAGTTGACTGTGACTGATGTAAACGACAACGTCCCAGAATGGAGCATGGTTCCTGCTCCTTATCTTGCAGTGGTTTCCCCAGATGCGACTGGAGGATCTCAGGTGTACAAACTCAGTGCTCGGGATGGGGATGAAGGCCTTAATGGTGAAGTGGAGTACTTCCTGTCTGATGGTAGGTCACATTTTTAATTTTACATCACACTGGAGAGTGGTACAAGTTTATTTTTAATTGTCATCAACTCCAAAATGTTTGCATATCTTAATCTCATGAGGACCTTAGTTTTAGGACAATATTTAAACTCATAAAGTTAATTACAGTAATTCATTTAAGAGTAAAGCTTATATACTGTGTAGATTCGTTGCACAGTGATACATTTCAAATTTTGATGATTGTGGCTTACAGTTAAATCAACCTGGGCTTATATTACACCGCAGCAGTGCCACAGCTGATCACTCGGGTGGACATACTCTACGCTACATGGACATACAGGTCCTTCTCAAAATATTAGCATATTGTGATAAAGTTCATTAGTTTCCATAATGTCATGATTAAAATTTAACATTCATATATTTTAGATTCATTGCACACTAACTGAAATATTTAAGGTCTTTTATTGTCTTAATACGGATGATTTTGGCATACAGCTCATGAAAACCCAAAATTCCTATCTCACAAAATTAGCATATCATTAAAAGGGTCTCTAAACGAGCTATGAACCTAATCATCTGAATCAACGAGTTAACTCTAAACACCTGCAAAAGATTCCTGAGGCCTTTAAAACTCCCAGCCTGGTTCATCACTCAAAACCCCAATCATGGGTAAGACTGCCGACCTGACTGCTGTCCAGAAGGCCACTATTGACACCCTCAAGCAAGAAGGTAAGACACAGAAAGAAATTTCTGAACGAATAGGCTGTTCCCAGAGTGCTGTATCAAGGCACCTCAGTGGGAAGTCTGTGGGAAGGAAAAAGTGTGGCAGAAAACGCTGCACAATGAGAAGAGGTGACCGGAGCCTGAGGAAGATTGTGGAGAAGGGCCGATTCCAGACCTTGGGGGACCTGCGGAAGCAGTGGACTGAGTCTGGAGTAGAAACATCCAGAGCCACCGTGCACAGGCGTGTGCAGGAAATGGGCTACAGGTGCCACATTCCCCAGGTCAAGCCACTTTTGAACCAGAAACAGTGGCAGAAGCGCCTGACCTGGGCTACAGAGAAGCAGAACTGGACTGTTGCTGAGTGGTCCAAAGTACTTTTTTCGGATGAAAGCAAATTCTGCATGTCATTCGGAAATCAAGGTGCCAGAGTCTGGAGGAAGACTTGGGAGAAGGAAATGCCAAAATGCCAGAAGTCCAGTGTCAAGTACCCACAGTCAGTGATGGTCTGGGGTGCCGTGTCAGCTGCTGGTGTTGGTCCACTGTGTTTTATCAAGGGCAGGGTCAATGCAGCTAGCTATCAGGAGATTTTGGAGCACTTCATGCTTCCATCTGCTGAAAAGCTTTATGGAGATGAAGATTTCATTTTTCAACACGACCTGGCACCTGCTCACAGTGCCAAAACCACTGGTAAATGGTTTACTGACCATGGTATCACTGTGCTCAATTGGCCTGCCAACTCTCCTGACCTGAACCCCATAGAGAATCTGTGGGATATTGTGAAGAGAACGTTGAGAGACTCAAGACCCAACACTCTGGATGAGCTAAAGGCCGCTATCGAAGCATCCTGGGCCTCCATAAGACCTCAGCAGTGCCACAGGCTGATTGCCTCCATGCCACGCCGCATTGAAGCAGTCATTTCTGCAAAAGGATTCCCGACCAAGTATTGAGTGCATAACTGTACATGATTATTTGAAGGTTGACGTTTTTTGTATTAAAAACACTTTTCTTTTATTGGTCGGATGAAATATGCTAATTTTGTGAGATAGGAATTTTGGGTTTTCATGAGCTGTATGCCAAAATCATCCGTATTAAGACAATAAAAGACCTTAAATATTTCAGTTAGTGTGCAGTGAATCTAAAATATATGAATGTTAAATTTTCATCATGACATTATGGAAAATAATGAACTTTATCACAATATGCTAATATTTTGAGAAGGACCTGTACGTTTCAGGAGCCTGACCTTAATGTGTTAAAATTAGATTTTTATTGGTCTTTTGTGATATTCTAATTTACAAAGAAGCTGAATTTTGTTTTTTAATCTTTGAAAACCATAATAAGTAATGTTTGAAGTCACTATTTTTTAATGTATTAGTTTCTACTTTTTGACTCAGAATATTGAAAAAAATATTGAAATATTAATATTTTCTGATTTTGAAATTAATTGAGATACACCCGAATGTTCCTGATTAAAAGGATAATAGTCAACCACATACAGTGTTTTCCAGGATTTGCTCCTTGTAATCAGAGCAACTATAAGGTGTGGAGTAGTAGTTCCAGTATTTTTTATTCAACTGCAATTTTCCAAAGTCTTTTTATATCATTCAATACACAGACAAATCGTTTTTTAAGTGTCCACTACATATTAATTTGAATCTTTTAGAAACAATCCCACAGTTTTCTTAGTGTGGATGTATAAATATAAATCAACAAGAATAAATGAGGATTAGAGAAATGCTCTTATTTGTGTTGGAGTTAACATCATTAGAAAGAAATCTTCATTTACGTGTGTATCCAAGCATACCTCCCACAGGGGCTTTGTCTACCGCCTTTTTAAATATGTGATTTCTTCTGTAGATGTAAAGTTTAACTGGTTGTAGTACCAATGTGTTCGTTGATTTCTATGGCAAACAATGATCAGCTCTCTTCAACAGTACATGTCATGAATTTTTACTTCACAATTTAGCAAATAAACTGATCTCTGAGTTTGGTAAAACAAATGTTAGTGTTTAGAAAAGACCTCCACAAAATTTCATCTTGCAGAAATACCATCAAACGTACCACATAAAAGTGAAAATACAGCTATCAGCAATCAGTTTATTCCTGTATATTCTGGAAAATGACTGCTGAATAAGGCAGGTGTCTGAAAAAACACACACACAGAGGAGACTGTGTAGTTTTTATTGCATAGTTATATTAATGTTTTGGAGTGGCCCAGACAGAGTGGCCCTGTCTGGAATCTAATAGAGAATCTGTGGAGGGAGCTAAAATTAATTGTCAGTACAGTTTTTCCACTGATTATTGATAAGGGTATAAATAATTTTTGACTTTTCATTTTCAACAAAATGTAAATAAAAGCAGAAAAAATATAATTTTGTGTTTTGTGTCCTGTTTTTCATTGTGCCACAAAACGGTTCTGGCAATATCTGAAAACCAACAGTAAGTCTCCTGCTGAATGGGTGAGAGTTGGCAGCCCTGCTCACTAAAAACATCTTAAAGTCCTGTGTGTGGCAAACTGTCCACAAGTCAGAAATGACAGAAGGACACATGAGCTGTCAGTGAATTACAGGATGTGGTTCAGCAACTAACTGGCCCTTTCTGAGAACACTGATCTTGTGGAGGGTTAGATGAGCTACCACAGGGGTACATTTCTTGATTAAAATGCTTTAGCATATGTGGTCGTTCTGAAGCAAGGTTTATATCCAGTCCTGTTGAATTAAAGTGGAGGCAAAATGAAACCAGCTGTCACCCATAGTCTCCAACATGAGACAACATGTACATGAGAAATAGTTTTGCAGAGCAGTCCATCACATTGTTTCAGCTTGGTTGCCACTTGTTATTTTTGTTTATAGTTATTTCTTTTTAGTGAAGTTCATTGTCTTGTCCAACAAATTATCTGCAGGTGGTGACGGTCGATTTGAAGTGGACAGGAAGAGTGGCCAGATACGAACGACAGGCCTTCCTCTGCAGCGTGACAGAGAGTACCTGCTGACAGTGGTGGCTGCTGACGGGCTGGGCAGCCGCAGTGCTCCCGCCATCATATCTGTGGTTGCTGGAGCTCGGCCACCACAGTTTACTAATGCCTCCTTCACCATCGCTATACCAGAAAACACCCCTGAAGGACAACCGTAAGTTCCCACACCAGCTCTGAATGATATACTGTATAAAACAGTGCCTTGCTAAGGTATTTACACCACTGAAATGTTTACATTTTGTCACATTTCAGTTTCAAGCTTCAATGTATTTTATTAGCGTTTTATTTGATAGACCAAAAAGAAGGACACTGATTCCTCATTTTTCAAACATTTTCAAAACAAGAAAATTGGAAAGTTTGGCATACACTTGTATTCACTACTGCAAATATTTCTCTACCAGCTTTGCACATCTTCTGTGACATTTATTTTGCCAACTCTGTGTGTATAAACCTTTATTGTCTTTTAAGAATAATACACATTTATAGTGGCCAGATAATATGTATATGTTTTTGGTGGTTTTTAGCTCTGATTACATAACTGACATAAAATAGAAATTGTTCTGGTCCACTTAGTCTAAACCATGAGGACTCCTGTCAAGTCGTAAAGAGCCTACTGGGTTTTAGCCAAGATTAACATTCTTAAGACATAAGAAATGTACAGTTATACAGGCAATACAGCCAACATAAAATCAGGGCTGTTTTTAGCACAATGCAACAACTAAGTAATGAAATAAATCTGAAATGTATGCGTACTAAAGAAAAAAAACATAACAAGTGCATTATTAAGTCCAAATTAAGAGCTTCACATCCTTGCCTAAAAGGTGAAATGACATAGTGTTCTATCAGCATCGGGGTCACATGTAATCCAGGGCACCTGCTGGGACACAGATGCGCTAGAATGGCGGCAGATTCTCTCCAGCAACCATGAAAGAGCCTTAATCTAACACAAACAGATGTGACAGACATTGGTCCAGTAAACAAACCACTGGTGATGAGGCATATGGAGATTTCTTTTCTACAGTTTGCACAGTAGCCTTGTTTGGATCAATAGATGGAGGAGGGATTATTCTTGTTTAATTTAATACTCCCCTAGTAAAGCCAGACATATAGATGACTAATTCAAACATTAATGCACTGTGAACGGTTATATTGGCTTCTGTCATTAAACTCAAGAGTTGGGCACACAGTAATAAATGGGTGTCACTTAGGTCTTAAAGCAAATCAAATTTGTTCCAACATGAAATGGTGTAAATTATTCTCTATGCCAAGTGTCAAATTTTCAGGGTTCATTTTACTTGGTTTAACGTCAGACGGGCATATAATCAACGTGCGGCAGAGTATAATCTTTCACTGCACATGTGAAGAATTTTACACAGATTTTAACTTCACAGATGGAGCAGTTTTAAGCTACAATTCTGACTATCCTTGTTAAAATAGTTTGACACCTATTTTTTTCTGCTACAACAGTGTATTGTAGTTTTACAGTTGTTTTTTTTTTTTTTTTTTTTACATTTCTGGCACTAACAGTTGTGTCTTGCTTGGACTGTTTACCATCTTTCAATAGTATTTTTCAGGTTTTATAATCCGCAACACAAAATACCTCAAATTATACGTTTTAACCCTGAGGCACCTTTATATTCAACATAAACCTTTTACCCTCAGGTCCAAAGCAGTACCTCTTATAAAAGTGTAATAAAAAAGTATTATAATTTTTTTTTTTCACTTTCACTGCATCAGATCTTTTTAACAACTTCAGACCTATCCATAAGTTTTTAATATCTTTTTAAATATTTTAAATTTCTTAATATATTTTTTATGCCCTTTTTGTAAAAAAAAACAAAAAAAAAACAGATTTTTTAAAGGCAAAAAAACCCAAAATAAATATGTAAGATTTTGGATGTGGGTGTTACAGCCTTGATTAGGTCAAAAACTGATAATAATTTTTGATTCGATACATTATTATTTATTTTTGGAACAGTGAGCGTTTAACACGAAAACACTTTTACCCTTAGGTCCCAAAATGGTACCGCTTATAAAAGTGTATTCATTTTTTTTTTTTTTTTACTTTCACTGCATCAGATGTTTTCAACAATGTCAGACCTATCCAAAAATATCAAGTTTTTCATATTTTTATAAATGTTTTATATGTTTTTATTCCCTTTTTTCCAAAAACTCCAAAAACACAAAATATGTAATATTTTCCGAAAATAAACACTAAAATGGAAAACCTCTACTTACTTATCTTAGACTGCAAGACTGCTGCGGTATCCTCTCTGTCTCCTGGAGAAATGACTGGCAAACTGCAGGCTGCAAACTATTTTCACAGAAGATGCACCTGCCTAAACATGTTCTGCCACACATCCAGTAAGAGAGAGGAGTCTCTCTCTTGATAAGGACACCATAAACACAGTCAACTTGACTTTTAATTCTTCAAATTACACACACACAAACAGAAAAAATATTTTCTAAACCAGATTCACACCACTCCTTTATAACATTCTCAACACACCAAGACAATTTTTGTCTAATATTTATTTAATATTTTCTTGCCATGCATTTTGAAAGCTCAGACAACTACAGTATGTCCCCCATTGAAACTACATATGATGAAGTGATGGTACCTGTGGTAATTTAGGGGGGTCATCACACCTAAAACCAATTTCCCCCATATTTTGAAGCTAGGGACTTAAATGATTGTGGTGCTCATGGGAAAGGTTTTATAAAATGTCAGTATTACAGTGCATCAGAAATTATGTGTTTATAATGGGAGTCAAATGGCCCAAATCACTACTGAAGGTAAAGAGTGTACACAAAATGCATAGCTCTTGTTCTACATACCTTGCAATCAAAATGATGAAGACATTTTAAAACTAAAAATGAAAAGGAAATCCTGGCCAAGTTTCATAGAACTGACCATTGACCTGAATGAGATATTGAGAATAAAAAAAAAACAAATAAGCTGAAAGAGCATGTTTGGTCCTCTAAAGTGCCTCGAGTGTTAAACTGGACTAGCCTTATAGCAATAACTGATTCTTGCAATTAGCTCTTTGCAAATCAAATATTTTGTTCAGTTAAATTCACAGTATCAAAAATCAGCGTCACATGATCTTATTATGTTTTTATGCATCTATTGTTAAAGGTTACGATGTCACTACCCCAGACGCAAAAATAAAAAATAATATTCTGACCTACTAGATTAAAGAAAATTGTTTAGAAGGTTAAGGTCTGATCCTAAACTACTACTGATATAGAATTGTTTAAATTCTCTGGCAGATTTTATTGGCTTTTTGTCAAACAATATAAAGGATCATAAATAAATAAAAATAAAAAACTTTCTTCCACTCATGGTTAATGGTTGGATGAAGTCATTTATTACCAAACAAGTATATAGTTTACACAACACAGCTCTAAATACAGTCTATTAGCCCTTCCAGTTATCAATGACAGCTTTTGTGGTAGTTGTGAAAGAGCTGCTTTATTTTCTCAGATGGTAAAGCTGCCCTTCCTTCTTTACAAAAAGCCATCAGTTCCTGCATTCTTGGTGGGTCTTGCATGAACTGCATGTTTGTAATGCTGAGGTCAGAAGACTGAGAAAACCACTCCAGAACTTTTCCCCTGCGGTATCCAATGACAGGCCGACTTGGGTTTGTGTTTTGGAAAATTGTCGTGTTGGAATGTCCAAATATGTCCTAGCTCGGTTTAAGGGCTGATGAGTCCAAATCTTCCTCCAATGTTTTCTGATACCAGGCTGCATTTCGTTTACCATCGATATTGAAAAGTTTTGTTCCTTTGCAGCTCACACATCTCCAAACCAATAGCGACCCACCTCTGTGTTTCACAATGGGTGAATTTTGTTATCCTAGTACTTATTGACTCCTCTACACATGTAGCATTGATGGTAATTGCCATAAAGGTACATTTTGCTCCTGTCACTCCAAATGAATTAGTTCCAGAGGTTTTGAGGGTTGTTTCTGTGCACTTTGGCATAGTAACAGTTTTCTTCCAGCGACTCAACCTTGCAGCCCATTTTTCCCCAAGTGTCTCCTTATTGTGCCCCTTCAAACAGCTACAGTGCGTTTTCTGGCCATTGTCAGTGTGGCAATAAATATGGCTGTATACAGTGTAACTGTATATGGCTGTAGTGTAACTACAGCATGCAATATCATATCTCCTTTGGCATTTATGGGTCACTTCAGGGCTGTTCACACTAGAGTCTGATGGTGGTCACACTTACATTATAACATGAACAAGCATGCAAAAAAATCAGATCTCAGCAAAAATTATTGGAATTAACCAGTAAGACTTGCTGTGTGAACTCTCTTGAAGTAAAGTAACATGCACAGCAGGCATAACAATATGACCACTTGCTTGAGACCTACACACGGTGAAAACAGACCCAGATCCATTGAAGCATAGACTACAATGGACCCCTGAAAGTGCTGTGGTATCTGACAGCACATCCTTTAAGTCCTGTAGGTTGCTAGGTAAGGCCTCCATAGATCAGACTCATTTATCCAGTAAAGCATACAGATGCTTTACTAGATTGAGATCAAGGGAATATGGATACCAACTAATCACGGATTTGTTGATGTGGTCCTCAAAACATTCCTGAACCATTTTTGCTTGTGTCAGGGTGTATTATCCACCTGAAAGAGTTCACAGCTATCAAGAAATAACAAGGCTGCACTGGGTTTGTAACAATGCCTAAAAATTTACTTCTAAATCGAGTGCCCCCATTAGCTTGCCTTATACATGCAGATGCAAAATACATGGACTGTAAAAGAAATTGTGATTCATCAAAGTTGTCTGCCATCTTTTATTTGTCCATGTGAACTCTATAAACATGTTCTCATCACTGGCACTACTGGCACTTCAGCTGCATTAGCTTGTCTGTTGGATCAAACCACATTGGCCACCAGTCAATGGTCATATTGTTATTGAAATATATATATAGTTTGGAACAAGGATGTTCTGCAGTTTTACTTCCTAACTGGACCATAAGTACATTGCAATCTGGGGTTGGAATGTTTCTGCAAAAACATAAGACAAATGCAAGAGGTGCAATATACATCATATCTCTTAAAAAGTGTTAGCCAATTGTGCGCATCTTGCTGATACACAAAGATCCTTCTTTTTCTGCTGCTTTAAAGGAGAATGGGCTTAGCCACAATCTATTTCTTATGAAGTCTTTGCAGCTTACACTACTTGCTTACCTGGTCTGGTTTGAAAAGCATGCAATTATCAGAAATCTTACTTCACAAGCTGGATTTTCAGGAAACTAAAAATGGGAACCAGTAGGAGTTTCAAAGGTGTAGTTGCTTCTCAGAATCCTGAACTGCAGTATTTGTCAAAAACTCAACATCAGTATTTAATCTTTGTACTGTTTCAGTTCTGTCACAAAATAAACAGAATCAGAATCAGAAAATCTTTATTGCCAATTATGTTTTTGGACATACAAGGAATTTGTTTTGCCGTAGTCAGTGCAATACAGTACTCAAAATAAACAGTATAAATATAGGTACAATATAAATATAAATATATGTGCACAGTTTTAAGTGAATGAGTAAATGTAGAGCAGTATGTAGAGCAGTATGAGATGCAAGAGCGGTACAACAGTGCAGGTGATCAGTGTGATCAGTGTGCAAGTATGACAGTGCAAGTAAAGCAGGAGTCCAAGCTGAGCATTAATGTAACGCATAAAGTTGCAGGTTACAAGTGTCCTGTCAGCTAAAAAAAAGGGGGGGTGTGGGGGAAAGGGAGAGTGTCAGGGTGGTTTCTGGGCATTGTTAACAATGCTGGTGGCAGATGGTAAGAAACTGTTCTTATGGCGTGAGGTTTTGGTCCAGGTGGACCGCAGCCTCCTGCCAGAGGGGAGAGTTTCAAAGAGTCTGTGACCGGGGTGGGAGAGATCAGCCAGAATCTTCCCTGCCCGCTTCAGGGTCCTGGAGGTGTATAGTTCCTGGAGCGACAGTAGACTGCAGCCAATCACCTTCTCAGCAGACCAAGTGACACGCTGCAGCCTGCCCTTATCCTTGGCTGTAGCAGCGGCATACCAGGTGGTGATGGAGGAGGTGAGGATGGACTCAATGATGGCTGTGTAAAAGTGCACCATCATAGTCTTTGGCAGGTTGAATTTCTTCAGCTGCCGCAGGAAGAACATCCTCTGCTGGGCTTTCTTGATGAGGGAGCTGATGTTTGGCTCCCACTTGAGATCCTGGGAGATGATGGTTCCCAGGAAGCGGAAAGATTCCACAGTGTCAATAGTGGAGTCACAGAGGGTGATGGGGGCAGGTGGGGCTGGGTTCTGCCTGAAGTCCACAACCATCTCCACTGTCTTTAGAGCATTGAGCTCAAGGTTGTTCTGGCTGCACCAGTCCAACAGATTGTCCACCTCTCATCTGTACGCCACCATCAGAGATGAGTCCGATCAGGGTGGTGTCGTCCGCAAACTTCAGAAGCTTGACAGACTGGTGACTGGAGGTGCAGCTGTTGGTGTACAGGGAGAAGAGCAGAGGAGAGAGAACACAGCCTTGGGGGGAACCGGTGCTGATGATCAGGGAGTCAGAGACATGCTTCCCCAGCCTCACGCGCTGCTTCCTGTCAGACAGGAAGTCAGTGACCCACCTGCAGGTGGAGTCGGGCACACTCAGCTGGGAGAGCTTCTCCAGGAGCAGAGCTGGGACGATGGTGTTGAAGGCAAAGCTGAAATCCACAAACAGGATCCTGGCGTAGGTTCCTGTGGAGTCCAGGTGCCGGAGGATGAAGTGAAGGGCTAAGTTGACTGCATCATCTAAAGACCTGTTGGCTCTGTAGGCAAACTGCAGGGGGTCCAGGAGGGGGTCGGTGATGTCTTTTACAAACTGTGTTTGGGAATTCGTGGGAGGTTTTAAATTTTATGTATTACTTAAAATCATAAACTGCATTAGATGGAACCTTATCTCATGAAAGCGTGTTACTTTATGAGGGCAGCTGCAAATTTCAAAAATGCTGAAACCATTATGGATCAGGCAGTTTTTTCTTAGGTGGACCCCTTCCACATAGATCTTAAAGCCACTTTACTGTGGACAGTGAGAGTGACTGGTTTTCTTTAAGATGCTGACCTATTTCCTTTCTTTGAAGGTGACAGTTTGAGTCAGCCGAGTAAATCATTTCAACAGTTGGGTGTTTCAAGGGGACAGTGGTCCAATGTTATGATTTGGGGTAGTTTGGTTTCTGGTTTTTTCTTATATGTTTCTCACAGTTTTTGAATCATGCTTCTGTTTATTATTTTCCTGGTCATGCTTTAGTTTTTCTCTTCTAGTTCATGTTTTGTCAAGTTTGGTTTTTGGATCTGGTTATGCTTTAGTTTCATGTTTTTCTAGTTTCTGTTAGTTTGTATTCAAGAGTCTGTTTTGCTCCAGCCACGTTTTGTTCTGTGTGTCAATTCATTTTATTCGGTTCACCTGCTCCACGCTAATCTGTCTCCTTGCTCCACCTGGTTCACGCTCCATAAATACACCCTGATCAGTTACACATCGCGGAAACATTTTCAGTTCATGTCACCTGTGTCTTGTTCGTCATGACAAGCCTGTGTTGCCAGCCTGCCCATGTTTGTTTATGCCTGTCTTGCCTTCCCGTTTATTGTTTTGGTTCCTGCTTCTTCTTTTGAGTGAGTTTTTTGTTAATAAATCTTCTTCACTTACCGTCATGCTGCCTGCTTGTCTGCATTCTGGGGTCCTTTGTTGTACCACGCCTAACAGAATGTTTCCACCTAACATGGACCTCGCGGACATTAGGCAGGAGAGGTTGGACAATGAAACTGAAAACACCTCGTTTTAGACCACAATAATTTATTAATATGGTTTAGGGCCTCCGTTTGTGGCCAATACAGCATCAATTCGTCATGGGAATGACATATACAAGTCCTGCAGAGTGGTCAGAGGGATTCTTCTTGCAGGATAGTGGCTAGGTCACTACGTGATACTGGTGGAGGAAAACATTTCCTGACTCGCTCCTCCAAAACACCCCAAAGTGGCTCAATAATATTTAGATCTCGTGACTGTGCAGGCCATGGGAGATGTTCAACTTCATTTTCATGTTCATCAGTTCATCAAACAGTTAAGGTGGACTCATCAGAGAACAATACATGTTTCATATTGTCCACAGCCTAAGATTTGCGCTCCTTGCACCATTGAAACCGACGTTTGGCATTGGCATGAGTGACCAAAGGTTTGGCTATAGCAGCCCGGCCGTGTATATTGACCCTGTGGAGCTCCCGACGGACAGTTCTGGTGGAAACAGGAGAGTTGAGGTGCACATTTAATTCTGCCGTGATTTGGGCAGCTGTGGTTTTATGTTTTTTGGATACAATCCAGGTTAGCACCCGAACATCCCTTTCAGACAGCTTCCTCTTGCGTCCACAGTTAATCCTGTTGGATGTGGTTTGTCCTTCTTGGTGGTATGCTCACATTACCCTGGATACCGTGGCTCTTGATACATCACAAAGACTTGCTGTCTTGGTCACAGATGCGCCAGCAAGACGTGCACCAAGAATTTGTCCTCTTTTGAACTCTGGTATGTCACCCATAATGTTGTGTGCATTTCAATATTTTGAGCAAAACTGTGCTCTTACCCTGCTAATTGAACCTTCACACTCTGCTCTTACTGGTGCAATGTGCAATCAATGAAGACTGGCTACCAGGCTGGTCCAATTTAGCCATGAAACCTCCCACACTAAAATGACAGGAGTTTCAGTTTCATTGTCCAACCCCTGTATGTATATATATATATATATATATATATATATATATATATATATATATGTAGATATATATATATTTATATAGAAATAGATATATCAAGAGAAATAAAGTTTGGTCCGAAGCCTGTTTATGAAGTTTTACCCCGGCCAAAAAAGAGTGCTCGAAGAAAACAATATGCCTGATTGCTTAAAACATAGTGACTCAGTGCCATAACACACACAAAAAACAACAAAAAAACAAAGAAAAAATGTATTAATGTTTCTCTGTTGCAGAATACTTTTAATTTTTGTTCATATGAAACAGCTATGCAGAAAGATACAGGCAAAATACAACTTCATCAATCATATTCCAAAAAGCTGAGCTGATGGCAGATCAGCTGTATAAGCATGTACTTACTTACTTTCCTTACCATTTTCCACTGTTGTACATAGAAAAATAATCACATTAAACGGCTGCTCAAGATTTGTGAATCCAATTTTAACAGAACATGTGTGATGCATATTTTAATATTCCTGTAGCGTATCGTTGTCCGTATCTTTAGCAGACTGAGATAACAAGCATGGTAGGTCAATGTCCATCTGACCTTCTCATTATCCCAGAGGGTTATAAATGCAAATTCTCTTGGACTACCTGAGTATTTATATATGAACACCCACCTGCATGGAGTTTGTTTGAACATTTAGGGTTTCTCACCCAGAAAATCTACTTAGAGTTTCAAAAACATATTTCCTGAGCAAATTGTTTGTGCGAGTTTATGTTCAGCTCCTCATGGCCATATGCTACAGAGGCCTTCTCTAACCGTTCACTGGTTATTGGAATATTTGTTTGGATTCTGCACTACATGAATCTCATTGGAGGAATAGTTTACAAGTGCTCCTTTTCCCCTCTGTTTTCCCAGGTTCTTAGTGACTCCTGCTGTGTCCTTCCAAAAGAAACCAATCAGCTACAGCCTCCTCATCAATCCCAGCAGTCTCTTCTCCATCTCAGCAGAGACAGGTGAAATCAGCCTGACCCGCACTATCGATTACGAGAGTGACCAACATCGTTACTTGCTGCTGGTGCGGGCCAGTGAGGGCCAGGACAGCATGAGCAGTGCAGCAGAGGTCTGTATTATGTGAATTCAAAGTCAATTTTCCATTGTTTTTTCCATGAGGTGACTGTGGCTCAGTAGGAAGAGTAGTTGTCTTGCAATCAGAAGGTTGTGGGTTTGATTCCAGCTTCCTCCTGCCATAGGTTGATGTGCCCCTGGGCAAGGCACTTAACCTCAAGTTGCCTACCGATCTGTGTATCGGTGTATGAATGTGAGTGCAATTGGGTGAATGTGGCTCTAGTGTAAAGCGCTTTGAGCGGTCTGTATGACTGGAAAAGCGCTATATAAGTTCAGTCCATTTACTGTTAAATGCAATGAATAGTTGGTCTTTAGAGTGGCACTTTCATCAGTACTTCCAAAAGTTTGTGTGTAATACTGAGATCTGAGTTTGACAGCTCGTTAAATCTTTATAGGTAGACAGCTAACGAATAAATGTTTTTTAAGATTTTTGCTGACTCTCTGTAATCTGCTGGATATTAGACAAATAATACACTTGGCAAACATTTGAGATCTATTGAGGAATCTTCTAACAACTTGGCAAATTTAACAGATGATAAAACAATCACACTTGGTCCAAAAATATCATACTAAGTTGTGTCAGAATGCTTTTGGAATTACATTGATCAAGAAAAACATTTAGACCACTGACAGGTGAAGTTAATTTGTCTCTTCATCATGCCACCTGATACTGGGTGGGATATATTAGGCAGCAAGGGAAAATATTGTCCTCAAAGTTGATGCGTTAAAACCCAATTAATGGGCACGCGTAAGAATTTTAAACTGGGCAAAACTGTCATGACTAGATAACTGGATCAGTTCTTCTCCAAAACCGGAGGTCTTTAGGAGGGTTCCTGGTCCCAATTGGTCACTATCTATCAAAAGTGATGTAAATGAGGAACAGTGACAGAGTCCTGGCCAACCAAGGCACTTTGATCATGCACATGGGGAGTGTGGGATTAGCACATATGGTCTGATCCAACAAGCTGCTATAGCTGAAACTGATAAAAAAGTTAATGTTGGTTTTGATAGAAAGCTTTGTTGCCTACGGGCAGACCATTCAGGGGGTGTCAGACACTTACCAGAGGAACGATGGTACCAGCAGGAACTATGGTAGGATGGCAAGCCGGTTGAAGCAATGTCATGCTTTGAGCAATGTGCTGCTGGGAGGTCTCGGGTCTTGCCATTAATTTGGATGTTATCACCTCCCTAAGCATTGCAGGCCATTTACAGCATTTCAATGGTATTCCACCAAGCAACATTGTGACCAACCAATTTCCAGCACACTAACTTATCTGAGGTATTGACTTTGCCTCTAAAATCTCTAGATCTAAATCCAATCATCCATCTGTGGATTGTTTGGGAAATAATTCCGATCCGTGGAGACCCCACTTTGCAACTTTTCAATTCAATTCAGTTTATTTATTTAGCGCCAATTACAACACATGTCGTCTCAAGGCACTTCACAAAAGTCAGGTACATACATTTCAATTAATCCTAATCATTGAACAGTGCAGTCAGATTCAGTTATTTATTCAAATTGGATAAAAAGCTTTTTTGTCTAAGGAAACCCAGCAGATTGCATCGAGTCAGAAACTTGTAGCATTCACTCCTCCTGGATGAGCATGTAGAGACAGTGGACAGTCACTGGCGTTGACTTTGCAGCAATCCCTCATACTGAGCATGCATGTAGTGACAGTGGAGAGGAAAAACTCCCTTTTAACAGGAAGAAACCTTCAGGAGAACCAGGCTCAGTGTGAGCGGCTATCTGCCACAACCGACTGGGGGTTTGAGAGAACAGAGCAGAGACACAAAAAGAACACAGAAGCACTGATCCAGGAGTCCTTTCTATGGGAAGGAAAAGTAAATGTTAATGGATGTATCTCCTTTAGTCGTTACACCTAGAAAGAAAGAACAGATAAACTCTGAGCCAGTTTTCAAGGTTAGAGTATGAAAGAGAGCACATAGAGTTAGTCACAGTAAATGCTCAGTCAATTGCCATGTCTAGGATAGAGAAAGGGTTAAACACTGAAAGACAGAGCCATGTGGATCATTGGTAGAGCATTAAGTTGTTGCCAGCAGAAGCTTGGACGATTCCCCTCTCCAGAAAGGTAAACCTGCAGTCTGAGAACGAAGTGCTCTGTTAGGATTGTATGGAACAATCAGATCTCTGATGTATGATGGAGCTAAATGATTAAGGGCTTTAAATGTGAGGAGGAGAATTTCAAAACTGAAATTATCTGCTCCTGAAATCTTGCCAGATGCCACAGCATGCTTTCAGGGGTCTAGTGGAGCCCATACCTTGACGAGTCAGGGCTGATTTGAGAGCAAAAGGGGACCAGTACACAATTAGGCATGTGGTCATAATGTAATGCTGGATCAGTGTGTATGCATTGTTTCGTGCAAAAGCTGAATTGCCCTTAAACCAGGGTGTTCTAAACAAAATACTGAGGATTAAATCCCTGCTTAGACTAAAGTATACTTGAACATTAGAAAAATGGATTACCACAGGTTCTGATAGCTTTCATCTAGTTACATTGTACTATTAATTATTTTATTATATTGTATTCTTCCTTAAATGAACTAATATGTAACAAATTGTGCGCTGTTCTGTGCTGATAGCTCTAAAGCGAAAACTTTAGTTCACAGTAACATAAGAGCAAACGCAGTAGGGAAAAACAGGAAAGTAGAAGAAAAGTGTGTCTGGATCAGCAAACTGGAGGATGTCGGGTTATATTTGCTGGTATACCAATTTAGAGTTTGACATTTCTTTAAAAACAACAGAAAACTAAACTTGCTTTCTTCAAGATCAGCTTCCAATGATGTCTAATTTGAGATATCAGCAGAAAGAAGCAACTACTTGCCATTAGTTGACCATTCTAGCTTTTGTTTTTCACAGCAAAAAAAATGTAGGAGCTAGCATCTCTCATGTGTCACTTTAACTGTAAAACTTAGGAGATAACTGCATGTGCCCACTTTAAAAAGTGTAAACCCTTTTGTCAGTGAAGCCCTAACAGATTTGTCTGACTGGGAATGACAGCTGTGGGACTCCCAGTGACTTCGTCATGTTGTCAGGATGTAAGGCACAACTGAGGAGAGTGCTGGAGGCATTGAGGCATCTGGTCTGGTTTCCATCATTACTCTGGCCTCAGGCTAAAACATGTCCTGCTGAACCGATCTGTCCTCAGCTGCTCCACTCTGGGACTCTGTGGCCAACAGAGATCGAGACGCCTATGTGGAGGCAGAGTGGGAGAGCAAACATGTTAGATTAGGAAGAGAACTGAAGTCGGAGGGGTAGAAAGTACAAGTCAGGTAAATAGAAAATGAAACCTTAGAGTGTGTGTGCTTTTTTCTTTTGATATTATTGTCCAGGTTTTATAACATCCCAACCCTGTTGCATCCTTCCAATTTTCTCTTAAGACAGCTCTGCTTGTCTCAAGATATTTTGGCATAAGAAAAAACTCAACTTGTCTCAATATACCAAATAGATTAGAAGACGAATCCTGTTTATGGTCGTGTTAAATTTCAGGTGTGTTTGTTTGTTTTAATCTAAAATATACTACATTACATTTTGTAATTGGTCAATATGTTATACAAGCAGTGCATTGCTCTAGTAAACTGTAATCAATATAATGAAATATACATTTCAATATTATAACCCCTTATATTTAGAAAAAAATAATTGTCCTTTTCCTGTGAAGCAGATTCTAAGTCAAGTAGACATTGTGAACTTGTTAACTTGCATGTTTACGCACAATAACTATAAATATGTATGTATTTAAAATGCAGATTAGATAATTAGGCATAATTTGGCATAACTGACCATTAAAGAGTGGCAAAATGCTTTCAATATGATCATACTTTGTGTTGAATTTGTATCTTCAGGCTTAGGGGTTATACATAAGCCATCATAGGTGTGTGGTAGTTTGATGTGAATCAAACTACCACACAATAGTCAATAGTCTACAAAGGGTCGACACACCATTTGTTTCCAGATTTAATTGCAGAATGTACAGGAGCTTTTCAAAAATATGCCAAGTTTGTCTGGTGGCAGGAAATCATATGAAACATTTCAGATAAAGCTACATCTGACAAAATTCACTTTTTAGCATTGTGGTTTGGTAGTGATCTGTTTTCTGGAACTCCAGGTAGCTACAGGTGAACATGGACCCTATAGTGATTTGATGGTCTTGATATTTTCACTTAGAAACCGAACTAACCAAGACATTTGGTAATCCTGTGGCCAGAGTGGTAGAAGAACTAAAAATTCACCGAGAATTGAAAGGCAAAACCGACATGTGGAAAACTGAATAGCTCTGAGGCATTTTTAGTAATTTGTAGAACAGCTTGTAGCTACAGTAACTGGAAGTAATTGATTATGACTTCGCTTTAATTTGTGCATGACCCAGTTTGCATTACTTTTAGCCATCAGACGGATTGCCCCATGCTGTGGCATATAGATCAGCTCAATGACTGAAGGTGCCTAGAGGGTCGATACTATGAAGCAGAGTTAGGTATTTGTTGAGGTCCCTTCACAATTAGGACACGATTTTCAGCATTATAAGGCTGGTTTTCTTTTTACCTATCACCATGGTAATTCATGTACATTAGAAACCTAACCTGCTCAACGAAGGTTATTTTGATTAGCCATAATAATGCATCTCCTCAAAAAGTTATATCAGAATGCCTTTCTTTCTGTAAACTGTTAGAAAATCAAGATTATAAAGGTGATTAATTTTCTTAATTAAAATACTTTCTTTTGAAACTTTCCTTTTTACCAGTAACAGTACTGTTTCATTTTAGCCAGTACTTCCTGCTTCTTCATTGAGATTGGTCCCCTCATGTTATTTTCACCTGTTTTATATGAACACAAACATATCCAGTGTCAGTGAGTCTGGGTAAGCCCACCAAGTTGTTGATGAGCTTTTTTAGAATCACTTATGTCAGATATTGAATGCTAGAATTAGTTAGTTAAGCTGGATCTCTGAAAGAAAGTCATCTGTTAAACCTTTTGCATCTAGATATTCTCACTACCCCAGTTACTAACTCTTCAATTACCACTTATTTCCATTCTTAAATTATTTCATTGTAGACTCTGCCTTGCAAAAGTATTCACCCCCTTTGCTTTTTACTTATTTTGTTACATACCAACCTGTAATTTAAATATTTTTTTTCTTATTGTATGTGACGGATCTGCACAAAAAAGTCTATATTTGTGAAGTCGAATGAGAATTATTATTTTTTGGGCTTTATGGAAGACTGGCCAGAAAAAAGCCATTACTGAGTGTTAAAAATTAAAAGGCAAGTTTAGAGCTAGTTTGCCAAAAAGCTTGTGGGAGACTCCCCAAATGTATGGAGGAATGTGCTCTGGTCAGAGACAAAAATGTCACCATGGAAGACTATATGTCTGGCACAGACCCAACACATCCCATCACATCAAGAACACCATGCCCAAAGTGAAACACTGTGGTGGCAGCATCATGATGTGGGGATGTTTTTCAGCAGCAAGGATTGGGAAACTGGTCAGTCAAGGGAAAGATGGATGGTGCTAAATATATTCTTGAGCAAAACCTGTGTCAGTCTGCTGTAATCTGAGACTCTGACGGAGGTTCACCTTCCGGCTGGACAATGACCCGAAGCATACTGCTACAGCAACATTCAAGTGGTCTAAGGGGAAACATTTAAATGTCGTTTCCTCAGTCTGTTATCATGTCTTTTGTTATGTTGTGATGAAGCTTACCTGCTCTGAATTGGTGTGAATTGGTAAAGTCTTATGTTTCAGTTCAGCACATGCATACAAGCACCTCAATAATTATTATTCCACCATCATGATTAAAATTATGTGTGAGGAGTTGGTACCAATATGTTATTTGATTCTCACTAAACATCATTTGCACTTTTTGTAAAAATGTATTCTTTTTACAGACATTCTTTTCAAAATGTGTTTCAGCTAAGCTGTGCTTTCAGGTTCCAGTTGGAGAGCAGACTCGGTCCTGTGAATTTTTCCTAAAAAGCAGCATTTGTGAGAGTGTTTTTCTTAAGTCACTTGTGATGAATCTAAGCATTTAACAGGCTACTTTAGGCCTTTAGCACCTGAGACACAGCTCTGGGGTCTTTGGCATGTTCACTGAGCATTCCACAGCTTGAGCTTTTGGAAGAAAACTTGGTCGGATCCGTACTCCCATCCTAATAACGTTTCAGTTCTATATTACAATTCTCAATTAATAATGATTTAGTACAAACTGTTTAGGAATGGATTTATGATGTTAAATAAAATTAACTGAGGCTTCGATAGAATGTCAAACCTCAGACACAGGAGAAGCAGTATTGGTCAACCATGAAACAGGCGACCATTTCTTTACCTTTGTGGGATTGCTGAGGGGGTCTTGGGAGTGAGGTTGCCTGGTCCAAAAAATTATGTCAGATGACCTTTAGTTTGCAGCATAGTGTGTAGCAGCCACAATGGGAGTCAGCTTCTCTATGTATGAGGCAATGGTTCTCAACTCCATCAAAGGTGGGCCTGGCTCAGCCTTAGATATAGATTGCAGAGTAATTCTGCATTCTATCTTCTGTAGTTCGCATTAACTTTTTTGTCTTCTTGTAAGCAATTGCCTGTGTCCTTTTTTGTCCTGATAACTTGTTCAAAGGTTGTTGAGAACAACCTCTGAGGCTGTAGTTTCATAAAGTGTCCATATGATTGAAAACAGTTTTTTACTGTGCAGTCGGTGTAGCATTAACATATACCTGCACAAGCTTATGTTCCTACAGCACTGCCCCCTGTGTATTTATAGAGTGAGATGTAAAAAAGGTGCGTTTTATCGCAGTTGAGTGTAGATCTAAGAGGATACAACAGCAACTTCCCAAAGAAGGACAAACATGCACCTGACAACTTACTCCAACGATGCATTCAGGTGTGAAAGAAACTGAAAACACATCAAAAGGCTTTTTTAGAAAATCTGTCAATAGACAACAATTCATGTTGAACTGAGTTTACTTTGAGTCAGATTGCAGTGTTTATTGTTCCACTTGATGTGCCAGATATAGACAAGATACATCTAATGTACCTATGATCTGCAATTTAAAACTGACGATAGCTGTGGATTCAGAGAACTTCCGCCTTTAGACTATTTGTTTGTTTTATTACTACTCTGTCCCTACAAGACACTGAGTTACTCACTGAAAATGTGTTTTTCTTTGGTTCCCCAGTTTCTTACATACATTATCTTCTACAGTTGAAACGTGAATGTATGTATTCATATCACAGAGAGGTTAGCCTTTATTTAGGAATGCATGATGCAAAAAATATTTTGTGAAAGCAAGTAAACACGTATTATTATTTTTGCACTAATATCGCCTTCTGACTTGAGTACATTTAAAGATGGTCATACAACTATCGATTAATAAAAAACCGGAACTACTAAAGCCTTCAAATGGCCCTAAGCCCACAGAAAGCTTACAGATGTGGTCTATATACAAGGTTTGAGAGAATAGCAGGATGCATTTGTTGCTGATGAGTTAAGTGCAGCTGAGCTTACTATGATTACTTAGAGTACAGCTTTAAAAGGTCTTTGCATGTTGATGTTAACATTTTTTTCTTAAGAGCAGCAAGCAGATAAGCATTTTTTTTCATTCATTCCTATTACAGTAAATGAATATCCGAGCAGTTACTCATTTAAATCTGCCTTAGTCTGTAAAAGTCAGGCCTACTTTGGTCTGCTCAAACGTTCAAAGCAGGCAGGAGACCAAAAAAAAAGATCACTTAATGAGGCTTACAAAGCAGAGTAGCTGCAGAGCAGGAAATTAGAAATGATAAAATTATGGTTCTAGCATTATTACAAATAAAGAGCCCAAAGAATACTCAAACCAACCAGGATAAGCAGGCAAACAACATACCAGTAGGGATAACTAGAAAGTAACTAGAAAGTACTTACACAATATATATATATATATATGTATATATATATATATATATATATATTTTTTTTAACAAGAAACCATGTTTTTGATAATTACTGGCACACTCGAACATGGTTGTCTTTTTATCTGTTGAACTATCTCTGTCTATTCCAGTCCATCGCAGGACAACACAGAAACACACAGCCAACCCACTGAGAGACCCAATGACAAGCGATTTTTGTTTACTCGTCCTAAAATGGCTTGATATTTCAAAGAGTTTAAGATTGCATTCACCCTAAGTGCCAGTTACCAGGTCCAATGGAAGAGAAAGAGTCTGACAGCATCACAGATCGTCAACAGTGCCTGTTGTTGCTGCCAAGGGTCTCCGAAGCAGTAATTACTTCTTTTCATAGGGTTAGGTTTTCTCCCTTAATAAATGAAATCATCATTTGACAACATTTTATATTTACTCAGTTTATCTTCCAAAAATTGAATAAAATAAGAAATGTGTAAAGGTTTAAATACTTTTTTATAGCACTGTTTGTATAAAATGGGTAAACTCTGCAATTCAGAGAGGGTGTTCTTCCTTTTTACCGTGACTCTATACAAGCTTTATGTTTTAAAAGGCAGCTGTGCTGACATTGATCATACTTGCTCCGCTGCTTGTTACATCCTCAGCTGGTGAAAAGCAATGTTTGTTAATGACCATGGATGACCTAATAACACAGTAAAAACTAAAAAGTCCTGTAAATACTCCACTTTCTGTTATCTAAGATCATTACAGTCCTGATATAGGAGTTGGTAACAATAATGCTTTAAGGAGGATTTAAAAAAATGTGTCTGCTTCAGTTTTTACTTACTATACTTTTTTGCCTCTGAACATAATCTGCTGTGAAATAAATATGCTTCTTGCTGTCGAAGTAGCGAACATGGCCAGCATATATATATGTGCACTGAACTCACTGAGCATGACTTTAATTTGCAGGTAGTTTTCAAGTTTCTCGCTCCAGGAGTGATGGCTCATCGGCACCATTAGTCACCTAACCAGCCTGAGACCTGCATGCAGCTTCTTAAGTGTGTGGCTGTGCGCACGTATTGGTTTGTGTATTTGCACTCATCTCGCTTTATTACAGCTGACTTCCTCTCTCTGCTCTTAAAATCTTGGTTCCCTGTACACGCACTTATTCTGTACCTTGATACAATAGTGAGCAATCATAGTTTCCTAATAAAAACAAAAGTTCTGCCAAACTTGGTGGCTTTTAGTTCTGGGATTGTAGTGTCCTAGAGAATAAAAATACCTGTAAAACAGTTCAGTTTCAGTCTTATCGTGTAGTTAAAAAGTCAGAGTAAATATAAATCATGTTAAAAAATATTTCTAAGCTTCAGCAAAACAGCTCTAGTAGTATGTTTAGCATTGTGGTCCTGGTGGAAGCTGAACATCTGGTCCAATCCCAAGTTTGTCGTTCTAGCATTGCACTGTACAGGGCCAACTTCTCATCAACTTAGCTTCCCTATCCCTGCTAGCGGGAATCATCTATACACGGTGTTATGGTGCCATCACCATGTTTTGTGGAGAGGTGGTGTGTTCCCAGTGATGTGTAGTGTTAGTTTTCCAATCTGCATAGCATTTTACTATGTGAGAAAGAAGGTACAATTTTGGGTTTCATTTGACCGGTGGACCTTCTTCAACATGTCTGCTGTACCCCCTGCTTGGCTGGTGGCGAACTGCGGCACATTTTTGTGGGTTTCTTTTTTATGAGTTTTTTTATGGGCTAATTGTTGTCATGTCAGTAGATGGGTTTCCCCAGTTACCATGGCCCAGAGTTACCATGGACCACTTGGCTGTTTCTTTCATTAATGGCCTCCTTGTTCTGGCTGCCAGTTTATGTGAACAGGTTTGGTGGTAGGTTTGGAGTTCTGTCATTCTCCTACTACTTTCAGATGGTGAGATGTTCAAAGATGGAGGTTTTCTAACTTAACCTTGCTGTTATATCCCTGATATACTATGTTCCTTGGTTTTCATGATGCTGTTATTTATTAATGGTACTAATTAACAGATGTCTGAAGGCAATAGATTGGAAGGGTACTGAATATGAATACAGGCCACACTTTCAGGTGTTTATTTGCAAACAAATTTGAAAACCATATCTCCGTTTTGCTCTGCTTTAAATGTGTGCACTACTTTGTTTTTGGTCTATCATATGAAATTC
This sequence comes from Girardinichthys multiradiatus, assembly GCF_021462225.1. Taxonomy (NCBI): domain Eukaryota; kingdom Metazoa; phylum Chordata; class Actinopteri; order Cyprinodontiformes; family Goodeidae; genus Girardinichthys; species Girardinichthys multiradiatus. Next base: position 6,981,454 of record NC_061797.1, on the reverse strand, counting down.
CAAGAAAATAGTTTGTGAATGCATCATGGGAAAATGTGGAAAGGTTCAAGGGGTAGGAATATTGTCACAAGACACAACAGGTACTATGTCTTTATTTCAGTTATCTTTGGTCTTCTCTGTTGTACAAGATTTTATGCAACTAAAAGCTGAGATGACTTAGAGCTCAGCAGTAAAACCCTGCTCTGGTAGTCTTAAATCCCAACACTGAGGAGAAAACAGGTAGTTTAAAAAAACAAAACTGTTCTACAACAGCTATGAATCTCATAATAAAAATCCCATACATCCCAGTGTAGGTTTTACAGTTTTCTTCCTGGTATTGGATTGTTTGTGAGGTTGAGTCTGGGGGTGCCAATAGGTTGCTACTGGGTGAAAACCATATGTAGATTAATGAGTTATGATGTTCCATTTCTTAAAAAACAAATGTCTTATGTTGAAAAATATAGCCAGAAGTTGCTTTTATTATTTGGACTAACTGTAATTGTTGTCATTCTCCAACATAATTCACTTGATGTTTTTAATACCATATTTGTTGGATTGTTGGTTGCCATTTCTTCTTTGTCTTACCTTTATGTTGTCATAAACTTAATCAGTCAGTCATTTTCTACCGCTTATTTCATAGTGGGTTGCGGGGGAGCTGGTGCCTATCTCCAGCAGTCTATGGGCAAGAGGCAGAGTACACCCTGGACACGTCACCAGTCCATCACAGGGCAACACACAAACAACCATGCACACACTCATTCATACACCTACATACACCTAAGGGAATTTAGGCAATTTAGAGTGACCAATTAACCTAACAGGCATGTCTTTGGACTATGAGAGGAAGCCGGAGTACCCGGTGAGAACCCACGCATGCACGGGGAGAACATGCAAACTCCATGCAGAAAGACCCCTGGTCGGGAATTGAACCCAGGACCTTCTTGCTGCAAGGCAACAGTGCTACCAACTGCACCACCGTGCAGCCCTATAAAAACTTAATCATGGAAGCAAAATTAGTCTGAGTATTAAATCTGTGTCCTGTTTAGTAAGGATCTCAAGCACTGTGGTCAGTTGAGAGAAAGGGTCCAACAACAACAGATAGCAGACCAGAGTGTCTGTAGAAAACACATTGTAATGTTTAAAAGGACCTCTTTGTCACCAGTTACCAAGAGATACAGTGCCTTGCGAAAGTACTCGGCCCCCTTGAACTTTTCAACCTTTTGCCACATTTCAGGCTTCAAACATAAAGATATAAAATTCTAATTTTTTGTGAAGAATCAACAACAAGTGGGACACATTTGTGAAGTGGAATGAAATTTATTGGATGTGTCAAACTTTTTTAACAAATAAAAAACTGAAAAGTGGAGCGTGCAATATTATTCAGCCCCTTTACTTTCAGTGCAGCAAACTCACTCCAGAAGTTCAGTGAGGATCTCTGAATGATCCAATGGTGTCCCAAATGACTGATGATGATAAATAGAATCCACCTGTGTGTAATCAAGTCTCCGTATAAATGCACCTGCTCTGTGATAGTCTCAGGGTTCTGTTCAAAGCGCTAAGAGCATCATGAAGACCAAGGAACACACCTAGCAGGTCCGAGATACTGTTGTGGAGAAGTTTAAAGCTGGATTTGGATACAAAAAGATTTCCCAAGCTTTAAACATCCCAAGGAGCACTGTGCAAGTAATCATATTGAAATGGAAGGAGTATCAGGCCACTGCAAATCTACCAAGACCCGGCCGTCCCTCTAAACTTTCATCTCGAACAAGGAGAAGACTGATCAGAGATGCAGCCAAGAGGCCCATGATCACTCTGGATGAACTGCAGAGATCTACAGCTGAGGTGGGAGAGTCTGTCCATAGAACAACAATCAGTCGTACACTGTACAAATCTGGCCTTTATGGAAGAGTGGCAAGAAGAAAGCCATTTCTCAAAGATATCGACAAAAAGTCTCATTTAAAGTTTGCCACAAGCTACCTGGGAGACACACCAAACATGTGGAAGAAGGTGCTCTGGTCAGATGAAACCAAAATCGAACTGTTTGGCCACAATGCAGAACGATATGTTTGGCGTAAAAGCAACACAGCTCATCACCCTGAACACACCATCCCCACTGTCAAACATGGTGGTGGCAGAAACATGGTTTGGGCCTGCTTTTTGTCAGCAGGGACAGGGAAGATGATCACAATTGATGGGAAGATGGATGGGGCCAAATACAGAACCATTCTGGAAGAAAACCTGTTGGAGTCTCCAAGAGACCTGAGACTGGGATGGAGATTTATCTTCCAACAAGACCATGATCCAAAACATAAAGCCAAATCTACAATGGAATGGTTCACAAATAAACGTATCCAGGTGTTGGAATGGCCAAGTCAAAGTCCAGACCTGAATCCAATCGAGAATCTGTGGAAAGAGCTGAAGACTGCTGTTCACGAACGCTCTCCATCCAACCTCACTGAGCTCCAGATGTTTTGCAAGGAAGAATGGGCAAGAATTTAAGTCTCTCGATGTGCAAAACTGATAGAGACATACCTCAAGCGACTTGCAGCTGTAATTGCAGCAAAGGGTGGCGCTACTAAGTATTAACGCAAGGGGGCCGAATAATATTGCACGCCCCACTTTTCAGTTTTTTATTTGTTAAACAAGTTTGACACATCCAACAAATTTCATTCCACTTCACGATTGTGTCCCACTTGTTGTTGATTCTTAACAAAAAACTAGAATTTTATATCTTTATGTTTGAAGCCTGAAATGTGGCAAAAGGTTGAAAGGTTCAAGGGGGCCAAATACTTTCGCGAGGCACTGTAAGCTCTACATTTTGTCCAAGAACTTTCTCAGTGGTCTTTTTTCTTTTAATGTTTTTTTTTTACAAAGCCCTTCTTTTAAAAAGTGTGCATTTTACATTTTGCTTCCAGCTACTAGAGAGTGTGGGCTGAATGACAGAAGAACTATAAACACTGACACAGAGGGAACCAGAAGAAAAATAAAAGATAAGGTCGATATGTGACCTAGTCCTCTTGCCTACACTGTTTCATAAACATCAAAGCTGGAGCAAACTGGACAACCTTAAGTTCAAGAAAGAGCAGATGCACTTAGAATGTAGAGTACAAACCAGATATTAATGTACCCTGTAAAAACAGACATAACCTCCACTGTGTGACATTAAATCAGATCGTAGATCTTCTGAAGTGGATGGTTTTTATAATAACCCAGATTTCCTGATGGACAACAAATAATTGTTCAATTTAATTTACATTTAAAACCCACATTATGCCCCTAAACTATTATTAGAACTAAATTTTACTACAAAACAAGAAGATATATTTGCATGTAATATGTTAAGACCACCATACAAACCTGTCACTGTAAACTCTTAAAAAGAAAGAAAAAAACCAAAAAACAGGAAATTTGAGCACACACAACACCATAGCAGCAAGACAACAGGCACAACAGCTCTGTGGTATCTGCGGTTGTTTAAAGCTGTTTTCCTCAGTAGGAGAGGTGGGACTGGGACTATAGGTGCAGAAAAAAGTTTTCTTATGAAGTTGCAGTAACAGCGGACCTGAGCAGCTTCCCTCACAGAAACAGTTTGGATTAATTTTATCCGGCTCAGCTTATTGAGGCGGTTAAAAATTCTGTCATTATTTATGAAAACAGTGAGGATTTTTGTTAGAGAAGATGAAAAAATAAAAAATTAATACCGTCTATTAAGAGAACGTTACTATTGAAATATAATTAGCACAAATTTGTACATTTTAATACATGTTAAAATATTTTTCTATCTCCTTCAAAGGAATCTTTCTTTCAGTTAGTGTTAAAGTGTTAAATCAAAGTTGTCCTCTGGTCCTTAGCTGTGTTTTACCCATTTTCTGTCCCTTCATAGTATTATATTAGTATTATATTTGTATGGTATTAAAGTATTATATTTCTGATCACATTCATATCTCCAGATATGTATCAAACTGGACCTGTAATTTGTTTGTGCATAAACTCTGACAGCATATTAGGCAGTGTCTGCTTTAGCTTTTTGTATGAAAATGGGAGGAAACCATCAATAAATACTTAAAAGAGGATATGAGAAGCATCAAGAATCGTTTTCTTAAACCTTTATCTGTGTCCCTGTCAGAGTTATAACACTGAACAAACAAAACAACAACAAAAATAATGGAAGAAAGACTACATCATTCATTCAATGAATGAATCTGTATAAATAAGTATAATCTGTTGTAGTACAATTGTTTTAGTCCTGTAGTCCTCCAGCTGCTAACAATAGAAAAACAAGTAAATGAACAGTGAACATTTGTTAAAGGCATTCGTTCATTCAAAAACTCAGGCTATAGGCTCAGGTCTGGTTCAACATGTATATTATTTACATACAAATTGCTTCGAATTTACACTATTTTTGCATGAAAATGTCACGATTTCTTGGCTGGGCTAATCATATCAGCGTCTCTGAGACAGACAAAACTTTTCCTGCTGTAGGTCAGCCAGATAACCAAAATTATTTATTAATGTGAGAATAATGAGAGATTTTACAGATAACAATTGGTTTTAAACAATTTGGGAAAGCCAAGAGGATGATCCCATGGCTTTGTAAGCTTCTGTTTCTTAATTCATGCATTTTAGTTAATAGGAGGCACACCTGGGATATATTGTAAGGCAACACCTCAAGCATGTGATTTGTGTGACATCTGGAAAAAATCTACAGGAATTAAGTGAAATATCAGGAAGACTATTGTGGATCTCTCCAAGTCTGGTTAATCCTTGGTCCAATTTTCAGATGTATGAAAATGCCACATTCAACTGTTCAGATCATCATTATATACGTACAAGTATAAACAGAATGGAAATGTCCAGCCATTATTTCATTAAGGAAGTAAGATTCTGTGTCCCCATTTCTTCGGGCCAAAATTCCAGATGACTTTTGGGTGATCTTACTGGAAGGATACACCAAATTATTAACAAAAGTCATACTTTTTAAAAAGCATTTCTTCTTAGGAAAATGTAGCTACTGAATTTGAAAATAATAATTAGTTTGGTTTAATGTCAGTGAGAAAAAAATATATATATTTTTATAGTGTATATAAATACCTGGTTTCAACTGTACATCTGAGTGACATTTATTTGACACCATATCATATATACAGATAGGCGTTAAAACAGATGGGTTGTTTAGGAAAATAATAACATAAGCACATATATGTACGTGTTTCTCTGCCTTCCTTTCACTACTTATAACACCCCCCCACCACCACCAACACACACACACACACACACACACACATAGCTTACAGTGACTGGCATGTGCACATAAATCACCTCAGGGAGGTGACATGGTCACATTGTTTTTATTTTCCGTCTGTTGCTTCGAAGCTGATCTTTGCTGAAGGATTAACTGATATTACAGAATTTCATCTTACCTACCCGGACTTAATACCATTTGTATTTATAAACCAGCTACTGTGTGTGTGTGGGTGTATCAGAGTGGTCTGTCATACTTTTGCGTGTTTATATGGAAGAAAAGAAATATTGTTGAGGGTCAAAGACGATTCCTGCTCAACTGTCTGCTCCTGAATACTCCAGACAAGCAGTCAACACCTGCTGGAATAGCCTTTGTTGGCCTTTATGTACCTAATGAGCAGAGCGACATTAGAGTGTGTCTGCAAAGCACAGTCTCATCCACACTATAGTCAACTTTACACGTGTCTTTTGTGAGCTAAGGGTTTCAGAGGTACTGTGCTGACCTACTGAAGTACAGCAGCTCCCTCCCTGAGGAGGGGGGAAGATAAATGGGACGGATCAGGGACAAGCCATTCCTGTGGAGAAGACTGTAGGATAAATCTCTTTTTGGTTATGGATAGGGTAATTTAGGTTATTTCAAAACTCTGGATTCAAAGAAAACCAATTTGAACAGTGTACGCTGAAGTAATCCCAACTAAGAAATTCCTAACACTGTCCTACTGTGACTTTTAATCATCAACATTGTCATGTGAGATTGCCCAGGGAGGTCTGGGTACTCACTAACAGAAAGGTATTACAAAATGCATTAAACTAAAGTCCAATATCTTCACTAGAATAAGTACCGAACACAACAATGTTATTATCAGGGTAAATATTTCTAATTGGTCCATTGAAACGGAATTCACAGCAGATATTGGCAACAACTCAAGTAATCGACACTTACAAAGATATCAAAACACTTTAGTTGAAATTATGTGTAATTGGCTGAAATAAGCATTGAACACATAAAACAAAAGAATGTGAAAATAGGCATAGAAAGTCAAGAACGCAGCAGAAATCTGACAGAAATTAGAAGCCCTTTGTTTCCTTATGTATAGACCCTCAAACATGTTTTTTCAAAATGCTACCAAGGAAACAGGAAACAGTGTGACAGAATATTTACATCTGGAAAGGCAAACACCCCCAAGTTTCTAACATACTTACAGAAATTCAAAAGGAAGAGTGGCCTTATGCTCCCTAACTTCTTGGGCTGCTCCCTCTCCTGGATCTCTCTTTTTTCTTCTTATTTTTTCCTTTTCGTTTCCGTCACCTTGAAAGATAAACATATTGTCACTATGAATGCTTGTGTGCAGTTCCATGGTTCTCTCCTGACCAGGTGCATCATATTATATGTGGATAAACTGTGGATAAATATATTGTTAACAAACAACTAGATAGACCAAACCTGAAACCCATTTTTTTTTTTTCTGATATTGTTCTTATATTTGTCTTTTTTGTGTGAAAATAAGTGGGAATCTTTGCATGTTGTAAATAAAATCTTTTGTGTTTTTTCCTCTATCTTACCTCTTTGCCAGGTACGTGTTGTTATTGTTGATGAAAATGACTGCGTTCCAGAATTCCTGCAGTCGATTTACAGCAAGGATGGCGTACCTGAGACGGTTACAACGGCAACCTCCTTGTTGCAAGGTGAGACGTCCAGAAAAACCTAAAACCATGAATTGTGTGCCCCATCCGTCCCTTACACCTTGCCCACCCACTTTAACACAAATGATTGCATTCCTTATTTAAGTTCTATGAACATTTGCAGCATTCTTCTTTTAACACAGCATAAGTTGTGCTATTGTACACATTTCTAGGGCACCATATCCCGACCAACCCCCTTGGTTGAATCTTTGGGAATTAGTGGTTCTGGTAAATTGTTGACATTTCTTTGCACAGAGCATAAATGTGGCAGAAAATATGCCTATTTATACAGGTCCTTCTCAAAATATTAGCATATTGTGATAAAGTTCATTATTTTCCATAATGTAATGATGAAAATTTAACATTCATATATTTTAGATTCATTGCACACTAACTGAAATATTTCAGGTCTTTTATTGTCTTAATACGGATGATTTTGGCATACAGCTCATGAAAACCCAAAATTCCTATCTCACAAAATTAGCATATCATTAAAAGGGTCTCTAAATGAGCTATGAACCTAATCATCTGAATCAACGAGTTAACTCTAAACACCTGCAAAAGATTCTTGAGACCTTTAAAACTCCCAGCCTGGTTCATCACTCAAAACCCCAATCATGGGTAAGACTGCCGACCTGACTGCTGTCCAGAAGGCCACTATTGACACCCTCAAGCAAGAGGGTAAGACACAGAAAGAAATTTCTGAACGAATAGGCTGTTCCCAGAGTGCTGTATCAAGGCACCTCAGTGGGAAGTCTGTGGGAAGGAAAAAGTGTGTCAGAAAACGCTGCACAACAAGAAGAGGTGACCGGACCCTGAGAAAGATTGTGGACAAGGGCCGATTCCAGACCTTGGGGGACCTGCGGAAGCAGTGGACTGAGTCTGGAGTAGAAACATCCAGAGCCACCGTGCACAGGCGTGTGCAGGAAATGGGCTACAGGTGCCGCATTTCCAGGTCAAGCCACTTTTGAACCAGAAACAGCGGCAGAAGCGCCTGACCTAGGCTACAGAGAAGCAGCACTGGACTGTTGCTCAGTGGTCCAAAGTACTTTTTTCGGATGAAAGCAAATTCTGCATGTCATTCGGAAATCAAGGTGCCAGAGTCTGGAGGAAGACTGGGGAGAAGGAAATGCTAAATGCCAGACGTCCAGTGTCAAGTACCCACAGTCAGTGATGGTCTGGGGTGCCGTATCAGCTGCTGGTGTTGGTCCACTGTTTTATCAAGGGCAGGGTCAATGCAGCTAGCTATCAGGAGATTTTGGAGCACTTCATGCTTCCATCTGCTGAAAAGCTTTATGGAGATGAAGATTTCATTTTTCAGCACGACCTGGCACCTGCTCACAGTGCCAAAACCACTGGTAAATGGTTTACTGACCATGGTATCACTGTGCTCAATTGGCCTGCCAACTCTCCTGACCTGAACCCCATAGAGAATCTGTGGGATATTGTGAAGAGAACATTGAGAGACTCAAGACCCAACACTCTGGATGAGCTAAAGGCCGCTATCGAAGCATCCTGGGCCTCCATAAGACCTCAGCAGTGCCACAGGCTGATTGCCTCCATGCCACGCCGCATTGAAGCAGTCATTTCTGCCAAAGGATTCCCGACCAAGTATTGAGTGCATAACTGTACATGATTATTTGAAGGTTGACGTTTTTTGTATTAAAAACACTTTTCTTTTTTTGGTCGGATGAAATATGCTAATTTTGTGAGATAGGAATTTTGGGTTTTCATGAGCTGTATGCCAAAATCATCCGTATTAAGACAATAAAAGACCTGAAATATTTCAGTTAGTGTGCAATGAATCTAAAATATATGAATGTTAAATTTTCATCATTACATTATGGAAAATAATTAACTTTATCACAATATGCTAATATTTTGAGAAGGACCTGTATATGCCTATAAATTTGCCTATGTCAAAATTGTTTGTTAGTGTATAAACTGAGGTAGGGCAAAACTCTGACTAAGTAAAATTAACTGACATCTGAAAAAAAGTATTACAAATTAACAGACACTTATAATTAGTTGGGCTTGACATGATTAACTGAGTGGTGCCAAAGTAAGGGATTCCCTTACTTTGGCACCACTCTAAATTAAAAATGCCACTATTTATTCAGCTTTAAGGGGTTAGCATTAAACTGAAAAATAAAGAGCTTTAAAAACAGGCATCCTACAACAGAATATCCACATTACAGTCATTGATTCCATGTTTCTCCTTTTTACATGGAAATAATCCTAACAAATATAAATCCCCCAGCGACAGGTCATCTTCTGAGATAGTAAGAATGTTTTAATTTAAAATCTGAGCATGTTTCTGTCTGGTACTCTGCCAATGTTCATGGATCTGTTGAACTGGGTTTTTAAATCTCTGTGGATATAATTATTAAAAACAATTTGATTCCTGAGAAATGGAACAGGTCTTAATGTAACTTATATACAGGATACAGGATTTTACAGAGGACCCAAAATTTCAGCCGAACACAACAGGGTTGGTCAGAGGACAGAAACTGGGGGAGAGCCGGGAAGACTGATTCAGGCAACAGGATCCGAGGGAGAGGCTTAAATTGGTGGTCAGGGCACAGAAACGATGTCATGCACGGGGGAGGTGATTCAGGCTGGCGGATCCGAGGGTTAGGCAGATGGTGGTAGCCAGGAGGCACAAGCAAGGTCGAAGTCCAGAAATCAGAAGCCAGGGAGATATCTGACATGGGCAAGGCAGAGCAGAGGAATCCAGACAATCAGACAAGGAAAGAACGCTGAACAAGTACTCACACTAAGGCTTTTGATAATCTGGCACTGTTTGTCTGCCAGCATGCTGCTTATAAAGCCAGGAAAACAGGTGGAGCGGGTGAGGCGTGATTAGGGAGCTGGCTGGGAAGGAGCAGGTGAAAGCAATCATCAGAATAGCTTCAGCACAGAGATGATCAGCAGGCAGACAGAGGCGGTGACAAAACAGCCCAGAATCATAATAGTACCCCCTCCTCAAGGTCCGGCTCCTGGCGGACCACCAGGTTGATCAGGGTGTGACCTATGAAAGGTCCTGATGAGACCCTAGGCGATAATGAAATGTGCAGGGATCCAGGTGCGCCCCTCAGGTCCATAACCCTCCCGGTCCACGCGATACTGGAATCCCCAGCTTCTTCTCCTAGACCGGAGAATGCAACACACTGTGCAGACAGGTTCACCATCCAGGAGCTGGGTGGTTGGAGGGGGCCCGGAGGAGGGTTCCAGAGGGCACGTGCATAGGGCTTGACCCGGGACACATGGAACGTAAGGTGGATTCTCATGGAGCGAGGCAATTGGAGGCGGACTTCCACCGGGTTCACCGTCTTGGATATGGGGAATGGTCCAACAAAACGTGATGGCAACTTCTTGCTCTCCACTCTTAGGGGAAGATTCTTGGTAGAGAGCCAAACCTTCTGGCCAACTTGGTTTGCTGGTGCCGGAGTGCCTTGGCGATTAGCAGCTCTAGATTGCACCTCCAACATTGCAGACGTGGTTCTTCTAGCTTTTCTCCATACCTGTTGGTACCTCATGGCAGCAGCATGAGCAGACAGGACCTTGGCATGGTGAGGGAGAGCGTTACAAAATACGGGAGGACAAATCCTTCTGCACCACTGGTTACAGAATCGGATTTCTCATGGATTCTGGAAAGCGCATCTGGCTTGACGTTCTTGGTCCCGGGTCTGTAAGACAGGGAGAAGTTAAAACGTCCAAAAAATAATGCCCACCTGGCTTGCCTGGGATTGAGTCTCTTGGCAGACTTGAGGTACTCCAAATTCTTGTGATTCGTCCAAACAATGAATGGTTATTTAGCTTCTTTGAGCCAGTGCCTCCATTCCTCCAAGGCGAACCTGAGAGAAAGCAGGTCTCTATCCCCCATGTCATAATTGCATTCAGCTGTAGGTAGAGTCCTTGAGAAGAACGCACAGGGGTGAACACAACCATCAGCAGATTTCTGGCTGAGATTTGCACCTACCCCTGCATTAGATGTGTCGGCCTCCATAACAAATTGTCTTTCTGGGTCAGGGGTGCGAAGAACAGGTGCTGTGGTAAATAGAGACTTTAATCTGGTGAATACTTTTTCGGCTTGGTTTTTCCACTCAAAATGGACCTTGGAGGAGGTGAGTGGCAACCTGGCTGTAATTGCGGATGAAGTGGCGATAAAACTTAGCAAAGCCCAGAAACCTTTGGAGTTTTTTAAGGTCAGATGTAGTGGGCCACTCCGAAACTGCTGTGGTTTTAGCAGGGTCCATGGTGACTTGGTTAGAGGAAATAACAATTCTGAGAAAAGAGGTAGAAGAAGTGTGAAACTCACATTTCTCAGCCTTCACAAAAGGTGGTACTGGAGAAGGCGAAGGTGGACAGACCGGACATGGAGCCTATAGGACTCTAGAGTGTTGAGAAGGTCAGAATGTCATCAAGGTACACATATACATAATGTCCCACCAGGTCTCTGAGAACGTCGTTGACCAATGCCTGGAACACTGCTGGAGTATTGGTCAATCCAAATGGCATTACAAGGTATTCATAATGTCCATCAGGGGCGTTGAATGCGGTCTTCCAGTCATCCCCCTCTCTGATGCGGACAAGGTAATAGGCATTCCGGAGATCCAGTTTAGTGAAGTACTTGGCCCTCTGAATAAAGTCAAAAGCAGAGTTCATTAGAGGAAGTGGATAACGGTTCTTAACCGTTATGTCATTAAGACTTCTGTAATCGATAAATGGTTTGAGAGAGCCGTCTTCTTTGCCCACAAAAAAGAATCCAGCTCCGGCAGGGGAGGATGATGGGCGGATGATGCCAGCCTTTAAAGAGTCCTCTACATAGACTTTTATGGCGAGGTTCTCAGGAACAGACAGAAAATAAAGGGGCCCCCAAGGAGGTGACGTACCCGGAAGAAGATCAATAGCACAATCATAAGGAAGCGCTGCACATCCTTAAGATCATGGTAATCAGATGGGACCTCAGCCAGGTGTAAGTAGTTCTCTTCTATGGAGCTGACAGCAACAGGCAGAAAATAAATAAGAAGCAGAACATGTCTGACCAACCCAGTAAAATATTATTCTATCAATATGTGGGTTGTGTCTCTTCAACCAGGTGGCCCCAAGCACAATAAGTAATTGGGGAGAATGAATAATGATGAAGGTGAGCTTCTCACACTGATTACCCCCAATAGTTAGACTGATGCTCTCAGTAATTTGATTTGAATTGATCAGGTGTTGACCATCCAAGGCTAGAACGTTGTACAAGGAAGGAGCTGGAAAGAGCTTGATGCCGAGCCCCTTGGCATATGACTCATCCATAAACTCAGTGGCGCCTCCAGAGTCAATGAAGACCGAGACCTGGTGAGGAATGGAGGAGATCACATGGTTAGCAGGGAAAGATTTCAGGGAAGTAAGAGTAGAAACTCTACTTTGACTCAGCAGAGTTCCTTTCTGACCTGCTTATAAAGCCAGGTGAACAAGTGGAGCGGGTGAGGAGTGATTAGGGAGCTGGCTGGGAAGGAGCAGGTGAAAGCAATCATCAGAATAGCTTTAGCACAGAGAAAATCAGTATTTAGACAGAGGTGGTGCAGAAAAAACAGCCCAGAATCATAACACTTAAACCTCTCATTGAGAAGGAGTGTTCAGTATGCACTCAATAAGAATCTTTTCTCTCAACTTTCCCCTTACAGACACAGCCATTCTGTGTTGTTCATAATTCTACGATGCCAAATCCAACTCTCGGTGTCAGACAGCGATTGCCATAAAGCTACCTCGTAAAGCCTAGAAACACTGTGCCACCCAAAGTGGATGAGGCAAATGTGAGAGAATTTGATGTTTCAAATTATACTGTATTGTATTAACCCATCTAGGTCTAGGTAGTCTACATTTGTTGATCTGGACCGTGGTTCACCATTTGCAGCGCAATGCTTTATTCATTACTTGTTATCATATGTCATCTTTTGTCATATTTTAACAGCAATATCATAACTTAAAATGGATTAAAACTAAAACACACAGCTTTTTGGATGACAATCAAACATATGTACACTGTTTTTAACTTTGGTTTGTACTTGCTGTCACAATCTGTCATTTAGTGATTTGTGTTTGTTTACTTTTTATCAGTCAGGTGTTTCTTCTGTTCATTCAGTTTCTCAGATTACTTCAATCAGTTGTTACATTCTAGATTATTGTGCTTCATGTCTTTGTTTACATTTTCCTATAGATCTGTTTTCCCTCGGGGTTGTTATTTATTAGTCTAGTTTTGGCTTGGTTCCTCATGTCCCTGCTTTCCTTCTGCTTATTAGTTTAACCTGACACATTCCCTCAGCCTCCCTGCAGCCTGGTCCACACCTGTTACACGTTTCCTCTGATTACCTGCCTCCCTGTCTCATTGGTCCACTCTCCACTTCCCACAGTTTATAAGCTCTCTAGTTTTCATTGTTCCCACTGGTTCCTCTTGTCAACTCCACTGTTATCCTTACGAGTTCCTCCTAGTGGTTTGTTTTCTGTTTGCCTGTTACCTCCAAACCCTCGACCCTGACATTTCCAAGCATTTCTTTTGGAAATGTTTACATGATTTAGGTTGTGCTTCTAACTACTGGTCTGTTGTTGTGACAAGTGACAAATAAATGAAGGTATAAGTGCACAATTACTTGCCTAAATGTGGTCTAAACCTGAACAAAAATATTTTGGTTTGCATTGGAGCTACATATAAAGTTAATGTTGAGTCACAACCAGTGAATCCTATGTGTTTCTCAACATTTCTTCAACATTCGTAGCATTATGAGTTTTAATGTTAGGAAGATGGATTCATATCAATTGTGGATGTTTTCAGCAGTTCTTTTAGCTAACGTATATAAAGAAAATGTTATTGCATTTTGCTATGGAGCACACTGGTACTCATATTTTTCTGTGACAATTGGTAGTGAATCTAAACGTAAGCAAGTGACGTTTAGATGCACGATGTAGATAACGTTTATGATTTTGTTGAGGTCCTGTCATTTGAAGTATCTCTGCCTCTTTTGTTGTATTCCAGTTCTGAATACTGCATGTGTATTGGGATCAGTGGTGTGTGTCAGAATGTTCCTTTTTCTGTGACATCACCATCTAATTTTTATGTTTCTGCATTTTAATCAACAACCCATCAGTGAATTCAGTTTTTTTGCTCTATCAGTGCTCTGAGGTGGAGAGATAATTATTAGCCAAAATAACCAAAAAACTATTGAAGCCGCCAGTTTCATTTTCAGTTTCCATCATCTGCCATGCCAAGTTGAGGGTTTCTTTGTTAATGCAAACACAGTGAGACAAAATAATGTTTTACTGGGTCATGTCTAACTGTCATTTCAGAATAAATAAGCTAGTACCGTTTGAGAGTGTAGCTGAATACAAACATTGTCAATTAAAACTATGAAAATTTTCTACACCATCTAAATGATTAATATCAGTTATGACCCACCTTTGGAACTCTCATTAACTTTGACTACAGGCAGAAAATTTGTGGGTTGGATTCATGTATCAGACAGATCCCTGATCCCTGGATTTTTACACTTTGTGTTACTGTCTAGCTGATAGGTATTATCATCATGCTCTTCAGTGTTGTCACTGTCATCATTATTTAACTAGATTATTATATAAAAGCAAAGACATTTGTGTGAGTTTGCAGTGGTTTTGTTGGTTTATGTCTCACTATTAAGGATCTTATTATAGCTGTCTCTAAAACGTGAAATCTCTTTTTGTTTGTTTTGTTTTTTCATGCTATGGTTGTGTCAATGGATTTTAAGTGTGCAGGTCTATATTTAAGTGGATAATGGCAAAACAGAAAGGATAATTGCTAAAATATGAATAAATCTGAGGGCTGATCTTTTCATATTTTATAAATAAACATTTCTTTCGTTCCACTTCACTAAGTTCCGGCCAAAGGTAAGATTTGTCGCCAGATGAGCTCTGTGAGTTATTAAACTGTTCACCCATATTAAAGAATGATGTGCTCCAACTTCAGTTAGAGGAGATGTGAAATCCTGTTAGTTTGTAGGTTCTGTATGTATAAAAGAATATTTAGGTTTAAGTGCACATACATTAATAGTGTGTGAATGAGGGAGTAGATTGCTGGATGGGGATGTGTGATGTAGGAGGCACAGTTTGGTGCCATCAGCAGGTGCACGAAGGAAGTGAGAAATTCCCCCTCCTATGTGTGTGTGCTCAAACACGTGTATTGTTTATACATGCTTTACAAGTGGATGATCAGTTAGCAGGAAGAAACAAAATGTTATCAACTGCATAAATAAAATACTGGAAACTTCAAGTTAATTTTAAAACATTTTTGCAGTTTAAAAAGATACCTGGTTGCCTTACTGAAATAAAGGACAACAATATTTAAAGAAAAGCTCAAATTAATGCAATTATTTTTGCTCATCTTTACAACATAATATTGGTGCACTGCTCCTTAAAGTATTTGAAATGTGAAGATTTAGGGTAGCCATAGGAGACTTGGGGGATAAGAGGTATGTGTCAGGATGAAAATCATTTTATTTGGGAAGAATCTTACTTGCTTGGCATAACCATTTGCGTGTTGAGAGAATAAATATCCTAACTGCATCAAAATCTTATTTTGCCTTTTCTGTTTTTATTTTGATTTGAGTTGTGTGTTTTTTTTTACACCTGACATTGTTTTTGTCAGACATCCTTGGAAGACTACTGAGAAGTTTTACTATGTCCAATGTTCTACTCACCTTACATGTTGGGAAATTATTTTTCAACGCTGATCCTCAGAGAACATTGCTTTGGATGTTTCACAATCAACATGCTTGATATACAGGTCCTTCTCAAAATATTAGCATATTGTGATAAAGTTCATTATTTTCCATAATGTAATGATGAAAATTTAACATTCATATATTTTAGATTCATTGTACACTAACTGAAATATTTCAGGTCTTTTATTGTCTTAATACGGATGATTTTGGCATACAACTCATGAAAACCCAAAATTCCTATCTCACAAAATTAGCATATCATTAAAAGGGTCTCTAAACGAGCTATGAACCTAATCATCTGAATCAACGAGTTAACTCTAAACACCTGCAAAAGATTCCTGAGGCCTTTAAAACTCCCAGCCTGGTTCATCACTCAAAACCCCAATCATGGGTAAGACTGCCGACCTGACTGCTGTCCAGAAGGCCACTATTGACACC
The DNA here is from genome assembly GCF_021462225.1 of Girardinichthys multiradiatus. NCBI lineage: Eukaryota > Metazoa > Chordata > Actinopteri > Cyprinodontiformes > Goodeidae > Girardinichthys > Girardinichthys multiradiatus. The sequence goes on along the minus strand of NC_061797.1, from coordinate 6,965,372 downwards.
CTCAAGCAAGAGGGTAAGACACAGAAAGAAATTTCTGAACGAATAGGCTGTATCAAGGCACCTCAGTGGGAAGTCTGTGGGAAGGAAAAAGTGTGGCAGAAAACGCTGCACAACGAGAAGCGGTGACCGGACCCTGAGGAAGATTGTGGAGAAGGGCCGATTCCAGACCTTGGGGGACCTGCGGAAGCAGTGGACTGAGTCTGGCGTAGAAACATCCAGAGCCGTGCACAGGCGTGTGCAGGAAATGGGCTACAGGTGCCGCATTCCCCAGGTCAAGCCACTTTTGAACCAGAAACAGCGGCAGAAGCACCTGACCTGGGCTACAGAGAAGCAGCACTGGACTATTGCTCAGTGGTCCAAAGTACTTTTTTCGAATGAAAGCAAATTCTGCATGTCATTCGGAAATCAAGGTGCCAGAGTCTGGAGGACGACTTGGGAGAAGGAAATGCCAAAATGCCAGAAGTCCAGTGTCAAGTACCCACGGTCAGTGATGGTCTGGGGTGCCGTGTCAGCTGCTGGTGTTTGTCCACTGTGTTTTATCAAGGGCAGGGTCAATGCAGCTAGCTATCAGGAGATTTTGGAACACTTCATGCTTCCATCTGCTGAAAAGCTTTATGGACATGAAGATTTCATTTTTCAGCACGACCTGGCACCTGCTCACAGTGCCAAAACCACTGGTAAATGGTTTACTGACCATGGTATCACTGTGCTCAATTGGCCTGCCAACTCTCCTGACCTGAACCCCATAGAGAATCTGTGGGATATTGTGAAGAGAACGTTGAGAGACTCAAGACCCAACACTCTGGATGAGCTAAAGGCTGCTATCGAAGCATCCTGGGCCTCCATAAGATCTCAGCAGTGCCACAGGCTGATTACCTCCATGCCACGCCGCATTGAAGCAGTCATTTCTGCCAAAGGATTCCCGACCAAGTATTGAGTGCATAACTGTACATGATTATTTGAAGGTTGACGTTTTTTGTATTAAAAACACTTTTCTTTTATTGGTCGGATGAAATATGCTAATTTTGTGAGATAGGAATTTTGGGTTTTCATGAGCTGTATGCCAAAATCATCCGTATTAAGACAATAAAAGACCTGAAATATTTCAGTTAGTGTGCAATGAATCTAAAATATATGAATGTTAAATTTTCATCATTACATTATGGAAAATAATGAACTTTATCACAATATGCTAATATTTTGAGAAGGACCTGTAGGTTAATGTACTGTATACTTCACTGATCTTTGCACAATCTATGATAAGCTGTTGGACTAATCCCTTTCATGTATCATGTGTGTTGGAGCATGAACTCTTCTACAACATGTAGGACAGTTTACCCCTGGGACCATGGCTGGAAACCCTTGTGAAGAGTTTAAATGTTGTGGCCTATCAGTGTAGAGAGGGACTTTAGTCTCCCCCATAGCGATGCAAGATTCCAAAAAGGTGCTCTGATAAATGCTCAAACTGTGGTCTGAGGAGTAGAAATCTGTACTTAGTAAATTAAATATTGACTCATGTGCCATGTGGTTGGCTGCTGCATGCAGTTAGACTCAGGGCAGGCACTACTATTGCATTAATTTTTCAGCTAACATCAATGGATGAGAGATAGTTCATCACTTTCCACCAGAATAACTGCCTCATTTCAGCTGCAATTCACAAACCTGTCAGTCCTTGTAACCAGCCGTGGACTGCAGAGTAAACACACGGAAATTTCCCTTGTCAAACTTCTGACGCTGACTTCAGTTTTAATTCCTCACACTGCAAAGAACACAGTAAAACCATTTCCAGCATTGCATACGCAATGCTTTCTTAACTTTTATATCTTCATTCTGTTTGGGAAATTAAAGCTAAGTAATAAATAAACTCTTAATGATGTAGTTTTTTAAATTATCTTTAAGAGAAAGAACCTGAATCCTCCCCCTGTTTTTAATATTTGCTATTTAAATATGGAGAAAATTATTAGTTAAAAAGCAGTGGGACACTGTGAGGACTAAAGAGCCAACAGGAGTACAGGGAGACATAGCATAAAGTGAAGGTAGAGGTAGGTAAGGTCCAACAAAGGTAGTGTTGGGACCTACAGCCATGGATTTCCACATTAAAACTCCAGTACAGACTTTTCTGGAACTTTTCAAAATAAAGTGCATTAACCTTCTTCCAGCACAGCCAGGAAAGGGGATAACTGCAGACTTCCTGTGGCGCCATTACCCAAAATAAAGCACAACTCTGAAGGGGGAAGGGGGGTAGCAGAGGACGTCCCAGTGATGCCACTGCCCGTATAAGACCCCCACCCTTCCCACATATCGCTCTCTTTCCACACGTCCTTCGAGGAGGACGGTTCAGGAGAGGTGGCAAAAATACATAAATTCAACTGGATCCAAGGAAGCCATATGATCACCGATCATATGCAAACTCCGCAGAAGCAAAACTGTGTCGAAGAGATCCCCGGCAGAGAAGCTGTTACAAGCCGAGTCTGAGGGACGGACTACGGCTTGCACCACCGTGTTACGGTAACGAACAGCCGCCCGGCCCTCCGGAGCTAACGCTATTGTTCACAGAGCGAACGCAGAGGTTAGCTGAAAGCCAACCGCTTGTTGACTGTGGACGTTTATCCGAACTTCATCGCCCTTGGACAACGTTTACTCACCATGCTCAGAGGTTAGGTTTGGGCAGATTAACAGATAGGTTTAGGATGAAATGATCTAAACGTTTTCATGTTATAAAGTTTGTTTTGTGGAACTCGGCTATCTTGGCGCTAGCATGCTACCTGTAGCACACAGGCCGGTTCGTGTTCTTTGTATGTTTTAAAGTTAAGATAAACTTTATTTAAAGGGTGGTTTTAACCAGAACATTGCTCATAACGCGCCGTCCGCGCTTATGCATTTTAACCCTTTATTAACCCTGGTATTTTAAAGGTATGTGTTGTTGAGGTAGGAAAACTTTACTGGCCGTCAGTTAATTCTTACATTACTCCTCACCTCTCCCCGACTCTTTTATTTGGCACCCAAAGGACAATCCTCAGTCAGAGATCAGTTGTACGCTTCCACAAGTTTATAAAAACCAATTTGAATTCAGAGAGGGGACACACACTCACACTGGTACCTGGAAACGTCTGTGTGTTGTCCGTTTTGGAGGGGCCACAAATACCTTTATATACCCCTCGCTGCTATGCAGTACACATACACAATCATTCTATCTGTGGATATCTCCCCAGCAACCATATAACCTCATATCCAAATAAGGAGTACTTCTGGTTCTTCTCTTATAACAAACTTATCGTGTCTGGCCCAATTTATGACCTTGCCCTCTGTGTGCGCTGTTCTCCCCTGTCTTCTTCTCCCCCATCAGTGATTCCTTGTCCTTCACTAATTTATGACTTTGGACTCTCTACTTCCCTCCCCAAGGACCTTGCACTTTCTATGCTTCACTCCCTAAGCTTGACCCCCACTATGCTCTATGTACACATGCCAGTTACACACAGAGATAGTTAATATTACACACATAAATAGTTTATATTCTACAGTGTTGATTCTGGTGCTAAGCTATTAGCTTCTTTTGTTAGCTTAACGGCTAACCGGTAGAGAACATGTGCTACTAAAGACTATTCAAAAGAAAGGTTGTTGGTTTTCAAGCTAGTGAATAATAGTCCCTGAACATCATTTACTAGATTTGATAACTAAGTAAACACCATTAAGCCCCATTTCTCCAGAAAGATTTGGCTCTTTTCCAAAATACTCCCTTAATAATATTTCTTCAAATATTATTTCAATAAATAAAGTGCAGTTAATTAGACACCGTTGAGAATTAGTCATCCAGGAGGTTGGTTTTATTCAGCAGATCATTATTTAAAACATTATTTTATTAAAATAATATTTTATCTGATCTTGCATTGTGAATGGTTGTCTAAACGTTTGCTGATTATTGCCTAAGTTAGTTCCAAGACTAACTTAACTTCACTTCCAGATTCTTCAAGATAATCCTTGGTTCTCAAACATAAACATTGCATGGTAATGTTGCATCACTCTTTTTGGTCATGATTTTCAATCATCTTTAATCAACTTATTTATATTGTACATAGCCCATTAGTCTTCATTATTCTTTCATTCTGCTTGGTAGTTTAGTTGAATTATTTTAGCATCGTAAAGAGTTTGTTGATTGAAATATGTTTGACTTTGAGTTGACTTATTTTTGTTAATAAATTCTTGTATTTTAAGAAATTGTGTGAATTCATTCCATATATGTGCAGAGTTTATGCTGTTCAATAATGCCAGAGCTCGTCTCACTCCTTTCTATTCTGTCCTAATACCATCGCCTTATTGGGCTGGTATTCACAGGACAATCCTTAACAGACCGAAATATTATTTGATAAAATATTAAATGTTAATATTAAAATATTAATATTAAATAATATTCTCACATTCATATTTACAACAGTAGTGATTTGTTTGATAGGTTGGACAGTAAGGAGGGAGAAAAAGATTGTATACAGGTTTGCGAGGCAGAGAGACAGAGATGTGAAGGATGTTCCGCAGGTTGAGGTGATTAAGGATCGAGATGAAAATGTACTGACAGGTGCAACAAGTTGTGATAGGAAGATGGAAGGAGTACTTTTAAAGATTTAATGAATGAGGAAAATGAGAGAGAACAAAAAGCAGAAGAAGCCCCCATTGTGCAACAGGAACTAGCAAATATTAGTAAGAATAAACAAAGGAGGTATTAAAAAGGATGAAGTGTGAAAAGGCAGTTGGTCCTGATATATCTGTGGAGGTATGGAAGTGTCTAGGAGAGAGAGCAGTAGAGTTTTTGACTAGGCTGTTCAGTGAGATCTTAGAAAGCGAAAAGATGCCTGAGGAATAGAAGAAAAGTGTCCTGGTACCAATTTTCAAGAACAAGAGAGAAGCACAGAGATGTGGCACCTAAAGAGAGATAAAGCTGATGAGTCATTCAATTAAGTTATGGGAAAGAGTGGTAAAAGCTAGACTGAGGTAAGAATAGGAAGTGAGCCTCTGTGAGCAACAGCATGGTTTCATTCCAGGAAAAAGTTCTACAGATGGAATATTTGCTTTGAGGATACAAGTAGAGAAGGACAGACAAGGTCAGAGGGAGCTGCATTGTGTTTTTGTAGATGTAGAGAAAGCATATGACAGGGTGCAGAGAGAGGAGCTGTGGTATTGAATAAAGGAAGTCTGGAGTAGCAGAGAAGTATGTTACATTCAAGGTGGCAGTGGGTGTTTGCTGTGGTGATGGACAGGTTGACAGATGAGGTTAGACAGGAACATCCATGCACTATGATGTTTGCAGATGACATTGTGATCTGTGGTGAGTGCAAGGAACAGGTGGAATAAAATTTAGGGAGATGAAGGTTTGCCCTGGAAAGTGCAGGAATGAACTTTATCTGGAACAAGACAAAATAAATGTGTGTCAATGAGGGGGGCCCAAGTGGAGCCTTGAGGTTACAGAGAACAAAGATAAAGAAGGTGGAGGATTTTAAGTACTTAAGTACAGGTTGAAACGATTGGAGGGAAGTGTCAGGTGTGTTGTGTGATAATAGAGTATCAGCGAGAATAAAAGAAAAGGTGTACAAGACAGTGAGTTCATCGATGTTGTATGGTTGAGGGACAGTGGTACTGAGGAAGAAACAGGAGGCAGAGCTGGAGGTAGCAAAGGTGAAGATGTTGAGGTTATCTTCGGGAGCGACAAGAATCAATAGGATCAGGAATGAGTACATCAGAGGGACAGCTCATGTTAGATATGTTGGACATAAAGCGGGGGGGATGGGTCGCTGGCTTCACGGCCCAGGTTATCTTAAGACTAGATTCCATTGAAATATGTTACCAAAATAAGCTCCATTCATCTTTTATGGGGAGAAGACGTTGAGGCTTAGCCACACCCACATGCTTTGAGGCAGCAAAAGCCTACTCTCACTGAGCTGTTTGTAGGTTGACAAAGATCATTCTTATGCTGTTCGATGCAAATCGGATCATGCATCTGTAATTTACAGCTAACTGTTTGCAAACGGCGAAATGTTGAAATTCCCCACACTGTCACAACCACAAAATATTTCACTGGATATATTTGGGGGCTGGACTAATATTGATCATAAAGAATTTGGTGAAACATTCTCTGCTGACTCTGCCATAATCAGAGGTAAGCTCAGAACACAGACTTCGGACACAGGACGTTGTGGAACAGTGCCAGTGGAACCACCTCCAGATCAACACAGGAAAAGCAAGCAGCTGGTGGTTGATTTCCACAAGCGTAGACCCACCACACTGACACCTGTGAACATCCAGGAAACTGACATTAATATAATGGACTCTTATAAGTACCTAGGTGTTACAATAAACTGGACTGGAGTCACAACACTGAAGGAAGGGTTTGAGCAGACTCTACCTGCTGAGGACACTGAGGTCTTTCATCTTCTGAAGACATTCTTTGACTCTGTGATGACATCAGCCATCTTATATGGTATAGTTTGTTGGAGCAGCAGCTTATCTACAGCTAAGAGGACGCAGTTGGATAAGTTCATCTGGAAGGCCAGCAGTGTCCTATGATGCCGCCTTGACCTAGTGCAGGTAGAAGACAGAAGAAATCTGGCTAAAATCACATCCCTGTTGAATGTCTCCCACCCCATGCATGAAGCTGTTTCAGAACTGGAGAGCTCCTCCAGTGACAAGACTGCTGAATCCTAGGTGAATAAAGGAGCATTATTGCAGATCCTTCCTCCCAGCAGCTGTTAGACTTTACATCCATCACTGCTCCCAATAAACACGTGTTTACACCCCTGCTGTTATTTGCACAGCATTTCCATTTCTTGTATATAGTCTGTTGTTGTTTTTATACAAAAATATACATGCATATTTTGTAAATTTTTTAATTACCCTACTGAGTTCCAAATTTCTTTATTTTTAATAACTGCACAATATTTTTTCTTGAACTATTCTTCAGTTAGTTCGATAAGTTACAAAGAGTGAGTTTTGTGTTCGCATAAAAGGTATTTAACTAAGCACAGTCGATACAGTCATTTAATTTTAGTGCTGTTGTGACTTTACATCCTCCACATTACATGTATTTGTTCCTAACATGCATTCTTGGTAAAGGATCACCATTTAGTGTTACATTAAAATAAAAAAAATAGAACTTTGGTGTATTAAATAATACACCTAATATGGTGACACCCTTAGGGTTTGATAAAATGTATAAATGTTTAGCCTTTTAAAGCAGGTGATCTAATGAAATATCCTACCTGTCGATCCATCCTACCCTTTTGTGCATGCAAATCTAAATTCCATCAATTTGGGAGCCTGTTTATCGAACTGTCCTACCTGTGGAAGTTTGCCGTTTTCAATGTTTGAGATAAATGTTGCCAAACTTATGTTTCTTATTTGAATCTGTTATTTATAACCTTTTAGTAAACTTGCAGCTTATATCTAGTGAAAAAAAAAAAAGCTTTAGTTGGACTTTCATCAAATTATTATTTCACTGTAAGCTACTGTACTACTATAAACAAGAAGGGACTCCTGCTGAACAAACATTGCATATTTTGTGCATAGAATGATGCTGTACTTCTGAACAAATGAAATAACAGGTCACCAGTCAATCGCAGGGCAACACAGACAGGACAAAGAACCACGCACACACTCATTCACATCTAAGGGCAATTTTTGCGGGACCAATTAACAGTCAACTAACAGTCATGTTTTTAGACTGTGGGAGGACACCGGAGTACTCGAAGAGAACCCATGCATACACAGGGAGAACATGCAAACTCCATGCAGAAAGACGCCCAGCCAGAAGTCGAAGCTCCGGACCTTCTTGCTGAAAGGCAGCAATGCTACCAATTGCGCCACCGTACAGCCCATTGTTAATAGTGTTAAACAGGATATTAAATATCCCGGTCTCCATTTAAAAAAGCTCTGCAGACTTCTTAAATATTCAGTGGGTGTGTTCTCTGACAAACTTATTTGGCAATTTATCTACTTTGCTTTGCAGGCACAGTGGGACTTTGTTTTGGCAAACTCCACTTTATATCAAAATGAAAAACCCAGTTTTTTTTTTTTTTTACTTCAGGATGGCTGGAATAAAGAAAATAAGACTGGCAAACACAATATTGGGGAACGAGTGATCAGTCCAATAGATGGTACTTTCTTGTTGAAGTCAAGGGCCCTAACAGCTTTGATGTGATCCTAGCTATTCAGGTGGAACAAATATATATTTTTCCAGAAGTCCAAATCACATCAAGAGCAACAAATCATAAACATTTTTAACATTTCTTTAGAAATATAATTTTTTGTTTTTTTTTTACTTCTGATAAATACACACACATATGCGCACACCCAAACATAGACACAAAGACACACACATCCCTCTTTTAAGTGATTTTATTACAGTTCATTGCCTGGTGGAGAAATTAAAACATTTGCAGTGTGGCCTTCATTTTTATTTATTGTTTGCGTTCCCAAAAAAATCAATACCTGTAATCTGCACAAAAAAAGGGGAAATAATCGAATATAACAAATGAGGTGAATAAACAGCAACTTTAAAAACCTTTTTTTTTACAAACTATAAAAATCAGTTTTGCCGGTTTTGTTCAATTAACTACCCTGAAACCATTCATTTGACACTGTTTAAAATTCCCCAAGGCTTTATGGCATTAAAGAATTCCACTTTGTTTGCTGTTGTTTCTTCTTTGATATGTGTGAGTGCTTTCACATGTATTATTCATACATGGGTGTGTGTTTGTGTATGTATGTGTCTGTGTGCATTGTTTGTTTAGGCACATGAGCTAAATGCAATGTAAGGTGAATTGGAGAATTGAGCTTTTGATGGTGAAATGTTCTTGTTAGTGTAAAAATATGCTTATTCAAATCCCTGGTGGTACTTTCTGTTTCAGCAAGGCAATCAATTTGTGGACAAGTGGGTCCAGGCTCCATGGATTCCCGATTTGAGCAGCATGGGCAGAAATGTTGCAAAATGACAGTGTTTTCAATGCTTGCTGTGCAAATAACACTTTCTACTATTTTAGAAAGTATGAGCATAACTTCTTTTCCATCATTAGCATGCTCAGGTAGACTTCTTGAAATAGGAAACAGCTATAAAAGCTGAATCAAAAATAGAAATCATGTCAGTCCTTTGATTTCCAGGTTAATTTTTACTATAGCTCATGTCATACAGTTTAATTTACTTTTCAGCATTTTATTTTCCTTTTTTTCACCTCTAATTTATGAATGTAGGATTTGAAAGACTAGGTGTTTGTAATAATAATTCTTTGATGAACCCTGCAGACTACCAAGAGATGCCAGGCTTAGCTTGAGGAACTGTTTAGTTGAGATCCGGTTTAACATCAATAGCAGAAGTCCAACAAGTTAATCTAATTTCCGCTGCCTTATATACTGACTATGCATTGAAGAATTTTGTATACCTATACACTGTTTACCATCAAAGTCTATGACTGTGAGCATAAGGTTTCAAGAACTCAAGACTCTGATTTCTATTGGTAGTATTACTGAAGTTCCTTCAGCTATGTGTAGGGTAATGCCCTGAAACAGACAAAGAAGTCAAATGACAGCAAAGAATATAGATATGAATCATTAGTTTACAAAGGTGCATACAATACAAAATTGATAATACTAGTAAGGTTACTCTTTTTAGCTCTTCTAACTCTTTTTTTTCTTGTTTCCTATCTCCTTTTCTTAACCTTAGTGTCAGCCAACGACTGCGACTCAGGAGCAAATGCCGATTTGACTTATTACACCCTAAGTCCAGATTTCATCATTTCCCCACACGGGACCATCTTCCCAGCAGGACCCCTGGACTACGAGAGACCCAATCATCTGTACGAGTTTGTTGTAATGGCTATTGACACGGGAGAGGTCCCTCGCACAGGAACGACAACAGTACGAATAAGGATGGCCAACGTAAATGATGAGGCACCCGAGTTCTCCCAACATATGTGAGTAAGGGCTGAGCTAACCACACACAGTTAATGGTGATGAGAATTACCTGTAGCCATTTTTCTGGTTGTACAGTAAAAGCAGTTTTAAACCCAAAAGTTATCCTACAGTTCAAATCAGATATTTATGTACATTGTATAATAAGTAATATCAACTTAATTTGCGTACTGTCTGACATTAAAATAGACGAAACCTTTCCGGATTTACGTCAGCTAGGATTAGCAAAATTATTTCAGTTTGCTAAATGCCAAAATAAAGAGTGGAAGTATTTCTTAGACATTTTTTCAAACTTTTTTTCAAATTTAGAAGATTAAATACTAATAATACTGTCTATAAACTGTATGACTTGGGTCAAACATTTTGAGCATCCTTCCCCAAGAGTTTCACAATAGTATGCTGGAACTTTGGCCCATTACTCCAGACAAAATTAGGTAAGGTTGTTAGGCTCCCTTGAATCCACCTTTTTAACACCGTCCATAATGTGTCCCATGTGAATGAGAGAAGGACTTTGTGAAGATCTGCCCTAAAACATTTATTTTGTTGTCCTTAAGTCACTTTGTACCTAATATAATGGTATGCTTTAGGTCCTATTCCATTAAAAACACTAATTTACACACAAACTTTAACTTCCTGGCTGATGTCTTGAGATATTGCTTTAACATATTTCTATGTAATGTTACTTCTTTACTATGCCATCTCTTGCTACTATGCCATGAAGTGTACTGGACCCTCCTACAGTATTACACCCACCCAACATGATGCTGCCACCCCAATACTTTTAATTGGCATTATGTTCTCAGGCTTCAACAAGGTTTCCCCTTTTGTCTCCAAATGTAAAGACGGTCATTGTGGTTAAATATATCAGTTGTAGTTTTATCTGTCCATAGGACATCTCCAAAGAATAAGGTCTTTGTCCCCTTTGCCCCCGTACATTTTCAAACTGTGATTTTAAGCAATGGCTTCTTCTCTCTGAGTGGTGTTTCCGCCCATTTTCAGTCCGTTTTCCTGTTGGAATAATATTCTGTTAAAAACTTTAGCCAGCACCTTGACAAGGTGTTTTGCTCTTAGGTTGATTGAAACATTTTGCATGTAAACACATTAATCTCTTGCACATTTTAGCAACAAGACAAGTCAAAGTGCTTGGTGAAAAAGGTACATTGCAGTGGCATGGCTAAGGAAAGTAAAGAAAGGAAAAGAAAAGTTGGACTACCGACTGAAATTAATGAATGCACTCAATGCTTTTAGGCCCATATTCTCATAATACAAAATCAAACATTTCTCCTTTTAGGACCCAGAACATTGCCATAGTATTTATACTTTCATGCAGTTGTAATTGTTGCATGTGACAGGAGAACTTAGCACCTTCAGGCATCTGGGAATATGACTCAACAATGATATAAACTTGTGGATAGTTGTAATTCTCTTCCTGATGTCTTCATGCCTTTAATATTCACAAAATGCCACACAAGTCACTGACATTTTGGTTGCTATCTTAAAGGTGACCTTTTTCGTTGTCCGATGAGCTAACCCCTCCTTCCTACTTCCCTGTCTAAAGGGAATGCTCCAGCTCTCCATCCAACGGGTCCAGACTTCCCTAACCCTGAAAGATCTTACTAAGCAGGTTTACTGAAAGTTCTGTTTAAGCTGGTGTCAGGAAATGAATCGCCTAGCCTCTGACAGCCTTCATACAAAAGTCTCGCCCTTCTTCAACTGGAGGTCTGGATGACTGAGTAGGCTATCGCAGTCATCCACACTTTCAACAGTCACTTTTTTTCTCGGCTGCTCATTCCCTAATTTTACAACTGGCTCTTGGTATATGGGCTAGATTAATTTTAGTGGCTCGGCACGAGCCCCAAGGGCGCTGTTTTAACAAACTTGGCTAAGGTAACCTATAAAAACCTCCTAAAATATCTTAGAACCAGGCAACAAGACTTTTTACCACCAATAAAAAAACAAAAATACGGTGACTCAAATAATTGAATGTCCACGATTTAATTAAAATTTTATATGCTTTCTTTAATTAGTAACGCTTTTGCAGGGGTCAGTAACAGCTTAAATTTGGCAACACAATAATTTAAAAATTTTAAATAAATTTAAATTTAAATAAACATTTAAAAGACTACCTGACAAACAGACCACAGTTTGTGAGACCGAGGGGTTGTGAGTCTAACCAGGTAGTCAGCAGCACAGGAGCACCACAGGGGACGGTACTCTCACCATTCCTTTTCACTCTGTACACCTCAGACTTCCAGTACAAGACAGACTCCTGTCATGTGCAGAAATACTCAGATGATTCTGCATTTGTGGGGTGCATCAGAGATGGACAAGAAGCTGAGTACAGGAAGGTGGTGGACCGCTTTGTGGCATGGTGTGGAAACAATCATCTCATTTTGAACGTGACTAAAACAAAGGAGATGATTGTAGATTTTAAGAGAAACAGGAATAAGTCAAAAACTACTTCTATCATGGGAGAAGAAGTGGAGGTGGTGGAGGAGTATAAATACCTCAGTGTTCACCTGGACAACAGACTAGAGTGGAGATGCAACTGTGAAGCCATCTACAAGAAGGGGCAGAGCAGACTGTACTTCTTGAGGAAGCTTAGGTCCTTTGGTGTTTGCTGCAAGATGCTGCATATCTTCTATAGGTCTGTTGTGGAAAGAGTGATCTCTTCTGCCATCATCTGCTGGGGAAGCAGCATCAGAGCCAGGGACTTAAAAAAGCTCAACAAGCTGATAAAGAAGGCTGGCTCTGTTCTGGGGACTCTTCTGGAACTTCTGGAGATCATTGTGGAAAAACGGATTCTTCATAAAATGAAGAACATTATAGAGAATGCTGAGCATCCTCTTCATAAGACTATTGTACAATAACAGTGTCTTCAGTCAGAGGCTTCTTCAGATCTGCTGTAAGACAGAGCGCTAGAGGAGATCCTTCCCGCCATCAGCATCTACAACGGCTCTTTGAAGAAACCTTCATAATATGAGCTACAACAACATTTAATTTCCCTTTGGGATTAATAAAGTATTTTTGAATTGAATTTCAATAATAGAAATGAATCAATCAACTCAACCTGTCTTTCCCTGATGCTGAAACTAGTGAGTTTGGAGAGGCTTTGAAGACGGAGGCTCATCCATGCACCTGATGGAGATGTTTCTTTTGGTAACGAGTGGTTTCTTGAAGGGAATACGACTTAATCTTCAGTTTTCTTCCTTTAAGTGGCAGGCACTGATGCTCCAGGCTTCGATGGTTAAACAGGATCTTTGTTGTTATATGTTTCCGAAGACAGTAGTTTCCAGAGGCTGAAGAGTTGAAGGAAACCCGGAGACATAAATGAGGTTGATTCAGGACTTCCAGAAGCTTGAAACTTAGAGCAATCAGCTGTTCACTGATCAAGTTCACTTCTGTTGTCTGGATAAAAAGGCTTTAGATGAAATCAGATTCTTAATCATGAGGCACAGTCCTTCTAAGGTAGACGGGTTGATCCTCTTTGTTAATGCAGTCGATCAGCTGGGCTGTGTCTCTGTTCCTTTTCCATCTGAGCTTCTTTTCTCCGTCCGATCTTGTTCGCTGGTCTTCAAAAAAGATTCTCTGTCAGCATGCTGCTGGCTCTCGTCACTCCTAGTCGTGGCAGTGGAGTGTGTGGCATTGACAGTCCGTGAGACAACAGAAGCAGATCTTGGATTACCTGAGAGTTCGTCTGGCTCACATCAGAAGCTCACCATTTGGATCGAGTGTTTCAAAACGCCGGTACCGTGAGTGACAAAACAACCTGTCAGCTTAAAGATGCTGATACAGGTTGTCTAACTTTATGTGCCGCTGAGCACAGTGTTTGTTTTGCTTCCTTGTGCGTGTATAAAAAACACGAAATGGAGTTTTTTATTCTATTAGTTTTTTTGGATGGATTGGACTGGTGAGAGGAAAAGCCTGGACTGGCTTATTTTTGTTTGAACTGAAATTGACTGAACTGAGTTCATTCTTATTGTATAGACTATTATTGATTTTTGTTGTTTTTTTTTTGCTGGGGACAATTCAATTGTGGTTGTTGGGTGATTCTCCATCAATGTTTCGGGTGATGAGCATGTCTCTGTTTTTTTTTCCCTTGGATTGCAGTATAAATATGTCAGGAGAGAGACCTGGCTGGCAACCCAGAAAGAATGTTTCAAACTCTGATTCCATAATACCGCTACATAAAAGAGTGGCACCCCAGATGGGACTCATAAATGAAGAGAAACATTGAATGAATAAACCCATTAAATAAAAACAACAAAAAATAAAGAATTAACTTTATTAAGAGTACAACCACAAGAGAAATCACAAAATGGCTTCCGAATCGGAGTCACTCCTGGAAGTACAGCAAACACTAATGAATCAAACTCTCCTGCCTGAATGTCCTCTCACTTCTTATTCACTGTTGGATATGGAGTTGATTGAACTACCAGAGCTTGTGGTTCCTCTAAAGCCCAGCAGCTCTTTCCCTGGAAAAAAGAACATGGATGAAAAACTCCATGTAGAGTATCCACCATCAAATACTGCTGATCAGGATATTCTGGAACAGATAAAAATAATTAAGGAGAAGCAACACCACTTCCAGGAGCATTTAAAAATAAATTTTGGACAGTTTTCAAAAATAATTGTTTCTCAAATGGAACTAATGAGTATAAAACTGACAGATTTGTTACAAGAGCGTCAAAAACAGATTGTGGATCACGTAGATAAACGAGTGGAGTATTTAAGAACCCAGTTTGATCCTTCACTTGGATGGAGGTTAAAGGAACACTATGCTGAAATGAATACAAAACTCATAACTGATGTCGTTCAACCAATGAAAGAGGACCTTTCTGTTTGTCTTCACATTTACACTCCATGGCTGAGGAAATTCACATAACAAGACCAATCACTGCAACTGGACATGTTGGTGTGTAAACTTATCCAGAGGATTTACTTGGTGAGAAACATCTAAGAGCTGCAGGCCATCCTAGATTGCAGCCAACAATAAGGGAGGGTAAACCCAATGATCTCTTTGAGACATCTGGCCATTTATCCTTCCATGGCGAAACTAGGAGCATGGGAAAAAGCCCCATCAAACTGCAGTTTCCAACTTTTGAAAAAGTAGATGACTCCGCTGATCCCCTTCAGTACCTGGAAAGATGTGAGGATTTTTAGGCCCTAAATCCACTCACTGATGAGGAGCTTATGGCTACTCTTCGTAACGTGCTACATGGTACCTCCCGGGACTGGTGGGATGTGGCACGTCATAAAATCCAAACCTGGAAAGAATTCAACAAACAATTTCATGCTGCTTTCTTATCAGAAGATTATGAGGATGAGTTGGCTGAAAGAGTGCGCAATAGAATTCAAAAACAGGATGAAGGCATCAGAGACTTTGTCTACATGTATCAATCCCTGTGCAAACGTTGGAAGCCAGCAATTCATGAAGAGGACATTATTAAGATGATTTTGAAAAACATTAACCCCCAACTAGCCAGCCAACTGAGAAACAGAGTTACCTCTGTGGATGAACTTGTCTGTCTGGGCCAGCATCTGGAGAAGGACCTACAGAACCAATTACATTATGAACAGAGGAAAGGTTTGGGGAAAACAATTCAAAAACCTTATATCAGTGAGGCTGCTGCCTTTCCAAATATAAAAAGTGCACCAAACCAAACCAGCATCACCCAGCTACTTCTAACCGACCTTCTCTATTGTACTGTTGGCGCTGCAAAGGACACCATGCACCAGCTTCATGTCCTCAGTGGAGGAATGGCAAACAAGGGACTCAACCTTCAAACCCATCCAGGCCACAAACTTCAAGAAATTATCAGATGCATGGTCAAGTAACATTCCACTCTCTGACTCCCCCAGATCCCACAGGAGCTACTGCCTCTGTGAGCTATTCTCCATCACCTGCTGAAACCCATCTGCCCTATCAGCTGATGATTCCATTGCATATTGGTCATTGGACAGGAACTGCCATCCTGGATACGGGCTCATCTTATACCCTGCTAAATGAAGATATTTGGTCAGGAATAAGTGGTCCATATGGTGTACTCAAACCATGGACCAGGGGACCTCTGTATCTAGCAGATGGAGAAGGTCGGCAACCACTGGGATGGAGTGAATTCACTTTGACCATACACTCTAAAACAGTAACATTACCTTGTGTAATTCTGCCTGCCAAGAGCCTTGCTTTCTCTGCAGTAGCTGGTCTTGACTTCATTTTCTTCTCCAGTTTACAGTTTGATGTCACTGAAAACAGTTACTGGTTTAAAAACAACAAAAAACAATGTTATCTATTTTTAAGTGCATCTACTATAAAACCCAAAGATTTTTCTCATCCACACATTGCTTTTTTTTCTGCTATGTCTCCAGCGCATTTACCATCCCTATCTCCGGGCAATGATCTTCTCGGAATGGCCATGGATAATGCCCATCTCGATGACTTTGGAAAAAGACAATTGTTACAACAACTACAAAACAATAAGAATGTTTGTACTAATACTTTGGGGCGCACTAGAGTCCTCACACATAAGGTTTTTCTCACTCAGAATGTGCCTATCAAACAAAAACCTTACCGGGTGTCACCCATCAAACGTCAGACCATCAAGGAGCATGTTCAGGAGATGTTGGAGAAAGACATTATAGAGCCATCCACTTCTCCATATGCTGCTCCAGTGGTCCTTGTGCCAAAAAAGCAAGATCCAAAACCAAGATTTTGTGTGGATTACAGAAAACTAAATGCTGCCACACACTGATGCATATCCCATTCCTAACATCCAGGAAATATTGGAATCACTGGCTGGAGCAGCTATTTTCACAACTTTAGACCTCAACAGTGGCTACTGGCAAGTTCTAATGGACAAAAACAGCCGTGAGAAGACTGCTTTCATCTGTCCCATTGGGTTATACCAATTTAAAGTGATGCCCTTTGGACTTAAGAATGCTCCTGCCACCTTCCAGCGGTTAATGGAAGTAGTTCTAGGAGACTTAAGAGGAAGTAATTGTTTTGTCTACCTAGATGATACCATCATCTATTCCACCACACCAGAGCAGCACATGTTTGATCTACAAGCTGTTTTTGACAAACTACGGACTGTGCTTTTGCCAGTCGTACAACAGAGCAGAAAGAAATTATTCTACCACAGAACAAGAGTGTCTTGCGGTGGTATGGGCTCTTGAAAAATGGCAATATTATCTAGAAGGGAGACACTTTACTGTTGTCACTGACCATTCTTCTCTTGTCTGGGTTTTTAAAACCACAAAACCCAGTACAAGATTGATCAGATGGGCTCTTCATCTTCAGGAGTTCTCCTTTACAGTAGAATACCGTAAAGGCAGATACAATACAGTGCCGGATGCTTTATCAAGAGCGTCAGTGGACATCAATCAATTCTCCACCTGTGCTGCTGTGTTACACTCCGTGAAGGATACATTACAACAACTACAAATAACAGATAAAGATATCTGGAAAGCACAGCAGGAGAATCCCGATGTGCACAGTCTTTATGAAAAAATAGTTGAAACCGGAGAAATCAGTGAAAGCCCCACCACCAAATTCACTATTGTGGAAGATAAAGTGTACATAGTGATGCAATTGCCTCATAAAACGCAGCATCAAATCTACATTCCATCACCTCTTTGTCAGGAATTATTTCACTTGGACGATATAAAACCTACAAGCGATTGCAAGCACTTGTGTATTGGCCCAAGATGAGCTTGGACGTAAGAAATTACATGCGCAATTGTAAGATGTGTCAGCTTTACAAACCTGAAAACCAGAAATCGTATGGGAAGCTTCAACAGACTCTTGTCAGCAAGCCCTGGGAGATGCTGGGGGTAGATGTTATGGGACCATTTCCCCACAGTACCAGGGGAAATCTGTATTTAATAGTCTTTGTTGATTATTAAACTCGCTGGACATAATTATTTCCTCTTCGCAAGGCAACAGCGGACGCCATATCTCATATCCTGACCACAGAAATACTCACCCGTTGGGGTACACCAACCTACAGGTCCTTCTCAAAATATTAGCATATTGTGATAAAGTTCATTATTTTCCATAATGTCATGATGAAAATTTAACATTCATATATTTTAGATTCATTGCACACCAACTGAAATATTTCAGGTCTTTATTGTCTTAATACGGATGATTGTGGCATACAGCTCATGAAAACCCAAAATTCCTATCTCACAAAATTAGCATATTTCATCCGACCAATAAAAGAAAAGTGTTTTTAATACAAAAAATGTCAACCTTCAAATAATCATCTACAGTTATGCACTCAGTACTTGGTCGGGAATCCTTTGGCAGAAATGACTGCTTCAATGCGGCGTGGCATGGAGGCAATCAGCCTGTGGCACTGCTGAGGTCTTATGGAGGCCCGGGATGCTTCGATAGCGGCCTTTAGCTCATCCAGAGTGTTGGGTCTTGAGTCTCTCAACGTTCTCTTCACAATATCCCACAGATTCTCTATGGGGTTCAGGTCAGGAGAGTTGGCAGGCCAATTGAGCACAGTGATACCATGGTCAGTAAACCATTTACCAGTGGTTTTGGCACTGTGAGCAAGTGCCAGGTCGTGCTGAAAAAAGAAATCTTCATCTCCATAAAGCTTTTCAGCAGATGGAAGCATGAAGTGCTCCAAAATCTCCTGATAGCTAGCTGCATTGACCCTGCCCTTGATAAAACACAGTGGACCAACACCAGCAGCTGACACGGCACCCCAGACCATCACTGACTGTGGGTACTTGACACTGGACTTCTGGAATTTTGGCATTTCCTTCTCCCCAGTCTTCCTCCAGACTCTGGCACCTTGATTTCCGAATGACATGCAGAATTTGCTTTCATCCGAAAATAGTACTTTGGACCACTGAACAACAGTCCAGTGCTGCTTCTCTGTAGCCCAGGTCAGGCGCTCTGCCGCTGTTTCTGGTTCAAAAGTGGCTTGACCTGGGGAATGCGGCACCTGTAGCCCATTTCCTACACACGCCTGTGCACAGTGGCTCTGGATGTTTTTACTCCAGACTCAGTCCACTGCTTCCGCAGGTCCCCCAAGGTCTGGAATCGGCCCTTCTCCACAATCTTCCTCATGGTCCGGTCACCTCTTCTCGTTGTGCAGCGTTTTCTGTCACACTTTTTCCTTCCCACAGACTTCCCACTGAGGTGCCTTGATACAGCACTCTGGGAACAGCCTATTTGTTCAGAAATTTCTTTCTGTGTCTTACCCTCTTGCTTGAGGGTGTCAATAGTGGCCTTCTGGACAGCAGTCAGGTCGGCAGTCTTACCCATGATTGGGGTTTTGAGTGATGAACCAGGCTGGGAGTTTTAAAGGCCTCAGGAATCTTTTGCAGGTGTTTAGAGTTAACTCCTTGATTCAGATGATTAGGTTCATAGCTCGTTTAGAGACCCTTTTAATGATATGCTAATTTTGTGAGATAGGAATTTTGGGTTTTCATGAGCTGTATGCCAAAATCATCCGTATTAAGACAATAAAAGACCTGAAATATTTAAGTTAGTGTGCAATGAATCTAAAATATATGAATGTTAAATTTTCATCATGACATTATGGAAAATAATGAACTTTATCACAATATGCTAATATTTTGAGAAGGACCTGTAGAAGAAAAACATAAAACTTGGTACTGTTACGGCTTGAGCAATGGACGAACCCAGAATGCAGACTAGCAGGCAGCATGATGTTAAATGGAAAAATATTTAATAACAAAAAAACTCACTCACAGGAGGTGACGGCAAAAACAGACATGGGCAGGCTTGGCAAGACAGGCTTTGTGTGAACAGCAGGACATGAGCATGAAAAATGAAAAATGTTTCCGTGCCGACTAACTGAACAAGGTGTGTTTAAATGGAGCATGATACAGGTGGAACACAAAACTGATTAACATGGTGCAGGTGAACCGAATAAACTTAATTGACAGAACAAAACGTGACTGGAGCAAAACATGGCTTGAACAGAATGCAAATCCAAGGAAACAAACTAATAGAAACATAACTAGAAAAACATGAAACGAAAGCATAACCAGATCCAAAAACTTAACTTGACCGCACATGAACTAGAAGACAAAATCTAAAGCATGACTAGGAAAATAATAAACAGAGACAAGATTAAAGACTGGAGCAGTGAAAAACATAAGGAAAAAACCAGAAACCAAAAACCAAACAACCCCAAATCATAACAGGGACATGTACTTATCATAGTTTGGTTTTGCTCTCAACTCAGCTGTACATGAATCTTCAGGAGTGACCCCTGCAGAAATCAAGCTTGGACGTTCTTTGAGGGGACTCCTGGATAATGAGCTTCACCCACACCTTTGTGATCCAGATTCACTTGCATATCCCAGAGCTGTACGACTGATGGAACTCAAACAACTTGTTACCCACAATTTGGAAAAGGCTTCCAGAATACTGCTACAATAGTTCCTCTTAAACATTTGGGATAGGTCTATGGGCTATACAAAACATGTTAATTAAATTTTTCACACAATAATTGTCAGATAATGAGATTTCACTTCCTGGGTTTCCCCCCACGCAGACTCCAAGTGGGCATCCATCACACATGTCTGCACAAAACTAAATTTTTACGGCCAGGTACATGGTACCACACAATAATATGCTCGTCGGGAAAAAGTCTCAACACCAACCTGTTCTATATGTGACACACTGCTCCGAGTAGCCTATATGCGCAGCATCACAGCCACTCACACTGAGAAGGTATATTCCTCTTCTTCATCACTAGTCTGGTTTAATGGCCTTTAACACCACCTTCTTTACTTTTTGTTTTTCCAAAGCTAATTAGTTCTGCCTCACTGTCTGATTAACGGCATGGCAGAAAGGGTGGGAAATGTAGGAATTTGTCACCAGAAATACAGGAAACTGGTATGCTCAACTATAAAGATGCGGACAGTGCATGCGGAGTCCGCGCTCCTCACAGTACGCCTAACTATGTTCTGCTCTTAAAATACAACAATAAGTACTTACATTTTTGGCATCTGCAGATTTTCCACAAACATAAAGGACTGCATTTTTCTTCAGTCTAAGTATTTCTGCAAATCTTGACATGTACTGATGTGAGTTCTCAAAGCAGTCCGTGGTGAAGTGATTCACACAAACTAGTGCTGTCTTCGGCAGTGTGACTGGAACATTGCCCTCAAAAATAAAATGAAGCCACGAATCTCTGTTATCCTACAGTGGGAGAATGTGCATGGACACAACCATGGGTCTTTGTAGCCAACAACAGAATATATGCCTTTGAGGATAGCGATTGTAAAGTGTATGCAGGATAAAACCAGCCAGCGAGATGTGATCCTCTTTTGAAAATCGAGTGGGTGGAGCTCTGCTTCAGTTTCTAGTCAGGGGTGGGACTCAGAAAACGTTGCTAGGTGCCTGTGTAATTGTGTCGCAATTACACAGCTTTTGAAACTCCATGTTTTCTAAATAAAATAAAACATTCATGTATATTTTTTTTTTCTCTTGCGTTTGGACTGTTTGTAGAAGCATTAGAAGTTGGAAGTATAAAAACAATCAAAAAGCGAATTTTGCATTAAAGATCCCCTTTAAAATAAATCACAACCATGCTTCTAATGAACTAGAATGTTGTGAATTAACAGAAGCTTAAAAAGCTGTTAATGTCATCTTGTAGGGTTTCCCAAATTGTTGAAAGACATATTAATTTTAAGGTATTTAAGCTTCTGACTTATAAGTAAATTTGGTAAATCCAAATGCCCAAACTAAACCTTTCCTGTTTTAGATTTAATGTCAAAATGAGAAAAAAGATTGTGTATTTTTTTTACAGTATATATAAAGTATATAAACATTTGCTTTTAACAGTATGTTTTATTCCTTTTTTGCTGGAAATAGAACTATAATCTCCATAGATATTACTGGATCCCTGGATTTGCCTTGTAGTGGCTGCATCATAGGAAAAAACGCACAGTATGTGTCAGTGTCGAAGAGTTTTTCCTGTTTGCAGTTTCAGAGTGATAAAAATGTTTTCTTGTGCATAAAAATGTTTAACTGAAATGATCAATTATAAATTTAAATAATCAATTAAGGCAAGTTGTCCAGATCTTGCCATACACCATACACCATCATACTACTACCACCATATTTGACTGACAGTATGATGAGTTTTCTTTAGGTCAGATGTAACATGACACACAACTTCTAAAAGCCATACTTTTGTCTTATCAGTCCACAGAAGATTTTCCTGAGGTAGTCCGGCCTGCAGAGCTTTAGATGTGCTTTTGGTTCTTTGTTGACCTCCTGGTTAACTCGTTGATGTGTTCTTGGAGTAGTTTTGGTTGACCGACCTCTCCTGGAAAGGTTAATCACTTTTGCATGCTTTTTCCAGTTGTGGATTGTTTTTTTTTTGATCATGTGTCGTTGTTTTAGGTTCTTTTAGCCATCAAATAAGTTCTGTTTAAATTATTTTTTATATCTGAAGGTCAGGTAATAATCAGACTGGAGTTGGCTTGTGAAATATAGTTCAACTGTCTAAAAGATATAGTTTAATCACACTCAAATCAGAAATTAACATTAGGGGCATTTGCAGTTTTCCAAAAGGCCTTGGTTGGTTTGTATAGCCTTTTTTTCCCTTCATGAATGAAATCGTCACTTGAAAACAGCTTTTTGTATTTACTCTGGTTATCCTAATCTATTATTAAAATTTGTTTGATGATTTCAATCATTTAAAAGTGGCAAAAAAAAGCTAAATATTTAAGCGGGCATTTTTTTCACAACAATGTAAATGCAGGTAAGATCTTCCCAAAATCAGAAGTAGGAAGTCCCCAATACATCTAACTGGTAAACCTTGCTAATGCACATAAACTCAGAAGTTTTTCATATAAAGTATAAAGAATGCAGACAATTAAAACTTTTTGTTTTATATCTTTAGATCAGAAGCAGAACTTTGTTGTCCTGCATATTCAGGTCGGACCCTTGAAGCTGCTTCCAAAGTCAGCCTAGCAGCTGCTGTTAACACCCTCCCCCTTCCCCGCTCTTGCTGCTGTGGTGCCTGCATTTTTTAATTGGTTGATTTTCTGGCAGAGAGCTGGGCAGATTGGTGAAGCAGGGTCAATCAACCATGCCCACTAGCAACCTCAGGAGGTCCTGATTCCAAACTTTATGTGTATGTAAGTGTGTTCTGTAATTGAGGGAGTCCAAGGGATATACAGGCTGGGTATGGAAAAGTAATGTAGTTTTAAAGCACATTTATATAAAAATGCATCTAAAATGCGTAATCAATTTTTCTTTCATGACCCTGAGTTTTCTACTGCAACTAACCCACTAACCCAGAACGACACTAGCACACACACACACACACACACACACACACACACACACACACACACACACACACACACACACAAACACACACTTATTGAAAGTCATTTAGGCCATCTCACATGCTTTCTTCTGTATGTTAATTTAAATACATCCATAATGCCTTTGATGAAACAGTCCTCAATCTTGAAACAATGCGTATGATGAAAAGACAGGAAATTAGAGCACAATATATAAGCCTCATTAAATATGTCATTATCCAGACAGAAACTCTAGGCGCATTTTGTCGATCTGTGGAGTTGGAAATGTTCAGTAATGAGTACCCGTGTGCATCTGCGTGTTTTGCCAGGTCAAGAGGGATGCAGTCAGTTCAGAAAATCCCTGAACAAATTGTCTTCATGGCCCCTGCTATAGAGGAATGTCTGTTAGTTCATACCAGATTTTTCTTTCTGCTATCCGCTGCAGGGACTAGAGTCATCCTGAGTATGGGGCAAATATTTTCCATCATTTTGTTCAGTTGTGGTTCAGATCCTGATCTCACAGCAGATGACTAGAAAGAAAAATGCTTTCTCCATGACAAATCTAAAGAAGACATTCAACATCTTGAACAAATGTTCAATCTCAGTCTCGTCTCCGGTTGCCTCCTATCTAACCTACTCTTTCTTGGACTCAATATCCTTCCTCACTGGAAGTTTAGCAGTATGTGACAATGTATTTCAACAAGATGTTGTGATTATGAATCTGAGAATATTATTTAATATTTAATATTAATATTTTAATATTTTATCAAATAATATTTCGGTCTGTTAAGGGTTATCCTGTGAATACCAGCCCAGTAGGGCGATGGTATTAGGACAAAATAGAAAGGTGTGAGATGAGCTCTGACATTATTGAAAGGCATAAACTCTGCACACATATGGAATGAATTCACACAATTTCTTAAAATACAAGAATTTATTAACAAAAATAAGTCAACTCAAAGTCAAACATATTTCAATCAACAAACTCTTTACTATGCTAAAACAACCCAACTAAAGTACCAAGCAGAATTAAAGAATAAGGAAGACTAATCTATGTACAATATAAACAAGTTGATTAAAGATTATTGAAACCCATGACCGAAAGAGTGATACAACATTACCATGCAATGTTATTTATGTTTGAGAACCAAGGATTATCTTGAAGAATATGGAAATGAAGTTAAATTAGTCTTGGAACCAACTTAGACAATAATCAGCATACCTGTAGACAACTTTTCACAATGCAAGATCAGATAAGAATATTATTTTAATAGAATAATGTTTTAAAGAATGATGTGCTGAATAAAACCAACCTTCTGGATGACTAATTCTCAATGGTGTCTCATTAGCTGCCTTTATTTATTAAAATAATGTTTAAAGAAATATTATTAAGGAAATAGTAAAATATTTAGGGAAATATTTTGGAAAAGAACCAAATCTTTCTGGAGAAATGGGCTTACGTATGCAAGCACGTGTTCTTACCTATTAGCAGTTAAACCTAACAAAGAAGCTTATAGCTTAGCACCAGAATCAAACACACACCTTTAAAATACCTGGGTTAAAATGCATAGGCGTTATGATCAATTTTCTGTGTTTAAAATCACCCTTTAAATAAAGTTTGTCGTAACTCCAAAAACCCACAAACACAGAACACAAAACTGAGCACATGCTGAGCAGATAGCCTGCTACCACCAAGATAGCTGAGTTCAACACAAACAAAACCAAACTTCATAAAATAAAAAACATTTAGATTATTTGATTCTAAATACTTCTATCTCTCTGCCCAAACCTAACCTCGGAGTACCCGGTGAGAACCCACGCATGCACGGGGAGAACATGCAAACTCCATGCAGAAAGAACCCCGGTCAGGAATCGAACCCAGGACCTTCTTGCTGCAAGGCAACAGTGCTACCAACTGTGCCACCGTGCAGCCCCTGGTGTAATGGTGTGTGGGATATTTTCTTGGCACACTTTGGGCCCCTTAGTACCAATTGAGCATCGTGTCAACACCACAGCCTACCTGAGTATTGCTGCTGACCATGTCCATCCCTTCATGACCACAGTGTACCCATCTTCTGATGGTTACTTCCAGCGGGATAACGCGCCATGTCATAAAGCACGAATCATCTCAAACTGGTTTCTTGAACATGACAATTAGTTTACTGGACTCAAATGGCCTCCATAGTCACCAGATTTCAATCCAATAGAGCTCCTTTGGGATGTAGTGGAACGGGAGATTTGCATCATGGATGTGCAGCCAACAAATTTGCAGCATCTGTGTGATGCTATCATGTCAATATGGACCAAACTCTCTGAGGAATATTTCCAGTACCTTGTTGAATCTATGCTACGAAGGATTAAGGCAGTTCTGAAGGCAAAAGGGGGTCCAACCCAGTACTAGCAAGGTGTACCTAATAAAGTGGGCGGTGAGTGCATATAAAATGTTCTGTTCATGGTTGCTCAGAAATAAATTTTATATTTGATAGGGTGTCACTGTGTTGTTGCAGTTCTTTCTATTTTAAAGGATCATCTGAGTCACTAGGAAGTACATTCCGAAGCTCTGTGATGACCCCCAAATGGTCAGATGTTTATTGTTAAAGTTAATTAACTATGCAGTGTGAGTCATCGGTAAGTGATGTCTTTGGTTTCACCCCGCATGCCGAGGTGAGGGAAGTGTCTGCATAATATAGTATGAGGTTAAGTTATGTCAATTTTGGGTAATTGCTGTGATATTGCAGTTGTGTTGCTGAACCATATACTGTTGCTGAACCGTATACCATGTATACTGAACATATGTTCAGTATACATGGTGTGTGGGAGCTAGCTGCAGCGCTAATGCAGAATTGTCAATATGTCCAGATAATCTGCAGCAGCTTGGCTTATCTAGTGATCGACTTATGTGTGTTATTGTGTTAAATGGGTAGTAAGGTATTGATCAAACTTTATTTTCCTATGTCTTCCTAAGCCACATAAATGAATGGCAGATACACAGTGAAAGGAGTATTACTGTGATGATGAACTAATCTGGACCAAACAAGCAGGCAAAAGAACTTCACTGGTGTGAATACACCCTTAAACACTTAATCAGCTGACAAATGGCCTGTTTTTAAGTTTAAATGCAGGTTTATAAAAGAAACAACATCCGGTTTTGTTTCCTACTCCTGTCTCAGTTTTTGCCTTGTGAAGCTCTACATATGACATGATTATGATCCACCAGCACAAAATGTGAATACTAGTTATTTCTCCCCCAGCCTTAAGTATTCCATCATGAGTTTATTTATATTAGGTTTACCTATTGCTTTATTTTCAAAATGTATAATATGTTCATTTTAGAAATACATTGTTAGGACCACACTGGTTGAGTGGGTAACAATTCCTTTCACTGGTGTTTGCATAACAACAGATTAATATTGCCGCTATAATTAAATTTATGAAGGAATTAAACATCAGTTAATGGATGTTGCCTAAACAATGTCACAAAGTTATCTTGCTCTTGTTTCAAGTCTCTATGCTTGCCTTATCTGGAGAAACAAATTTTTCTATTTAAATTCCAAAGCTTTACTCTCCATGAAGCTTTAAATGTGGGGTTGATGAAGACAAACTGAGATAAAAGTTAATTATTATTTACTCTTCCATTGAGGACTTTGGGTTATATGTGTCAGATTTTATAGTTTTATTTTATTAAAAACAATCAGTTTATGTATGGAATCAGTGTATGGTAACCTTTATTCTGCAAACTGACACATCAGTTGGCAGACACATGTTACATGTTAAAAAACGAGCATGTATGACCCTGCAATGAAAATAAATACATCATTGCTAATAATGAGTTGACCATTGTTAGTACCAAAGTAGCAGCAATTGTCAGGAAACAATCCTGAGTGATAATTTGATGGAAAGTATGAAATTCAGTCCATTCTGATTTCTTACCACTCTGTTACGAAACACACAAGGTTATAATAGCTTTGGATTTTTCGTTATAGTTTAACTTTATTTCGTTGTGACTTTTCTTTCTATAACGTAGTTAGATTTAAATAAGTTTTTGAGTAGGTTTACTAGTTTTTGTTTGGTATTAATATTTTAATAATGGTTAGTTTTAGTTTAGTTTTTTAGTTTTAGTAGTAGTTTTATTTTATGTATACTTAATTTTAGGTGCGGGATACAAAAAGGTCAGAGTATAGTATTTATGAAGTTGTGTATTTGACAGCTTCTGAAATATTCTTGAAAGAATCTTACACAAACTAATGGTTGAATTTTAGTATTTGAAAAGAATAAGGATGAAACGATACATTTAATCAGATAAGAGAACATGCAATACTAGGTTCACCAAAGAATCACCATTTTGCTGTGTGCACAAATATAGCAGGTTTCACAACTTAAAATTATGTTCAGAATAATCAGCAAAGAATAACCCAGCTCAGGTTTGAACTTTCTACAGTGCAGTGAAAAAGTATTTGCCTCTTTAACAGATTGCTGTCACACTTGAATATTGCAAACCATCAAAAAAATCTGCCAAAGAGAACCTAAGTAAATATATGTAATTTTAAAATTATGATTTTAGTCAATAAGGGGAAAAACTATCTAAACAAACCTTAGCTTTAGACCAGATGTGAAGGGACACACCTTCTAACTAGTTACATTTTGTTTCTTGTCTCTAAACATTTTCCACAAATGTTTGGGATGTTTTTTGGCAAATGTAAGAAGGGCATCTGTGTTCTTTTTGATCAACATTGGTTTTTGCTTTGGATCTCTTCCATGGTTGCGGTTTTGACTTTTATCTGCGGAGCTTTAGGTGTTACTGTGGGTTCTTTTGTGACCTTCTGGATGAGTGAACGATGTGTTCTTGGTGTAATTTTTGGTAGACCAGCCACTCCTCTGAAGATTAACCTCTATAAAATGTTTTGTTTTTCACAATAGTTTACATGAGCCCCCAAGCCCTAGACGTTGCATAGCAACTCTTGTGTTGGACCACTTGTTTGCTGAATGTTGGACCGTCTGCATGTTGTTGGACGTCACTATACCTTTCCAACGGCATCGGCCATTTCTTATCCAGGACAGTCCGCTCCTACATATCCCGTCAAACATTGCGACTGATATGACGGGGAGTCCCACGTCTGACGTCACAAGACGCTATATAGGGGGGGCCTCCATTTTGGGCGCTCGCCTTCAGCTGGAGACCGGGTCCGGTTACCAAGCATCTGAAGCATCACCTGGAGAAGAGTCCCGAGTGGATCTCATTTATTCTCTCTCGTTGGCCAACGAACAATTCATAACTGAGGTTTCTGGACTAAGAAAGCCAGAAATTTCACTTTGCCGATCGTGAGTTTAACACGTAAGTAAAAACACGGAGTTTCGAGGAGATGAACCGCCACCGTGTTTTATCCTAGTCGACTGTGACGTCAGATCATATTTTTCCCTTTCGCCAAGGAGGCCAGAGGACGAAGATTGACCGCTTTTCCTGAAGTTAACTGTGGACGCACAGTAACTTCCAACTTTCCCCTTCCTCTCTCGACCCCGCTCAGAAGAAAGCCGACAACAAGTAATACCCATCCTTTATTTTTATTTCTTTCTTAGAAGCCTGGGCAGGGTACAGGAGGTTTTAGTGCGATGAGATGCGCTATTTAATCTAATATGTTCTGAATGATATGTGCATGTAACCCTTGTTATTGAAACTTTGATGTGCTGTGTTGGACATCTGGAAACCGCTGCGCTCCCCATCTTTGTTTGTTTTGCGGGGTTATTGAACCCCTGAGAGCAAGCGCAGGTGCGCTGTGAGACTGGACTGTTAAAATAACCTCATGGTGAGATTCCCATTTTCTTTGTCTGCAACCTTACTGCTTGCTCGCTTGCCGCCAAAAGTTTTATAACCCTTTGTCTGCTCATCTCGCAGAGTTGGGAGAAGTTTTATGACTGAGTACAACTGAGTTACAGTGGAACTGCGCCCCCACCTCCACTCACAACCCCTTTTGTCATATTATCAATTTTGCCATAACTGCTGTTTTGCTTTATTTTTGTTTAGTTAGATATTTTACCCCTTTGTGTGTAGAACTTTGCATGTTTGAGTAGGTGAAGATTATTAAATCAGAAGAATGGATTGTATCAGGCTGTGATTTAATAAATATTCACATAGATGGTAACAGAAGGCGTTCTGTGTTTATTTTGTGCAAGAGTGATTCGTCAGTCAAGATAAGGTTAAACATTCCACACGTTTCAGCAGAAACGGTTGATTAAACAGTGACATCTCTGGTAATAGTTATTAATTATTACTGCGTATTTAATGGTTGTAATTATCAAAGGTGTTGAGCCACAATTACAACACCAGAAGACATCTCTGGTCTCGATTCATAAATGAGGATTTTGGTTAAGAAATTAATTTAGTCAAATTATGATTTTTAATTATAATTATTGATCAAGATTAATTAATCAATAATCATACTTCCAACACTTGCCAGGCTGATAAATGTCAGTTTCTCATCTGTTCTTGAATTTTGATCTGCGCATGATATGATGCTTTTTTAGATCTTTTAGTTCATGTGTTCAGACAGGGTCTGTTTAAGCAATTTCTTGATTCTACAGGTTTGGCAGTAATCCTGGCTGGCTCATTTCTTACTAGCTAGGTATGGCTAGTAAAGATTTAACTTAACCTCCTAAATTTGTCAGTCATTTTAAGATTTAAGAAGTGGGTTCATGATGCTTTTTTTGTACCTGGAGCCAGATTGATTGGGATGACTATGCCGTTCCAAGAAGTAAAATCATCATTTGAAAACAGCATTATGTATGGCAAATCTGTTTGATCAGAAATATTTAAATCTGACAAAAATAGTAAACACAGAATACATCTGTACTGAGGCAAATAGGTTTTCAGAACATTCTAAATGCTGCAGTTTTCTACCAGGACCCCAGTTTAAGAGGCTGGTCCAACAGCATCTGTAATGTTTCTTTGAACAACATTGCTGTTTATGTCACAGACTACATTCCAGCATTTAAGTTATTTATTGAATGTTGACCTAACAAGTTAAATGGGCAGTGATGTTGTGATGCAATATCTGAAGATAAGCTTTGCCTATGAAGTATCCACCTGATGTCAACAGAGGCCAACCTTTCAAGAAAAGCTTGGCTCTCAAGCATATAAAATCACTCTGATGTATGTGCAAAGTCAGAAAGTTTAAATCCAAGGTTCAAAATGTTCTACTTCAAGATAAGGAGATTAAACAAAGGATGGCTTTGTAATGTATGGCTGATGTTGGGACCCACAGCCATGGATTACAACATGCGGTACTGACTTTTCTGGAACTTTCAAAATAAATTGTATTATTTCCAGCAACTTAGGAGGGGGGGAGGGGTAACAGCGGACATCCCATGATGCCACTGCCCTTCTAAAACCCCCACCTTCCCAAGGAACCGATCTCTTCCACGCCGGTGAGGACCGGGACAGGAGGGACACAGCGCACTAATGTCTCTTTGCTGGCAAACAGACATAACTCTTCAATTGAATCCAAGATTGTCATACGATCACTGATCATATGCAAAGTTAAGTACGAAGGAATTACTGTTTGTGTATCCGGTATTCATTCATAAAAAGGGGTAAATTAAGGTACACGCATTGCTTGACTTTCTCTCTGAGATCTGCAGAAGCAAACTGTTTCCAGAGAGTTCCCAGCAAGCCGAGTGAAGCAGTTTCTGAAAGGAGGACAACAGGGACCGCATCACCATGGTTACGGCAGTAACTGTGCAGTTGGTCAGAGGACAGAGCGAGCCGCCCAGCCACAACTCCGGAGGTTAGCTGTAGCTAACCATTTGTTGACTGTGGACGTTTTTTCAAACTTCGCCGCCCTGGACGGCTTTTCCTCAGCATGGTTCAGAGGTTAGGTTTGGGTAGAGAGATAGAAGTATTTAGAATGAAATGATCTAAATGTTTTTTATTTTATGAAGTTTGGTTTTGTTTGTGTTGAACTCAGCTATCTTGGTGCTTGCAGGCTATCTGTTCAGCATATGCTCAGTTTTGTGTTCTGTGTTTGTGGGTTTATAGAGTTATGACAAACTTTATTTAAAGGGTGATTTTAAACACAGAAATTTTATCATAACGCGCCATCCCGCTTATGCATTTTAACCCTGGTATTTTAAAGGTGTGTGTTTGATTCTGGTGCTAAGCTATAAGCTCCTTTGTTAGCTATAACTGGTAATAGGTAAGAACATGTGCTTGCATACATAAGCCCATTTCTCCAGAAAGATTTGGTTCTTTTCCAAAATATTTCCCTAAATATTTTACTATTTCCTTAATAATATTTCTTTGAACATTATTTTAAGAAATAAAG
Source organism: Girardinichthys multiradiatus (assembly GCF_021462225.1). Lineage (NCBI taxonomy): Eukaryota > Metazoa > Chordata > Actinopteri > Cyprinodontiformes > Goodeidae > Girardinichthys > Girardinichthys multiradiatus. The sequence goes on along the minus strand of NC_061797.1, from coordinate 6,933,792 downwards.
GCAGCTAATAAGACACCGTTGAGAATTAGTCATCCAGAAGGTTGGTTTTATTCAGCACATAATTCTTTAAAACATAATTTTAATAAAATTATATTTTATCTGATCTTGCATTGTGAAGGGTTGTCTAAAGGTATGCTGATTATTACCTAAGTTGGTTCCAAGACTTAACTTGGCAATGACTGAACTGAACTTAATTTCCAGATTCTTCAAGATAATCCTTGGTTCTCAAACATAAACATTGCATGGTAATGTTGCATCACTCTTTTGGTCATGGGTTCAACCATCTTTAATCAATTTGTTTATATTGTATATAGCCCATTAGTCTTCCTTATTCTTTAATTCTGCACGGTAATTTAGTTGGGCTGTTTTAGCATAGTAAAGAGTTTGTTGATTAAAATATGTTTGACTTTGAGTTGACTTATTTTTGTTAATAAATTATTGTATTTTAAGAAATTGTGTGAATTCATTCCATGTGTGTGCAGAGTTTTGCTGTTCAATAATGTCAGAGCTTGGCTCATCCCTTCTCAATTTTGTCCTAATACCAACACCATCCTGGGCTGGTATTCACAGGATGACCCTTAACAGACCGAAATATTTTTTTATAAAATATTAAGGTATTAATATTAAATATTACATAATATATTCAGATTCATAGTCACAACACTGATAAAATTTTAATAATACAATGGAGGTCTCTTAGTTACTTTTTTAATCTGTAAAAGCCTTCATAGTTATCCTAAAAGAGTTTTTTAGCCACTTAACTGATCAAGAATCTACATTATATTGTTGCTACAGAACTATTAGTTCAGACTGTTTAAGTGAAGGAGTCTCAGGTATATTGAACTAATCTGATGGTGCTTTAAATACACAAAATGGCCTGTGGAGCTCGGGAAACTGTGGAACACATGTAGGATCTCTGGAAACTTGGCCCAAACACTTGTGGAACCGCCGAAGAACACTGCAGATTTGCACTGGAACTCTAAGAGGAACCGTGAAGAAGGGTAGTGGAAGCCTGTAGAAGCCTCAGAAGAGCCTTGGAGAGCGGCCCTGGAAGCCTGGAGAACCTGTGACTGAGCTTTGCCATGGTTGGAGATGCCAGGCGCAAGTGAAGGCATCAACCAGGCCCTCCAGGAGCAGAGAGGAGGTGTCCTTTTGGAACAGGTGTGGGCACTGGTGCTTGGAGACAGCTTGGCGCAGGTTATGGTGCTTGGAAACAGTGAGGAATAGGATCTGGTGTTTTCAGGCTGCGGAAAGCAGACTCAGGCACTTTCAGGCAGTTTGAGGTAGGCTCTAGGACATTGAGGGAGCATGGAGCAGGCTTTGGCATCTGAAACAAAAAGTCTGATTCAGCCTCTAAATTGGCTAAATGAGCTGAGGAGCCCATTCGGAGTGTGCCAGCATAGGATTTCACCATCACCCCGAGGAAGACGTGCGAGGCGTTTGGCTCAGACTGTCAGAGCGGTATGCTCCTTATTCAGGTGTTGCCCAGTGCTGAGATGGTGGTCTGTAGCGAGGTAAATTGCGAGTAGATAGCGAGGAACTGTTGCTCCGCAGGCCACTTTCCGGAGGGTGAATCACAAGCTTCAAGCCCCAATAAGGCAATAACAGCGCCGACTCATCCTCAACCCAGTGCATAACTAACTACCAAGTGAAATACACTGATATGCAATGGTTCAGAAATAGTATGTTTACAGGTAGGATGTATATATGGGTTCAGACTGTAGGTCTCAAACTGGCAACGGTGCAAACTAATGCTGCTCATATTTGCAATGCTTGACTTCAGTTGCATAATAACATGTCAACATTTACCATTATCAGTTTTTTTTTCTTTGCAATGGATAGACACTGGACTACTGTATTACCTTAAATCATTAGGGATATTGTTGTTTCTATTCAGAAACAAACACCTTATTACTGTCTTTACAACAATTTCTAGATGTGTTGCACATAGACTGTGGGTAAAGTACTGACATTGCTTTCATGTATCTCATCAGATATCGGACCTTTGTCTCAGAAGATGCAGGACCCAACACACTTGTTGCCACAGTGCTGGCAAAGGACCCTGATGGGGATGGGATCACGTATAAGATTACTACAGGAAATGATGAGGGCAATTTTGTCATAGACAACCAGAAAGGTAATGTTTTTCTTATTCCTTAGTACATTTACAAGGTTGCAGTGTTCTTCTGATCTTATATCTTCACCTCACTCACACTAGAACACACTGTTCATACTCTGTGCTTTTATATTGATTTGAGATATTTTAAGTCCCACTGTACTAGCATATACTTATGTGAGCTTGATAATATATTCTGTAATAAACATAACACATGCCTGTTTGAGAGAACAGGAGGCTTATTGCAAGGTAAGCTGTAACACTAAATGTTTTAGATACAAGAACTTTAAACTGATCAGGGATTTTCAACATTTGACATTTATATACAGGTCCTTCTCAAAATATTGTGATAAAGTTAATTATTTTCCATAATGTCATGATGAAAATTTAACATTCATATATTTTAGATTCATGGCACACTAACTGAAATATTTCAGGTCTTTTATTGTCTTAATACAGATGATTTTGGCATACAGCTCATGAAAACCCAAAATTTCTATCTCACAAAATTAGCATATCATTAAAAGGGTCTCTAAACGAGCTATGAACCTAATCATCTGAATCAACAAGTTAACTCTAAACACCTGCAAAAGATTCCTGAGGCCTTTAAATCTCCCAGCCTGGTTCATCACACAAAACCCCAATCATGGGTAAGACTGCCGACCTGACTGCTGTCCAGAAGGCCACTATTGACACCCTCAAGCAAGAGGGTAAGACTCAGAAAGAAATTTCTGAACAAATAGGCTGTTCCCAGAGTGCTGTATCAAGGCACCTCAGTGGGAAGTCTGTGGGAAGGAAAAAGTGTATCAGAAAACGCTGCACAACGAGAAGAGGTGACCGAACCCTGAGGAAGATTGTGGAGAAGGGCCGATTCCAGACCTTGGGGGACCTGTGGAAGCAGTGGACTGAATCTGGAGCAGAAACATCCAGAGCCACCGTGCACAGGCGTGTGCAGGAAATGGGCTACAGGTCAAGCCACTTTTGAACCAGAAACAGCGGCAGAAGCACCTGACCTGGGCTACAGAGAAGAAGCACTGGACTGTTGCTCAGTGGTCCAGAGTACTTTTTTCGGATGAAAGCAAATTCTGCATGTCATTCGGAAATCAAGGTGCCAGAGTCTGGAGGAAGACTGGGGAGAAGGAAATGCCAAAATGCCAGAAGTCCAGTGTCAAGTACCCACAGTCAGTGATGGTCTGGGGTGCCGTGTCAGCTGCTGGTGTTGGTCCACTGTGTTTTATCAAGGGCAGGGTCAATGCAGCTAGCTATCAGGAGATTTTTGAGCACTTCATGCTTCCATCTGCTGAAAAGCTTTATGGAGATGAAGATTTCATTTTTCAGCACGACCTGGCACCTGCTCACAGTGCCAAAACCACTGGTAAATGGTTTACTGACCATGGTATCACTGTGCTCAATTGGCCTGCCAACTCTCCTGACCTGAACCCCATAGAGAATCTGTGGGATATTGTGAAGAGAACGTTGAGAGACTCAAGACCCAACACTCTGGATGAGCTAAAGGCCGCTATCGAAGCATCCCGGGCCTCCATAAGACCTCAGCAGTGCCACAGGCTGATTGCCTCCATGCCACGCCGCATTGAAGCAGTCATTTCTGCAAAAGGATTACCGACCAAGTATTGAGTGCATAACTGTACATGATTATTTGAAGGTTGACGTTTTTTGTATTAAAAACACTTTTCTTTTATTGGTCGGATGAAATATGCTAATTTTGTGAGATAGGAATTTTGGGTTTTCATGAGCTGTATGCCAAAATCATCCGTATTAAGACAATAAAAGACCTGAAATATTTCAGTTAGTGTGCAATGAATCTAAAATATATGAATGTTAAATTTTCATCATGACATTATGGAAAATAATGAACTTTATCACAATATGCTAATATTTTGAGAAGGACCTGTATGTCAGTATGTGGTAATGTGTACCAAAGGAGCTCCTGTGCAGTTGACCTGAGGCATATCTCTAACACCTTGTTGAATCTATGCCATGAAGAATCAAGACAGTTGTTGTCATAGACATTTTCTGCAGATGACACCGACTCACATCTTTGCAATTCTATGAGTCCTGGCAGGTCAAGTCATGATGATATTAGTATATCAGCCAAAGTGTTACGAGTATCCCCACACCATCTTTATAACACAACAACTTTGGGGATGTTACTCACATCTCAGCTTCGCCTGAAGCAGGAGCCACAACAAATAGGAAGCTGGGTTAATAGTGTGTTGCTGTCTGTCATCTCTTCTGGGTGCTGTTTCATACATGTGCATTATTTTTGTAGACTGCAAACCTACTCTAAATCTTTCTATCACGTTATAACGAAAACAAAGATTTCCAGATTACTCAAAACTTGAAGGAATAATTCCTTCTGTTCAGGAGGAATGACATTCACTGGCTGCCAATAGCAGCTGTTTGTTTTCATGAGAGAAGACTTGCAAACATAACTTAATTTCATTTGCTATTGGACTTCAGAATTTGTTTGCCATTTATCTTGACTACCTCCTGTTGAATTTTGCCACAGTGACTCAATTTCAGCATGTCATTGGTTGTATACAACAAACATTAAATTTCAAGACACCTTTAACTAAATTAAGTTATTAACCCTAGACTGAAAGGTTTACAAAGGCGTGTTTACTGGCAAATTTCAATCTAGATGGTTAAACCTTTCCTGCCATGGTAAAGCAATTATTCTGTAGAGATACTTCAATGCTTGCTTTCCCAAAGTTTGACACTCCTTTGGATTGACATATGCTTGCCATATTCCAAGCATGTGGAAAATAAAGCTCACAGATGATATTTATGAAAACAGTTCTGTTCTAAGGTAATAGAGTTGTGTTTAAATTAACAGCAGTCCATTAAACAGACCAATTGCTGATTTTGCTATCATATTCCTGGGTGGCAAATAAATTAATAGTAGGTTGGGATCACAACTGTCAATCTAAATTTTTATAGCAATCTTGTTGCTATCACATATGTTTGGGTTTTGTGGAGGCTGCAGTTTAGCTAAAAATCTTTCAAATAGAGCTAGAGAAGCACCAACACAAGCATGCTGTATTCCAGGGGCCAATAAATGACGAGCTTAGCCAGTCTTTAGTTTTATGAAAAGGAAATTATAAAATGGACAAATTGGTTGGGTGATAGACTTTTGTCATTATTAATGCCGTTGGGAAATGGGTGAATAATTTGGCTGCTTTATAGAACAGCTTTTATTCTGATCTGTGAACTGATCAGATTTTTCCAACCCTATTTCAAACAGTTGTTATTTCATTCATACTGGTTTACTCAGTGTTTGAAAACGTCCTGGTCACATTGTACAGTATCTTAGACCTAAAACAGCAGCCTGTAATGTGCATGTTCTCTAACTAAACATATAGTCTGTTTAAAAGGCTGCTCTGCTAATCACCGCTGTCTGAACATTGGTCTGATGTGCCACTGCTCAGCTCGTATGTGTGCTGTTTCGCTTTTTAGTTGTTTTGTTTCTGTTATTAACAGGTTTGTTCTCTGGTCAGTTGTCCATGGCCAACTCTGTGTGACTGGATCATTAGGCACCGGAATTAGTTTATTCCCCAAAACATTAAGTATTGCTTTTTTTTTTTTTTTGCAAATATGTTCACCAGGCTGATTTACTTATTCCAAAATTATCAGTTATACTACAGCTTAAACTTTGTTTTGGATTTGGACTGGTTCAAAGTCACTTTTACTGTTGCATTATATAGGAGGACTGCTGTAAGGTTTGGTGTTTTTATTCTGCTGCTGGATGGAGAATCACAGCCTGAGTCAGGTTTACCAATACATTATGGGGTTGGATCATTAATACAGCGATTAGGAACCTAATTTTAAACATCAATATGTATCGATAAGTATTGTCAAAATGGTAAAGACTAATTGGCCGATCATCAGCTTGAAGGTGATCAAAGAGGCCTACAGTTACCTGTGAGGACCTCACACAGGTAACCTCAATGTGAAGGCAGTCTATTGGCAAAAAGCACCCATAAAGTCTCATTGTCGAAGCTGGCAACATGGGCTGAGGTTACAGTTTGCCACTGACTGGCCCAAAGAGAAGTGGTGAAACGTTTTATGGACTGATGAAATATTGGCTGGCAGTTTGTCAGATGACTTCCAAGCTCTGAATTCCAGCCTGAGTACTCCCTGACATATAGCGGCTTCATGCAATGGGGAGGTTTCTCAAACTGTGGTTGTTGATTTATTACATACTAGGGATCATGAAATAGTTTGAACACATTAGAATAGCTGAATAGGTCATGATTATTTATGCCAAAAAATAAAAAACTCTTAAAATGGGTGTTTTAGCAAGACAACAACAACCCCAAGCCTGCCAGTATTCAAGCTGCATCTTAGCACCAAACTAAGTTTAACTTTATTTAGTGGGTAGCTCAATCACTGCACCATGGGGTTGTGATTATGTCCAGCAGTCATTGACCGAGAACTCACCGTGGGTGAGTCGCCAAGCCATCAAACGGGTAAAATTATTGATGTACTGTGTGATAAAAGAATATCAGCAAGAATGAAAGGAAAGGTCTACAGGACGCCAGTGAGACTTGTGATGTTGTGTGGTTTAGAGCCGATGGCGCTGATGAAGTGACAGAAAGCAGAGCTGGAGGTAGCAGAGATTAAGATGTTGAGGCTCTCTTTGCGAGTGAGGAGGACGGATAGGATCAGGAATAAATATATCAGAGAGACAGTACATGTTTGATGTGTTGGAGATAAAGCCAGAGAGAGATTGTTTGGACATATAAAGAGGAAGGATAGTGGGTACATCAGTAGAAGGATGCTGAGGCTGGAACTGCTAGACAGGAGGCTTACAGGAAGACCAAAAAGGAGATTTATGGATGGAGTGAAAGAGGACATTGAGGTGTTGGGAGTGAGAAAGAGCAAGATTCAGATGTTATAGTTAGATAGATACAGATGATTTGTGGGGGCAACCTCTAAAAGGGAACAACCGAAAGAAAAAGAAGAAGAGATTATTGCATCTACAGGTCGATGGATTGGGTAACAAACCACTGTTCGGACAGATGTTGTCCCTCTGAGAACCTTATTTAGCATCAACATTTGCATATTTGTGATTTGCTCCATCAGAGCAGTTTTTATATTTATCAGCACTAATGATATGACAAACACTACCATCAAGTTCAGCAGGTGTGAGAAATATGCACTCTTTTTGTACCAGATGACACTGCACCACAAACATAGTAGGATCAGAAAGGACAATGAGAAAATTGAAGAAAATAGGCACTCTGCCAAAACCCCCTCGATCGCCAAGAGTCAGCAGATTTCTGTAGGCCTTCTCCCATGTATTTTCAATGACAGTTTGACCTGTAATCCATGAGTGACACCATGTCTTTCCATCCTCCTATTTTATACTGTAAATGACATAGAGCTATGAAAATCTCCATGATTGGGGATGAGGGATGGCTTTCGCCCACAGTTTAACAATTATTCAAATACCATGTACGGTTTCCGAGATATTAGACTTTGTTCGGGAGCATGTTCAGGCGTTTTTGTCTTTTTCTCCATTTTGCCTCTCTTTTCACCCAGTGTTGTGTCTTTATTATTATATTTTCACTAATAAAGGATGAATATTAATGTTCCCCTGTCCGTTCTGATAAAAACAGTCCAAGAATGACATCGATCGCCCCAACGGTTTCCAAGTTATGGCCAGTCGTTCGGGAGCATGCCCCTCCATGTTATAAAGCCTAGACCAGGGGAGACACAGAGTGAGGTGCTGCGTGAGTGAGAAACAGCAGGTGTCAAGTTACACTGACGCTCTTTGCTGATTGGCTGATTCATTCCTCACTGTTCTATTTATAGCTCTGTGTATCTCCTAGTGTATATGTCTGGATGTGATTCTGTCTTTCTTTCTGCCTCTCTGTGTCTCACACTGGGACACACACCCACACACACATGCATGGATTACTATCTTTCTGAGGACTTTGCATAGACTTTCATTGATTTTCAGTCATTTTATGGCTTAAACATGACCTGACCCGTAACCCTTTGACCATCTTCATAGGAGGAAACTACATGGCGGCCATGTTGTGTGGGGAACTTAAACAGCATGTACTGCTGTTCCAACAGCTAGACAACAGTGATTGACCCTAAAGGGCAATTTCTTTCATCAACCCTCTATGCTTACTAATGATTATTTAAAGCTTATAATAGCATACACAATGGTCTTAGAATAGCAAGCAGGTTCTATATAACTAATAGAAATAACACAGACCTTAAAGGAGAACCAAGCTAGATTTTTCAAACCAAGACAAAACAGGCTCTGCAAAATAAAAGCCTTTACATTTTAAACAATAGATGATTGCAGCACTGGCCTTCACATTACTGTTGGAGTTCACCCAGTGTTGGAAATAGGACTATGGGGGACCTTTGAAATAAGGCCTTCTGAAACTTTCAAAATAAAAGCCTCAATTTTCCATACTTACTAATGATTTTTTAAGCTTATAATAGCATTCATAATGATTTTTAAATAGCAAGCAGGATCTATATAACTAATGGAACTAACCCAGACCTGAAAGTACAACCATGCTGGACTTTCAAAATAAGACAAAACATGCTCTAAAAAATAAAAGCCTTTGCATTTTAAACAATAGATCATTTCAGAACTGGGCTTCACACTAATATTGGAGCTCACCCATTGTTGGCCTTTTAAAATAAGGCTTACTGAAAATTTCAAAATAAAAGCCTCAGTCTTCCAGAGTCACTAGTAATATTTTAAGGTTATAATAGCATACATAATGATTTTTAAATAGCTAAACCTAACGGCTAGAGAACCTTTGTGGTCCGAGAAGCACGCACCAAGATGCAGGCCCCGTCTAAATTTCTTCCGAAATTTTCTAGTTACAGATTGCTATGTTACCATAGTGATTGGCATTTGAACTACAATCTAAATGTGAAATAAAACATTTCTCTGTTAAACAGTGTTAAGCATGTACATTTTGGTAAATCTTGTTTCAGGTTACCTTTAGTAGTAATGGATTTACAGTAACTTAACTGACAACCTCAGAGCCATGGAAAAATACAGAGGCACTCAAAGCCATTATTCAGGTTGCCTGCAGTAAAAGAGGAGAACCAAAGTGTTACACCATAAGGCTTTCAAAATGATCCCATATCCCATTTCAAAGAGCCCAATATTTGGTCATTAAAAGTATTTTACGATTCTTATAATGGAAGGCGAGCTCATTGTATTCTCCCCACTCTCTCCAGCCCATCTCATTCTCTCTGAGCTGTTGATGAAAATCGTTTATAGCCTCTACTTCCCCACTGTTGCTCCCCCAACCATGCCCCCCCCTACTCATCCTAAATGTCCGACAATCATTCAAGTGATTGTTTTCTTCCCTTCTGGCAGCCTTGCTCGTCTTGGTCTCCACGTTAATTTGTCTGTAACTCACCCCAGAATACAGTGTGTGTCCATGAGATTTAAGGCGACCATTAGGATCTGACCAGCCCAGTCAATATGACGCTAGAGCTCTTCTTATTAAAACCCATAAATATAGAAACACACTTTTGAATCAGAGAAAGTATTTACTGGACACCTAAAGAGAAATGCTGGTTATGACAAACACACATCTATTATGTGCTTTATCTTTTGTTCAGCCAGGATTTCAGCTATTTTGAGAAATTATATTTCTCTGACATATGACAATGATCATCCTTATGTCTTGTTTTATTTTTGTTTTTTAGACCTTTGTTCAAAGCGTCTCACCCCTTTATGTCTGTCATGAGGTGTTGACCTGTATCTTCATGCAGCTATTTTATACTCCAGTATTTTGCTTGACGCCCTCTGGCAAATAGACTGTACTGTTATTCCCTATTAAAAAAAAAACAAAAACTGCCACTCATTTTAAAGTTTATTTCTTTCATCATTTGATTTCTCTTTTGTTCTTTGTCTGTTTGCTCTATTTTATATTTCTTCTGGGGTTATGTTGACTCAAGAAAGTGTTTCCTCTATCCCTCTCCTACATCCCTTTATGCGTAGGGGAGAATAAACTTTCAACATGTCATTTTTCCTTCACAGTAAATTTATTTCTACCGTGCACTGACATAAAATCCACTCAAGAAGAATTAAAAGTAAAACCATGTCATTTGGTTATGTTATTTAGCAGAATGACAGAGAATAAATATTCAACACGTGAAGAAAGGGCGACGCAAAAAGGCTCAAGTAACCAGAATTAGGAAGAACAACATTTCACAATAAACAAGCCACAACTGAGTACTCAACATAAGATTTTTGAGAGAAGAAAGAGTCTTATGGGTTCAGCTTCAATGGCCTCTATGCAGACTTACTCCATAAGACTCCACTGCTGAAGAAAAAACATGTTAAACTTTGTGTAAGGTGATCTGCTAAACAAGCCAATTAAATAATGAGAGAATATAATCTGATCAGATGAGACCATATAGTTAGCCTCATAGCTTTATTACCTAATTCATATTTTTGGCATACATGACTTAGGCAATTGTGCTGTTAGGCTAATTAAATGTAACATTTTGGATGTTATTGCAAACACCATGTTTCAAGGAGAAATTACTTTGCACATCACCCAAATTACACCATACCAACATTGAAACTTGGAGGTGAAAATATTGTGTTCTTTTGCTGATTTTTAGCAACCTTATGGTTAAGGTAATATTGTACAATTGATAGAGGGATTCAATAGAGAAATTAATATTTTGATAAACATCTAAAGATCAGAATCAGAATCAGAAAAGCTTTATTGCCAAGTACGTTTTTGGACATACAAGGAATTTGTTTTGGCGTAGTCGGTGCAATACAATACAAATTAAACATTATAAACATATCTACAATATAATATAAATATATGTGCACAGTTTTAAGTGAGTGAGAGTAAATATAGAGCAGTATAAGATGCAAGAGCAATACAACAGTGCAGGTGATCATTGTGCAAGTAAAGCAGGAGTCCATGCTAAGCGTTAATGTAACGCATAGAGTTAAAGGTAGTGAGAGTGTCAGGGTGGTTTCCGGGCTTTTTTAACCAGGCTGGTGGCAGATGGGAAAAAACTGTTCTTGTGGCGTGAGGTTTTGGTCCGGATGGACCGCAGCGTCCTGCCAGAGGGGAGAGTCTCAAAGAGTCTGTGACCGGGGTGGGAAGGATCAGCCAGAATCTTCCCTGCCCGCTTCAGGGTCCTGGAGGTGTACAGTTCCTGGAGCGACAGTAGACTGCAGCCAATCACCTTCTCAGCAGACCGAATGACACGCTGCAGCCTGCCCTTATCCTTGGCTGTAGCAGCGGCGTACCAGATGGTGATGGAGGAGGTGAGGATGGACTCAATGATGGCTGTGTAGAAGTGCACCATCATAGTCTTTGGCAGGTTGAATTTCTTCAGCTGCCGCAGGAAGAACATCCTCTGCTGGGCTTTCTTGATGAGGGAGCTGATGTTTGGCTCCCACTTGAGATCCTGGGAGATGATGGTTCCCAGGAAGCGGAAAGATTCCACAGTGTCAATTGTGGAGTCACAGAGGGTGATGGGGGCAGGTGGGGCTGGGTTCTGCCTGAAGTCCACAACCATCTCTACTGTCTTTAGAGCGTTGAGCTCAAGGTTGTTCTGGCTGCACCAGTCCAACAGATGGTCCACCTCCCATCTGTACGCGGACTCGTCACCATCAGAGATGAGTCCGATCAGGGTGGTGTCGTCCGCAAACTTCAGAAGCTTGACAGACTGGTGACTGGAGGTGCAGCTGTTGGTGTACAGGGAGAAGAGCAGAGGAGAGAGAACACAGCCTTGGGGGGAACCGGTGCTGATGGTCAGGGAGTCAGAGACGTGCTTCCCCAGCCTCACGTGCTGCTTCCTGTCAGACAGGAAGTCAGTGATCCACCTGCAGGTGGAGTCGGGCACACTCAGCTGGGAGAGCTTCTCCTGTAGCAGAACTGGGACGATGGTGTTGAAGGCAGAGCTGAAATCCACAAACAGGATCCTGGCATAGGTTCCTGTGGAGTCCAGGTGCCGGAGGATGAAGTGAAGGGCTAGGTTGACTGCATCATCTACAGACCTGTTGGCTCTGTAGGCAAACTGCAGGGGGTCCAGGAGGGGGTCGGTGATGTCTTTTAGGTGTGAGAGCACAAGGCGCTCAAAGGACTTCATCACCACAGAGGTCAGGGCGACGGGTCTGAAGTCATTAAGCCCTGTGGTCCTTGGCTTCTTGGGAACAGGGACGATGGTGGAGGACTTGAAGCAGGCTAGCACATGACATGTCTCCAGTGAGGTGTTAAAAATGTCTGTGAAGACTGGAGACAGCTGATCAGCGCAGTGCTTCAGGCTGGCTGGTGAAACAGAATCCGGTCCAGCAGCTTTCCGGGGGTTCTGTTGACGGTGTTTGTTGACGTCCCTCTCCTGGATGGAAAGAGCCGTCCCCGGTGTGGGTAGGGGGCTGGTGGGGGGGAACTTCAGGGTGGGGGTTGGAGGTGCCAAGGCCCCTCTTGAGGTTGGGGAGGTGGGGGTGGTGGATCGTGGCTGCAGTTGTTGGGGGGCGTCGTGGGGGATGGTTGCAGGACTGTCCCTTTGTCTTTCAAAGCGACAGTAGAACTCGTTCAGGTCGTTGGCAAGTTGTCGGTCGTTGATGGGGTGGGGGGCTTTCGGCTTGTAGTTGGTGATTTGCTTGAGCCCTTTCCAGACAGACGCAGAGTCGTTGGCTGAGAACTGGTTTTGGAGCTTCTCAGAGTACAGTCGTTTGGCCTCTTTCACTGCCTTGCCAAACTTGTACTTTGCCTCTCTGTATATGCCTTTGTCCCCACTCCTGAACGCCTCTTCCTTATCCAGTCTTAACCTTCTGAGTTTGGCTGTGAACCAGGGTTTGTCGTTGTTGTAACTCACCCTGGTGCATGATGGTACACAGCTGTCCTCACAGAAGCTGATGTAGGAAGTCACAGCCTCTGTGTACTCATCCAGACTGTTGGTAGTAGTCCTGAACACATCCCAGTCTGTACAGCCTAAACACGCCTGGAGATTCTCCACAGCCTCACTGCTCCACTTCCTTGTCGTCCTCACAACAGGTTTGCAGAGCTTTAGTTTCTGCCTGTATGCAGGAATCAGGTGGACCATGATGTGGTCGGATTGGCCCAGTGCAGCATGTGGGACGGCGTGATAAGCGTCTCTGATGGTGGTGTAACAGTGATCCAGAATGTTGTCCTCTCTGGTCGGACATTTTATAAACTGTCTATATTTGGGGAGTTCGTGGGTGAGATTACCTTTGTTAAAGTCACCAACGACGATTATTAAGGAGTCCGGGTTGGTCCGCTCCACACTCAGTATCTCAGATGAAAACCAGGGTGGACTTTTAAGCAGGACAATGGTCCCAATCATACAGCCAAGGCAAATTTCTTGGTTTTACAGAAAGTAATGAAGCTACTAGAATGGTCCAGTCAATCAACTGACTTGAATCCAATAAAAGCTATGGAAATAACTGACGGTCAGTGTGCATAAAAATGCCTCGAGATCCTGAAAGATTTGAAGAAACTTTGTGTCAAAATCACACTCCAGGAATGCATGTGACCGGATTTCCCATAGAGGAGATATCTGGAAGCTGTCATTAGATAAAAAGCATTTTCTGCTTTGTATGAAATACATTTCATTAATTGTGTTCAATACATATTCCATGTCCCAGACTACTCTATGACATGTACCCTAATAGGGGCTGTTCCCAACATTTTTTAAATTTCAACACAGGACTCTTAGAAATATATTTACTGAGAATGTTCAATACATCTTTCCATGCTGTATACTATCTCCTTAATCTCTTTCTTGCACTTCTCTTTTTGTCTGTTTGCATAGTTTTATATTTGTTTGTGGTGATGCTGATGCGCCATCTTCCACCATTCCCTTACTCTATCTTCCTGGCTACTTTCATGACAAGTGACAGCTGCCCGCTGATCCCCAAAGAAACATCCTCTGTATTTTCATTAAGTGATGATGTGGGCTGGCCTTGTTAGCAGCTACACATACCTACCCCCCACCACCTCCAATCCCACCCATTGGCCCTTATCCAAACTCAAATGCATAGTCAATTTTACAGTATTAGTCACATATTTATGTAGATTAAATCAAACTTGTTTGCTGTTGGAAGATTTGTACATGAATTATCATTGCTTAGTTTAAATAGATTGTTTATCCTTATGATTTACCATTAAAATACATTTTCATTTATTTAGTTGAGTGAACTTTGATAGAAGTGGTTTGAATACTTTTTACATTTATCTTTGAAGTACTTTTATGAACTATTAACAGAATTGTCATCATGTTTTAGAGTTATATTTGGGTGGTTGCTATGCAGACTGAGCAGGAACTTGTGTGTGTGTGGAGGGGTTTGGGAAGCAATCTGTTCGCACACCAGCCAATCTACGTATCCTTGAATGCCAGATGTGGACGTGTGTGCTGTATCAGTATCTGGCCAGAACCAGCTTTATTCAGTAGGACTTGTATTTGTAAAACTGTGTAGCCACACCACGATGCTGTAACAGGAGTGTATTTTCTTTCTTTAATAAAAGGCTGTGACACAGGGCAGCTCCCCTGAGAGAATGGACTATCTCTCCCTGGCCAACCAAAGATATCTTTGACTCACTTGTGTCTTCATTGCATACCTTCTTTGAGGTTATCAGTCTGTCTAACTCTGACATTTGCCTACAGAAATCTTCTAGTTTTATATCATGTACATCAGCATAGACTCCCTTCATCTAACAAGAAGAAAAGAAATATGCACTTACATGAAAGAGATTCCTCCCCCAAACACACACACACACACACTATTAAATGTAGAAAGCACTTATACAGTATGTGCATTAAGCTCACTGAAGACCAAAGACTACAGCCGTACTCACATACTCTCTATGCCTTAACCCATACTATTGGGGCACATATCTCATAGATTCAAACAGACACATGCTGGATGCTTTGTTCTTGGAATGTCCTGAAACCTTTTCCATGTCCCATTTTCAGTCACTTACCCAGCATGTGTTGCTCTCAACTGAGCCTTTTAGGCCCTATTAGATGTTTATGCCAATACTAGGCAGATTAAAGCTGAGATCAGACTCCAGGGCACCTGTGGCTCGTCCATGTAATGTAGCAGGCAGGCTGTATCCAATCTCTATGTCTGCAAGCTTCCTTTACTGAACTGGTCACATTATTTCTGGTCATCTGTCTCAATTCATTAGGTATGAGTGCACCCAGAGCACTGCTGGAGTGAAGTGAATAGAGCACACTGTTACAACATCTTTTCTTGGATTTTTTTGTTCAAATTTATGGTCTTTGGGTGCAGAGTCTGAATGTTCTGTTAAGAGCAGTCCAAATTCAGTTTTGACCAATCCTCAAGTAAAAACTGCAACTGTAGATTGCCTCTTCAGACTTTGAGCAGTTTGTCCTTCTGAAGAAGATTGTTGTGATGCTTTATTTATTGTGGTGGTCTGGCAACAAAGACCACTGCCCTCCACATAAAGGCCAGAATGTCATTAAAAACGTGAATCCATAGCAAAACATTATTAACCTCAAATTGTTTCATAGCTAACCCAAGTGCTCTCACTCAAACAAAAATGTGCAGTTTTCAGGAGCTTCTCTTATGATAAAAGTGAAGATTATCAGTACTGAAACCATAACTAAATTAAATCACATCAACTTTACTTATGAACAGTATGACGTTATGTGAAGGTGCAACTTTAACACAGTTTGATGCATTCCGCCGACAGACTTCCTTGTGTACTCACCTTTCAAGCAGAGCAAGACACAGCAGCCACTTTAGTGAGTCTGCTTCTTTCAAATGTAAAACTTGTCAATGATCCATGAATTGTGGTGTTGTGATTGTTTTAAATTGTATCACAGTGTTTCTCCTCTTGGCCTCTAGCAGACATAAGCACTTGATTTAATTCAGTAATGTATTTTTAAGGTAATACTGTAAAACACTGATATTTAACCATGGTACTTAGTTTCAACAGTTTGCATTTAGATTTTATAATTGTGGAGCTATACTTGATTTAATGCAGTTATGTCATACCAGGCAGAAATTGCTCTAAAACCTTTAGGGCCTACCTGGTCGAAGTTAACAGATGATATGAAATAAAAACGAGTTTAAACTGAGAGGTGACTGAAACAGGGAATATTCAATGTTTAAGTCAAGTCAAGTTTATTTATACATCGCTTTTCAGCAACAAGGCACTCAAGGCGCTCTACATAAGGAAGAACATTACAATGATACAGAAAATCAAACAACAGAGGTAGTAAAAAAAATTAAGAGAATAGAATGAAGGATAAGAAAACGAAAGGATAATTGGACTGAAAACTTAACTAATAATGTCTAGATAACATATTCAAGGGGCACTCTAAACAAATACGTTTTTAATCTTGATTTAAAGCAACTTAGGGTTTCGGCGCTTTTACAGTTTTCTGGGAGTTTATTCCAGATTAGTGGAGCGTAAGAACTAAAAGCTGCTTCTCCATGTTTGGTTCTGGTTCTGGGTACGCAGAGTAGATTTGAGCCAGAAGACCTGAGAGGTCTGGGTGGTTGATACACTGACAAGTCTGTAATGTATTTTGGTGCTAAGCCATTCAGTGATTTATATACTAACAGAAGTATTTTAAAGTCTATTCTCTGAGCTACAGGGAGCCAGTGTAGGGACTTTAGAACCGGGATGATGTGCTCCACTTTCTTAGTTCTGGTGAGGACGCGGGCAGCAGCGTTCTGGATCAACTGCAGCTGTCTGATCGACTTTTTAGCCAGACCTGTGAAGACACTGTTGCAGTAATCAATTCTACTAAAGATGAATGCATGAATTAGTTTTTCAAGGTCCTGCTGAGACATTAGTCCTTTAATCCTGGAGATGTTCTTTAAGTGATAGAAGATTGACCTTGTTACTGTCTTTTTGTGCCTCTGAAGTTTCAGGTCTGAATCCATCACTACACCCACATTTCGGGCCTGACTGGTGGTTTTTAGCTGTATTAACTGAAGCTGTGTGCTAACTTTTAAATGCTCTTCCTTTGGTCCAAAGATTATTACTTCAGTTTTGTTTTGATTCAGCTGAAGAAAATTTTGGCACAGCCAAGCATTGATTTCTTCTAAGCATTTACCCAGTGCTTGAATGGGTTCATGGTCACCTGGTGACATTGTAATGTATAGCTGTGTATCGTCTGCATAGTTATGATAACTTACGTTGTTGTTTATTAAAATCTGAATTAGGGGGAGCATGTAGATATTGAATAGGAGCGGCCCTAAGATGGACCCTTGGGGAACGCCACATGTGATTTTTGTGCTCTCTGATGTAAAGTTACCTACTGACACAAAAAAGTCCCTGTCCTTCAAGTAGGATTTAAACCAGTTGAGTGCTGTACCAGACAGGCCGACCCAGTTTTCCAGGCGCTCTAATAAAATGGAGTGATCAACAGTGTTGAATGCTGCACTAAGGTCCAATAATACCAGCACTGTGGTTCTTCCACAGTCTGCATTTATACAGATGTCATTGAACACCTTGACAAGACCAGTCTCTGTACTGTGGTGAGCAGGAAGCCTGACTGGAAGACATCGAAGCAGTTGGTCATTGTTAGGAAGTTGTTTAGCTGTTGACACACAGCTTTTTCAGTAATCTTACTGATGAAGGGGAGGTTTGATATAAGCCTGTAGTTCTGTATAAGCAACTTGTCCAAGTTGCTCTTTTTCTATAGAGGTTAGATAATTGCTGTTTTCAGGGCCTGGGGGAAAACACCTGACATAAGGGAATTGTTTATTATTTGTGTTAAATCAGATGTTATTACGGGCAAAGCTTTCTTAAGGAAAGCTGTGGGTAAAAC
Organism: Girardinichthys multiradiatus; assembly: GCF_021462225.1. Classification (NCBI taxonomy): domain Eukaryota; kingdom Metazoa; phylum Chordata; class Actinopteri; order Cyprinodontiformes; family Goodeidae; genus Girardinichthys; species Girardinichthys multiradiatus. The sequence goes on along the minus strand of NC_061797.1, from coordinate 6,915,857 downwards.
ATCGAGACAGCAGGAAGAAGAGCTTAGTTGCTGTACGATTTCTTCTAAGTTTTTGTCGTTTATTTGGTGAAATTGGGAAATTTTGTCAAAATCAGTTCTAGTTGGAGACAACTTTGGTATTGGAGTTGATGTGGATGTGCTGACTGCCCCTCTGATCTTTTGGGTTTTTTCAGTTTTCAGTTGTAGGTTATATCTGTATAGTCTCTCTTTATATATAATATAGTGAACCTGGAGTCCAGTCTTTTGCCACCTGCGTTCAACTTTTCGACACTCCTTTTTTTCACTTCTGACTGGTGGAGCACTTCTCCACTGAGACATTTCCTTCCCAGAAACGACTTTAACTTTAATTGGAGCAATTGAATCAACGATGTCTGAGATTTTAGAATGAAAGTTATCTACCAGCTCATCTACAGTGTTACAGGGCAAAGTGGAGGTAGAAGAGTAAATCTGGTTAAAGGTTTCAGCAGCACCGTCCTTAAGATGCGTTTTCTTATCATGTCTTTGGCAAACTGAGTCATTGCAGATGATGCTTTCAAAAATAACAGAAAAGTGGTCAGATAGGGCAACATCAGTTACAGACACCTTGGAAATGTTTAGACCCTTAGTGATGATCAAGTCCAAAATATGTCCCTGTTTGTGTGTTTGGAGAAGATGTCGGAGCCATTTGAGTCCCGATCTTAAGAGATCCTTTAATGTTATGAGAATCCAGTAAAGCAAAAAGCAGGCTCAGTGGGGAGATGGGAGAGTTTTGTGCAGTCTGGGTCTGGGGTGAGGGGGGTTCACCAGGGGTGTCGGTCTCGGTCTGAGTTTTCGGGGAGGGGGGTATAACGGGTGGTCCACTTCTCCTGTGGATTTCGGTGGGGAGAGCTAACTGAAAAAATAACTGAATAACTGAAAAAAGGAATTTGTAAGACTGTGTTCAGGCCACAGCAGGTGATCTTTTAAAATTTTAAGTGCAATCTTTTCATTTCATTGTTTATATGTAGTTACTGGGACCACAGTCTGTGTTTTTTGTGGAGTTAAGGTTGAATGTACCCTAACCCTACCCCTCATCTGGTTGATGTAGCTTCTCTGTTCAGGTTGTTCACACTGAATATTAATTAAAATAAATGAAAATAGGGGGGGTATAGGGTGATATAAATGATGGGGGGTCACTGCCCCAAGTGAGTGCTCCAATGTCCACTGGCATTACTGTTGCCTTCACCCGGCAGGTGCTGTATTATTTCGAGTGAATTCCCTCTATTGTTTTGGAAGAGAACTGCAGAGAGCATGCCAAATTTTTAAAGTTTAGAATCCAGAAAATAAAAAGAATCAGCTTACTGCAAATTTACTAAAAAGCTGATATTGGTAAACAGTGCATGAACAAAAAAATAATAATAGTCTCCTTCACTTGTAAATCATTTTTCACTTAATTCACTCTAATATACTGTAGTGCATTGTTTTGCATTGAATTTAATTGTATGCTATAACACAGTCACACTGTTGCATTTCTGCCTTTTGTTTCAATGACATAGAAAGACACTGAAAAAACAATATTACTCCAGCCTTATTGTACATTTGACTCAGCAGTTTTTCAGAGCTCTGAATGTTTTTTCTTTTAATTTTCCGAAAGGTTTTTAAACGGTCTCACCAGTTGCAGTTTCTGGCACGAAGGTCACAGAATCAGCAGTTTAGGATGGAATGCAGCTTTTTTTAAAAACCCACACCACAGTCCCAAACTCAACTACATTACAGTATTGCTTAAATACACACAGACAATACAAGTGATCAGATTTAGGGGGCTTTCACCTGAAAAGTGCATTTACAAATGAATATATATAATTTGCTACTAAAGTTATTTTACATACACAACATACAGTGCACCTGACTACCTACTAATGCTGATTAAATAATATACAAAACAAACCAAGTGAAATCAAACTAAAGCTTCAGTCCACCTTCACCCTCAGTGGTCTGCCCCAATGCTTATAATTCCCTGCAGGTGAAGTCATTAGGCCCTCATTAAGCCTTTAGAAAGGTGGGAGTGAGTCATGGCATTTGGGTTTGGGGGCATGTGTTCGATATCTGTGTCCTGGTTGGGGGTGGCCCAGTGAGGAGATTCATGTTGGGTTCATTAGGGGTGGAGGGCTCATGGGGTTGGAATCGGAACTCATTGGGGATTGGGACTATTTTATTCTGTAGCGGCTCTGGTTGGCGGGCTTGTTTGGACCATGTAGACCCCTCTTTTGTACATGGCCCCCTCCCCGAATGAGGATGGGAGTGGTTGGGGACTGGGGTCGGGTCCGGGCCGGGGTCGCTCAGGTTCAGGCAAGAGCCCGGGCTAGCCCACACCAAGTTCAGGTGCTGGGGAGGTCTGCCTGTCTCCACCCCCGGAGGGCTGGTTATCCCTATGGGGTATCAGCACCTGGACCTGGGAGTATAGAGTAGGTATGGGGAGTGTGAGTGTACGACGTCCATTGTTGATTGTCGTACGTGGGTGTGAGTATTGTTATGTGTATGCATGAGGGTAGGAATGTGTGATTATGATTGTGCGTGCCTGTTTTTGTGTCAGGTTGGGTCTTGGGCTGCTCTCTCTCCTGGATCAGTTTAGGCCCCCATTGAATGTGGGGCCTATTCCCTCCCCGCGACACTACCTGCCGGTGGTTGGTATCTCTGCCCGCCGGTGTACTTCTGGTTCTCGGTATCTGGGGCTGGATGCTTTGGTGTGTGCTGGCTCACTCCTTGGGGCTGCTTGCCAAAGACTGGACCCCTGGGCTCGGTCGGGCCTCTGCTTGGGGAGTGATATGTCCCAGGGTTGGGGTCTCTGGGTTCATGGATGGATCTGCTCGGGCGTAGACGGCTGCCGGCGGGGCCTGTGGGCTCGTCGCTGCAGCTCCCTGGGGCTTCTGCACTGTGGCTGCTGGGTGGTTCCCCTGGGATTCTCCCCTGCTCCTCTCTGGGGTATGTACATGCACGCTCACACTCAGACCCACAGGTGTTTAGATTCAGGTGTTAACAGATACACAAATGTTCTATATTGAACCGCATTTACCACTAAATACATCTTGCATTCATAAGTACCATGCACCTTTCGGTTAAAAGGCTGGTAATACGAACATTTCTGCAGGTGTAGAAGCAAGCAGGGTGTTATCTTGTATTCTTTTCATACTTCTTTCTGTCCTCCATTCTATTCTCCTTCTCTCCCCTTTTCCTTTTGGCCCTCCTTTCTCTCTTTTTTGCTTCTTTTTTTTTTCCTTTCCATTTCTGTCTCCGTGTCCGTAACAATTGAAATAATGCCAAAGCAATTTATAGTAAAGTTTATTTTTATGAATATCAAGCAGAGCTTTAAAGCGTTAGCTGTTATGCTCCACTTGTGAAAATAAAACCGTTGGGCTTTTTCCTGGCGCTCAGACAACAATTCTGACTGCTTCTCTGCCGGACAGGACACGGTTGAAAAAAAAAAATAGATAAATAAAAAGAAAGTTGACCTCATAGAGAGGGTTTAGTGGTTTTCAAAATAAAAGCATAACAAAAAAAATAAATAATGGCCTGTCAGCAAATGGAAATGTGTGCTTCACCTTAATGAGGGTGAAGCACACATTTCCAAGGATACACAGTTTCATCATCGGATAATCGGATATGCCAGGCTGCCAGGTTTTTCGCACTTGGAAAAGTTCTTCTCTCTGAGCACCTGAACTCTCGCGGGCATGTGCTCAGCTACAGAATCAATGCAGTAGTGATTTAAATTTCACTATAATCCAATAACAACATTACTTTCAGTTCAAGTTACGCTATGCTGTCTGCATCAATGAAGATTCACTCACCTCGGCATGCTGGATGCTTGAAACAGAAGGTGAAACTGATGACTAGACCTGGTTTCTAATCAATTGATTATCTCACTATTAGAGGGACACTTTTAGAGCATTGAAACTTAATTCGCTGTTATGACACGACAGATACCTTAAATTCCACACCTGCGATCTCAATACACATAACGTGCACTATTCAGAAAAGGGAAATAAACGTGACACATCCACTTCACACACAGACACTTACACACACACAGAAGAAATGTCATAATTACATGGCAGTAGTTTGTTCAGTTTTTTATTGTTAGGCATGCGCTCATAAAAAAACATGAACTGGATGGTAAGGTCAGTGAATCAACTACTCTTTACATGGAAAATGTAATTCCAAACCTATGAGCTTTAAAGGACATGCAACATAAAATACCAAAAGAAATTTTGTGTTTGTATTTGTTTTTGTTTTAAGAAACCACATGATTGATCACAGTTTGTCTTTGGTCTGCATGTTTCAACCAGGCAGAGTTGCTGTGATTTGACTGTTGCATGAAGCAGATGGACAAAACTAGGATAAAAAAACAATAATCATACATCTTGGGACTTTAATCTGTCACATCAGTCCTCTTGGTCTGGTAAGCAGAGATAGAAGGATGAATAGCACACATACATGCGCATCTACACTAAATGCATCTATGATTACAATTTCAGAGTCGATACTGCAACACCAGTCAAATGGGGACACGACAACAGTGGCACCCACCGCTGTCTCTGAAGATAAGGAGGATGTAATAAGTGTGTCCACAGTTTTGGCCCACACACATATCCAAATACACACCGACAAGGTAAACAGAGCCCCAAATGATGAGATGCATACAGAGTGGAGGAGAGTCATTCAGAGCACAGAGTGGGATGCAGATGAGACGCCTACAGCAGACTGAAAGACTCAGTCTCAGAAAGAGGGACGGAGGATAAAATGGGATGCTGCAATGACAGCTGCAATGACAGCGCTACAAGGGAATACCAATCAATTTCACATTAGGTGGTCAGAAAGGATGACAAATGTTAGAGATAAAAACAAACAGACTCATCTTCTGGCATTTCCTGAGAAAACATCACTGTAATTTGGTTCTCCACACTTCTTTATACTTATTTGTTGTGTTTGTCTTACACCAGAGACTTACTAAACTCTAACACATCAGAAAAAGTTTGGCATAAGTCAAAATGTTTGCTTTGAACTAACATTGCTATACATATTTATTTGGTTTTTACTTTTTCTAGCCACACTTACATGTTTCAGATCATCAAACAAAATGTAATATCAAACAAAGACAACGTCAGTAGATACAACATAGATATTTTCTAAAGATGATTTCCTTTGTTAAGGGGAAAAAAACTAGTGAAAAAATAGTCATCCCCTAAACCTAACTGCTTGTGCCACACGTTTCAGCAGCAGCTGTCATCAAGCCTTTGCCATAACTGCTAATCAATCTTTTCAATCACTGCAGAGGTTTTTTGGCCCACTCTTCTTTGTAGAATCATTTTTAATTGAGCTACACTGGAGCTTAACCGGATTTAAGGCCAGACTTTGACTAGGCCACTTCAAAATCTTCGTTTTGCTTTTTAGAACTATGTGGACTAGCCGGTGTGCGGTGGATCATTTTCCTTCTGCGTAAGCTAAGTGCGCTTGGCCTTACTGTCACAAATTGATGGCCAGACATTCTGCTTCACGATTTTCTTCAACAGAGCAGAATTCACGGTACCGTCAACTACAGGAAGTCATCCAGGTGCGGAAGCAGTAAAGCAGCTGCAGACTGTAACATAACCCCAAACTTGAGGCACTGAAATCACATTTGCACCAAGACAATGATGTTAAATTGCAGAGCCAAAGACACTGAGGTTGAGTCTTGACTTTGACTGGACCATTGCCATGTTTTTGCTTGGTTTGGGATCACTGACCTGTTAATAACCCAGTTTTTGGAAAAACAAATAACTTTTGGATGAGCACACATTTTAATTTAGAATATTTACTTTTACAGGGGAGTTCATGGTCATTGCAGGCTGTGTGGTACCCAAGTCCTAAAGCTGCAAAACTGTGGTAAAAGTCTGAAAAGGTAGCCAGTTCATCACACAGATACACTGGTACAACAACAACGCACCCAGGCATAAGGGCGGTTTAGGGAGGCCATTTAATCTACAAGCATGTTTTTGGAATATGGGAGCTATCCTGAGTACCCATTGAGAACCCCTGCATGCAAGGGGAAAAACATGAACTCCATGCAGAAAGGCCTTGCTGGACCATGGCCTTCCTGGTCATGCCAACAACAGCCTCACGGTGCACAATGTTAGACTGAAATAAATCTGGAACCAGAAACCTAAAGACCAGGGCCCATATTCACAAAGATTCTCAGAGTCCTTTCAGAGAGTCTTAGGATTCTTTGTGAATATGGACCCAGATCATTTTTATGATGTCTTGACACATGAAAGGTAATAATTTCAGAAAGGGTGTATTTTTATTTTACTCAAAAGGACTCATTGCTGCTTCCATGGATGATCACCAGGTGGCTCCTATACAGTCGCCTCTGTCAGTGTTGTGTGTCGGCCATTGTTCTCTGTTATATCAGAGTCTTTGTTATGCACATAATCATTTGGTTTGTCTGTACTTGTAATGTTTGGTTATATGATCATATACAAGCTGAGTTGGTTAATCAGTTTTGATGGAACATTTCTAAATACTAATTTGTTGACACTAAAAAGTCAATCAAGATCAATGCGCACCATGTAATGATGATCTGGTAGTTTCATCTCACAAAGTTCAGACAGGTTGACTAGAGGTCTTAAAACAACTCTTCATGAAAAACTGAGAGTGTGCTAACTACAGTTGCTGTTATGTTTGGCTGCAGGTTTGATCCGGCTGCGCTCCAGTCCACCACCCCGCCTGCAGGGTGTGGAATATGTCCTTAATGTTACAGCCACTGATGACAACACCTCGGGTGGGCCTCAGGCATTGTCATCCACAGCACAAGTTATAGTAGGAGTGGACGATGTAAACAACAACAAGCCTGTCTTTGAAAAGGTAAAATACATTGTCACACATTTGCATTATTAACTGGGTTTTTAGCTTGCTCTGGTTCCTATTGTATTTGATTCTGCTCTCTGAGCTGCTCTGCAGTTTTATTTTACCTCTCCTAGATAAATCCCATTCTCTTTCAAGACCTTCCACTCCAAGTACTGTTTCGCTGCCCTTCCATCCTGTGTAACTCTTCTCCATCATTTCTCTGTATCCATGTCTTTATCTTTCTATCTCCTCTTTTCATTAGCCCCTATCTCTGTCCTCCAGGGGACCGATTAGTGGGCTTGACCCTCATCTCTTTCCTCGCATCTCGATCCTATATCATCTTGGTCTTTTAATTAAGGCTTTAAGGGATGTGGGTGAAATCCCGACCGACCAACTCTAGAAGAGCTACATCTCCACCAGCTTCTTTCCTTGCCATGTTTCAATTCTAAATGAGGTGACTTTTTAGCTCCCTGAGGTAACCCAACCCAAGCCAAGAATAGAAGGTGTGTGTGTGGGTATGTGGATATGTGTTTTGGTTGGAGCCTGCCATGTACAGCCTGCTTACTCTTGTTAGAAGAAAGTGAAACGGCAAATGTTTTCCTTTCTGCTTCATGTTCTGTTAGGCAGGAACGTAGATGAAAGATGGCAGGCACAAAAAGGCAAAGGGGGATTCTGCAGCCATCTTAATTTGTGTCTTTAAAAGGATAATGTAGGACAAAAGTCAAAAGTGAAAACCAATCTAACTTTTAAACTGCTAATAAATCCCATGGTTGAATCAAGTTGGTTTTGATTGGGATTGTTTTCTTTGTAGTTTTGGAAAATGCACAAGGCAGTGAAGACAAAGCATGAACTTTACTTAATTCAAAGAAGCATGGATGGCTGTGCACATACGTTGCAGCCCAGCAGAAAGGAAGTTGCACACTCTGGTTAAAACAACACTACACATCTATAGTGTCACCAAAAAAAGTTATTGCTTACTGCAAAACACTGTATTAGAAATTTATGCTCAGTTCTAATACTTAATAGTAATTCTATCTCTCAGGGGTCTCTGCTGTGTGCCACTTCAAGCATTGAATCACTCCTCTCTTCCTTTTTAAGTAGAGGCTGATTGAAATAGACAAACAATCTCCTGATACTTCACATATGCTTCTTCCAAGAAAAACTTAACAATTCAAAATATGTAAAATATAACAGAGGATGTTTTCATCAGTATGTTCTAGCATTTGAAAAAATGGCCACTATAGAACTAAGTGGAGATCTGGCCTGATTTTGTCAGTTAATAAAGGATAAGTGGTTATAGACAATAGGTAGAATGATAAATTATACTACAAAAACATCTAACAGTTGTCATTTTGTTGTTTAGGAACTTTTGAATAAGACTTAAAAAGGTTTAAATCTCTTTGGGGTTGGCTTGAGATATAGACAATTGAGTGTGCTGGTTGTACTTGAATCCAACACAGATGGCAGTCAGACCCAAAAGTGATGTACCGAATACTTTCTGTATGAATGCCTGTCCTTCTACACCTCTACAGTTTAGGTTGACAGCCATCTCCTGGTAGGTTTGCAGTTGTGCCATACTCTTTCTATGTTCAGATGATGGATTAAACTGTGCTGTCTGCTGTTTTAGAACTGACACTGTTTTAGAACCTAAACTTGCTTCAAACGTCTGCTGTCTTTCTTCATGATGCTGTTTGCTCATTTATGTTATCTTACAAACCTCTGAGGACTTCACAGAACAGTTGTTCCTATACCTACATGAAATTACACCCAGGTGGACTCTGTTTACTCTATTTACTACTTTAACTGTTTTTAAGTAGTATAAAAATAGAGGTGACTGGATACAAATGTATGCCATACTTTCTCTATTTTGTCCACTTTAGTTAGGCACCACTTTGTGTTGGTCTATCACATAAAGTCACAATTAAAATTGATTGAAGATTGTTGTTTTTTGTTGGGCAAAATGTGGAGAAGTTCCATGAAAATAATACAAATCATTTTGCAGAACCATGTAGGTCATTAACTTAAGACATCCCAGGTTATGTTAGGAACAGGACAGTGAAGCAGAAATGCCCCCTTATCTTGTTTTCATTCCAGATCTTATGACATGCTGTAGCCCCTCAGGGGCTCTGGGCTGCATCAGTAGACCAAGACAGTGAAAGAAAGAGACAAGCAAACAGAAAGGTGGTGATTCAGAGCAGCCACTCTCCTTGATATGAGAGTATTTCCCAGTGGCAGTGAGACTACAGACACCACTGGCACTTATTACATTCATTACTAACCTTTAGCCTCATGAGGTGGGCTTTTAACTAGAGGCACGCCAAATACCAGGAATTTGTAGAGAACCATTGAAGCTGTAGGCTCTGTGCTGCCTAAGTTAACACTGTCTGCCAAAGTTGGACTGGTTTTGGCAAGCCCATCCCCTGAAACAACAGAAAACAAAAAGCAAAACAAACAAAAACAATCAGTAGCACTGGATTGAAATTTAAGGTCTGTTACACCACCCAAAATGAGTGATGAGAAGACAGATCATTTTCTTTTCAGTAGTCTGCCTTTAAACATCCTATTCATCCTTTATTTCTTGTTGTAAGAAAATAAACCAGACCATAATATAAAAAATAATAATAAAATAAATAAGTGATTGTTATATACAGGTCCTTCTCAAAAAAATAGCATATTGTGATAAAGTTCATTATTTTCCATAATGTCATGATGAAAATTTAACATTCATATATTTTAGATTCATTGCACACTAACTGAAATATTGCAGGTCTTTTATTGTCTTAATATGGATGATTTTGGCATACAGCTCATGAAAACCCAAAATTCCTATCTCACAAAATTAGCATATCATTAAAAGGGTCTCTAAACGAGCTATGAACCTAATCATCTGAATCAACGAGTTAACTCTAAACACCTGCAAAAGATTTCTGAGGCCTTTAAAACTCCCAGCCTGGTTCATCACTCAAAACCCCAATCATGGGTAAGACTGCCGACCTGACTGCTGTCCAGAAGGCCACTATTGACACCCTCAAGCAAGAGGGTAAGACACAGAAAGACATTTCTGAACGAATAGGCTGTTCCCAGAGTGCTGTATCAAGGCACCTCAGTGGGAAGTCTGTGGGAAGGAAAAAGTGTGGCAGAAAACGCTGCACAACGAGAAGAGGTGACCGGACCCTGAGGAAGATTGTGGAGAAGGGCCGATTCCAGACCTTGGGGGACCTGCGGAAGCAATGGACTGAGTCTGGAGTAGAAACATCCAGAGCCACCGTGCACAAGCGTGTGCAGGAAATGGGCTACAGGTGCCGCATTCCCCAGACCTGGGCTACAGAGAAGCAGCACTGGACTGTTGCTCAGTGGTCCAAAGTACTTTTTACGGATGAAAGCAAATTCTGCATGTCATTCGGAAATCAAGGTGCCAGAGTCTGGAGGAAGACTGGGGAGAAGGAAATGCCAAAATGCCAGAAGTCCAGTGTCAAGTACCCACAGTCAGTGATGGTCTGGGGTGCCGTGTCAGCTGCTGGTGTTGGTCCACTGTGTTTTATCAAGGGCAGGATCAATGCAGCTAGCTATCAGGAGATTTTGGAGCACTTCATGCTTCCATCTGCTGAAAAGCTTTATGGAGATGAAGATTTCATTTTTCAGCACGACCTGGCACCTGCTCACAGTGCCAAAACCACTGGTAAATGGTTTACTGACCATGGTATCACTGTGCTCAATTGGCCTGCCAACTCTCCTGACCTGAACCCCATAGAGAATCTGTGGGATATTGTGAAGAGAACGTTGAGAGACTCAAGACCCAACACTCTGGATGAGCTAAAGGCCGCTATCGAAGCATCCTGGGCCTCCATAAGACCTCAGCAGTGCCACAGGCTGATTGCCTCCATGCCACTACGCATTGAAGCAGTCATTTCTGCCAAAAGGATTCCCGACCAAGTATTGAGTGCATAACTTGTACATGATTATTTGAAGGTTGACGTTTTTTGTATTAAAAACACTTTTCTTTTATTGGTCGGATGAAATATGCTAATTTTGTGAGATAGGAATTTTGGGTTTTCATGAGCTGTATGCCACAATCATCTGTATTAAGACAATAAAAGATCTGAAATATTTCAGTTAGTGTGCAATGAATCTAAAATATATGAATATAAAATTTTCATCATTACATTATAGAAAATAAGGAACTTTATCACAATATGCTAATTTTTTGAGAAGGACCTGTAATTATGATGTAAAAACACAGCAGAAAATCCTGCAAAGCAAATAGATAAAAAATTGAAATATATTGGAACTGCATGATCATAGCTAACCAAGCATATAGTGCTGAACACAGTACGCACAGTACTGGTCCATCTACAGTGGCTAGTAAAAGTATTCACACACCTTGAACGTTTCCACATATTGTCAGATTACAAGCACAAACATAAATATATTTTATTGGAATTTTTAATTTAAAGACCAACACAAAGTGGCATAAAATTGTGAAGTGAAACAAAAGTTATACATGATTTAAAACATTGCTTACAAATAAGAAATTGAAAATGCGGTTTGCAAAAGTATTCAGCCCCCTTTAGTCTGAGTGCAACCAGTTGCCTTCAGAAGTTGCCTGATGATTGCTAATGACTAAATAGAGTCCACCTGTGTGTAATCTGATATCAGTACAAAATATATATATAGCTGGTCTGTGACAGCCTCAGAGGTTGGTTAAGAGAATATTGGGGAGCAAACAGCATCATGAGGTCCAAGGAATACACCAGGAGGTCAGGGATAAAGTCGTGGTGAAGTTTAAAGCAGGCTTAGGCTATAAAAGATTTCTAGATGAACTGCAGAGAGCCACAGCTAAGGTGGGGGAATCTGTCCACAGAACAACTATAAGTTGTGCACTGCGCAAATGTGGTCTTTATGGAAGATTGGCAAGAAGAAATCCATTGTTAAAAGAAAACCACAGGATGTCCTGTTTGCAGTTTGCCAGAAGCCATGTTGGGGACACAGCAAACATGTGGTAGAAGGTGCTTAGGTCAGACAAGACCAAAATTGAAGTTTTGGCCAAAATGCAAAATGCTATGTGTGGCAGAGAACTAACACTGCACATCATTCTGAACACACCATCCCCACTGTCAAATATGGTGGTGTTAAAAGGGAGTTTTTCCTCTCCACTGTCGCTCCATGCATGCTCAGTATGAGGGATTGCTGCAAAGTCAACGCCAGTGACTGTCCACTGTCTCTACATGCTCATCCAGGAGGAGGGAATGCTGCAAGTCCCTGACTGGATGCAATCTGCTGGGTTTCCTTAGACAGAAAAACTTTTTATCCAATTTGAATAAATAACTGAATCTGACTGCACTGTTCAATGGTTAGGATTAATTGGAATGTATGTACCTGACTGTTGTGAAGTGCCTTGATAAATAAAGCGCCAAATAAATAAAACTGAATTGAATTGAATTGAATTAGTGGCAGCATCATGCTCTGGGGCAGCTTCTCTTCAGAGACAGGGAAGATGGTTAGAGTTGATGGGAAGATGGATGGAGCCACAGGGCAATCTTGTATGAAAACCTGTTGAAGTCTGCAAAAAACTTGAAACTGGGGTGGAGGTTCACCTTCCAACAGGACAACGACCCTAAACGTAAGCCACAATGCTAGCCAAAGGGCTACAATGGAATGGTTTAAAGCAAAACATTTTAAACATTAGAATGGCCCAGTCAAAGTCCCGACCTAAACCCAATCGAGAATCTGTGGCAAGATCTGAAAACTGCTATTCATCTAATCTGACTGTGCTTGAGCTGTTTTGCAAAGAAGAATGGGCAAAAATTTCAGCCACTAGATGTACAAAGCTCATAGAGACATACCCTAAAAGAGTTGCAGCTGTAACTATAGCAAAAGGTGGTTCCACAAAGTATTGACTAAGGGGGGTTGAATACTTTGGCACACCGGCCTTTTTAGTTTTTTATTTGTAAAAAAAAAAAAAAAAGAAATCATGTAAATTTTCGTTCCACTTCACAATTATATACCACTTTGTGTTGGTCTTTCACATAAAATTCCAACAAAATATATTTATGTTTGTGGTTGTAATCTGACAATATGCGGAAAAGTATTCATACCCCTTGAGTATGAGTACTTTTACAAGCCACTGTATACACCAAGCGTGGTCTACATTGGACTTGTGGTACAATTACAGATAGCAGATATCCTTCTTTGTACAACCTGTCCTTGCTACTATGCTGTAAAAAAAAGGGTGATGTGGGGGGTATAGGCAGTGCAGGGGTCCATGCACCTTGGCGCATCAGTTTGCAGTATTTATCCATCTTGGTCAAATAAGTGAGAATCAAGGATCACACCTGGCAGATTTGCATCATGTTTTCAGAAATTAATAAGTGTATTAGCAAAGTAAGTACAGTTTTCCTGATGTTTACGCAGAGTCTGGGTAATAAAATTAACATCCGCACTCATTTCACAAAACAATCAGGTGTGATAAAGTCCACTGTTCCACACTTGAATAATAGTAAAACACAATACAGGCAGGGGAAGGGAATAAAGCTTGTCTTAAGGCTCAGTTATAGTCGCCATTCAGGGTGTCGCGCAGGACTCTGCTGAAGGCGCACGAACCAGAGCAAGGACTGTAGGCTTTTATACCTGACGCTAACGTTGGTGCAGCATTCTCTGAAAACACAGGGAAGCATGCTGCATAACCACTGGAAATGTAGTAAAAGAGAGAAAAAAACGCTTCATGTCACATACCAAAAACGGCTGCGTGCACTAACAAAAACATTGTTTCTTATCAACATGATTGTGTTTCTTGTTAAGTTACAGATTCATATGAGGAGGGGAGGCCAATTCCATCTCTGTTGGCGCACGCACCCTCGTGCCCTGTTCAGTGCGTCAAGTCTAAACCTAGCTTAAGGACAAGCTGTGATGAGATCAGACTGATTGATTTTAAGTTATTCTCTCATTCAATGCTACATGCATACAGAGAATTCAGGTGGTTGTCATGGTATATATACATAAATATATAGTATGTATGTAGTCTTTAACAGTTTCTAGATCCTGACATCTGATACTTGAAAGCCATGAAATATAAGGAGTATTTTATTAATAAAGAAATATAAAATCAGTCACGGTAAATCAATACATGACTCCACATATATTTTTGCACATCTGTGAGGACCTATTGGGACCTAGACTATCCTAGGTGGGTGCAAAGGGCCAACAGTTATTGGGACAACCACAATCAGTCTGAAGTCTTGGAGATATCTATTGAAGATTCTGTTGGCTGTTTTTTTGTAGAGTTTAAAGTTAATGGTATCAGTTACATTTTTCAATTATATTCAGGCAGAGAGTTGTGCACATTACCCTGAGTAATCCTGCGAGATGATGATAAGCCTGACACTGCACCTGCTCATTGCATCTCACTGCATTTTTCTTGTTTATTTTCATGTAAAACATTTGTTCCAAATAACCTGTGAGCAATTTGTTTTACATTAACAAGCCATTTGTAACACAGTGCACTCCCAGTGACCCTTCTGGTTAATTGTTCCAGCACTGAAGCCTGCATAGTTTTATCTAATTCACAAGTGTTTGCTCCAGGCTTCTGGAGAGGGAGGAACTAAAGGGTACACGAATGCATCTGAAAACTAGGCGGCGCCAAAGGGAGGCATCAAAAACGGCATGAAGGGACTAGATGTCTTCCCTGAAGTGAGTGAGACATCAATACTTCAGTCAGACACCAAAAAACAACAGTTGATGTATAAGGACTAAAGAGAAAGATGAGAGAGCTGCACAATGGGAGACAACAACAGAAATGAAGACAATAATTCGATACATGTCTGACAACGTCTGTGATAGATAGAATAAAATCAAGTATGGAAGTGTTGGATTACATCACACAAGGAATATAATGGACTTAGTTAATCCCATTGGACCAACTACTCTATAACCAAAAGCTTTTTTGGTGACAATGCCAGATTGGAGCTAGATCAGTTTAGAACGCCTCTTAGTTGTTTTTTTTTTTTCAAGTAATCAAGCAGCCACTAAAGACTAATTGCAGTTTGCCACGAGGAATGCTTATTCTGTTGTTCAGTGGTAATCTAAACATTTGTCTAGGGTATTCTCAGGGTCTTTATTCATTATATAGTATGGTGCATCTCTTGCACCATACTGAACCTGCAAGATATAGCTGTACTTTTTTGAGGAGTCCCTCAGCCTAGGTTTCAAGTGAGCCAATATATGAACATCAGGACAGGGATTTAAAATATTACTGCTTTGATGCTAAAACATTATACATTTTAAGATGTCATGTGATAGAACCACAAAGATTACCGAAAGATTAGGATTCTATGCCAATTAAAGCTGAAGATACATCAGTGGGAAGCTCACCAAGCAACAATCACATGTTTTTGTTCAGTGAGAGTGAGGGTGCATTCTGAACTTATATCATTACACAAAAATTCATCACATTTCGCACCACTGTAGTTGTTTCATAACCAACTTTTCCAGGTACAAAATGAAGCCATCTGCCACTCAGTGTTTCAGATGATACCCTCCAGTGTGAGGTATCACATCTTCTTTGACAGCTGCCAATTCAATGTCAAGTTTTAGAATCTACCCTTATTCTGCTGTAAGGCTATGCGGTTTTGTGACTTTAGTATACATTATAATATCTAACCAGAAGAGGTGTGTTAGAGGTATTTTGGGTCTTAATCTCAGAGTCAAATAAACTAGAATGCCTTACTACAAATAAAAGTAAACTGATATGCAATGGTTTCAGTAGATGGGCATGGAGGTACAGAATGGAAGTGGAAAGATGAAATAGATTACTACTGTGCTATGCTATAGTGTTATAAGTTCAGGAATTGTATGTGTAGTACATCCCTATCAACGCCGGCTAAGACCTCCCTGCCGGGGAGGCCATCCAAGGCCAACCACCCTTCCCCACCCCAGAAGGAAACCTACACCCACCCCAACATTCGAACAACTCCCAGAGCACATAAGACATTGGACACCCAGGTTGACCCTGCCACACCCCCTCCCACAGATCCTCCGCCCCGCCAGCAGAATGTGCTCCTTGAAGGAAGGAGCACCTGCAATGAGATGGGACCTACCCGCCAGTATCGGAGGCCCCTATGCCCACCGATGCACCAAAGGTCCCCGAGCCAGGGTCGGGCGCCCGGGAATGCACCAGCCCAAAACCCCAGCGACATACCTGCCAGGACCAGAGACCAGAGATTGATCTGACGTGGAGGCAGAAGCTGTCTCAGGGCTTATATAATCCAACAGAAAATTTCTATACTGATTAATTTTAAGAAGGTTTTTATTTTTCCAGTTCATGAGGATAGTTTTCTTAGCGATGCATAAGGCAGTGAAAACCATGTGAACTGAATTTGCCAAACACGCAAACTGAAGGGGAAGGTGAAATATTACATTTCAGACACTTTGATAAGTCTTCACATATCAGGCTCCCGAACTTCTGAACGGGTGTACATAACCATAGTGCATGGATGTAATCGTCTGGTATATTGCTTGTGCAGTGTAAGCAAGTACTAGAAGGTGCCAAGCCCATCCTGAACATCCGTTGACCTGTACAGTATACTCTATGAAGGATTTTATATTGTATTAATTGCAAACTGGGGTTACTTGTCAGTTTACAAGTTCTGTAACATATCTGAGACCAGAATGTTTGGTCAAAGTTAACTGATAAGTCCACCTCCCATTTCGTAATAAGAAGGGAAATTGATTCATCTATATTAGACAGTGTCCTGTATATTTTAGACATTAATTCGCGGGGGTTGAGTTTTAGGAACTCTAGTACACTTGATGGCATTTGTAACCCAACGTTTTTAAGTCTAAATTTATTTTTTATTATAGATTTAATTTGTTGATATTCTCAAAATGTATTCTTGTCCATCCCGTATTGTATAATTAATCTGTTAAATGGGATGAACTGAATTCCTTCAAATATATGTTCCAGGTATTCAATTCCTTTACTCCTCCAATATGGAAAATGTATCATATTATTTTTTTGTAGGATGTCAGGGTTGTTCCAGATGGGTGTACGTCTGCATGGGATTAGTGAAGACCCTGTCATTTTTAGATATTCCCACCATGCTGCCAGAGAGGTGCTGACATTGAGGCTTTTGAAGCATACATACCATTTTATATTTGAGCTAATAAATGGTAGATTCGAAATCTTCATATTATTGCATAATGTCTGTTCTACGTCTAGCCAGGGTTCATCTAGAGGACTGTGTGATACTGGAGAAAACAAGGTTGTCCCACATGCCCCGAGCCTATATATCCAGGATGGTCTCCTTCATTTTTTTATTTTCTCCTGACAGCTGTGTCATTCCATCGGTGAATGTTTTCACGCTATCCCTCAGTGTTTGGTTCTTAGCTGTGAGCGAAGCAAGTTGTTCTTGGCTAAACTCCAGAGACTCCCTCAGAGCTTGAAATTCCCTGTGGAGAACCTCCACCAGGGCGAGACGGGCATCCAGGCGGGTTAGCTTCTTATCGATAGAGTCCAGGACATCAGCGTAGTTTTTCTCTGGAGAGATAGGGGAGTTGCTGGCCGAGCACTCTGAATGGGTGCGTTTTGATGTTGGTGTGGCCATGGGTGGAGATTTTTGTGGCTTGCCCATTACAATGTTATCAAAACGTCCACGTAGCTCTCCAGGCTGTCCAAGGTTTCCTCGTCCAGTTTTTTTTATAGGGAAAATATGAGACAGTGGTTAGTATTTTACACGTTTCTATGTTCGGCTTGAATTTATTGGCTTGTTTTACCTGTTTTACCTGAGTTCTGTCGTGTTTGTTTACCAATATACCGCCATATTACTTACGCACAACTCTCGCGAGATCTCAGCCGCTCATCACCTCAGCCACTCATCATTTCTTTGTCAAGTTGGGGTGGGAAGAAATTATTGTGATGGTTTTTTAACTATATATTTTATTCCGTGAACACCACATACACTAACTAGCAGTATTATGTTAGCCTGCTTTCAGTATACTCAAATCCAGCCTGGGTTTCTATGTCATTAGGCATTCATTTTCCAGATACATTTATTCAGACTAGCAGGCTCACTTTATATGAGGATCATATGACTCCTTTTTTAAATTAAATAATTTTTACTAAAAATTCTTGGATACACCACTAAACCTAAGTACCACGTAGTTTCAGAAAAGTTATCTTAAATGGTCCAAAAGGGACCAGTTTATAAAAAAGACTTCCCTTCGCTAAGTAGACACAATTTCCATACAAGCATTCTACTTCTTTTTTTTTTTTTTCTTCCACCTGCAAAACCTCTTAATCTCCTAATTTTGCCCTTTCAACACATACAACACTCTACTTACTTTTCTCAAATTTACTGTAATAATCCTATCTTCTTTGCGACTGTTGTTTCTGCGCTCTTACTTTCCTCAGTGTCAGCAGTACCGAGAGAGCACGTCAGTCCTGGAGAACCAACCAGCAGGGACGTTTGTTCTGCAGGTTCATGCTGTGGATGCAGACGAAGGCACCAATGGCCGGGTCACGTATGGCTTCATGCACAAAGACTCTACAGTGCCTGCATTCAGTATCCATCCTGATACTGGTATGTAAACACACAAATACTTGACAATTCTAATGCCGCTTCCCTTTCCTTTACTTTTAGCATATTTGTCATGCTTGGTACAACGGCACAATGATAGCTCAGTGTTTGCAAGTTTAGTAGAGTTGGAAGTTTGCTGCCAGAATCCTCTTAGCAGATTCATTCAGTATGAGGATGGAGATAATTTGGTTTTGGTTGTCTTTCTGATCATCAATATCCCATATTCCCAGGAGTAATTGTGACTGCCCGGAAATTTGATCGGGAGCGTCAACGGGAATATGCAGTGACAGTGACTGCTACTGACCAGGCGACTGACCCCCTGATTGGCATCTGTCAGCTCAACATCCTCATCTTGGACCAGAACGACAACAGCCCAAAGTTTGAGAACCTCCGATATGAGTGTAAGCAGATACTGTGCCTCTCACTGAGTTGCTAATATTCTACAGTTTGACTTAATAACTTTTTTTGTGTTTTTTTTAAAAGACTGCATCCACAACAAGAAGTTTTTACCACTTTAAAAATGTCTTCCTTGTTTTTTTTGTCACACTTAGATGTTTTAGATCATCTAATAACTCTGACTATGAGACTGCGATAACCTGATAAAATATAAATCCAATTTTCAATTGATTCAATGATTTCATTTAACCATCCATATAGAATTCATGGTTCCATAAATTACAGCAAGCTGTCTAGGTCCTGAAGCAAAAAACCAGCCCCAGACCATGACATTACCACCACCATATCTGACTCTCTGTATAATGATTTTTTTCTGAAATGCTGTATTAATTTTACACCAGATGAAGAGGACACCTTCCAAAATCTTCTGCTTTTTGTCTTGTCAGTATAGAATATTTTCTCCAAAGTCTAGGGAATCATCAAGATGTTTTCTGTCAAATTGGAAAAGGGCCTTTGTGTTGTTTTTGGTCAGCAGTTGTTTCCACCTTGGATCCATGCTATAGATGCCTTTTCCCCAGTCTCTTTCCTTTTTTTTAAATGATAACACTGATGTTAAATGATGCGAGTTAGGTCTGAAGAACTTTAGATATTTCTCTGGTTTCTTAATTGACATCCTGGATGAGTCACCAATAAGTTAATGAAAAATTCAGGTAGGCCAGCCAATGCTGGGGAGGTTCCCCACTGTTCCATGTTTTCTACATTTATGACTAATGGCTCTCATTGTGGTTCACTGAGTTCACAAGCCTTAAAAATGGCTTTGTAAGTCATCAATCTCATAGATGTCACTGACTTTGTTTTCCATCCTTTTTTTAAATTTCTTTAAATTGGGGCATAATGTTATGCTTTTTAAGATCTTTTAGTGTACTTCATGTTGTCAGACAGGTTTTATTTAAGTGATTATGTTATTCTATAGGTTTGGCAAAAAAATAAAAAATCTGACCTCAGTGTGTTTAGACTAAACCAAAAAATGGGGTTATTCACAGTTAATAAATGATTTACCAAGGGGGAGCTATAATCTTTTCACATAGGGCCATGTTGGTTTGCATAGCTTTTCTCCTTGATAATATAAATCATCATTTGAAAAAAGTTTTTATATCTACTTGTTTATCTGTGATATTAAAATTTGTTTGATGATCTGAAACATTTAGGTGTGACAAAAGGGCAAAAATAGAAGGAAATTCTTTTTCATAGTACTGTACCACCGTATTGAAGTAAGAGCAAAATCTGCAAACAGCTCAGAACCTATTTTCCCTCAGACTTCCTCCGTGAGGATACGATGATCGGAACTAGCTTCCTGCGGGTGGCAGCTCATGACGATGACTTTGGCACCAATGCAGCTATCATGTACACCATGTCTGGTGAGCAGCCAGAGTACCTTAGGGTCAACCCGCTAACGGGCTGGGTGTACGTCAACCAGCCAATCTCACAGGTAAATGAATTCAGGTCACAAAAAATAAGATTTTCTGTCAGTATGATAGAAAGTGAGAATGTTTATATTTTAACTTTTTATTAATGACAGTTGCGGTTCTGTCTTCACAAGAGCCCTGTCTTTGCCCAGAGGAGGTTTTCTGACATAACTCTCCCTTTTTTTGTCTTCTGCAAGAAAAAAATCTATCTTGTTTGGAATGAGAAACAGATAAAAAATTCTCAAGCAATGATTTACATACTCCACATCTCAACCTCTTCCAGGCCCAAGCTCTTACTAACAACCCAAGCTTTTCCTTTACTTTACATCAAAGACACAACATAACTCCTGCAATTAGAGTGGTTGAAGCTAAAAAATTATTCCAGACTAATTCACACTAGTCAGTTGTACAGAGCTGTTATGGAATAAGCAAAGCATATTGTTAGTTTAAATCTTTGTGATGTAAATGCACAGCATTCTTCACTCTGTAATTGCCAACATAATGTCAACCTTCTTTTCCTGTTCTTTAACTTCATTTTTTTTTGCTCACAGAGGACATACATCACCAGGGAGATTGTAGCAACAGATGGAGGAAACAGAAGCAGTTCAGTGGAACTGGCTGTCACCATCACCAATGTGAAGAACCAGCCTCCACAGTGGGAAAAAGACACTTACAGTGTGGTCATACCAGAAAACACTGTTCGCGATACACCTATTGTGGTATGTTGGCCTGCAGATGTTCTACCGGACTCAGCAAGTTCTTTTGGAAACACATTTGCTAACGTTTACCAAATGAAAGGAAAAACAGAAATATACTGGTCCTTCTCAAAATATTAGCATATTGTGATAAAGTTCATTATTTTCCATAATGTCATGATGAAAATGTAACATTCATATATTTTAGATTCATTGAACACTAACTGAAATATTTCAGGTCTTGTATTGTCTTAATACGGATGATTTTGGCATACAGCTCATGAAAACCCAAAATTCCTATCTGACAAAATTAGCATATTTCATCCGACCAATAAAAGAAAAGTGTTTTTAATACAAAAAACGTCAACCTTCAAATAATCATGTACAGTTATGCACTCAATACTTGGTCAGGAATCCTTTTGCAGAAATGACTGCTTCAATGCGGCGTGGCATGGAGGCAATCAGCCTGTGGCACTGCTGAGGGCTTATGGAGGCCCAGGATGCTTCAATAGCGGCCTTTAGCTCATCCAGAGTGTTGTGTCTTGAGTCTCTCAATGTTCTCTTCACAATATCCCACAGATTCTCTATGGGGTTCAGGTCAGGAGAGTTGGCAGGCCAATTGAGCACAGTGATACCATGGTCAGTAAACCATTTACCAGTGGTTTTGGCACTGTGAGCAGGTGCCAGGTCGTGCTGAAAAATGAAATCTTAATCTCCATAAAGCTTTTCAGCAGATGGAAGCATGAAGTGCTCCAAAATCTCCTGATAGCTAGCTGCATTGACCCTGCCCTTGATAAAACACAGTGGACCAACACCAGCAGCTGACACGGCACCCCAGACCATCACTGACTGTGGGTACTTGACACTGGACTTCTGGCATTTTGGCATTTCCTTCTCCCCAGTCTTCCTCCAGACTCTGGCACCTTGATTTCCGAATGACATGCAGAATTTGCTTTCATCCGAAAAAAGTACTTTGGACCACTGAGCAACAGTCCAGTGCTGCTTCTCTGTAGCCCAGGTCAGGCGCTTCTGCCGCTGTTTCTGGTTCAAAAGTGGCTTGACCTGGGGAATGCGGCACCTGTAGCCCATTTCCTGCACACGCCTGTGCACGGTGGCTCTGGATGTTTCTACTCCAGACTCAGTCCACTGCTTCCGCAGGTCCCCCAAGGTCAGGAATCGGCCCTTTTCCACAATCTTCCTCAGGGTCCGGTCACCTCTTCTCGTTGTGCAGCGTTTTCTGCCACACTTTTTCCTTCCCACAGACTTCCCACTGAGGTGCCTTGATACAGCACTCTGGGAACAGTCTATTCGTTCAGAAATTTCTTTTTGTGTCTTACCCTCTTGCTTGAGGGTGTCAATAGTGGCCTTCTGGACAGCAGTCAGGTCGGCAGTCTTACCCATGATTGGGGTTTTGAGTGATGAACCAGGCTGGGAGTTTTAAAGGCCTCAGGAGTCTTTTGCAGGTGTTTAGAGTTAACTCGTTGATTCAGATGATTAGGTTCATAGCTCGTTTAGAGACCCTTTTAATGATATGCTAATTTTGTGAGATAGGAATTTTGGGTTTTCATGAGCTGTATGCCAAAATCATCCGTATTAAGACAATAAAAGACCTGAAATATTTCAGTTAGTGTGCAATGAATCCAAAATATATGAATGTTAAATTTTCATCATGACATTATGGAAAATAATGAACTTTATCACAATATGCTAATATTTTGAGAAGGACCTGTACATTCCAGTCTGTTTGCAAAGAAAGAATGCATCAATGTTTTTTGGTCTGGCGACTGCGATACGCACCAGCCACATTATTTGGTACACCGGTTCAATGGTTTAACAGAAAGAGCTAATCAACCAGTCACATGATAACAACTGTACTTGTGTAGACCTCTAGACATAATGTAGACGATTTGCGGAAATTCAAAACCAAGTATTAGAATGTGGACAAAAGAGGATTTAAATTGAGACGTTGTTGGTAGCAGGCAGGCTGATCTGAGTATTTCAAAACCTGCTAATTTACTGGTCTTTCATTTACAACCATATGTTAGGTTTATAGAGAATGATCCAAAGAAAACAAATCTAGCTTGTGGATGAAAATGAAAACAAAAACTTTGAAAAAGAAGGTCAGAGGTGAATTTTCAAACCTGTTTGTGATATAAAGTCAACAGTAGCTTAAATATGCACTCATTACAATAAAGGTAAGCAGAATACCATCTCCAAATGCTTGACACATGGAACCTTGGAGCAGTAGTAGACCACACAGTCTTCGAATTCTGTCAGCTGCAAACAGGAAACTAAGACCACAGTTCACATAAGCTTACCAACACCGGACAATAACAACTTATGACTACTTGATTTTAGCTGCAACATTCACGTGGTAGGGTCAAGATTTGGTGCAAAAACTGAAATCATGGGTTCATGCAGCCTTGTATCAACTTTGGGGCACTTAGTACCAAATGAACACCCTTCAGTCTACCTGAGTGTTGTTGCTGACAATATTAATTCCTTTATGACCACAGTGTACAGATCCTGATGGCTGCTTCTAGCAGTATAATGCACCATGACACAACACTCAAATAATTTCCAACCGGTTTCTTGAACATGACAATGACTTCACTGTACTCAAATTGTCACAGTCGTTAGATCTCAATCCAATAGAGCAGAGGTCCATGAATGTTTTCTCCACACAGACCACCTGGCTGAGCTGCAACGGTAATCTGGGTGTGTGGTGGTAATCGCTATATAGACCAAACTCTCACAGGAGTGTTTCTGACATCTTGTAGAATTTTCATGATAAATTAAGGCAGTTCTGAAGGCAAAATGGGGTCAAAGCAGCAAGGTGTACCTAATAAAGTCAGCAGTCAGTGTAAAATAATAAACTCTACCAGTTAGTAATTTTGGTTTGATCAGGAGTCATCTGTCATTTTTCATGAGAGTCAACTGATCTCGTCAGAGATAAGAGTCAAAACAAATGTAAATAGGTTGTAATACAAAGTTTTCAGAAAATAATTTACAGTAAAATTCAATTATATATTTATCTCAGTAATTTATAAAAATACTTAACTACATAGAAACAATGATATGCAATGACTTTAGTACATAGGTACAAAGTAGTTTGACAGGTAACAAAATAAAAGCAGGAAGAGAAGAAACGGTGACCTATAGGTCCAAAATGATGATGCAAATTGGTGGAGTGGCAATCTCACAGGGGTTATGAATAATTTTGGGGCTTACTGTATTGATATTTGTTTTATTTATCATCACAGCTCTTATGTGTTGATTTTGGAAGTTAATTTATTTAAAATCAGCACTGAACAGTAGCATGTGGTTGCATAGGAGAACCGCCTGTTTCACAACAAACTCACATTTCAATCGACTGATTTATTCCAAGTGTGATTTCTAGATTTACATCATTGGATTTTTCATATGCCTTGCTTTTTTTCGTGCCACCAAGACATTTTTAATGAATTAACGTTTTTTTTTCTAGGGCCCTCCTGATAGTAGTAGAGTCCATTAGAGTAGCTCATGTATGTTTTAACTCCTAGGATGGAAATAAAGTAGGAGATGGGTAGTTTATATGGGAATGTGTGCACTTTACTGTGTTTGTGAGAGATGCTAATAAAGAGAGAAAGGCAGAAGATGGTCCCAGCAGTGATGGGTATTAATCGAGATTGCAGCTCAGAGTTGATTCGGCTGTTATGGAAAGACACAATGACTCTCAGTTGGTTGTGATTTCTCTGCCTTGGACATTTGAAGTCTTTATGATCTAAATAATCACACAGAGTGCTTCGATACATTTGCTTCACAGGATGTCTCATTATTGCTACCAGTGCCACCACTTCTCCTTCCAGGGTGAAAGGATGCATGTAGGGCACCTATAACCAAGCTACATCAATCCCAAGATGACTTTTTTTATTTCAATTGGGTTGTATGCAGCATCAGCTGTTGAATAGCCTCATCCTTGATTAGCGTAAGTGGAAAGCTGAATTTGGATCTGAGTGCGTCTCTGTTTAATCCCACAATATATCAGTTGACTTGTTAGATTTTGGGAAAATTATCTATTTATGATGCACATCCAGTTCTAGCTTTGCTGTAGCATTCTGCATTTAGAGGGGATTGCTGCAAAGTGAGCAATCAGCTGGACTTTCTTACGTTTCAAACGTTTTACGAATTTGAATAATAAACTGACTATGACTGCATTGTATAACAAGGACCGAACCTGATTTGACGCTTTCTATACCATATGAATTGGATTGATTTGTTTATATATTTCTGGATAGAAATTGAACGTGTTTGTCTTGTAAAGTCTCTTGGATAGCATTTGTTTTTAATTGGTGCATGTAAATGAAGTGAATTGAATTGCATTTCTCCAATTTTCGTTTTTGCTCACAAAACTGGATTTAGTAAATGTAAAATTATTTTCAGTCCAATCAGCTTAACCCTTCAAGCTCACAATATGTCAGAAAATGACTACTATATTCAGAAAGTATTACCTATTACCATGTGCGTGTCTTCAAGCTGCATGAAAACAGCAGATATAAAGTTGATGTATGTCCATACATATGCACATATAAAGAGACATAACAATTTTATCTCATTGTCTGACAGTAAATTAGACTTAACTTTTCCTGTTTGAGGACAGTTAGGATTACCAAATGTATTTTTATTTGCTAAATGGCAAAATATTGATAGTAATTATTTTCCTTTACAATAGTAACTAAGGACAGTGTTACCTAATCTGTGTTACAATATTTAAAGATGACCTTTACGATTGTGTTCCTTTCTTGTAAAGACCATCAAAGCCACATCCCCTCTCGGAGATCCAAGGGTAACTTACAATTTGGAAGATGGAATGGTCCCAGAGACCAACATGCCAGTTCGCTTCTACTTGACTCCCAATCGAGAAGATGGTTCGTCCTCCATCTTGGTGGCAGAGCCCCTGGACTATGAGGTCACCAGGAACTTTATTTTAAGGGTTCGAGCTCAAAATGTGGCAGCTGTACCATTAGCTGCCTTCACCACAGTCTATGTCAATGTCACAGGTAAGTTTCTACGAAATGTTCCTGTTTGTATGCATTTATTGTATGTTTTCGTACAGTATATGTAACAAGTTGTTTGAATTGCAGAGAAATTAATGTGTAACTGGTGTCAGGTTTGCAAAATATAAATGATATCAAGTTCTGCTTTTAGACACAAATATTACTTGGGTGATTTATTAAACTGCGGTAAATAAAATAATTCCTGAAAGTGTACATTAGCATTCTCCTTACATACTACTAACATGTTAAATAGCAAAATACCTCACCGACAGATTTACCTTAAGGTAAAAAGACCAACAAGAAGACATGGGCTCATAAATTAAACATGATGCTCTTCATAGATCCTCTTTTCATTCATATTTAGGACAGATTTAGGAAAAAAGCTTCTCAAAAAGTCAGAACAGATTCAATTGTACAGTCTAGTGACTCTGAATGTCTGAAAATTGAAGTGAATTTGGAGTGGAGCTTCACAGATAAATAACATATGAAGATAAATAGCATATTGCTATTTGGGTTTTCTGTTTTTACGGCCCTGTATCAGCACAGCAAATAATAACTGTGTGTTTTTCTGTGTGCTCCAGGTGTCACCTCATTTTAGTGGAGCAGTTAGTAGTGCCAATTAAAAATCTGGTCAAATCTAAATTATTTGGATAACTCTGAGACTTTTTCATTATCTAAGTCTTAAAGGCCTAGTTTGGATATTTGAGGTGAGAGTTTTTGAAGTTATTATCAGTACTGGTTCCCTTGCCTGTAGTAGAATGATGATACAGTTATCACTGTGAGCTTAGAGTCCTTTTTTTATAACTTTTTATAACTTCTAACTTTTTTAACTTTTTAATATTTATTTTCTTTAATTTGCACTACTTGCCTGCACTGTTTTGTTCTGTTTTTGGAAATTTTGTTGCACCCATGTGGAGCAATGACAAATAAATAATTCTGATTCTGATTATTGGAGAAGTAAATAAGTTAAGATTCATGTTTGATCGCAATGCTAAATTTTAATTGCCAGTATAAATATTGGTGCCCTGTTTACTATACCATTTATTCCCATCTTTATCGTTTAGCCACGTTTTTAAAAACAATCCTGTAAGTCTGAATTAAGTCTGTTGACTTAATGTTCATTCTAACATGGGCTACATTGTAATTATAGCACCTGAAAACATCAGTCTTTCTAAACTCCTGACCTTGCTCCTGTAGTTGGCCTCTTGCATCCAGTCTTATAAGCTTACACACAAACACATTCATATAGCCCGTTCCGTCACATTTGTGCTCAATTCAGTGAGAAATAATTAATTCCAACAGACCCTCTCTTCCCTTACTGTCCCTCTTCTAACTTCCCATTTCTTTTTTAACCCTCCCCGTCGTCTTTATCTGTCTTAATAAGAAAGCTCTTTGACTTCTCCAGAGGCAGTTATTCTGAGGAGAAGAGGGAGGTCTGTAATGGATTTAAGACCCAATTTTTTATTCATAGATTAAGACATCTGCTCAGAAGACATGGGAGGAAAAGAGGCTCACGAAGCAACAGTAGATTTAATGTGTGGCACTTTCTGAGTACAATCTTTAATACTTTTGGACATTAATCAGCTTTGTTAAAATTGGACTTGTACTGCTCTGAAAATCATTTCTCTTGTTACATGTGTCTTATTGGTCTTAGTAGTTAGTAGTAGTAGTTTAGACAGGTTTAACTTGGTGCTCTGACCTTTATCAGCTGAAGACAAAAGCTGTTTGTGGTTAGTGGACTGGTCTTTACTGCATATAGGTTTATTAGAACATAACTTTAAATTGTTTATAGTATTTATCTAGTTTTTGTTTAATGAATTTTGTTTCAAGAATTATGTATATCAGTGCATAAATGTTGACTATTTTAAATCATTTTGGGCAAATATGCACCCCACAGAGGTCTGAACTCTAAGTTGTTTCTGTTTCATGTCCCCTTGACATTGATAGGAAGGTATTTGGAAACTCATATCTCCTTCTATCTTCAGATGTTAATGACAACGTTCCATTCTTCACTTCCTCCATCTATGAGGCTTCAGTCACTGAGGGAGCAGAGTCAGGGACTTTGGTTTTCCAGGTATCAGCCAATGATCTTGACCTGGGCCTTAATGGCAAGGTAAAAAAAATCATACATTCACACATTAAACATTTACTGTGCACCTAAGATATTGAAAAGTATGTGTTTTCCCACCTTTCTTCTTAGATCTCTTACTCGTTGCTGGAGGATCGCAGTGGGGATCATCAGTATTTCCGGATTGATTCAGAGCTGGGCTTTATCTACTCTCAAGCTGTGTTTGATAGAGAGACCAAAAGCTCATACCTTTTGGAGGTTCAGTCTGTGGATAGCTGGGAGTCAGCACGACCTGGAAAGCATGGACAACCCAACTCTGGTAACTTAGACTGATACTTTACAACTTATCATTTAGTTCATAGTTAACTCTGGGAGTAGTCGACCCATTTTATAGACATGCCATTAAACCGGACGATTTTTGACATTTTCAAAGGTTTTGGCAATCAGTGTTGATACTGCAGTTTTTAAACAGGCATGTGTTTGGGCAACAATCTGCTACCATATTGATTCAGTGATGTACAGAGTGTCCTCCTGTAAGTCAGAAGTATAAGTTCAGCACTGGAAAAATGGGATCTTACCTTTGAGTCATGGATGTGTGCCTGGCTGAGCGGGTCAGTTGGAGCTTGTAAACACGCTGCATGTGCTTTTACACACAAACACACACTTGCACACACACACACACACTTGCACACACACACATGCACACACACTTCTCCATGGTCATAGTTGCATGCTCATGTTAAACGTTGGTACACAACTTGCAGAGCAACAGATCTTGTTTATTGAATTATATGAGGTGACGCTGCTGCCGTGTACACACTGCATGGGCTGGTTGAACATTATCTTTTATCCGCTGCATGCTCACAGATATGTGGTTACTAATGATGGTGAAGCAACTGGACACCCTGGACTGTAGCTGATGGGGAAGGTGAATGTTATAAATATTGGTGACACATTTTGCTAAGTCAACTGAGCTCTATGTACTAAGCCTTACTCATTATTCAGAAGAAACACTACTCACAAAAATGTTGGGATGTTCAGCTTTTGGGTTAAATTTCAGGATGAACCTAAAATGCACCATACCCTTCACAGGTGAACTTAATGTGACCTTTACTGTTCAATGTTTCAGTACTTTTTGCACAACTTGGTGTTCTGTAACAAGGAGGGTAATGGCCAAATTCACAACAGGTGAACAAGAATAAAAGGAGTTTAAAAATTATGCATATTAAAAATTACATTACTGGACTTTGTTTCTGTGGAGAGAATGTCTGCTTGTAAGAAAAAAACAACAGAATAACTTCAGATTGGTTTGGTCTACAATAACTGAATACATCACCTAAGTGGAATTGGGGGTGTGGGCATTGCCACCTTCACATCTGGGGCCAGAGGGTATGGTGCAGGGGCGATGCTGTCCCTAGGCAGACCTGGCATTTGGGTTTTGCCCTGGGGAGGTGGTGGCTCTGGGATGGAGGTATCAGCAGGGGGGCGGGGTCCTGTGGCCGCCAGCATTGAGGAGGGGGTGGGCTGTGGGCCATTGTGCCCTTTTGTCTGGCCTGCTTCTGTTCCTGGCTGGTATGGGAGGGTCCCTGGGTGGCTGGGGGCCCATGATGGCTCCCGGTGGGTGTGGCTACCTTTGAGCCAGGTGGAGGGTGCCTACTCGCCGTCCCTGGCTTGGGGGGTGGTGCGGGAGCTGCAGTCGTTGCGGCTTGGTGGACTGTAGTGTGCGGCCATGGGTGGACCAGCATAAGCTCTGGGGCTGGGATGGGGGTTGAGGGATTTGGTTAGCTGCCTGTGACTGCTCTAACACCCCACACCCCACCATACACACACACACACACACACACATACACAATTACCCATATGGTTGAAGGTCATACAAACACAGGTTACTATACCAATGTGCCCTGCCTACTCTGATGCTGGATTTAATCCAGAATTAATAAAGGTAATCACACAATAGGGATAGTGTCTTGAGTTATCCTTTTTGTAGAACAGAACTGCCCTGGCACATGTACACAACCATCTGCTCCATATGGTATGTATGAAACTCTGCGACAGGACACATAAAAAAGACAAAATTCAAAATTATAAATTCACAACAGGTGTTCGATCCATGAATCGACCAATACATTTCGTGGTTCAACCAGAATTGGTATTTAAACAGTCCTTCTCATCCTGCTGTTCACATTTTGGTATCATAGGACCAAGACAACACCTAACTATTGATTAACAGTACATTACCATTGTGAGGCTTCGAAAAGAATGTTCAGATGGAGGTGCGCACTGAGCTTAAAGTGTCACAGGGTGTTATCAGCAGGTTGCAACAGAGATTCAGGGAGACTGCAGGAATCACAGAAAAGCATAGAGGTGAACGTCCTCTGGCCGTATCCCACATGAATGATCGCTTTATCGTGAGCTGTGCCCTGTGGAACCGGATGATGAATACCACTTAACTCCAGGCACATTTAAAGGAGGTAAGAGGCACCCAAGTGTCCTGTCAGACCATTCAAAACCATTTACATTATTTTCATGGACGATAATGCTCCAACTCATCAAGGTTGAATCATTAAGGAATGCCTGCTGGAGACTGGGAATTTTTCCAAACCTGAATCCCATAGAAAACCTATGGGATCAGCTGAGTTGCCTCCTAGGGGCTTCCAAGTCTGTACCCCAGAATCTCAATTAATTTGTTGGCCATCCTTCAAGAAGAGATGGATGCCATGCCTCTGCAAATAATAACTCAATATATGACAAGTTACTGAGACATTAAATTTTTTTGTTGTGGTATACCCAAAGAAATGGCTTCTAGAGCTTTTCAACTACAGGAGCCAGCTCCTGATTGGGAGCTGTTTTTTCCCCCACTTCTCTCTCTCTTTCACTTTTTTTCTCTTCAAACTGCACGTGATTGGTCAATTTGTGTGTCATCATCTTCTGCACTTGCAGAGGGGTGGAGGGTAGGCAGTTATACACATTGGCTCACTATTTGGCAATGGGTGTGGCCAGTGCTGCATCACCATGAGTTAATGGGGCCTATTTAGTGTTGTTTCTCAGGATGGTGTTCAGTGTTAATATAATTGTGAGCTGATGGTTATGAGGCACTGGATTTTATGTTTTAATAAGCAATACATTAATTCAGGCAGCACAAGGCTTCTGAGTGGTTTAGGAGCTGATAGCACCAGCTCTATTAATTGACCCTATTCTGAAGAAGCGGTTTTGTAAAAGAAGCCAGAGTTCCTATTCCTTCTTCTCTTTCAATAAACAGTTTGGGATAACAAAACTAAGCAAAAAAGGTTTAACTACACATGCATTTAGGTATATATGTGTGTAAACGATGAGTCAAAACCACATCATGAAGAGGTTTATGTAACCCATACAATGTTAAAAGGTGCTATGTAAGCATGGACTCTTTGCCTGTTGACAGACTAAATAGTTTCAGTAGCCAAGAGTGAATACTGAGGTAATAAAGACAAAGGATACCTCACCCTCACACATTAGAAAAACTGTATTGCTAAAGGCTTTTCACTTAATGGGCAATTAAGCCTGGAAATCTTTGGCTTATGTACCACTACTTGGTCATGTCATTCCATGCTACAAATGTTCATAAAAATCCAGGATGTTTGCATGGTTCCTAAACATTTTTATATCAGAATTCTATATTTTTGCAGAGTTTTTAGTCTTTTCTAGTCTTTTTTTAAAGTATACATACAACCGATTACTATGAATATTTCTACAGTGGTCGAGCTTTAACCACCAGTAAAAGCCACACTATAGGAACCTCTGTGTAAAGGTGCATGTTAAGTTGACTTATATACTTTATTTATAAATAGGAAAGCTTCTACATTCTGTTTATGAGTATGTTGTAGATGCTACAGCTAATAAAATGTAATTGCATAAAATTTCTCGTTCAAAATCCTTTTGTAACAAGAAAAAAGATCTTGGAGATTCCTTTTTTCTTGTGAAAAGCAGAGTAACACAAAGAACTTAGTGTATTATTTATTTATTTTTATTTTTCCTCCTTCTGTTTCCATCCCACATCTGCTCATCTTGATCTTTTCATTCAAAGACAAGAGGCTATCTCCTTCTTTCAGTGTGTCGCCTCAGATTCCTCTCTTCCCTATCACTCTCTCTCTCATTTACTGCCAGATGAAATGCATACATAGCCAAGAAGCATAGTAAGAAGATAAAGAAAGGAGCAGCTGTTGAGACAGATGGGTAGATAAGAAAAGGTGATAGAAGAAAAAAAACAGCAAAACAGACCACAGTCCATAATTCTGTCTCAAAAAAAGTAGTCTTTGTAAGATGTAAATAAAAGCAGTATGTAAGAAACATAAAGATTGCAATTTACTGACAATTTTACAGTAAGAATGCAAGAAATGTTAAGAACGATTATGTAAATATAATTATTTTAAACATGGTGGCACATCAAGGATAGGGGTAATAAATGTCCAGGAAAGATCTATCCTTTTGAAATGGCATCCATTATCTCACAAACAATTAGAGAATTAGACAATCAATTTAGTTGTTTGCAAAAAGGACGTTTCAGAATCCAAAAGTTTTCCTTGACTGTGATCTTCAAAGCCTTCAGGAGTCACCACCCAAAATGATAGGCTGGGCAGAGAGAACATTAATTAAATACAAGCAGCTAAAAAGCTCATTGTAACTCTTGAAGAACTGCAGAAATCCACAGCTCATCTGGGAGAAGCTGTCATCAGGACTACTGTTAGGACACTCAACAAATTTGGAAGGAAGATTGGCAAGGAGAAAGCCAATGTTAAAAGAAAGTCCTAAGTCAGCATACTCGCAGTTCTCCACAAGCAATGCAAGAGACACATTAGACATGAAGCATGTGCAGTCCTAAGAGAAAACCTGCTAGAAGCTGCAAAAGACTGCAGAGACTAGGACATAGGTTCATTTTTGTAGTTGCACAATGACCCTAAACATACACCCATTAATGCAATGGAGTGGTTTAGATCAAATCAAATCATATCAGAATCAGCCTTATTGCCAAGTTCGTACATACAAACAAGGAATTTGACTCCGGTACACTTTGCTCTTTTGTTCTGTTTTTGCATTACAGAATATACAAATTTACAATTTACAATGTACAATATACACATATCTAATAGAAAAGGTGCATTTGCAACATCTGTATGCTGTTGTTCTATACTCTATTGAATGTTCATTAGAGAAACAGCCTGGGGGAAGAAACTGTCTTTGTGGCGGCTGGATTTAGTAAACAGTGCTCTGTAGCGGCGGCCTGAAGGTAAAACTCTAAACAGTTTATGTGCAGGGTGTGTGGGGTCTGCAGAGATTTTGGCAGCTCTTTTTCTGACCCTAGACCTGTATAAGTCCTGGATGGAGGGAAGGTCAGCTCTGATTATTCTCTCTGCAGTCCTGATTATTCGTTGCAGTCTGGACCTGTCCTGTTTTGTGGATGAGCCAAACCACACTGAGATGGATGAAGACAGGACAGACTGAATGATGGCAGTGGAGAAGATGACCAACAGCTCCTGTGGAAGGTTGAACTTCTTGAGTTGCCTCAGGAAGTACAGTCTCTGCTGGGCCTTCTTTCGAACAGTGTCTATGTGTGAAGACCATCTCAGGTCCTCAGAGATGGTGGTTCCTAAGAACCTGAAGTGGTCCACGGCCGATACAGTGTTGTTGAGGATGGTGAGGGGGGTGTATGGGGGTGGTGTTCTCCGAAAGTCCACCACCATTTCCACAGTCTTGAGTGGGTTCAGTTCAAGGTAGTTCTGACCGCAACAGTGTACCAGCCGATGCACCTGCTGTCTGTATGCAGACTCATCACCGTCCTGGATCAGTGCAATGACAGTGGTGTTGTCTGCAAACTTAAGGAGTTTCACGGACGAGTCCGATGAGGTGCAGTCATTTGTGTACAGAGAGAAGAGGAGTGGGGATAGAACACACCCCTGGGGGGCACCAGTACTTATTGATCTGGATCGGGAGAAGATGCTCCCCAGTCTCACCTGCTGCTGTCGGTCTGTCAGGAAGCTGGTGATCCACTGACAGGTGGAGGCTGGGATGTTGAGCTGTGTGAGCTTCTGGTGGAGGATGTCTGGTATGATAGTGTTGAAGGCCGAGCTGAAGTCTACAAACAGGATCCTGGCGTACGTCCCTGGACGGTCGAGGTGTTGCAGGATGAAGTGTAGGCCTAAGTTGACAGCATCATCTGCTGACCTGTTTGCTCGGTAAGCAAACTGGAGGGGGTCCAGTAGGGGCCTGTGATGTCTTTCAGGCACTTCAACACCAGCCGCTCAAAGGACTTCATGATCACAGACGTCAGGGCTACAGGCCTGTAGTCATTTAATCCTACGATGGTGGGTTTCTTGGGAACCGGGATGATGGTGGATCGTTTGAGGCAGGAGGGGACCTCACATTTCTCCAGTGACTTGTTGAAGATCCTTGTGAAGATCGGAGCAAGTTGATGTGCGCAGGCTTTCAGACATGATGGGGAGACGTTATCAGGTCCTCCAGCTTTCTTTGTTTTCATGCTCTGAAAGAGCCTGTTTACCTCTTCCTCTGAGATCTTTAGTGCAGGCAGAGGATCTGATGGTGGGGGGTTGGTTGCTTTATGGGAGGAATTTGTTCCTGAATGGGATGTAGAGGGGATGATTTGAGGTGTGAATGGCTTCTTGTCATGTCTGCAGTAGAAGCCATTCAGACGGTTGGCCAGGAGACGACTCTGTTCAGGATGGGTGGAGGGGCTCTTGTAGGCAGTCAGGTTTCTCAGACCAGTCCATACAGCCGAAGTGTCACCAGTAGAAATGCTGTTCTTAAGCTTCTCACTGTAGCTTCTCTTAGCTGCTTTGATCTATTTTGTTAGTTTGTTCCTGGCCTGCCTGTACCGCACCCAATCTCCACTGCTGTGAGCTTCTTCCTTTTCCCTGCTCAGATTTCTGAGGTGTGGAGTAAACCATAGCTTATTGTTCCCAAAGGTGCAGAAGGTCTTGGTCTGCACACACATGTCCTCACAGAAACTGATGTATGATGTCACCACATCAGTTAGTTGGTTTAAGTCAGTGGCTGAGGTTTCAAAAACAGTCCAGTCTGTGCATTCAAAGCAGGCCTGTGGCATCTGCTTTGATTCCTCAGTCCACTTCTTAACAGTGTGAACCTTGGGTTTGGAAGCTCTTAGTCTCTGTCTGTAGGTTGGGATGAGGTGGATTAGATAATGATCTGAAAAACCCAGAGCAGCCCTGGTAACAGCATGATATGAGTTCTTTAAAGTTGTGTAACAATGGTCCAGTGTGTTTTTGTCTCTGGTGGGACACTTAATATGCTGTCTGTATTTGGGGAGTTCATAGGAGAGGTTTGCTCTGTTAAAATCTCCCAGTATTATGATGAAAGAGTCCGTGTATTTTTTCTCCAGGTCTGTAATCAGCTCAGCAAGATGTTTTTCTGCGGCAGAAGTGCAGCCATGCGGTGGAAAATATGAGCCGATTATTATAAACGAGGAAAACTCTCTCGGTGAATAAAACGGCTTACAGATTATGGAAAATAACTCCAGATCCGGGCTACATCTTTTTCCCAGCACTTTTACGTCTCTGCACCAACTTTCATTTATATAAAAGCAGATTCCGCCACCTCGCTTCTTCCCCGATAGCTCTGCGCTGCGATCCGCTCTGAGCAACTGGAAGTCTGGCAACAGCAGTGCGCGGTCCGGGATGTTTTCACTCAGCCTTGTCTTGGTGAAGCAGAGAACCGCTGATCCGCGGAGGTCCGTGTTTTTACCGGTGAAAAGAAGCAGCTTGTCCATCTTGTTGTTGAGAGAGCGGACATTTGCCAGGTGGATTGAAGGCAGTGGTGTGCGAAGTGCTCTTTTGCGGAGCTTTACTAGCGCGCCAGCACGCTTTCCCCTTCAACGTTTTTGGCACAGAATCCCATATAGAGCCGCAGCTTCACTCGCCAGGATCTCAGTGAACCTCGGATCAATGAAAGATGGTGAAAAAAACCCAAGAGAGGACTCTCTGATGTTGAGAAGTTCCTTTCTACTGAATGAGACCACAGGATTGTGGCCCGACACCACAGAACTATAGCTCGAAAACATAAAAACACACAAAATACAAAAACAAAAAGAGAGCGAAGCTCAGAGGCTGCCATCGTCGGCGCCATCTTGAATTGATGCACGTGTTGCAATGACCCAGTCAAAGTCTAGATATAAATCTATTTAAAAATCTGCGGTAACACTAGAGAACGTATTTTTCTGTTTTTGTTTTCAATCTGACTAAGTTTAAGCTATTTTGCTCAGACGAATGGCTGAAAATATTTTTTTTGAATGTGCAAAGCTGAGATATGTCCAAAAAACATGATGTTGCAATTGTAGTTAAGGGTGGTTCTACAAAGTATTGCCATCACTCAGAACCTCAGCAAACATATAGTAGATATTAACTGGGCCATCCTCAATTCAAATAAGTTATTTAAAATGAACATAAATAGGATGTAGCAACAACGCTAAAACAAAGAAGAAGCTAGAGAGGCAAATAAGACAATCCAGTTATATTACTAAGATCTGTTACTAAGGTTGTACTTCCGGCCTATTAAAAAGAGAACGGAATTGACCTGGAAGGTAGTGGTTAACAACAAACACACCTTTGTGGAAAGAGTTAAGTTGGAAGAATGTGACTCGTTTTTTTCTTCTGTCCAGCAAGAAGACAAAATACTCTTTGCTGGAAACAATGTTAAGGAATTGACTTTGATTTTAAAATATTCTACCTTGGGAATCAAGAAGACCTTAAGTTTGCTCCAAGTGATGCGTTTAAGGATTATTGATGAAAATGGTTGACGTATGTACTGAATACGGGATCTGATTTTGTATAGGGGGTCTAAATTTGGGATGTTGCTGAAGTTTAGTTACCCTGCCTGTTAGATACCAAAATACATGTCCCTTACAGGAGAAAACATGACTAATAATGCTAACATAAATGTGGTCAATGCAAAATTTTATACTCCCATTTCTCCATAATCCTTCTCTGTATACAGTGTGTGTCTCTGTTTTTGTACATTGTGTAACTGAAGACTTTATAAAAAAAGAACATTTTAAAAGTGTAATAAAGATTACACAAAACGTACCCATGTCTCTTCAAACTCAAAGTACAAACAAACTGAATTCAGCTCATTATTTAATCCAAAGAGTTTTTCTGTGTTTATAGCATGATTTTCCTACTTCTCTTTGTGGAACAGTCAGCTGCCAAATTCACAGTCTCTCCAGAACATGTTATAGTTAGCCAGATCATAAAGTCTGACATTATTGAACACTGCTCAGATATGCAAATATTTGAAACACTGTATGTGTCTTGATCATTGAGTGTTAGGTTTTGGTCTGATTAATGCCTCCACTCCTGTTTCGGAGGGTCTGGTCAATGCCTTCACTCCTGCCCTGGTGCCCGCTTGGGTTTATTTTGCTTTTGTTTTCAGTGACTCTTGTAGGGCGTTTTGAATCTGCCCTTGGGAGGGGATTTAAGAGACCCCTAGTTTTTTCCCTTAAATTTATTTTCGTCTATTCCCTTTGTTTAAGTGTCCCTTGTGTCTTAGTTCAGCTCCATCTGTGTTAATTTGTGTCCCTCTGTCAGTCTCCCTGGTTATCTTTTGCCTCAGCTGCCCCATATTATCCCGTGATGAACACCACCCGGTGTCATTCTCCACACCTCCCTCAGTATATAGGCTCTCTGGTTTTGCTTGTTCTCTGATATAATAAATTATTTATTAAATAATTATCATGTTCATCCAATGTTCCTGTCTACATTTGGGTCTAACTCCAAAACCACAACACATTACAGTAAGTTTGTCTGACCCATAAGACCACTGGGACTAGTTGGTGTAAACTTTGTATGTGTTACTGAAGTTAACCAGGGTTTTAATTTTTTTAATGTAAAACTACTTGGTTTCTGAAGAGCACAAGCATTGTGCATTGGTTGTAATATTAAAGTAGTGTCAGAATGAACCATTCTCTCTCTTACTTAATGTTTTGTCCGTGGAGCATTTTTAGCCTAATACAAGGTTTAAATTAATGATAAAATTGTTCTTGTATTGTGTTCACTTGTAGCAGAGCATTACTTTCTTTTCAAAACAGGCTTGTATTTTTTATGAATCTCTAAAGATTATTAATATCTCTCAAGATTTGGCTCACCATGGCATTTGTAACATCGTAAACAGACGTTAAATATTAAGAAGTGCAGGAACTACTGGAGTAATTTGATGTTATTCTTGGATTGTTTTGAAAATAAAATGAACAGAATAAGAATGAACAATTGACAGAAAAATAAAAAAGGCTTAGACAGATAGATAGACACACTCACACACACAAGTTTGTATTTCTACCCGTATTAAGACATTGTATTGACTTCTACTCATTTTAGCAACTGGATTTATGTTCTACCTCAACATTTACCCTAACTATTACCATTACCAGTATATTCCTATCCCTAACATTAACCAAACAAAAACAACAA
The DNA here is from genome assembly GCF_021462225.1 of Girardinichthys multiradiatus. Lineage (NCBI taxonomy): Eukaryota > Metazoa > Chordata > Actinopteri > Cyprinodontiformes > Goodeidae > Girardinichthys > Girardinichthys multiradiatus. The sequence goes on along the minus strand of NC_061797.1, from coordinate 6,877,320 downwards.
ATTCACACCATACCTCTAAAGCAACCCTAGCCCTAAAGGAGGGGGTTTGTCCCTTTAGGAAAGATCCTGGCCCCCATAAGGCTTTCAGTCTTTAGAAGGTAACTGAATATATAAGAATAGGTGTCCTAAATTGGTGACAGAAACAAGCACACACACACATACAGAAGTAAATCTAACAAAGTTTGGAAGTAAGCATATGTCTGTCGAAAACTTTACTTCTGGATAATTTCCCTTTGGGATCAATAAAGTATTTTTGGATTGAATTAAATATAAATAATATATTATTTAACAATTTTAGAAACATGATTCCCAGCTCAAACACTTTGTTACTTTACCATGTTATTTGTCCACATACACTCACTAAAGAAGAAAACTTAAGCCAATGCTCCAATGCTTTGGTATACCTGCAGACCATTGAAGTACATGATTTGATTTGTAACAAGCTTGCATGGCTAGAACAAACACCATAGATCAATACTGGTGCCTTCCTTAATGGACCAGTAGTGTCACAGGCATTGGATCCAATACATGGCATCACTGACACTTGGTGGATTTATTACTGGTTTCACATTGAGGTAAGGTAAGGTAAGTTTATTTATATAGCGCTTTTCAGTAACAAGACACTCAAAGCGCTGTACATACAATCACAAAGAACACAGAAAAACAAATCAAATGCTAAGAAATCTAAAAATCTATGAATCCTTCTGAGAAATCTAAAAATATCTGGTCAATATTACAATGATACAGATAACATTAATAATCCTTTGGGTTTTACTGGTAAGAGCTGGTTCTAAACAAATCTTTCTACAGAGGTAATTATATAATTAAGTCCTCTATGAAGGGGAAAGCATCTTGTGCTAAGAAGTCTCATCATTCCACTGAATTCTAATTAGTGAAGCTGAGTCACTGGTACAAAACAGCTTTAATCCACATTTTCAGGTGCTAATAACATTGCTTTTACTGGTGCTGAAGTTGAACTAAGTAATCTAATTAAGAAAGCTGGGTCATTGGTGTAAGAGCAGCTAAAGTCCAAGTTACTAATATTGTTTGGTTTTCGCTGGTAAAATCTATGAAAGTAATGAAATTACACATTTAGGTAAAGTAAGATAGGAGGGGAAAAAAATCATATTACAGACTATTCTTAGCAGAATAGTCTGAAACAGTACAAAAAAACCTCAGCAGGGGTAAGCAACACACACATAAGTAAAGATTCAGCAAGGGTACGGTGGAATCTTGAGGGTGCGAATGTAAGTCTGAGTGTGTTTGCAAGAATTAGACTGTCAACACTGATAGAAGCGCCATTGTCCTTGAGAAGAGAGGTGGAAGTTTTATCAATCAGCTGCATAGTCCTATCAGCACACAGCTGGTAGGGGAGTGCTGGAGAAGAGCGTTGTGTTTATATAACATCCAGGAGATATTTTGTCAATAGCCAGTTAGCAGAAGTTGCCAAGGCCACATTGGGGAGCCAGATTTAGAAAAACAATAAATGTTGTGGTTCAGGCAGTTGTGAATTTCCAACTACCTTAAGAGATTTACTGGTATGTCTCAATTGCGAATCCAAATTTCTGGTATTTTCCGCAGATCTGGAGCGTACAACTTCTCCAAGATTATATCCTTTAACCTCTGAGTCCAACCGCTGCCAGGCTGCGATTCTGTTCAGGAATCGTGTCCAGCTTGCTATTCTGCTCTCTTAACATTTCAGTCTCAGTGTTGATCGCTCTACAGACTCCATCTAACATCGCAGGAAGCTTTGGAACGCTTTGAACAGCCGCCCACGTTTTGCAAATCACTTGATAAGCCAGGTAACCACCAACTCCAAAAAGCAGAAATCCTGTTATCAAAGTCCAAATATGTACACATTTTCTACGTCCGTGACCGACATTGTAACACACAATCTTCCACTGCTGCCAAGAATCCATTGTGTTTCCAGAGAAGAACGTCCCACCTGGGCAAGAGGGTCTCCTTTACCCTGTCTTCCCGTAGGAAAAAAAAAAAAATTGACCAATTACGTTGAGAGTCCAGCTGACCAAATCCATAATTTACAAGTTTGGAGGATATGCAAAGCGAGGCTCTGAGAAAAATAAGGACAAAATCAGAAGCAGGGATCAGCAGGGAGGGAGGGAGAGAAAATGCGTGCCTCTTCCACCGAGAGCCAAGAGAAAAGAAAAAAAAAAAAGACCAGGGTTGAGGGTTTTTATGAGGCCGAGTGATTGTAACATGCAATTGCCCAGCATGTGCAACATTTGGTGGCTACTCCGGAGTTTCTACATCAGAACATCCACACATCTCAGGATTGCTCCGATTACCCAGACCTGCTACTTTTGACAAAGCAACAGAACATCATGGTGTGTTGAGCCATAAGAAATACCTTCTGGGAGTGATTTGGAGAACTCTGATGGAACAACCCTGTGGGGTTCTGCTCTGCCTGAGACAGCACCTTGGTACAGTCTTTCCACAAGACAGCACCAGGCCATGTGTGGGGTTCTTCAACGGAAAGCCGGGTCTATGGGGTAAGAACGCTGTCAAAAACAATATGTATGTAAAGACGGAAATGTGTGCATTTTAGTCAATAGTTGTGCATAAGTAAAATCCAAAAGAGGTATTGTATATTTTCTCTGTAAGAATACAAAATAAAATGTTACAGCTTCTAGAAATTACAAACAGAAAGTTCAAGTTTACAGTTGTGGTTTATTCTTTATGAATACAATATGCTATAACAGTTTGTGAATACGATTTCTTTTCTTTGAGAATACGAATTTACATCAGGCTCAGAATTTACATCAGGCTCAGAATATAGTGGGTGGAGTTATACAATGATGTACAGTAGGTGGCGGTATGCACCTCTGAATTTGTTGCGAACAAGCAGAAGAAGAAGAAGCAGCAGCACTAGCACTAGCGCCAAGATGACGGACCAAGAGCATAAATTAACGACATTAAGACATATATAAACTTTTTAACATTACCTGGCTTTGTACCGTAGTTTCTTGGTCCGTTCCTTTGGCGCTAGTGCTGCTGCTTCTTCTTCTTCTTCTCTTCTTCTGCTGACTGTTCACAACAAATTCAGAGGTGCATACTGCCACCTACTGTACATTATTGTATAACTCCACCCACTATATTCTATAATTTAGTTTTGTATTTCATATAAATAAGAACAACGCTTTATTTATAATACTCTTGATTCCCTCCTATCTCCCCTCTGTTCCTAATATTCATTTTAGACTGAATTATCTCCCATTTCGGCACTACATTTACTGGCGGTGAGGAGTGTGACAGCGCATGCGCAACGCGAATCGACTAACTATGCTCCACTAACCAGCCTGAGATCACGTGATACCAAGTCACTGATGTAAATTCGTATTCTCAAAGAAAAGAAATTGTATTCACAAACTGTTACAGCATATTGTATTCATAAAGAATAAACCACAACTGTAAACTTGAACTTTGTGTTTGTAATTTCTTGAAGCTGTAACATTTTATTTTGTATTCTTACAGAGAAAATATACAATACCTCTTTTGGATTTTGCTTATGCACAATTATTGACTAATATGCACACATTTCCGTCTTTACATACACATTGTTTTTGACAGCGTTCTTAACCCATACGGGTCTTCGTTCTTTAGGCATACAGGCATGTTTTAGATTAGCTTGCAGTCCCAGATCCTACCAGTTTCAGCAGCTATGGATCAGTGTTCTACATGAGAGAATAACACAGCTATTCATTTGTGTTGGGCAAAGAGGGAGTCAATCAGTTTGGGCCACAGGATCCTTAGTTTTTGAAGTCATTACTGCTTTGTTTCTTTTTATTGTGGCAATTTGGATTGATTCTAGGTTGCTTTAAAAGTGATCAGATTAAATCCAATTAATTATACTGTTAAAAAATAATAATCACAAAAACATTTGCAATGTGTCACAAAATGACCTGCAGGTGTTCAATGATCTTATCATCAGCTCAAGGGAAAGCGTTAAAGAGAAAGAGCAGCTGAATTCCCCCCTCTCACCCTGATAGAGAGGAAAGTGGGTGTTTTAGAAGAGCATGGTGCTTGAAATTATATTGCCATTGCTGGCCATTCAAGACATTGTGCTATTGTCATCACTTTGCATCAAAAGGCCTTCACAGAACTGAGTATTGGTGTTATTAAGACGGCACACAAATCAACCATCCAACAAATCATTTAGAACTTCAAGAAGAGAGGTTCAGTTGAAGTGAAAAATGAATTACAGTCACCAATAAAGCCAAGCCAGTGGCAGGACTGTCTCCTGGGCAATTCAACTTGCATGATCGGGTTTTCAACAGTGCAGAGCTTGCTGAGGAATGGCAGCAAGCAAATAGGAGTGTTTCTGCATGCACAGTGAGGTGGAGACATTTGTAGTTTGGCCTGATGTCATGAAGACCTGAAAAGAAGTTATCTCTCTCCAAGAAAAACATAAGAGACAGCCTGACATTCTGCAGGAAGGATCAGGTTTGGACTGAGAATTTTTTTTTTTCTAATGAAGGTCCTTTCATACTGTTGAGACATTTAGAAAAAGTATAGTCTAAAAACAGACAGAAACAAAGAACACTAGCATGACATCCTGGTCATCCTAACAATTAAGCATCGTGAGACTATTTATGTGTGACTGCATCTCGTCCAAAAGAGTGGGATAACTCACTAATTTGCTTAAAAACATTGAAATTAAGAATTATCAAAACATGCCCCAAGAAAGACACTGACAAATGGTCGAAGCCCAATTTAGTCTGGTCTTTGCAGGGTGATGGAGCATTGTGTCAGCAGGCAATAGTGAGAAGTATGTGGGTCAGAGATCAAAACATTGAAATCTGTGTTTCAACATTTTGTTGTCATTGAGAAACTGGCAAATACTTATCAGTGTGGATTGTGGAAGTCTTTAAAATTAAGAAAATATTAATACTTGACCTAAATTTGATGTATTTCTCAATAAAAGGCAAGCCAAGTTTATTTATATTTATAGCACATTCCAGCAACAAGACAATTCAAAGTGCTTTACATAATGAAAACGTGAAAAGAAAACATAGGAAAAAATGCATAGTATTGGCATAGTAAATGAAAGAATAGAAAAGTTGAACAACTGATTGAAATGAATGATATTTCCACTAATAGCTTAAATAGAACAGTTAAAGGCAACTCTAAACAATGGGGTTGTTACTTTGAATTAAAACAACTCAGGGATTCAGCATGTTTGCCTTTGTGAAAAACTTTTGAAATTTTAGGAAAGGTTTCTTCTTGAACTTCTGAATCCCTTAGAAACAAATATCTAACAACCTAAAAGCAGTAATGTTTGAAAAAACAATTTTCTGACAAACTCAGATTGGCCATGACTGTACCATTATGAAACACTCAGTGAGTGTGGGAGAAGAAAGTTTACTAATATATAAAAATGATGAAAAGACAACTGGTTTCCTCTCAAAGCCGATGCTGGGGACCTTTTATTCAGAACATCTCTGAATACATCTTCATAATACAAAATCCCAAAGAATCCCAGATCCCTGACACGAGTCTGGATATATATATATACAAAAGTCATATCATTGTTGTGTATGTGAAACTTTTTAACCAATCAGATTACGCACATTTTCTTGGCACACACAGCATTGATTCTCAGGCGCAGTTACAGGAATACAAGACTAGCATCACATCTGCAAGAAATCAAACCGGTCTATGTAACAGTTGTACAATAACAGTTTCATTCCTCTTATCAACTCCTCATTCCAGAGCTGAACTGGACCGCTGTTTCCCTTTTTTGGGCCCAACAAGACTCAAAACAGGCCTGCTAAGAATGACTTTTTCTTATGTCCATAACAGTTTAGGCAGAATTAAGTTTCCCATATCGTAAAGACAATAGTAACACTTTTAATCTACCAAACAAAGCTTTAAGCTTCCACATGAGCTATTATTGTCAACACTGTGATCCATTGAATCTAATATTGTAAATATTCAGTCACATGAAGTGTTACTTGGCAGTTCCACTGTCAATGTGAAACATCGGGTGAACAAGAAAAAAATGCCCTATTTCCAATGTTTTGTCCCCTACAGTTTGTAAACTCCTGATGTGTTTAGGTTGACGTTTCAGTGGCATAGAAAAATATGCTGCCTTAGGTAAATAATAGCCTTCCTTATAATTTAACCCTATTTCATACATAGTTTGACAACCAGCTCAACCAGGCTGCCACAAATTTATTTTTTGCAAAATCAAAAAACTCAACAACCTGAGCACCTCAGCTCTTACATGCCATGTTTACAGAATGTGTGCCACTACTAAAGCATTAACAAACCTGCTAGTCAAAAATTGCTGCAATGACCTACTAATAGCTTTGCTAAATCCCATGCACGAAGATTCACTGTTTACTCTTTTGTGCATGCAGGATGCCTAAAACTAAAAGTGATACTGACAGCTTGACCCCCTTTCTGAATGAGTGGGCTAATGATTATCTGATGACTTGGAGGCACTCATAAAGCATTGATATGCCATCCTCAGAATTCAAAAGAAATGTACCTCATCCTGAAGCAGCAGAACATTGTAAATTCCACACCCTTCATTCTAATACACACATGGTTCAGAAATAAATACAATAAACGCAAGGCACATATTTTAAAGATGTGACAGGACTCGATGTTCCTCAAAATCCCCTTTATTTCCCCCATTTAGGATTGTGCAACATGTAACTTTCTTTATGCCTGCATACATGGCAAGATCGGAAGCAATAGGAGAGCAACTTTAAGGAAATGTATCTTAATTCATCTTGAACAGCAGAAAATTCAATGTCACTGCCTCTAATAATTATAACATGGCAGTTTACCAAACTTTGCTTCCAATGTGTTGATGAAAAATAAAAGCATTTCTTTTCAAAATCCCTGAACTGATCTTAGCCTGTATTTTGGTTTAGAATACCATTTCAAGCTTTAATTGTTTGGATTTTTTTATATCTGGGAAAAATTGAACAAATGCAGAAAAGGACAGCAGTTGAATACAGTTGAATAGCTAGGGATAGCTTCTAAATCCACTTGTTCATTCCTGCATTCATTTTCCTTTCCTGCCCACCTTTCTGAACATGTGCAAAGCCCTGACTGTGTAGCTTGCTTTGTTTGAGCTTTAAAGCTGCAGTAGGTAACGTTTGTTAAAATGTATTTTTACATATTTGTTAAAACTGTCACTGTCATAACTGTAGAATATGGACCGATAATCAGTGAAAAAAAATTAAGTTCCTCTGCCTCTACCCAGTGGTCCTATTGCTATTTGCAGAAATACACCACTCCCGGTCAGAACCAACCAACCAGAGCCAGGAGGAATGTCTTAGCAATGTCAATCACGTTTGTGTACACTCGTATCCGAACAGGCATTATTACAGGTCTCTCTCCCTTGCTCTCAGCTGTGCTACAGCCCTCCCTCCACAGCGGAGCCTGCTGTAAACGCACAGAATAGTGAGCAGGGCCATCGATGATGGCAGATGAACAGCTATGGCACATTAACTGGCAGGGGCAAAACATCAATGATATGCTTTACATTGACTATGACCTGCCCATACCATTAGCACAGCTCCAGAACACTGGCAATTGAGCTAGAACGACAGTACGTGGTGTGCGGGGGAGGGTGCATACATGAGAATGGTTGACTCTGCTAAGACATTCCTCCTGGCTCTGATTGGTTGGTTCTGACCAGGAGCGGCTTGATTTTTTTTTCACAGATTATCTGTCCATATTCTACTGTCAAGACATAGTGACAGTCTTAACAAATACCACGAACAAGTCTACTCAGGGTCATTTTGAGTTATTTACAAATCCTAAAAGAGTGGAGTCTAAGCTTTCCAATGATGTCACACTTGTAGAAATCGAAAAAGAATTGAAAAGGATATGACCATTTGAATGTTGGCAATCTCCAAAGTACTTTAAGGAGAAAACAGGCTGCAAAATTTTGTTTCGAGTCACCCTGGAAGCTGGGCGGTAACAAGAGCTGTTAATTTGAATAACTTTGTATAGCTTGCTGCAACAATTCCCCCAACAATGTTTATCAACAGAAGCTCCAATGACTGCTCTGTCATTAAACTCACAGCACTAGTTTTCTATGTAAAAATAATTTATAGCACTGCATTACAATATTCGTGTGCAAACATCTTTCAACTGTCCAAACAATTACAACACCAAATGTAACGGTAACACACGCACAAGAAAAACTAAATAAAAACATTAACTCAAAACACTTAACATTTACAAAATTGAGAAATATTAACTGTTTAATTTATTTATTTGTTTTTTGGGGCTGAAATTACATGTTGATACATTGTTATTCCTGCTCTTTTTAATTGTTCTTTTTGTTTTTTAAAAGAACTTCTCAAATAAAGTGTTTTAGAATCAGAATCAACTTTATTGCCAAGTTCGTACATACAAGCAAGGAATTTGACTCTGGTACACTTAGCTCTCTGGTTTTTGTTTTTTTGCATTAAAGAATATACATATATACAATATACAAATATACACATATATAAATAAAACGGTGCATTTGCCACATCTGTATGCTGTTGTTCTGTACTCTATTAAATGTTCATCAGAGAAACAGCCTGGGGGAAGAAACTGTCTCTGTGGCGGCTGGTTTTAGTGAACAGTGATCTGTAGCGACAGTCTGAAGGTAAAACTCTAAACAGTTTATGTGCAGGGTGTGTGGGGTCTGCAGAGATTTTTGCAGCTCTTTTTCTGACCCTAGACCTGTATAAGTCCTGGATGGAGGGAAGGTCAGACCTGATTATTCTCTCTGCAGACCTGATTATTGGATCAGACCAGTGACAGTGGTGTCATCTGCAAACTTCAGGAGTTTCACGGACAAGTCCGGTGAGGTGAAGTCATTTGTATAGAGGAAGGGAGAAGAGGAGTGGGGATAGAACACACCCCCGGGGGGCACCAGTACTTATTGATCTGGATCGGGAGAAGATGCTTCCCAGTTTCACCTACTGCTGTCAGTTTGTCAGGAAGCTGTTGATCCACTGACAGGTGGAGGCTGGGACGTTGAGCTGGGTGAGCTTCTGGTGGAGGATGTCTGGTATGATGGTGTTGAAGGCCGAGCTGAAGTCTACAAACAGGATCCTGGCGTACGTCCCTGGACGGTCGAGGTGTTGCAGGATGAAGTGTAGGCCTAAGTTGACAGCATCATCTGCTGACCTGTTTGCTCGGTAAGCAAACTGCAGGGGGTCCAGCAGGGGGCCTGTGATGTCTTTCAGGTGCTTCAACACCAGCCGCTCAAAGGTGTGGGCCATTTTAAAATACAAAAGAAATCCAACCAGTCTTCCAGGTTGCATCAATCAATCACTCAATAGGTGGGACAAAAAGCAGTTTGGGGGTTGGTGATCAATGTGTCTCTCTGATCAGAATTCTGGTATGATCATAGGTATGGGCCAATAGTTTACACCTTTTGAATAGCTGTTTCTGAACAAGGGAAACAAAGGAAATATTTCTCTCAGCTTTTAATACTTGACTGGTCAGGTTTACGTGAACTACGCAGAAAATACATGATTTATTTTCAATGTGTTGCATCATTAGAGTTTTCTTTTCAAAGCTGTCAAACTCAACCCATGAGAAACTGAAAGGTATTCCTGCAGACTTCAATGCCTCTAATCAAATAAGTTGTTCTGGCATGTTTTCTTTTCGTTGGTGTCTTTTTGGTGGATATAGTCATTGCTGAAGTTTGTACTGTACGCCAGTTTGCTCAAGATGTCTGATTGTCATGTCCTGCCACTCGTTTTCTGCTGCTAAAGAATCCATCCGTATGTTGTACATGAACTCTGGACAAGGTTTGCAGCTACAGGACTGTGTCCCAAGTGAAGAATTCTCCTTTCTTCTCCCATAGAATTTACAGTCAAAATTAGGGATCTTCTCCATTTCGCTGTCATGCATTCAGCTCGGTCCATCTTGAAGAAACACATTTCAACACATTTCAAACATCAGCTGCTTTAAGCAGCCATGTGCTTACTTCAAGCACGCAGCTCATTGGCCGACACACATAGCAAAAGCCAAACAAAGCTGTTAAATAAATGAGCTGTGGGTTTTCCATCCACGATACAGATGTGGGCTGGCTGGGTTTTATGTTGAAAACCGGCTTTAAACACAACATTTACAGTTTAAAACCTCTGAAACTGTCATTTAAAGCACTGAGTGGTTACTTCATAACTTAAACTTGCACATTTTGCAATAAAACCATCCATTTCTTAGAAATAGATGGTTTTTCCTCTTTTTCTCCATTTCCGCTCTGCTGACTTGTTCCTAATTTTCTCATGGCGCATCACATATGTTAAAAATACAATTTAACAAAAGTTACCTACTGCAGCTTTAAGGCTACATTCATTTACTATTTTTACCATGAACCATGTACCAACTCCACCACCCTGGGTTAATAATTAATCTATGTCTCAAAACTGTCTTGCAATTTTTGTACTCCTTGATATAGATATCAAAGGAAGTTAATGTAGTATCTTGGTTTGCACAGAACCTCACCCTGATCCCCTTCTGATCTGGGTTCTCTATGAAGCCCTCTTCAGCCTTAGGTTAGATACTGAGGTAAAACAGCTGGATTTGTTGGTGAAACAGTAGAAAACAATCCAGACATTTTCCAAGAAATAATAAAAAGAAATAATAAAAAAGTGTCATAAAATAATCACTAATGGAATTTATGTGACTGTGTTTGCATGAGGTATCGCCAGCTTTCCTTTCTGTGTTGTGGCTTTGTTGTGTTGGTGCACACCACCAAAGAGACTAAAACTCTTCACATGGAGAAAAAAAAAACAGATGTTCATGTTAACGTTGACAGAATAGGAGCAACCTCTGGTTTTAATTGCCTTTTTCCTCCTTCTCTCTCTTTTTTTTCAAATTTTCAGACACAGCATATGTTCGTGTTTTCATCAGCGACGTGAACGATAACAAGCCTGTGTTTGCACAGGCATCTTATGAAGTTGATGTGGATGAGGACGCTGACGTGGGTTTTGCTATTCTCACAGTTAGTGCCAATGATGGGGATGAAGGTAGGTGGAATGAAAAAAGGACTCTGTACGTGTGTGTGTTTGAGTGTGTGTGCTTTGACATCCGGTGATATAGAGGCAGAATAGAATATGTAGGCGTGAATGTGGGGCCAGTGCTAGAAAAGCATAATCAAACACATTTACGCAGGCACACTGCCAGACTGCTTCATTTTTCCCTCACTTTAGGAAGAGAAAAACCCTCTTTTACTTCTCCTGCTTTTGTCTGACACCCGCTTACTTGGAAGGAAGCACTATAAAACATGCTATGGAGCTAAGAAAATCACAATAATATGCGAGGTTGAATCAGCCACCGTGACAGAAGCCATTTAATATAGCATTTCAATGTAAGCTGCATGAAGAAGCACTGAAGGATTGAAAATGTGTCCTCTAATGATTTTTGGGCATGAGAATAATCTTCAACACCAAAGTCAATTATAGCTTAGAGTTAAGGTTTCATTAAAAACTACATGCAGCTTATTTTAGCTTGTTTTTTCACTTCTTTAACCTTCCCTTGCTGTAACACACCACAATGTGAAATTCAACTGAGACTTGGTTCTGTGTCTTCTCTTATACTTAATAGAATCAACACTTGCAGTTGATTTTATAAAGTATACGGTGTTGTCGATGACAATGAAGGGAACCCATAGTTTTCGTGCCAATCCTTCACTCAGACTATATCCAGTTACTTGATACTTACCAGCCTAAACTCTCCATACTGATCCTACTCCCTCTGCACCCAATCAGAGCATGGAGAAACCTGCACACATGAGTGAATATGTCATGATCTTGTAGACTTTGGTTTTGTGTTTAGCTTTATTTTGATATTTCATATATATTTATAATGTACTCTACTTGTTCTTTGGATGTTCAGGGAACAGGCCACAGTTACTAGCCTTTCTTCACAGCTGCAGCCAATTTCTAAGAAACCACTTGCTCACCTGTCTGATAGAGTAGCACTCAGAATTGTTGTCCAAGAAGTGCCAAGAAGAAGCCTAACAGATTTACGTTCACAAGTGGAGCATTACGGCTTTCGTTATAATGCTCTGCTTGATGTATATTTGATATATAAATATATATATCTATAACCTGTCCAACTGCTTGTTAACGCAAATTTGTAATCAGCCAATCACATGGCAGCAACTCAATGCATTTAGGCATGTAGACATGGTCAAGACAATCTGCTGCAATTCAAACCGAGCATCAGAATGCGGTAGAAAGGTGATTTAAGTGCATGGTTGTTGGTGCCAGACATGCTGGTATGACTATTTCAGAAACTGCTGATCTACTGGGATTTTCACACACTACCATCTCTAGGGTTTAGAGAGAATGGTCCAAAAAAGAGAAAATATCCAGTGAACGGCAGTTCTGTGGGCCCAAATGCCTTGTTGATGCCAGAGGTCAGAGGAGAATGGCTAGATTGGTTCGAGCTGATAGAAAGGCAACAGTAACTCAAATAACCACTCGTTACAATCAAGGCATGAAGAAGAGCATCTTTGAGCGCACAACACGTCCAACCTTGAGGTGGATGGGCTACAGCAGCCGAAGACCACACCAGGTGCCACTCCTGTCAGCTAAGATCAGGAAACTGAGGCTACAATTCACACAGGCTCACAAAAATTGGACAGCAGAAGGTTGGAAAAACGTTGCCTGGTCTGATGAGTCTCGGTTTCTGCTGCAACATTCAGATGGTAGGGTCAGAATTTGACATCAACAACATGAAAGCATGGATCCATCCTGCCTTGCATCAACGGTTCAGGCTGGCGGTGGTGGTGTAATGGTGTGGGGGATATTTTCTTGGCACCCTTTGGGCCCCTAAGTCCCCACTCCTGAAGGCCTCCGGTTCCCCCCAAGGCTGTGTTCTCTCTCCTCTGCTCTTCTCCCTGTACACCAACAGCTGCACCTCCAGTCACCAGTCTGTCAAGCTTCTGAAGTTTGCGGACGACACCACCCTGATCGGACTCATCTCTGATGGTGACGAGTCTGCGTACAGATGGGAGGTGGACCATCTGTTGGACTGGTGCAGCCAGAACAACCTTGAGCTCAACGCTCTAAAGACAGTAGAGATGGTTGTGGACGTCAGGCAGAACCCAGCCCCACCTGCCCCCATCACCCTCTGTGACTCCACAATTGACACTGTGGAATCTTTCCGCTTCCTGGGAACCATCATCTCCCAGGATCTCAAGTGGGAGCCAAACATCAGCTCCCTCATCAAGAAAGCCCAGCAGAGGATGTTCTTCCTGCGGCAGCTGAAGAAATTCAACCTGCCAAAGACTATGATGGTGCACTTCTACACAGCCATCATTGAGTCCATCCTCACCTCCTCCATCACCATCTGGTACGCCGCTGCTACAGCCAAGGATAAGGGCAGGCTGCAGCGTGTCATTCGGTCTGCTGAGAAGGTGATTGGCTGCAGTCTACTGTCGCTCCAGGAACTGGACACCTCCAGGACCCTGAAGCGGGCAGGGAAGATTCTGGCTGATCCCTCCCACCCCGGTCACAGACTCTTTGAGACTCTCCCCTCTGGCAGGAGGCTGCGGTCCATCCGGACCAAAACCTCACGCCACAAGAACAGTTTTTTCCCATCTGCCACCAGCCTGGTTAACAAAGCCTGGAAACCACCCTGACACTCTCCCTTCCCCCCCCCCCCCCCCCCCCCCCCCCCGCCCCCTTTTTTTTTGCTGACAGGACACCTGTAACTCTATGCGTTACATTAACGCTCAGCTTGGACTCCTGCTTTACTTGCACTGCCATACTTGCACAATGATCACCTGCACTGTTGTATTGCTCTTGCATCTTCTACTGCTCTATATTTACTCTCACTCACTTAAAACTGTGCACATATATTTATATTATATTGTAGATATGTTTATACTGTTTAATTTGTACTGTATTGCACCGACTATGCCAAAACAAATTCCTTGTATGTCCAAAAACGTACTTGCCAATAAAGCTTTTCTGATTCTGATTCTGATGAGTATCATGTCAACGCCACAGCCTACCTGAGTATTGTTGCTGACCATGTCCATCCCTTTATGACCACAGTGTACCCATCTTCTGATGGTTACTTCCAGCAGGATAACGCGCCATGTCATAAAGCACTAATCATCTCAGACTGGTTTCTTGAACATGACAATGAGTTCACTGGACTCAAATGGCCTCCACAGTCACCAGATCTCAATCCAATAGAGCAGCTTTGGGATGTGGTGGAACGGGAGATTCGCATCATGGATGTGCAGCCGACAAATCTGACAAATCATGTCAATATGGACCAAACTCTCTGAGGAATATTTCCAGTACCTTGTTGAATCTATGCCATTAAGAATTAAGGTAGTTCTGAAGGCAAAGAGGTCCAACCCAGTACTAGCAAGGTGTACCTAATAAAGTGGCCGGTGAGTGTATATATGGGGTTATATTCTAAAGGGGTTAGGCCTTTAGAGGATTGTGTATTATCATGGGAACTGTTACAGGCCCTTATGTAGGAGCTAAAGCTAAATGAGAATATCATAGTAGTTGCAATTAGAAGCTCTTGACATATTATTCAATTACCAACTTAGATCAATCGGGAATGTCAATAGTCTCACGTTTTACAGCCATTGCCTTTTTGCCATTATGTCCTAGAGTTGGAAGCATCCATACAGAACACACACACCATACATACACATAAACAAAAAATAAAATATACAGAAGGTTCTACTATTTTATTTTATTTTACAACAATGAATAAACAATTTTTCCATTTCTGTGTCAGTTTGTTTTTTGCCCTAATTTTTAGATATTTTGTTGTTTTGAAGCCTTTGAATTTGGAATATGTGTTTAGTAGTCAACCCACTAAATAATAGTAAAGAGAAAAAATTTCTCGTACTCGTCGTCTTCCGCTTTATCCGGGACCGGGTCGCGGGGGCAGCAGACTCAGCAGAGACGCCCAGACGTCCCTCTCCCCAGACACCTCCTTCAGCTCCTCCCGGGGGAGCCCAAGGCGTTCCCAGGCCAGCCGAGAGACATAGTCCCTCCAGCGTGTCCTGGGTCGTCCCCTCGGCCTCCTCCCGGTGGGACGTGCCTGGAACACCTCCCGAGGAAGGCGTCCAGGAGGCATCCGGTATAGATGCCCGAGCCACCTCAACTGGCTCCTCTCGATGTGGAGGAGCAGTGGCTCTATTCCGAGCCCCTCCCGGATGGCCGAGCTCCTCACCCTATCTCTTAGGGAGTGCCCAGCCACCCTACGGAGGAAGCTCATTTCAGCCGCTTGTACCTGGGATCTCGTTCTTTCGGTCATGACCCAAAGTTCATGGCCATAGGTAGGAACGTAGACCGACCAGTAAATTGAGAGCTTCGCTTTTCGGCTCAGCTCTCTCTTCACCACAACGGACCGGCACAGAGTCCCCATTACTGCGGCAGCCACACCAATCCGTCTGTCGAATCCGTCTGTCGATCTCCCACTCTATTCTTCCCTCACTCGTGAACAAGACCCCGAGATACTTGAACTCCTCCACTTGAGGCAGGAACTCCCCTCCAACCTGAAGAGGACAAGCCACCCTTTTCCGGTCGAGAGCCATGGCCTCGGACTTGGAGGAGCTGATCTTTATCCCAGCCGCTTCACACTCGGCTGTGAACCGCCCCAGTGCATGCTGTAGGTCTTGGCTAGAGGGGGCCAGCAGGATCACGTCATCTGCAAAAAGAAGAGACGAAATCCTCTGGTCCCCAAACCAGACCCCCTCCGGCCCTTGGCTGCGCCTAGAAATCCTGTCCATAAAAGTTATGAACAGGACCGGTGACAAAGGGCAGCCCTGCCGGAGTCCAACATGCACCGGGAACAGGTCCGACTTAGTGCCGGCAATGCGAACCAAACTCCTGCTTGTACAGAGACCAGATGGCCCCTAGTAAAGGGCCCCCGATTCCATACTCCTGGAGCACCCCCCACAGGGCATCACGAGGGACACAGTCGAATGCTTTCTCCAGGTCCACAAAACACATGTGGACCAGTTGGGCAAACTCCCATGAACTCTCGAGTACCCTGTAGAGGGTATAGAGCTGGTCCAGTGTTCCACGGCCGGGACCAAAACCACGCTGCTCCTCGTGAAGCCGAGGTTCGACTATCGGCCGGACTCTCCTCTCCAATACCCTGGCGTAGGCCTTACCAGGGAGGCTGAGGAGTGTGATCCCCCTGTAGTTGGAACACACCCTCCGGTCACCCTTCTTATGTAGGGGGACCACCACCCCAGTCTGCCAGTCCAGAGGCACTGTCCCCGTCCGCCACGCAATGTTGAAGAGGCGTGTCAACCATGACAGCCCCACAACATCCAAAGACTTGAGGTACTCAGGGCGGATCTCATCCAACCCCGAAGCCCTGCCACCGTGGAGCTTTTTAACCACCCGGGTGATGAAAGAGTCCAACCCCAAGTCTCCAGCCTCTGTTTCCACCAGGGAATGCGTGATGGCAGGATTGAGGAGATCCTCGAAGTACTCCTTCCACCGCCCGATAATGTCCACAGTCGAGGTCAGCAGCTCCCCACCTCCACTGTAAACAGTGTTGGCGAAGCACTGCTTCCCCCTCCTGAGGTGCCGGACAGTTTGCCAGAATCGCTTCGGGGCCAACCGGTAGTCCTTCTCCATGGCCTCACCGAACTCCTCCCAGGTCTGAGTTTTTGCCTCTGCCACCACCCGGGCCGCGGCGGTGGTAGAGGCCCGGGCATTCTACATTTAATTAAAATATTCCAATGTTTGACTCTTGTAATACACGGTTGGACAAAATGAAAGCTGCAAGAGATACATTTTTTCACAAACTATACTAAAATGTTTTACCCTTTCTGTGCTTGCTAATTAGAATTAGCAATTCCAATTCTGTGAACACCCGGCTTCTATAGCTAGGACCTTTTGTTGGGACTTACCCTCATTGCAGAGGTTGTCACTGACTGACTATTCAGCAGTCTTTCCTGTGATTATGAAGGCCGTAACACAACATTTCTGTGTTAAATATTATTTTTATTGATCTTTTGCGATATACAGTTTTGTTTTTTTGTTTAAAGAACTGAATGTTGGGGTTTCATCAGCTGTACACCATAATAATACAAATTAACATAAATATATGTGAAAATATAATTTAATTCAATTCAGTTTTATTTATACAGCGCCAATTCACATCACATGTTGTCTCAAGGCACTTCACAAAGTCAATTCAATCAAATCACACCGATTTGAAGTCGGCTACATATATCCTAATTGATCCTATTTATCAAACAGTTCAGTGAGATTCAGTTTATTATTAAATTGGTTGAAAGGTTTTTCTGTCTAAGGAAACCCAGCAGATTGCATCTGGTCAGTGACTTGTAGCTTTCCCTCCTCCTTGATGAGCATGAAGAGACAGTGGGACAGTCACTGGCATTGACTATGCAGCAATCCCTCATACTGAGCATGCATGTAGCGACAGTGGAGAGGAAAAACTCCCTTTTAACAGGAAGAAACCTCCAGCAGAACCAGGCTCAGTGTGAGCGGCCATCTGCCACGACCGACTGGAAGTTAGAGAGAACAGAGCAGAGACACAAAATGACCACAGAAACACTGATCCAGGAGTACTTTCTATGTGAAAGAAAAGTAAATGTTAGTGGATGTAGCTCCTTTAGTGGTTTATATGTGAGGCCTGCAGATAAGATGATCACAGTGTTTCACAGTTTAATCTTGTACGTTTTTAGGTGATGTGACTGAAATTTAACCAGCTCTGGATCATCTTTCTTTTTTCACAACAAAAGAAGCTGAAATCATTTAAATGCTGACTGAGAGAGAAAGGCTAATATAAGAGTAGTGTTGTTTATATTTTATCGCCTATAAATAAATAATTTAGCTAAAAGTTATATAAGAAAAAAAAAAAACCCTGATAGTACTGTTGGTTGTATTTAAATGTTTCATTTAAGAAAAGGCTCTCAATAACAACGATATTTCCAAATGACAAGACAGGCATTCATGTTTTATTTCATTTATCTAGTCTTACTAGGTTTGCTTTTAGCCCTCGTTTCCTTGTGACAACTTTACGGGTATACTATGAGGTGCTGTGAAAAACTGTTTTCCTCTTTTACAGATTTCCTGTTTTTGCTTTTCTGTCACACTAAAATGTTTCAGTTCATTAAACAAATGTTACCATAAGAAAAAGATAACCTGACTATATACAAAAATAACTTTTGAAATGATGACTTCCGTTGTAAAGGGATAACAGCAATCCAAACCAACCTGCTCCTGTGTGGAAAAGTAATTGCCTCCTAAACCTAAACCTGGTTTTGTCACACACTGCCACCAAGGAAATGAGTCTTTTACATTGTTGTAGGAAGTTAGGGTCACTATTGTTTTAATCATTTTGTTTCAGTCCCATAGAAGGACTTTCCTGGACGAACAGCAGCAATGAAGTCATGAACATGAAATGAAGATGTTTGATTAGAGATATGGTGATCTGCATGGTTCTTTTTCTGAAATTCTGTTTTGGTTTTACAGCCGATGTAACAGGATACACACCTTTCATCAAGGTACACCTTTGTCTCATCAGTCCACAGGTTTTGGGGATCATCAAGATGTAAATTTGGACCTTGTGAGACAGCTTACAGATTTATATATTGAGGTTCTGCTTATTAAATATTATTATTTATTGAAGGTGACCTATTATACTTCCTTTTATACACTTGGGATACAAAAATGTTAATTAAATTTTTCGCACAAAATCATTCTCAGACAATGAGATTTCACCTCCTCAGTTCCCCCTTTTTAGAGCTCCTTTCAGAATGAGCTGTTTTAGGGCTCTGTCACTTTTATGCTCATTAGCTGCATCTAAACGCACCTGCAACCAGCACTTGGTACACATGAAAACAAAACCAAAATTTAAAATACATTTCTGTCATCTACAGATTTGCCACGGACAGTAGGGACTTAATTTATCTTCAATTCAATTCAGTTCAGTTCAATTCAGTTTATTTATATAGTACCAATTCACAACACATGTTGTCTCAAGGCACTTCACAAAGTCAGGTACATACATTCCAATCAGTCTAAGTCTTTCTGAAAATCCTGACGTGTACTGATGTGAGTTCTCAAAGCAGTCTCTAGGGAAGTGATTCGAACAAACCAGTACTGTCTTCGGCAGTGTGACGGGAACATTGCCCTCAAAAATAAAATGAAGCCACGAATCTCTGTTATCCGACAGCAGGAGAATTTGCGTGGACACAAGCATGGGTCTGTGCAGCCAACAACAGAACATCTGCCTTTGAGGGTAGCCATTGTAAAGCTCGTGTAAGGTAAAACCAGCCGGCGAGACGTGATCTTCTACTGAAAATGAAGTGGGCGGAGCTCCGCTTCAGTTGCTAGACAAAGGCGGGACTCAGATAATGTTTCTAGGTGCCTGTGTAACTGTGACATCACAATTACACAGCTTTTGAAGCCAGTTGTTTTCTAGAAAAAAGAGTTTGGACTGTTGGTAGAAGCATTAGAGACCCAAATGGAAGTATAAAAACAATCAAAAAGTGGATTTTGCATAATAGGCCCTCTTTAAATATTATTTATTAAAGAATGAAACAAATCTCCCAACAAAACTGAAAAAGTGGGTTTCAAAGAAAAATACTTCATGTCTAGATGTCAGGCATTGAACGTGACATTGAAATTTACCCAAAACATCTATATTTCATTGCTCCAGTGTACTCTGTTATAAATTTTTTATAACAAATAAAACAATGTAAGCAAACTTGTGAAGAGGAAGACTTTGTTATTTTGTAGCCCGAGGCAAACTACATTCACAGGTCACTTCCCTGCTGTTCTTTATCTTTATTTTTTAACCCTTAGTTATTTAGGACCTGCTTGTAGTTTACTGTTTCTAATGCTGTATGTATGTCTCTATAAATTGATCTGCTTTTCCGGTCTTCAAATATTTCAGACTTTTTCTGGCCAATACCAATTTACAGTATTTTTAGGTCTGACCAAGCAAATACATTTTTTAAGGACTAGGACACATAAAAGAAAGTAAAAAAGGGCTGTTGTCATGATCTCCAGGTGTTTGGGGTTTTGATTTTATTTATTTTTTTGTGTCTAATTTTGACCATTTCCTTGCTGTTATTAGTTTTTTTTAGATTTTTGTCAGTTCAGTTCCCTGTGTCTATTGTTAGGTGCGTTTTCTCGATTTATTGTTCTGTTTTATTAAGTGTTTATGCACATTTTTGCATTAATGTTCTGCTAGACATTTCATCGTGTTTTTCTCTGTCTGTTCCTGCTCATTTACTCTTCTCCCTCAGCTCTCTCTCTTCATTGGTTTCAGCTGCTATACCTGATTATTCTCACAAGCTAGTGATGCCATCTCCTCATTCTGTCCCAGTATTTAAACTGGGACAGACATGTGTTTCCCAAGTTCCTGTTTGCATTTTGGTCCTTCAACTGCATGTAACTTAACCGCTGTAGTTTCAATTGGAGTAGTATATTGAATCCAACAGAAAATCTCAATCAAATAATTGTTATATGATCCCCATTTTTACATCCAAGCATTTGTTCTTAACCTTTATCTAATTCAGTTCAAATTTAGCTCAGTCTTTTTACATAGCACCGGCTCACAACAAATGTCATCTCAGAGCAATTCACAAAATAAACAGATCCAGGTTATGTTCAGAAAGAAGTAGTCACTTACCAATCATATAAAAATATTCAAAGTCAGTTACATAAGTTCTTTCTTGATCCTAGTTGTAAAATAAGCCAGTCAGAGACTGCATACCTCTGCCACCCAAAATAGGGTCCCTGAAGCCATAGAAAAACAAAATAATGGACCTTGATTGTGATCCTGATCCGAATTAGTTCTAAAATGTAGAGGGTTTCTACCTTGGGCTAAGACACACTTCTGGTAAAACATTCAAAAGAATTCAACTTTTTCCGTAAAGTTGCTAAAACACACATACAGACATAACTTCCTTGGAGGAGGTAAAAATGCAATTTAGTTCGATTTATTATTCCACTTGATAAAAACGTTTTCTATCTAAGGGAACCCAGCCTATGTATCGAGTCAGTGTCTGTGCAGCAATCCCTCCTCCTAAACAAGCATATGGTAACAGTGGGCAGTTGATTGCATGCAGTCATCACTTTTACAGCAATCCCTTATTCAATCAATGAAAGGTGGAAAAAAATCAGATGTTTCAGTGACCTACTGATTAGGATTGATTAAAGGAAAATTGGCTGATTATGTTACTCACACTCCTTTTAGATGTTAGCTTTTTTTTCTAAGGCTATATATTTTTAAGATCCCTTTGTCTCATTCATGTGTTGATCTTTTAGCTAGATTAGTCTTTTTAAGATTTTCAAGCCAGTCTGGTGTAGGTATACCTCATCAAACATACAACACCTTCAATAAAAAAAAATAACACATGCTACGAGTTTATTAGGTCATTATTGTGATCCCTGGCATTTTGGAGCCCTGGGCATATGCCAATTAAGGAGGAGCCTCTGACCTGTCATCTAGCTATAATTCTGACTTTTCTGTTATTAATTATTATTATTATTCTTTCTATACAAATCTTAGTATTTAAGTAAAACATCTTGTAAAATTGTAATTATGGTTAAGGAAGCAGGTACAATTGACAAATAAATATAGGTACTAATATATTTACAATTGCAACACAATACATAATACATAAAGACAGTGTCTCAATTAAAATATTGCATCACAGTTAAATGTAAG
The DNA here is from genome assembly GCF_021462225.1 of Girardinichthys multiradiatus. Lineage (NCBI taxonomy): Eukaryota > Metazoa > Chordata > Actinopteri > Cyprinodontiformes > Goodeidae > Girardinichthys > Girardinichthys multiradiatus. The sequence continues at coordinate 6,855,621 of NC_061797.1, read as the reverse complement.
GATTAGCTTTAGAAAGATAGGTTATAGAACATACCCAGAAAAGGCACAAATAAAGCACTCCAGTTCATCTTTATTGGCACTCTGTTTTCTGTAATGCACCTCATCCAGGGAGGGGATATAACTTTAAAATTGGTACATCTGGGAAAAAAACATTCATTTTCTCTAAAGTTGTTTGTTTATTTTAACTGCTGTATTATTCCCTGTACAGTTATGTTTTTTCCTCCTTTTGGATTTCAGCATTTTTGAAGTGCTTAAGGGATTTATACAAGTACAAAAAAAGACAATGAGGATGAATCAACGGAATGCAATCCTATGTATTCCCTAATGTCTCATTTATAAAGAAAACAGACAGACAGTACAAAACGATCTGGATTAGAGCATTCTACTCCCTCCTTCCCTGACTTTCATCTCCTTAATAAGCGTTGAATCTCATTTCGTCTTTAGAAGCCTCGTCTTTCCCCTTCAAATTAACATCGATGTTGGTGGATTGAGATGCAGGCCATGACTTTACAAGTAATTTCATTTAGGGGAGCATTTTATTGATCAGCCACTAATAAATGACCAAAAATGTTTATTTGAATTAAAAAGATCAAGATATTTTAAAGTCAATTTGGGAGGGATCTTAGATAGATTGTTCAGATTAATATTTTGAGAAAAAGAATGCTTTTGTATCATTTCTAAATGGTTTTTATGCAGAGAAAATATATTTTTCTTTGTAGAAGTTGCTGTACTTTTTTCACCTTATTCTTTTGATGCAGGTGGAAATGCTAAGCTGCGTTACCAGATCACTTCAGGAAACACAGGAGGCGTGTTTGATGTGGAACCAGAGGTGGGAGCAATCTTCATCGCTCAGCCTCTGGACTACGAACAGAACAAAAGGTATTATTACAGGATTAGGCTAAAAGGTCTGTGTTACTACACGTTAAAAGCACTTCATTATCCACTACTTCTATCCTTTAGCACTAAGTTGTAATTGTTGAAACCGGAGATGATTCAGTTGGAGTTTTAAAAAAAATTATTTTAGATTTCCTTTGATTAGATCTGATGATTTTAATTGACAGGTTGACAGGTTATATTTGATTCAGCAAGCAACATTTTTTGTTGCTGTTGTTGTTGTTGTTTATTTTCTGCAAATGTTACAGCACAGGCAGAATCCAAAATAAAAGCCCCACGTTATTCAAAAGAAGGTTTATCTAAAAAATCTAATGCACACTTACAACACATTACAGATTAACCCCTTATAGACACCTAATAGGACTTGGCTTGTTTATGTAAAATAATCTCAAAACATAAAAAAATCCGCATGAATCAAAATATATTGACATTCAATCTATCATGTAATAGTGGCTCAAACATACTTGGAGGAGAGTTTAGCCTTATAACGAATTTCTCAAAGATTTTGATTTGAAGTAGCAGGAAGGAGAGAGATTCTTTTGCTGCAGCCACAGAAACATCTTCTGATGCCACCATTTCTTTATATTAACCTTTCACATTGTTTTCTGGTCACTGAACTCATTCATTCAGATCAAATGCTCCTGTAGGCATTAAATGAAGTCCCATTCTGAATGGTTGTGTTCACAGAGCTCCCACTGGTGTTTTCTGAAACATATACAGAAAACCTTACACTGAGGTCCGTGTAATTCTTTTTGTCCTTTTAAATGATTTTGACAGTAGTTTCTGCACAAAGATTGACTCTATAGTCACTCGGTGGAGTATGTCAATATGTACTTAATTCATTGAAAATGACAGACAAATGTTTGAAGTTATATACATGATGTATAACAACTTGATTCTCATGGCTGTTTAACAGTAAAATCGATACAGAAAGTAAAAAAGCTTGATTTGAATGAGCTGCCTGTTTAAACTGCTTCTAGAAATCTTGTATCTACACACTACTGGCAAGCAAACGGAGCCTTTTTCATCCCCTGATTTTATTTTAAACCTAAGGTTTAGTGCTGTCTGCAGGTATATGTATTAACTGTTTAATCTTAAACAAAAGTAAAAAACAAATATTAAACTCCCAAACATAAATGTATTCCTAATTTAAATATTACTTTATCATTCACTAAGTGTGAATGACAAGTGTATCTCAGTTTGGGGCAATGATCAACTTGTTACCAACATCAGCCTTCCAAATATGATACACCAAGTGTAACCATTTAATATACAGAATTAAACATAATAAATGGATGGACTCATATTGTTTTTACACAAGTCTGATCTCAGAGTTGCAGAAGTGAAAACAGAAAACAGAGAAACGTTTACTAGAAAGGTGTGTATGTCTATAACAGTGCCTTGCAAGTTTACACAACAAACGTTTTAACAATTTATCACGTTACAATCACAAACATTTTGTGTTATAAAGATGGATTTTATATGATACACCAACACAAGCAGTGCATAATAGGAAAATGATACATGGTTTTCAGTTCTTTTTAAAATTGACATCTAAAAAGTATGGCATCCATCTGGATTCATTCCCCTTTACTCTCAAACCTGGACAAACCGCATCATGGAGACCAAAGAACAGGGACAGAGATCAAGGATAAAGGTTTGAAGATGTTTTAAGCAGGGTTAGATTATAAAACAACATATCAAGCTTTACACATCTCTCTGAGCACCGTCAATTCTATCACCCAAAATGGAAAGGATGTAGTACAACTGCAAACCTAGTAAGACTACTGAAACTGACAGACTGGACAAGGAGAGCAATGATCAGAGAAGCAGTCTAGAGGCGTATGGTAGCTATACAGGAGCTGCAGAGATCCACAGCTTCAGTAATTGAATCTAGTGACAGGACAACTCTACACATGGCTGTCAGACTGTCGGTTTGCAGTTTGCCTTGAGCCGTGTAGGGGACTCACTGCCTGACACGTGGAAGAAAGTTCTCTGGTCAGATGTAAAGTTCAAAAATTTTGGTCAACATGTGAAACTCTATGTGTGGTGTAAAAAAACTCTGCACATCACCCTCAATACACCACCCCCACCGTGAAACATGGCGGTTGTACCGTCATGCTGTGAGGATGATTTTCTTTTCAGCAGGGACAGGCAGGCTGGTCAGAGCTAATGTGAAGATGAATGGAGCTAAACTGGAGGCAATTCTGCAAAACAAAACACAAACTGTTGGAAGCAGCAAAAAGCTTGAAACTTAGGCAGATCATTACCTTCCAGCAGGGGATGGATTGTAAAGATTGTTTATTTAGTTTACATAAATGGATGTTGATGCGTTAAAATGCTCCAGTCAAAAACGTTTGTAAATGTAGTGGTTTTTTTTGCGTGAGGGGAGTTGTTTGTAAAGATAATACTGGTTCTGAATTGAATTATTTCAAGTGGGAATCTGTGGCAAGATTTGAAAATTGATGCTCACAGATGCCACACACACATTTTGCCTGAGCTTGAGTGATTTTGACATGCATCGTTTCCGTCCACGTCACTTTTATGTACTACTTTGTACTGGACCATTGCATAAAATCCCACAAGATTTATTGAAGGTTTAGGCTTGTATGTGACAAACTGTGAAAATATTCAAGGGTTATGAATATATTTGAAAAGCCACTATGTCTGTTAAGAGGCGGATGTTAAGTTACCCTTAAATTTAAAAACGATCAGACAGAAAGATGAGATTTTGACTAATTAGCAAATATTTCTGACTAACCTTTCAGGGCCTGTGCCAGGAATTACACCCTGTACAGTTTTAAGGCTGGTTCTTTTACTGGTTTTTGGAACATGGATCTAATATTAATGTGCCTAATGATGTACCCCGGACATTAAAATGTGACTGTCAGGGCTGCTAACCCAGCAGGAGCATATGCCTGCTTCAGAATGTGGAGGTTTTGTTTCTGAAATCTCATCTTAAATTTGACACTTTCAGATACAAACTTCATGTCCTGGCTTCGGACGGGAAGTGGGAAGATTACACAACAGTGACGGTGAACGTGGTGAACAAGAATGATGAGGCTCCCGTGTTTACTGTGAACGAGTACTACGGCAGCGTGACTGAGGAACTGGATGGTTCACCAGTTTTTGTCTTGCAGGTAATTCCAGCAGTCTGATGCAGGCAGCAAATGGACCAATGCAGATATTTGATTTAAGGATCATTTAGATTGCTGTCAAATAATGAAAGATTTGTTTGTGTCAGGAGATAAATGCAAACTTGAGAAGCTCTGGAACGAGTATGAACTTTTGTTTCAATTTGAGCAACAGTAGCTCTATAATTGGCAACACAAGCAAGAATTTGTACCCTGGGGTAATGATTGAGCTTGGGTTACCTGTTACCAGTTCACTATTTTCCTTCCTTGATACAGCTTAATGGGGAAATCCCAACAGAGCTGTCACAATTTGGCTCTTGCCAAATGTAATCAAATCCATTTGCTAGCTTATATTTTTACACTTCCTGTAGATTAACTTCAAGAACTGAATGCTCACTTTTATATTCCACCCACTCCCATGTGCAACAGCGACATTTTAATTAGAGTTTTTTTTTTCCCGCCACACGAGCTGTGGTCAACTATAGCTATAGTTATAAAGTTATATACAGTTATAAAGAGTTTTTTTCATTTGCGTGTCCATATATTTCTGCACATACAGTTAGGTCTATATTCAATTAAACATTTGTTATTTTATTTGTTTACTGAAATAGATTCAAGTTGCATTTTCAGGTATTCACATCCAAATCAGAGAACTTAAAAAGGGCCCTAAAGAAATTGTAAAATTCACTTAAAAGCTATTTAAAGGTCTAGCTGCTCCGTTTTATAACTTTTGTTAATGAGATAAAAAAAAATTAAATAAAATAAAACATCTAAAGCTCATTCCATGTGTGGTATTTGCATTTTTAAGCTTCTGTTGTGAAACCAAAACTTGCATTCAAAGCAGCTCTTCACGCCAGAGAAACAGGCCATCCTCAAGCTGTGAAGAAAGACATCAGAGAAATTGCAAAAATGCCAGAAGTGGCAAAATTTACATTCTGGATCATTCACATAAGAAAATAATTTACTAGTGATCTCAGCAATACAAAAAGGCCTGGATGTTCATGGAAGACAGGAGTGGTGGATCATCTCCAGACTAAAAAACCCTGTACAACATCCAGGCCGGTAAGGACCACAGTACAGAAGGCAGGCTGATCAATATAAAAGTCTGCCTTAAAGGAAAATCAGCAAAGTAAATACAGACAATTTACCTTTAGTTACAAATTACTAGAAGGTCTTAAGAATGGAAAAGCAAGCTTCGACTTTGCTAATAAACATCCAAAAAGCTGGTCAGCTCTAAATCTACAGTTTTTGAACAAAATAAATCAAGATTAACTTCTACCAGACCGATAGGGAGAAGAAAGTGTTGAAAAGGCACGGAACAGCTTATGATCCAATCAAAGGGGTTTAACCAAAGATGATTACGCTAGCTATTGTCGTCCTCGCATTTTCCTTAGAACACACATTTTTGGAGATATTTTGTTCAAATAATGAAACAAAGTAAATTGTTTGTGTTTACCCTAATTAAATCAATTTCTTGTTTAGTCATATTGGAAAAAAACATGAACTTTATATATGTAAAATTTTTTGAAAGAACTGAATATAGATTTGATTATCCTAATCTTTTTTGATGACTGTAAATAGCGATTGTACGTTTTGTTTCAACTATAACAACCAGATCCATCTCTGCATATGAGGCACACATTTTACACACTTTAGATGCTAAAATAAAAAAAAATTCCCGGACAGGTTAGCTTGGTAGAGTTCTTAAATCCACAAAGCACAACAACATTTGAACATTTTCACTTAAGAGATCTCTTCGACTCACCAATATTTCAGCAAGCATCTGGCATTTCAAAAAATTAAGCTCTCCTAATGTTCTCTGTGTGCTGGTGACATTTTAGGTAACAGCCTCCGACCCAGATAAGGATGCGGACCAGGAGGCCCTGCGGTACTCCCTCCATGGCCAGGGTGCTGAGAGTGAATTCATAATAGATGAGGTCACAGGCAAGATCTACGCTCAGAGGACGCTGGACCGCGAGGAACGCGCTGTTTGGCGTTTTGTTGTTTTGGCAACAGATGAGGGGGGTGAAGGTCTGACGGGCTTCACTGACGTTATCATCAATGTGTGGGACATCAATGACAACGCTCCAATATTCCCTTGCCCCCTCAGCTGCCACGGAGATGTATCAGAGAACTCTGTAATCGGGACATCCGTTATGGAGATGACTGCAACCGACTTGGATGATTCGGCTGTGGGGCAGAATGCTGTGCTGTCCTACAGGATTGTGGGCATTTTAGATGTCACAAACTCCAAACAGGGAGGAGTGCCCGCCTTCTCAGATATGTTCTCCATCAACCCCACCACAGGAACCATTACGGTAGGCTTAGGAGGTCTAGACAGGGAGCAGATTGAGTCCTACCTCCTCGTTGTGGAGGCCAGAGATGGAGGAGGGATGACAGGAACTGGAACTGCAACCATTCAGGTTAAGGATGTAAATGACCATGCTCCAAGATTCATTGATCATTCCTGTCAGGCAAGGATTTCTGAAAATGCAGAACCCAATGCAGAGGTGGGTTAACATTGTCTATAATTCATAAGATTAGCTTATTTAACGCATGCTCTTCCGCCTTAGAAGGAATACGTGCAAATAGAGACTTCACACCTGATTGTTTTTGCTTTTATATGTTAAACCTTGAGGAATTTAAATATTTTACCGGGATATGAAAGTCTAAAGCATCTACTTTGTGCACCTGTTTGCAGCTTTTAATGACTCAAAATGCTCAGATGTATCAGAATTATGGCACAGATCCAAATTCATTTCCTAAACATGCCATCTGGTAGTTGTTGATAACTTAAGTGGAACTAATTTGTTTTTTAATTTGCACAAATTCCTTTTTTAAACAGGAAATTGTCCTGCAGCAGAGCTAAGGTGGATGATGTGGCAGAGCTCAGTGCTTCTGCGGTCTCATTAGCCAGGTTTACAACAAACTCAGTTCAGAAACAGCAAATGTTCATTTGATCAAAGTACCATAACTCAAAATGGTAATCTCAGCAGGGCTTTGTGGTGTTTTTTAGACTTAATATAAGTTTTTATTCCTGTTAAAATGGTTAACTAATCACTTTCATGCTTTGGGTTACTGAAGAGCAAAATCTTGAGGCTTCTTAAAAATGTTTATAGTATTTCTAGTGAATGATAATCATTTAGTAGGTGTCCCACTGGATGATGATACATCTTTAGCATATTGTTTGCAAGTCATGAATCTGGGACTTGCAGTGGCAGTCAGAAGTTTACACCCTTATTATCTGCATTAAAAGTCATCATAATATTATTTTACTGTTGCATTGGAAAAATTATTGTTTCAGGCGGAAAAGTCTAAACATCAAACTTGAAAAAAAGTATTCCATTTGGTATGAGGTGAGGTTGAAGGTAGTCTTATGCTTTTTTGTTGGTTTATCCACTTTGTGAAATGTATCAGTAATGTTGGACGTAAATCAGACTCTTAGCATGTTACTACCATTACCTTGTTTGACAGTAAGTGCAGTGTTTCTCCAAAGTAGTTGTTTGTTCCTAATGTGTCCCAAAATGGTAGGAAACTGTAGTGTTTAGTCTTGAATAGCACAGAGTTGGTGCTGTCCTCATGTTGCAGAATATTGTGAAAACGTCCTTGTTTTACTCTTTGCAAAATGAAACAACTTCCCCATGTATGTACCGAGTCTACTTAGCACAATGTTACTGTTTGTTGCAAGGTCCTGCAGCTCGCTGCGGAGGACAGAGACACTGGAGAAAATGCTCAGCTGACCTTCAGTGTTGTGGCCGGAGATCAAGAGCAGAAGTTCTACATGGTCAGTCACAAGCAGGAGCAGCATGGAGTTTTGAGGCTGAAGAAACGCTTGGACTACGAACGACACAGCGAACAGAAGTTCAACCTTACACTGAAGGTAAATAAAGTCTCTTGAAATCTAAACATCGGCCTTTAAATGAGTTTAAGGTTTTATATCAGCTTGGTTCTTGTTTTTCTTAGTTTCTGTGTATTGAACTGTTCGGTTATTTTGTTCTGTAATTCCCAACCCTGAGATTCCCAGGTTGCCTTACTTACCAGCTTCCCACACCTGTTGTTCAGTTGCCCCCAGTATACTGGTTTATCTTTAGCTATTACACTTCTCATTACTTATACGCCGTGATTTTCTCAGCCCATTGGAAGAACCTCCTGTTACATCCCTGTACCATTCTGTTACGAGCTGTCAGTTCTTGTCATTTTGCTTTGAGTAGTTATAGTAAATATTTCTTTCTGTTTTTATTATTTCTATTACATCCAAACTGACCTGTATTGTTGCCTGCATTTCTGACCATCACTTTATCACATTCAGTTTCATACAAAACCTGTGGTTGATGAGGGGTAAACGGGTATGTAGATAAATCCTTTTTAGTTGAAAATATGAGCTTGGTCCAACTAGGTGTCTGAAGGTTCGATGATTCCCCGCAGCATACATAATGTGAAGATTTAAAGTATCTCAAGGATTCTGACACAGTTCTTCTGAAATAAAGATTACAAAGTATTTTCCTCCAAATACTCTGACCTTCCATTAAAAGCAAACTCAGAGAGAATGCTGTAAAGCCATTTGATAGAAAAATATTTACCATTCAGTAGATTCATTTTGAAATGACTGAATTTTAAGACCTGTTTGGAAAAATCTACAAATACCTACAATGACTACAGATAGATTTGAAAACGTTCCAACAGGACCCAACATTTCCTGTTTTAGAGTATTCCAACTCTGAATAATATGGAAACCAATTTATGGGAGAAAAACACAAAAAAATTCAATCCAGTTTAAACTTTAACTGAGAGATGCAAATAGTCATAAATATGTTGCCCTTTGGCCCAGTTGGCATTTCACACCTTAAGTTAACATTTTCTGGATCAGTATTTTTAGATTGTGCATAAGGTTGTTTTAATCTATTAATTTACAGGACATTGTTTGTGTACCATTTGGGTTTTTTAACCTGGTTTGAAATAAATTTACAACAAATGTAAAGTTTCTGGCTACCATAACTGTCCTTAACATTGACTAGGAATTCTAAAAATCTGAATCTGGAAAAATTTTAAGAATTAAAAGATATTAATGAGATGGAAAATGTTTAGGATCTCTGATTCGTCTTTCTGTGAAAAGTACTCCTGTGTGTCTTGTCTTCCAGGTGGAGGACCTGGACTTCTCAAGTTTTCTGCACTGCATGGTCGAGGTGGAGGACTATAATGATCACGCTCCCGTCTTCATTCCACACTTTCTGTCCCTGGCTCCACTACCTGAGGACATCAGTGTGGGAACCAGCGTGGCTCGTCTGGTGGCCAGTGACTCAGACTCAGGCCAGAACCGCGACATAACCTACAGCCTGTCAGAGGACTCGGACACTGAGGGTCTGTTCACTATTGACCAGTCTGGTGTACTCTCTGTGGCCCGGCCACTGGATCGAGAAAAAACAGCCCAACATCAGTTGGTTGTCATAGCAACAGATCATGGGATCCCTGCTCTAACAGGCAGTGCCACAGTTCAGCTGCCTCTGTTGGATGTTAATGATAATGGTCCGGAGTTTGAGGCTGCCTACTCTCCTGTAGTCTTTGAGAATGTGGCAGGTCCACAGGTAGGCTGGACTCACTCTGAGACATTGGTGATTCTGAAAAAGCAAAACACTCCTCACACTGTTCTTCCTTGTTTAGGTAGTGAGGTTGAACCAAACCTCCACCCTCCTCCGAGCCATGGACCGGGACTCTCCTGAGAATGGGCTGCCCTTTCACTTCACTGTCCCACCCGAGTACCGCTACAGCAATGAGTTTTACCTCCAGGACAATTTGAACGGCTCTGCAACCCTAACAGCTCTGAGGACGTTTGACCGCGAGCGCCAGAAAGAGTTTCTCCTTCCTATCGTAATGAGTGACAGTGGTCATCCAGCCAAAACAGTGACCAACACACTGACTGTGACCATTGGTGACCAAAATGATCACGCTCATGTAGCGGGAGAGAAGCACATATCTATCAACAGCCACAGAGGTGAGGAGATTACTGGGAAAGGCCTGAATCACATTTTGAACATAAAGATATCAACCTCATCCTGGTGGAGGAAGTTACATCATAAACTTCAGTTTCTTTTATTAAAATTAAAGAGAGCAAAGCACAAAGTACTGCATACCTGCATAATAATTCATGTTTTTTTTTTTTTCTCAAATACAAATCTGGATCGTGGGGCATGTATTCAGGCCCCTTTGGACAATACTTTGTAGAAACACCTTTCAATTTGCACGTATAAACTAAACATTTTGCCTTACCTGTCCCCATAAAGCAGTGTTTTAACCAAACACTGCTTTAAACCTCTCCACAACTTTCTCTCTGGCCTGTCTGCTGTGTTTCTTGGTCTTTATGATGTTGTTTGTTCTCTAATGTTCTCCACCAAACCTCTGAAGCCTTCGCAAAACAGCTGGGTTTATACTAAAATGCAATTATACACAGATGGACTCTATTTAATATTGTATTGAGTTTTATTTGGGGAATCATTGTGAAGGTAGCTAAATATCTATGCATCTCATACTTTTAAGCTTTTTTATAGGCAACAGAGTCTGTGGTTGTAAGGTGACAATTTGTGGAAAAATTCAATAGCCCTGTTGATGGTCACGAATGACAACAACTTCATTCAATTTTGGTTAACTTTCACATTCAAAACTCCTAGCAAAGACAAACTGCAGAGAAAAAGTCATCATTTTAAGGTCTTCCTTTACTGTTTGAAGGATACACTCTCAATCATTTCCACAACCTGTAGTTCTTTCTGCTTGATTATAATCATTGTGCATTCTAACCAGACTATTTCTTCTGCATTGTCATTTCTCTGGGCAAATCACTCCCTATCTCACTTACTGAGAAGAAATGGTGAATGCATGTGCACCCAGTCCTTTTATTTTTTACTAAACATTTTTTGTCAAATTTATACATTATCGGCATTCTTTTTGGTCACATTATGTCCTTTTCGGTTCAATTCGGTTTGTTTTTGCAGTGCAAATTCATGACAATGTAATCTCAAGGCACTTTAGAATAACAACAGGTCCAATAAATCTCCAGTTTTACAGAAATGCAAAATAACTCTAATTTATACCTATGTCACACGGTCGACTCCGATCATAAATTGAATATAATATACTTTATTTAGTTTAGAATCAAAGATGGGTCAAAAGTTATGTATGAAAGGAAGTCTTGCCAGTTGTATCAAGTCACAGGTTTTGCAACAGTCCCTCCTCTTAAGCAACAAGTCTGGACAGAATTAGATTTTCTATGTTTTAACAAGTATAAAATGTACACCTGACATTTAAACTTATGGGCAAACGTTCATATGAAATGGAGGACAGGGCAGCGTGTTTGCTACCAGCTGTATGTTTTGTATGGTTGTATCAGTGACACGTGGACAGACTGGCTAATTTATGCCTCTCTTTTCAGGCCGTATGCCAACAACAGTGCTCGGAAAGGTCTATGCTCCTGACCCTGATGACTGGGATAATAAGACCTATGTCTTTGAGGGACACATGCCAAGGTAAAATAGAATTGGTAGATCAGTGCTTTCTTTTTTATTGTTTATTTTAATACTTGGTTTTGCTTTTATCACCATGTCTAATATGACAGAAATAAAGACATCATGATGCAAATATCGATAAATCGGCATGTGCTGAACGTCAATTTGATCTTTTTTTGTACTGAAGTATTTTAGTGCTATTTGCTTTGTCAGTCAGATGTAATACCCCATCATATTAACAAATGCAGCTTTAAGTGAATTGCACTCTACCATGAACTTAATATAGCATATTCAGTGTTATTTCTATCCAATCCAGAATGAACACATTTTAGTCACATGTTAAGAACTTCTGTGGCATATAGGCCACACATACTGTTGGAGGCTAAATGTGACTCAAATGTTGAAGCAACGAATGAATAATAATTATTTAATCTCAAGCTTTGCTATTCAAACGACCTGTCTGCTGTCATGAACAGTCACTAGACACTGACTATGGACAGGAGTCCAACCTATTTTCAGATAATTCAGCTAATAATTATCTGGCCACTAAGGAGGAAACCAATAGACCGTGAATATTGCGTTGGACTTTCACCCCCAGATCACCAGGTGATCACTAAATATGGAAAACAAACAAAAGCGAGATGTTGATCTCTCAGTGTAATATAGTCTGGTCTGCCACAATAGAAGGCCACGCATGGTACACCCTGTAAAATACATACAGTATAAAGAATGAATGCATCAAAAGTATTAGTAGTAGTAGTTTTTATGTTACTTTAGATCCTAGCCAAGTGGTGTCCAGTTTTAGTCGTCGAGTAGTCGTTGTTCTGAATGTCTTATACCTGCTTCAGTACACTGGATTTAAAAGAGTGTATCCTTGACAGGTCCCTTCAGAACATGACATATTTATGAGGCAATTACATCATTTAAAAGTTGGAGTACGGAGCCATATAAAACATGCATACACAATAACTCAATACCTGAAATTAGGTATCACTAATGGTTAATGTACTTTAGCTCTGGGATTATTTTTTCTTCTTTCCTTATCTTTGTTTTTCTGAAAGTGACCTGTAAAGTAAAAATATGACAGAAAAAATACCATCTAAAAGAAATGTAGTACATGATAAATATTTAAGAATTATGATTATTGATTAAATAATATTTATCAAGAATTATAATTTAAAATCATAATTTGAAATTTTTTTATTTCTTAACCAAAAGTCATTACTTACAAATCAAAATGTCCTCTGGCGTTGTAAGTATTGATATATATATAATTGATAACTATTACTAGATGTCACTGTTTAATCAACCGCTTCACTGAAGGTGGGGGAACTTTGACCTTATTTTGACAGACAAATCACTCTTGCTCAAAATAAACACAAACGCTTTCTCTTTATCTACGTGAATATTTATTAAATCAACAGCCCTGATAAACCTGATTCAATAATCTTCACCTAATCAAGCATGCAAAAATTCTACACAAAAGGGGTAAAATAACTATCTAAACAAGATAAATCAACATTGAGTGTGTATGAAAGTCAAACCAGCAGTTATGGCAAAACAAGAGGAAATATGGTGCTGAACAGAGCTTTGGGAGCGGACTCCACCAGGCGGCAGTCATAAAACCCCCAAAGTTGGAGCTCAGTGAAATACAAAGGGTCATAAAACCTTTTAGGGGGCAACCAATGAAAAAACACTAAGAGTGAAGCCAAAGGAATAGTTAGTATTCCACCATGAGGTTCTAGTAGTTGAACTTTAAGTTCACCTGAGCCTACGCACAGGTGTTCAAACACAGTGAGACACGCACAGCTTCAAAGCACGGCGGTTTCAGAGTCCAACAGCAATCAAAGTTTCAATAAGTTTCATAAGACAACTTAGAACACATTGGACTATAAGTGGCGATTCTAAATCGCTCTAAAATCCTACTCTATCCTGCCCAAGCTATTTCTAATAGAAATAAAAACAAAACGGGATTACTTGGTGTGGTCTTCTCTGGAGCAGAGGGAGAGGGAGGAGTTGGTTACACGTCCATAACAAACTCAATGATGGCTGACCTTCCTCCTTTGGCAAAACAGGAAAAATATGACAGACCGTCAGCAGTCGACTGGAACAAAAACAAAGAGGAACATTTTATCTCCTTGGAAAACCTCCGTGGGTTTTTCTTGGGTTAGATGTTAAATCCATGCCTTCGATCGGTAAAGTAAACTTGCAGGTTTTCCTATCCCTGCAAGCTTAGCTCGTTGAGCTTCTCATAAGTTATGGCCAGTGAGGAGAATTAATGAAAACCCACATGTGGTTTCTTCTCCAGAATGTTACGCCTCCGTTGCGTGGTAACCGCGTCTTGGTTTCCAGCGGGAGAAAAAGCAAAGGTGGGGCGTCTCCCGTGTCCTTATATAGCCCACTGTGACATCAGAGCTGCGACGCCCCTTCTTATCAGCTGCAATTCCTGCAGGGAGTTGTGGTTGCAGACTATCCTGGGGTATATAGTAGCAGATGACACTGGGAGGTATAGTGGTGAACAAATGGTCCAACAAATGGTACATGGCCTGTACTTGTACAGGTCCTTCTCAAAATATTAGCATATTGTGATAAAGTTCATTATTTTCCACAATGTAATGATGAAAATTGAACATTCATATATTTTAGATTCATTGCACACTAACTGAAATATTTCAGGTCTTTTATTGTCTTAATACGGATGATTTTGGCATACAGCTCATGAAAACCCAAAATTCCTATCTCACAAAATTAGCATATTTCATCCGACCAATAAAAGAAAAGTGTTTTTAATACAAAAAACATCAACCTTCAAATAATCATGTACAGTTATGCACTCAATACTTGGTCGGGAATCCTTTGGCAGAAATGACTGCTTCAATGCGGCGTGGCATGGAGGCAATCAGCCTGTGGCACTGCTGAGGTCTTATGGAGGCCCAGGATGCTTCGATAGCGGCCTTTAGCTCATCCAGAGTGTTGGGTCTTGAGTCTCTCAACGTTCTCTTCACAATATCCCACAGATTCTCTATGGGGTTCAGGTCAGGAGAGTTGGCAGGCCAATTGAGCACAGTGATACCATGGTCAGTAAACCATTTACCAGTGGTTTTGACACTGTGAGCAGGTGCCTGGTCATGCTGAAAAATGAAATCTTCATCTCCATAAAGCTTTTCAGCAGATGGAAGCATAATGTGCTCCAAAATCTCCTGATATCTAGCTGCATTGACCCTGCCCTTGATAAAACACAGTGGACCAACACTAGCAGCTGACATAGCAACCAGACCATCACTGACTGTGGGTACTTGACACTGGACTTCTGGCATTTTGGCATTTCCTTCTCCCCAGTCTTCCTCCAGACTCTGGCACCTTGATTTCCGAATGACATGCAGAATTTGCTTTCATCCGAAAAAAGTACTTTGGACCACTGAGCAACAGTCCAGTGCTGCTTCTCTGTAGCCCAGGTCAGGCGCTTCTGCCGCTGTTTCTGGTTCAAAAGTGGCTTGACCTGGGTAATGCGGCATCTGTAGCCCATTTCCTGCAAACGCCTGTGCACGGTGGCTCTGGATGTTTCTACTCCAGACTCAGTCCACTGCTTCCGCAGGTCCCCCAAGGTCTGGAATTGGCCCTTCTCCACAATCTTCCTCAGGGTCCGGTCACCTCTTCTCGTTGTGCAGCGTTTTCTGCCACACTTTTTCCTTCCCACAGACTTCCCACTGAGGTGCCTTGATACAGCACTCTGGGAACAGTCTATTCGTTCAGAAATTTATTTCTGTGTCTTACCTTCTTGCTTGAAGGTGTCAACAGTGGCCTTCTGGACAGCAGTCAGGTCGGCAGTCTTACCCATGATTGGGGTTTTGAGTGATGAACCAGGCTGGGAGTTTTAAAGGCCTCAGGAATCTTTTGCAGGTGTTTAGAGTTAACTCATTGATTCAGATGATTAGGTTCATAGCTCGTTTAGAGACCCTTTTAATGATATGCTAATTTTGTGAGATAGGAATTTTGGGTTTTCGTGAGCTGTATGCCACAATCATCCGTATTAAGACAATAAAAGACCTGAAATATTTCAGTTAGTGTGCAATGAATCTAAAATATATGAATGTTAAATTTTCATCATTACATTATGGAAAATAATTAACTTTATCACAATATGCTAATATTTTGAGAAGGACCTGTAAAGCACTTTACACTACAATCAGTCATCCACTCATTCATGCACACATTTGCACAATGACAGTGGTAGACTACATTGTAGCCACAGCTGCCCTGAGGCAGACTGACAGAAATGGGTCTGACATACAATCTGCATCACCGGGACCTCTGACCACCATCAGCAGGTAAGTCACTGCTAAATTTTTAATCAAAGTAAAGCCAAAATTCTTTAATTCCACTTATCAGAATGTATTGTTGATACATTTTGTTTAGTTGATAAGATTTGTTTAGCAGATTACATTAGGGTATTCTGCATCAACAAATTAATGTCTGCAATTATATTACCATTAGGGTTCTAACATAACCCAAAGTCACTTAGTGTGGGTGTATTTATATGGTACTGTTACTTCTGCTATAACTCCTTTAAACATGCCTTCCATCACTGATCAAGAAATGCATTCATGACACAGACTTAACACGTGTTTTAGGAAATGCTTATCATCTGTTAAATACCCCAAATATGTGAACTTCCCAATTTTTATTGGCAAAAAAAGCCCAACATAAGTAAGTCAAGAATTCTGTGATCTATGTATTTGCTAACACTGAGAACATTGTCGAAATCTGTTGTTTATTTGTGATCTTAAAGTTGACACCAGTAAACACATAACCTCAATAATAACTAGATTACTCAATTTTTAAACCATGGTTGGTTATTTTTAGAGTGGTGTTCCATGGATCACCTGTAGTAGTCATTATCTTACCCTCAGTAGCGGCTTTCTGAATGTTTTAATAAACAGAAAGAAATTAGGAATGCACAATTCTAATCTAATGCAGATTTCTAAACAACTTAAGTTAAGATTATTTTATATCTGTTGACACAAACACTGATGCCAATAGTGCTTTGGCATATTTACATGAAAGTCCATTATTGCCTAGGTTGAACATCATCTTGCTCTAGGGTCAGCTACAAATAACAGACCTTGTGGAACACAAATTTCAAAATACATTGGCGCACAATACTTTTCCAGCCTATAATGGTTGGGAGACTTTTATGCTGCAGGTAAGATACAGACTGCTTCAACTCCTGAGATAGAACCCCATCACCAAGCCCCTCCCTTAGAGATCTATATTTACTTCCCGGTCTGCTATGTTGTCACAAAACAAAGACAAGAACTTGAATCATTGATTCCGTGTGTCTCCTGCTTCCCAGAAGGCTGCCAGTGTTTCTCACATCATTGCACGTGTGGCTCACTTATCGAGCCAGATGGCAAAAGAGATGATGTTCACAAGCTCAAAGTTACTGCAATTTATATAAAGCTGTGAATCAAAAGAGTACAACAGCAGCTTCCTTTTGAAATGCAGATTATGCCTGCTTGATGGTAAGAAAAGTTTGTAAGCTGTAAAGTCGTTTATGGTTTTATCTCAGCTTTTCAACTGTGCTAAAGCTGCCATCTTACATCTGACTCTACTGACATCAGAGTTGCCATATTTTCACAGGGTATTTAATAAAAATCCCTCTAACCACAGTGGATATTTTCCATTGTGATTTTCAAACACAAGCGCTGCTCTATTTGCTTAAGCTAAACCGCTGCCGCCAATCTAATATCGAGCCATGAACAGATTTTGTTATTTTAATCACTGTTTTATTAAAATGATATTTAACTCTTATTTATTTAACAAAAGGAATATTTGGCCAAAACAATTTATACTGAGACATAAGGCATATCATTATGACCGCTGACAGGTGAAGCCCATACCAATTATTGTCCCTCCATAATCGTACCTGCTCAAGGGTGGGATATATATATAAGATACTTGGGCATGAAAATGGGTAAGCATAAGCAGTTGAATGAGTCAAATTGTGACGGCCAGACAACTGGGTCATAGCATCTCAGCTCCTATAATGACAGCTCCCGATGGGCAGCCCCAGTCTGTACTGGCCAGTATCCATCAGATGTGATTCAGGGAGAGAAACAGTGGCAAACCAGTGACGGTGTGATGGGCAGCCAAGGCTCATTGATTCACTGTTCATGTAGTGTGATCTGACAGACAGGCTACTGTGGCTTAAACTCCTTGTGGTAGCCCCCCAGCTCTTTTAATTCTTGCCACCACTTTAATAAGTGTTGATCAAGATAAAAGCATTGAGAAGTACTCAAGAACATCCATAAAGTCATTTGATCTTGTTGCAGTTGTTTCAATGATTTTAACCTCTGGATCTTTAAATGATCTTAATGTCTTACAAACACTTTGTTATTTAGGGTCAGGTTTACAGCCATTCATATCACACAACTGAATACTGCCCGCTTTTATAAGGCCTACCCCTCCTGGCTACGGTATAAAAAATGTAATTGGAACCCACAAATTATACTGAAACAAACAAACACACCTTTGAATGATTTACACAATTTAAATGCATTTTATCTTGTTTGACAAAATAACCAAAATGTGCGGTGTGTTCCACTCCTGAAGACTGTAATGCTGTCAGAATACAGAGTGTTACACAGTTTGTTGTGTATGGGGCTACATGGCTACTGACCAGTCAGGGTGACCGTCCACTGCTGAAAATATCAACAGTTGGTACGTGAACAACACATGATCAAGGAGTAATGAAATAAGGTGGCCTGGTTTGATGATTCAGGTGTTTGTGTGACTTACCAAGGTGCCAGGATGCATTGTGGGAACGAGACAAGCCAGTGGAGCCAGTATGATGATTTGGCCAGTGTTTTGCTGGGAAACCTTTGGTCATCAAATCCCTGTGAATGTTATTTTTGACAGATACCTCCTACCTAAGCGTTGCTACAGACCAGCTACTCTCTTCCATGGAAACAGTATTCTCTCTTAGTTCTGGCTTCTTTCAGCAATAAGAAGCACAAAAAATGTTTCAGGATTGGTTTGAAGAGCACAATGTTGTGCCCCAGGCCATGGATAAAAACATGTATATAAATATAGACTCTGAACTGTACACAAAAATTCAGGTAGAGACCTCTCTGCACTTTAAAAAAACAAAATGCATTGACCTTCTTCTACCCCAGCCCAGGACTTTAAAGATCGACTGTTTCAGTCTTGGTACCAGATAGCACAGCACACTTTCAGGGGTTTAATGGAGCCAATGGCTTAATGGGTCAGGCCTCATTTGGTAACAAAAGAATGAAAAAAAAAAACTTTTAGTGCCCATAAATAGTCAAACTCTGTGTCTTCAATCAGACACCGTTGATCCTTACTGCATTTTTTTCAGTTTTATTTCAACATCTAACATTATGTTATTTATGCAGTAATATTAAATGATTGAATCTAGAAAATTGTTGAATACATTTTTATAATTTATTTTCTTTGTATCTAGTCAATTTTTCTTCCTCTGATAGTTTTTTTAATTTCCTTGCTACCTCCTTCTTTCCTCTTCTGTCTCTGTTAAATATGGGCTTTTTTTCGTTCCCACTATTCTGGTCCTCTTTAGAAGAGCTTTAGTTGTTGATTCCCTTTCCCAAAGTGACAATGAGATGATTCATGTTCACACATGGATACAGAAACACACACACACCCACACACAAATACACTTGAACGCACCCACACAAACACAGGTTCATATTTTCTTAATGCAGCCTGTCTGCTCTGATGCCAGATGCAACCAAGATTTAATGAAGTCAATTAAGCAATTCAGATACCATCTCCGGATATCCTTTTTGTAGAGCAAAGCTGCCCTGGCACATGTAGGTAACCAGCTTCTTCATGTGTTTTTTTTCTGAAGTGCCGTGACAGGACATGCAAAACAAAAAACTGGTGACAAATGCTAAAATGCAAAAACGTTCAAACTTTGTAATTATTTTTAAAGCGACTGTACTGTATTTTTAGGACTAAGAGAAGTGGCTTACTTTCTTAATTACAGCTGAACATCTGCTTAGTTTGTTGCAAATGCAATGCCTTTATCTAAAGGAGTAACTTCTAACATTCAGAACACTGAGAAGCTTATTTTTAAGAAAAATAAAGTAATCTTACAGTAATTTAAGAGCCAGAGTATTAATTACTAAACCTAGGGCATGAAGTACACTTTATCCAGTGTTCTGTAAATGAATTAAATGCAGCTCTTGTCTCTACAAGTAGTTTATTTGATTTGCCAAGGCTCTGCCTCAAAATTCCTCAGTAATTAAAGTAAATTAGTTCATTTACTGTACAAGGGCAGCACTGATTGAAAGAATCAAGTAAAATTACCTCCTCACGTTTTGTGTTTACATGTCTGCTTTTTTTTCCTTTAACTCGCTCTTCTTAATTCATCACTTCTTCCTTTCTTTTCATAATCCCAAGAGCTGCAACAGCAATGAATGAAATACTAAAAGGGTAAATACTAAAATGCTGAATAAAGGATACTAAGGTTTTAGAAAATGTGTTGATATTGGTTTGTTTCTATGTTGGATAACTTGATCAAGTGCTCGAAGGAACTGTATATGGCAAGATGACAGTTTTACTGTTAATGTAAGGCTCTATATGGAACAACTTAATGAAACACATCTGTTTCACTCTTTAAAAAAGACATGTGAGATTCTAAATAGAGTTAATACCATTCAGTTTTCCCCTTCCTGCCCTTCCAGGATTTAATATTAGTATAAGTATTAGTATATAAGTTATTTTTTAAACGTCTTTATCAAATTGAAGAACTTTTGGGGAAACTGCGTTCCGTCAGACATGATTGGAAAACAGGTACTGTTGACACCGTGATTGCAAGGCACCCAGAACCTGTGGCTGCAATACCCAAATCATACGGCCCAAATGGCCCAAATCATCAGCCTTCCACCACTGTGCATGATTCTTGAATTTAGGTTTATTTTATTAAACATTGCCAAAACATTTTCAGATTTCTCTCAGATTCCTTAATGACAATGCTAAAGGAGTGTTTCTGGTTGTTTAAATAAAAGGTTTGAAGCTGAAGTTGTACTGCTGTGGTCTTTTCTTTTAATAAGTAAATGTTTTGTCAACCAATTTAAACCAGTCATACTTGTTCAAGGGGCATCGCATCATGTAACCGTAGAGTGGGTGCCCCGTGTATAGAGGCCTGTCCTCGATGCAGCTATGCAGTGTTTGAATCGCAAACTCATGACCTTTGCTGTTAACAATAACATTGTCAGTCACACTCAGGATTTAACAAGGGGGGCAATATTTTTTCACATAAGCCAGGTTGATCATCTTTTTACAACTGCATTTTTTATTTGCTCAGGTTGTCTTTGTCTGATACTAAAATGACTTGATGGTGTGAAACATTTAGGTGTGACAAAGGAGCAAAGACTGTCTTTCCTTGGCCTTGCGTTCACTAGCAGACTGCACAAATTTGTGTTTTACAAGGGCAGTTTTACCTTAACTAATGATTAGTTCACCAATGCATTGATTTCCTTGATGGATACTACTACATCCAAGCAAAGCTCCCCCATTGCACAAGTTAAGTAAGCTTTTGGTGAATGAACAGGCAAAAGTAAAAATCTGAGTCTTGTTTATCGGATGTCGTAACCACTGTCTGTAACCAATCTCCTTAAAAATTGCAAATGTAACTATGCTGTAAGAACTAAAACAAGTGTACTTTCTTTTTACACTGACAGTATTAACTGGAATCCTTGTTTGTTTTTTTCCCTCAGTTATTTCATCCTGAACAAGCGCACAGGGTTCCTTATCATCAAGGAGAACACGCCACCTGGCACCTACCAGTTCCAAGTCCGTGTGTCTGATGGAATTTGGCCAGATGCCATCTCCACTGTTACCGTGCATGTAAGAGAGCTGCGAGATGATGCCATCTACAACTCGGCATCCCTTCGCCTGGCAGGTAAGGTTGACTCCCCAAAAACATACCTGTAGCCTTTGACTGGCTGCACTGATGACACTTCAACCATTTCCAGGCATCATTGTCTGTTTTTTGTAGGGGTTTTCACTGTTATGAGCATTTTCTTATCTAGAGTTTCTTTTTAGTGGCTGTAAAACTTTTTTTTTTATAACTTTACCTACAATTTCACATTAGCTGTTAATAACTGGTTGCAGAAATCTCATTGACAGTTATAGGAATAATTTGATTGCAATGATTGCCTCAAAAGGTTGTGCAACAAAATATTAAGTTAAGGGTACCATCATTTTTGTCCAGGCCTGTTTCATGAGTTTATTTTTTTAAATAATTATGTTGAAGCATGTTTGAAAAGCAATGTCTGACTTTCATTTGTTCATTTTCATAGAATTTTTATTCCTTAGTACCTTTGTCAGATTCAAATTATTTCTGTGACCATTGTGGGTTTTTCTTTCATTAACCGAGGGGTATGTTCAATACTGCAGTTTTTATAGTTGACTTCTGACTTTAGATCCTTTCTTTTGCGTCTTAGTTTTTTCCGTGAATTCGTATCAAAACATTTTACATCGTTGGGGTCCCTCAGTAAAATTAGATCAGTTTACAACTGTTACACATTTTAGCCACCAATCTGGATGAAATAGTGCCTTTCTAAAGGTTTTCACATTTGCACCTTTGCACATTTTGTTTCGCTTTGTTCCAATGTACACTATAGTGCCAAAAGTATTGCATCATACCACAAGATCAATGAGATTAGGTGTCCCAAGCACTGTCATGGCTACAGGTGTTTGGTGTGGAGAAACTTGACTGGCCTGCCTGGAGTCCGGATCTTTTCTAACTGAATGAAGACACTCCTAAACACTGTGGAAGATTTTTACACAATAGTTAAATTTGCTATTGCTGGCAATAGTGGGTCTATCAGCAAGTTGCACTGTAAAAATGAAGAATAGTATGCCATTAAAGTTCATGTACATGTAAAACTAGACAGAAAAATACGTTGGCAATATAATGTGATATATTACAAAGAACCATATAATTATGAAGTGGAAGGAAAATGATATGTGATGTTGAAATGTGGTCAGTCCTTTATAGAAAGCCCTCGTACTCATACTTGTCGTCTTCCTCTTCATTCGGGACCCTGGCATAGGCCTTACCAGGAAAGCTGCAGAGTGTGATCCCCAGTAGATGGAACACACCCTCGGGTCACCCTTCTTGTGAAGGGCGACCACCACCCTGGTCTGCCCGTCCAGAGGCCCTGTCCCCGTCTGCCAAGCAATGTTGAAGAGGCGTGTCAGCCACAACAGCCCCACAACATCCAGAGACTTGAGGTACCCAGGGCGGATCTCATCCACCCCCGAAGGCCTGCCACCGTGGAGCTCTTTAACCACCTCGGTGACTTCAGCCTGGGTGATGAAAGAGTCCAACGCCGAGTCCCCAGCCTCTGTTTCCACCAGGGAATGCATGATGGCAGGATTGAGGAGCTCCTTAAAGTACTCCTTCCACCACCCAATAAAGTCCCCAATTGAAGTCAGCAGCTCCCCACCCACACTGTAAACAGTGTTTGCGAAGCACTGCTTCCCTCTCCTGAGGCCCCGGGTGGTTTGCCAGAATCGCTTCGAGGCCGACTGGTAGTCCTTCTCCCTCACCAAACTCCTCCTAGGCCCGTGTTTTTGCCTCTGCCACAGTCCGGGCCATGGCACGCTCAGCTTCGAGGTACCCGTCAGCTGCTATAGAAGTCCCACAAGCCAACTGCAGCTGATAGGACTCCTTCTTCAGCTTGACAGCGTCCCTTACTGCCAGTGTCCACCACTGGTTTCAAGGATTGCCTCCACAACAGGCACCACAGACCTTACAGCCACAGCTAAAGGCAGCAGCATCGATAATAGAGGAGGAGTAAGCCTACATCGACAAGTCCTGAACCGCTGTACCGGGCGACGTCATGAGCGACGGCTCGCTCTAGTGGTCCTCATAAAGGCGTCAGAACCGCTCTTTGTCTGACCCATTACCCAGAGAATGTTTGTAATGGGAGACCCTACCAGGGGCATTTAAGCCCCATACAACATAGCCTCTAAGATCATTAGAGCACTCAAACCCATCCACCACGTTAAGGTGGCAGTTCAAGGAGGGGTGTAAAAACCCCTTTTCCTGCAAATAACAGTGCAGGTTGTTTGGGTTTTCTTTACTAGGTTTGCATATGAAGGGATTTGTAGTTGGATTTTACCACATAAATATGTTTTGATCTAAACAATTAGGCTGACTGTTTTAGGTTCATGGTCCTGAACCTCTGCCCTGTCTTTGTCTTTTACTGCCTTAAACAGGTTTTCTTCCAGGCAAATTTTAGCTCCATCCGTCTTCTCATTAACTCAGACAAAAATTCCTGGCCGTGCTGAGCAAAAGCATCCCCTTAGTATAATGCTGCCACAATGTTTCACCATGGTGATGGTGTGTTTAGGGTTGAGTTTAATATTAGTTTTCCACACAGCTTTATTTCATTGAGACCAAAAATTTCACTTTTGGTCTCATCTGACCAGAGCACTTTGAAAATGTTTGCTGTGTCCCTTGCATGCTTGTGTCAGACAGCAAATTGGACTTTTTAATGTTTTTTTTTCTTTCCACACTGTCATAAACCAGATTTGTGTAGAGGACAACTGTGTTTTTTGTGCTGTCAACAGATTTGTTTAGCCAGCCTGGAGCGGGAGGCCAATTTTATGTTCTTGGCTTCTTGGCAGTTTCTCTGATTAATGCTCTTGTGACCCAGCCTTTCAGTTTAGGTGAATGGCCATGTCTTGGTAGGTTTACAGTGATGCCATACTCTTTCCACTTTCAGATGATGGATTTAACATTGCTTCATGAGATGTTCAGACCTTGGTATATTGATTTATAACCTACCCCTGCTTTTAACTTCTCCACATCTTCCTCCCTGATTTGTCTGCTGTGTTATTTGGTCTTCATGATGATGCTTGTTTGTTCACTAATGTTCTGTAACAAACCTCTGAGGCCTTCACAGAACAGCTGCATTTTAAATTAAATCACAAAGATTGATACTATTTACTAAGTGGGTGACTTCTGAATGCATTTGATTGCACTGGATTTTATTTTGGGGTATCATTGTAAGTGAAGTGAATATGCTTTCCTCAAATCCAATTTGAAATCCATTAATGATTTTCCTTCTGTGTTACAGTTAAGCGCTACTTTGTCCTGGTCTGTCACAGGAAAAGATGGAAGTTTGTGTTAGTGATGTAACAAAATCTGTAAAACAGTTAAAGGCGTCTGACAACTTTTGCAACTTTTACAAGCCAAGCTGTTCATGGCATCAGTAGCACAACAGGAACAGGTACTGCTAGACCTACAATATTAACATTTGAAAACAAAAGTCCTGCTGGCCCAGAAGAATCCAATGTGCTCAATATTTGCAAACTTATCTCAGGTTTCAGAATAGTGCTAATTGTTGTTTACTTTTCTCATTTGCAATGTTTCAAAGAACATTTAAGGACTTTTTTTTCCACTCCCATTATTAATTCCTCTCTCCTGACTCATGGGATCTCAGCTGCTGTCAGCACACACTCAGAAAAGCCTCTTTCCATTACTTATGCTTGCAAACTAATTAGTTGTGGATTTGCTCAGCTTGCACATTTCCCTCACATGATGAACGGCATCCATCATTACCTGATGTACAGCACGTCTCACTCTACTCAGAATTAAATTTGCTTTAGAGAAATAGGACATGGCTGACGGATTTTTATGATTTCAGAGATAGCATTATAGAGAAGGAGACGGAGAGGGTAGACGATGCTCTCAGAAGATGAGAGGAGAGCAGAGGACTCATAGAAGCAGATAAAAGGATTTCTTCAAAAACAAGAGGAAGAGATTAATTCATGCTCTCAAAAACCAAAGACAGCGAGGTGAAAAAGCAGATGCGGACATTTAAATAAAGGGAAATGATCCATGTGTAAAATCACATGTGAGCAAATATTTAAGGTAAAAAGGGATTTGTATTTATTTAAAAAGAAAATACCAACTGGAGTTGATATTCCTGAGTGAAACTTTTATATTTCCATTGTTAAATTTGCTCTTCATCTCAGGCAGGTCGTCGGCTTATCCCTGACTTCTTTAACAGCACCACTGCTATTAATGTTCTTTGAACTATGTTTTTTATTGCTTTAATAGGGCATTTGTTGTAACCGAGAGGCGTAAATTGGGAGAAAGAAAGCACAGGTGTCAGACTCAGGTGTGATTGGACTCAGTCAGTCCAATCTCAGTCAAACTCTGTTAACCTAGTTCAGTCTGTAATTATTTCAGAAAAATGGTAAACTTACCCTTTTAAAGCAGAATGTGGGATTTATGACTGAGAGCATCCTGGTATACAGAAAGCTTCCAGAATGTATGACTGTGTGTTTGTGTGTCACCGTGTGTGTGCATGCGTGTGCAGATAATATTTTACTGTAGCCATTTCCAGGATTTTATTTCTCCTTGTGGAGCTGTGGAGTAAACACTCATTGATTTTCAGTCCCGGGGATTATGAAAATATTCTACTTATAACATTACTTACACCCTCCTTGACATTTTAAATCCCATTTCAAGAACAAATGTGGAATGCATTTAGGAAGCTCAGAGAAAGCGCTAGTTAAATCTGCCTGACTGAGATTAAGTCTCTTTCTCTCTCTTCCTCACTCTTCCTCACTCTCTCTCTCTCTCTCTCTCTCTTCCTCTCTTTTTTTGCATTTCCAGTATTGATGGAAAGGTAAAAGTGGTGTAAACAAAAAAGTCCTTGGAATGTCCAGGCTCTACATGCTGAGACTGTACAAAACCACAGTCAGAAACACAAGTTCATTTATTTGGTGCATACAGCAAAGTGATGCAACATTATGATTTCTCCTCAAACTTTGTTTTTGAAGCAGAATATGAGATACAGGGATGTTAGGGTACCAACCTGTGCCTGATTTCACATCTCTCTAACCTCCAGGGCACATTATTTCTTCAACTTAAAGAAAGAAGGAAATCACTCTCTTTTGGAATAATAGGTAGGTTTACTTCCGCCTCTCTTAGCCAAAATTACGGAAATATTGGACTAAAACAACTTCTTACCAGCGACTCCCAAGGATTATTATTATAATTATTATAATTATTATTTTTATTTTTTTTAAGGATTTTGATGTTTTTATAATCGAACTCGAAAGCAGGACAAGTTATCAGCACAAAATGCCTCCCTTCACCACAGAGGACTTCGACAAACTTTTACAGAAATTGGCTGTTTTGGATATAAAAATCCACCAACTAGAAGTGAATGTGGAGGTGCATATGGGGTACAGCGATGATTCGCTCTGCCTGTGATCCCAAACAGTGACAGCCAGCTTAAACGACTGAGCCGGCAATCAGAACATTGAGAATAAACCTACCAGCAGACCCCCCTGGCATGTTTTAGGCGCGTGCCCAAAAAATCAAGGTGGACGACTCACTGGAAGATCTAAGCAATAAAATAAATCAGAATGGCCAGAATTACAGAGAAATGCCCCCGTTTCCCCCTGGGAAAAGGAGACTTTGACAGCGAGCTGCTGTCACAACAAATGATAGGAGTGAGACAGCTGGAAATAATGGAATTCCCTTCCAAAACAGATTTGCCCCACTGCAGAATGAAAACCAGGAAAATGATCCATCTTCTGAGAACAATAAAAGGTTTGAGAACAACCTTCATTCTAAACAGTTTTCTTCTAAGCTGCCAGAGAAAAAGCGCCCCACCGGACCAAGAACCCTAATAGTGGGCAACACAGCTATGGATGGGATTAAAAACTTCTGCAACAAGAACAACACAGAAGTTATGATTGGTACCAGTAACGTGGTGTCCGATATCTCAGAGAATATTCATGCAATCACAGAAAAGCGCCCGTCTCTAGAAAACCTTATTATACACTGTGGAGCCATGGATGATGTGGCTGAGAAAAAATCAGAAGGACTGAAGGAGGATTTCACTCGTCTTCTGAATATTGTTGGAGGTCTCAATATCAAGGGGTTTCTCAGCGGACCCTTTGCACCGATTTTCTGTGGAGATGAGGTTTTTTCGAGACTTCTGATGATTAATAAGTGGTTGAAAAAAACGTGTCACCACACCTGTGAACTTCATCGACAACTTTAATATTTTTTGGGAAAAATGACAACTCTTCAAGCAAGATGGTTTCTGTTTGAACAAGCCAGGAGCCAGACGTCTCACATCTAATCTCTTCTATTCAGTAAATAATCCACCAGCAGCTTCAACCTTCAGCAGAGAACATGGAGTATCAACAACAATGATAAAGCTGCCTCCAACAGCTCCAGCAGAAACAATCGGCCAGTTGGCTGAGAAAGAGAGGTCATCACAAAAGGTCTCCCCGTTGAAATCGACAGGAGAGGTGGACCCCCCCATTATACCCCCCTCCCCCCAAACCCAGACCCAGACCGACACCCCTGGTAAATCCCCCTCACTCCAGACCCCGACCCAGACCGCACACAACTCTCCCATCTCCCACTAGGCCCGCTTTTTGCTTTACTGGATTCTGATAACATGAAAGGAGCTCTTAAAATCGGGACCCAAATGGCTCTGACGTGTTCTCCATTCAACACCCCCCGTGGCCGAGGCCCAGCTACCGAACCAACATCTTCCAAATGCTGCAGAACCCCACCACCTCCTAATCTATCTCCTCCTAATCAGGACCTTCAACTCACTTCTCTGTGATACAGTCTGGGCCCCAGTGGTAACTCTATCAGAAATGAGCATGTCCAGGAAAAACTTGGGCCCCTAATAGGAGATAGTTGTAAAATATCTGTGCTTATATGTGACAGAAAGAACAAAGCCAAAAAGATAAGAGACAGTAATAAACAATCAAATAAAGCCATAAACTGTCAGGTACAACCAGACACAGAGTTAAAATCAGCTACTAAGTCATATAAACTGGCTTTATTGAAAATTAGATCTCTGTCAGGAAAATCATTTTTAATCAATGACTTCATTACTGACCACGATCTTGATGTTATGTTTTTAACAGAAACATGGTTACATGAATTTAATGAAGCTCCCATTCTGATAGAGGCGACGCCTCCAAACTACAATATTCTTTGTGAGAGCAGACAACAAAGAAAAGGTGGAGGGTTGGCCACTTTGTTTAAAGATTTATTAGAGTGTAAAAAAGTATTTATGGGCAAATTTGACTCTTTTGAATATTTGGCTCTCCGGGTAAAGAGCCCTGTCCGAACCATGTTCTTGAATATTTACAGGCCTCCTAAGTCCAAAACAAACTTTTTCAGTGATTTTAATGAGCTTTTATCTGTGATATGTGGTGATTATGACTGTTTAATTATTGTGGGAGACTTCAACATTCACATGGACAATCCTGAAGACAGAAGTACAATAGATCTATGTGACACTCTTAGAAATTTTGGTTTGACCCAACATGTTAAAGAGCAAACACACAAACAGGGACATATTTTGGACTTGATCATCACTAAGGGTCTAAACATTTCCAAGGTGTCTGTAACTGATGTTGCCCTATCTGACCACTTTTCTGTTATTTTTGAAAGCATCATCTGCAATGACTTAGTTTGCCAAAGAGACATGATAAGAAAACGTATCTTTAAGAACGGTGCTGCTGAAACATTTAACCAGATTTACTCTTCTACCTCCACTTTACCCTGTAACGCTGTAGATGAGTTGGTAGATAACTTTCATTCTAAAATCTCAGACATCATTGATTCAATTCCTCCAATTAAAGTGAAAGTCGTTTCTGGGAAGAAAATGTCTCCATGGAGAAGTGCTCCAGGTTCACTATATTATCTATAAAGAAAGACTATACAGATATAACCTACAACTGAAAAATGCAAGGGAATCTTTCTTTTCTGAGATCATCAGCAAAAACATTAACAATGCTCGTGCATTATTTGCCACGGTCGACAGGTTAACAAACCCTCAGGTAACTGTAGCATCTGAACTCCACTCTACCAGTGCCTGCAGTGAATTTGCTAACTTCTTCACTGAAAAAACCCAAAAGATCAGAGGGGCAGTCAGCACATCCACATCAACTCCAGTACCAATGTTGTCTCCAACTAGAACTGATTTTGACAAAATTTCCCAATTTCACCAAATAAACAACAAAAACTTAGAAGAAATCGTACAGCAACTAAGCTCTTCTTCCTGCTGTCTCGATGTTTTACCCACAGTTTTCCTTAAGAAAGCTTTGCCTGTAATAACATCTGATTTAACACAAATAATAAACACGTCCCTTTTGTCAGGTGTTTTCCCCCAGGCCCTGAAAACAGCAATTATCAAACCTCTATTGAAAAAGAGCATCTTGGACAATCTGCTACTACAGAACTACAGGCCTATATCAAACATCCCTTTCACCAGTAAGATTATTGAAAAAGCTGTGTTTCAGCAGTTAAACAACTTCCTAACAATGACCAACTGCTTCGATGTCTTCCAGTCAGGCTTCCTGCTCACCACAGTACAGAGACTGGTCTTGTCAAGGTGTTCAATGACATCTGTATAAATGCAGACTGTGGAAGAACCACAGTGCTGGTATTATTGGACCTTAGTGCAGCATTCAACACTGTTGATCACTCCATTTTATTAGAGCGCCTGGAAAACTGGGTCGGCCTGTCTGGTACAGCACTCGATTGGTTTAAATCCTACTTGAAGAAAAGGGACTTTTTTGTAGGTAACTTTACATCAGAGAGCACAAAAATCACATGTGACATTCCCCAAGGGTCCATCTTAGGGCCCCTTCTATTCAATATCTACATGCTCCCCCTAACTCAGATTTTAATAAACAAGAACGTAAGTTATCATAACTATGCAGACGACACACAGCTATATGTTACGATGTCACCAGGTGACTATGAACCCATTCAAGCGCTGGGTAAATGCTTAGAAGAAATCAATGCTTGGATGTGCCAAAATTTTCTTCAGCTGAATCAAAACAAAACTGAAGTAATAATCTTTGGACCAAAGGAAGAGCATTTAAAAGTTAGCACACAGCTTCAGTTAATACAGCTAGAAACCACCAGTCAGGCTCAAAACCTGGGTGTAGTGATGGACTCAGACCTGAACCTTCAGAGGCACATAAAGACAGTAAGGTCAGCCTTCTATCACCTAAAGAACATCTCCAGGATTAAAGGACTAATGTCTCAGCAGGACCTTGAAAAACTAATTTATGCGTTCATCTTTAGTAGAATTGATTACTGCAACGGTGTCTTCACAGGTCTGCATAAAAAGTCGATCAGACAACTGCAGTTGATCCAGAACGCTGCTGCCTGCGTCCTCACTAGAACTAAGAAAGTGGAGGATATCACCCCAGTTCTAAAGTCCCTACACTGGCTCCCTGTAGCTCAGAGAATAAAGTTTAAAATACTTCTGTTAGTCTATAAATCACTGAATGGCTTAGCACCAAAATACATTACAGACTTGTTGTCAGTGTATCAACCCCCCAGACCTCTCAGGTCTTCTGGCTCAAATCTACTCTGCGTACCCAGAACCAGAACCAAACATGGAGAAGCAGCTTTTAGTTCTTATGCTCCACTAATTTGGAATAGACTCCCAGAAAACTGGAAAAGCACTGAAACCCTAAGTTGCTTTAAATCAAGATTAAAAACGTATTTGTTTAGAGTGGCCTTTGAATGTGCCATCTAAGAATAATTAGTTACGTTTTCAGTCCAATTTACCTTTCATTTTCTTATCCATCATTCTATTCTCTTTATTTTATTTTATTTTATTTAAATTACCTCTGTTGTTTGATTTTATCATTTGATTAGTTTTTCTGTGTCTGTATCTGTGTTTATTTTCTTTGTGATTGTATTGTAATTGCATGTACAGTGTTTTGAGTGTCTCGTTGCTGAAAAGCGCTATATAAATTACCTTACCTTACCTTACCTTGCCTTGCCTTGCCTTGCCAAACCTAATTTTTAAATAATACCACTTAAACATTTTATCTATTGAGATGCCTAACTTCAAATTAGAAACAAAGTTTTTAATAATACCACTTAAACATTCTATCTATTGAGATGCCTAACTTCAAATTAGAAACAAATTTATTGATGGACTGAAAAGAACTTTAAATCTGCTAAGGGTCTAATCTGTTTATGAAACAAACAATCCAGAGTTTCTATAGGGTCTTTAAAAATCTTAAATGTAAGCATCTTAATTTAAGTCCTTAAATGTGTATATCAGTTTTTTATAACAGATCAAAACAGGGTTAGGTCACCAGAGTCAAACAAACATCAACTTAGTTGACAGAGTTGCATTTAACTTGTTTAAGTCATTAAGTGAGTCAGTTATAATTTAAAAAGCTAACAGGATAACTTTATAACATTTCATGAAGGTCTTCAAAAGATCTAAAATTTAGCTTACAGATAAAAGTCCCACATACGGAATTGTGATGAATCACTTGAGTAAATATAATTTTTTCTCTTTATTGGAGCATTTAATAGAAGGAATGTGGGGTTTGATGTTGGATTTTAGTTAGAGGAAAAATTAAAATCAGAAAAAGAATAGAAATGAAAAGATAGCTGACAGTTAGACAGTTTAGCATCAGATTTATGACAGACCTCCCTCCACCAGCTTTCATATCTGCTGGACGTCTACGTCTCACTTTATTTATTTTTTTACTTGTAGTACTGAATGCTAAAACAGGAAGAGCATCAGAAAATAGACAGTAATCTGATTTGTATTGCAGGCTCAGATGTAGAGCAGCACAACCA
Organism: Girardinichthys multiradiatus; assembly: GCF_021462225.1. Classification (NCBI taxonomy): domain Eukaryota; kingdom Metazoa; phylum Chordata; class Actinopteri; order Cyprinodontiformes; family Goodeidae; genus Girardinichthys; species Girardinichthys multiradiatus. The sequence goes on along the minus strand of NC_061797.1, from coordinate 6,823,426 downwards.
GTAAAGCATATTACAAAAGCGTATTCCCGTTAACATTTGTGCAAATGCTTATGATGATCTCTTTCTTAAAGAATATGGTTTTGAGTTTGATGTAGAAGCTGGTGTGGTGGGCAGCAGCATCACAGAAATGCAGGAAATTTCAGCCTAAATGCAATTGGGAGACTATTTTTTTTGTGCAGTGTAAAACAGATCACATTGGGCAGCAGCAAAGCTTGCAGGCATAGCTTTGTTTCTTACAGTGTTACATAAACTTAAAAAATTGCTTCAAAGTAAATCTGGTTACAGACGCACTTTGTTGTTGTTTTTGGAGACTCTCTGCTGCAGATCTTCTTGTTTAATCTGGAAAGAAATTGAGAATGAAAACTAAAATGTGCACAACCAGCTAAAATGGGAGCTGGGTTGGATCTGTCAGAATCCTGATGCTAAATTCATTAAAGACATGCAGTCAGTTGATTGCAAACATTATCATTATTGCAATATCTGGAAATAATACTGCAGTTACATGTTTTCCTGTTATTTTGCAGCCCTTGTAGTATGTATCATTGGGTTATCAAGACTTTGCTTCCGTTTCTGCAGTTGCAGTTGATTTAGTTTTATTGATACTTGCTAATGTAGCCAGTACAGGATTTTAAGTGACAATCAACTGATGAGTGAATATGTGATCCTTCCCTAGACAGTCAGGCAGAAAAAAGAGATATAATAAAGTAGTTAGGGTGCATTTACAGGATTTATCTGAGCATCCACATCTCACAATGGGCAGCAGCTCAACTGTGGTAGTTGGAAAGCGTTTAAATTCCATTTACTGCTTAGTATGCTGATTAAGATATGGTACATGTACAGTAATGTCATTTTTTAGATGCAGTTTTGCATCTTATGTGATCTACAGATACAGATGTTGTAGGCTGATATGTTTTGGCATTCCTCCCAGGTTTCAAACTGTTCTGCTGGGCTTTCTTTTTTTTTAATTAATAAAACTTTCTGAGCCTCGCCGTGGTTTAATCATTCTACTTCTCACAACAGTATACAACAATGAACAGGATATTTATTTCTTTTTTTCCCCCACCTGCTTGTGTAAATGCTAAACCCACAGGCAGGAGAGAGTCTGTACACCAGCTCAAACAAGCCTCTGGGAAGGAGAAAGCAGGAGTGTGTTGTGAGGTTGGATCAAAGCCAGGTGCAAAGACTGACATTCTGTATTAGGAGTTACAATCCCTCCCCCAGCCTTCCTGACTGTCTGCCCATGTCCTTGTTTCTCCCAATGGACCAACTGATGGGAGCTGACATTTGCCTCAATCCCTCTCGCTGTATCCACTGAGCCTGTTCTGAGCTTCCAGTCATGTCTCCTGATGTTCAGCCTCTGTCTCCCTCCTTTCACTTGCTGACCTAATCATCCTGTCATCCTCATTTTCATTTACTACACACCTGATCCCACTGCTAGAGAATAAACACCAACATTTGTGAGATATGGAACAACAATTGGGTATTTAGTCTGCTTTTTAAAAAATATATATCTAAGACTTGACATGCCCATCTCTCTCCCTTAAGATTTTAGATTTTTTTCATTCAACCAACAAGCTGGTTTCTGATTGAACAATGTGACAGGGATATCTCAAACGATTGTAAAAACAATGTAAAAAGGATGTCAGTAATTTAGCAGTTTTATTGACATATTAATTTAGAAAATGCATGTTATTTGCACCCTTCCTAATAATCAATAGATAAATCTGTATTGGCATTACAACAGTCAGACCCTACCTGGAATTGCCGGCCAGTATTTTGCAGGTTTTTACTAGTATTTTCATATATCATCACATTTTGTGATGTTTTCCTAGTCTTTATGGCTGGAAGGGCTCCTACTCATCACAAAACACAAATAAATAAAATAGTAAAGCAAAAACTCAATAGGTATGTCTCTTTTAAACTTTTTTTTAAATTACATCTTCATCATAATCCAGATAATCTATCAAATTCAATAATCTGATGAGTCCAAGTCTTTTAGATTTTCCTGTAGAGCTCACCGAATTAACTTCAAATGCTCCAACAACAAAATCCAAAATAAGTGAAACCACCCTTTATTAATCCAAAATGAAAGTCAACTTTAGGATTGCCTCATCAAATGTGGAACATGCAGATAAAATATTCCAACTACTAAATGTCGAGAAATTTCTGGAAACAAACAAAATTGTGGACATTTGAATCTGAGAAACAATGAAGTTTTGAATCAGACCATGCGGAACCTTGGGTCCTGGCGAGATGTTCATCTTGGGTGTGAATATAAATTTTGGACCTAGTAATGTATTCGAAGTGGAACTCAAATAATTAATAGCTATACATGCAAACTACACCTCAATAACATACTATAGAGTATATTGCAGAAAGATAAATGACTATTCGTCTTGGTTAAATTTATAAAGTTATTTTGAAGTAGTTGGTTTCCTGACATTGGCACCACTATTAAACATAGCCCACTATCTTTTATTAGAGTTTAAGGTGAGGCATTGGAAAGACCACTCTGGAAGCACCGTTTTAACCTGATTTATTAATTCTAAAACCAGTTATGATCTGTGTATGGGATCATTGCCCTGTTGGAAGACACTAATAATAACATAATCATGACAAGAAATATTTTGGACAGAATCTTACTCTAACGATGTACATACAAACAATGCAAAACGTATGTTTTTTTTTCCCATGTCTTTAAGAGAACTTGTGGCATCATTGTAATCTGGCAGATGTGGTGGAAAAGGAAGGGAAGAGATTATTTTCTGGTCAATATAAGGAATTATAGATTTTTTACTTTACTTTTGCATCATTTCTGGCCTATTGTATAGGTGGATTTTTATGGAATATTCCCATGCATTGGTAATTTACTCTTTGCAGTTGTCAATTGGTCTTGAAATTGCCAGTAAATTTAAACAAGTATGCTAAACTCCTGTTCCATAACAGGTATGACTTAATAAATCTAAAGCATGTTCGGTTTGTTTCTTTCTAATAAAATGTGAGAAGAGGAAAAATCCTCTACCCTCTACAGTGCCTTTATCATATCATTATGTTTTAAACTTTTTCATATATTGGCAAATTAGGACTATTAACTCCAGTGCATTTTATTGGGATTTCCTGTAATAGGGCAACATCAAATAAAGAATACTTGTGAAGTGGAAGAGAAAAAAATCCCTGTTTTCTTTTTACAAATATAAATCTAAAAGGTTTGGTATGCACATGTATTCAAACCGTTGTACATCTTGATATAATTCAAGGCAGCCAACTGCTTTCAGAAAATAATGTAATTAGTAAATAGTGTTCCTCTTTGCCCCGCGACCCACTATGGAATAAGCGGTAGAAAATGACTGACTGACTGTTCCTCTTTGCCTAATTTAATCTTAGTATTAATCCATCTGTTCTGTTTGTGGTCTCAGGGGTTTGTTAGAGAACATTAGTGAACAAACAGCTTCATGAAGACCAAGGAACATATCAGACAGGTCAAGGATAAAGGTGGGGAGAAGTTTACCCCCTGTAGACTTTGGTCATGAATTCATCTCAAATCACCACCCAGCCAATTTGGGGGAATGGATGCCACTAATGCTTGTTGATGTTTGTAGTTGTACAAAATACATTTGCAAACATCTGTACCCTCTATAGCATACAATAATAATTTTTCCCTCCCGTTTTGTATATGCGTTCCTCAGACATCACTGCAAAGGAGTTCATGGAACTTAGAGGAAAGCAGCGGAGCCGTTACGAGCTGTTGGTGGACTTCTTGTCTGAGATGCTCTCTGTTCCACCTGATGAAGTTAACATCTTCAGCCTAATGGATGTGAAGGAGCGAATGCTTGACGTTCGCTTTGCTGTGAACGGTGGCCTGTCCTTTCTCCAGCCTGAAAAAATGCATGGTTATCTAGCAGCCCACAAACAAAAGGTAGGTCACTTTATATGTCCTGTAGCTTTTCATCCATACTGACACTCCTGGTAAACACAATAAAGTCTTGTCATCTTGATTGTTTTGTTTTGGTCTTTGCTCTTACTGGACTGACAGCGCTCCCTCCTGAGTGGCTCTCACATAATCTAGTCAACTGCACAGAGTAAGTGCACTTTCCACTTGTAGGTGTGGGTCTGACTGAGCCTTAAAAGCAGGGTTGTGCTCTCTGTTTGAGCTGGCTTTTGTTGGGAGCAGTAGTTGTACCTCCACAATGCTAATGTTCAGCTCATAAAGTGCTTGTCTTACAACTATAATCAGAATCAACTTTATTGCCAAGCTTGTGCACACAAACAAGGAATGCTCCGGGACACTTTGCACTCAGTAAAGATTTTTATTTATTTATTTTTATAATATATTTTACAACAAAATATAATGTGAGATCAGTCCAAGTATGCATGGTGTTGTTCTGAAACTCACTGTCAAGTGTTCATCAGAGAAACAGCCTGGGAGAAGAAACTGTCTCTGTGGCGGCTGGTTTTAGCAGACAGTGCTTAGTAGCACCGACCTGAAGGTAAAAGCCTAAACAGTTTATGTGCAGGGTGTGTGGGGTCGGCAGAGATTTTAGCTGCCCTTTTCCTGACCCTAGACCTGTATATGTCCTGGATGGAGGGAAGGTCAGCCCTGATTATTCTCTCTGCAGTCCTGATTATTCGTTGCAGTCTGGACCTGTCCTGTTTTGTGGATGAGCCAAACCACACTGAGATGGATGAAGACAGGACAGACTGAATAATGGCAGTGTAGAAGATGACCAGCAGCTCCCGTGGAAGGTTGAACTTCTTGAGTTGCCTCAGGAAGTACAGTCTCTGCTGGGCCTTCTTTCGAACAGTGTCTATGTGTGAAGACCATCTCAGGTATTGAGAAATGTTAGTTCCAAGGAACTGGAAGTGGCCCACAGCAGACACAGTGTTGTTGAGGATGGTGAGGGGGGTATGTGGGGGTGGTGTTCTCCGAAAGTCCACCATCATCTCCATAGTGTTGAGTGGGTTAAGTTCCAGGTGGTTCTGATCACACCGGGGTACCAGCCGATCCACCTCCTGTCTGTATGCAGACTCATCACCGTCCTGGAGCAGTCCAATAACAGTGGTGTCATCTGCAAACTTCAGGAGTTTCACAGACGGGTCCGCTGTACACAAATGCAGTCATTTGTGTACAGGGACAAGAGGACTGGGGAGCGAAGACACCCCTGGGGGGTGCTGGTGCTTATTTATCTTGTGCGGGAGAAGATGCTCCCCAGCCTCACCTCAGGAAGCTGGTGATCCACTGACAGGTGAGCTGGGTGAGCTTCTGGTGGAAGATGTCTGGGCTGATGTTGTTGAAGGCCGAGCTGATGTACACAAACAGGAGCCTGGCGTACATCCCTGGGTGGTTGAGGTATTGCAGGATGAAGAATAATCCCAAGTTGACTTCTGCCAACCCATTTGCCCAGTAGGCAAACTGCAGGGGTCCAGCAGGGGGCCTGTGATGTCCTTCAGGTGCTTCAGCACCAGTCGCTCAAAAGATTTCATGACCACAGAAATCAGGGCGACAGGCCTGTAGTCATTTAATCCTGTGATGGTGGGTTTATTGGGTACTGGAATGATGATGGAGGATTTGAAGCAGGAGAGAACCTCACATTAAGGTTGGTAGTTAAATCCCCAGCGCCTTCAAGTGTCAGTGTCTGTCTTTTACCATAATTGACAAAGGTCAAGACCCCATTTTGCCTAAACTAATAACATGCTGCCTATGACATGGTATTTCCTTTAGGTTTGTGTGTCCCTTATGTTGTGTGTGTGAGTGTACCAGGGCAAAAAAATGTGTATATCGAGTCATCAAAGCCTTTGGCAGACATTAGAAAAGAAAAAGCTTGACAGGTGACAATAATGCTCTGTTTTGGCAGCTGTGGATTTCTCACAAAGAATTCATATCGTCTCAGGCCTCTCGGTTGGGTGGATTGTAAAATGATGTGTTGTGCTTTAGACAGGGTAATATTGTACTCAGTTCATGGCCAAAATAAATATCTGTGGTCAACATAAGTTGCAACAATGTTTGGTACTATTACTGATTTCTATACCCATCATTTTCTAAATACAACATATTAGTTCTGTTGGGTCATCCACTTTGGTCGGAAGGACGACTGGGCTGCGCAGCTAGACATGCGCCGCGGCGAAGGGTGTCTGAGCTCTGACGTCATCAGAGCTTATAAAAAGCTGAGGAACTTTTAGCCACCATTTCCAAATCATAGTTACGACATAAGGGGGCAGTTTCTGGAGAAATAGAAGCTCTCAGACTGGTTTACCTTTCTTCCACACTGGCCATTGCCGGAATAGCTTGAAAGCTGGAAATCTGTCGGATACAAGAAGATCAGACGATTCATATTCCCCGATCAAAGACCGTTAGATGCAACCCAGGCGCAGGGGAAAACCCACATGGGTTTTGTTTCCAAGGAGATGACTTTCCCCTTGTTTTTTAGTGGACTGCAACAGTTTCTCATATTTTCCCTGTTTTGGATGGATGAGAAGTTTACCATTTTTGAGTTGATCACAGACGTGCGACACTCTGGTGTCCCCCATTTTTCTTCAGATCTACAACCCATCCTCAAGCCAGTGAAGAGAAGAAATCAATGTCAAAGTAATTTTGTTCAAATCGGATAGGTGTATTTAGAGGTCTGGGCAGGGTGAGGGATAGTTGAAGGTGATTTAGAATCACCATTAGTCAATCCAAGGCATTAACTTGTTGCATGCAATATTGACTGAAGTGTTTATGCTGGACTGTTTTGATTTACTGTTTGAATAACTGTGGAAGCGCAACAAGCGGTTGTGGTCAAGTTGGATGCATTCGTCCTGCTGATTGCCAATCAGCCAGGAGTTAAAGCTGAACTTTGGAAGTTTTTTATTCGAAACAGACTGCAGTCTGGACCTCTTGGCCTGCCACTCCTTTGTTCGTTCCGTCATTTTATTAGCCTTGGGGTTTTTCCACTGAGCTCCCACCATTGAGTTTTGTGACCCTTTGTTCAAGATTTGGGGCTATATGCTGCTAGTGGCTAAGGGGCGTGGCCCTTTCGTTCTACCAGCTGATAGTTGCGGTCCAGAAACACACACGGAGAAAGGCTTCACAGTTTAGTGGTTTTTAATCATGTTTCCAAGTTAATCCAAATTGTTGTGTTATTCTCATTTGTCCCTAAACTGCTGGTTTGATCTTCTTCTACCCTCCAACACATATACTTTGATTATTAGTGTACGCCTTTTTGTAGAATAGTGCATGCTTAGTTAGGAGAACGTTGTTGGACCAGAATAGTTTGGTATAAAGAGACAGCTTTTGTGTTTGTTTTGTGTAGGAGTGATTATCTGTCAAGAGAAGGTTAGAACTCCACCATTCGGTGAAAAGGTTGATAACACAGTAACATTTGGCATGGTTTTAATTAATAATTATTAATGATATTTAACTAATGGTAATAGGTGTGTTGAGCCCAATAATCACACCACCAGTGTGTATCTCTGATCTTTATTTGTAAGAAATGATTTTTGGTTAGAATTTACTTCTTCTAAACTATGATTTTTAATTATAATTTTTGCTAAGTATTTGATAAGTAATAAGCATAAACTCTTACAGTGTGTTACTATTTTATGTAGACTTTATGATCTGTTTTAAGTTTAATGCATCCATTGTTTGTTTTGACTGGTCCCCTTGGTTGCTTGGAAACGTTGTCCAGTGGTATATCCAGTAATTTTTGTGCTTCAGATAAATCCCTAAATTATATTTTTTTTGCATTCATTTAGTTTTATTTTAAATTTTTTAATTATTCTTTTTTTCCTTTTTTGTTCTTTTTTCTCTTATTATTTTATTATATTTCTATTTATTTTAAACATATTTATGTTTTTATTTTTCTATATAAACTAGAAGTCAGTCCATTTTAAATGATTCGGGGTTACTGTAAAGCAACATGGAGCATTTTTTTCTTTATTTTGTTGGTTTGTTAATTAAATGAATAAATTGAAGAAAAAAAATTATTTATGGGGATGCATTTGCTCCACATGTACCACTGAATGAGAGCTGTGTGATAAATCACATTTAATAACACTTTATGCAGAAGACAGAAACCACAATTTAAAAAAGCAACAACTCAGGAATTTGAAAGTTGGAGTTAAGGTTCAACTTATGTGTCAGACCAATTTTTATATAAACTTTGATATTCAAATTTCCTTTTACAGTTTCAACATCATGACATTTAAAGAACTATAATAAATAGCTTACAACTGGGATGGATTATCTCATGTCTGTGAGCTCAAATGAACTTGTCACATGAAAACTGACATTCATTCATCAGATGTGGGCCTACACCACATGGGCCACTACACAGCTCAGCACACGGCAGATATATCCTACCATATTCAACATTTACTACAGAATTCTGGCAATACCTCTGGACTCCAGCCAGTTCCACTCACAAAATGCCTAACATGTCCTCACCACTTACCTAAGCCACTCCACATGCACGTTGGATAAAAGTTCTGGGCTCCTGTTGTCTTCAGAAAATGTCCATATTTTCTGTCACCATCAACAAAATAATGCTCCTGTGGTGCTTGATCTCTACTGAGTAACTATTCATTTGTTAGGCTAATAAACCAACTAAGCCAGTAAATCCAAAGTCATTTTAAATGTGGGATCCAGAATTCATTTACATGAGGCATTTAGCATTTGACCAAGATCTACAACTCAGCTGAGGTCCACACAAGCTGCACAGCTGCAGCCCTAGCAGCACAAACATCTGAACTTCACACCAGTTATTTTCTGCATTTTTTTGTATGTTATTTTTAGGCTTTCTTTCTGCATCAAAGATCAGAAAGACTGAGTCATATGTCAATGAAACACATTTATTTTTTGTTAAAAAAAACCAGTTATACTTATGGAGTGCATTAGAGTCACAGGTCAAGCTAAAACCCATGGAATGATAAAAGGCTGTTTTTTAAACATCTAAATTGTATCATAAAACAATAATTTGTCCCGATGGTGTTATTTTATTTTTTAACAGGACAAGAAAACAACATACTAGTTACATGAGAGCTTAGTAATAGATTTTTTTATCTTATTTTTGTCTCTTAGTTTGTCTCATTATTATGCAGGTAATACACACAATGTGAAACGTGTAGCCTTTGGCTTCATTCATTCTCCATACAGAATATTCATATTTTCTCTGACTTTTCTTTCCAGTGGGAAGGATAATCAGATGTATTAACCTATAGTTCCGAATGACTGTAAGGGAATATGTAAACAAGATGATGATATAAACAGGATTGTGCTGGCTTTTCACCGGATTGAGAATGACCACTTAGAGCCGCTGGATTTTTTAAATGGGAAGAAAAATTTATAAAATCCAGATTCTACCTTGATGTGTGTTAGTGCACTACTGAAAAGTGAAGAAAACAGCTTTTGAAGTATAAAGCTGCAAGAGTACAAAAGTGCACAATGGTCAGTGCTGGCATTGAATGTGCATTCCCATCTTAGAATGGCAGCACAGCGAGAACAACTCTTTCAGCCCGGCAGCAGCAGGTAATTCTCCCCAAGGGTTCGTCTGAGACCATTTTAACCTGTCTGAATGACCCAGATCTGCTGCAAACCACGTAGAGTCTGCATCCGCCAAACTTTCTGCAGCTTAGAAGGTGTGATCAGATGTCTGCAGCTGTCAGGACATTCTTCTGTGCTAAGGCTTTTCTCCAGCAGGCTGAACTTATGGTTACTGTGCTCACATACATCCTAAAGTGCACTGAGAGCTATTAACATTGACATCAAATGGATTGTGCAGATAAAAGACACCATATAAACCTGACCTTGATTGGTGATTTCAAACGTAGCTTTTGAAGTATTCAATTAATTTGGATACATGTTATTATTTAAACACTCCACATAAATATCTGTGGTATATATTTAATGGTTCATAGAAAGACGGGTAAGGCAAAAATAAGTAAAACTACTATTTTACTTAAGAATGAATCCATTGCAGCGTTGGGTCTTTAGCACCAGCTTCACTCTTCAGACTCCCTCAGGTTGGCAGAAGAGCCCCACTGCTATATTCAAGTGTAAATCTCATAGAAAATCAGAAAGGTGAAAGTAAAAAGTCAAAATGCCAACAAGTTGTTGTGCCCATGAATACCCGCTAAGGTTTACGGACAAATCAGCTATGTTTTATTTTTCTAAAAGAACAGCTTTTCAAAGCTAGTGTTTGTTGGCATAAACCTATTGGTGCAGAGATAATGTCTCGTAAGATCATGGAAGCCTTTAGAAAACCAGTGCGTCTCATTTTTACATATTTGTTTCTCTTAACCTGTTTGAGTTCGGTGTTCAGTAATGTAACATCCTTACGTGGTGATCTGAAGCCAGTACAGGTCCTTCTCAAAATATTAGCATATTGTGATAAAGTTCATTATTTTCTATGATGTAATGATGAAAATTTAACATTCATATATTTTAGATTCATTGCACACTAACTGAAATATTTCAGGTCTTTTATTGTCTTAATACGGATGATTTTGGCATACAGCTCATGAAAACCCAAAATTCCTATCTCACAAAATTAGCATATTTCATCCGACCAATAAAAGAAAAGTGTTTTTAATACAAAAAACGTCAACCTTCAAATAATCATGTACAGTTATGCACTCAATACTTGGTCGGGAATCCTTTTGCAGAAATGACTGCTTCAATGCAGCGTGGCATGGAGGCAATCAGCCTGTGGCACTGCTGAGGTCTTATGGAGGCCCAGGATGCTTCGATAGCGGCCTTTAGCTCATCCAGAGTGTTGGGTCTTGAGTCTCTCAACGTTCTTTTCACAATATCCCACAGATTCTCTATGGGGTTCAGGTCAGGAGAGTTGGCAGGCCAATTGAGCACAGTGATACCATGGTCAGTAAACCATTTACCAGTGGTTTTGGCACTGTGAGCAGGTGCCAGGTCGTGCTGAAAAACGAAATCTTCATCTCCATAAAGCTTTTCAGCAGATGGAAGCATGAAGTGCTCCAAAATCTCCTGATAGCTAGCTGCATTGACCCTGCCCTTGATAAAACACAGTGGACCAACACCAGCAGCTGACACGGCACCCCAGACCATCACTGACTGTGGGTACTTGACACTGGACTTCTGGCATTTTGGCATTTCCTTCTCCCCAGTCTTCCTCCAGACTCTGGCACCTTGGTTTCCGAATGACATGCAGAATTTTCTTTCATCCGAAAAAAGTACTTTGGACCACTGAGCAACAGTCCAGTGCTGCTTCTCTGTAGCCCAGGTCTGGGGAATGCGGCACCTGTAGCCCATTTCCTGAACACGCCTGTGCACGGTGGCTCTGGATGTTTCTACTCCAGACTCAGTCCACTGCTTCCGCAGGTCCCCCAAGGTCTGGAATCGGCCCTTCTCCACAATATTCCTCAGGGTCCGGTCACCTCTTCTCGTTGTGCAGCGTTTTCTGCCACACCTTTTCCTTCCCACAGACTTCCCACTGAGGTGCCTTGATACAGCACTCTGGGAACAGCCTATTCGTTCAGAAATTTCTTTCTGTGTCTTACCCTCTTGCTTGAGGGTGTCAATAGTGGCCTTCTGGACAGCAGTCAGGTCGGCAGTCTTACCCATGATTGGGGTTTTGAGTGATGAACCAGGCTGGGAGTTTTAAAGGCCTCAGGAATCTTTTGCAGGTGTTTAGAGTTAACTCGTTGATTCAGATGATTAGGTTCATAGCTCGTTTAGAGACCCTTTTAATGATATGCTAATTTTGTGAGATAGGAATTTTGGGTTTTCATGAGCTGTATGCCAAAATCATCCGTATTAAGACAATAAAAGACCTGAAATATTTCAGTTAGTGTGCAATGAATCTAAAATATATGAATGTTAAATTTTCATCATGACATTATGGAAAATAATGAACTTTATCACAATATGCTAATTTTTTGAGAAGGACCTGTAGCTGCTCAGTGATGCAGCCTCCTGATCAGAGTGGGCGGAGTTTCTCGAGGCCTGAAGTGTGTTGTTGTACAGGGTTGAATAGGAAATAAAATATCTGCTCAACTAATCTTTAAATTAGTAAGATTGTAATATTTTCTTTTGTCCTGATCAGTATTTTGTCTTGAGGAAAACAAGTTACAACATTTCAGTCCTCCTCTGCTTCAGTGTCCCCAGTAACACTGTTGCAAATGTTCTGTTTGAGATCCCAACATACTACATTGTATAATACTGTTTAATCTATGATAATAATCTTTGCCTAATTTGAGAAATTAACATAACGCCTCAACTCGTTGCGTTCATTCACCGCAGTGTGCTGTCCATGGCATTTTTACCACTCTGGCCTATTGAGCTGGATATTTAATTTGCCCATCACTGTGTCAGCTCAGAGTTGTGACTGGGTGTGAAGCTGACCACATTGTGAACGATTCATTTCTCTTCTTGTTTATACCTTCCTGCCTCCACCCCCCAAACAGAGACACATTAAAGCTATCGCTTCTTTCTAAAGCGATAGCTTTAATGTTGGTTCTAGCAGCTACTTTCATTGAACATTTTCAGATGTTGTTTTTCACTCCATCAGTGACTGACAGCGTTCACAAATCACCAAAGCCTAGTTTGACTGTGGCTCAATAGGAAGAGTAGTCATCTTGCAATCAGAAGGTTGTGGGTTTGATTCCAGCTTTCTCCTGCTGTATGTCGATGTGCCCCTGGGCAAGGCACTTAACCTCAAGTTGCCTACCGATCTGCGTATCGGTGTAGGAATGTGTGAGCATTAGTGAGTGCGATTGGGTGAATGTGGCTCTAGTGTAAAGCACTTTGAGCGGTCTGTATGACTGGAAAGGCGCTATATAAGTTCAGTCCATTTCTGTTTTGAGACCATGGTGAGGAAGACTTGATTTTGCCCACTGTAGTCTATTACTATACTGGGCCAACTGAGGAAAGGAGATAAATATAAATTCCTATATTACATCTAACTATTATAAATAAATGGGTGTAAAATAACTATTATATAGTAATTTAATTGTTAATCAATGTTTTTATGTATTTATTTTGGAATATGTAATAGTATATACAAGTCTACAACAACATTAGGTTTTGATTCTCTGAGATCATTATAGCAGATTTATGTACGAAAATGAATAAGTAGGTAAAACAAGTATTTAAAATACAAAATAGATAACACATATACACGATAACTGCCACAATCAAATAGGCAGTTCAGCATTTTCAGAGCGTGAGGCAGAAAACTATGTTGCAACCTTGTGGTTTTGCTTTATGCAGAACCACAAGGCTGCACAATTTGCATTATGGTCCAAACTTTCATAGAAAGGCTGTGAGGAGTTTTTGACAGTGGGGATACCATAGGTGAAGACACTCAGATGTCCTTTTCAGCTCCCCTTACTGTCCTCTGCAAAGCCTTCTGGTCTGGTCTCTGGTCTGTATAACAATTAGAACACCCTAATAAATTATGTTCACATATTGATGTCTAATCCTATTTTTTAGCTTTTGGAAAAAAAGTGATGTAATCACAGGTAAACACAAAAAAAATTGACCATCTTTTATTCATTAAGAAAAGATGTCAATAAAAATATGTATTCAAACTGAGGAAAAGTTAGGACACCCTACCCACTAATAGCTAGTCTTGCTCTACTTGGCTGAAATATTTTCAGTAGGAGGATTCTTGTAGCCATCTACCACTCTCTGACATAGGTCTAAGAAAGGCTTGTCACACTCCTCACTTTCAATGCTGAGATGATTGAGGGGTTTTACAACATAATGCTCACCTTATATAGAAAATACACTTGCCCCTGTCTTTCAGTGTTAACCCTGTCTCTCCTAGACATAGCTGCTGGCTGAGCTTCTACTGTGACTAACTGTATGTGCTCTCTTTCATACTCTAGACTTGAAAACTGGTTCAGTTTATCTACCTAGCTGCCTTTCTCTCCTAGATGAAGCCACCTAAGGAGCTACTACTGCCTTTAAAGTTTTACTTCTCTTTCTCATAGAAGGTACTCCTGAATCAGTGCTTCTGTGTTCTTTTTTGTGTCTGTGCTCTGTTCTGTTAAACACCCGGTCAGTCGTGGCAGATGGCCTCTTACACTGAACCTGGTTCTGGTTCTGCTGGAGGTTTCGTCCTGTTAAAAGGCAGTTTTCCTCTCCACTGTCGCTACATGCCTGCTCAGTATGAGGGATTGCTGTAAAGTCAACACCAGTGACTGTCCACTGTCTCTACATGCTCATCCAGGAGGAGGGAATGCTGCAAGTCACTGACTTGATGCAATCTGCTGGGTTTCCTTAGATAGAAAAACTTTTTAACCAATTTCTATGATAAACTGAAATTTTCTGCACTGTTTGATAATTAGGAAGTCATCCCACAGCATCTCTGATGCTTTGACTTGGTCCAGGATTTTGTATTTCTTAATTCTCAGTCATCTTTTTAGATGTTTTCAGTATGTTTTGGGTCACAATGTTTCCGGGTCTAGTTCTGCTTAAACTTTCATCTTATTATAGATTGTCTCACATTTTTCTAAAGCTCCCTCTGATACATAGCAGAATTCAGATTCTATGATAGGGAAGTGGCCAAGTCCTTCTGCTACAAACGTCTATATTTCACAGCTGGTATGAACTTCTATTACTGGGATGCATCAAATACATGCTAAACATGTCCTCTGCTCTGTTGTCCAAAACGTTTATGAATATATAATTATTTTAGAAATATGCACCTGAAGAACATTATTCTAGAAGTCTTTGTTTATGTCTACATTCTCCCTGTCTCTACATTCTAGCAAACATTAGTCTGGTTCTGTTCTTCTTAAAGAGCAAAAGTTTCCTCCTTGTACAAATCCCATGAAATTTAAATATGTGCTATCTCTTTCTGATTGGACAGCCGTATACTTTCACATCAACAGTGGCAGGACCCTGCTTTATGTCCTATGATGACATTTTGGGGCCTTCTTCAATCGTGTGCTCTCCTTTCAGGTTGTACTTGCTTAGACTTCCAGACCTAGACATGCTAGAAGTTGTTTTAAATGTTCTCCACTTGTGGACTATTATCCATAGAGTGGAATGGCTAACTTTTGAAGTTCTTTTGGATCCCTTACCAGACTCATGGGGTGCTAGAGCTTTTGAGCGTCTTTTCTGAAGACCTCAGACAGCTCTGAGGTTTGCCCTGAGGTTTAAACAGGGCTAGCCTTCAAAATACTGAGTAAGCACGTTATAATCATCCACACTTTCATTGATATGGCTTGTATGTGATTTTTAGCCATTTTAAATGGGATCAAATGTGGAGATTTTCCTTTGTAATAATTGCATTTTTTACCACATTTTGCAGAATTGTTGAAATTTTCACAGTAAAATTGACTTTAAAATTTATTTCAAACATCCATATGCCCAAATATGTTAGGACAACAAACAAGCCATTGCAGGGTTGGTTAAGACAAAAAAGTTAATAAATTATACAAACTTTTTTATCATTAATGAATGATAAAACCCAAGTGTGTTCAAATTGAGGTCTGTCAGATTTAATTTCTTGTTTCAGCGGTCTGAGGAATGGTAGAAACTTCTGCTACTCTGCGCCTTCAGGAAGGTATTCACTGAGGTTGAACTGTCTGCATTCCACAGCCCAGAGAGCTGGAGCTGGTGCCCTGGGAAAGGATGATGAGCAAGGCTCTATTTGGATTTGCATGTCTGTTAGGTGGGGGGGGGGGGTCAAAGCCAGTTATGATTGTACTGGTCAGTTCATGTGAATAACCATATTCAGCCCTTAGCCTTTCAGCTTCTCCTCTGGGTAACCTCCCGCTTCATACAGCTATCTTCAATGATGACAGAAAGAGTGGAAATGTAGGAAAAAAGTGCATGGATAAAATTTCAGAAAGAGAGTGGCATGAGAGACAAGCACAGACTGAGAAAGAGAAAGATGTGTGAGCACAGGGGTATAGACTTTTCAGGTGTGATTTGTGAGGAGAGCACAGAGCATTTCATCTGAATTCAGCCACGTTCTCTGGAGAAGACATTGATCAGAATGAGATGTGAAGCGTGGCGAGAGAGAGGATGAACAGGAGCTGGGAGGACAGAGGGGGTTGGTGGAGAAGAAGAGGATGGAATGGAATGAAGGAAAGGAGTGCAGAAGATGAAGCAATGTTTATTATTGATGTTCTCAATTCTCCAGTAATGGCTCAGAAGTAGATTCATATAAAAAAGAAGCCTTGATTCCTCGATTCAGTCTGCCCCTCTATTTCTACTTGCAGTAGCTATAGCTCTCAGGGTATTCCAAATCTTTTTTCACCTGACTTTTAACAAAACCGCTCTGGACTTTGATTCTCAAAAAATATAAAACCTAATGGCACTTGGAGACCAATGTTCATCCTTATACCGTATATTAATTCTGTCCAGAGGGCAGGATAGAAGAGAGTGGAAACTTCTAAATGAATTGGAAAAATATTCAAAGGAACAATGCAATTATGAGGCTGTTTTTTAAACACACACACACGTACACACACATGCCTTTTAATGTCTGGGGTTTTGACATGATTCAGCACATATCAATACATCTGAAAGCCACTGTAGGTATAATCAGTGTGGCGTTGATAGAATAGCAGCTGCCTTCTCTCAGCTTAAAGCAAGTCTAATTTCAAGTGTTTGAGAGGTTAAACCAAATGTTAATTTGTAAACCTTTACACAGACGTTACTTAGATCTACAGTTTTTAACACTGAAGACCATCTCCCTCTGTTTTCTATCTCAAATAAAGTTTCAAGTGGAACATATTCTGCAAAATGGAATTTTAAAAGATTTTAAGACAACTGTTTATCACTCAAACTGTTTCCACTGCCTATTAGAAAAAAACAAATATCCTTGTATATACAGTATGTTTTGTCACTGCCCGTAACCTCTCTTTAGAACATCACCTCACAAAATCCAAATTATCCTTGTAAAGTATAAGAATTTGCACCAAAATTGCTGTGGTATATCTGTGAAACCTAGAAGATTAGGATATTTTCAATTAGTTCTGATTAGGCCTGGGTGTTCAGGAGGATATTACAAACCAAACGGAAACTATACTTGCCACAAAGAACAGGTGTTTGTCATTTATTTATTTGTTGTAACATTGTTTTTTGCCAATAAATCTTATACAAATGGAAACCCTGCTTATTTCCCTTTAAATGGTGCCTCATTTTTGGGAGTATGTTGGCCTTGTCCATGTCAAATCCTAAAACATTAGAAGATGTTAAGAACCATTTTAACACCAAAGAAATAATGAATCAATCATGAATATTCCTATTTTTTAGGCTAAGTTTATATCTAGCAAAGCTGACATTGGACAAGGGTGCCCAAGAATTACATAAGAACCTTCAGAGATTGCTTATCCTAATGTCAGTTTTGTAGCACCTTTTTTGGATAATTAAGCTACTTAAATAATTCTGTACCACATAGCAGGATTTCGTGGAAACTGGTAAATTCATCATTTCATCTCTTCTTGTCAGCTAGTTTTTGCACATCATCAGAGGTTTAATGTAAGATTCCGCTTTTTCAGCCCTGAATCCTTGGCTGAAAGTTACCATGTTAAACCAGGTGCTGCTATTATTGTTGACCGATAGAGCTGATATCAACAAATTTATGTCTACTGCAGGGTTGGGTGATGCATGACTGAGAAAAAAACTGAATTTATGAGGTTAGCTCACTTTTGATGAAAAACTGAGAATGAATTATCTATCTGAAATGTGACACAGATTAAGAAGAGCTGAAGTTTTAGAGACTTTATATTTATTGACAATTTGTTCATCAGTGATTCGGTTTGTTTAATCCAACCTTATTTCATCTGCAGATTAATTTGTCTGGCTGCGCATTCCTTTCACAACATCGAAGTTGAAAGAAAGCAGTGACTTAATGCATTCGGCTTTGATTTCCCTTTACAGCAAAAACATTAATGATGTAGGTAGATCAAACTTAGGGAAGCTGAAAGTGGGGAAAACACTGTAAAACAGCAGTTATGGAGCATATCGCTTACATGTTTAACACACAACATCAGCCAGCAAAAACTGTGACCTATATAAACAGTTTTTATCACAATCAGTCACTGGTTCAGCACAGCTGAGTGAGAAAGTGTGGGAGCTCTACTGTCCGGTTGGCCTGTGCAGTCATTTCACACTTGATGAAGTCCATTCAGTCCAGAACATTGAGCATGAAGTGACCTGTTTTCATTTTCAGTTTGTCCTTACAATAAATGTGTCTTTTTGGACATTATCACTCTCCATGAGCACATTAATGACAATTTAATGAAAGCGTACACGTGTAGTGTTGCTTCTACAAGCCAAGGACAGGACATCTTATTTCACACACCACATATAGCACATACTCAATTTCAGTCAGTTTTCCTTTCCAAAGCATTATCATTCCCAACCTTGAGGGTCATAAATTCCTCCCTGCCTGAACACCATTTGTCCACTTTTCTGGACTATTGACCGAAAAACCACTGCAGGGACCTTTTTTTCTGCTCTGAACTGCTTAGTGTACAGGACCTGGTGATGGCCTGTGTATGGTGTTATGTAAAAGGTTTGTGGCCCGTTGTCACAACGCTTCAGATAATGTAAGAAAATTAAATTTTAAATATAAAATCCCTCCACAGCAATGTGAGGCACTCATTACCAGCTGTTGCTGTGAAACTTGGAACAACCATTTAAGAGGAAATTACTTTTTCACTTGGGGCAAAGTTCAGTTTGATATTTTTTAAAATTGTTTTTATTTACTGACATAAAAATTTGTTTGATGATTTGAAACACATACATGTGACAGAATAGCATGTATGTATGTAATGGGCATCTACACAGAACTTACAGAGAATCTATAGTGATGGTTTCATTATTTCAATTTCACACTGTCACTTATAGGAAATATGACAATGCACTGCAAAAAAACTGTTATGTTGACCGTTGCTGATGTTAAAACAGAGCTGTAGTCATTTATTTTTCTTTCTAACTTGACAGATTTCCAGTCTGTGTGACAGCTTAACCCATATGTTTCACATGATGGGATGTTCCCATCATCTGTTCATGTGTTTCTACCATAAAGGATAATTGTACCACAGTAAGACAGACTGAACACCACACACCTCCTTTATTTTAAAGGTTTTTCAAAAGAGCATGAATGTATCAGAGATCTCCATCTCAAAGTTTTTCCACTGGTTTTATTATTTAGACCCGCATTTAGAATTTGCAGCCTGTTTTCTGAAAACAGCTTAAATAAAGTATATACAACTGTGTTTTGTTTATGCGTTTTATACTGTAGATGGATATTTTCAAGTGAAAGAAACATTTTTAAAACAAAAAAGCCAAAGTGTACAAAGCAGTTTTCTCTTGGAATACTGTCAGCACTCATCATTCTGAATAAAAGCTGTGGAAATGCATGCCAAGCCAATCCAGGCCAAGCCAATCTTGAGCAAACTGGCCATACTCTTAAGATTGCAGGGGCCTAAATGTATGCTCTAATTCTGGTGGATGTTTTTTTTTTTTTTTTCACATTTGACAAGAAAAACAAGCAAGAAGAAGTAGCCTAATTCACTCATTCACCACTGCAGAGACCTGGGTTCATTATCAGGCTGCAGTGCTTCTGCTTTGTCTTTGTACACTGATCCAACACAGTTGGCTGTGTTTGTGTGTGGGCAGCTGCTGAGGGATTGCTGTTTCTGTGTTATCATGCTGCTAGTACTTGGTGTCTGTGCACAGGAAAACGCATCCTATTGTGTGAGTCTGAAAAATAGAAGTACAAAACAACAAGAACTAGTTCCATTGCCTGCAGTCATAACAACCAGAGAACATGTCAGTGTCAAAAAGTAAAAAAATATCCTGCACAGCTCTTACTTAACAGAGTACTGTCAGTGCTGCTGGAACTCTTCTAAAAAAGTATTTTATTAGTCTGATGCCAGTTCTCATGCTAGTAATTTGTTCTGTTCTTCTCCTTTCAGCTCCAATCTTTCCTGCAGGTCAGCGTGTTTCAGATCCGGTCAGACGAGTGTCCTGGCTCGGAGTGCGCCGGCACAGGAGGCTGCACCAGTGTTTTGAATATACGGGACGCACCCACAGTGGTGGACAGTGGCACAATGAGCCTGGTTTCTGTGATGATGGAGTCCAAAGCTGTGTGCTCCTGCCCAGGACGGGAGCAGTCCCATCAGCCCTGTGCCTCATATCCCAGGAGCCCTTGCTTCAATGGAGGGGTGTGTGTAGACACTCAGCATGGCTACAGGTGAGCTTAAAAGGATCACTATGAACAGCTCACACACTTTTCAAGTTTTTTACCCATCATCAAAAGGGATTTATGGATATGAAGGCTGTAAATAATATGAACTTAGATTAATAGAGGTCTGTCTGCTTGTAAGAACAGAATAACTCTGAATTGGTTTTGTATCTGATAATTGAATAAATCACCCAATGGTGTAGGCATGGGCCAAAAACTAACAACTTGCAGCAGTTTGCTAATTCCTTTCATGTGTCAGCTTGTAGGTGGTCCTCAGTGAGGACCGTTGAAAAGGGGGGGGTTCATCTTGCATTGTATGTTGGTGACTTGTTAAAGGAGGCAATAATATTTTAGGTTGTGTTACAGAATAATTTAGAAAAATAAATCTGTTTTAACACCATTAAACTCTTCAGACCCTGTTCAGGGCTTCTCTAACACAAATTTTGAAATTGTGAAAGAATCAAACAAAGTGCTTTTTTATTTTTAGATTTGTTACGACTTTGTCAATGCTTGTTTAGTCCTATATTGTACTGTTCACTCCTTCACGATATACTGCCCTATATACCATAGGATCTGGAGTTTTTCTTTCCTCACTCTGAGTCAGAAGATTTTTAGCATTAATAGGAAATTATGTTCTAAATCTACATTTTAAACCTTTGTTATCAAGACTAAGAGGTAAAATGTTCCAAGGTATGCTATAAATGACATAATGAGATAAAATACAGTGCATTGAGCAAATAAGGGACAATGTTTAATTTCTGAATGAACAGAACAGAAGGTGCTCTTATTTTGATAAGTCAGAACAGTCTTTGAAAGCTAATTTTCTTCTGAAACAACCCAAAGTCATTAATAGTCCACAGATCAGTGAATGTCACTGGTTATTCACTTGCAGCACATTACTTGTTAAAGCTGCTACTTATATACCAGCTTGCTTTTACCTCTGAGATAAAGATTGGTTGTAAGATACAGATCTTGGACCATCAGTCTAACCCAAGTGACCATCTCTGATATGTTATTTTATGTATTAAATGGCATAATAGATCAAACTTTTCATGGTTGTATTTTTTTGAAGGATTTGTGACTTAACAGAAGCAACAAAAGAAAAAAAATTACTGCATCCCTTTGGGATGTTATTTGCAAATTGTGCTTCTTTCCATGCTGGTGCATTGGGTTCATCTTAGTAGGTAACTGTCACTTTAAGAGATTCTGATGTGTCCTGGTTTTGCCAGAGTTACCGCCTAAAAATAATTGTAGTTGTTTAGGTGCATCAGAATAAACGACACAAATTGAATAGACTAAAAAACAAAAGAGGCAGCAGACTCAATGTTTTTTTCACATCCCCCACAATGGATACATACAGCATTATAGTATCTGTCAAAGGTGTGGACACTTACAGATTATTTTTTAATGGGTGGTGTGTTAAATTTTCATATTTTTCATTAAGAATTAAAAACTCTTATAAAGTTAGGGTTTTACTGAGATCAATTTCCTCTTTAGAGAAAGGCCAACAAATCCAGAGTTTTTGTACTATTTTACTTATCAGCTCTGGACGCGTTTCACTGCTGTTACCAGTGATGTTTGCACACTTTCATTTTCCCTTCTACAGCACTAAAAGCCATTAGAATGAATAAACTGAGAGAATTAGGAATTTGATAAAAGCATGGTAAATAAATGAATACGGTTGTACGCCTCCTGGCTGATCCTGCAGCTTTTATGGGGTCAGAATGAGGAGCAGACAAAAAATTCCAAAACATTTAATGTTGTGACTGAAACGGCAGATCACTGAAAGCTCTAGCTCTCAGCCATCAGGGTCATTCAGCATCTTGAAAGGCTAGATTCATATAAGAGTGTCTCAGAATGTAGAATATCTCCATGGTTTATTACGGAGAACTTGTGGCAGTAAAACAAGGCCCAGTTTTACTGATGCTGCTAATGCACATTCATTACCATCAACTAATTACTTATTACATTCAGTTCGTCTCAGATGTGGCCAATTTTGATCTCTTAGTAATGTAATTTCAGAAACTTGTCCGTGTTGTGTTATCAGAGGGTTTGTATTCATGCTTCATTATTTTTCAAAGAACCAGCAAGAGACAGTTAACTGCATACTGTGTTTAATCCAAAGAACACCTGGTGGTGGTCTAAGGATGTTAGAATCAAAATTACATGTTTTATGTTGTTATGAGTTACAACAACCCTTTGTTATATGTCCCAGACAGAGAGACCGAGACTTGCATGCTATGTATAATGAAAAGGGTGACAAAATAAAACCTTTAGGAGGACAAGGACCCCTGGGATTGAATTAATTTATAGGCCCTACTTGAAAAAACATTTTGGGGGAGGTCTAAATATCATTGATGGTTATGTAATGTTTTTTAAACTATGAAATGGTGCCAAATCGCAACTTATTTCACAGTGAAAACATAACAAAAATCCAAAACTCGAATTTGGCCTTAAGAAATCTATTATCTGTTATTATCTGTTAAGTGCGAGACAGTGCAACCCTTATAAATACTTTTAAAAAAATCATATGTACAAGATATATATGTACAAAAATTACCTGCCATTAAAATCCTTTACAAGTGGAAAAAAGTTATCACAACCGAAATAAATTTTTGCTTCTGAAACTACTTATTAAAGTCAAAAGTAAACAAATCTAAAAGTACTTCTATGCCACTCAAAAACACAGATGTAAACAAGTACAATGTTCCTATGCTGAAGAAACTAGGCAATGCTGCAGTTTGTAGGGTTTAAAAGCAATAAACTAACAAAACCAAACCCTCTGACGAACAAAAGTCAAAAAAGCATTAGTTCCATAGGAATCTTGAAGAAAATGATCCACCATCATCCCAGTGCCCAAGAAGCCCACCATCGTAGGATTAAATGACTACAGGGCTGTAGCCCTGACGTCTGTGGTCATGAAATCCTTTGAGCGGCTGGTGTTGAAGCACCTGAAAGACATCACAGGCCCCCTGCTGGACCCCCTGCAATTTGCTTACCGAGCAAACAGGTCGGCAGATGATGCTGTTAACTTAGGTCTACACTTCATCCTGCAACACCTCAACCGTCCAGGGACATACGCCAGGATCCTGTTTGTAGACTTCAGCTCGGCCTTCAACACTATCATACCAGACATCCTCCACCAGAAGCTCACACAGCTCAACGTCCCAGCCTCCACCTGTCAGTGGATCAACAGCTTCCTGACAGACCGACAGCAGCAGGTGAGACTGGGGAGCATCTTCTCCCGATCCAGATCAATAAGTACTGGTGCCCCCCAGGGGTGTGTTCTATCCCCACTCCTCTTCTCTCTGTACACAAATGACTGCACCTCATCGGACTCGTCCGTGAAACTCCTTAAGTTTGCAGACAACACCACTGTCATTGCACTGATCCAGGACGGTGATGAGTCTGCATACAGACAGCAGGTGCATCGGCTGGTACACTGTTGCGGTCAGAACTACCTTGAACTGAACCCACTCAAGACTGTGGAAATGGTGGTGGACTTTCGGAGAACACCATCCCCATACACCCCCCTCACCATCCTCAACAACACTGTGTCAGCTGTGGACCACTTCAGGTTCCTAGGAACCACCATCTCTGAGGACCTGAGATGGTCTTCACACATAGACACTGTTCGAAAGAAGGCCCAGCAGAGACTGTACTTCCTGAGGCAACTCAAGAAGTTCAACCTTTCACAGGAGCTGCTGGTCATCTTCTACACTGCCATCATTCAGTCTGTCCTGTCTTCATCCATCTCAGTGTGGTTTGGCTCATCCACAAAACAGGACAGGTCCAGACTGCAACGAATAATCAGGACTGCAGAGAGAATAATCAGAGCTGACCTTCCCTCCATCCAGGACTTATACAGGTCTAGGGTCAAGAAAAGAGCTGCCAAAATCTCTGCAGACCCCACACACCCTGCACATAAACTGTTTAGAGTTTTACCTTCAGGCCACCGCTACAGAGCACTGTTTACTAAAACCAGCCGCCACAGAGACAGTTTCTTCCCCCAGGCTGTTTCTCTGATGAACATTTAATAGAGTACAAAACAACCTCATACTGAAGTCGTAATTCCACCTTGTAAATGTGTATATTGTATATAAGTATTTAAGGACATAAAGATACAGGGGTTGGACAGTGAAACTGAAACACCTTGTTTTAGACCACAATAATTTATTAGTATGGTGTAGGGCCTCCTTTTGCTGCCAATACAGCATCAATTCGTCTTGGGAATGACATATACAAGTCCTGCACAGTGGTCAGAGGGATTTTAAGCCATTCTTCTTGCAGGATAGTGGCCAGGTCACTACGTGATATTGGTGGAGGAAAACGTTTCCTGATTCGCTACTCCAAAACACCCCAAAGTGGCTCAATAATATTTAGATCTGGTGACTGTGCAGGCCATGGGAGATGTTCAACTTCACTTTCATGTTCATCAAACCAATCTTTCACCAGTCTTGCTGTGTGTATTGGTGCATTGTCATCCTGATACACGGCACCGCCTTCAGGATACAATGTTTGAACCATTGGATGCACATGGTCCTCAAGAATGGTTCGGTAGTCCTTGGCAGTGACGCGCCCATCTAGCACAAGTATTGGGCCAAGGGAATGCCATGATATGGCAGCCCAAACTATCACTGATCCACCCCCATGCTTCACTCTGGGCATGCAACAGTCTGGATGGTACGCTTCTTTGGGGCTTCTCCACACCGTAACTCTTCCGGATGTGGGGAAAACAGTAAAGGTGACTCATCAGAGAACAATACATGTTTCACATTGTCCACAGCCCAAGATTTGCGCTCCTGGCATCATTGAAACCGACGTTTGGCATTGGCATGAGTGACCAAAGGTTTGGCTATAGCAGCCCGGCCGTGTATATTGACCCTGTGGAGCTCCCGACGGACAGTTCTGGTGGAAACAGGAGAGTTGAGGTGCACATTTAATTTTGCCGTGATTTGGGCAACCGTGGTTTTATGTTTTTTGGATACAATCCGGGTTAGCGCCCGAACATCCCTTTCAGACAGCTTCCTCTTGCGTCCACAGTTAATCCTGTTGGATGTGGTTTGTCCTTCTTGGTGGTATACTGACATTATCCTGGATACCGTGGCTCTTGATACATCACAAAGACTTGCTGTCTTGGTCACAGATGCGCCAGCAAGACGTGCACCAACAATTTGTCCTCTTTTAAACTCTGGTATGTCACCCATAATGTTGTGTGCATTTCAATATTTTGAGCGAAACTGTGCTCTTACCCTGCTAATTGAACCTTCACACTCTGCTCTTACTGGTGCAATGTGCAATCAATGAAGACTGGCTACCAGGCCGGTCCAATTTAGCCATGAAACCTCCCACACTAAAATGACAGGTGTTTCAGTTTCATTGTCCAACCCCTGTACATGCAGAACATATATGAAAAACAAAACAAAAAAAACCCAGAGGGCAAAGTGTACCGGAGTCAAATTCCTTGTTTGTTGTATGTACGAACTTGACAATAAAGCTGATTCTGATTCTGAAAAGACAACTTTTCTGGACTTTTTGCACCAAAGTCCTTGAGAAGATCACCAAAGTTCAGCTTTCACGCTACAGACCAAAATAAAACTCTTCCTGTATGACTTTCAGCTGGTAGAAACTTCACAAGAATGTCCTTCAGGTGATATATAGGAGACATGTAAGCTGATAAACATGTGCAACATCTGGTGTGGGGTTAACACTGATTGAGAATTTATTCAGCTAAATAAATTCTTCTGGATTGCAGACAGAGATGGATAGAGTAGATTAAGCACGTGCCCTGATAAGCAGGTGAGCAGGTGCCCTGATAAGCCCTTTCTAAAGACCAGGCTTGCTCATGTGCATAGCTGACCGTAAGACAGCAACTGTGTCAGGGTCATATGCCTTGCTGGATCCAGATACCTCACCATCATGCGGTTATCATTAATTAACAACATACATTTTTCATCGTTTAATCTATGAATGTTTCACTAAGCTTTTTGTTGGTTCATATGTTTTCCTGTTCTAATATTTCCCCATTTAAGTGAAACATATTGATGGTCTGTGATTCCCAAACATTTCATTATTTTCTGTGTGTGATGACTAAAGCTGTTGTCATTCTGTTCTCTGTCTTGACATGCTTGCTGATGTATTGAAAACCACCTTTTATGTTGGTCTAAACATGATGAACTGAAGGGCATTCAGTGAAACTTTAACTTCCGTCACTCCTGTGAAGGATGTGGACAAGTTTTCATGTTCTCCTGTTCTGAATAGGTCATGCATTGGAATCAAGAGTATGGAATTCAGTGTTCTGCAGTACGTTAATTGTCACATCACTGACTTTTTTAAAATAAAATTTCAGTGTTCTGTGATTACAAGCAAGTAGCTGAATTAATCAGAGAGCAGGACATGCTCTGGCATACATCTGGCATCTGGTGATTTAATCTTCAACAGTGCAGACAGGGTAGCATAGAGATTAAGTAATGGCATTATTGGGTAATTGTGGTGATATTTGAGTTGCTGGATATATTACGTGGTGCCCATTGAGAGCTACGTATAACCTTTTATCTGACCCTCAATTAATTACTATGAGGATGTTGATTTTTTTAGAATCTAGGTACTTCTTAATGAGAAATAGTAGAATAAGTCAGAATTTGTTTAATCCAGAAAACTTTCTGGCATTTATTACAACACAAAATACAACTGAATTGTCTTCTTTTATCATTAACTTAAATAATTCATAAGATTAGAAAAGCCTTTAAACATTTAAATATGATTCCATCAGTCAGGTTAATTTCTGGAAAATCGCACCGGATTCACTTTCCAACTGTTGTTAGAGCTCTCCGCAACTGTCTGTTGTGCTGTTTCACACCAAAATGAAACCTAATTTGCATTTAGTCACCACTTACAACATTACATATACTAGCAAAACAATGAACTGCTGGATATTTTTCCTACTTTAATAACTTCACAGCATAACAGATTTACATTCACTGTATCTTTCCTTTGCGGCACATGTTTTGATCAACAAAAAGTGCTGGAATTCTTCCTTAATTAACTATTTGTTGCTTTTAAATAGTTTTGCCCTTCTCTGATTAGTTTTCCAAATATTGCCATAGGATTAATAAATTCACATTCAATAAACTGCCAAATCATTTGAACCTTAACAAAACAAAACACATAAGTCACATTAGAATGTTAGTTGGAGCAGCAACAAACACCAGAGAATGGGACGTACTGTGAGCGTATTCTATGGCATTCTTGGCTGGAGAATCTTTAGAACATGATCTCAATAATGCACCTTTCTCCACGGGCTCTACTTTGGCCAGCTGAAGTAGAGCCACTCAGCCCGTTTCGCAACCTTTTCGATTATTGGCTTTTCTGAACCGGTACTGGCTTTTTTGGAACCTTATCGGAAGCAGGTCTCATCGGGGATGAGCAGGGCCGAAATGTGATGTGAAGAGACTGATTGAGCGAGGAAAAATAAAAATAGTATTCGCCAAGGTAGCGGAGAGACAAGAATTTCTGAATCTTGCAGTGTTAACTATACCGTAGGGCGATGGCAGAGTGTTATTATCCTATGACATTGTGTCTTTTTATGCCATCGAAATAAAAGGTAGATACACAAATGTTGGATGGAGGTAAAGACCTATGTTTTGAGTGAAAATTGTTATATCGTCACGTTTCTTA
This sequence comes from Girardinichthys multiradiatus, assembly GCF_021462225.1. NCBI lineage: Eukaryota > Metazoa > Chordata > Actinopteri > Cyprinodontiformes > Goodeidae > Girardinichthys > Girardinichthys multiradiatus. Next base: position 6,795,584 of record NC_061797.1, on the reverse strand, counting down.
TTAGATTTTGATTCACTTGCTTTATTTCTATAAAGTGAATCCCAAATCTCTCTAAGTTCAAACTACAGTGTATGCGTCGATGTTAAGATGAAGGAAGAGTGCCAGTTCCATCTGTACCAAATATATTGATTATATCCAGGTGCCCCTAACCGAAAAGTTTGACTGATAAAATATTCAACATTAATATTCAACGAATACTGTGACACCAGAACATAATAGAATAGAATAGAAAGGCCTATTGTCATTGCACTGGGGGGATAAAACAAAACTGAGGGTGCTCCGGTGAACTACCATACACCACAGTAGGATAAACAAAAAAAAAATAGTAAGGCATCTTGGGGTGGGCGGTGCTTATGTCAAAAAAGGTGCAAAAAAGTGTCTTCTTTTAAACCTGTGCACTTACAGGGTCATAAAACAGACAACAGAAGACTTTACACAGCTGTAGCCACACAGCCAAGAGGTCTTATAAAGCTTTTTAATTTCTCCTTAGTGGCTGATCCATAGATCTCTGTCCGAACCTCTGGAAGTAGGTTCTGACAGTGTCGTTGATCCTCCAAACTGCAATGTGAGTACAGACAAAGTAAACATTGATATTAAACGTATCCGCACAGATTTGACCACTAACACGGCTACAAACACGCACTAGGAAGTTTGTGGTCTAGGACATTCTTTTCAAGGGTACAGTATCTTCCATTATCAAATCCCAAGCTCAAATACATTTTTGTGACAACGAAAGGTTGAGCTCAACCACAGAGGCTTTTTCTTAATTTTTACTGTACTGCTTAAAAAAAGATTTCGTATTTTGGCCATTATTCGTTTACTTACGTATTATTTGCATTCTGTTTCAGTCTACTGTGATGAAATTTATTATTTTTAGGTTTTCTGCCATGTTTTATTCACTCCCTCTTTGACACTGGGTATTCAGACAAATTTTTCTCTGACAAATGTAAAATAAATAGATTTTTTAAAAATTCAGTGCAATTGAAAATCAAAGTACAACTCTGATATGCTTCTGTTTCCTGGTGTTATAAATAGAAAGAAACCTCTCACAGGCTCCTAGATGAAAGATTTTACCTGTCAGATAATGCCAGTTCCTCTGCCAAAGACTAACTGTCTCCATTAAAATAAATGACTCTGCAAACAAGCCCATGAGTGAGTTGAAAAACATTCAAAACGTCATGTTAACTACAAATATTGTTTATGACACCAGTGACTTCAGTCCTCCTGAGTTAAACAAAGAACAATGACCGTGTTTAAACTTTGCATTGTTCAGCCTGATGTACTACGTATCCTCCGGCTTGGCTCTTCAGAGGTGGAAGTGATGGGCTCTTTGCAGACAATTACATCCAACATCAGTGACTGGGATTACTTTTTTATCACATTCTTAACTTAACTCCATGCAAAAGTTGTAATTTATGATCAAATGAAGTCAGTTTTCACACTTAAATTTGGTTATGACTGAAGTGGAAACCCTCACTAAATCTGCAAATCAGTTCTACTCTATTGTTAAAGTGATGCACGTTGGAAAACTGGTTGTTGATTTCATTCACTCACTCAAATGAAATTACCGTTGACTACCTTAAAGCCTAATAGCCAATATAATCAGTCCTAGCAGTGAATGGTATTACATTTTAGGGTGAGAGCTGCAATCCTAAACGAGAAGAAAAGGAAATGGAGTTATTTTGTAGCAGTGAGACAATATTGCTGTCGGCCTTTAATAAATGGTAATGGTATGAGTTGTATGAAATCCAGTAATGAAACTATGAATCAGTTTAGAGACAGAAGCGTTGGAATTAGAATATAAACAGGCAGCCCATGCAGTGGAGTATGTATACTTGTCATTAAATAATAATAACATTGCAGCCTGAAAATATCTGCCTGAAATTATTATGAATTTAAGCAGATTTTATTTTCAGAATTATACTTTAAAGTTAAACAGAAACATAGAACTGAAAGCACACACACACACACACATACACACACACACACACACACACACACACACATCTTAACATTCATTGTTGCAGATGAACAAAAGCTGCAATCACACGTGTCCACACAGCTTTCTTGCTGGAGCTTGTAGAAGGTAATTTTACCCTTCAGCTTCATTTAATTAGAGGCAGTGAGTGAAAAGGGCAGGATTTGTGTCTAGCTGGCTGGGCTAGCATGTGGCTCACTCTTGGATCTGAACAGGATGATTTACTGTCTTCATGTTAGACATAATCCCAGAATTATTCCCATGCACACACATACACAACCACACTTCCACACAAAAGGAGATATAAATTTAAAATTTAGGTCTTTTTTTTTTTTCTCTGCTAACTGTAACCTGATTTTCAAACTGCTTTGCATCAGTTAAGGTTCCCATACACAGTAAAATGATTTAAAGTGAATCAAATGTTTGGCTATTACAGTAATTACAGAATGGAAAAAAATAAACAAACAAATAATAAATAGATAGATAAATAAACCCAAAGGACTACTGAAAAGAATGATCGCATGGTAATTTCATGTCTTGCAGTGTGCACTGATTTGTGATTGCACCCCTTCTTTTTTGAGTGGCAGCCTTTGGGAAAGAGAGCACATAGTCACAAGCTAATGACAGCATGTGGGCGAGAAGACTTTAAAAACGCAACTCACAGTAGAAAATACTGTCTGCTGCCTCCTTCTATTCTTTCTTTAGGCAAATCTGGGCTGCACTCACATACCAGCTTGCTTTGCTAAACAGATCTGATTTTATACAGTCTTGCAACACAGCACCTTCATGGGGACTGAGCAAACATTGGGCTACTCTCTCACTTTCTGTTTAAGGGACTTTAGGGTTGGGCGTTGCTATTATTTTATTTATTAGGAAGTACAGCACGGGGTTTCTATCCACCAACATATCCACACCTTTTCTCCAGCAGAACTGCTATTGAGTACTAAGCCAACCAAAACAAGCAGAAGACTAGGCTAATTTAAAGGCAAAAAGAAGGCACTGAAACTACCGATCCCCAGGGGTTAGATGCTTAAAACCCATGCATGTAAAATGGCCATGTACCTTAAGCTTGCATATTGCATATTACATATTAGGGGTTGCATTTAAAAAATAAAAATAAAGCCAACCAGTCTGAAAGAAATTAGTCTTATTTTTGAATGAGAGTATCAGACAGTGTTTCAGACAAAACCACAGTGATTAAAAATGTCACAAATACCCTAAATATCAGAGCTTAGGTGGCTAGCTGCAATGCCAGGGTGTGCAGGAGGTACATAGCCATAAGTCACTGATTGCACATTACTGCTCCAACACAAAGGCTTTGGTTGAGAGAATATCCTGCCATCCATCCATCAAACATTCTCCCTGTTCATCTTGTACTGTATGATAGTGCTGATCTGAGAGCTGGTCGCTGTGGCAACAGCTTAAGCAGAGATCCCCAGAACTCCTTCTCTCTAAGTACCTCTTAAAGCTCATCTGATAACTGAGATATTCTCTCCACTGAGACAGAAGGGGTAAGTTTGCTCTGAGGTCCTTCCAAATAGTCAACCACCTCACTCCACCTCTAAGGGTGGGGCTGAGTGCCTGTGTTATTGCAGCACTGCTGCCTGAAGAAGGGCGACACAATGGGGAGATGAAATTGGGTCAATTTCTATCATTTTTGCCTAAACTTTGTAAGCCTGAATAATTAATTTTTTTGTATCAATTGTATTTAAACATGCACCTAAGGTGTCCAGTCCATTTCATTCATTATGGATCAATATACACAGCTCATAGTGATAGGTGAGTGCGGGAACGTAGCCTTTTAATTCTGCTGAATCTTCATCACAACAGATTGGTAAAATATCAACATCAATAAAGGGTCTGCCTCTATCGATCAATGTGTTCTACCCCCAACTCATAAACAGCCTGATGCACTTAGACTCACTTGTTGCATTAAAACATTCCCATCTTCAAGGGGGCATGCTTTTGTAAACATGGAGGTGCTGATCTTTACACCCCGCTGCGTACCTCTCTAGTTTCCTGCTGGAGGGCATAGTGAGCCCAACAAGCATGATGGTTGAGTTTAAAATCTTCCTGATAATTTTAATGTCTCGTTTATGTTTGTTAAAACCAGTGGAGTAACAAAGCTGGTGTCAGGAACTGCAGTTTATTATTCATTGTAGCCCTTTTAAATACAGTAATACCAAACCTGTCTTTATTGCCAGGAATTGTTTTAAACTTATGATGTGGTAATCTGATGAAAATGTTAGAAAGATTTTAGGTGTTATCTTTGTAAGGTTTGATCTATCTGTGCAAGCATCTGGTCAGTTCCAGGGAGTTCCATTCTAACAGTGCTGATTTAATCATAGTTCTGTAAAAGTGCAAGCAATGAAAATCTAATTACATTAAATTTATTACCTGCACATATTAAAGTTTTAAAACATATCAAATATCTGAAGCAACTTTGGGTTCTAATATATTTAAATATTCCTGCAAAGGCAGCCTAGAAAAAACATACAGCGCCAGCTGGAATGAAAACACTACTGTAATACTTCCTACCTCCCCACCTTCAGATTTCTCACTGACAGTATCTGATATTTTACATTAATAATAAAAGATGTCTAAACCATGGCCTTTAAATGGGGCAAGATCTCAGTGCAGAGGTAATATTTGACACTTAAAATTACAGCAGATACTGTACCTGACTCCTGATATGGAGACTTTCCAAGTCATGAAGAACTGATTGTTCTTTTCCTTTAGGAGTTTGCTGTATCTGCCTATATAGTTATATTAATAAATTAAGACAGCTCGGTAAAGATACGCTGTAAGAAGGAGCGCTACAGGAGATCCCTCCTGCCCACAGCCATCAGCATCTACAACGGCTCTTTGAAGAAACCTTCATAATGAGCTACAACAACATTTAATTTCCCTTTGGGATTAATACATTATTTTTGAATTGCTGCGTAGCTGCGGCCGTAAGCTTTGCGGTGCCTGTCGTGGCGGCAATCCCCGAATCCGGTGGTGGACACCGGCAGTAAGGGACGCTGTCAAGCTGAAGAAGGAGTCCTATCGGCTGTGGTTGGCTTGTGGGACTCCTGAGGCGGTTGACGGGTACCGTGGGGCCAAGCGTGCCATGGCCCGGGCGGTGGCAGAGGCAAAAACTCGGACCTGGGAGGAGTTTGGTGAGGCCATGGAGAAGGACTACCGGTTGGCCCCGAAGCGATTCTGGCAAACCGTCCGGCGCCTCAGGAGGGGGAAGCAGTGCTTCGCCAACACTGTTTACAGTGGGGGTGGGAGGCTGCTGACCTCAACTGGGGATTTTATCGGGCGGTGGAAGGAGTACTTCGAGGATCTCCTCAATCCTGCCATCACGCATTCCCTGATGGAAACAGAGGGTGAGGACTCAGGGTTGGACTCTTTCATCACCCGGGCTGAAGTCATCGAGGTGGTTAAAAAGCTCCACGGTGGCAGGGCTTCGGGGTTGGATGAGATCCGCCCTGAGTACCTCAGGTCTTTGGATGTTGTGGGACTGTCATGGTTGACACGCCTCTTTAACATTGCGTGGCGGACGGGGACAGTGCCTTTGGATTGGCAGACTGGGGTGGTGGTCCCCCTACATAAGAAGGGTGACCGGAGGGTGTGTTCCCACTACAAGGGGATCACACTCCTCAGCCTCCCTGGTAAGGCCTACGCCAGGGTATTGGAGAGGAGAGTCCGGCTGATAGTCGAACTCCGGCTTCAGGAGGAGCAATGTGGTTTTTGTCCCGGCCGTGGAACACTGGACCAGCTCTATACCATCTACAGGGTACTCGAGGGTTCATGGGAGTTTGCCCAACTGGTCCACATGTGTTTTGTGGGCCTGGAGAAAGCATTCGACTGTGTCCCTCATGATGCCCTGTGGGGGGTGCTCCAGGAGTATGGAATTGGGGCCCTTTACTGGGGGCCATCCGGTCTCTGTACAAGCAGAGCAGGAGTTTGGTTCGTAAAAGGGCTGCCCTTTGTCACCGGTCCTGTTCATAACTTTTATGGACAGGATTTCTAGGCGCAGCCAAGGGCCGGAGGGGGTCTGGTTTGGGGACCAGAGGATTTTGTCTCTCCTTTTTGCAGATGACGTGGTCCTGCTGGCCCCCTCTAGCCAAGACCTAAAGCATTCACTGGGGCGGTTCGCAGCCGAGTGTGAAGCGGCTGGGATGAAGATCAGCTCCTCCAAGTCCGAAGCCATGGTTCTCGACCAGAAAAGGGTGGCTTGTCCTCTTCAGGTTGGAGGGGAGTTCCTGCTTCAAGTGGAGGAGTTTAAGTATCTCGGGGTCTTGTTCACGAGTGAGGGAAGAATGGAGCGGGAGATCGACAGACGGATCGGTGTGGCTGCCACAGTAATGGGGACACTGTGCTGGTCCGTTGTGGTGAAGAGAGAGCTGAGCTGAAAAGCGAAGCTCTCAATTTACCAGTTGGTCTACGTTCCTACCTATGGCCATGAACTTTGGGTCATGACCGAAAGAACGAGATCCCGGATACAAGCGGCTGAAATGAGCTTCCTCCGTAGGGTGGCTGGGCACTCCCTTAGAGATAGGGTGAGGAGCTCGGCCATCTGGGAGGGGCTCGGAGTAGAGCCGCTGCTCCTCCACATCGAGAGGAGCCAGTTGAGGTGGCTCGGGCATCTATACCGGATGCCTCCTGGACGCCTTCCTCGGGAGGTGTTCCAGGCACGTCCCACCAGGAGGAGGCCCAGGGGACGGCCCAGGACACGCTGGAGGACTATGTCTCTCGGCTGGCCTGGGAACGCCTTGGGCTTCCCCCGGAAGGAGCTGGAGGAGGTGTCTTGGGAGAGGGACTTGTGGGCGTCTCTGCTGAGTCTGCTGCCCCCGCGACCCGGTCCTGGATAAAGCTGAAGACGACGAGTACGAGTACGAGTTGAATTTAATTGAATATTTAGTTCTTTCAAAAGAAATATTTGAGCTGTATGTTTAATCTCATTTTTAAATTATTATCTCCCGTTGATCAAAAAGATGTCATCATAAACGTGTTTCCTAACTGAGAAAAAAATTAATACCCCCCAACCCCCTAAAAACTAGTGTTACTCCCTGTGGTTGAAAAGCCTCTGCAGTCTCTGAAAGCGGTTTGATTAAATTTTGGCTATAGTGTAAGGTTTCTGTCCATAAAACCTACATTAATTAGAGTAACATCACAAATTTAAGTCAGTAGTATTGCATAAATTTAAGATTTGTATTTCTTCCTTACAGTCAAGTGACACATATTTGGGAAATCTGCATTTGATCATTTGATGTGATTAAAATTCTAATCTTAAATGTTGTGTTTTCATTAGGCTATAAGCAACAAATCCTCATGATAAACAGAAATAAAGGCTTGAAAATATCGTTTTGTGTGCAATTAATCTATATGTGTTTCATGTTTAAAGCTAAGTTACTGAATTAAATGAACTTTTCAACAACATTTACTGAATGTGTCTGTACATGCATCCTCTTCCATATCAGTAGTAACTAGAGCCTGTAGGAAGTATTGTGGTGGCATTTTAGTCTTTTGGAGGCCACTTTTAGCAACTTTCAGGCTGATTTTAGGGTGAACATGCCTAAACTGCAAGACCTGGGCACGTTGGTTGGAATTTTCTTCCACTTCTAGAGTATTTTGTGTACAGAGATGCCTGATTTTGAATTATTTTGAGATCTCTTATCAAAACCATAAGCTGCTACAGTCTTCTTTCTAAAAGCCTCAAGCAGGTCTTTTAGAACTCCCCAAAGTGTTCATTGTCCTTCAACAGTCAGGAGCATGGCAGACCAATTACCTGAGGTTTCAAAATGAGTTGATTTGAGGTGTTGGTCTAATTTATTCCTCACCAGAAATGTCATACCTTTATTACATTTACAGAACATTTGGAAAAGGTTTTCTTCCGTTTTTGTGGTTTATTTATATTACTTGAATTTTCCAAGTGTGTCAACATCTCCGTCAGTTTTCACTTGATGAGTCGCCACAGTCAGATCGAACTGGTAAAGCCAAAATTCAAATATTTAAAGGTTTCAGTCTGGGAAATTTGGGGAATGTTGCTGTCGTGGTTTGGGTCCACCAATCCCTGGAGAGAAGGACGTCACCGGAATCTTTTGATAAAAAATATTCACATTGAATGTATTTTTCTCTTCTAGAATCACATTTAATTTCCAGTGGAACTCAGGTTTAATTTATTAAATCTCAAATGAGAATAAAATGTGCAACCTAAAATAAGAAAAATAATGCTTTAGGCTTTCATTCTTTGCAGCTGGTACAAAACAGGTCTATGTCATAAGCCATGTTTTAAATAGAAATGTAAGAAATATTGCTTTATGAAGAATCAGCTGAACAAATGTTAGGGAGGGATCAAGGTGAAACAGGTGAGATTGTTAGTTCTGGGTCACAGCTGCTATATGATTGTCATTTTCAATCACTCTAGAGTACCTGAACCCAACAACATTTGCTGTGTGATCTTTAAAGTGTGGAAGATGTTTTGCAGCAGTAAGTTTGGTTTGGCTATGAATAACGATTAATAAGTGCCAAAGGCAAAGTTAGTCATTTTAATCAGAATTACCAAGTCAGTGCACCAACTGATTGTCAGGAATTAATAGCCAAACAGCAGTCAGTCTCTGTCCGTTATTGTTTTATGAATACCTAAATGATGAAGTGTGTGGTATTATAGAACAATAGATGAAGCGGGGAGTTCGTTCTCAAAGGGGCAAGCACTACACATATATACATAATAAACACAAACAACCTCTCTCCAAAATACAAGATTAACAAAATGCTTCAAATTAAAAACTTAAGTCAACCAACTCTTTAACTAGGCTGGTAACATTCAACTAGTAAATGACTTGCAATTGTACAGCACTTTATCAAAATCCGATGACACTAAATCGCTTTGCACTACAATCAGTCATCCACCCATTCATACACACATTCACACACGGACTGTGGTAGACTACATTGCAACCACAGCTACCCTGGGGCAGACTGACAAAAGTGAGGCTGCCATACAATCGGCAACACCGGTCCCTCTGACCACCATCAATATCACTCCTCTCGATGTGGAGGAGCAGCGGCTCTACTCCGAGCCCCTCCCAGATCGCCGAGCTCCTCACCCTATCTCTAAGGGAGTGCCCAGCCACCCTACGGAGGAAGCTCATTTCAGCCGCTTGTATCCGGGATCTCGTTCTTTCGGTCATGACCCAAAGTTCATGGCCATAGGTGAGGGTAGGAACGTAGACCGACCGGTAAATCAAGAGCTTCGCTTTTCGGCTCAGCTCTCACTTCATCATTTCAATTGTTAAAGAACAGCCATGTATGAAACGATAAACCATTTTCTGATGCATAACTTGTCATCTTCAGTTTCCATCTTTTCTTTTGAACAAAGAAGTTATAGTTCTCTGCATTGTGGTCAAGTTTTGATTTCATTTAAATTAAAAATTTGACAGTTCGGTTGTTTTTGTGGTTTTTATTTAAAAGTCTGTAGATGGTAAGTGATTTATTGTTCATCCTGTCCTAATGCAAGCGGCGGTTTTTTATGTCTGTGCACCACTTGTGTAAAATCTCCCAGTCCATTAAATCGAACGCACCGATTTCCTTGGCAACCATTCTGTTTTGGGGGTAAGTGCGCATGCGCTCTCATGTTGTGTATGGGAAATCTCAGGTCATAAGCGATGTTACTCTCCCTTTGCTTTTAACTGGGGTATTTTTCGGCGAGCAGACAGGCATTAAATGTAGCGGTGCTTGTTTTAAAGGCTGGCCGTTCATTAAAGCCTCGAGCTCCGAGGAGAGAGAAGCAAAGCAAGAGCAATGAGGCTCCAGCATAGCAGAACAGTTCAGAAACGATTTGGAATGAGGGGAAGATAACTATATTTATAAACAGATTAAGTCGTGTTTTAGACTGCCTATTGGTAGTGGATCTGATCTTCTTTGTGTGCTCGTGAATTTTTGCAGCCGTAACTGGTTCTGGATGATGGCTTCATAGTACCTCTTACTGGTACTGCATACCGGCACAGAATCTTTTGGTGTTACGCAGTACCGGACCGTACTGGCTCACTTTCACCCCTGCCTTTAAGTACCATAAATAAAAATCTTAATGTGTTTATGAGCGCTGGCGACATGTTACGACTGATTGTGCTGCAAACAGAGTTAGCTGTATAGTAAACACAGCAGAGCCAATGGTGGCTACTGTCTTACCATTAGCAGAGCTTTAGCATTAGCAGCTGGGATAACGGAGACACAATTTAGAATGTTTGAAATGACTATGCAGACATATTTTATGCATGTTAGTAAGAGGAGATGAAGGGAAAACACAGACAAAAATTAACAACTTAATGTTAACAGACCATCAGTGTTTAAGCCATTCATTGAGATAAAGCATGAATCACAGATGGCTTCAACTGTGGCATGCTCCGGCCCACCACAGTTCAAGCAATACTTAAATTGTTTTTCCTAAACTAATTTTCTTTGCCCCAAAATGACCTCTTACTGTGAACGTGCCAGTGTGTTGCTCTCAGTGTAACGTCTGGACTGGCACAGGCTTCAAGAATGCGGAGTTACGGTTTCAAATGCCATCTTCTTAGGAGCAGTGGCAGGGAAACGCCTCGTAATTAAATACAACCTATCTCTTTTTGAACAATCTTTGGCTCAGATTCTTCTCTTTAGAAGATCAGTCAGTTTCAGATGGCTAGTCTTAGGATACACAAACAGCAGACCATCATTTCTTTTCGATCCAAGGTTTCTTTGAAGATGCAGTCTTTAGAACCAAACATGGAGAAGCAGCTTTTAGTTCTTATGCTCCACTAATCTGGAATAAACTCCCAGAAAACTGTAAATCCTAAATTGCTTTAAATCAAGATTAAAAACGTATTTGTTTAGAGTGACCTTTGAATGTGTCATCTAAACATTATTAGTTAGGGTTTCAATCCAATTTTCCTTTCGTTTTCTTATCCATCATTCTATTCTCTTTATTTTTTTAAATTACCTCTGTTGTTTGATTTTCTGTATCATTGTGATGTTTTTCCTCATGTACAGCGCCTTGAGTGCCTTGTTGCAAAAAAGCGCTATATAAATAAACTTGACTTGACATTACTTTTGCTTGGCCAGTGAGATCAAAACCTTCCTGCGTGTTTCCTCCGTTGTGCTTCATGTGTGAGCTGGGGGAAAAGAGAAAGAGAGCTGCGGCGCCTAGTGATACGTTCATGAACGATCCAATTCTTTTGAATGGCTCATTACTTTGAATGATGGGACTCGAGTCTCGGCTACTAAGCCGTTCTTTGTTTTTTACTACTATGCTTGCTTCTACTCCTCTGCACCCAGTGCATGTTCAACTCTTTCAGTTTAATAACATTTTTAATTATATTTATTACTAAAACAGAGAGGAGAGGTTGGTATGAGCAAACAGAGCGCATGCTCATTGGTCAGTGTTCTTGTCACGTGTCATGACGGCAGACACCTGTGTGACACTGTGCGCGACCTGGCTGCAACACTGACGTGGGCTGCATACAGCAACTTAAGTTAACAGTTAAGTGTTTTTTACTATTAGTGAATTGCCTTAATAGTTATATTTAAAGGTTTAGCAGGTGACTTTTGTTTCTTTTATTTTGTCACATTTTGCTGTCTTTATTTTGTTTCTATATTACAAACAGCACTAAAACGGTATTAATGCATACACTTATAGTAAATAACTACTGTTTTTTGATATTTATATTTTGACATTTGTTACTTAATTTTATGAAAATGTATCGAAAAAGAAAGATTTTTTGCATGAACATATTGTGGTTCTATTTTGCACCTAAATAAAAATTAAATAAAACTATTAGTGCAGATCCTTTAACTTTTTTGTGAATTTCACCCACACATGCCAGGTTTCGCAAAATTGTATATTTATATGTTAGGGATAACATGATTAGTTCTTCAAGCTATCTATTTTTAATAGATAGCTTGAATGCCTCTTTTGAACCGCTCCTTGAAGTAAATGGATCCAGAATATTCGGTTCCCTTTAAAGAGCCATAAGTCACATCACTAGCTGTCTCCAGAGTCTTGTAGCTCTATGATGTCACATGGATTCTAGCTGTGACTTCTCCACCCTGGGAGCTGCCTTTAAAATGGGTCAATATTGGGCATTTTGGGATTCAGAGTTTTTACCAGTTGTCTTTTGTTCTCTGTGTGCATTTCAGTCCTTGTTCCCTCCCCTGGCTGGGTCCAACAAAGAGGAAACTAGATGTGGGATATCAGAAGCTGAGAAAATGATCTTAGAACGTGGAAGAGAGAAATAAATAAATAGAAGATTAAGTAAGACTAGATAAGTGTCAGAAGGACGACAACAGAAACATAGGGAGAAAAGAAAATAAAGTTTGGTGATATTGAGAAAGAAGAGGAACATGAGGTGAGACGTAGAAAGATGGAAAATGTTTTTCCAGAGTGAAAAGACAAAAACTGATAACAATAAAATGATAAGGAAAATGAGGGTAAAGGTAAAGGTAAATAAAAACACTGTGCCAGAGAGGAGAAGTGAGGGAGAATGAAATAACACAAACAGATAAGAATTAATAAAAAGATAAAAGTGCTGCAGGATAGTTTTCTGCTTCACAGGCTTTCAGATATGACCACACCCCAACAAATACAGATTACGGGTCACGATTGAAGCAAGAACATGCAGATAATCAATGCGCTGGGATTAATAATGACATTTCAGGAGCAAGAGAGTTGAGGGGAGGGCTGGGATTGTGGCATCCGGACCAACTCTAAAACCAATTCCCAGCAGACAACAGAAGAGCAAAACAAAGCTGCCATAAGAGGATTGGAAGGTTTGGAAGCTGTGTCGCAGATTGAGCACAGAGAATTAGTGTGACAATACAAAAATGGAAATACAGGCATGAATGTTTTCCTTGGGTCTCTGATTATACTTTACTGAGGAATATCCATTCAAACACTGGACATCCATGGATATTTTATTACCCAGTTATAGTCCGTATTTAGTCTAAATGGGTTTACATTTTACTTTTTTTGTTCATCAGCTAAACGTTTAGGTTGCAGTTAATATAAATAAAAGTATGGATGAATCCATCATCTATTCCTGCTTAACCAGCAGCTTCAATTGCAGGTCAAATACCACAAGCATCTGAATTTGGAGTTTAGGCTATTTTTATCCATAGCAGTGATGTGTACTGGTATGGAGAAAATACTAGTGTACCAAATGTAGCTGGCAGTCATTTGTTGTGGTGCTGGTTTTTAAAGTTGTGCAGTAATATGTAGAGATCTACTCAATTGCATACATTATGCTCTGCATAGGTTCAGGTTTAGCAATGTATTTATTTGGACATGTGTGCCGCACCGAGGGCTGTACCGTTTTTGATAAGAAAAAATGTCCTTTTAGACTCCAAGCATTCAGTAAGCAGCAGTGGCGGATGCTGGTCTTTCAAGGAGGGGAAGCTCAATTTTAAGATCGCTGATTTGCTCATTTCGCTGTCAATCAAAAGGGATTCAGCCTCAGACAGATCATCCAATCGTCATGCAGAAGCTGAGTGTCCAGGCTGGCCGAGGCCATTTATCCAATGACTCGTCTCGTTTCGCTGCAGTCGAGGCTGCCCCATAGTACGGTGGCCCAGAGGTGTCAGGTCAAATACAAAAGCCACAACACAAATACTAAAGCCACAACGGAAATATAAAACCACAATGGAAGTCATTCAACAGCAGTATTATTTAGTGTCCTTATTTTCTTGTTGTACACTGTGTACTCTGCCATTTTACCAACAATGAGTAAGCGTAAGCAGAAAGTGGGATGAGGGCAACATTGTGAATCTTAAGCATAAGATTAGGGAAACTTGATTTTCTGATTCAAAAACCGAGAACAGATGGCGTTAACCTATCGATATTTTACTGCACTGCGGTCAAGTGAGCTGACAGTCAGAAATACACAGTTACCTTCAGAACATTTATATTAAATAAATATTTAAGAATTTTACTGTACATTTTTGGAGAAATAACGGGTCGAAGTATCTACTAATGCTCAACCAGTATATGCTTTTGTCCCACTTTCAGAATTTTATTTTTCCAAAACCATGAGAGGTGACAAAATCTGTTCAGATTATAGTAAAGGGTCATCTATACTATAAGCATAATTAAAAGCAACAATAGCATATATAGTTTACTGAGATCTTTTCAAACAGAGATCCACTCATACTAGTTAAAATTATGAAGCAGGTATTGACATTAGTTACACACACTCACCGGCCACTTTATTAGGTACACCTTGCTAGTACTGAGTTTTTGATAGTACCTTGCTAGTACCCCCTTTTGCCTTCAGAACTGTCTTAATCCTTTGTGGCATATATTCTACAAGGTACTGGAAATATTCCTCAGAGAGTTTGGTCCATATTGACATGATTTGTCAGATTTGTCGGCTGCACATCCATGATGCGAATCTCCCGTTCCACAACATCCCAAAGCTGCTCTATTGGATTGAGATCTGGTGACTGTGGAAGCCATTTGAGTCCAGTGAACTCATTGTCATGTTCAAGAAACCAGTCTGAGATGATTCGTGCTTTATGACATGGCGCGTTATCCTGCTGGAAGTAACCATCAGAAGATGGGTACACTGTGGTCATAAAGGGATGGACATGGTCAGCAACAATACTCAGGCAGGCTGTGGCGTTGACATGATGCTCAATTGGTACTAAGGGGCCCAAAGTGTGCCAAGAAAATATCCCCCACACCATCACACCACCACCACCAGCTGGAACCGTTGATGCAAGGCAGGATGGATCCATGCTTTCATCTTGTTGATGCCAAATTCTGACCCTACCATCTGAATGTTGCAGCAGAAACCGAGACTCATCAGACCAGGCAACATTTTTCCAATCTTCTATTGTCCAATTTTGGTGAGCCTGTGCAAATTGTAGCCTCAGTTTCCTGTTCTTAGCTGACAGGAGTGGCACCCGGTGTGGTCTTCTGCTGCTGTAGCCCATCCGCCTCAAGGTTGGACGTGTTGTGCGTTCAGAGATGCTCTTCTGCATGCCTTGGTTATAACCAGTGGTTATTTGAGCTACTGTTGCCTTTCTATCAGCTCGAACCAGTCTGGCCATTCTCCTCTGACCTCTGGCATCAACAAGGCATTTGCACCCACAAAACTGCCACTCACTGGATATTTTGTCTTTTTCGGACCATTCTCTGTAAACCCTAGAGATGGTAGTGCGTGAAAATCCCAGTAGATCAGCAGTTTCTAAAAGACTCAGAGCAGCCCGTCTGGCACCAATAACCATGCCACGTTCAAAGTCACTTAAATCACCTTTCTACTGCATTCTGATGCTCAGTTTGAATTGCAGCAAATTGTCTTGACCATGTCTACATGCCTGAATGCATTGAGTTGCTGCCATGTGATTGGCTGATTAGAAATTTGCATTAACGAGCAGTTCGACAGGTGTACCTAATAAAGTAGCCGATGAGTGTAAATGCTTGCTATGAAGCACCAACAAGTGTCAGTCAGTCAGTCATTTTCTATACCGCTTCGTCCATAGTGGGTTGCGGGGAAGCTGGTGTCTATCTCCAGCAGTCTACGGGCGAGAGGCGGGGTACACCCTGGACAGGTCGCCAGTCCATCGCAGGACAGCACCAACAAGTGATCTAATTTAATATGTTAAATTGTGTTTTTGTCAGTGATATGCTTCTCTTGTCTTAAAGTGAAAGTAAATGTAATATGTCCTTGAAATCATGAATAACTTTTTGTTTGTGCTCTGGATGTCTCCTCTTTCCAGTCTGAAAAAAGAAGACAGGAATATGAGAATGGGAATACAGGAGCATTTAAATGAGAAATTAGCTGTCTAAAAAAACACCAATGAGACCATGTGTATGTGTACGAGTGCTGGGGAATACTGACTAACTGGAGAATAAGTTTTGGTTTGAAATATCTACATATTACAAGCAGAAGAGTCTATTTGAAGAAATGCCTTTTGTCTTTGAATTGTGTGCGTAAGTAGGTGTGTAATCTATATATTTTATATTAAGTATACTATTTGAAACTTGGTTTATTTACAATCATCAAATTCATATTTCAACAAAGAGTTTTTTTCATGCAAACAATTTACTTCCACATTCAACAGTTAGTAATAACAGTTGATTTTCCACTAAGGTGTTGTATTTTGAACACCGGTGGCCCCACATTCAAAAAGAGGACACAAACCCACCCCCAACCGAGGGGGGGGGTGTCTGGGAGTGGGGAGGGAAGGACTGGGGGACAAAATACTCTCCCAGGGAGCCAGCTTTCCAGCTAACCCCAGTAGGCACCCCTGTTCACAGAGTTCCAACAAGGAGGGAGGCAGAGGCACATCCATCAGGCACAAGGCTAGAGACAGGCAACACTGAGCAGACCAGCTGTCCCAGCGCAACACGACTACGCCACACAAAGGAGGGCACACAACCAACATGCCCAACCACCCCCGAACAGACGGGGCAGACCCAACAGAGCGCCCAGTCCCCCATTTCCCCCTAGCCCGGCACTGGATTGCAGCCACAACCAGGCCAGCGAAGCAACAAAACATGCCCCACACCAACACCAAGTTGGCCAATAAGCCACACCCAACCCAAAGTAACAGTGACACCACACATGCTTCCATACATCTGTAGGGACACACTGAAAATCCCCAACTCCAAACACACACCACCCACCAAACCCCACCCCAGTAGAAGGCCTAGAAGCCCAATGCAACTGCAAAACAGAGTGACCCCTGCCCTGCGCCACCCACACATGACGGCCAGAGAAGACCCATCCAAATCCAAGAACACATGCCCGGCACCCATACACTAGCCAGAAGTAGCCCTGAGAGAAAACCCACATCGAAGCCCACAAAAGGCAGAAAACCCACAGAGCCAAAACCCACCGAGAAGCCGAGACCACTCTACCCTGAGAACAACTCAGGCCAGTTCGCCTGCCCAAACCATGCACACCCCTCTGACCCCTCCTCCAGCCAGGTGCTAATTTAATTTGTCTTCTCATCCTATGGAAGTCTTCATCTTCGTTTAGTACATTATAACAAACATTAGTTAAATCTGTTGTGTTCTTACACTTAACTTTAGACTTAAATCATTTATAATTTGATATTTTTTATTATGCATTGAAATAGTGTATTATATTATTAAAAAGATAATTTATTTCAGTAACTCTAATAGAATGTAAAACTAATAAACATAGCTAACAGAAGTCTGAGTTCGGCAAGATTAGTCCATGAAGGCCAACACAAGCACTGTAAATCATACAAAATCTTTTAGCAAACATTTTATCAGGGAATATTTCATGTATGTGTTTTAAAACAACTTTACATCTTAACAACAGTGTTAGATACTAATTACTGCTCGGCTCTTTTAAATATTTCTTTCTAGCTTCAGCCCTACTTTTATCTACTCATTAACTTAGCTTAGCACTCACTGCTGCACCAGCTAATTATTTCCTTACTGTTTCAGGAGTTCAGCTGTTAGTGAACAGGGTTCAGGAAGCAGGCTTTCAAGCGCACAGCAGTACATCCTCTCACTGATGTCACACTCTTCCCTCTGCGCTGGGAAAGAGTGCTCTGTTGACACCTCAGCTAATAGCCCTTTAGGGTCAGGGTTACACTTT
Source organism: Girardinichthys multiradiatus (assembly GCF_021462225.1). NCBI lineage: Eukaryota > Metazoa > Chordata > Actinopteri > Cyprinodontiformes > Goodeidae > Girardinichthys > Girardinichthys multiradiatus. Next base: position 6,778,010 of record NC_061797.1, on the reverse strand, counting down.
ATTTCTGCATGGGGTCATATGTTGTTTGCAAGTTATAGGATTTGTGCGATTGGAAATGGATGTTAAATGATCACTGGCTTAAAATTATTTAAATATGTTAATAGAAACAACATATTTTACATTTTGTTGGGTTATTCTGATTTTTCAAAAACAAAACCCAGCCAAGTCCAAACTTTTTAATTGATTTATGGTGATAAAATGAGTATATTGAAAGAGCATAGACTGAGAAGCAGAAGATGTTCCTGCAGAGAATATGTAAGAGATGCATTTTGAAATAAAATGGTACAAATGAGACCTGGAATGTCTGAAAATACTGTAAGAGGGCTTTCCAAGTGATCCAGTGACTTCCCCCCTGCGGCTTTGCCACTAATGAGAACATCTGCATCTCTGAACATACAGAGAGTGAGTGATGGTTGAAAGAGGAGCCATGCCTAAAGGGAGGAAGCAACTGTGACTTACAGACGGTCAGGGCTAATATGCTGCAAAATACTTGGAAAAATATTAGACTGAATGGGATTCAAAAATGGCAAGGAATATCATGATTTTAAGTTACCTAACCAGAATCTCTGGAAATGTCACTAAAAGCCAAATTCCCCATTTATTGCATTTACTAATTCATGTAATTTCATCTTTTGATTTTCTCCTCTTCCCAAGGTGCCAGTGCCCTGCTCAGTTTGAGGGACCTGAATGCCAGCAGAACAAGCACAGTTTCCATGGCAATGGTTATGCCTGGTTTCCTCCTATGATGCCTTGTTTTGAGAGCCATGTGTCGTTGGAGTTTATCACGGACGTGGCTGATGGACTGCTGCTGTACAGCGGCCCACTTGCACAGCTGCAAGCCTGGGACCAAGAGGACTTCATGGCCATAGGTACAATGCAATAACACTTTAGCTAAATAAAGAGAAGAAATGCTTTTACTCTTTTATGCATGTAACATTTCAGGGGAGGGTTAATCCACTCAGAATAAAATTAGACCAGGAAGTCTGCCAGATGTAAGAGAAAGATGACATTCCTCTTTTTAGGAGGAACTACACCGGTTCATAAACCACATATACAGTATGTCAAAGCTTTTTACTTCACTTCAGCCCCCCACTTTGCAAGACTTGAGAATATGATGTGACTTTATACTAAAATTACATCAAAACATGAGTTTAAAAGTGAAGTAACAATCTGAGACGTTTGGTGAGAGAGCGTACCTTAGTAATACCAATGGATTAGGGTGAGGTGAATGTCTCTGATGTATTATCTTCATTACATTTGGTATAAATATCTTTCTTTAGTTCAATGCCTTGTCTATAGATGGTCATGTTTGAACTTAAAACACTCATTGGATCGAATGAAAGTCCTATAAAGTTGCATGGAAATTATTGTACCATGCAATTCATCTAAAGGGATAATGTCTGAAAAGTTGCATCTGGAAAAGTATGGCGGTTTTACATGAAAAATGTGTAGAATGCCTGAAAACATAACATTGCCTTAAAATGGGTACAAACTTGTGATTGAGTGATATTATACTGCTACCTGATGGAAAACTTGAATCCCTGTGTTTTATCATACTCCTCGCCTAGAAATGTTTTGAACCAGATATTTCACAAAGATTTATGGCTTATTGTCTGTGCCATTGTCTGAAGTGACTGCACCCAGATGCAAAGCTGAAAAGAGGAGTACATGTTGGCAGTTACAAAAGGACATCTTAACCTATATTTTGTTACATATGTAGACTTCATGAGGTGAAGCATAATGTTTCAATGGAAAAGAACTTTCGGGTATGTTAAACATTAAGAGTTATGTAGAGATTGGATGAGAATTCCTCACCTATGTTCCATATAACTTATGCATGATTTTTGTTCTGTTATTTGTGATTTTATTTTCTTCAAAATTGGGCGTGAAAGATGAGAAAACATACATAAATATAGTTTTGTCAGGATGTGTGGAGCTCTTCAGTTAAAATGATGGACCTCTCTTTTCATGCGGCAACTGTGTTGTTGATCAAGAACAAAGCTTGTTTAATAGAGAGCAGGATTTATAGACAGATAAAAAGAGAGCAGGAGGATCTTGATATATTTAGTGTGTTAATCTGATAGACTAACACCTCGTCATCTCTCTTGCTATTTCTTTCCTTGCACTGGTCCTCTCTCCTGGGAGAGATGCTGTTGTTCTATCACTGCCAAAGTAATAAGTGTGGGAGGGGAGGTCCGTAGGGAGAGCTGGATGTGTTGTGTGTGTGTGTCTGGATGTTTGGGCGCATGTTAATGGCAGGTGTACTCTGTAATTCCTGAATGATTTCATTTTGCTTTCGTTGTTTTGTTTCAGAGGGTGTTTTGGGGTTGATTGTGTCATAAAGACTTAGGATTAGGTTAGTTGAGTCTTTAGTGGAATCCATGTGCAGCGTGTAATTTGTCAGGCTGTATATATTTAGAGCTCTAATTAACTTGTTTCAAGGTTGACCTGGTGCATGTAACAAATCCATCAGGGAGCCGAGTCTGTGTTGGAGCCTCATGCTACTGCAGACAGCAGGTTTAAAAACATTCCAATCATCTTGGCATTTCATGAAGATACCAAATGAAATATTGCTCTGAACAAAGTTTTGTTTCACATAAATTTTAATAATTATTAATCTATTCTTAAACTATAATCTCTTTTATCACGCTCTTATTTAAAGCCTAGTTTGAATCAGTAGGTATGGACTCATCTTGGACCTGAGAATGGCAGAAACGCTAAGAACAGAGAAAATTGCAACTTCCCTAACAACAGCCAAATAGACTGTACTCTGTAATCTTCGAGTAATGTTCTAGTGTGAGAAAACACGACAGATTTTTTTTGGACTGTTATGCAAGACATATTTAGATTAACAACATCTTCCACATCTAGAAGTCTGTACTTTGGGCCACGTTGCTAAAAGGGTCATTGCAGGAAATTGAAAAAAGTGTGTGAAAAATGTATCTAAACAGAAGTTGTCCTGTCTTATATCAGAGCAACTGTCTGTCTTCACTAGAATAACTATATTATTATTACACTGCTGGATGTTGGCTGTTTTTTAATATGTAGATTTGAGTAATGAGTGCAGATATATGTGATGTGTGTTTTTGTATAACATCAGCAATAGGACAAAAAAGATTAGAACATTCTACAGTTAAAATCATGTATTTAAATATACTGTATAAAAAGAAAAAATAATCATTTTTCAGACTAAACTGCTGTTCTGTTTGAATTACCAAAATTATTTGTATATATACATTTCAAAATTATGTTTTAAAGCCCAGATAATGATGTTATCCACAGTGTTAGAGTTTAATGGAGGCATACCTGCGGATATATTTTAAGGCAAACCATCAGTCACGCTGCTCCCTTGTGTGACATCTTGAGAAAATCAAAAGAAACCAGCTATCAGCAAGAGAACTGTGGACCTCCACAAATCTGGTTCCTTGGATCCTTGGATACAATTTCCAAATGCCTGAAGGTATCACATCCATTGAATTAAGCAGTTATGTTACTAAAAACACGCTAGGAACGTCCAGCTATCATACTTTCAAGGAAAGAAGCAAGTTCTGCGTCCCAGAGATGAATATACTACAGGTCAAAAGATTTAGAAACCCTTTCTCACATAATGGTGTCTTTATTTTCTTAACTATTTAAATTGTAGAGTCTCACCAAAGGCAACAAAGCTATGAATGAACACACATGGAATTATGTGGTAAACAAAAAGTATGAAATAGTTTTAAACATATGGATTATGGTGCTGCACGGTGGCGCAGTTGGTAGCACTGTTGCCTTGCAGCAAGAAGGTCCTGGGTTCGATTCCCAGCCGGGGGTCTTTCTGCATGGAGTTTGCATGTTCTCCCCATGCATGCGTGGGTTCTCACCGGGTACTCTGGCTTCCTCCCACAGTCCGAAGACATGCCTGTTAGGTTAATTGGTCACTCTAAATTGCCCTTAGGTGTGTGAATGAGTGTATGCATGGTTGTTTGTGTGTTGCCCTGCGATGGACTGGTGACCTGTCCAGGGTGTACCCTGCCTCTCGCCCATAGACTGCTGGAGATAGGCACCAGGTTCCCCGCTACCCACTATGGAATAAGCGGTAGAAAATGACTGACTGACATATGTATTGTTTTAGATTCTTCAAAATAGCCACCCTTTTCTTTTATTACTGCTTTGGTCCCTCAGCATTTTCTCCATGAGCTTCATGAGGGGGTCACCTGGAATAGTTTTCCAAAGAGTCTAGGAAGAACTTCCCAGAAGTTCATTGAGAGACGGCCAAAGGTTAATATTTCAGTCATCACAGCAAAGGGCGGCTACTTGAAGGAATCTAAAGAATAACTTATTTAAAGTTCTTTCACAATTTTACATTTGCTACATAATTGCATATGTGTTCATTCACAGTTCTGATGCGTTTATTGAGCATCTACATAAAATGTAAATAGTCATAAACATAAAGAAAACTATTGAATGAGAAAGGCGTTCTAAAACTTTTGACTGGTAGTGTATTTTGGTGCAAAATTTGCATATCATTCCCAGAACAAAACCATCCTGTTAAAATCCTGGATGAAGCTAGTGAGAGAGAGTTATTATCTTCAGTGAAATGGGTTCTGAATTGGCATGGGATGAAAGGCCATTCAGTGAGGAATATGCCATACCTGCGAAATCAAAACCTAAAACCATTTCAGTTCACAAATCCACTCAGGGGAAAATTTGTCATTTTTGTGTCCTGTGGTTCAATGAAACTAACATTCACACATTTGGCCATAATGGCCATTATAACATTTGGAGGAAAAACAGGTGTCAGCATGATGATGTCTGGGTGTTTTGCTGCAAAAGGGACTGGTGCACCTCACAAAATCAATGGCATCATGAGCAATAAAAACATTATATGGAAATAATGAAACATTTTCTCAGGTGTCTGCAAGGAAATTAAACCTTAGGCACAAGGTCTTCCAAAATAGCAGGAACCATAAGCATACAAGCATATTAGTTGTGGAGTGGGCACAGGACAACAAAGTCAATGGTTTGTAGTGGCCATCTTACAGAACAGATCTCAGTCCCATATAGATGTGTTCACAGAGGTGAAAAGAGGTGTGCCAACAAACCAGACTGACTTACACCAGTTGTGTCAGGAGTAATGGGCAAAAATTCCAGAAAACCACTGTGAGAAGCTTGTGACGGACACCATAACATTTGACCCAGGTCATACAGTTTAAAAGCCAATGCTACCAAATACTACACAAATGCATGTACTATTCTGAATTTAGAGAGGGTTTCAAAGATTCTCTAAAAAAATCTCTTTCTCATTATTGAAGAGAAGTGAAGATTTTTAACCTCTTATCAAAAGGTAATGGGGCTGTTAATGCCATTCAAGTATCTGCCACTACCCTCCATCAAGTTCAGGGCTTTGGTTGTTGTCACCTAACAATCCCAGCATGTAAGTTGTTTTGGTCCTGTGTTTCAAAGTGTTTTTGGCTGTAAAACAAAAACCTGGGGTGTCAAAGTGAGGCTGCGTTTTGGCTGTTAGAAAGATTAAATCTGAGGCCAGCTCTACTGAGGTAACTTTCTGGATGAGAGATGAAACATCTTCAAGAAACAAGAGAAGAAATCCAGTTGCCCTCTACTTAGGCAATTAGGATTATTTTTGTGATATTAAAAAATAATAATAATAATAACATTGGTCCCAGACCAGATTACTGATCCTAACTCTGCTGCCTGCTTACAGTCCTGGACTGTGTATGTCCAGTGCTTGACTATATCTCTGCAGAGAGAGAATATACAAACACCAAAATGTATGGAAAACAGAGGATTTTCTCATTTATTAAGAGTAACAGGGTATATGTAACTAGGTATGGTCATAAAATACCCCTCCCTGTCCCTAGCAGCAGTCCCTATAGGATCAGTTAACACTTTAGTCTCAAAGCAACAATCTTATCTGATCGGCAACAAAGTCAAAGACAATGTATTGTAAACTCTGAGTTGTAAATAACAATGTTGGGGTCACAGGAGAATTTAGGGGGGGGGGGGGGGGGGGGGAGTCTATGTCATTCTGGGGCAGGATCAGGATTGTTCCTTAAATGGACTTAAACATCATTACATAAAGAGAACATCTGCATTGTTATTTGTTAAACTCACTTCTCCCCTTTTTCTTCTTTTTCTGTGGGAAACAATAAGAATAGAACAAAATGTTCCTATTTTTCATCAACACCAACATTTTAGCATTTAGCAAATATAAACAATTTTGACACGCCAAAGGGACCTACTAAAGGAAAATTGTGCCTAATTTAATGTCAGACAGTGAGAAAACAAATTATATTTTTGCAGTGTACAGTGTATGTAAAAATCTAGTTTTAATTGTACATTGTTACTCCACTTCAGACAAGTAGTACAAAAAAAAACATGTATTAAACTACATCATACAGGAAACAATATAAACAGAGCAAAATATGCAAAACAGGTGAAACAGTTTTTATTGGATGACAAAACAAGAGGCAGCAGTGACTGATTTAGTAAACAAAGAAGCAGTGGGGTGTACTGGAACACTAATTTAACAAAGCTGGTATTTCCTAGTGGATGCTAGCTTGATAGAGTACTGCTTCTACTACCATGGTTCTAACTTTTTTAGGCTTTCTACTGCAGCCTCTGTGCATGTTTACAAATAAATTAAGGTATTTCGCACATCGTTTGACCCTTCTGCACAAAATACCACCAAACCTCTACTCTTGAGCCTCTTTGACATGGTCTAAATCAGAATTCTGAGTGTAAACCGCTCTTGAGTAGGTGATGAGTTTAACTTATTACTAAAGCCTGGATCAAATAAAGCCTCCTTTGTGGAATGGGTCCTAAAAACTCAACATAGCTCGTGTTCAACATAGCCGGGTGAACTGTTAAATTCACTTCAAAGTACAATCTTCTATAGGGCTAAAGCACATGTTTCTAAAGCTCCTACCTGAACAAAATAAAGTCTTTTTGGACCTGGATCTAAACTTTTTCTACATTTCTTCCTGTCCTTTGTACTGAGACCAGAATCATGTTTGGGGATGTGTTTCAAACTAAACTTGATGAAAGGTGTGGTGATTTTTCCATTGCCTAAGCTGAACACAGGGCTAGTTTTGTTTGTTTCCCTATGTGGGTTGTGTACACTGCCTGACTAGTGCTACTATGTCAATTAAGGCAGTACTAAAAGAGGATAGCTTGAGTTATGCACCCCAAAAGTAAATGATAAATCAATTTAATTTTTAAATGAAATGTATTATGAATTGAGTGTTGCATGTTTCATTCTGTATTTAATGTAGTACAACCCCTGGCAACAATATGGTGGACTGATTAATCTTGGAGTAGGTTGAGTCAATTGTTTTACTTTGTAGAAAAAAACACCTGCTGAGGAGCCTGCTGTTGAAACAGAGTGATTCCAGATCTTAGCAAGCTGTTGCACCTGTGTGATATGCAGGAAACATGGGCAAAACAATGGAGCTGGCAGCTGAAATAATGTAAGTGAATCAAAAATTCATTCAGGAAGGAAAATTGACATGGAGTGTAACAAAAAAATTTTAATTTCTCCCAGTCACTAGCGTAACATTTAAGGCAGTGCAAACAAAATAGGAAGTTCTAGGACAGAAAACGGCAAGCTATACACCTTGAAAATAGAAATTGCACAACAAAAGAAAAAGAAAAACAGATCGGATTTTGCCTGTCCTGTTCACTTTACTTACTGCTGTTTTCATCTATACAAACACTGCAGTATTTGAGCTCCTTATGTCAGATGCTGGTTTACTCTTCCAAAGCCACCCACTCATCCAGACCTCTTTCCTGCCGAAGGGCAGCTGCACCAAGCCAGCCCTGCTGTGTAGGCCAGAGAAGGTGGAAGGCATTCGCATACAAATACACTGTGAACGCAGCAGTGTGCTGTTTCCAGTCTTTAGCCACTTGGAAAAGAGGATATTACATGGATTGAACACTGTATAATCTGTGCATGTATAGAGGCTAAAACAATAGAAAAGTCTCTGCTGATCTCTTGTAGGCATTGAACTTAAAATCAGCATACCTTCAGAAAAACACGAATCCTTAGATTAGCATACATATGTTTTAGATTTAGGATGGTCAACATATTCTTATGCACAGAGCTCATCCAGACTTAGATCACTTCATGAAGGGTTTCTTATTTTATTGACCAAAAGTGAACCCATATTTTATTCATGTGAGTAACGTTGTAGAAAAATGAAGTTGAACCCTTGCCACTTGTTCTACAAACATATACCAGCCTAATATAGCTGCCTAATGTTCAAAACAATGCAGTGTGTCTTTAAATCATGCCTCAGAAAGTGCTTGGATTATTAGTCAGTTACATACTGTACATAGATGAAAGTGGCAGAAAAAGCATATATTTCTTAATTTGTTTGCTTTTATTTAATCAGGATTCCTGTAGAGTTCCAAGATCTCATCTATCCAGTGAGTCCCAGCTGTGGTTGTACCCTAATTCATCTATGGTTTTGAACCATTAGTAACCTATAATATAAATTTGCACATGAGGCATAAAGAGGAAGGGGAGTACATACTGCAGGGTTCCTGTACAGCTTGGAGAAGTCTGGAATTTAATGTGAGTATTTTCCAGATCTGATTAAGTAGGGAAACTACTAACGTATCCGTAAGATACGGAAAGGAAAAGCTTTATATACCTCTCCGACTATCTACAAGTTGTCTTTCATTCCTTCCTGGTGTCCTTTCTTCCTTTTCTCCTGTGTCCACCTTCCTTGTGTCCCTTCTTACATTCCTCCCTGTTTGTTCCTTCCTTCCTTGTTTTTTTTCTTAAGTCACACCTCCTTCCTTGATTACTTGTGTCGTTCTTCCTGGTGTTTCTGCCAGTTTTTGGTTGTTGCAGATCTTGCATGCAAAGCCTGCCTGGTGTAAAAATGTCTTGAAATCTTGGGGATTTTTGTATTTATATTTTAAAATCTATGAAATAGACTAATGATGGTTAAGAATCCTGATGCTAGACTCAACCCTTTTTTTGGCAGTATGATGATAATAAAAATAGTTTTAAGCAGCTACCCCGTTTTGTTCTTTTTTCTGATTTGGTAGTTGTGGCACCACAGCAGAAAAGCCTCCAAAAGTGACAAAACTTGTTTTCTCAATGGGATGCACCTTGTTTGAAAACCATCAGCTTGAAACTGGAGTCAGTGACAGTTATAAGCTGCCATACCTAACATCTTGCCAAGCAGGCATTTACCTTTTATTTAATTGCCTCAACAATCTCTTGGTTGGTGTTCAGTCTGCCCCCATAGACTGCTGGAGGTAGGCACCAGCTTCCCCGCGACCCACTATGGAAGAAGCGGTACAAAATGACTGACTGATTTTTTCTTAATGGAGGCTGAATTAGTTCTTTGTGGGTGTGGTGAGTTCAGGAAACACAGGCTGTAAGGCAAAAACGTTCAGGCTTCTTGCAGTTTCAGACAAATTGTAATGTGTAGTATAATAGCTTTCTTCCAAGTAGTAGTATAAAATGGTTTGGAGTTCCCAGCCAGAGACCTGACTTCTTTTGACTATCTTTTTAGATGTGCCTGTCTCATTTCCAATCAGAAAAAATGTCTGAAAATAACAGTAATTTAAAATATGCCGGAGTTATAAACAATTTTGGGTTTAAATGTAAGATTATCTTTGTAACAGTAGTGCCCCAACTTTTTGTCATAAGGCCCAAAATCATCAAGTTAAAACCAGCCTGCTGCTGCAAAATTTTAAGTTTGATTTTAAATGAATAGCCATTAATACCTATATTAGGATTTTATTGTTATCTGATTAACAATCAACTAAACATGAAATGTATTTATGACACCAGCACAAAAAGTTCTTTGAAAAAACGCATCTGTAAATCATTACAATTGCTGAACATAAAAAGAGTCTGACTCGTTCGCCTTTATCCAAAGAAGGGCATACAGTCTGCTAGTTTTTGGGGGTTGAGGACACCTTCTTTTAAAGTCGTTGGTGTATTTAACCAGAAGATATAGATTTGACTTTGAAAATCCCATTCTAAAAATATATTTTTTTAAAGTGTGCATTTGCATCAGCTGCTAATTTTGTACCATCCTTGAACTGTATTTAGGAACAAAACCATTCAGAGGGGCCACAAACAGGTCCACCAGCCAGACTTTGACACCCCTGCTTTATGAGGTTGGGGCATTAACATTAATCAACTTAATAAAGTCACTTCTCTAGTATTGGTCTACATGCTCCTTGGATAATTTTTTAATAAGAGGGTATTGCTTTATTTTTCCTAGTTTAGTTTTTTATGAGGTCAGCAGGTATGAACAGTTTCATTAAACTTCACTTGTAACTTGTTCCCTTGGTTTACTGGGAGACTGTTTGTAATTGTAATGATTTGTTCTGAGTCTTATCAGCAATAAAAGACAAACATGACTGGAAGCACTGGGCTTACTCATAGACACATGCATGCAATGCCTTGCAGCCAGAAGCCAGTGTGTTTCCAATCAATAGACCAATTAACAAGACAAATGAAATTCGCTTAATAACGTTGCCCCCATTTCAATCGGGTGCAGACAGGGTTTCAGATAAGAATTTCCCTTCACCCAATAGGAACATATTATCCTTACCTAATATAATTGTTTACTCCTTGACATGGTGCCTCTATTAAAGTAGAGGATGGAGTGACAAATTAAGACCATAAATGAAGAATGAAACAGTCTCCCAAGCAGAGGCGGGGATACACAAACAGATACACTTTTGCATTCTGCTCAGTTTACACTAAGCAGTTATGTAGCAACACCCATAGCCTGACTCTATACTAGCTATGAAATAGGAAGTGGAGGATGCTGAGATCCAATATGCATCGACTGCAGGGCTGGCTAGTCATCTGACACCATTTATACAAGCTCTGTGCTCAACATTTGCTGTTCACCTGCTGATTTGTACACACACTGACTTCTGTAGGCTCAAGCATCTATGAGACAGATGTTTGCTAGTGTCACAGGAACAGAGGTGGGGAGTGCAGAGCAGTGTGATGCTGTTTATGCAGTCCATATGCTATCAGTTGGACTCCTGTGTATCTCCACACCCACAGAGGTGGAGGAAAGTTTTTGTAGTTAAGAGGCCCAACTCTGTAGGAGTTCCAACTTGCCTTGTAGACAAAGCACGCATTTCTACTCTCTCTTACTCTTTCTCATCCTCTCTCGCTCTGCTTGTCTTTTGTCGGAGCAGGAGGTAATGAATTACGTATGAGTCGCAGTAAAGAGGATGAGCCCTTTTAGTGCAAAGTTATGTGCTAAACTTGTTGTTCCCAGACCATTTAAAGGTATGCCATCTCCTATAAACACCTTCCAGCCCAGTCCACACACAGCAGGTCATTTACATTTCATTTTTCTTTTTTATCTGCCACTCTTATATGTCTCTTTGAGGCTCTTTCATGTTGTGTCTTTTCCATTTGCTAAAAAACAGAAGGAGGTTCAGCACAATAATTTGTGTTTTTGTTAGCTTATAAGGCTGTAACATATTTTTAAGGTGCACATTTTAGACCAACAAAGTGATTATTCCGCACCTGTACTGCTCAACTCTTATTTTTTAGTATTGAATAATTAAAATTATGATTATTATTAATATTCATATTATTATTCATGTTAATATTATTATTAATGTGGAGGGCTTGTAACAGGTGATTAAAAAAAAGTTTTTGAAATATCTGCTAATCGACTGATCAGTGTTTGCTTCAATCCAATAAATAATAGAGAAATAATTAATTAGTCGCAGATCACAGATGTTAGTGTGCACTGATTCAATAAATCAGCTTGCAATACAACATCCAACCTATCTGGATAGCATCATTTCAGTAGCTCCTTTCAGATGCAATGTGGAGACTGTAACCTGTACTGTTGACGTCAATGAATGCAACACACACGTCATATTGCTGACATTTGGGGTCCATTTAGAGATGTTCTGTTCATGGAATTCTCATGAAATCTAAATCTTCAGCTTATGACTTATTTCTGAGAAGAGAAATGAGAGAGATACATTTAATATTGTGTTACATTTAGGGTTCTCAAAATAATTTCCATATATAATTGTTGCTAAAGATTTTTTTTTTTTTTAAAGACTCTAATTTATGTTAAAATTGATTCACGCTGAGCCCTTTTCATCTCCCCTAGTTGGCCACACATCTTCACACAGCAGCACTGCAGACACACATACACACTTAGCCCCTCCCCTTCCTGCGGAGGCTCACTTGGACAATCATGACTGATAATAAAAACAGTAAGCTGCTGCTGGAACTGTAAAACTTCCATTAACTTCCTGTTAAGCAAGTATGTCCAGAGAAAAGTCAAAAAGGCAAACATAAGCATTTTTTGGAGATATTTTGGCCTATGCGGCATATGATGCCATTGAGCCCAGATACTAACTGTGCTCCTAGCATGGGTTAGAAAGCTGAGTACAACACTGACACTGGCGTTTGATGTTTATCAGTTTGAAAGGTCAGTAAAGCTCCTTTTTCTGCAGCAGTAAAGGTGTAAACATGCCAGATGGCATTAAGTAATGTTACCTGTTTTAAATATTGGCAACTTACACATACGGATACGTTAGTAAACTGCACATAATATATCAAACCTCTGACAGTTCTTGTCCAGAAATGAAACCTAAAACAATCTTTGAATGGATCACAATGAAAGAAAAAAACCCGCACCTCCCAGCCAAGGTTTATTTTCCTATTTATTTAGACTTTTATTAGACTAATGTGAGTTTCTGTAAAGAAAAGCTTTCCTATACCTGGGGAACAGCCTTGTTGCTGCAAACTGGCAGCTGCCCCCAGGTGTTGTGTTTTCCTTAATTCCGTGACAACTGCAGTCATTTGATGTGGAACTGAATACTGATTAAACACAGTCCAGAAAAGCGGGTGAAGCACTTGTTAAACTGTTTCGATCGTTAGCCAACAACACACAATGGGTCAGTAGTCTATGCAAAAACCTGGCTTCTTATTCCTTTAGTGAAAAAATATCTTTGTGTTTCCAGCTCTGTTCCTACAACTCATCTGTTTTAGCCCATATCTCATTTTTGTTTTGTCTGTTTCTCATGTTTTTCTCTCATGTGCCTGCTTCTTATCTAGCATTAACTTGATATTCTCACAACTTTAGTGTTAACTCATGCTTACTCCAAATCTGTCCACTCCCCCCTCTTGCTTCACTTTGTCCACAGGTTGTTGCTTCACCTTTTTGTTATCCATTTTCCATTTTAATTTTTCCCCTGTCTTCCCTTGGGACTGTCCCTCATTTCTGATTTTCATTTTCCTGGCATTTCTCTTTTAAACAACTGTCCATCATTCACTCTAAAATGATCACATTAGAATAAAAAAAAAAGCCTGCTTAGTTTAGCCAAACAATCATCTATCAAGCTAGCTTACCTTGTTTATAACCCAGAAGAGCCTCCACCCATTCTCCTTCCAAAAATGGTGCATAGCACAGACCCAATGAACCTCAAAGATCACATTTCTGGAAAAAAAAAATCATTTTTATTCCACCCAGTGGCAGTCTTTAAAAACGTGAGATTTGTCACATTGGAAATATTTAGTTTAAATAATATTTGGACAAAAATTGGCTTAATCAATCATGTAATTAGCAGAATTTATATCGATAAACTATTAATTATGAATAACATTTGTTAGTATTAACACAATATAATGTGAGATAAAGGCAAAATGATGACTCTGGAGTCTTCTTGTACAACTAATTCAGCTAATGAGAATGACCCCTCTTTAATTAGTTAGAGATGTTAAACTTCCACCGACTACAATATAACACATCAAAAGATCGCAATTTTCCAACTGTTGTGGTTTTTAGCTGTATACCCCAATCCATTTGGCCAAGTATGAAACATTTTTGGCCATAGGTAGCTATTTTACATTTTAAAGCCTGAGGTGGTATATGTCATAGCAGTATTTTTGGTAACATGTTCAACATTCAGTAGTTCAAAAAGTATGTTCTAATTAGTTGAAGTGTTATATATATGACCTTCTATAGATGTGTTGTATCTATTGCTAAACAGGCACAACCCTCATTTTGGAAATGTTGTCCTGGCAACCAGGGGTGGACTGGCAATCTGTCTACACCATTGATGTTCAGCTCGGCTATTCAGTCCAGGGCCATCGACTTGCCTGATTCATTCACCAAAGGTTAAACTGAGTACCTCTAACAGCCAACAAAAAAACAAAGGAAGAAGGTCATTTAAGAGCAGCAGAGAATGTGCGCCTGCATCAGATCAGAGTCTGAGCTCCATATGTGTGATCACGCGGGCACAGGAAGAAGCAGAGTGACATGACAGAGCCTTAAGTTAACAGTAATACCTGATTTCGGACTGACAGTAAGTTACAGTAACACTGTGAATCCTCATCCTGGCAGCTGATACCGCTGTCTGTTTCCCGCAGCTGAACATAGTTATGGGAGTTAATCAGTCTCTCCTCCTGTTAACCATTATTTGGAGGATGTAGAAATTCAGGTTTATTCTTGTAAAAAATATCATAGAAGAGTAAACCATTTACAGGTCCTTCTCAAAATATTAGCATATTGTGATGAAGTTCATTATTTTCCATAATGTAATGATGAAAATTTAACATTCATATATTTTAGATTCATTGCACACTAACTGAAATATTTCAGGTCTTTTATTGTCATAATACGGATGATTTTGGCATACAGCTCATGAAAACCCAAAATTCCTATCTCACAAAATTAGCATATTTCATCCGACCAATAAAAGAAAAGTGTTTTTAATACAAAAAACGTCAACCTTCAAATAATCATGTACAGTTATGCACTCAATACTTGGTCGGGAATCCTTTTGCAGAAATGACTGCTTCAATGCGGCGTGGCATGGAGGCAATCAGCCTGTGGCACTGCTGAGGTCTTATGGAGGCCCAGGATGCTTCGATAGCGGCCTTTAGCTCATCCAGAGTGTTGGGTCTTGAGTCTCTCAACGTTCTCTTCACAATATCCCACAGATTCTCTATGGGGTTCAGGTCAGGAGAGTTGGCAGGCCAATTGAGCACAGTGATACCATGGTCAGTAAACCATTTACCAGTGGTTTTGGCACTGTGAGCAGGTGCCAGGTCGTGCTGAAAAATGAAATCTTCATCTCCATAAAGCTTTTCAGCAGATGGAAGCATGAAGTGCTCCAAAATCTCCTGATAGCTAGCTGCATTGACCCTGTCCTTGATAAAACACAGTGGACCAACACCAGCAGCTGACACGGCACCCCAGACCATCACTGACTGTGGGTACTTGACACTGGACTTCTGGCATTTTGGCATTTCCTTCTCCCCAGTCTTCCTCCAGACTCTGGCACCTTGATTTCCGAATGACATGTAGAATTTGCTTTCATCCGAAAAAAGTACTTTGGACCACTGAGCAACAGTCCAGTGCTGCTTCTCTGTAGCCCAGGTCAGGCGCTTCTGCCGCTGTTTCTGGTTCAAAAGTGGCTTGACCTGGGGAATGCGGCACCTGTAGCCCATTTCCTGCACACGCCTGTGCACGGTGGCTCTGGATGTTTCTACTCCAGACTCAGTCCACTGCTTCCGCAGGTCCCCCAAGGTCTGGAATCGGCCCTTCTCCACAATCTTCCTCAGGGTCCGGTCACCTCTTCTCGTTGTGCAGCGTTTTCTGCCACACTTTTTCCTTCCCACAGACTTCCCACTGAGGTGCCTTGATACAGCACTCTGGGAACAGCCTATTCATTCAGAAATTTCTTTCTGTGTCTTACCCTCTTGCTTGAGGTTGTCAATAGTGGCCTTCTGGACAGCAGTCAGGTCGGCAGTCTTACCCATGATTGGGGTTTTGAGTGATGAACCAGGCTGGGAGTTTTAAAGGCCTCAGGAATCTTTTGCAGGTGTTTAGAGTTAACTCGTTGATTCAGATGATTAGGTTCATAGCTCGTTTAGAGACCCTTTTAATGATATGCTAATTTTGTGAGATAGGAATTTTGGGTTTTCATGAGCTGTATGCCAAAATCATCCGTATTAAGACAATAAAAGACCTGAAATGTTTCAGTTAGTGTGCAATAAATCTAAAATATATGAACGTTAAATTTTCATCATGACCTTATGGAAAATAATGAACTTTATCACAATATGCTAATATTTTGAGAAGGACCTGTATAGTCACAGTAATGATGAGAAGTAAACATAAAGAGTAAGATGGAGGGAAAGAAAAAGAAAAGAAAGTCTCAAACATTTTTGGTAAAAATGTCAAAATCACTTTCTGCTGCTGTATAACTGCCAGGAGCAGTAATGTAGTCTTAGAGATCAACCAAATCACTGATTCACCCACCAGGGCACCAGGTGGAAGTTTACCTTGAAGAACATCACCAGGCTGGTCATGATGAGGGACAATGAGCAGAAGACATTTCACCTGAGCTACAGATTATTACATACAAGTGTTCAGGCAGCCATAGAAACCAGTAGGACCCCATTTTTTCAGTCGGCTTTCTGTGAGCTTCTAGTTGGTTTCACATGATGATGTCTGTGAAATGCTTTGTTTCACAGTTTTCCTTTTAGAGAGGGTGTGTGCAGTACCATTCTCAGATATTAGGATAAGCTCGCTGGTGTCTGTTGGTACCTACCTGGGTATGAGCCTATCCAGGAAAAACTCCAGAGTTGAGGTTTTTAGTCCTGTTCTGCTGCTAATGAAAACACAAATCTAATTAATGTCACATGACAGCAGTTTTCAGTTAAACAGACATCACCCTGGGTCATTAAGGGCTAAAATTTAAGCTAAAGCTGAATGAGTAATTTTCCAGAGTATTGAGACTAAATGGTACAAATGTGTCACCATGGATCAATTTGGGTCCATATGCACCCTGTGTGCATGCATGTTTCTGCATATACTTACATCTGATGTTCACCAGTATGTGTATAATTGATTAAAAGTGGGATTTATCTGATGTCCAACTCTCAAAAGGATGAGGAGGGTGCAGTATTTAGGTGAAGGATCTGGGATGGGACAGTAGTTGGAGATGTAATTAATTTTAAAAAAAGAACTTAGAAACTCAGAAAAGGAGAATAGTTTTGAATTGACCAGATGTCGCGAATATTGTTTCATCTATTTCCTGGCCTCAGTCAATGCATTTAAATGAGGGGATCATTCCGCTTTGCAGTTAAAAAGATCAAACAGAGCGTGAAAATTAAGAAGGATTAGGAAGATAACAAAATCACACTCTGTAGCATAAAAAAATGAAACCTTCGGAACCTTTTCTCTCATCTACATTATATCAGAGGCAGCATAAAGAAGTCGATTACAAAGATACAGCTGAGTTAGAGACAGCATGTCATATACCCAATAAAAAAATAATTACATTTAGTTCAAGGTGAAGATGCACTAACATCCATGTCCTAAAATATCCTGAAAAGGTGCAGATTAGCAATCAGATTCCACTAGGGTCAATGCTTCTAATAAGTGAGCTTGATAAGAAAACAGCTTATATTGGCACAGTAGAAAAGTTGGTTTCTGCAGAAAATGAGGTGTTTTGCTCAATGCAAAGTGTACATTAAAGAAGTTGATGAAAAAGTGAAGTAATTCAGGCGATGAAATAAAGAAACTAAAGATGAAAGTCTGCTGATAGAAAGACTGGCACAGAAGGAGATGCAATAAGAAGGTTACAAAAGGAAAATTTTCTTTCTTTCTTTTTTTTTTTTTTTCTGAAACCCAAAGGGCAGAGAAATTAGAGCAGCAACAAGAGAATTAGATTTTTGACAGTCTCCAACTTCAACTGACACACACGTTAAGTCAGATCTGAGATTGTCTGGGTTAGCAAAATACATGTCAGAGTTTTGTCCAGATTTTTCTAGTTATTTGTAATTCTAGAATGAAACCAGTGTTTTTTAAGCTGGAACTGTAAGAGAGCCAAAAGGGATTTGGTTCGTTCCTTTTTTTAATTGACACCCAGGAGCAAATGCTTTAAGTGCAAAGTGAACCCCTAATTTTGGCATTGGGCCAGTGTGAGTATAGCCTCAGGCTAGCCATGAGGGAAATTAGAAACAATGAACTACTGGACGTAAATTGTGACGGGATGATATTTTAATTTGAAAACCAGGTGTGTGGCAGTATTGACATAATACATAATTCCAGACATATTCTCTCCTGAGACCTCAGCAGATTAGCAGGTTTTCCACTTAGTTCAGGTTATAGAACTCCCATCTCTGGACATACACCAGTAAAGTCGTTTGAGCCAAGGCAGTGGAACAGGGAGAGGTATCCAACCCTGAGATACCCCTGTTTACCTGGAATGTTGATTTGAATGAGGTGAGCTGGACACTGGTTGATTCAAAGACAATGACATCCATTATGGGTGATCTGATCACACTTGGAGGATTCTAAATACAGGTTGGAAAGCTAAAAGGATACCTCCAAAATGTCATCCATCCCCAATTCAGATTTTTATCTACTATTTTTTACAACTTTCTTTTGAAATACTCTCTTCACAATCTCTTCATCTAAGGGATTTTGGTGACTTAAATGGGACATATCATGCTTTTACATCCTTCCTTGTCACACTTAAATCATTCAGTTGTGGTCTGTATAAAGTTGAACTTCAATGCTTTGGGCTGAGCTCCTTGTTATTGTAGCTCCACAGGCTCTTCTTTTACCTGTTCTGAGGTGCGTCCAAGAGCAACTGGTGCCGTCTCTTTAAATGCTATAGAGGCACTTCCTGTCCCGCCCCTCTCAAGGTCAAAGAGTGATACACTTTAACACATTCGGTCATTTTTGTAGTTTGATAACAGAGTTACAACTATCTAGTGGAGCAGAAACAAGACAAAAACTGCAAAACTGTTTATTAAAAAATATTCACAACCGCAGTATGGTTCTGTCCTCTAGGAGCTAAAAGCAGCAGACAGCACTAACATACTCAGAAGGCACAGCGCTACTGCTATCAGAACAATGGCCAGGACGTCATATCAACATACAATAACCAAAATAAAGTTTGTTGTCATTTTAGCCTTATCTGCAGTTCACCGCTTTACTGAATCCAAGAACAGAAGGAACTGATCCCTTAATCAGATGAAGTCTTTCAGCAAATTCTTCTCAATACTGTTAGAGGTTGCTGAAGGCACTCGTCCTTGAAGTGGGGGAAATAGGAATTTCTCCACTGATGTGAGGACATTTCCATGAAAAATAAAATTTAACCAGGCAACCAGGTTCTGATGCTGGGGGACGGTGAAATGAACCGACCATTTAGACTTATCCACTTGGAGCATCGCCATATTTAAGCTTGGAGTACAAAATGAAAACGAGAAACAAAAATGGCAGATACGCGAAATTGGTCAACCTTATTTAGCTGTTTCAGCACCAATACTGTGACCTAAAAATGTAATACGTTTCGAAAAACGTAATAATAAGTAAAACTGAACAGATTAAAAAATATGACCCAAAATATAAATGTCTATGCACCTGGAGAGACTAAATTTTCTGCACTCCTACAGACTCCAAGTACACAACAAAATGTATTTATGGGCTAAAAAAGCGGATTTTGCATGATATGTCACATCTACTTCTTTCCGTTCTTACCTGAAATTGAAAGAACACCAGAAAGAGGAGAATAAATGTCTCTGTAAGGGTCCTCTTTGGAATTGTTGACTTCTTCTAAACAGTTGTCACAAATTCACCTCCAACCATTATGCAACCAAGTTGGTGTTTGTATACCACTAAAGGTCTTGACGTACTTCTGTGTCCATGTATGCAAGATGCTTGGACCTTGAGGACAAGCACATGCTCCTATTCATAGTGCTCCTATTCAACCTCATTCCACTTAAAAATATACTGTTTTCACTACATCGCTGGTTTATACACTGAAGAAGAGAATGTGAAAATGAAAAGTGAATTGATAAGAAAGAATGATTTTTTCTTACCAGAACATAAATTTAGTTTTTCTATCCTTGTTGTCCCTGAGATCTGGGAATACAGCAGATATCTCCTCACTGTAGCTCTGTAAAGTTAGCTTTGCTGCTGGTTTTCGCCTTCTCACGCAAGCATTGCAGTCGGGCAGAATTTATTCACAATTATATCAAAAACTAAATTATTTTGGTGTATGCTGTTAAAAGAAATTCGAAATGAAGTAACTTAAAAAAAAAACTAAAGGCCAAAAGTAACACAAAGAAATCTAAAAAAAAAATATAGGTACTAGTACGCAAATTCGGTAAATATGTTTAGGCAGAACTCCGATTATTAGATTATTGCAAGGTGCTTCCATTGATAACCTTGCATTTTGTTGACTATGCATCATCAACAGGCATTAGTGGTATACAATTCAGCCCAATATTACTCATGCCCTGGCCAGTTATAGATGTTAAATGATATTTTAATATAACTTTGTGACTTGAAGTAATATTAATGTTTTGAAGTGCCCCAACCAAAGTCCTGACTTGAATCTGACAGAGAATCTGTTAAGGGAGCTAAAGATTAGCGTGATGACAAGGAGACCTTTCAACCTCAAAGACTGGCTCATCACCAAAGATGAAGTCTTATAAACACTGAAGGAAACAGTGAAAACGTTTGCAGGCTATTACAAGAAGGGATTGATTGCTGTATTGCACACTATTTTCCATGTTGAAAAGGATATAAATAACTTTATTCATGAATCCAATTCTATTAAAATATATATATATATATTTTTTGGGTTTTCAAAATGGATACCCATTTCACATTCTTAGAAGAAAATAGTTTAAAATCTAAATCTGACAAGGGTATGAATAATTTTGAGTTTAACTGGAGATAATGTAACTTTGACTGTGTGGTGGATACACAGCATTCGGATGGCACAATAATAATGTGCAGGTGCCTCTCCGTGATTGGTGGATCCAGAAATAGGATGAACACAGATTGGTTACCTTGGTGGAGATGCTGCTGCTGTGGGCTGTTAATCCCAACCATTCAGGCCTTGTCTGAGATGTCCAGTAGATGCAAATACTTTGAGGAGTTTGTATGGGTGAACTGCCTTTTATTTTTATTGCAGATTTCTCCTGTTTATGTTAGTTAGGAGGCTAAGTTATTGTCATTTGTTTTTTGTTTTTTTTATTTCTAAGAGTTCATTTAAAAG
Source organism: Girardinichthys multiradiatus (assembly GCF_021462225.1). Taxonomy (NCBI): domain Eukaryota; kingdom Metazoa; phylum Chordata; class Actinopteri; order Cyprinodontiformes; family Goodeidae; genus Girardinichthys; species Girardinichthys multiradiatus. The sequence continues at coordinate 6,756,956 of NC_061797.1, read as the reverse complement.
ATCAGATAGTTTCCATTTGTTTGTTATTTTGGCCTAAAGTCAACCCTGAAGTCATTCTGCTCCTGCTGAAGTGTTAAAACATTTAAGTATTCACATCATTGTAAATAACATCCCTGTAAAATGTGTTGTGGCTGCTCGAGGTCTGACGAGGACGGACCTTTATTCGTGTTATGGTCTGGTCACCCCTAGACAGGTCATAACATGTTAAAGAGACGTTTCCCAGGTAAAGCCAACGATGAACTCTGTAGCTGTTCTTTGTCACAGTCAGGTGTCTGAGATGTCTGTAGTCAAAGTAGTGACATTGAAGTTGTGTCTGAACTCTGGTAACGTGTACAATTATAACACCAGTGCTAAATGTACCACTCCTGGCAAAACTTAGGAAATCACTAGAGTAGACAGGATGTCAGTTGTCTTTTCCCGGCATATTGCAACTTTGTTGAACCTCACCAGGGGTAAAACAGCGCTACATAAATAAATGTGGACTTAAATACTAAATTTCAAGATCCTTTGGGGTAATTGTCATTTCCCAAAATAACTTTTGAAGTTTAGGCTACATGATGATGGATTGTCATTGGGGATTGGTACAAATGCCTTCTTATAATTCTTTACACAAGGTGCAAAGCACACCAGCTATCATAACCAGTTCATTAACTTTTAATTTCTCATTTGAGTAAGTCGGAAGATAGAATGCAATAATTTTTGTTTGATGTTTGGTAACTGTCATGAAGAAAAAACAAACAAACAAACAAAAAAACCCTAATCTGCTTTTGCAAAATAATCCTTGTTGTCTTATTTAGACCAAACTGTCAGTGGGCAGTTCCTAAAATATGAATGTCTCACAGAGTTCTTGGTCATGCCTTATCTTTTGCCGGGCTTTAAGTTTCTATTTTCAGTTGAAGGCAAGAACCAACCTTAAAATGGTCAAGCAGCTTCACTTAGACTCCTCTCTTATGTTTCCTCTTTCTTTCTCCATCCAGAGTTAATAGATGGGACCCCCACCCTTAAAGTCAACCATGGGTCCGGCACGCTTGTGCTACAGCTGCCAGGGAACATCAACGGGGCAGACAGGCGATGGCATCGACTGGATGTCCGTAGCAACAGCAAGGTGAGACACTTCATCCATTGAACACCAGCTGGCACTTATTTAGCATATAACCTCCCGGCAGTTTTCAGACCGTGCTGTATGGCTGCAGATGTTTCACAGCACATCTCTTCAAGAAATATTGCTGCATTCATTGTTCAAGTTTTAACCATTGATGGAATTTATGACATTTAAAATTCCTTCCTTCAGAGTAGCCCAACACCAGCTGATACATGCAGAACACACGTTTTTACAGGTAAATAAGGCTATTAGCATTTGATCATAGTCACTTTTTTATGAATGAGATGCCATGGGCTGCTGCAGATATCTCTTTGTGTCAGGCTATAAAATGTGTGAAGCTGCTGCTGATTTATTATTTTTTTTGTCTGATGTAGAATAAACCAGTACACTGCAATCACAATATGGTCTGAACAGTGCCTGTTTTAGGTTGATGAGGGGACTGCTTCTTATTAAAGGAACATCCAGTCTTCAGTGTTGACCTCAGTTTGACATCAGCTGTCAAGTAATTGTACAGTTATGATGGGATGTTGAGTGTTGTGGGAATCTCTGGTGCTTCTTTGCTCACAGAAAATGCTTAAAGGTTAACTAAAAGCTAAATCCATTTTGAACATTTGAAAAATTGCATGCCGAATTACAGATTTCTTCTGTTTTTGCTTTATGTCGCTTTTACATTTTATATCAAAACCAACATGGCCAAATGTAAAAAGCTAACTGCTCCCTAAAAACCTAATAACTGGTTGTTCCACCCTAAGCAGCAACACTTCTTATCAAGTGTTTGTGATAACTGGTAATGAGTATTTTACATCACATTGGAGGAAGTTTGAGTCACTCTTTACAGAATTGTTTAAATGTTGTGACATTAAATAATTTTTAAGCAAAAGTGGCCTGTTTAGGGTTTTCCCACATTTCTTTCAGATTTAAGCCTAGGAATTTACTAGGGTTAAATAACTATAACTATAACCTTCAGTTTGCTTTTTCTAGCACTGTAGGCCTAGACTTTTGTGTGCTTCCAATCTCAAACAGTAAGGTAGTCCCAGATCATCACACTCACACCACCATCTTTGACTAAAGCTATGATGCTCTTTTTCTGCAGTGCTCTCTTAGGTGTATGGCAGATACACTGACACATCCTCTTAAAAGGTCCACTTTTTTGTTTTCCACAGAATATTTTCCTAAAAATCTGCATGTTTTTTTGGGCCATTGTGTTCTTTTTGGTCATCAGTGGTTTGGCCCTTGAATCATAAATGTTGATCTTCACGAAGAGAAGTGAGGTCTTCAGTGCTTTAGATGTTATTCTGCATTGTTTTGTGACCTCCTGGGTGAGTTGTTAATGCACACCTGGAGTAGCTTTGGAAGGCTGGGCAGTCCTGAAAAGCTTCACCATTGTTTCCTATTTTCTACATTTGTGGATAATGGCTCTCATTATGACTTACAGGAAACCCAAAGCCTTAGAAATATCTTTGGTACCCTTTAGAGTACTTTGTTTCTAATCTGTTCTGGAATTTATTTAGATTGGGGCATGATTTGCTGCTTTAGAGATCTTTAGAGATGCCTACCTCATAATGAGAGGTTCTGTTTAACGTTCTACATTCAGGTCTGATTATTCCCTTACTTTTAGAATCAACTTGTCTCAAAAAATCTTCAAGCTAGATTGTAGATTGAGAACGAGCACTGCAGATGGTTTTAGATGACCCACCAACAATGCTGAGCGTCTGCATTGCACTGAGGTTCAACCGGTAAGCCTTGAAGGACTGTGGCTATAGCTGCTGTATGCCCAGACATGTTGAGTGAACTCAACAAGCCTGGTTGTTTCGAGTCTCAGGCTTCCAGACGTCCTGGACAAAACGCTTTTATACCTTAAGAGGGCAAATACTTTTTTCACAGCATTGGTTCAACAGCAATGCATACTTTGCGGCCTATTTGAAACAATATGTTCTTAGTACTTTTCTGAGTCTCTTTATTATCTTGACTCTATGTATAAATGAAAAACGTTGTATTATTTTGTTGTTATTACAGTTTTAATCTGTCCTTAAAAAGTATAGTAAATGTTGTTGGTTCGTGTTTAACCTCAGCCAATTTGAATTCTGTTGTTTTTAGTATAGCTAAAGTACTACATTTAGGGAAAAGTGTGCCTTAGTCAACCATTACACCTACATCACACACATATAACTAATTCAGATAATACACTTCAAATTTTCTCCATTTTGCCTCATGCAATTTTAATTATTTCCATCCAAACAAGGTAGATGGGAATGATTTAGTGGTATAAAGCTGTCTGAATTGTACAGTACAAAGGCAGATAATTGTGGTAAAAGTGAGACACATGGTTACAACAGCCTCCTTTGACAATTTAAAGTGAATTGAATCAGCTAAATTAGGCTCATCTTTATTTGATTGAGAACTGCCTGAAGCTTTTCACCTCCAAGGATTTGGACAAATCCCCTTCTTTAGAGTTTTATTCTTCCCTCTTCAATATCAACAAGACTTTTGGAGATCCTATTTTTAGAGACTTTGATATAACCCAGCTTGACAACTTTGAGCTTTACCTTCTTACTTTGAGCATAGGAAGCAGCTGGACTGGCTTCATCTTCGCCTTCTCTCATCCTAACATCCCAGCCCCACCATAGAGGTTGCATTTTAGTACAGATAGTAGGACTAACATCAGACAGGGTTCCATTATGTTTCTCTAAATCTTTATCCTTCTCAACCTTTTTACTCCAAACCATTAATCTACAACCCCAATCCCAATGATGTTGGGATGTTGTGTGAAACGTAAATAAAAACAGAATACATTTTTGCTCATCCTGTTCCACCTATATGCAATTGAATACACTACAAGCTATTTAATGTTCAAACTCATGTCACTAGTAACTAATGATTGTGTGTTATGGCTTTAGGTTGTAATTCGCATGTGCCTCATTCTTTCCAATCAAAAGCAAGAAAACAGGAAGTCTACATCAGTGAAATCCTTTAAAAATCTTTTACACTCAAACCATTACACAGATCTTTTAGTAACTATGTGTAAGTTTTAAAGTGTAATTGCTGTGACATAATTATTTTTTACATTGCTTTTCATTTCTTAGTTTCTTCCTGACTCTGGTTGACCAAAGAAGCGTGCTGCTCATTGTCTGTGGAAGTTAATTTATATGAATGGCACGGTTTCGGACCCCACAGTGGAAACACACATAGGAAAATGACGTTCACTTATTAGTGTATCAGTTGCATTCATTGAAACTAGTTCACACTTCATTAAGCTGCACAGCAGATTTGAAGAAAACTGTAATCAAGAAGCTTGCCTTGACCTTGGTCCACCACTTACATAGGTCTTAAAAGTTGCACCCATTGCCAAATGAAAAGATTCATATTTACTCTTCATACCTGTTCAATTGCATTTTTTGAATTCATTTTTCTTTTGAATAAAGAAAAGTTACTTCAAGGTCAGCCTCACATCAGTGTGAGTATTTACACAGAAAATGTTTCTCCAGAGGACATCATTACTCTGAACTGAAAGAATGATAAACTGTATTGAGACTTTATTGTTATTGTAACCAGGATTAGTCTCCATCACAGTGGTGTTTTTTTTAAATCAAAAAATGCATTTATTCATTTGTCCTGAATAGTCAACAGAAGCTTATCCAAGCTGGCGATTTAACAGCTTGACATCAAAAGCAGCAAGGACAGTGACATTTTCTGCAGATTTCAGCAGCAAAAGCTATGAGCAGCATTATTTTAACACCGCTGTCCTTAGAATGGGAAGAAAATGCAGCAACAAACTGCATTACTTTTTTAAGCATTGACAGTGATTTAGTGATACGCCTTGAACTCCTTCACAGTTTGTCACATTTTAATTACTAATCCCAATGGATGTTTTTAAGATTTTATGTGATAGATCATTAGGAAATTTTAAATGGTTTACAATAAAACCTAAAAAGCATTTTGTGGATTAGCATTCAGCCTTCCTGATTCAATACTTGCAGAGCTACCTTACCGTTACAGTTACCTGCAGATCTTTTAGCTTTGCACATCTGGAGTCAGAAGTGTTTGTTCAGTCTTGATTCTAAAACAGTTTATGCCAAGGCAGATTAAATGGAGAGCCTCTGTGAACAGTAGTGTTGAAGTCTTGTCTGTTGTAGTAGAAAATCAGCCCCAGTCTCAGGTAATTTACAGGTTTTCTTCCCATATTGCCCTGTATTTAACTGCAACTATCTTTCTATCACCCTTGACCAGCTTTCTTGTCCCTGCTGAAGAAAACCATTTGCTTGGGGGCAGCATGATGCTGCCCCCATCATGTTTTGCTGCACAGATAGTTGTGTTCAGTGTGAAATGTAGTGCTAATTTTCTGCCACACATTATGTTTTTTGCATGTGTGCCCAATTTTTGGTCTCATGTGAAAACCTATTAGTAAATGTGTGCTGTTTCCATTGTGTGACTTGTGGCAGACCGTTCGATAAAGGCCAGATATGTGGAGTGAATGGTGGAATCTAAATGAACTATGTGCAGGGCTTCCACTGCAGATGTGGCTACTGGGTGCTGTGATCTGAATGTCTTTGGTGCCCATTTTGGACTACCAATGTCCAGAAGACCCACTGGTCTACTCCAAGCAGTGATGAAAGCCGTCAAGATGAAGAAAGAGCTCACAGGATTCAATTGACCCTCGGGATTATTGATACACTTGACAGGTATCTCATGGCTGAAAGGTCAGAAGCAGAAACCCGAGTGTGGGAGGAAGTTGGAGAACTTTAGAAAAAGGACTTTTAAAGGAAGTGCAGGATAACTGTCCAGCAACTAAACCATTGTTCCTGATCCAGTTTTTGGTGTTCGTGGTGACCTGTATGCTGTGTTTCTTGATCATCATGATGTCATTTGCTCACTATATATATAAAGTGGTGATATTAGGGTGTCTGTTTGCAGGAAAATTGCAACAAATCATGACTGGTGTAGTTAATTTGTCTATGTGCTGTACGAACCTTCAGAAAACAGAACCACAGGGATGCCCATTGACTGGATAAGATGTTGCTCTAACTTAAATCTCAGGTTGTGGAATAGCAAACAGATTATTTACCAGAACCAATTGGCTCTCTCACCAACCCTTGTTTAGCATTGGAAACACTTCAGTTGACAGCCCTAAAACAAACTTCTTAGGGCTTTACAGAGTAGCTAGATTTACAATGGATTTAAACTTTTAAGCAGGTCTAATACCTATTAATTATTATATTAACTAAGTAACCTGTAAATGCAGTTGTCCGGACTGAATTTTATTTTGAGGTATCTTAGTAAAAGGAACCCAACAGTAAAACATGCCACACTTTTTACTCTGAAACAATGTATGCTTTTTCCTTTCCCGTTATGCTTGTGTACACATTTTTGTTGGTATTTCATACAAAATCCCATAAAATAGTTGCAAGTTTGTGGTTGTAACTCAAATTCAAAGTTCAAAGAATGTGAATACTTTTGTAAGGCTCTGTAGCTATTTAGAATTTTGTTTAAAAGCCTCTCAATCCACCGCTAGATGGAATGATGTTGGTAACATGATTTTAGGAAGGATAAGCATCTATCAACTTTTAGTTAAGGATGTTATCATGAACAAAAGCAGCCTTGAAGCAAGCACTATAGAAACAAATGTGTCACTGCTCCCACAATAGTAGTAATACTAATAGGCCACAAGAAAGCAACACAGCCAGAGGGTTTGCTTTTTTTGTTTGCTTTTTATAGGATTAATTCTCAAGAACATAACCTTGTTTTGTTTTCTCCCCAGGAAGTGCGGTTCACCCTGGATCGATGCTCAGGGGCTACAGTAATGGAAAGGGAGGGTCTGGGCAGCTGGTTGACCACTGAGGATCACTCCTCCTGTGAAGTGATGGGTGTTACACCCAACACTGACAGGTACTTTCAGACTTCTCAGTGAGCATATATGTCTCATATTTAAGAATCCTTAAAACATCTTCAACTTCAGATATGTTGCAAATATTCATTAAATCAAAATCAAGAAGCAGTTTGTGAAAAGTATGTACACTAAATGGGTTTGTAGGATTTCATCTTCATCTTGTTTGCAGAGGAGGGATTTTTCAGGGTTTGCAGAAATTTATCCACACAGTTCTCAAAATTCTGTTATAATGTATTTCAGGTAGGTTAATGTCTCGACTTTAACTGGGACATGACACAATAGGCTCCTCTTTTTATTCATGAGTTTCATTGCCTTGCTCATGACCCAATATAGGTCAAACTCTTGCTGTTGGACACCTTGCCCCACGTTTAACCCTAGCATCTCTTTATACGGCTGAGTTTTTAGCTGACTTAGTGACTGCAAGGTTCCCCGGTTCTGTGGCAGTAAAACAAGCCCAAACCATCACCTCTACCCCACTGTGCTTGTGTTTGTGCTGAAATGTTGTTTTTCTTTAGATTTTTAACAAATCTGGACCTGTTCTTACATTTCTTTACTGTGGTTTTGGGTCCGATCTGATTGAACTCTCCAAAACATCAGTTCTGCTACTTTCGTACATGTCATACCTGTAGTTTTTTCCTCTGTTTCTACTGTAATAAATGCTAATACATGACATACTTACTTGGGTCTGTAGAGTCTGAGATGATTTTGGCATTTTTACTTAAAACATTTTCTGACTTTGGAGTGAACTTGTTGACGTACAGCTTCACAACTGAATTGAATGTTTCTCTGTGCAGAATGATGGAGTCCAAACTAGCTGGAAATGGTTTTATAAACAATAAGGAGCAGCAGCAAATGTTGCCCTAAAATCATTGAAGCCTTTCTCAGTTTCACAGATCAGTTGAATTTGAATTGTTAAAGTGTCCTTTTTGAAGCTCAAATTTGTTGAGAGTAAAGACTTGCTGACTTGGCAAAGTTGTTGAAAATTCAGGTTGTATTTTCTTCATGTGAGGACCTGGCACAGACCCTATTATCTGCCAACGCATGACATCTTAATGCTCTGTACTCTTACCACTTTTGTTTCATATAAAGGATATTTTTGCCCTGATGAATCTAGTGTGATGAAAAATTTTATTTGTCCTTTCCTGAACAGTTTCTCGCCCATAGACTGCTGGAGATAGGCACCAGCTCCCCCGTGACCCACTATGGAATAAGCGGTAGAAAATGACTGACTGACTGAACAGTTTCAAGGCTGTGAAATTTAGACTTAATTCAGGCATCCAACACGCCCTTTAAATTTTTGTTTAAACTATTTTTGATCCGGCCATTTTCACATTGATGGTCCATTGTTTAATTATTTTTTAATAATGTGTTTCAAATAAAATTCAATTCAATTCAAAATCACAGAACTCATCCCAACTGATCTAACAATAGGTCAGTTCACAAACATCCTGAGTGTTGTTTATTTAGACTATTTTATACTTGGTTGTCTGATTATGTTATAAAATGGAGGAGCAAAGTTGGATCAACACCTCCACACCCCTCGCAGCCATCGCTGCTGCTTCGGCCAGCCACAACATCGTGAGCCACCCAGCAGCCAAAAAAGTAATCCCATAAAATTAAGGAATATAAAACTCTTGTCTGATGTACACTTCCACCTCCTGTATGCAGTTCACTTGTCCTACATTTCATGAAACCTGATGGATTCAGTGTTAATACAGCCTTGGAGCAATGCGAGATGTGTGGTTTTAGTGGTGTAGAGGTGTTAGACATCCTCATTTTGTGATCCCCGGGTGGAACCTTGATTAGTTATTTATTTATGTATTTCTTTATTTCCTGTCTCAATTATATGCAAATTAATAAGTCAATTTAAAGAGTTTACAGCTTGATTTAGTTCAAAAACAGTCCCAATTATATTTGGTCAGATTCATGGTGAGTGAGAGATCTAGCACTGTTATAACACTGTTATAACACTTAAAAAGCGTGTTAGGATTCTGTTTATTTTACCTTTCCTCTCCATGGCTGTTAACTGTCTGAAGAGATCACATTCAAACAACAAAATATAAATTTTGCTTTTGTAATATGTTTTGTGTGTCAGGGACACGAGCTTTAGAGCTATATTCTGGGATAAAGCATATTTTGCTGCAAACATGTATGTACTTTAAAAATGACTCAGGTTTCAGAGGCATTGACAATCAACATTTAGAGTTAAATAGGTCCACACACACCCTTATAGGGACCTTCCGTTAACTTCCATTCATTGCTGTAGCCTAACCCTGATACTTACCCTAAACCTAGCCCTTACCGGTGTGTATCTTACCCTAACCCTAACCATTAACTCACAAAACCCATTTCCCCTTGTGTGGACCAGCCAAAGTGTCCACACAATGGTGAATGTCCACAATGTTATAGACACGCACACACGTTTTTAGAATGTGGGGAAAAGCAGGAGTACCCTGAGAACAGAAACAGACCACAGAAATAACATAGAAACTCCACTCAGACTGCAACTGTGCAAACCTGTGCAGCTCTAGGACAAATGTTGTCACTTCAGTCATTAACAGCTTACAGGGGATTGGGATGACATAAATTTTTTTTAACATATAAATCGATAAATTAAATATCAGGTTGATTTTGATGTGAGGATTAAAAGCTGAAGCAACATAAGCATTTTTACAATAAATATCCCAAAATACTTCATACTTGCAGAATGCTGTGTCTCGTAAAGGTGCTGGTCATTATGTGTGTGTCTCTATGCCTCTGTGTTTTCTAGACACTTAAACATGAGTCAAGTGCTGCAGCTTGGAGGTGTGAACGAGGACATTCCCTACATTTATCCTCAGCTTCAGCACAAACACTTCACCGGCTGCATCCGGAACCTCATTGTGGACAGCAAGGTAACGTGCCGCCTGTTGTCCCCACACACACACAGACACACACACACTCAACCACTCACTCCCACCCATATAGAACCAAACAAACCACTTGAACATCAGTATGTAAGCAAACCCAAATTCACACCTGCACTCTAGCTGATAAATGCATTAATGACATATTTCAACATTGCCAGTGCCCTTGTGCCATGTTAGAGAGGTTTTTAAGCTTTTAACTGGAACCTCAAAGTCTTTTCATGCACTACAATCATGCTCTCTGAGTGAAATGGAATATCAGCCATGGCACTCTTGGCCAGAGATCCCTTCAACCTGCTCCTGCTGTGTTGGTGCTAAAAAGTCGAACTTTTTATCCTCAGCGGTGACGATCCAAACCCAGCCCTGTCTTAACCCAAATTATTTCTGCATGAGCAGATGGCTCAGGTAGGAAATCTGTGTGTGAACTTGCAAACTTCAAGTGGCAATGAAATCTACTTTTTCTGTTCAGGTATGCACAGGTGATCAAAGAACATGAGATTGAGATTTAATTTAATCTTTTAGACCACACATAGCTGTAAAACAGCTATACAGGTCCTTCTCAAAATATTAGCATATTGTGATAAAGTTAATTATTTTCCATAATGTAATGATGAAAATTTAACATTCCTATATTTTAGATTCATTGCACACTAACGGAAATATTTCAGGTCTTTTATTGTCTTAATACGGATGATTTTGGCATACAGCTCATGAAAACCCAAAATTCCTATCTCACAAAATTAGCATATTTCATCCGACCAATAAAAGAAAAGTGTTTTTAATACAAAAAACGTCAACCTTCAAATAATCATGTACAGTTATGCACTCAGTACTTGGTCGGGAATCCTTTGGCAGAAATGACTGCTTCAATGCGGCGTGGCATGGAGGCAATCAGCCTGTGGCACTGCTGAGGTCTTATGGAGGACCAGGATGCTTCGATAGCGGCGTTTAGCTCATCCAGAGTGTTGGGTCTTGAGTCTCTCAACGTTCTCTTCACAATATCCCACAGATTCTCTATGGGGTTCAGGTCAGGAGAGTTGGCAGGCCAATTGAGCACAGTGATACCATGGTCAGTAAACCATTTACCAGTGGTTTTGGCACTGTGAGCAGGTGCCAGGTCGTGCTGAAAAATGAAATCTTCATCTCCATAAAGCTTTTCAGCAGATGGAAGCATGAAGTGCTCCAAAATCTCCTGATAGCTAGCTGCATTGACCCTGCCCTTGATAAAACACAGTGGACCAACACCAGCAGCTGACACGGCACCCCAGACCATCACTGACTGTGGGTACTTGACACTGGACTTCTGGCATTTTGGCATTTCCTTCTCCCCAGTCTTCCTCCAGACTCTGGCACCTTGATTTCTGAATGACATGCAGAATTTGCTTTCATCCGAAAAAAGTACTTTGGACCACTGAGCAACAGTCCAGTGCTGCCTCTCTGTAGCCCAGGTCTGGGGAATGCGGCACCTGTAGCCCATTTCCTGCACACACCTGTGCACGGTGGCTCTGGATGTTTCTACTCCACACTCAGTCCACTGCTTCCGCAGGTCCCCCAAGGTCTGGAATCAGCCCTTCTCCACAATCTTCCTCAGGGTCCGGTCACCTCTTCACGTTGTGCAGCGTTTTCTGCCACACTTTTTCCTTCCCACAGACTTCCCACTGAGGTGCCTTGATACAGCACTCTGGGAACAGCCTATTCGTACAGACATTTCTTTCTGTGTCTTACCCTCTTGCTTGAGGGTGTCAATAGTGGCCTTCTGGACAGCAGTCAGGTCGGCAATCTTACCCATGATTGGGGTTTTGAGTGATGAACCAGGCTGGGAGTTTTAAAGGCCTCAGGAATCTTTTGCAGGTGTTTAGAGTTAACTCGTTGATTCAGATGATTAGGTTCATAGCTCGTTTAGAGACCCTTTTAATGATATGCTAATTTTGTGAGATAGGAATTTTGGGTTTTCATGAGCTGTATGCCAAAATCATCCGTATTAAGACAATAAAAGACCTGAAATATTTCAGTTAGTGTGCAATGAATCTAAGATATATGAATGTTAAATTTTCATCATGACATTATGGAAAATAATGAACTTTATCACAATATGCTAATATTTTGAGAGACTATAAGAGAGAGACTGGAGCAAAATGGGATCTGTGCGAGAGATTCCATGGGCAAAACCACTGCTGAGCAAAACGGTTCGTCAGGACTTAGACGACTTGCCACAGTTGATGAAAACATTAATTCTGTTGTCTAACAGAAGCTCCTAAAAAATTTTATTGTTATTGTCCTGCTGCATAACCAATGTTATGCAGCAGGACAATGCTCCAAACCACACCATCAGGTCCCCCTCTGAATGGCTCAAAAAAGGTTTTCTGTTTTATTTTTCTAAATATTTTAAGTGGGCCTAGTTAAAGTATCTTGTTTGAATGCTGTATCATAACCTTAAACAGGACGTGCATGCTGGTAAATCCTGCAATGTACCTGGATTAACACAATTCTGCAAAGAAGAGTGGGCCACAATTCCTCAACAGTGAGGTAAAAGACTCATTGCCAGTTATTGCAGGTGCTTGATGACAGTTATGTCTGCCAACCAGTTATTAAGGTTGAGGGGGGAATGGCTGTAATCAATGAACCCATCATTTATTTTATTTTTTCAGATTATTTGATATTTGTTTGATAATATAAATTCTGAGATCATCTAAAACATAGATGTGGCAAAAAGGAAAGAAACCTGTAGGGGGGGGAGTACTTTTTCATGGCACTGTATGTTATTTATGATGATGTCCTGAGGGTTCTGAGGTAGTGTGATTTACCTTAGCCAGAGATACAGCCAGAGTCTGCTCGAACACAGTGTACTAATGAGAGAAATCTGTGTGATATATGTGGGCGGACACAGAGATAATAAACCTCCAAAGAGAGGGAAGAGTAGGCGTACTGATTATTAATAACATTGATGGACATGCTTCAGCATTGTATGGTTCTGGTTTTTCATGTTTTTTTCTTTGGTACTGTTTTATTTTCACTGAATGTGTTAATGTTTCACTTCCATTGCCATAGCAACATCATCTGTTTCAAATGGGATGTAAGTGTCTGTGAAGAGAAAAAGGTAATTCACATGGATACTGGCAGACACCTGTTTTTAACCCTCACAGAACCAGTAGCACCATGTCAGCTCCATTAAACACTTTAAATACAAAACCAGTAAGCAGTGAGGAGCAGTTACTGAGGTAGAGGTCTGAGCAAAGGGTGAAGAAATTAATGTTTATTCTTTCCTGTCTTTCATAATTATGCTTTTATTCCAGAGCCTCGTCTCCTCCCTCTGGCTGTCATTTGCCATTGTCTGCTTTTAAATCTCTCTATCCCCATCCTGTCATCTCCCAGCTTGTCTGTCTCCTCTCAGCCTTCACATTTACATTTCTGCAAGTTTTTCTCTGGTTTTGACACTTCTCCAGCTCCATTTTTAGTCTAGAGTTTTGCACTTACTGCAGTTGGGGTAATGGCTTTCTGAGTGCAAGCAGGTTTGAGTTTGATTTGCAGCATTGCTCAGCAAAAAAGTTAGACCTGTAGTAAGAACACGTGGGGTCATTTCACATAATGTATTAGGAGACCTTTTAAATTAAATAGATCAGAGCACCTATTGGGTGTTACTGAAGCTTTAAATTACTTTGCCTGTTATAACTACAAACCCCAATGTATTTCAGTGGGATTTTATGTGAAAACATCAACACAAAGTGGATCACAATATAAAGTAGAAAAAGGGGATATATGGTTTTCATCGTTTTACATATGAAATGTCAGAGATAATAGCTAAATGTTAGTTTTCAAGCCTTTTTACAAATTCTTTTAAATCAGACGTTTGACTTAGCCATTCCAACACAGGAAAATGCTTTGATTTAAATCATTCAATTTCTTCAGAACACCAGTGACATTAAAAATGTGATTCTTGTTCACTGAACTGCACACATTAACTGCATTTTATCACATTTTCAAATGTATTGATATTAATTGATACTCTCATCCAACCAACAGAGGAGAAAATAGTTAAAATAACAATTCGACAATTGTGTCACGATAAATCAAAATTCTCATAAAAAGGAAATTTTCACTAAAATGATAAACAATATGACAAATGCCCAACCCTACTCTGTATTTTCACTGCTGGAAGGTTTTCTTCCAGAATATCCCTGTTTGTAGCACCATCCATCCTCCCATCAACTCTAACCAGCATCCCCATGCCTGCTGTAGTAAAATATTCCTGGAACCTGATATTACCACCAATGTACCATTGTGTACCAATATAGTATCTGTTCTCTCTAGTTTCCACACATTAGTCACGTTTCAACTGTTCCATCAGAGCCACACTGTGTCCAGCCAGTCTGTCAGGTTTTCATTGACTTTGCAGTTTTTATTTAAATCTAAGTATATTTCCCTACAGTGCCACAAGTACCTGTGTTGTTTCTTACCGTGCCTCCTGCAGGAGGCCTCTGATCTCCCCATTTTCACTAGTGTTATGTTGACTCCAGCTAGTGAAATGTAGTGGCTTTAATGACTTAAACATATATGTGATAGATGAGCTCCACAAATTTATTTTAAAACATTAAAATGGATTCCCTGATCTTTGCCACATTCTCTGTTTGTCATGATTGGTAAAATGTAACTCTACACAACAAACTCTTCTGCAGGCTTTGGGGTTTGGTTTTGAATGTATTTTTCTCTTTGAATGGGTTGTGGCATGTTTATACCCAGCAGCTGACATTTATTTTACCAAATAGGGCTGCCTGAAGTCGATCTGTCTGAGAGACTGACATTCCTCTCTGCTGAAGGCACACTTCACAATTTATGTATAGGCAGATGAACTTTGGCACTTGGGTATTTTGTTCAGATTCTTGCTCGGCCATTAGAGTGATATATGGTCAAATTACATGCAGAGATGTGAATATCTCTCTCTCTCTTGCTGTTTGGGAATGTTTGGATTTCAGCTCTCATTCACCAGTTTGATATGTACAAACCCTGCAGTTTTAAAGAAGAGGAACCAATACAATGCCACTTTGCTGGGGGTCAGCAGCACCCTGACAGCTCCATTCAGACAGTTTACAGTCTTTTGCATTCCTGCATCTTCTCTGCAGCACAAAAACGCTGCACAGCATACGTGATATTTAAAGGGCCGATGTTTAAGTATTCAAAGGTCCCTTGTCCTTTCACTGCTTTGCGCAGCTGGTCATGCAGGATTTCCATCAGAGGACTGAGTTCTGTGTTCAGTGTTATCATTGCTAGAGAAGACAGAGAGCAAGAGTCACAGTAAAGCGAGCAAGGGATGAACATGAGAGTGGAAATGAGGAGAAGGCCACAGTGTACCCTGAGCGCATGTCTTTCAGCACATTTAAAGTTCCTTCCTTAGTTTTTTCTTTCACTCTGCTTGACTTTACTGCTTTAAAGAACTCCCCCTGTAGCTGTGGAGCTGCTTGGATCTCTGTACTGTTTGCTCCTCAAACCCCCTTTCCTCTGTTCTTGGTGAACATTTTTGTCTCCTGTTTATAACCTTGCTCAGTTACTGGTAGCTTTTTCTTTTCCTACCGTCACACCTCAGCTTCACTGCCTTTTCTTACCCAACTCCCCCTCTTATGATTTGTAATAAACTGTATTCTTTCCCCATTTTCTTCTCTCCCATTTCACCTTTCTCCACCTTCTCCTATCGTTTTCTTTGTATTTACTACACCTCCATCTTCTCACCTCTATCTCACCATTCAGCTGTATGATTTAGGCTCTCCAGCTGACTGGCAGTCCAGTTCTCCAGGCTGTCTCACCACTGATAGCAGCTGTGTCAACATGGGGTATCCGTCCTGTGGCAATCGAGGTCGCTGTCATGGTGAGTGGGGTTCCTTCAGCTGCCAGTGTGTGGCTGGATACACAGGACACCAGTGTGAAGAAGGTAAGTCAGATGTTTGTTGGACTCATGAAGTAACAGTGTTTCTAACTGTATAAAATGTTGTTACTGTGTTGTTTAGGTCTTAGGGCAGGTCATAGAGCCTTTAACACTACATCACTGCCAGCAGTTCAATCCACATAACCCACCCTGAAATCATACATTTTTAACTTTTTTACATTTTGTCACATTACAACCAAACAAGTTTATTTTATGAAGCTTTTATTGGATAGCCCAAACAAAAATTAAATAAACAAAAATCTTAGTGTGGCAAGGATTTGTATTCAGCTATCTAACTCAGTACTTTGTTGACTCACCTTTTATTGCAATTGCAATGATCCTGTGGTGTATATATACATCTGGAGAACATCTTATTTGTCAAATAGCTCAAACAGAGTGAGAATGGATGTAGGGCAACAGGGAAAATTCATTTTTTACCTCCTGCTACTCAGTTAGTGAGATCTGGACCTTGACTAGGCCATTTTAACACATGTATGTACGTTGCTCTGAACCTTTTCTGCTTGTTTGTTGAGGGAAGGGATGTCAAATGAATAGCCCAGGGGCCATCTGGGGGCCTTGGGAGGATTTTGTGTGGCCCCCAGTCACATTTTAAGAAAGCTACTAATTTTGAACTCCAGTGTAGACAGCTGATGCAGATGGACTTTTTTGGCAAATTAAAACCTTTTTAAAAAGGAAATTCAAGGTACAACACAAAGTACAACATATACCACAAAAGACCTACGGCTGTAATTGCAAAGAACAGTTGCACTAGAAAGTGTTTGTTAGCTGAACACCATTCATATCCAATTACCTCTATGCACCTATATTCCTGTCTTTCTGATTTTATTGCTTCAGTGTCATTCCTTCATGGCGTCCTCTGAGCAGATGTTGTGTTTTCTGTTATGGAAAATCAGCATACAGGTCAGCTGCTTCTCCCTTTAAGCATTCTTAACTACTGCTGTGTGTTGCTCACAGAGCAGCATGCAGCCTCTTGGCAGCTCCCATATTAAGGATCCTTCTGGCCTGGGGACGAGCTCTCCTTGTAAGCTTGTCTGTACTGGCCACTTGGCTGTGGAGGCGTGCGCTTGACTGCAGCTGTTGGAGAGGACTGTTGGAACGAAATGGGATGTTTAATGATCCTGGTCCGGTACTGCACACATCCCAGCTTGAGGAGTGTACTGATGCTTTCTGCTGACCGCAGCACACTGTGCCAGGCTTCTCAGTCCTCTCTTCTGCTGCCTCAGAATGACACTAATTGACAGGGCTTTTTCAAATGCCTCAGTATAGAGCACATGTTGTCATATAAATAACACTGGACCAAGAACCTAAACACATTCTGTTATTTTTTCATGTTGTCTGTTTGAAGACAGCAGCCAACAAGGACTTTCTGCAACAATGTGAGCAGAAATTGTAGCCAAGAGTGGGGCAAACATCACATCTTCATTGATTTAATGAGTGAAAGATGAATAGCTGAATGATAAACAGCAGTTAAGCACTCTTGCTATTAATGTGATGACTTGTCTTGTAATTCTGCCAAGCATGTCACATAGCTGAGTTTTGGCAACCACTAAAAGACCCTCTTTGGAAGAGAGAAAAGTGTTGTTTACTCTGGCTTAAATTTGGACAGACAGAGAAGAAGGCAACATTAAAAGGAAGCATTTGTTTTTGACTAAACAGGTTTAGACTCTTTGCACACAATTCCACATTCTAAGTGTCTGGAGATTTTTGCCTACTGTTAATTTGCTTTGTTTTCATAATCACCATCATAAACGTTACTGTTTTCTTAACTGTAACACTTTCCAATCAACGAGACATTATTACGCAAAATAAAATAGAATTAATTACACTGAATTTACAAATTCCATGTAGATAGATCTCTTCTTCCTTTTGGCGCGGAGTCAGTCTCTGCCTCAAGTGGAGCATATCCAGTATTTTTGTGTGAGTGATGGTAGAATGGAGCAGGAGATGGATACCCATATTGGGGCCTCATCTCAGCAGTAATGTATGTGTTGCTCTAGTCTGTTGTGGCGAAGAAAGAGATTAGTCAAAATCCAAAGCTCTGAATTTACTGTTTTTTTTTTATGCAATCAGTTGATATGAGTTTACTTTTTTTAGTGGCTGGTTTGAAGTAGAGCTGCTGCTTCTTTACAACAGAAGGAGTCAGTTCTGCCATGTGATCTTAATGCCTTCCAGTGGGACATACCTGCCTTTGTTGGAGGGTTTAACTGGGGAGAGGGACATCTGGATTTCCCTCTTTACCCCATTACCCCAGTGACCCGATCTTGAATAAGTGAAACATGTGGATGGATGGATGGATGGATGGATGGATGGATGGATGGATGGATGGATGGATGGATGGATTTTTCATGCGACAAATTCAGCACTGAACAAGAAAGTAAAGGGTTGATATGACTCTGCCCTTAAACTGGATCTTTTACAGTACTCATCTTTGTCAGACTTAAATACATGGAGAAAAATACAAAGACTTTTAAAGCTGTTTTACAGAGGAGTCTTTTTCCTTGCTTAAACGAGAAGTTTGAAAACATTTTCAATCGGTTGGATTGCTTTGTATGCAAAATCCATTCAGGAAACAGAATAAAAGTGGAATTAAACTGAGTTGCGGAGATTATAGCGATCATCTGGATTTTTCAGTATCTGTCTAATTTGAGTTTCTTTGTATTCCAGAGGTCCCAGAATATTCCTTTGATGGGCACAGCCATGTGCATTACCAGCTGCCGTCCGTGCTGCCTCCCCGAAGAACATGGATCCAAGTGCTCATTCGAACCCGTAAACACAGCAGCGTCATTGTCAGTCTGGTGTCAAGGGACCAGAGTGAATACCTGCGACTAGAGGTAAGCTGGCCATGTAAACAAACAGATGGGGAGACTTGTTGTCATGTTTATGTTGCCCATGTAATTACTTGCATATTCTCATTTGCTTATATTTTATGATGAGCTGTTTTAAAAACCTGTTTTTGTGAATTTTTGACAAATAAAAAAGTGCATTCTTCCTTTAGTCCTGATGTGTTCCAAGCTTCAGGTTAGCTGAACCTGGGCCTATCGTTTACTAAAGAATGATGGTGTGTTGTTGCACCTATTTGGAACTAGGCATGTAACAATTAAAATGTACAATCTATTATTGGGTGCAAATTCATCATGGTTATCAGTATTATCACAGTTCAGTTGGAATTTGTGAAAGTTGTGGAAATTAATTACTGGCCGAAGTTAATTTACTAAAAGGAAACTAACAGCAAATTTATCAACATAATCATTATTGTCAATATTATTGATATTCACATTATTGGGAATAGTAGTAATAGTAATAGTAGTAGCAATAGTAGTCGTTCTCACTAGAAATGTGCTCACTTTGCTTTAAAATAGCCTTCCACCAGTTAGGGTTTTGTTAAAAACAATGTCAGGTCTGAATGCATTAAAACACTTCGTTTTCTTGTCTCCAGGGCATCATTACACCCACTCTTCTACAAAATTTTCTGTTCACGCTTTAAATGTTCCTTCGTTTCTGTTCATTTGACAGTTTCTCTGCTTTGTCTTGACTTATTGTCTTGGACCACGCAATGTGTCTCTGGTGCTTCCCGGAAGCTCATTCCTGTTTGTCACCCCACACTGTGCCTCAATGTATTGATCAAACTTCAGTGTCTAACTGATGATGATTACAGGATCCATATAACAGGCACCATTAGAGTGCAGCCTCTCCTACGATCCCTGTCTGTCATCCATCTGTCTCTTGCTTCGATTCATCCGTTTCTGCACTTCCTCTTAAATGTCACACTGCTCCCTCAGCACAGCCACATGGGGAGCAGGTTCACATCATTTATCCACTACATAAAGTGCATTTATTCCTGGGTGCAGACAACATGGGGATATGTGAATCTTAGAAAAAAAGCTACCCTGCAGTGACACACAGGATTTTCTTCCTTGGTCTCTGCTAGGAGTACAGGTCCTTCTCAAAATATTAGCATATTGTGATGAAGTTCATTATTTTCCATAATGTCATGATGAAAATTTAACATTCATATATTTTAGATTCATTGCACACTAACTGAAATATTTCAGGTCTTTTATTGTCTTAATACGGATGATTTTGGCATACAGCTCATGAAAACCCAAAATTCCTATCTCACAAAATTAGCATATTTCATCCGACCAATAAAAGAAAAGTGTTTTTAATACAAAAAACGTCAACCTTCAAATAATCATGTACAGTTATGCACTCAATACTTGGTCGGGAATCCTTTGGCAGAAATGACTGCTTCAATGCGGCGTGGCATGGAGGCAATCAGCCTGTGGCACTGCTGAGGTCTTATGGAGGACCAGGATGCTTCGATAGCGGCCTTTAGCTCATCCAGAGTGTTGGGTCTTGAGTCTCTCAACGTTCTCTTCACAATATCCCACAGATTCTCTATGGGGTTCAGGTCAGGAGAGTTGGCAGGCCAATTGAGCACCGTGATACCATGGTCAGTAAACCATTTACCAGTGGTTTTGGCACTGTGAGCAGGTGCCAGGTTGTGCAGAAAAATGAAATCTTCATCTCCATAAAGCTTTTCAGCAGATGGAAGCATGAAGAGCTCCAAAATCTCCTGATAGCTAGCTGCATTGACCCTGCCCTTGATAAAACAAAGTGGACCAACACCAGCAGCTGACACGGCACCCCAGACCATCACTGACTGTGGGTACTTGATACTGGACTTCTGGCATTTTGGCATTTCCTTCTCCCCAGTCTTCCTCCAGACTCTGGCACCTTGATTTCCGAATGACATGCAGAATTTGCTTTCATCCAAAAAAAGTACTTTGGACCACTGAGCAACAGTCCAGTGCTGCTTCTCTGTAGCCCAGGTCAGGCGCTTCTGCCGCTGTTTCTGGTTCAAAAGTGGCTTGACCTGGGGAATGCGGCACCTGTAGCCCATTTCCTGCACACGCCTGTGCACGGTGGCTCTGGATATTTCTACTCCAGACTCAGTCCACTGCTTCCGCAGGTCCCCCAAGGTCTGGAATCGGCCCTTCTCCACAATCTTCCTCAGGGTCCGGTCACCTCTTCTCGTTGTGCAGCGTTTTCTGCCACACTTTTTCCTTCCCACAGACTTCCCACTGAGGTGTCTTGATACAGCACTCTGGGAACAGCCTATTCGTTCAGAAATTTCTTTCTGTGTCTTACCCTCTTGCTTGAGGGTGTCAATAGTGGCCTTCTGGACAGCAGTCAGGTCGGCAGTCTTACCCATGATTGGGGTTTTGAGTGATGAACCAGGCTGGGAGTTTTAAAGGCCTCAGGAATCTTTTGCAGGTGTTTAGAGTTAACTCGTTGATTCAGATGATTAGGTTCATAGCTCGTTTAGAGACCCTTTTAATGATATGCGAATTTTGTGAGATAGGAATTTTGGGTTTTCATGAGCTGTATGCCAAAATCATCCGTATTAAGACAATAAAAGACCTGAAATATTTCAGTTAGTGTGCAATGAATCTAAAATATATGAATGTTACATTTTAATCATTACACTATGAAAAATTATGAACTTTATCACAATATGCTAATATTTTGAGAAGGACCTTTATAAGCATCTGGCTTCAAGGGTTATGTTATTCTCCGTAATAGTTCTGTTTGCTTTTAATCCGAATCAGGAATTAGTGTGAGTTAGTCTTGGCTGGATATACTTTCAGAATATCATGGGACTTTGATTGTGTTTGGTTTAGCAAGTTAAGAAAGCATTTAAAATCTATGAGCTGTATCCATGCACTTAATGTATTTCAGTTTACATGTCATGTTGGAGAAAAAGATATTTGGCCCCTTACAGATTTCTTCAGCCTTTACTTTTCGGTCACACTATAATGTTTCACAAAGTCAAACACATTTTAGTATCAGATAAAGATTACTTGAAAAAATATAAAATTAAGTTTTTACAAAAAGGGACTTGAACGTTTAAAGGGGACATATACAAAATGCACTTTTTCAGCACGTAAAATACATTTTGTTATCTACATGGAGTCTCTAGGAGTGCAGAACATTTGAATTTAGGTACTCCAGGTGCTGCATAGATATCTTTATTTTATGTTTGGGGTCATATATTTCAAACCTTTCAGGGTTCTTTATTCCCTATTATGATTTTTTAACTATAATGTCACAGTATTTGCTGAGGAAATGCTAAACAAGGTCATGGGCTTCAAGCTAACCAATTTCCTGACTTCGATATTTTTATTTCTTGCTGCAATTTGGTAGTCCAAGCTTAAGTATGCCAAAGCTGCAGGTGGATAAGACTAAATGTTCCGTTGTTGGGTGTATTAACCCACACAATTTATTACACCATACCCCAGCATCAGAACGTCTTCAAAGTGCCTGGTTACATTTTATTTTTCATGGAAATGTACCCATATTAGTTGGGAAATTCCTCTTTGTTTGCATGAAGCACTTTAAGGACGAGTGCATCAGCAACCTCCGCCAGTATCCAGAAGGATGGGCTCTATAGTAAAACTACACTCTATATTGTAGTTACTTGGTAAGGACGGAGAGGGTGTAAATACAGTAATAAAATATCATTTTGATGCATTCATTTCTGCAGGTTTGTAGCACCTCTCGCTCTAGGTCAGACTGGGGCCTGAACATGAAAGGCTTGGATGCACAAGTCTTCCATTATTGATCCATTCCATTAATCAATTTGGGAATAAAAAGTTTCTGCGCCGCTAGATAAATATATCACTGCTATCAAACTACAAAAAAAGAAGCCAAACAGGGTGGAGCGGAATGCTTTGCGACCTGGAGGGGTGGGGTGTGAAGTGCCTCAACAGCATTTAAAGGGACCGCACTAAATCGAGTTGCTCTCAGACGCACCTCAGAACAGGAAAAAGAGGAACCTGTGGAGCTACAATAACAAGAAATTTAGACCAAAGCACTGCAGTTAAACTTTATGTAAAATCACAACGGAATGATTTATATGTGAAAAGTAAGGATATAAAACAATATGTCCCCTTTAAGTGACAAATCTTAAATAGGGCCTGATCTTCAAAAGGTTTGTGTGTACAAAACCGCATGCAAACATCTTTGCGTCCGCAACGCTGATCTACAAATGAGGTGGTAATTGGATTGCGTGTGCAAAATCGGTGAAACTGTGGGCGCAAACTTTTTAGTGTGTCTGCCTTCATGAATATGCAAAACATATGATAATGATAATGATTCAACCACGCAAATTCATGGGAGGAGGATATGCAAATTTCATCCCTTACCACCTGCATAGCGATTTTCAAAGACTGAAAAGGTTTGCAATTTTTGTGTGTGGATTTAACACGTTTGAAATGCAGGTGCTAACTGGGATGCAAACATTTCTGCTGTCACTTTGGAGACATAGATAGAATGACAGATGATAGGGAGAGAGAATCTTCTCTACATGTGCCAAAAGATTTGGGTTGTCAAAAATAAAAAATATTCAAAATAGATGAGAATAGAGGATTCTATGTAGGATTAGGCTTTGATTTGGAGCCAATCACAAACAAAAGCCATAATATTTCTCCTATGGTAAAACTCCTTGTAACACTTCATTCAACATCATTCCAGCGTAACATCGCTGTCAGTGATCATCTGCTGAATGCGCACAAACCTGATCATGGCCAAATGCGCACATAACGGGTCAAGCGCTCACAGCCTGTAATCGCCCATCATGCAAAAGACCCGCTGTGCTTTAATGTTGATAATATAATTAATAGGAAAGAACTAAAGACATTATAAGGCAGATTAAAACATTCGTTTGCAAACTGGATGCTAAAATCACTTCTTAGCAGGTGAAAAATCACCATTTTAAGGCAGCTTTTCCATGTGGTGACAAAAACAGCGTATGCTTTAACCTTGTCACTAAACAAAACACATTACTTTATTGACAGTAACGTTATGTCATTGCAGGGCAATCGGAGCTGGATCAGTTTGATTACGTTGTTTAAATGTGAACATATGCCAGGGGAGGGTTTTGTTTATGCAGTAAAAAGTATTTTGTGTCACCAAAAAACAATTTAAACAATTAAACATGTTGTATATCATAAAACAATTGGTAAAAGAAACAAAACAAATTTAGTAAAATCATTGGAAAATAATGTATTTTTACGTACTTAAATGTTCGATTTAACTTTTTTGCAGGTCAGTTATGTGACACTATGTTTTAAAATTAGCAATGCTATAACATACAGATTGCCAACTCCTACAACAATCTATTTTTATGTTGCTAATATTACGATCATGCTTAGATATTGTGGCTGTGTATGATAAACTTAGAACTCTTCAGACATATACTCTCAAACAAACAACAGAACCTGAGTCTCTGAAAAGAATTGAAAGATCCAGGGAGACAAATTAATTAACACACATATTTGTCTTTTATATTGTTAATATTGATCGGCCAATTTGTTGCGAGTTACGTTGAGCAAGATAAGAGAAATAATCTTGTCAGGGCAGATGACAAACCTGCTGTGAGTAGCACAACAAAAGTTAACAAACTGTAACAGTCCAGAAAAGCAGGAACCGAACGGAACAGAAAGAAAAATTCAGCAACTGGATCATTTATGATGATGCAGCGTAACAATTTCTAGCAACACAACAGAGGATCTGTTTACTTTTCCTCTTGTTCCAGCCAGTAGCACATGCAATTTCCTCGTTAAAATAGGGTGGTCTGCACCGGTTTTGCACCTGTTATCCATACAAGCGCAATCTTTGAAAATTGCATGCAACATGGCCATTTATTCCACGTGGAATTTCTTTATAGTATATGCAAATTAGCACCTTTTGAAGATCAGGCCCATAATGTGGTGAAGATACATCTTTAGATGATTAATATTAAATTCTGTCATAATTTATTTATTCATTCTCCCATTTATAAACATTATATATAGTTTATCATAGACTTTGTATTGGGTGAATACTCTTTACAAGTAATGCTCACCACATTCCTGCTCAAGGAAAAGACAGTTTATCAACTCAGGCCATCATATCGTAAAACATTTTTTTAAAACCCTTTTTGAAATCTAAAGTGAAGGTTTTCTCCAGTTATTAGTGCCAGCACCTTCATTAAGGTTACACAAGAGTTAATAAAATAATCACCATTCCCTTAGAGAAAAAAGTTGGCATCTATTTTGTCTTACCCAGGTAATGCCATTTCCATTTCTTCAAAGTCACAGGCACGGTTTATAACCTGACATTCACTGATTAGGATAAGGCATTAAAATGCTGCTCTGTCATTTTGCTGCTTTGAAAAGGTCACACTGCTGAGTTCATTTATTTTTACTAGGCTTTCTGCATAAAAGAATGAAATACTTGACCACATTTGTCAATGCTCCTCACTGTTGGTCAGCTGAACCTTTGTTAGAATTAAAAATATATCTGCTTGTGCAATTTGGCAGATGTTGTTTTCAAAGAATTACTTATTTTTGTAAGTTGCTCCATAGTCACCTAATTACATCTGTACTTAGAAACCCTTTTATCAGTATGTACCCAGTAATACATCAAACTAAAGCTCTGAAAATTACAAACAAATTGTAGTCCTTAAGATGCTAAGAACTCACATAAAGGCTTTTACCAAGAGCCACCTTGTACTTCATTTATTTAGTCAGTAGACTGTCCCTGCTTTGGTGGAAAGTTATTTTGTGAAACTAAAGGATGCTGCCCATTACTGTTATTAAGGTAATACTCTTTTGAAAGTTAAACTGGTATGGCAAAATTCTATCTCATTACGAGAGAAGACTAGGTAAGTAAGCAGGCACTGCATATTTGCCAGCTAATATTACCTTTCAGTGTTACTCCATGAGTAGCAGAATTGCAATAGGCGTTACTTTTCTGAGCAATAAGAACATATATAATTCTACTCATTCCATATTTAGCTTTAGTCTTGCCCAACAGTCTACATCTTTACAAACAAGAAAAAGTCTCAAAATGACCTACTGTTTTAGCTGACACTGACTCAAACTTCATCAGACTCTTTACAATAAATAAATATCATATACAACATTATTATATCTGTAATAATCAATATTATTTTAGCAGTAGTAGTGTTACAATTGTAAATGGCCCAGGGTTGGGAATCATATCCCAGACAGCTGTTTCAATGCCGTATATGGTATGCCATACATGGCGCCATATAATGAGGCACACCATGGCCTGGCTGTTTTGTTCTAAAATAAATTTTTTAATTTTGTGATACCATAAAACCATAGTATTTTTGCTCACGGTAATCCTACTGTGAAAATCTCATGGCGGCCCATGCCTACTGTGTAATGATCCCACCTGGACAAAGGACTGTTCACAATGTATACGCCATCAAAGTCACTGATGGTGCAGGGAAACCTCGGTTCACATGTGCTTGTATGTTGAATTGAGCATTAAAGTAGTGCGAGTAGTGGGAATGACAGGATTATTTCTATTTATGTTTGGTGTTTGTCTGAACCAGGTCCAGTATCTAAATTACTTATCAAGGAAACTAATAAATTGAAGTAATTTGGCGGGAATGCGCATAGGCAGAAAAAACAAAAACTAATAAAAAAATGATGCTCATCTCTTGAACCAAAATAAGTACTGCCTAAATGAATTATTAAAATCTCAGAATTAACACTTAAGCAATCATTAGATGTGTGTTTAGATTAGGATGTTATCTGTATGTCTGCAATGCTAAAACGCTGCAGAATTAAAAAAGCATCTAAAGGACTAAAGTTTCCCTTCTGTGCAGCTGCTGCCTGCAACTTGGCATGGCACACATTCCTACAAACAAAATGAAAACTGCTCCTGCAGACACTAGTCACACCATCTACCACATTCTTATAATGCTACCCAGGGAGCAAAGCCAGAGTCAAATCACACCACTCTGTTCTGCTTTAATTGGGGTTAAATCAGGTGGCTGTGAGCATGTCTGTTTAAAAGTACTGCCCTGGTGGATTGTGAAAATAATTATTACCTTATAATAGAGCCTTAGAATGAGTGTCGATCCCCAGCCAAACAACCTTAGAGCTCAGCTGTCCAACATTTTACCCAACTTCTTATTAAAAGAAAAAGTGGGTAATCTTAACGCATGAATTAGGAGAGATATATGTGAGCGGAATGGATGAAAAAGCAGAGACATGGCCATTGGTATTAAGGTAACTAAAGTTAGAGTAATGATCTGCATTTTTGATCAAGGTCATCTTCAGAAACCTGATTTATCTTTATTATGCTAAGAAGTGGTGAAGTTTATGGTGCCCACCCACGTCCCCTTCACATCTCTCCTGCTTTGTCTCAGTTTCCCTGCCCTTCTCATCTCAGCTCTCTGTTTACATGGCAGCAGTGGTAGACAAAGATGGAGGGGAGGAAATTATGCTCAGTGGGACACTTGGAGGATCAGTTTGAAATTGAAATGAGGACAACTCACCCACCACTCTGTCTTTCTTAAAACAGCCTTCGGACATATTCCATCTCGATCCAACTCTAATCCCCCACCCTTCCTGGATTCCCAGCCCTCCGTGCTGCGTGAATGAGAAGAAAAAGCGTCTCTTTTTTGTCGTTGGATCTGAGTTCAGTTTATTGAAATAAACGTGTTAATAGTTACTCTTTCTAACTTTTTATCTAGTAAACTTTGCACCTGCTTTCTGTACACTGGCATACAGTTGAAACCAGGTGTTTATATACACTGTATAAAAACACACATAACCTTTTTCTTTCCATTTAATTCAGTTTGTTTATGGCAACAATTCACCACATGTTGTCCCAAGGCACTTCACAGTAAAAAGTGAATTCCATCCAATCATACAAACAGATTAAAACATACATTCCAAATTAATTCTGTTATCAAACAATGCCTTGGAATTTTGTTTATTATTCAAATGGTTAAAAAGTTTTTCTATCTAAGGAAACCCAGCAGATTGCATCCAGTCAGTGACTTGCAGCATTCACTCCTCCTGGAAGAGCATGTAGAGACAGTGGACAGTCACTGGTGTTGACTTTGCAGCAATCCCTCATACTGAGCATGCATGTAGCAACAGTTAAGAGGAAAATTCCCTTTTAACAGGAAGAAACCTCCAGCAGAACCAGGCTCAGTGTGAGCGGCCATCCACTGCCACTGACTGGAGGTTTTAGACAGAGCATACAAACATAAGAACACAGAAGCACTGATCCAGCAGTACTTTCTACATTAAAGAAAGGAAAAACATTATTGGCAGTAGTAGTTCATTCAGTGGCATTATCTAGAAAATAAACATATCTAAGCAGATAGCTAAACAGCTCTGTGCCAGTTTTATAGTCTACTGGATGAAAGACAGTACAGTTAGACATAGTAAATGCTCAACCAGTTATTTCCAGAAGATAGACATGGTTAAACACTGAATGACAATGTCAAATTAAATGTCACTGTCTGGTATTTACTTTGTTTTTAGTCTTTTTGGTCATGTTTCAGTTCTTTCCTTTCTGTCTATTTATTACTTGTATTATTTCTGTAAATCTGTATGAATAAACAGACTATTTTTCCTATTTTAGATCAGTTAGTATTACTAAAGCTATTTCTATTTGATAAATGCCAGAATAATGAGCCAAGATATAATTTATTTTTAAAGACGTTTTTTCTAAGTTTGGCAAATGGTAGAATTGCATTTTAGACTGTACGGGTCAAACATTTTTGGTCTTCTTCTGCAAGCTTCATACAATATTTTACAGGACTTTAGGCCCATTCCTCCTGACAAAACTGGTGTAACTGAGTCAGCTTTGTAGCCCACCTTACTTACACACCTGTTTAGCTCTGCCCACAAATTGTCTGTGGGACTGACATAAGGACTTGTGATGGCCACTCCAAAACATTGATTTTTGTTGGACTTACCCACTTAGTAACTGATTTTGTGGTATGCCTAGGCTCATTTTCTATTTGGAAGACCTAAATGTCCTTAAGCTTTGGCTTCCTGGCTGTTGTCTTGCGATCTTGCTTCAATATTTAAACATGATATTCTTTTCTCATGATGCCATCTATTTTGTGAAGTTCACCAGTCCCTCCTGTTCCAAAACACACACACATGATGCTGCCGCCCCTGTACTTTGCAGCTGGGAAGCTGTACTGAGGCTTCCATTAAACTCAGCTCGCTTTGCAAGCATTTCCATTACTGTTTTTTTCCGTACAGTCATCTAGTTTTTTCGTTCCTTCTCAAAGCAGGTAAGCAAGTGACATGAACAGACTGCTTTTCACTGATTGCCCATAGGGCGAGGAGAAATGAGAAGGTTTTTGAAGAGGTAGTGGGAAAAGTTGGAAAAATACAACTCAAGAGCAACTACAGTAATATTAATGGCCAGAGCGGGTCAAATCGAAATATAATTTTACTACTTACAAATAATAAACCATGCCTGAAGGATGAACGAAAGAAGGTTGGTTTTGTTTTTGTTTATTTGTGGCCCCGTCTCTAGATGAGGTTGAGGGTCGATGGGGGCTGGGGTCAAGATGGGGAGTCTGGGCTGGGATCGTTCGGGCTCGGGCTTTGAATGTCTCCATCCACCTTGAGTCCGGGGGGGCAGTCTGTGGCTCCTCTCACCTGGTATTGAATATTCTTATAGAGAAATGTTAAATACACCACGCCCTCACACATAGATTCAGGTGTTTAACACATCCCACATTAGGACCGTATACTTTTCAGTAACGTTCTTGTTATTTATGCATTTGTTGTTTGTTCCTGTGGGTTTTTTTTCTTCTTTGTCTCTCTCTTTATGCAGGCGAGAAGCAGAATCTCTATTCTTTCTCTCCTCTATTATTATCCCCTCTCCCTTTTGACTTTTTGTCCCACCGTTCTCCCTTTTTTTCTCCTTTTCGTTTCCATCTCTGTGTCCATTGCATTCGGAATAGTCCTAAAAAAATTTCTAATTCGTTCTTTATTTAAATAAAATGGACCATTATAGCGACAGTTGAAATGTTCTACTTGTAAAGGTAAAACTATTGTGCTTCTTCTTGGCACTCAGACAACAATTCTGAGTGCTATTCTGGTGCACAGACCACATAAAACAATTGTGGCACAGTGCACTGAATGGAAACACGACAGGTTCTTTGCCGAGCATAGCAAGACAAAGTAGATTGGAACCCCGCCGCCTAAAAAGAGCCAGTGGAAAAGAGGCATAATTTCTTCCTCAGAGTGACACCAGGTTTGTTGTAAGAGTAATATGTGGTAAAGGTACCGCAACAGAGAAAGGGATAAGTATCTGTACTTTTATTCTCGCAAGATCCCAGATCAAACCCTTTTAATCTCTTTGCCTCAGAGCTAGAAAGAAAACCGAACAACAGAAGACATTTTCAAACAAGGTTTCGGAGAGTCTAATGAGTTCTGAATAAACAGTATATTTGGTTAGATTCTTATGTTTGTTTGATGTGAGCTTTCCATTTTAGTTTGTCATCAATAATTATACCAAGGAAATTGTTTTCATGTACCATACTATTTTAATATTCAGTAAATCATTATTTATTGTGCTAAAGCTTTGTTCATGTTAACAATAGAGCAACAGCAATTTTCTTATTGCCAGTCACAGTAGTTATTTCATCCATAGCTTCAAGTATGGCTAATGTTTTGATTGTTTACATTAGAAACCATGTTGACTTTTATTGATTAACTTATGCTTTTCTAAAAATGTTTTCAATCTATTATTAAACAGATTTTCTAATACCTTTGAGAAGTGTGGTAGCAGGGATTTAGGTCTGTAGTTAAAACACTGATGCACATTTTTGTATAATGGGATTACTTTAGCAAGTTTCATTTTATAAGGAACTGAACCCATTTGAAATGAAAGGTTACTGATTTATATTGGTGGTTTTCAAATCCCCTCTATTACATATTTTACCAAGGACATATCAATACCATGTAAATCAGTGGCGGTTTTGTTCTTAAATTATTTACTGATTCAAATTTATCTTTTTCTGTAATGGCAGTGAAGATCATTGAGTGTGGATTTCTATTCATTAATTTTGTCAAACTTCTGTGCAGTGCTGGATGTTTCAAGGATGTATTTGGACAAATCTGATGCAGGATTTATGAAACATTTGTAATAATTGTATATTTATTCATGTTGTAATTTTCAATATTCTTATCACTAAAAGTCAGAGGGTATTCTATTTTTTGTATTTGTTAAACTTTATCAGTGGACAGTGTTTTTTATACAGGGTCATTCACATTTTTGAAAATTATTAATTTCTAAAAATATGTATGACTGTATAACTGGGTAACAGTGGGTTGTGTTACATTTGATTTCTATGAGAGTTAGATATTATACGATATGATATTTTTTCAAAAACTTGATACCTTTAAGCCATTTTTAAAAGTATGATATAAAGCACTCAATGGAAAGGTTAGGAAGTCCCTCCAAATTAATAAATACTGTAGATTAAAAGATTTAAATATAACAAGTAAATAACTGATCTCTGATGTGCAATATTCTACTTTTAAATAGTACTATACACTCACCGGCCACTTTATTAGATACATCTTGCTGGTACCGAATTGGACCCCCTTTTGCTTTCAGAACTACCTTAATCCTTCGTGTCATAGATTCAACAAGGTACTGGAAACATTCCTCAGAGTTTGGTCTATATTGACATGACACAGATGCTGCAGATTTGTCGGCTGCACATCCATGATGCACATCTCCCGTTCCGCCACATCCCAAAGGTGCCAGTCTGAGATGATTCGTGCTTTATGACATGGCACGTTATCCTGCTGGAAGTAACCATCAGAAGATGGGTACACTGTGGTCATAAAGGGATGGACATGGTCAGCAACAATACTCAGGCAGGCTGTGGCATTGACACGATGCTGAGTTGGTACTAAAGGGCCCAAAGTGGGCCAAGAAAATATCCCCCACACCATTACACCACCACCACCAGCCTGAACCGTTGATACAAGGCAGGATGGATCCATGCTTTCATGTTGTTGATGCCAAATTCTGACCCTACCATCTGAATGTCGCAGCAGAAATCGAGACTTATCAGACAAGGCAGCGTTTTTCCAATCTTCTATTGTCTGATGTTGGTGAGCCTGTGTGAATTGTGGGCTCAGTTTCCTGTTCTTAGCTGACAGGAGTGGCACCCGGAGTTGTTCTCGAGGTGGAGCTGTCTTGGCTTCTCGGTGGGCTTTGGCTCTGTGAGCTCTCTGCCATTTGTGGGCTTCAGTGTGGGTTCACTCGCGTGGCTATTTCTGGCTGGTGTATGGGTGTCGGGCATGTGTTCTTGGGTTTGAAAGCTGTGGGTCTTCTTTTTGAGGGGGTGCATTTTCATGAGAGGGCCATATTTTTGGGAGGCTGGTGGGGGCTTTGTGCACTGCTTTTGCTTTGGCTCCTCACATTCGCTATTGCATATTTTTATGGAGAAACCTTATACACATAAGCACACTTACACCCAAAGGTGTTTAGATTCAGCTGTTAACAGATACACAGATGTTCTATATTGAGCCGGACTTACCACTAATACATCTTGCATTCATTTTACGGTAGGAATGCTGTTATATATGTTTCTGCAGGTGTAGAAGCAGTCTTCTAGAGTGTTATCTTCACCTGTCTTTCTCTCCTCTATTTATCTAGTTTCTCCTTCTCTCCCTTTTCCTTTTTTTGCCACACCTCTCTCTCTTTCTTGCTTCTTTTTGTTCCCTTTTCGTTTCCATCTCCATTACAAGTGAAATAATCCCAAAGCAGTTTCTAATAAAGTTTATTTTATAAATATCAAGCAGAGCATTAAAGTGTCAGCCGTAGTTCTCTACTTGTGAAAGTAAATCTGTTGGGCTTCTTCTTGGCACTCAAACAATAATTCTGAGTGCTACTCTGCCGCACAGGACACGGTTACAAACGTTTTTTTTTTTTTAAGTATTCTTTCAAATAAAGTTCTTGTTCTATCAGGAAGATCTTTGGGTGAAGAGCAATTTCAGCATAAATCAGGTTTTTAAGGTGTTTTACTTGTACAAATTTGACAACTGAGACATGGATGATTTTTGCCACCTTTTCTTTGATATATATCATGTTATTTTTATGGTAAATTAATTACCTGTAAGAGTTACCAGAATACATAACTCAACTGCATGATTATTCTGTCTGCTTTGCTGCAGGGCAGAAAACAGCCTGTTTTTGTACTTGTTCTCATTTAATGAAAGATTGTAGAATAATCTAAAAGGTATTGAGTCCTTAACCATGGTTTTTGCTTTGGAACTCTAGCATTAATGCTATTTTTGTTCAGGCTTTTCCTTGTTGTTTCACAAGGAAGAGCCCCTTTGGTGGGATTAAATCATCTTTTTGTTGTGTCAATGTGTTCTGGGAAAGGACCGATTTGGTGAGGTGGTAGAAGTCTGCCTGCCTCTGTTACACCCTGATTAGTCAAGCACGGTAGTCACCGTCCCGTATAAGATGACTTGTAGGGGAAAGGCAGCTTGGTGGGTCAAGATTTTGTGCAGCCAGCCAGCAACAGAATTTAAAGGCGTAAAGAAGACCTAGAAATAATTTCCAATGAGAAGAGCAAGAAGGTAAAATTTATTATTCAATCTAAAGCATTTGCTAGATCAACAACAAAATCACTGTACTTAGTTCGTCAATGCTTTTTTCTTTTGAAAACAATGGTAAGGGGAGATTCCCAGTGCAGATTATATGCTTATTACTGACATAAATGCTGCACCACACCTGCTGACGTCCCGCACTGACAGCTTCTTTTTTGAAACCTCACAGCTGTGCAGGATATCACAGTTTTTACTTGTGATTTATGAATGGCCAGAGGGACCTCAGATGAAGCTTGTCTTTGCCTTTTTATAATGGAAATGTTTTGTTAAAGAGGCTTTTAATTGAGGCAACTGTGACCCACATTTCTTTTCATGTTGTTCTGGGTTCTCTTGAGACCGCCTGGATGAGTTACTGAAGTGGTCTTGCAGGTATTTTAGTAGACTGGCCACTCTCAGGTATTGAAATAGAGCACAACTTTCCAACAATGTGGGTAATTATAATTTATTTATGATGTAACAATATGCACTTACTTTTTTAAGCAGGGCTAAATTGGGTTGGACTTGAGAGGGGTTGGACTCTCTTTTACTCTGGAGTGGCCCACGGGGTGAGGCGGCGGGCTGGTGTGGGTTTGCTTGTTGCCCCCCAGCTCAGCCGTCTCGTGTTGGGGTTTACCCCAGTGGATGAGAGGGTCACATCCCTGCGCCTTCTGGTTGGGGATAGGTCTCTGACTGTTGTTTCGGCCTACGGGCCGAGCAGTAGTGTGGAGTACCCGGCCTTCTTGGTGTCCCTGTCGGGGGTGCTGGATAGTGCCCCTCCTGGGGACTCCATTATTCTGCTGGGGGACTTCAACGCCCACGTGGGAAATGACAGTGTCACCTGGAGAGGCGTGATCGAGAGGAATGGCCTCCCCAATCTGAATCCGAGCGGTGTTTTGTTATTGGACTTCTGTGCTAGTCATGGATTGTCCATAATGAACACCATGTTCAAACATAAGGGTGTCAATCAGTGCACTTGACACCAGGACACCCTAGGCAGGAGGTCAATGATCGACTTTGTTGTTGTATCATCAGACCTTCGGCTGCATGTTTTGGACACTCGGGTGAAGAGAGGGGCTGAGCTGTCCACTGATCACCACCTGGTGGTGAGTTGGATCTACTGGAGGAGGAGAACGCCGGACAGACATGGCAGCGCATAGTGAGGGTCTGCTGGGAATGCCTGGCGGAGCCCTCGGCCAGGGATGTATTCAACTCCCACACCAGGGAGAGCTTTGACCAGATTCCGGGGGATGTTGGAGACATAGAGTCCGAGTAGACCATGTTCTCCGCATCTATTGTCGATGCCGCTGCCCGTAGCTGCGGCCGTAAGGTCTCCGGTGCCTGTCGCGGCGGCAATCCCAGAACCCGGTGGTGGACACCGGCAGTAAGGGATGCTGTCAAGCTGAAGAAGGACTCCTATCGGCTGTGGTTGGCTTGTGGGACTCCTGAGGCGGCTGACTGGTACAGTGAGGCCAAATGTGCTGCGGCCCGGGCTGTGGCAGAGGCAAAAACCCGGGCCTGGGAGGAGTTTGGTGAGGCCATGGAGAAGGACTACCGGTTGGCCTCGAAGCGATTCTGGCAAACCGTCAGGCGCCTCAGGAGGGGGAAGCAGTGCTTCGCCAACACTGTTTATAGTGAAGGTGGGAGGCTGCTGACCTCAACTGAGGACATTATCGGGTGGTGGAAGGAGTACTTCCAGGATCTCCTCAATCCTGCCATCACGCATTCCCTGGTGGAAACAGAGGCTGGGGACTCGGGGTTGGACGCTTTCATCACCCAGGCTGAAGTCACCGAGGTGGTTAAAAAGCTCCGTGGTGGCAAGGCTTCGGGGGTGGATGAGATCCACCCTGAGTACCTCAAATCTCTGGATGTTGTGGGGCTGTCATGGTTGACACGCCTCTTCAACATTGTGTGGCGGTCGGGGACAGTGCCTCTGGACTGGCAGACTGGGGTGGTCATAAGAAGGATGACCGGAGGGTGTGTTCCAACTACAGGGGGACCTCACTGCTCAGCCTCCCTGGTAAGGCCTACGCCAGGGTATTGGAGAGGAGAGTCCGGCCGATAGTCGAACCTCGGCTTCAGAAGGAGCAGTGTGGTTTTGGTCCCGGCCGTGGAACACTGGACCAGCTCTATACCCTCTACAGGGTACTCGAGGGTTCATGGGACTTTGCCCAATCGGTTCACATGTGTTTTGTGGACCTGGAGAAAGCATTCCACTGTGTGGCTCGTGATGCCTTGTGGGGGGTGCTCTAGGAGTATGGAATCTGGGGCCCTTAATTAGGGGCCATCCGGTCCCTGTACGAGCAGACCAGGAGTTTGGTCCGCATTGCCGGCACTAAGTCGGACTTGTTCCCGGTGCATGTTGGACTCCGGCAGGGCTGCCCTTTGTCACCGGTCCTGTTCATAACTTTTATGGACAGGATTTCTAGCCGCAGCCAAGGGCCGGAGGGGGTCTGGTTTGGGGACCAGTGGATTTGGTCTCTTCTTTTTGCAGATGACGTGGTCCTGCTGGCCCCCTCTAGCCAAGACCTACAGCATGCGCTGTGCCAGCTCGCAGCCGAGTGTGAAGCGGCTGGGATGAAGATCAGCTCCTCCAAGTCAGAGGACATGGTACTTGACCGGAAAAAGGTGGCTTGTCCTCTTCAGGTTGGAGGGGAGTTCCTGCCTCAAGTGGAGGAGTTCAAGTATCTCGGGGTCTTGTTCACGAGTGAGGGGAGAATGGAGCAGGAGATTGACAGATGGATCGGTGTGGCCGCCGCAGTAATGGGGACGCTGTGCCGGTCCGTTGTGGTGAAGAGAGAGCTGAGCTGAAAAGCGAAGCTCTTGATTTACTGGTCGGTCTACGTTCCTACCCTCACCTATTGCCATGAACTTTGGGTCATGACCGAAAGAACGAGATCCCGGATACAAGTGGCTGAGATTAGCTTCCTCCGTAGGGTGGCCAGGCACTCCCTAAGAGATAGGGTGAGGAGCTCAGCCATCCGGGAGGGGCTCGGAGTAGAGCCGCTACGCCTCCACATCGAGAGGAGTCAGTTGGGGTGGCTCGGGCATCTATACCGGATGCTTCCTGGACGCCTTCCTCGGGAGGTGTTCCAGGCACGTCCCACCAGGTGGAGGCCCAGGGGATGGCCCAGGACACGCTGGAGGGACTATGTCTCTTGGCTGGCCTGGGAACGCCTTGGGCTCCCCCCGGAGGAGGTGTCTGGGGAGAGGGACATCTTGGTGTCTCTGCTGAGTCTGCTGCCCCCGCGACCCGGTCCTGGATAAGCGGAAGACGACGAGTACAAGTACGAGTAAATTGGGTTGGATAACGTCTACCTTAATAAATACTTTACTAAGGTTATCTTTCTTTGATGATAAAATTTGTTTTTACGACCTGAAACATTTAAGTGTAAAAAGGAACAAAAGCAAAAGAAGTCTGTGAGGGGACAAATTTGAGGGACTTAAATCAAGTTCAGATTTGAGGCTTGAGTTGAAGCAAGTGACAATCCTGGTCAACATTAGACATTATTTTTATCATGCAACATTTTATCTGTTTCACAGAATAATCACCATGATGATTGGTATTGTAATCATTTACTAATTGAGCCAGAGAATCGACTTAATTGTTTTGTTTGTGTTGCTGTTGATCTGTTAGAGTTTTCATTTTCAGTTGATGGAACATCTTTAATAACATCTAAAAATAAAACATGTTGCTTGTGAGGTCAGCATTTTACTGCAGTTTTATTAACAAACTGTTTTACAAACTATGCAAGTATCCATATTGTTCCATTCCCTTCTTATGTTCTGTTTTCCTTCTGCAGATCTTTCAGGGCCTTCTTTGCGTTTTCTACAACCTCGGTGACGGTGGCTACAACCTAACTCTGCCTAGCTATCGCCTTGACAACGGCGAGTGGCATGAGGTGTTTTTGGATAGACATGACAATGAGATTACGTTACGGCTGGATGGTGGTGGAGGAAAGCGGGAGGTGAAAGGATCACAGGGCAGAAGCCGGCAAATCATCATCGACGCCACTGCTGTGATGTTAGGAAACTCCTTCCCTTTTGATATCAACAAGAGCTTTCAAGGTGGGTACAATTCGTTTAATGTTTCTGTGCATAGTGTGCATACTATCTTGATACCTGCAAACAGCAGGTTTTAAGGTCAAGTAAGGTCAAGAGCCATGAAAGATTTTGTGTTTGTACATGTTTTTAAACTCCATGTGGAGCTCCCTGTGGAACTCCTCTTGGAATGCTTTTCCAATATTTTTGGGAATCATCAAGTCTGATTGTAACTTAAATAAATTGGTCTGTCCCATCACACAATGTTTCTATTACCACTTGCTGAGCATTCTAATGAAACCTCGTCAATCATGTCTTTTCACGTCCTAGTCAGGGTCTACAGATATGGTTACAAAGGCCTTGCAAAGTAATTACGCCCCTTTTCAGATTGTGTCACATTGCAGCCACAAACATCCATGTTTTTACTGGGATGTCATGTTATTGACCAACACAGCAGTAGATAGTTGTGAAGAGAAAGGAAAATGACACATGGTTTTCCTCTTTGTTCATCTTCATCAAGTTTGAGAAGTGCATTGGTATTCAGCCCACCTGAGTTGCACATCTGTTCTTCTATGCAAAATACCTTAACCGCAGTTAGACTGCTAAACATCCTTGCCTTACACAGTGCTAATACACACTGTGCATCAACACATGAAGAAAACCTGAAAATGAAATGTACAGGTGGTACCATAGTAGTGAAAGTCACTCCTTGAAATGAGGATTCAGTTTTCAGGAAGCAAGTCAAACAGCTAGAGGCCTTGTTCAGACACAACAACATGGTGCTCAGCATGGACAACAAAAGGAGATTGTTGTGATTATGAATCTGAGAATATTATTTAATATTTAATATTAATATTTTAATTTTTATCAAATAATATTTCAGTCTGTTAAGGGTTGTCCTGTGAATACCGGCCCAGTAAGGCAATGGTATTAAGACAAAATAGAAAGGTGTGAGACGAGCTCTGACATTATTGAACAGCATAAACTCTGCACACACATGGAATGAATTCACACAATTTCTTAAAATACAAGAATTTATTAACAAAAATAAGTCAACTCAAAGTCAAACATATTTCAATCAACAAACTCTTTACTATGCTAAAACAATCCAACTAAACGACCAAGCAGAATTAAAGAATAGGGAGGATTAATGGGCTATGTATAATATAAACAAGTTGATTAAAGATGATTGGAAATTATGACCAAAAGAGTGATGCAACATTAACATGCAATGTTATTTATGTTTGAGAACCAAGGATTATCTTGAAGAATCTGGAAATGAAGTTAAGTTAGTCTTGGAACTAACTTAGGAAATAATCAGCAACATTTAGACCACCCTTCACAATGCAAGATCAGATAAAATATTATTTTAATGAAATAATATTTTAAAGAATGATATGCTGAATAAAACCAACTTTCTGGATGACCAATTCTCAACGGTGTCTAATTAGCTGCCTTCATTTATTCAAATAATATTTGAAGAAATATTATTAAGGGAGTATTTTGGAAAAGAGCCAAATCTTTCTGGAAAAATGGAGCTTAATGGTGTTTACTTAGTTATCAAATCTAGTAAATGATGTTCAGGGACTATTACTCACTAGCTTGAAAATCAACAACCTTTCTGTTAAATACTCTTCAGTAGCCAGCATGTGTTCTTACCGGTTAGTTGAGCTAACAAAGAAGCGGATAGCTTAGCACCAGAAACAAACACACACCTTTAAAATACTTCCGTTAATATAAGGGTTAAAATGCATAAGCGCGGACGGCGCGTCATGATCAATGTTCTGTTTAAAAATCACCATTAAATAAAGTTTGTCTTAACTTTATAAACATACGAAGTACACAAACCGGGCACGTGTGCTGCAGATAGCCTGCTAGCACTAAGATAGCCGAGTTTCACAAAAACAAATTTCATAAATGAAAATGTTTAGATTATTTCATCCTAACTGTTAATCTGCCCAAACCTAACCTCTGACCATGGTGAGGAAATGTTGTCCAAGGGGCGATGAAGTTTGAAGAAGGTATCCACAGTGAACAAAAGGGTTAGCTTTCAGCTAACCTGACCTCTGGAGCTGTGGCTTGAAAGACGGCTCGTTCTGTCCGTCAACCAGCTGTTCGTTACCGTAAACACGGTGGTGCAGGCGTTGTCCTTCCTTCAGACTCGGCTTGTAGAAACAGCTTCTCTACTGGGGATTTCTCTGCGACACAGTTTTGCTTCTGCGGGGGCTTCAGAGAGAAAAGGTAAGCAACTCTTACACCTTAATTTCCCCGTTCATGAATGAAATCACCGGGTACACAACAGTGCTCCACTCATACTTATCTTGTGCATATGATCGATGATCGTATGACACTCTTGGATCCAGTTTGAAGAGATTATGTCTTTTTGCCAGCAAAGAGACATCAGCGCGCTTTGTTCCCCTCCTATCACGATGGTCACCGGTGTGGAAGAGGGCGGATGTAGCAACTGCTGTGCTTTTATTTGGGTAGTGGCGTCACAGGAAGTCCGCAGTTATCCCGTTTCCTGGCTGTGCCAGAAGAAGGTTAATGCACTTCATTTTGAAAGTTCCAGAAAGGTCCGTGCCGGAGTTTAATGTTGAAATTCATGGCTGTGGGTCCCAACAAGATGATCACTGACTTCTGGAGGTCACGACCTGAGCACACAGCCCCTTTGCATCATCAAGTGTCTTGTAAAGAGCGTGGAATGAATGAAGTTTTTTTTAATTGTCCCCAGCAGAGGTTGCACTTTCTGAGGAAACTGAAGCAACCATCACTCCTCACCTGCACCGAACAGTGTGTTGAAATACGGCACCTCAGCCTTGTACTCCAGCTGCAATATGGCAGACAGGAGGGCCCTGCATAGGGTAGTGAGAGGAGCAAGAAGGTCATCGGAACTACCCTGTCTCTTTTAGAGCTCCTATAAGAACCGCCGAGACCTGATCTGAGAATTCTCCCACATATTTCATTAACTCTTCAAACTGCCATCAGGGAGTGCAGCAGAACCACCAGACTGCCACACAGCTTTCTGTCTCAAGCTCTTAAAATTCTGAATTTGTTTGATTATGTGTTTTACATCATTAAACCTTTTTGTGCCTTTATGTATTTTTTCTTTGTATTTCATGATTTTTCACAGTGATATAGTGCCATGAAAAAGTATGTGCCCTTTACAGATTTCTCCCGTTTTTGCTTTTTTGTAGCTTGCAGATTATTAAACAATTTTTTATGAGATCAAGATAACCTGGGAAAATATGGATAGCAGTTTTCTTATTGTTAAATCATGAACACTGACCTAGCCTGCATCACTTTAGAAGTTGTTCTGTAATTCTTATGTGACCCCCTGGATGAATCGACGCTCTGCGCTAGGAGTAATCTTTGATGTGTTGCTGTCAGACAGTTTCTTGATTGTACATGTCAGACAGTTATCAGGACTGGGTGTGACTTGTGAAATTGAACCAATAAAGTGTGGATAATTACAGTTAATTGCTGATTTAACAAGGGCAAAAAAGCAAAAACAGCAGCAATCTCTAAGGAGGCAAATACTTTTTAGATGTATGTTATAGATCCTTGGGAAACCTCATGTTGTTTTGTGGCATATTTTTTGGTATACAATGAAAAAATAATTAGATTTAATTTGTTAAAAATATAGATTAGAATCTTTAAGGTAGCACCCAAGTTGAAATATGACTGGTAACAAAAAGCTATGTTCCTCCAGTGTTTCTTATTTTATCTCCAGTGTTGGATGTAATCCTACAGAGAAACAGTCTGGTCTTTTTTGATAAAAGGCCACATAAATCAATCAGCCTGTTGTGGAACAATTGATGGAAAGCAGAGCACATGTTTAGATCAGTTGCACCTCTGATTTTTGTCATGAATTCATCTGTGCTTGTCTGTGAAACTCATTTGTGAATTAGAACTCAACATTTATTTATTTTTTAAGCCTGTTTATGGGGTCAACTGCTCAAATATAAGTGGTTTGAACTACCATCAATGCTATCATTACAAAGCATGAAATAAGTAAACCTTTATCCTAAACATTGTAAATAAATGGCTCAAAAGGAAAAGGTTGGAAACATGTTTTTCATGGCCCAAGTAACAAACATAGCAAAGCATCTCAGGTGACACCGAACAGCTAAACAAAAAGTATCTCACACAGAGAAATGCAATCATATTCCAAAAAAGATTTGGCAGGGCATCTTTCATACGTGTGTCAGTGGAGGTTTGGAACTGAGCATAAAGCTTTAAATATGATGTGACATGTTTGATGTGTCACAGAGCAAAGGTAAACGGGTTGTTTTGCCATCAAGTGCGTATGAGATGGGTTAAGAAGTATGTTTTTTCATCTAACAGGCACCGCCAAAAATAGATCCTTTTATATATTCACATGCACTCATCAGGGTGGGATTGTGACATTTCCAAGTGTTAATGAATGATTGAAATTACACTTTAATGGCTAATTCACTCAAATGCACTGGTTGATGTGCTTCACCAGAGTTGGTTAAATGCTCACTAACAGTGCTCAGTTGTGTGGCTAGTTGAAGATCATACACTGCTTTGCAAACATATTTGTTCTTTTTTTTCCAAGGGTATGAAGCTACATTTTTCCGCAATATACTTCAAGGTATTTTATTGGAATTTTATATAAAAGACTGCCAAAAACAAGTGTGTTACCGTGACATGGAGGAAAAATGATTTATGATTTAAAAATTAGTTTAACAAAACCTTTCCTTGCAATTACAGTTTTAAGTCTTTTTAGACATGGCTCTACTAGCTTTACTCATCCAGGGAATGATTTTCTTTTTGTATCCGTTCTATTTGCGTGTCAGCTTAGGTTCAGTCAAATTGGATCAAAAGCATCTGTGAACGTGAATATTTTAGCATTGCTGCAGATTTTTAATTTGACTTAGGTTTGGACTTTGACTAGGCCATTCTAACACACAATAATGCTTTGATCCAAACCATGCTAATGTAGCTTGTAGCCTCATTTAGCATCTTCCTGCTGGAAAGTGAAGCTCCACCCTTGTCTCAAGTCTTTTGCACCCTCTAATAGATGCTGCCACCACCATGTTTCACAGCTTTATAGATGCAGACCAAAAAGTTGCATTTTTTGGCTTCTTTTAAAAAATATTAATTCTCACCATTTTTCATAAAGGCCAGATTTGTGTGGTGTAGAAGCATGAGATGTCCTGTCAACAGATTCTCCCACCTGAGCTGTGGTTCTCCGCAGCTCCTCCAGGGTTACTGTTGTTGGGTCCTGCCATGAATTACAATATTTAAGGCCAGTTTGATCCTTTTCTGGAATTTTCTAAATAAATCACAGTAACCTACTTCCAGCTCAGCCAGGAACGAGAACAGGAGGACAGCGGACTTCCCGTGACGTCCATGTGTGAATAAAAACCCCGCATTCCAACAAATAGACCTCTTCCACGCATGTCCCTAGCGGAGCTGGAAGGAGAGACAGCGCGCTAATGTCTCTTGCTGGCAAGCAGACATAACTCTTCAAACTGGATCCAAGAATGTCATATGATCACATGATCATATGCAACAAAGTTAAGTTATTTGCTGTTTGAGTATCCGGCATTCATTCATAAAGGGTGTAATAAGACAAGCTTGACTTGGCTTTTCTTCTGAGGCCTCCAGAAGCAGGCCTAATCAAAGCGTTTTTCCCCCACGGCCTGGAAAAGAAGGCCGGGACAGCATCGCACGCCTTTCTGTGTGTAAGTCCAGGTAGCAAGAGCTACCCCGCCGCATCAGGGCCACTCAAGGAGTCCAACGTGCCTGTCCTACGGTTCTACCGGGCCAGCTAAAAGCCCTGTCCCAAGGCTATGGAGGTTAGCTGCAAGTTTTTAAAGTTAAGGCAAACTTTATTAGAAGGGTGGATTTTAAACACAGAAGATCAGTATGGGGTAATAACGCTGTCAAAAACAATGTGTATGTAAAGGCGGAAATGTGTGCATATTAGTCAATAGTTGTGCATAAGTAAAATCCACAAGAGGTATTGTATATTTTCTCTATAAGAATACAAAATAAAATGTGACAGCTTCAAGAAATTACAAACACAAAGTTCAAGTTTACAGTTGTGGTTTATTCTTTATGAATACAATATGCTGTAACAGTTTGTGAATACGATTTCTTTTCTTTGAGAATATGAATTTACATCAGTGACTTGGTGTCACGTGATCTCAGGCTGGTTAGTGGAGCATTGTTAGTCGATTCTAAAACATAGAATATAGTGGGTGGAATTATACAATGATGTACAGCAGGTGGCAGTATGCACCTCTGAATTTTTTGCGAACCGCCAGCAGAAGAAGAGAAGAAGAAGCAGCAGCACTAGCGCCAAAAGAACGGACCAAGAAACTACGGTACAAAGCCAGGTAATGTTAGAAAGTCTATATATGTCTTAATGTCGTTAATATATGCTCTTTGTACGTAATCTTGGCGCTAGTGCTGCTGCATCTTCTTCTTCTTCTGCTGGCGGTTCGCAACCAAGTCAGAAGTGCATACTGCCACCTGCTGTACATCATTGTATAACTCCACCCACTATATTCTATGTTTTAGTTTTGTATTTCATAAAAATAAGAACAATGCTTTATTTATAATACTCTTGATTTCCTCCCTATCTCCCCTCTGTTCCTAATATTCCTTTTAGACTGAATTGCCTCCCATTCCAGTGTTACGTCAATTCGCGTTTCCCCATCAGATACGGTTTCCCCAGCGTGTCCTTGCCGCTCACGCGGCAAAAAAGGGGCGTGCTTGTTGCAGGCTCGGAACCGTCGCGCTGTGCTTGCACCACAGGGGAACTACGGTAACCCTGAAAGCTCAAATGTCGTGTTTCGGAGAAGTCGATCTACATTTGTTTAGCTAGTGTGTTGTTATTAGATAAACTAATATATCATAATTTTATAGATAGATAGATGTAAATATAACAACACATATTTATATACACTATATATATATATATATATATATATATATATACGTCTGTGTGTGTGTATATAAATATGTGTTGTTATATTTACATCTATCTATCTATCTATCTATCTATCTATCTATCTATCTATCTATCTATCTATCTATCTATCTATCTATCTATCTATCTATCTATAAAATTATGATATATTAGTTTATCTAATAACAACACACTAGCTAAACAAATGTAGATCGACT
Source organism: Girardinichthys multiradiatus (assembly GCF_021462225.1). Lineage (NCBI taxonomy): Eukaryota > Metazoa > Chordata > Actinopteri > Cyprinodontiformes > Goodeidae > Girardinichthys > Girardinichthys multiradiatus. Next base: position 6,712,474 of record NC_061797.1, on the reverse strand, counting down.
TCTCCGAAACACGACATTTGAGCTTTCAGGGTTACCGTAGTTCCCCTGTGGTGCGAGCACAGCGCGACGGTTCTGAGCCTGCAACAAGCACGCGCCTTTTTTGCCGGCCGCGTGAGCGGCAAGGAGACGCTGGGGAAACCGTATCTGATGGGGAAACGCGAATCGACGTAACACCGGCACTATACGTTTATTGGCGGTGAGGAGTGTGACAGCGCATGCGCAACGCGAAGACCCTGTCCCAATACTCTCACTTCTACCCTTGTGTCCCTGAATTGCGCATTCCCGTTGATGGGTTTGAGTGCGTAGTGTGTCCCAATTATCCACAGTCGTCCTTAGCCCCGCCCCATTTGTGCCCCACATCGCGAATTCCGCTTATATTACCCACAATTCACTGCTGCAGATGACGTTCTGAGCAAAAACCAATCACAACCGTCAACGTAACCAGCCATCAAATCAGAATAATAAGAAGTGCGTAAACTTTAGACAGCAAGCCGACAAATATATTTTTTTACTGGTTTTCCAGGCTCAACATTGTAAGAAACCGCTGGGTTCAGGGTGAGTCTGGGCAGTCAGTAGGTCATAACACTGAAGTTACCTTTCAAACAAACACTGACGCGGCGAGAGTCTGGTGTATAAACCCCCGTCGCTTCCCGCACTTTCTTCTCCTCAAAACAATTGCTTGTTGCAGTTTTAAATAGTTCTTTTAGCAGCAAGACTGTGAAGACAGCGCTGGTTCCCGCCCTTTTTGATGTTGCAGTTACGGTGCAGAGGTGCAAGTCGATGACGTAACCTCTACTGTCCCAATTCTCCAATTTTGCACTTCAACCCTTACATGCACTTGTACAAAGTAAACACTTCATAGAGGGGCGTAGGGTGTAGTGTGGGCATTGGGACAGGGCCTAACTCTGTGCTCCACTAACCAGTCTGAGATCACGTGACACCAAGCTAATATAAATTCATATTCTCAAAGAAAAGAAATCGTATTCACAAACTGTTATAGCATATTGTATTCATAAAGAATAAACCACAACTGTAAACTTGAACTTTGTGTTTGTAATTTCTTGAAGCTGTCACATTTTATTTTGTATTCTTACAGAGAAAATATACAATACCTCTTTTGGATTTTACTTATGCACAACTATTGACTAATATGCACAAATTTCCCTCTTTACATACACATTGTTTTTGACAGCGTTCTTACCCCATAGATCAGCCATAATGCGCCGTCCATGCTTATGCATTTCAACCCTTTTATTAGTGGTATTTAAAAGGTATGTGCTTGATTCTGATGATAAGCTATAAGCTTCGTTTGTTAGCTCAAACCGCTAACGGCTAAAGAACACTTTATGAGTCAGCTGAAGGTCATTTACCCAGAAAGGGTAAATGATGTTTTATCTGATCTTGCATTGTGAATGGTTGTTTGAAGGTATACCGATTATTGCCCAAGTTCAATTCAGTTCAATTTAGTTTATTTATATAGCGCCAATTCACAACACATGTTGTCTCAAGGCACTTCACAACAGTCAGGTACATACATTCCAATTAATCCTAACCATTGAACAGTGCAGTCAGATTCAGTTATTTATTCAAATTGGATAAAAAGTTTTTCTATCTAAGGAAACCCAGCAGATTGCATCGAGACAGTGACTTGCAGCATTCACTCATCCTGGATGAGCATGTAGAGACAGTGGACAGTCACTGGCGTTGACTTTGCAGGTAGCAGGTAGACACACAGTCAGGCCAGGTGTAGCTTCTAGGAAGAGAAAAGAGTGAGAACATAAAGTTAGAAGCTGACATAACAGCAAATAATGCAAAATTGGAGAGTAGTGTGAGAATGTAGCGAAGAGGGTGAAAGTGGTCATTATGTCCTCCAGCAGCCTAAGCCTATAGCAGCATAACTACAGAGATAGCTCAGGATAACCTAAGCCAGTCTAACTATAAACTTTATCAAAAAGGAAAGTTTTAAGCCTAGCCTTAAAAGTAGACAGGGTGTCTGCCTCACGGACTAAAACTAGGAGTTGGTTCCATGGAGAAGAGCCTGATAACTAAAGGATCTCCCTTCCATTCTACTTCTAGAGACTCTAGGAACCACCGGTAAACCTGCAATCTGAGAACGAAGTGCTCTGTTAGGAACATATGGAACCATCAGATCTCTGATGTATGATGGAGCTAGACCATTAAGGGCTTTATATGTGAGGAGGAGAATTTTAAATTCCAAGACTAATTTAACTTAATTTCCAGATTCTTCAAGATAATCCTTGGTTCTCAAACATAAATAACATTGCATGGTAATATTGCATCACTCTTTTGGTCATGGTTTTTAACCATCTTAGATTAACTTGTTTATATTGTACATAGCCCATTAGTCTTCCTTATTCTTTAATTCTGCTTGGTAGTTTAGTTGGGTTATTTTAGCATAGTAAAGAGTTTGTTGATTGAAATATGTTTGACTTTGTGTTGACTTATTTTTGTTAATCAATTCTTGTATTTTAAGAAATTGTGTGAATTCATTCTGTGTGCAGACTTTTGCTGTTCAATAATGCCAGAACTTGGCTCATCCCTTTCGATTTTGTCCTAATACCATCGCCTTACTGGGCTGGTATTCACAGGACAACCCTTAACAGACGGAAATATTATTTAAAAAAATATAAAGTATTAATATTAAATATTAAATAATATATTAATATTACAACACTTTAAGCCTCATGGCTTCCTCTCTGATTAGTGCTCTCCTTATCCAGTCGGTCAGGACTTGGTAGGTTTGCAGGTACGCCAAATTCTTTTCAGTTTTGGAAAATTCAGGGGTATCAGAGTAAAGGAGGTTGAAATATTATAAATGGACACAATACTTTCAGAGTTTTCCTTTTTCTTCTGTAAAACAATTTGAAAACCAATCATTGTTTAATGTCTGTAAATGAGTTTGTTCTACTTTGTGTTGGTCTATTACATATAATTCCAATAAAATACATAGAATTGTGTGGTTGTAATGGCCACTTTATTAAGACATTGTAAATTTCGTAATGCACTGACTTTCATTTATTAGGTGAGAAAACCGTTCTTTGTTTTCAGTACTCTTTTTAATTTATGTGCATATTGTACATACTCTACATCCTGTACAAATCAGTTAAGACTGAGACGTGAAAAGAGTCCAGACAATATCTGTTTCTTCATGTTCAAAGAAGGAATCAAGACTTCTTTTCTTTAGTTTCAAAGGCCTATCACCATATTTCAACAGAGGTGTGGTGGATCTTATCATCCCCTGTCAACCACCTGCAGTGCAGCTTTGACATCCCTAGATGACTTTAAATCATACAATGCAAAATGTCTTGAACAGGGAGGCCCTTAAAGCTAAAAAGGACCCAGATGATCATCAGCATGATTGAGAGGGTTAGGGACACACATATGATCTTATAGCTGGGGCTTCACAATATATCAGGAATATTTTGTCATCACAGTATCAGTGTGTCCAATATCCATTGTAATATTTAGTCAGATGGACAGAGTCTCATTGCAGCAGATGTTTACATTGAAATCAAATGACTTTGCCCAAAATGTTAAAGCTCACAGTCTAGGAAGCACAGATGAGAAAGAGAGGAAAGAAGGAAATAGGCATATGAAGCACCTAAAATTGTCTTCCAATATTCACCAATATTATTGCCATCACAAGATTTTCTAATATTGTGCAGCCCTACTCATATTAAAGTGTGAATGTGTGTAGATGTCCCTAATTCAATCAGTTACATTTGAAGAAGATATCTAAAAACCTATAAAACACACAGCAAAGAGGCAAGAAAATAAGTCCAGCTGCCTTTTCTTTCAGCACTTATGAGTCTGAGGAAACATTTTGGTTTGGAAAAAGAAACACGGTTTGATAATTAATAAAGGAAAAGGTCAGAAATAAAAGATGCAGGCACAAAGTGAAAGAGAGATGAAGAGCTCCCTGGAGTTAGACAGTAAGAAATCTAGACAGCTGTGCCTCAGGCAATAAAAGACAATGCATGACTTTATTAAATGGATTTTTAAAGCATTTCCCTTCAGCAGAGGGAAGATTGAGATTGTGGCAGGGAATGTGGGACTAAATATCTGCGTAATTGTTTTCATTTGCATTTGCTTTTGTGAATGTCTCTCTCTAAAATGTGATGGCTAATGAAATAAATGTTCAATGTTCAATGAATACAATAAGTTGGCAATTAGGTGATGAAAACAGAAACACCAGAAATATATCATCAATAGCAGGCCAGAGCTTTTGTGTAAGATATTTGAACACATTTTAACATATCAACCAATTTAAAATTGAAAAAACTATAAGCCTGTGGTTATTTCAGCCTTTGTTGCCTTCTTCAGAGCCATGACGTATTCTTGTCAGTATAATGTGTTATCCACACAAATTAACTTTACTGTGTATAACAATAATTAAAATTGAGAATTTTTTTTTTTTTTTTACTAAGCCTAAAGTTTTAATTCTCACTTGTAGGAATGACATCAATAAAGTTCATGTTTGGGTACAGACTTATAGATGTGTGCTCCTGACACTTAGATGATGTATATCTTCATCTCTAGGCTGGAAACGTTTGGTTGGAATTACGGTTTCAGTCCTACGTTTTAGATAATTTTGTGTCGGCATAAATTATTTTATCCCCTCTGGAGTATCACAAGGCTCCATTGTTGGCCCTCCTTTTTCTTTTCTTTACCTGCTGTCAGTTGGAACTTTTTTCAGAAGCACGACATTTCCTTTAATTTTTTGAAGCAGGTTACAACCAGGATCATTTTCTACTGAAATGCTTGGCTGAATGGCACTTAAGTTTCTCAACGTTAATGAGAAAAAAACTAAACAAAAGCCATGCTGTTAACGCTGTGAGGCACCATAAAGACCCAATGCATCAACATTTCCTTCCCGACATCCTATGACACAGATTTGACTGAGAATGGACCTCTCATCTAAACTTGATCAGTAAAATCATTGGTGTTTTTCAGCTGGGTTTGTTCTTAAAGATAAAGATTGTTCTGTATGAAAGAAACTATTAAACAATAACTCATACATTTATCCTCCCACCGGGAGGAGGCCCAGGGGACAGCCCAGGACACGTTGGAGGGACTATGTCTCTCGGCTGGCCTGGGAATGCCTTGGGCTCCCCCTGGAGGAGCTGGAGGAGGTGTCTGGAGAGAGGGACGTCTGGGCGTCTCTGCTGAGTCTGCTGCCCCCGCGACCCGGTCCTGGATAAGCGGAAGACGACGAACGAACGATTTATAACATGGTTCCTCAATCACTGCAACCTGCTTCCTTTTGGATTTAGTCAGTTTTTTTTTTTGCCATATTTCACTTACAACTCGTGAAAATGCTTTTTACTTGATAACTGGTCCAAGCAAATAAGAGCATAAATTCTGGTATCCCTTCTCAGCCTTTCAGGGTTTTTTAAAAATTATTTTATTTGTTTAAAATCTTTTAATAGTTGTGCCTCTTTTAATTTGCCTGAACTGTTGCAACTATATGTACAATCTCACTTCTTCAGGTTAGTACACCAGATGCTTTTCCATGTTCCAATAGTGTTATGAAAACTCAGAGGTGATATTATTATTACTGCAGCTCCAAAACAGTGGGATCCTTTATAATTTCACAATAGGCAGAGACTTTCACTTTACTCTCTGTCCTTTGACTTAATTTAAATTAAAAACCATCACCTCATTTTGTTTTACTCTTTGTCCTGCAGGTTTTAATTATTGTATGTAGCTTTCATTTTTACTGCTCTTGTGTACCTTTTATTCTCTTGTTTTCTGAATAGAAATGGGATGGTGTGTATTTTATTGTCCTTTTACCATAAAAAAGGCTCTAAATGCTGTGTTTCTGGTTGGTATGGCCCCTCTTCAAGTTTTTTTTATTTTATTGAGCCATAGAATAAAGATTATTCCAACAAATACAATTACCTCTATTTAACTGATTTACATACAGGACATAGAGCTGTGTAAATACTGGTTTAGTGTGTTAACTTGCTATTTGGTGATTTGGTTTTACAGAATCCTTCAATGCTGCATGAGTGTGTGTATATGACAAAGAAAAAAACAGCAAAACACCAGAGTGCAAAGAATATATGAGCTGTATATGACGGTCCTGCTCTTTGAATGTTCTGAGTGGTCATTGACGCGATGTAAAGGTTTTTACTGTCGGTCTGTTAGCTTGCTAAAAGCTTTCTAGAAGTTTTGAAATCATTCATTGATAGTTTCGCTGGGAACTTTGCCATCTACTCCATCAATCATCCAGGATGCACAGCCAGATTTTCTAATACTGGATGCGCAACAAAAGGGGGCACCAACTCCCCGTTAAGTGAACATTGCTACACTGGTGCTGCTCCATAACTGTAGGACACCCTGGTGGGAAGCCACATGACCTACATCACAAATTATCACTGATTTCCACAAGAGGTCCCATTCCCCAAACACTTGAAATCCTCCAAAACCACTAATTTGTAAATAAAAGGCAACAGTGAGATCCAAACTGCAGTGTTGCTAACAATGCCTAGTCCACTGTAGCAAAACGGGCAGGCAATTCTAACGCTAAAAATGTGTTACCCTGAAGTGATGTGCTTTGGGTTAGTTTAATCTTGGGTGCAGCTTCTTCTAGTACTGTTGGATGTCAGTCTATAACTTCATCTCTTTAGAACAGCCATCAGTTATCTAAGAGACATAGTCAGTGTAATGTTATGTAGCTTATTTATTTTTTCTCCTGTTGCACATTAAGCATTTAGTACTTGAGCCTTCCTTTCTTCCTTCTGTACCTGGTGAATCAGCTCCTGCTGTGTTCACTCACTGATCACAAGGGAAGTGTTTATTTTAATTGCTGCTTCGAGTGAAGGTTTACCTATTATGGTGTTAATAGATACAGCAGTGCTGACAGGCTGTTGCTATAAGTGAACAGATACTTGCAGTGTCAAACAGCCAGTGGTCACACTTTGATAAGCGTATCTGGTGACTGCACCAGGAGAACTTCTAATTAGTGCAGATAACTGTGCAATATGGAACACATATTGGTATATCCCAAATGCACACAAACTAACATAAAACATGTCGGCACTCAGTAAAACCTTTGTGGTAAATTAAAACATAGCCCAGAGTCCTGTAATCTATCAGTAACACAGCCTTATAGGTAAACTATTCCATTTAATGTCTGTGCAGATGAAGTCCTATGGTAGCATTTTCCTGTTCCACTGAGTCTTCCACGCTTTTTTTTCTTTTTTTTGCTTCTGCAGGCTGCATGAGGGATTTACGCCTCAATGGTCATTACATGCCGCTGGACAGCCAACCACGGGACGGGGTTTCCCAGGTCAGCGTGCAAGGTCTCTCAGTTGGATGCTCATCTGACTCCTGCAAAAAGAACCACTGTAAACCCCCCTTTACCTGTGTGGACTTGTGGAGAGTGCATGAATGCAGGTACACACTCATACACACATATGTAGCTGTTATGGAGCACATTCACACTTACATATTCATCACTATAAGTCAAAGCCCCAAAGACTATATACTCTTCAAGACTTGAATTTATTTAGGAACAATCGAAGATAAATGCACTGTAACCTAAACGTTAAAGGAGTAATCAACTAGAGCTAATTGCTAACAAACTCAAGAATTATATGTACTATTATTCAGACCAGTTTCTATTTACTAATGATTAACTGGTCTGTCATCTTGTAGCACCAGAACTGTGAAAACAAAACAGGAAAAGGTGCCTTATTTGGTCGGACATGGGCTGTGTAACTTTACGAAGCCAGCTTCTGTTTTTTTCCAGGCAGTTCTTCCACCTAAATCTCTCTTGACTTGAGAGTTAGTCAGATGTCTGAGCAAAAGAGGTTCAGACTGCTGAAGGTCACTCTGAGACTGACAAGCACTACTGGTCTTTTTGTGCTTGTTGATCACTGGTGCTTCCTCACTTTGGATTACATACAGAATGGGAACGCCAATACGAAATAAACATGCTTAAAGAAAACTACTGACACATAACACACTTTCAAGATGTTTGGGGGAAAAATTAGAATCTTGCACATCCTTACTCAAAAACAGACAAACCTACAAATCCTTTTTGATGGATTCTACAGTTCTATCTGAGTCTCCAAATTGAACTCAGTGGGAACCTCTACATCTGAACAAGGAAATGTCAAAAGGATCTGATCAACCAATCAGAAGTGGATTTGGGGTAAAGCGAGAGGTGTCTTGTTAGCCAGCCAATGAAAACTGATTCTATTATTTTTCCTAAAACATTTTATGCTGATTTTCGGAGAGACTTTTCAGTTCACCTAATGGCTGAAATCTTTCACAGTAGCCAAAATGACTTTCTCATGATGAGTCGTGTAATCATTCTATTGCTATAAAAGACTAGAAACAATACTCAGTATTTCAAGTTACACCTCATTGGAAATTAATTCAAAGCTTTCTACATTTCTAATTGAGCATGTTAAGAATATTCATGTTACTCTGAGATGAATTGATGGGCTTTCAGACATAATCTTTTTGAGCAAGACAAGGTATTATTCCGGAGATTCTGGGCTCCCACCATCAGGAACAAGGACCTGATGGAAAGCAGTTCTTGTAGGTCTCAAGAAAAGAAGACAGGTTTTTTCACCTCTTTTAATGTGACAAAATACTGATGAAAATACCGTTGCCAGGTAAACATGTGAAGAAAATAGCAGAAAAAAGAATAACCTGATTAAAAAAATGCCCAGGCCACAACTAAATAAATAAAAGTAATATTTTGCAGTTTTGGTCTTGTCATATTTCCTTTATATTTTGATTGCAACACAAAATGAAGTTAATTTGGGCCTGCAGAGTAAATGTGAGAAACCTTCTCTGAACCCAACTATCACCTTTCTTTCACACCCCTCCTAAAGATTCTCCATAATTCAATAAACGGTCTAACCTTAATGCTGCATGCAGTCACACAATATCCTGTTTTTTATTACAAGGGGGATGCACTGCTTAATTTATGGATTCTTGTTTTATGGTTTAAATATAAAAAAAATCTACCACACCACCAATGAAGTCACCAGTAGTATGTATTCCATCCAGAAAATTGCCTCACTAAATAACCGGATATTGTACACAGGGATCAATGTGCACAATCTGCTTTCTACTCCCAGGCTCTTCAAAAATATTTGTATAGATTGCCTGGGCAAACACTCAAATCTCAATACAATTTGCAATAAAACTCTGAGGTAAAGTGTCATCATTCATCAAGCATAACACAATTTCTGCCAAATACTTTGGGAAATGATGGGAATTGAAGGATCCTGTGCTTCACAAGCAAACATATCAACTTCAGCTGCATATTTGTGCGTCGTTTTTTTCAGATGTTTAATTTTTTAGCTGTTAGTTAAACAAATGTCATATAGTAGGCCCATTAAGTGCCTTTCAGGTGACTGTAACAGAGGCTCAGAGGAGTCTCTTGCTGTTGTAAAAGATGGATAGAGGACATTTTCCGTTGGCTGGCCCTTTACTGCTTGCTTCCAGAAACTTGGATCTGGATCTCTAAACCGTTTTCATTCCTGCTTATTTCTTATTACCCCTCTTGAGTCTGAGCCAGAGTGTGTATTCTTAGTTCTATGTCCTCTGTTCATGGAGTTGCATCTTGTGGACATGTTTAATTTTTATTTCTTGTATTTTGCACTTAGGCTTTAATATTACCAAATGTATCATGTGATCGAGCAGACTGCCTAGAGGACACAGGGCTAAACTTTTCCTCATCAGATCACTCATAACTGTGTGTTTACAAGTTACAATAGAGCAACTTTTATTTATGAAAATGTATTTTCATCTAGAAATGTAGCTGTTATCAACACAAGCACAATAACAGAGGGCTGCGGAGTTTTAGCATACAGAAGAGGGTTATACAGTTGTGGACAACAAGTTTACACACACACTCTTCATGGTTTTGAAAGTAACATTAATACTGGGCTGTTGATATTTAATTTGGACTAGTACACTGTCAGGCTGTAATGAGCGTATAGAAAAGAAATAACTGGGTGGGCAAGTTTGAATTTATATAGAATTTCTTCTTTTGTCAATTACCATTATAAAGCCTATTGTAATATATGCAATAGACAAAATATGCCTAAGGTGTACGGCACTCATCAAGACATGTAACACATTAAATTCAATTCAATTCAATTCAGTTTTATTTATATAGCGCCAATTCACAACACATGTTGTCTCAAGGCACTTCACAACAGTCAGGTTCATACATTCCAATGAATCCTAACCATTGAACAGTTCAGTTAAATTCAGTTATTTATTCAAATTGGATAAAAAGTTTTTCTATCTAAGGAAACCCAGCAGATTGCATCCAGTCAGTGATCCAGTAACACATAACTTGTGAAGTTTTAGGGTTATGTTGTGGGAAACTTTACTTTTGCCACTTGGCAAGATATACTTTGATCCAGTGATTTTTGTATCAAGCAACAAGCTCTAGCAGAATTCGAACCATAACATTTCTTTCTTGGTTGGCGCAGTCTGTACAGTTAAATGTTGTTTAATCATCCCACTCTCATAAAGAAATTGTTCAAATAAATAATTAAAAGCCCAAAGTTTCTACAACACGACGAGTCTTTGAAAACATGACTGAAGCTGCATTTAGACCCAGACAGAGCGCCACAATAACATATTCTGAGTTCATAATTTGCTCTGGAGCCCTTTATGCTTAGTCTAGTAATATTATTCCTGTAAAAGATAAATAAAAATACAGAATGCCATTACCAATTTTAAAGCTATTGATTAAAAAATAGGATTGTTATGTAAGTAGTTAAAAATTCCAATGTCATAATACAAGTTAGTCAGTGTCACATTTTGATGCTGATCACTTTTAAAACTTTAAATTTAATCTCAATAGAAATTTCAGTCATCTATCTAGGATGTAATTTATAAATAGCCAGTAAATAAACCTTGAATTCACTGATTATTCTGATACCAAAAATATTCCTAAAATTTAATTATGCTCACAAACTGTTATGAACATATTTTTATCACATTGAAACTTGCAGTTGACAATAATAGAAGTATCATTGTTCATCATTGTCAGAACTATTCATTATGATTGTGGTGTAGCATGAAAATTATTTATAAGTGAAGCAAAATAATAGCTAATATTATATTAACAATAGAGAGTTGTAAAATCTGCCTTTCAGAAGTCAAAACCAACACATTTGCCTTCATAGACTCTAATAGGAGTCTGAAAACCTGTTGCCTTGAGGCAGATTCATTTGAGATTGATGGTCTCTGTGGATGATTGATGCTCTGATGATGATTAATCAACATTTTACACACATCTCTGTGTTTCCACTCTGAATCAGTGGGAATGTTGTGCTGTGCAGGGCTGCAGCAAGCTGCCAACCTTCTCCTGTTGCACAGACTGAATCAAACAGTGCTCTCAGCCACATCCACTAATCTCAGCAATTCCTCTGCTATTGGAAACATCAGCTTCTAATCACTCTGTCCAGCCTTCCAGCTTTCTAGCTTTTTTTTTCTTTACATTTGCTGTATTTTAAAACACTAAATAGTAGAATAGGATACCACCAAAAATAAAATGAGGCACATGCAGTTGATTGTACATAAACCAAATGATTATTTTCAGTTTTACATTTTTATTTGGAACTCAAGAAGTAAATGGTTTTCTTTAGAATATGAGCAGTTGACGTAATTAGAAAGCTATAAAATAAGCATTATGATTTTCTGCAGGATGTTGCACCTAATGTGTAACATCCTGCAGGATTTTAGAATGTTCACCTAATGTGATGGTTGGAACTGCTTCTCCTTAACCTGGCATCTGATGTCTGCTGGAAGACATGTTGATGCCCTTTCCAGTCCGTATTTTTGCATTTCCCCCATTTCCCTATGTTTATCCCTCGTGCGCAACACAGTACTGAAAAAAGATTTCTCCATGCCTGCCCACCAGCTGAGTGGGCCTAACCCTGGTCTCACTGAGTACAAAGCTGGGCAATAGGCTCTAAAATAGCATTTTGTTTACTTGTGCCATTTAGGAACCAGTGAGGCCCGGAGCTCACTGGGATGTGCTTCACTCATAGAATCTGGGGTCACAGTACATAACCAACGTTCTATTTGATATAGGCTTTGACTTTTGAGGGTATTGCAAGTGAGTTAAAGGTAAGCAGGATGTAGTCTATACCTCACTGGGTCCATCCGGACCACAACTATAAAGCATCTGTTTACACAGAACAACTACAAACACAGACCTTGGCATGCATAATTATGCACTCAAAGTTGCCCTTCACACCTGAACAACAGTGGGGAGAAATAATCTCTGGTCAGGGCAGAGGCTGAGGTGACAGACCTGCTGCTTTGAAAAGTAACAACGCAGGTTGCGAACTGTAACAATCTAACAATGAGCAGAGCAGGTCAACAAATCCTAAGGAGAGGCATAGAAACAAAAGAAGACAAATTAGCAGCTGAATCATGCGTAATAATGTATTGTAACAACTCCTGCATGCCTCAAGCACCACAGCAGAGGGGAATAATCACTGACCGGAGGCTTAATGAAATTCAAATGTAATGACGAATAACAGCAGAAGTCCCGATGCTTTTGATGCTTGTGATGCTGTTAGAGGGAAAAATAGTGTTAGGACACAGCACAGCTGGGCTGCTGTCACCCCATACAGTGGAGAGAACAAGTTTTTATTACACTGCTGATTTTGCCGGTTTTTCCACTTGCAAAGCATGTAGAAGTCCTAAATTTTTATCATAGCTACTCTTCAACTGTAAGTGGCAGAATATAAAACAAAATCCAGAAATCACGTTGTATGATTTTTAAGTAATTAATTTGCAATGTATTGCATGACATCAGTATTTGATCACCTAACAACCAACAAGAATCCCGGCTCTCCCAGGCCTGTTAGTTCTTCTTTAAGAAGCCCTCCTGTTCTCCACTCATTTCCTGTATTAACTGCACCTGTTTGAACTTGTTATCTGTATAAAAGACACCTGTCCACACAATCAATCAAACAAACTCCAACCTCTCCACAATGGCCAAGACCAGAGAGCTGTAAGGACATCAGGGATAAAATAGTAGACCTGCACAAGGCTGGGATGGGCTGCAGGAAAATAGCCAAGCAGCTTGGTGAGAAGGCAACAACTGCTGGCGCAATTATAAGAAAATGGAAGAAGTTCAAGATGATGGTCAATCTCCCTCGGTCTGGGGCTCCATGCAAGATCTCACCTGGGGCATCAATGATCATGAGGAAGGTGAGGGATCAGCCCAGAACTACATGGCAGGACCTAGTCAATGTCCTGAAGAGAGCTGGGACCACAGTCTCAAAGAAGACCAGTACAGTGCCTTGTGAAAATACTCAGCCCCCTTGAACTTTTCAACCTCTTGCCACATTTCAGGCTTCAAACATAAAGATATAAAATTCTAATTTTCTGTGAAGAATCAACAACAATCGTGAAGTAGAATGAAATTTATTGGATGCGTCAAACTTTTTTAACCAATAAAAAACAGAAAAGTAGGGCGTGCAATATTATTCGGCCCCTTTACTTTCAGTGCAGCAAACTCACTGCAGAGGTTCAGTGAGGATCTCTGAATGATCCAATGTTGTCCCAAATGACTGATGATGATAAATAGAATCCACCTGTGTGTAATCAAGTCTCCGTATAAATGCACCTGCTCTGTGATAGTCTCAGGGTTCTGTTCAAAGCGCAGAGAGCATCATGAAGACCAAGGAACACACCAGGCAGGTCCGAGATACTGTTGTGGAGAAGTTTAAAGCCGGATTTGGATACAAAAAGATTTCCCAAGCTTTAAACATCCCAAGGAGCACTGTGCAAGCAATCATATTGAAATGGAAGGAGTATCAGACCACTGCAAATCTACCAAGACCCTCCGTCCCTCTAAACCTTCATCTTGAACAAGGAGAAGACTGATCAGAGATGGAGCCAAGAGGCCCATGATCACTCTGGATGAACTGCAGAGATCTACAGCTGAGGTGGGAGAGTCTGTCCATAGGACAACAATCAGTCGTACACTGCACAAATCTGGCCTTTATGGAAGATTGGCAAGAAGAAAGCCATTTCTCAAAGATATCCATAAAAGTCTCATTTAAAGTTTGCCACAATCCACCTGGGAGACACACCAAACATGTGGAAGAAGGTGCTCTGGTCAGATGAAACCAAAATTGAACTGTTTGGCCACAATGCAAAACGATATGTTTGGCGTAAAAGCAACACAGCTCATCACCCTGAACACACCATCCCCACTGTCAAACACGGTGGTGGCAGCATTATAGTTTGGGCCTGCTTTTCGTCAGCAGGGACAGGGAAGATGGTCAAAATTGATGGGAAGATGGATGGGGCCAAATACAGGACCATTCTGGAAGAAAACCTGTTGGAGTCTGCAAGAGACCTGAGACTGGGACGGAGATTTATCTTCCAACAAGACCATGATCTAAAACATAAAGCCAAATCTACAATGGAATGGTTCACAAACAAACGTATCCAGGTGTTGGAATGGCCAAGTCAAAGTCCAGACCTGAATCCAATCGAGAATCTGTGGAAAGAGCTGAAGACTGCTGTTTACAAATGCTCTCCATCCAACCTCACTGAGCTCCAGATGTTTTGCTAGGAAGAATGGGCAAAAATGTCAGTCTCTCGATGTGCAAAACTGATAGAGACATACCCCAAGTGACTTGCAGCTGTAATTGCAGCAAAGGGTGGCGCTACTAAGTATTAACGTAAGGGGGCCGAATAATATTGCACGCCCCACTTTTCAGTTTGTATTTGTTAAAAAAGTTTGACACATCCAAGAAATTTCATTCCACTTCACGATTGTGTCCCACTTGTTGTTGATTCTTCACAAAAAATTAGAATTTTATATCTTTATGTTTGAAGCCTGAAATGTGGCAAGAGGTTGACCAGTTCAAGGAGGCCGAGTACTTTCGCAAGGCACTGTAAGGGTTTGTCCTGTAACCGGTGGGTTGCTGGTTCTGGAGGTCAGAGGGCCTAGTGGCCCTGATTGTATGGCATCCTCACTTCTGTCAGTTTGCCCCAGGGTAGCTTTGGCTATAAAGTAGTCTACCACTGTCAGTGTGTGGATGTGTGTATGAATGGGTTAATGACTGATTTTATTGTAAAGTGCTTTGGAGTCTTCAGACCTGATAAAGTGCTATACAAGGAGGCACTTTTTTCTCTTTTATTTTACTGAAAGCTTTATTTCTGATCTTCAGCTGGTGGAGAAATTACAATGCGTAGGCTAATGGACTTGAAATTGAGTCCATGCCTTGCTTCACACACCATTGCTGAAAAGCTGGCCCTTTAGATGTATATGACACTGTGGTAGCAGTGGCTCGTGCGGCCTGAATCGTGTACACCGCATCCTGCAGAAGGCTGAGCCTCTCTGTGCTCCTGATTGCCCCTCCCCGCCTGGTGAAGCACAGCCTCCCTTCGCTCCACCTGCCAAGGGCAGCTTGAAACCAGTTGCTGCAGGTTCGGGAACCACGGCGCACCTGTGCACTCGGGGACTATGAGAATTACTGACAGTTCTTTCTCCTGAACCCAATCCTGGAGCAGCAGGATCAGCAGAACTGGAAGAAAAGCGCAGAGGAGCATCTTCGACCACAGACTTTGAGCGAAGGCATCCACTCCTAATGGTGGATCATCCTGAGGGCTCAGTGAAAAGCACAGCTGGCACTATGCATTCCCCTGTGTAGCAAACAGATCCATTGCTGCTCTGCCGAATCTGCTCCAGTTCTGACAGAGATTAGGTCATGATGGAGACTCCAGTCCGCATGTCGAAGATCCACTCCTCTGTTCAGGACACCGAGATCTATACTGCTCTGATGGAGAGCAGATTTGTGCATGCCCAGCACAGCAGAATAAAATTTAAAAATAAATACTCGTACTTGTCGTCTTCTACTTCATTCAGAAAAAACAATAAATATATAAAATGAAACACACAGAAAATTATATAAATAAAGAAATCATCAGAGATTGATAATATGTACACATGGAATGCATATTTAAAACAATTATCAAAGCTAGGATAAATTCAGCTTGTTTCTGACTTTTATAGACTTATTTTGATCCGGGGCCATAGACAAAACATCAAGCCCCGAGGCCCATGTCTAACGACTCCTGGTTGTGCATCCAAAATGTGACGAAGCGCAGTAACTTTATTGGTCCACACCTGCCCACTCAGGTCCTCCAGTTTAACACTACTTCTGCAATGCCGCTTCAGATTGGACTTTGTTGTGTTCACTGATCCTGACGCTGGCTCGGATATATGCATTACTAACGCTTTTATTGCTGAAATACCCTTTGCTACTCTATTTTCTCTCCCGAGCTTCAGTTGTTTTATTACTTACTTGAAATTGCCTCACGGGCTCTGCAAAAGCATTCCAAGGGCCCTATATGGCCCGTAGGCCTTAGGTTCTCCACTCCTGCCCTAAGCCTAGAAAAGGTACCCTGGAGTAGAAGCCACGAACAGACTTAAATATGCACCTGCACAATTTAGGCACTGATAGTTTGTACTAGCAGAGAGCAGCAAGAAGATTTAACTTCCAAAACAACCTTTAAATCCAGGCACCAATAGCTGAGAGCAATGTGTAGCTGAAACGTGTTTTAATAAGGTCTGCTCCAGCAACAGATCAGAATTCCTGTTTGGAAGATCTGCTACTCCTGTCATTAAAATCTGACAACGCCACAGCCTGCTGAGGCAGGATGATTTTCCACTGCTGTGTTAAACACCTAATACAAATGAGTACAAGGTTAAAAATGTAAGTATTTTAATGACTATTAATTACATTGTAAGAGCTGGGACACCGGCCTCAGGGAGTGTTAAGAATTGTCTCCAAATGTACCCTACGCCACACTCTAAGTTGTTCACATACAAATGTAATTTTAGATGAGTGAATTCCTTTTTTTCTGGGAAAGTGCTTGTAGTATCAACATTCCCAGACACTCTATTTGCACAATTGTTGTGCAGATGAAGAAAACCTGGTTGTTTTAAAAATAATATTGCTGATTTAGATCCTCATTGAATCTTAGCAGTGAAACAGTGTCATTCTCTCATCAGTCATCCCCATTGCACTGAGCAATTAACCTCTGCTTCCTGTTTTACACCACCACACACATGGCCAGTGGCTAGTGAAATGTGTTCTAGTGAAATGTGTTTCCAGTTGTGTTATTATGACCAGTGATCTGAAACTACTCATCTAAATGGAACTTGAGAGGCCAAACTGTGCAGATTTTAACAAATCAAACACTCGTACTCATTGTCTTCCGCTTATCCGGGGCCGGATAGTGGGGGCAGCAGACAAAGCAGAGACGCCCAGACTTCCCTCTCCTCAGACACCTCCTCCAGCTCCTCTGGGGGAAGCCCGAGGCGTTTCCAGGCCAGCCAAGAGTCTAATCAAACATAAGCAAATAAAAGTAGCTGAAAGGCTATGTTGATTTAAAAATAATTCATTAGGCCTTACTGATTTTCTTTATAGTCAGGCATACTGAATGGCAAGGTATAACAAAGTATACAATTGTATCATGATTTTAAAAAGCCATGCCTTATGTCTTATTTGCAATAATTGACTTTGTAAAGGGCCTTGAAATGAAATGTATTTTGAATTGGCGCTATATAAATAAAACTGAATTGAATTGAATCATGTTGTGCAATTTAAACATATTTTTGTGACCTTTTAGTATGTTCACGACATTTGAGACAGAGAGGGCTTTTCTGTGATCTCCATCATCTACTTACTACTGCTAGCTGTCAGTGAGCTGTGTATAATGACTAAAGCAAATGGATTCCCCCAAACGTTCCTGTCATAAAAATGACAAGGTCATGATATATTAGCAATTTTTTAGGTGGTAGGTTTTTGGAGGTAACACTGCTTAAAAAAACTGTTTGCATATAGAAACAAACAGTCCACCGCAGGATTGCTACTTTCGTTGTCTGATGAGCTAACCCCTC
Organism: Girardinichthys multiradiatus; assembly: GCF_021462225.1. Lineage (NCBI taxonomy): Eukaryota > Metazoa > Chordata > Actinopteri > Cyprinodontiformes > Goodeidae > Girardinichthys > Girardinichthys multiradiatus. The sequence continues at coordinate 6,694,527 of NC_061797.1, read as the reverse complement.
CCTCCTACTTCTCTATGTCTAAAGGGATTGCTCAAACCAGCTCTCCCTCCAACGGGTCCAGACTTCCCTAAACCTGAAAGGTCTTACTAAGCAGGTTTACTGAAAGTTCTGTTTAAGCTGGTGTCGGGAAATGACTCGCCTAGTCTCTGACAGCCTTCATACAAAAGTCTCACCCTTCTTCAACAGGAGATCTGGACGACTGAGTAGCCTATCGCAGTCATCCACACTTTCAACAGTCACTTTTGTTCACAGCTGCTCATTCCCTAATTTTACAACTGGCTCTTGGTATATGGGCTAGGTTAATGTTAGTGGCTCGGCACGAGCCCCAAGGGCGCTGTTTTAACAAACCTGGCCAAGGTAACCTATAAAAACCTCCTAAAATATCTTAGAACCAGGCAACAACTTTTTACCACCAATGAAAAACCAACAATACGGTGACTCAAATAATTGAATGTCCACGATTTAACTAGAATTTTATATGCTTTCTTTAATTAGTAACGCTTTTGCAGGGGTCAGTAACAACTTAAATTCGGCAACACATAATAATTTCAATAATATAAATGAATCAATCAACTCAACCTGTCTTTCCCTGATGCTGAAACTAGTGGGTTTGGAGAGGCTTTGAAGACAGAGGCTCATCCATGCACCTGATGGAGAAGATTCTTCTGGTAACAACGAGTGGTTTCTTGAAGGGAATACGACTTAATCTTCAGTTTTCTTCCTTTAAGTGGCAGGCACTGATGCTCCAGGCTTTGATGGTTAAACAGGATCTTTGTTGTTATATGTCTCCGAAGACAGTAGTTTCCAGAGGCTGAAGAGTTGAAGGAAACCCGGAGACATAAATGAAGTTGATTCAGGACTTCCAGAAGCCTGAAACTTAGAGCAATCAGCTGTTCACTGATCAAGTTCACTTCTGTTGTCTGGATAAAAAGGCTTTAGATGAAATCAGATTCTTAATCTTGAGGCACAGTCCTTTCTGGGCTCACAGGTTGATCCTCTTTTTAAGGCAGTTGATCAGTTGGGCTGTGTCTCTGCTCCTTTTCCATCTGAGCTTCTTTTCTCCGTCTGATCTTGTCTGCTGGTCTTCTGTGAGGAAACAACCCCGTTCCCTCCTTCAGTATTGCTTTTATGGTGCTTGATGCTTTCACCAGTCAGCCCCTTATTAGGCTTCTTAGTTATTGCGCAACCTATTCAGTTCAGCTTATTGGTTATTGCTCAATACTTTAGTCATGATCACTGTGACCTACTGATGCTGTTTCTCTGCCTTGGAGATGCCGATAATAGCCACGCAGCTGGGTGTAGTCGCATCCTCCCTTCTTCCCGTTAGCCTTCAAAAGATTCTCTGTCAGCATGCAGCTGGCTCTCGTCACTCCTAGTCATCCTACAGTTCTTTCCCTAATCTGCTCAGTTTTAAACTTTACACAGTATTACACATTCCATTCTCAGCTTTCAGCATTTACTTTAAAACACAGTTACAAAACCATCACTTCATTCTTTTTATTCATGCTTCACAAATGATCAATGTTATATCTCTTTCACATATAGCTGATTGAGAATGTCAAACCTTAATGTTTTTTTACTTTAATTCTCAGTTCTTACCCACATTTCAATCATATATCTTTTTAATGATCAAAGATCACTGATTGCATTTAATACTTGGAAAATCATCATACATCATTGGATACTTGTTGTTTATACTTCTGCAAAAGATAAGACAGATAATATGTGGCTCCACACAGGCCTCTCCAGTCTCTCAGCTCCAGAATATGAGAACATGCTTGTTTCACTCCCTACTGCTTCAGCTGTGTGTTTTAATAATTATTGCATGGATTACACATAAAGATATTTATTGTAACCTTTATGGAGTTAACTGTGAGCAGTTACTAAATGTTGCATGGATTAACGGGGGAAAATTTCACCTTATTTTGACACTACCAACACACTTAACCTGGTCAATGAACTAGTTACTAATTACTTTACAGAGAACAAATTATAGAAAATATATAACTCTAAGAGATAATTATTAGCAAACTTAATCAGGAAGCTGATCATGTCAGCAGTTTGTGCTAGTTTCAAGCATTCGGCATGCCAAGGTAAGTTAATCTTCATCAGTGCATACAGAACAGAAGGGGGGGGATATTAAGTAATAATATTCCTAAGTGCCTATTGTATTATTTGAGTCACAGTGTCATTGATGTCCATGAAGGCTCAGCATAACAATATGAACTGAGAAAACAAAAACCCTTCCAAGCAGAGGTCTTTTAAACTAACCTAATCTTCTTAAATCAAAAACAATAAAAAATTCTCATTACTCTAACTACCGAAAGATAAATTCATAGGGAGTAGCAATCCTAAAACTAGACAAGCTTGCTTGTAATAACCTGGGCTGTTAAGACATAATAATTGCTGTAACAATAATTCAATTAAATTCAGCTTATTGCAGAATTCACAACACATGTTGTCTCAAGGCACTTTACAAAGTCAGTTAATTCGAATCTTGCAGACTTCAAGTCAAGTACATAAATTCCAATTGATCCTAATTATCAAACAGTGCAGTCAATTCAAACTTGTTAAAAAAACTTTTATCTAAGAAAACCCAGCAGACTGCATCTAGTCAGTGACTTGCAGCATTCACTCCTTCTGGATTAGCATATGGCGACAGTAGACAGTCGCTTGCATTTACTCCAGCAATCCCTCATGCAGCAATCCCTCAAGCATGAATCTCAAGCAGTGTTAATTGAAAGTGCACAGGAGAAGCACTGATGTCTGCTTGACTGACGGGTGTCATGTATTCAACACCTACACAGTCTGCAGCTAGGCATAATGAACACCGAGTGCTGAGCTCTGGTGAAGGCACACAAATCCCCAACCAGAGCAAATTATCCTCTGAAATATCGCGGAAATGAATTCTGAAGTCTGCCTCAAACAATCCATTCCACTTTGTTTTTGCTCCTAAACAGAAATTCAACATCACTGGCTATCTAAACACTCACATGCATTGAATTGTTTCCTTTTGTTTGAAGTCATGAAACCTCTAAACCTTCACCAGTTTCCACATTGAAACTAGAGGGAAACCCTGTTGAGCAAAAGGGTAATTCTATAGTTATTCATCAGAGAGAAATCAAGATTTGACCTTATGTTAGTTGTGTTTGACCATTTCATTGCTGCCACATTGACCATTTTGTGCAAATAAAACTTAAGTATGAATGCATTGATGAATTAGAGCTTAGCTACAGTTAAAAAGATAACTGCTGCATTTATACACAGGTAAAGCTCAATAACTTAGAATATCAAAACTATTTCAGTCATTTCAAATAAAAAACTTAAAATTATATTACAAATTTTGTTTCTCAGAAAGTTAAAATATTACATATGACCAATACAAAATTATATTAAAATAAGAAATGTGAGACTACCGGTACTGAAAAATATGTCAGTGTATTGAAGAGTATTTGCAATAAACATTAATAGGGGCTCTTTTAACATGAGTTACTGCATCAGTGCTGCATGGCCTGTGGCACTGCTGAGGTTTTAGAGAAGCCCATGTTGTATTAGTAATGGCCTTCAGTTTGTCTGCATTATTGCCTCTGGTGTTGCAGCTTTCTCTCTAACATACCCTATAGATTCTCTTTGGGGTTTAGGTCAGGTCAGTTTGCTAACCAGTCCAGCACAATAATGCCATGGGGATTAAAGCAGGTATTGGTACTTTTATCAGTGTGGACAGCTGCCAAGTCCTGCTTGAAAATGAAATTAGTATCTCTATAAAGCTTGTCACCAGAAGGAAGCATGAAGTGCTCTAAAATTTCCAGTGCTGACTTTGAGCTGGACACAGTGGACCTTTGAATCTGTGAATTAAGGGGCACACATGGACACGAAATGGAAGGAGCTGTACTTCCAAGTCCCCTAACAAATCTAAATATAGTCTCAATTAACATATTTTTATTAGCACAATAACCACCTTAATGTCAAATGTGCATTGTTCTGATGTATTATGTTTTACACCGAAGTTTAAAATAATAGGAATAAGTTAAAATGACCAAAGACCAAATACTTCTCAACTTGTCAGGCTTCAGAATCCATCAGCTTTAAGAACAAGCCACCACCCAAATCAAGAAATCTTCGGTCTGTTTTTTAAATCAATCTTATTCAAGTATTAATCATAAGGCTACAATAACAATCAGATGAATCAGTACCACATATTTTTACCAGATTCTATTGCTGTTCTCATGCAAAATACATGACATAAAAAGTGATATAGTTAATAATTTAACTGAAACAATGGAGATTTATCTGAGAACCCAGTCACTAAATCTGTACCCAACGGTGCTTTATGGTAGAAAAAAAGATATGTTTCTTCAGTAGCAGTTTTTAATCCACAAACTACAAAAAAAAAATGACAAAAAAGTACATAATTGCAAAAATACAGACAAATGTGTTCTGAAAAAAACTAAAGCAGCACTAAGTGGAATCTAAGCTGCAACACAAAAACTTGAATTTACAGGAGTTAATGTGAAAATACAGAGTGTTTTTGTTCCGGAAAAGTCTGGAGATATAGTAGACATATAGGTCAGGGTCAATGTCCAGGCTCTTTCAGTGTCTTCAGCTGAACCAGAGCAAAAAAGACACACTCAGAGGAAGGTAGTCAAAAAATAAGATGCATTTTTATGGCACATTTAAAAACAGCTGCAGGTTGCCAAAGTGTTGCACACAAAACTAGAAATGACAACAATAGTTCAAGGTTAAAAACAATAAAACATAACTAGACAAAAAGAAACTAAAGGTCAACCCTCATGAAACTTGCTAATTCTGAGGGGATTGCTCAAACCAGTTTACTATCTGGAGAGGATCACTAAAGAATCTATTTAAGCTGATATCACACGCTTAGCCTCTGACAGCCTACATCCAGAAGGCACACCCTTTTTCCAACTAATGGATCAGCTGGACTGAATAGCACCTGCAGTCAGCTCAATTATAACGGTCACATCTGGTAACGCCTTCTCACTTCCCTAATTTTACAACTTGCACTTGGTATCTGGGCTAGGGTATTTTAAGTGACACGAATTTTAATCCCAAGGATGTTGTTTTAACAAGTTTAGGTTTAAGACAATCCTTAAAAACTGCTTATAATTATTTTTGAACCATGTACCATGAGTTTTTTACTACCATTGAAGAACTAAATAGTTAGGTGACTCAAATAAATGAGTGTCCACAAATCCACAAAAATTTTGTATGCTTCTTTAATCAGTAATGCGTTTCAAGAGGTCAGGAACAACAAAACATTTGGTAACACAGAATAATCAAATAAGAGCAAATAATCAGTCAACTTAATCTGGCTTTCACTGAAGCTGAGATTAGGGAGTTTGAAGTGGAGGGTTTGAGGGATGGAGGATCTTGCATGTACCCGCTCGGATGAATCCTTCAGCTGACAAGAAGATGATTTCTTGGATGGAAGGCAAACTGAAGTCCTCAATTTCCTTCCTCTGAGTATACGAGAACTGATGTCCTAAGTCTCAAACACTAATGTCCTTGGTCTCAATGGTCAGAAGCACTAAGAGCCTGAAGAGTTGAGAAAAAAACCCAAAGTTTTATCCAGGATGTCTGTAAGCCCTGGAAACCGAACAACCAGGCTTGTTAAATCCACTGACAAAGTTCACTCAGTTGTCGGGATATAAAACAGATGCTGATATTAGATACCCAATTTGAAGCTGCAGTTCTTTAAATCTTATTTTAATAATAATAATTCTTCACCGAATCAAAAATCTGAGTTGTCATTCTATACAAATAATACTATTGGAAACACCTCTTTACAAAACAAGTGTAAAAACCTAAACAGATTATTTTGATGTTAGCATTGTTACAGAATAATGACCCATTTTGGCAGAAGACACAGTACATTGACTCTCCATTTCTTTGGTGGCAGAAGACAAACAGTGAGATAAATAGAAGTATGGCTCAGAAGGTATTGTTGATCTTTCACTGTAAACTTAAGCCATTAACTATAAGCATGAACACCTCACCAGAAACAAGAAGCAAAACTCATTCCCGATACCATCAGAACGTGCAGCCCAGAGCAGCTCCACAGACACCAAATGAGATGCTGCTCTCATAAAATGTTTGTTTAAGTTGCTTCACCCAAATGAGCTTTTAATTACAGTAGTGCTTTCTGAAGTGAGGCAGAAAATGTGGCCCCATCTGCATAAAATCACCCTTGTTACTGCCAGAACCACAGTCAGCGTTTTCATCTCCCGCAGTTCCTTCTCTATTAAAGTCTACATCCCTGTAAGATCAATGATTAAAGGAGTAATTAACTTCTTCCACTGGTGGGAAGTTATAATAAATATTCCATAAGATTAGATGTGGGTGGTAATGAGTCAAATTTACTCAGATAAATGCTCCAAAGTAGCTGTCCAAAGTATATTTAAAGGAATGGTTTTATTCCCCAAACCATTTAAAATCTTCACTAAGGAACAATAAAAAATGGACTTTCTTATGATTACATTTGGGTACAAAAGTTTTACAGCTGTAACTCATGCATTCTGTTTATTGCTTTGTGGGTTTACGCATATTCCTAAAATCCTAAACATACTGTTGGTCTCTTGTCATCATTTCCCTGCTATAATCAAATTAATGGTTCTCTGTTTTCATTTCTGTTATCCTAAGTTAATGCTTGACCTGGCACATTTGCTTAAGTTTTCTAGTCATTTATGTACAATGTCTTGGAAACATATTCATACCCCTTTAAGTCTTTCAGATCATGTCACAGACCATTTCAAAAGAGTGCAACGATATTCACAAAAAGAATGTGTTGTCCATTAGTATTCTTCCCCCTTCACTTTCACACTTCTGAATAAGGTCCACAGCAGTCAATAGCCTTCAGAAGTGAAATAATTATTAAACAATTGTCCACCTCTGTTTAATTTATTTTAGTATAAATGCATCTTATCCTATCTCATTAAAGTCATCATGAAGACCAGGACACACAGCAGAGAAGTCAGGGATAAAACTGTAGAGATGTTTTAAGCAGGCTTAGGCCATCCATCATCTAAAAATGGAAGTATGAAACAACTGCAAAACTGCAAAGTAGACGCTGTCCACTTAAACTGACAGATAAAGCAATGAGACTATTACACACAAAGCCTGCCAAGAATCCCATTGTAAGTCTGGAAGGACTATCACGGACAACGCGCTGACTAAAAATCATGCACCCACCAAATCTGGCTTTTTGGAGGAGTGGCAAAAAGAAGTCTCTTTCTTCTTGTTTGCTGTGTTGGTTTGATTGCTGTAAAGCCAAATAAAGTTTTTTACACTGATTCCTGTGAAGGGAATAAGTAATTTCCATTATGCCATTGATTTGATAGAATAATAATGATTTAAAATTTTTTTAATTTAACTGCACACAACAAACACATGTTATTGCATCTTCTGTACACTTTAATCAGGAACAATAAATAAAACTATATGATTTTGTTTTACTTTAGAAAATTACAGCTTTTTCAATGTCTGGAATTAATTAGATTTTATTATCTTCTACAGCCTAAAAAAGTTAAGAAGTTACTGAGGATTTGGTTGAATCTTTTTTTAATGAATAAAGTAGAATAAAGCAGGCATAGTCGCTTAGTTGCTTTGATATATCAACAACCTTGTGTCCCAGCTACACCTGAATGCAGCATGTGCAGCTCTCGTTTTTTCAATGGAGATTCCTCCACCTTTCATTTTATACTATCTATGGAGTTTAGCCATTTAGACATCAGCTGATTTTTCTTCAGTACCACTGATGCTTACATTCGGCTTGAAGTTGTTTCAGGTAAGAAATGTAGTTAAGTGCAAGGTGAGCTCCATACCTTTTTTCTGTTGAAAAATGCATAAGCTGACTACGTTTTTGGTTCGGTTCCTTTCTCGACTCGACCCCCCCGGAGTTTAGTAAATAAAGATTATTTTTACTTTTATCACTCATTTCTAGTCAGTCTGAAATATAAATTTGCAAAGACTAAGCAAAAGAGAAATGGTGTATCATAGTTTTTTGTAGTTCCCATAATATAGTAAAAGTACAAAATCACAGCATTTTTTAGTCAGGTTTTGGTTTTGGTGTGCCACCCCAAGATTTTTAATGGTTCTATGCACCCTCCGTCAAAGATTTCTGGGGGCACTTCTCCCAAATAGCAGAGTTTAGTGATAGCTGGGAGTAGTCTCTGTAATGTTTTGGTGTCTCTGTTTAAAGTTGTGCTACAGAACGTTGCATTGCTCGCTTAGTTCCACACATAAGCCTTCTGCATGTGTTCAGTGTATTAAACAATGCCTTTTGGATGTACAGTTAAGCCCCCATTTTTTATACCCCAGGCAGTTTGGATTTACATCCAAAATGCCTTTTCTGGTGGAAAACTAATATTGTACATCATTAAACACCTTCCTCATGAAGATGCATGGTGGTGGCAGCATCATGTTGTGGGGATGCTTTTCTCCTGCAGGGATGGAAAAGTTTAGAGACAGTTGATAGGAAGATGCGTTGAGCTAAATACAGAGCAATCCTTGGAGACAACCTGCAACAGGCTGTGAAACACTTAAAACTGGGACAGATGTTCGCTGTACAGCAGGACGGCAACCCTAAACAGAACCAAAGCTACAGTGGTCCAACTCCAATCCTCAAGAGCTGGCGTCCTACATGGTATTAGTTGTCTTTTTGCTCCAACACAACTGACTCAAATGGCTGAATAACTTCCCCAGCATGGCATCAGGTTCTGCAAGTGTCTGCTAGTAAATCATTCATTTGACCAGGGAAACATCTAAAACTTGTGAGACAGGGGTTCAGATCAAAGTCTGTTCATGTGTTAGAATGCCCCGGTAAGAGTTCTGACCTAAATTCAAGGGACAATCTGTAGCAAGACTTGGAAATTGATGTTGACAAATCCAGTGTGACTGAATTTGAGTTATTTTGCAAAGAAGAATGGGAAAAAGGTTTATATGTACAAAGATAGAGTCATACCCCAGAAGACTTGCAGCTGTAATTGCAATTGAAGATGTTTCTACAAAATGTTAATCTTAATAAAAATGCACACCACACTTTCAATATTTTTTCTTTCAACATTAAGACTCAGTGGAACAAAACATTATTGACTTCTAATTCACCAAATTATTTTTGAAACATTATTTCATTAGATATTCTTTTAAAGTTTCTTTCTGCTTTGCATTGTGAATTGGTTGGGTTTGGTAGGCTTTAAAATCTAATTTGGCCTCAATCCCAGTTCCTCAAAACAAACCTTGGTTCTTAAATATGTATAGTCACACTGAACAATGATTTTATTGCATCATTTCCTGGTTATTGGCATGAGTTTTATTCTTATTTGTTTTCCCATCATTATTTTTTAGTTTCTTAGTGTTCCTTATTCATCTTTTAATTTTTAATAAGTAGTTTAGTTGAATGTTACTAGCCTAGTTAGAGTTTGTTGACTGACATATTATAACTGGAAGTTGTATTTTGTTAATAAATTCTTGTATTTTGGAGAAAACGTTGTTTGTGTTTATTCTGTATATGTATGTAGCAGTGGCGGATGCTGGTATTTCAAGGAGGGGAAGCTCAATTTCAAGATCGCTGATTCGCTGATTTCGCTGTCAATCGAAAAGGGATTCAGCCTCAGACAGGTCATCCAATCATCATGCAGAAGCTGAGCGTCCGGGCCAGCCGAGGCCAGCCCACTGCCCCATAGACCCCCAGAGACGCTGGGCGTCCAATGGACAAAGCCCGGCATTTTTGCTTTGCTATTGAACTCTGTATAAAGCACTGTGAAGCTGCGGGAATAAGTGAGAGGAAAGCCGCGTCATTACCTGTGATAAGAAGCTGATTCTGAACAAAAGTTGAGCACGTTGTAGCGCATATTTAGTCAATGACATGTACACACAACAATATATATTTGATCACTTATTTTTTCACATTTTCGGAGAAGCTGAGCTTCCCTTGCAGTCTTAGAGCAATTGCCACTGGTATGTAGCGCTCTGTGTTTGATAATGCCAGGGCGCAAATTCACTCCTTCATCTGTTGTTCTATAATATCACACCTCGTCAATAGCTGGCAGAGACTAAGAGCTGTTTGTTTCATGATAATCAGGTTTTGCCCTGACTTTTTACTGACCATTACTCTTTTTGTTGATGATAGCCTTTGGCACTGGTTAGCATTAGTCCCGCTCTATCCTAAACCTTGTCTGTCACCAAGCAGGACATTTTGTTAGTCCTCGTACTGCTTAAGGTTAAGAAGGGAGTTACCATAGCAGACACAAGTAAACTACTAACTGACTTTAGTTCATTCATTTGCAAGTAGTTACATTAGTAATATCTCTCTTTGTATTTCTCTCTGATTTTATTTTTTGCAGGTGTCCTCCCGGTCACATGATCCGTGTGAATGGCACCAAAAAGTCCTGTGTGTACACCCTTTGTGCTACGCGTCCTTGTCACCGGGGGACCTGCGTGGCACAGTCACCCTCTATGTTCACCTGCCACTGTCCAGAGGGCTACAGAGGGCGCCACTGTGAGACAACATTAGCAATATATAGAGAGGATATGGGCCTGAGCTTTAGCTCGCTCTTTGCCATCTGTATCTGCTTCATGGCGTTGCTGGGTAAGTGTTGCTTCAGTTGCATGTAATAGTTTTTGAACTTCAGCCCAGATTTTAGAGCTGGGATGTTACAGTTATGGGAAAATACACAGTATTTGTCCCCCTATATGATTTTTTCAGTTTTTTCTTTTTTTTTTTGTTACACTAAAATGTTTCAGATCATCAGCAAATGTTAATATTAGACAAAGATAACTTCAGTAAATGCAAAATGCAGTTTTAAAGTGATGAGTTTATTATTAGGAAAAAAAGCTATTCGAGCCAATCTGGCCTTGTGTCATAGTTCTGACTGCCAACTTGACCCACATACAGAGAACACTCAGAAACCAAGAACGTTTTAGTTATTTTATTTGAAGACTGGAACGAGGGTCCGGTGACAAGGAAGCCAGGCTAAACTGTGATGGGGAGGAACAAGGGTAAGTAATAGATAATGGAAACAAAACACAGTTTGCAGATATGCTTACTGATGGGGCGTCGGTATCCGCCAGGGAGAGAATGCGTCAGGACTGAGTGCTGATCCAGAATGTGGTGCCGACAGGAGCCAGGGAGGTAATCCTTTGAGGAGGGTGGACGAGGTTCGCAACTGAAACGGTACTTTTATCCGGTCTGGCTGCCAGCCAAGGTAAGATGTCCGGTGAGGTTCACGGTCCGTGGGACTATCCAAAGATTCTTCAAAACCAAGGTAACGATGCATAGAGCAAGACCTGTGTGGAAGGAGTAGAGTTACTAAGGAGCTTAGCTTTGACAAACACTTGAAAACACAAGATTCGAGGAGAGCTGGGTGTAATACCACAGGGGGTAAAACAGTCAGCCGCTGAAGTGCTGGCAGTCCTCCTTCATATAGCACCGTGGCTGATGACCCGATAGGCTGCACCTGTCAGCCTCCAGATTCCAGGACTCCTGCGACACCTAGTGAGGAAACTGATTACTGACATGATTATCAGTTCAGACCCTGACACTACCTCCCCCTCAATGGCCGCCACCTGGCAGCCCATGCTGAGCAAGCTGGGAGGAAAGGAAGTCCCGGATGAGGGTAGGATCCAATATAAAAGAACCGGGCACCCAAGAGCACTCCTCCACACCGTACCCCTCCCAGTCGACGAGGTAGTCCCACTCATGGCCCCGTTGACGAGAGGCCAAGGATTCGACGGACCCAATACGCGGGTTGGCCTTGGACATCTCAGGCGGGTGGACGGGGCTCGGCCGGTGGGCAGAGCATACCGGCATGGTACAGGCATGGACAGGCTTAATAAGAGAAGCATGAAAAACAGGGTGAATACAGAGACTGGATGGAAGGCAGAGACGAACAGTGGAAGGACTGATAACAGACTGGATGACGTAAGGACCTATAAACCTGGGAGAAAGTTTCTTAGACATGGACCTGAGTGGGACATCACGTGTGGAGAGCCAAATCTTCTGACCCGGGCGGTAAGTGGTGGAGGACCACATACGTTTGCATCTGCGGATGTGGTGCTGGACTGAAGGCACAGTAGCTTCTTCATTGTCGGCTGGAAGCAAGGGCGACTGGTACCCCAAGGAAGCCTCAAAAGGGGTACAGCCCATAGCAGCCGAGATGTGAGAGTTGTGGGAATCCTCCACCCAGGGTAGGAAGATGCTCCACTCGGTGGGGTCTGATGACGTGACGCACCTTAAGGCCGACTTCAGTTCCTGGTTCCAACGCTCCACCTGACCATTAGACAGAGGATGATAACCGGAGGTCAGCGATACTTTAGCCCCAAGGGCAGCACAGAACTCCTTCCAAACCCGGGCGGTGAACTGGGGGCCTCGGTCAGACAAGATTTCTTGAGGGATGCCATGTAGGTGAAACACGTGCTTAATCAGCAGTTTTACCGTCTGAAGAGCAGAAGGCAGTTTCTTTAGTGCGATGAGGTGACAGGCCTTCGAGAAGTGATCAAGACTGTAATGTCATGCCACCGGAACATGGTAGACCTGCCACAAAGTCTATGGTGATGTGGGACCAGGGTTGTGAAGGTGTACTGAGTGGCTGTAAGAGACCAGCTGGAGGTCGGTTTGAGCTCTTATTCCTGGCGCAGGGCACACAAGCAGCAATGTAGTCCCTCACGTCTCGGTGCAAGGTGGGCCACCAGTACCTCCTGGAGATCGAGGCTATATTTCGGCTGGCCCCGGGATGGGTAGCAAATCTGGCTGAGAGCTGCCATCCAATCAGACGAGGTCGTATGGCAACAGGAACGTAGAGGTGGCCCGCTGGTCCATTATCTGGCCCCGGGTCATTAGGTAGGGCTCGCTGCACGATCTCCTCTATCTCCAGGTTAATGCACCGACAGTACAGGAGGGAGGTAAAATAGGAGCCGTTTCTTTCTCTGAATCATCATGGCCAAACTGACGTGAGAGGGCGTCAGGCTTGGTGTTCTTAGTTCCGGGCCTAAAAGAAATGGATAAATTAAAACGAGAGACAAACAACAATCAACGTGACAGACGTGGATTAAGGCGTTTGGCAGACTGAATGTAAGATAGGTTTTTGTGGTCTGTCCATACCAGTATGGAATGTTCAGCCCCCTCCAACCAGTGACGCCATTCCTCCAGCGCCAGCTTGATGGCCAGTAACTCCCTGTCGCCCACGTCGTAGTTCTGCTCAGCTGGAGACAGGCGACGGGAGAAAAAGCCACAGAGGTGGAGTCTCCTGTCTAGGTCCAAGCGCTGGGAGATTACAGCCCCTGCTCCTGTGTCCGAAGCATCCACCTCCAAGATGAACTCATCCGGGTGGATGAGCACGGGGGCCTGGGAGAATTGACTCTTTAGTCTGGAGAAGGCTGTGTCGGCTTCAGTGGTCCAGACATACGGCACCTTAGACGAAGTTAGAGCAGTTAGAGGTCTGGCCACCTGGCTGTAGTTTCGCATGAATTGTCTGTAGAAGTTCGAGAATCCAAGAAACCGCTGTAGTTGTTTTCTGGAATTGGGTTGAGGCCAGTCCAAAAGAGCCTTTATCTTCTCCGGATCAGCGCAAACCTGTCCACCCTTGAGAATAAGGCCCAAGAAGCTGATGGATGACCTGTGGAATTCACACTTCTCAGCCTTCACGAAAAGTTGGTTCTCCAGGCGGCGTTGAAGAACCAGGCGGATATGTTTGCGATGATCCTGGAGTAAATTAAAATGTCATCTAAATAAACAAAGGTGTTTAAATAGTCTCTCAAAACGTCATTCACCAGGGCCTGGAAAACCGCTGGAGCATTGCATAAGCCGAAAGGCATGACCAAGTATTCGAAGTGTCCCACAGGCGTCTTGAAGGCGGTCTTCCATTCATCTCCCTGGCGGATACGTACTAAATGATAGTCGTTTCTGAGATCTAATTTGGTGAAAATTGTGGCGTCCTGCGCCGGTTCAAAGGCTGAAGAAAGTAAGGGTAATGGATATTTGTTTTTAACTGTAATGGCATTTAGTTTTCTATAGTCTATACATGGCCAGAGACTGCCGTCATTTTTACCCACAAAAAAGAATCCTGCTCCTAGGGGAGAAGACGAGGGGCGGATGATGCCAGCAGCTAAGGAGTCAGATAAGTATTTCTCCATAACTAGACGTTCGGGCTGAGAGATCTTAAATAAGCGGCTAGTGGGTAATGGAGCCCTGGGAAGAAGCTCGATAGCACAGTCGTAGGGGCGGTGGCTGGGCAATGATAATGCACGGGCCTTACTAAAAACCTGTAGAAGGTCATGGTATTCGGGGGGAACCCTGGCTAAATCTGCTGATTCGATCGCTTCAGCCTCCCCAGGATGAGTTCTAGGGGTAACAGCTGACCTTAAACAAGTTGACAGACAACAGTCGGACAAGGCGTCTACCCTGAGTTCAACCCAGTTTAAGTGGGGGTTGTGGTCCCGTAACCAGGGGAAACCCGGAACCAAATCGCTCTGCAAAACCAGTAAAACATGTAGGGAGATGAGCTCTCTATGGTTCCCTGATAACACTAATTCTAAAGGTCTGGTGCAGTGGGTGATGCTGTGCAATGCCTGTCCGTCCAGAGCCAAGACCATGCGTGGAGTGGGCAGCTGCTCTAACTCTAAGTTAAGCTGGGTCACTAAGGTCTAATCTATCAGGTTCAGCTCACATCCTGAGTCTAACAGAGCCGTTAAAGCCACAGAGTTTTGATTTAATATCATCATGGCAGGTAAAGTAAATCTAGGGGCCTTAAGATTTAAGTCACGGCCGGCCGGTTGCCCCCCTTTAACCGGCGGCCTCTCTCTTTTGGCCGAGCAGGAGAAACTGACACTAGGTGAGCAGAAGAGCCACAGTAAAAACACTGGTGAGCCTCAAGGCGGCGTTGCCGCTCGTCAGGAGACTGGCGCGCTCTACCCAACTGCATGGGTTCAGGGTCAGGAAAATTAATGGCTGTGGAAGGAGCGGAGGAGCGTGGAGGGGATGATTATATGGACCTCTGAGCGCCTCGTTCTACACGAGTGCGTCTCCTTTCCCTCATCCTGGTGTCCAAACGGACCACCAGGGCAATATACTTGTTAAGCTCCTCCGGTTCATCAACTAGGGCCAACTCATCTTTTAGAGCCTCATCTAGAGCGTGGAAAAAGGCTGTCTTTAGTGCAGTAGTATTCCAGCCTGAAGCGGCTGCTGCAGTACGAAAATCTATGGTGAAGTCAGGCAGGGGCCGGTTACGTTGTTTCATGGTCCATAATTGGCGAGCAACAGCGGTCTGATCCACTGCCACCTCAAAAACCTGCTTAAACTCTGACACAAATTGATCAAACGTGCAGTCAAAACGTGTGGGGTTGGTGAAACGCGACTCCGCCCAACGGAGTGCTCTACCAGTGAAAAGCCCTAAAATAAACGAAATCCTAGCATCGTCATGAGGGAAAGCATGAGGGGATCGGTTAAATACCAAAGCACACTGTAAAAGAAAGCCACCACAATTTCCTAGCTCACCAGAAACTTTTTCTGGGTTAGGGGAAGTGACATCATGCACCTGTGGAAGAGGTCAGGCGGCCGATGTCTCGGCAGTGCCTCCGGTGGCGGTGGAGGATGTAGGGTTCAGAACACGCTGTAACATAGCAGCCATCTGATCTATTTGCTGACTAGCCCGCTGCTGTTGCTCGAGAAGCGACAGGAGGGTCGAACCGTGGGAATCTATCTGCCGACTGTGATCAGAAACTGCCCTACGAAGTGCCTCTGCTGGGCTGACTGTTCTGTCATAGTTCTGACTGCCGACTTGACCCACATGCAGAGAACACTCAGAAACCAAGAACGTTTTAGTTATTTTATTTAAAGACTGGAACGAGGGTCCGGTGACAAGGAAGCCAGGCTGAACTGTGATAGGGAGGAACAAGGGTAAGTAATAGATAATGGAAACAAAACGCAGTTCGCAGATATGCTTACTGATGGGGCGTCGGTATCCACCAAGGAGAGAACGCGTCGGGACTGAGTGCTGATCCAGAATGTAGTGCTGACAGGAGCCAGGGAGGTAATCCTTCGAGGAGGGTGGACAAGGTTCGCAACTGCAATGGTACTCTGATCCAGTTGGGCTGCCAGCCAAGGTAAGATGTCTGGTGAGGTTCACGGTCCGTGGGACTTTCCAAAAATTATTCGAAACCAAGGTAACGATGCATAGAGCAAGACCTGTGTGAAAGGAGTAGAGTTACTAAGGAGCTTAGCTTTGACAAACACTTGAAAACACAAGATTCGAGGAGAGCTGGGTGTAATAGAGCAAAACAGTCAGCCGCTGAAGTGCTGGCAGTCCTCCTTCATATAGCACCGTGGCTGATGACCAGATAGGCTGCACCTGTCAGTCGCCAGATTCCAGGAGTCTTGCGACACCTAGTGAGGAAACTGATTACTGACATGATCAGCAGTTCAGACCCTGACACCTTGTTCTCATAAGGAATTGCCTCCAAGACCCAGCAATTGACTGTTCGTCCTTTGGTGGCAGCAACTGCCATTAGGTGTTTGTGGTATCTGCCAATGAGTCCATTATGTCACTGATTGGAGTATTTATGAGTGGCCTGTTTAAGATTAACCTACAGCATCTTAATGGTATTTAAATCAGGACTATCACTAAGTCACTCCAAAGCCTTCACTTTATTTCTTTTTGGAGCCATTTGGAGGTGGACTGGCTACCCTGCTTTGGATCATTGTCGTGCTGCATAACCCCAGTGTGCTTGGACTTAAGGTCACAAACTTGTACTCATACTCGTCTTCCGCTTAATCCGGGACCGGGTTGTGGGGGCAGCAGGCTCAGCAGAGACACCCAGACGTGCCTCTACCCAGACACCTCCAGCTCCTCCGGGGGGAGCCCGGCTCAGCTCAGCTCTCTCTTCACCACAGCAGACCGGCACAGTGCCCACATTACTGAGGCAGCCACACCAGTCCGTCTGTCAATCTCCCGCTTCATTCTTCCCTCACTTGTGAACAAGACCCCAAGATACTTGAACTCCTCTACTTAAGGCAGGAACTCCCCTCCAACCTGAAGAGGACAAGCAACCTTTTTCCGGTAGAGAACCATGGGCTCGGACTTGGAGGAGCTGATCTTCATCCCAGGCGCTTCACACTCAACTGCGAACCGCCCCAGCACAAACTGCTAGCCAGATATTTTTCTTCTGGATTTTCAGCAAAAGAGCAGGGCTCATGGTTCCATTAACTACAGCAAGTGTTCCCAGTCCTGAAGCAACGAAGCAGCCCCAGACCATCCAACTACCACTACCATGTTTGAATGACTGTATGGTGTTCTTCTTCTAAAGGCTGTGCTACGTTTACACCAGATGTAACGTGATACACACCTTTTAAAATTCCCACTTTGGTTCTTTCTTCCCAAAATTCTTGGGGATCGTCAAGATGTTTTTTTGGCAAAGATTAAACTGGTCTTCGTGTTTTTTAAACAGCATTGGTTTGGAAATGGAACTTGCCAGTCTTTGTGTTTTTTCCATCATGAACTCTCACCTTAACTGAGGGAAGTGAGGCTTGATGTCGCTAACTTTGGTTTTGATCCTTTCTTGAATTTATTTAGATCTGGGAATGATTTGTTGCTCTATTAGATCTTTTTGCATGCTTCATGTTGTCAGACAGCTTCCAGTGAAGTGCTTTATTTAATCTGAGTGGGATTTATAAAACTGAACCTAAAATCTTTTTAATTACAGTTAATTCAACAAGGAGATAGTTACATTTTCACACCAGCCCAGTTTGTTTTGAGTGGCTTCTCTTCTCTCGGTAATTAAAAATCATTATTTAAAAGCTACATTTCATATTTACTCAAGTTATCTTTGTTATTAAAATTTGTTTGATGATCTGAAACATTTAGGTGTGACAACAAACAAAAAGAGAAGAAATCTTTAGGGAGGGAAATACATTTTCCCAGTGCTATCATATTACAGCAGGATGAGCAGCCATATTAGGTCTTCTTTGGGCTACAGTGTGGTTCATTACAAGGCCCTATTTTAAAATTACATTCCACCCTGCCCTTACATTTCATGTAATCTATATTACATGAGAGTTTTAACAAATTTAACCTTAGAATGCATATTTTAAAGGTTTTTAAATATATCTACACATGATCAAAGCTGCTACATTAGTGTCTGCTCTATTTGAGAATTTGCTGTCCTTCACTAATGAATTTGGTAAAATGAGACCTTTCGCAGCAAGAGGAATTGCTTCATATATCACTGCTCTCTAATTGAAACTTCTGATAAGACTGAGGTACAAATGTCATGTTCAGCTGGTTATTTCACCCTTCCATACACAGAAGGCTAGAAACGTATATTTCAAAATTCTCCTTAGTGTCCTGTTTCCCGGAGTTGTTTACTTTACTCTTACAGCTGAGGAGGTGTTAGCATCTGATCTAAGGATGTTTTTTAGGTAAAAGTTTCAAAATGTAGCCCAGGGCTTAACATTTTAACAAGTAACATAAAACAGCCGGGGAAGCCAGGCTTGTACCTTTTGCATACAGAACATGTGAACTTTTGAAAAACAAAGAAGTAACAAGTTATCTTTAAAATGCAGGGATTTAAATAAAATTCTCGGAAACATCGTGCTCCATGTTGACAAGAAATGAAAACAATCTCCACTCAACATGTTCTTCAGCTATGATACTATAGTTTATATTATTGTCTGTAACTGCTGTGTGGAAAGGGGCTAACTAAATGTCTTTCCTTGCTACAAAGGTAACATCATTAATGTGGAAAACTGCTGTTTAAATTTGCAGCAGAACAAAGCAACAGCATGGCCAAACATTTCTAAAAAAATGTTTAACAAGATTGTATTTTTCAACCCATGAACAGCAGTTGAAGCTTCTTTTAAGCCCACGCCTAAATGCAGTATTATTCACATTAGAAATAGGCTGAGCTTGTTCCTGTTGGGAAAGTAAATGCTTGGTTAAGTGGACCCTTGAGTGACATGGGATTCTCAGTAGAGTTGCACCTAAAAATGTTCAACCCCCACAGAAAATTTGGTTTATTGGCAAAATAATCAAACTAGCAGCTGTCCAAAATAAGCTAATCAAACAAGGACAATTGAAGTCGCTCAATGTAGCTAATATAACAACTGGTTTCACATTTTATATTAGCTGGTATATTTAGGTTTACATTCCACATTTAATAAACACTGCAGTCTCAAAATTTTTACGATGAAGTTCAGTACTTTGTAAACCAGCCTTTTTTGTCATGACCTGCTGCAAACATAATTCATAGCCAGACACCAGCTTCTCACACCATTCCTGAGGAATCTTGGGCCAATCTTAATGGCTAATGGTCTCCAGTTCATTAATATTCTGGGGTTTGCAATCTGCAACTTCACTTTTTTTAAATTCCCACTAAAGATTTTCTATCTTTTGCTTCACATCCCAAACGATTCCAGTGCCAGAAGAAGCAAAGCAACCCCAGAGCATCGCTGAGCCTCCACTATGTGTTACTGTAGGCACCGTGTTCTTTTCAGTGTATACTTCCTCCTTCAGGCATAACCCTGGTCCATAGGCCCCACATGTCCCAGTTTTAATTCATTGCGCCACAGAACAGAATCCTAAAACCTATTTGGTTTATTTATACAGTTATGAGCATATCGGAGCAGACTTTTCATGCACTTTTGGTTCAGTCTTTCTGCAGGTCTTTTGCAGCTGGTCGTGTTTTTTTGAACACCTACCTCCTCAGTAAGGTGGAGGTCAAGGCACAGCTTTCTCTTTCTGCCACCAAGTGGTGCAGCTGCTGTTCCTTTAAATTTGAACTTGTGAACATCCATTAAAATTTTATTGTCAACATTTCCAGGTATTTGAGGTGTTCTGTCTCAAACTTACTCATGCAGCTTATAAACCCATTGATTGGTTGCATCAGGTGTGCCTGAAACCAGACCCAATTTGCAAAAGTGTTTGATGGTTTGCAGTGTTGGTGTCAGTGTTTAATTTGGGTACAATCCTTGTAATACCGTATTTTCCGCACTAGAAGGCGCACATAAAAACCTTTAATTTCTTTCAAAAAATGACAGTGCGCCTTGTAATCCGGAGCGCCTTATATATGGATCAATTGGTTAATTGGTTGATCCATACTGGTTGTACACGGCGCTCTGTCAAAATGTTTCAGTACGACTGGTAAACTACAAAGCCGCACCGCTTGCAGCATTACGGCTACCGTAGTCAGGGGTGTCGCCGAAGTAATAGCGGTAAACACCTGTACTGTGCTTACTCCTAGTCCAACACCACTTGTGTGTGTATAACGTTTCAATGTGCTGTTGCAGGAATTGCCTGAACTATATGTGATTAGATGCTCAGTATGTTTCGTGTGTGTGTATGGAAGATGTTGAAATTACTCCTCCGGACAGAGGTGGCGCTGTGTGCTGCCGTAGCTGAGAATCAAGAGTTAAGGAGGGACGTCGGTATTATTGTGTGTGTGGGGTGGGTAGAGACGGCGACCGGAGCAGCGGTGTATGAGTCTGTAAGCCCTGTGTTTTTACATGCTGCAAAGTCATTAAAAAGAACCCCGAATCTCGTCAACAACTCAGTGTTTTGATGCTGTTTCTTCATGCTCAACTCAGCAACGTATGAGTGAGGGAGTTAACCCCGAGGAAACTAGTAACTTCGGCCCTGTAGAAAGCGTCTCCCCTGTGTCATCAGACTACGGTCAGGGGACAGAAACAGGAAAGGTTAACAGTACTAACGTTTGATTTAGTGCATCAAACTGTTTCTTTTACGTGTTTACTGAATCAGGGAAAAGTTCCCTTTCACGTTTTAACTAACGTTTGATTTCAACTTCAACTTCATAGACTCCAATGCATTCCTAACGTGCGGTTGGCTCTATTCAATAGAATTCTATGTAGAGGAGACCTTACCATGAGAGTGAATGGAGTTATCAGAACGCTGGTTTGTAGTGTATTAATAAAGTTTGACTGACTGACTTATCTGTTTTGTTGACATTCTCTTTAGCACAGCTCCATCTAGTGGATGCATAACGCAACCTCGGTCAAACGTTTGACTGCAGTAGCTTCTATTCTATGCGCCTTATAATCTGGTGCGCCCTATATATGAAAAAAGTTCTAAAATAGGCCATTCATTGAAGGTGCGCCTTATAATCCGGTGCGCTTTATAGTGCGGAAAATACGGTATTAATTTTATTGGCCTATTTAAACTGTCCTTTTGTAATGTGTAAACACAAAAGCAATCTTAATTTGACCAACATTTTTCCTCTGAGAGAACTGCAGGGCTTTTGAATTTCTGCACTAGGACAAATAAAATGGATCTATAGAAGCAGTCTTTGCACACCAAGCTAAACAGGATCTTGACAAGCTGATTTATTGAGACCAAGTGACTTTGTGATGCAAACAGTTTTGCAGCAATGCCCTACAGGATTCACAGATGAATAGATGTGTCAATAGATGATTGGTATTGTAAAGTAGTAATCCTCCAGTAAAAAGACAAATCCCGCAGCAAATAATGTTAACTCTGAATTATTACACCTTTACCATGTAGTTCCACACGCAGAGGTTGCCATTGAATATTTTCACAATATCAGCAGAAAGACAAATCCAAAGACTAATTTAAGATGTGATGCAGTGGAGTGGAATTCCACATGTTTAATGTCAGCAAAAACACTTTGAATGTTGACTAATGAATGTCTTCTTGCCAACTTTTCCGAAACACTGACCTTTTCACACATTGGCCAATGCAGGCTTTTTATATCCCTAAATGTTTGAAACAGTAGGCTAAACATGTTTCAAAGTGGAATCCATGTGTATGCCACCCCTACGATAAGCACACCTGCAGGTGCCCATTTTCTTTCGGGGGAATTAAGATGCAGGATCCATTTAGCCATCCAAGAAGTACCCCAACATCTTGGTAAAATGACCAAGATGACAACAACCTATATAGCCTAAAGTAAAGAGAAACCCCCTTCACCTCCTTGGATTCTGGCATGAAATGAAGCGTCTAGACTTACTGACTGCGTCTACAAACATTTCTGAAAGAATAGACTACTCTCGGGAGCTCAATTTATTTAAACACAGCACTGTTACAATGACATCTGTAGAACAGATCCACTCTTGAAATAGTCTTACAACAAATATTTTATATTCATCTAGGGGTATGATAAAGTGAAAGTAAGTGGGAACAACAGCAAATCAATCACATGAAACATTGCAGATCAAGGACAGTGCATGGTGAGGCGCACAATGTGCAGATGTTTCCAACTGTCTGCTGAGTCTGTAGCTGTAGACCTCCAAATTTAGTGCGACCTTCATATTAGCTCAGCAAACCTGCACTGACTGGAACAGGATAGAATGGGTTTCGTGGCTGCATCCAAAGTGTTGGATGCATTGGTGTAAAGCATTGCATCACTGCACTCTAGAGCATTGGAACAGTGGTCCCTAGAGTGACAAATCACACTTTTCTTTCTGACAAACCAATGGATGAGTTTGGGTTTGGCAATTGCCAGGAGAACAATAAGTTCCAGACTGCACTGTACCAATTGGGTAAAGTTTGGTTAAAGGTGTTATGTTTTATGGGCTTGGGCTCCTCAGCTCCGGTGACAGGAACTTTTAATGTTTCAGCCTACAAAGACATTATTATTTCATGCTGCCAACTGTGTGGGAACAGTTTGACAGCAGTGCATAAAAGAGCATCCATGTGGCAGGCTCAGAGTCCTGACCTCAACTTGATGAAGCGCCATAGAATTATAGTAGAGACCATGAGCCAGGTCTTCTCATCCAGCATCAGTGCACGACCTTCCAAATGCTCTGCGGGAAGATTGGTCAAATATTTCCAAAAACGCACTCCAAAACATTTTGGACAACCTTCCAAGAAGGGTTGAAACTAGAAAGGGTGGCTTAACTCAGTACTAAATGTTGTCTACTAAGAATGGGATGTTATTAACATTATATGTGTGTAAAGGCAAGAGTCTCATTACTTTAGGCAATATAATGTTTATACACAACACATTAACTGTGGACTGGGTGTTTCTAATTATTAATTAAATGTGTCAGATCATTGCCTCTACTCTTAGAAGCATGATAATTTACAGTTCTAGGTATCATTTTAAGCCCTTGGAATATTGCTATCAAACTTACACTAACAGGAGCCTGTTAACATACAACACTTAAAAATAGCTGTGCTAATTACTGCATGATGCATTGCAACAGGAAGCCCAACCTGGAAGAAAAGGGCAGCTAATCAATTGCCTTTTCTTTGTATGAAGTAGAAATAGTGGAAGGGTTGTAATTATACACAGCCATCACTTGAGGGTGTTTTTCTACCTCATTACTAGCAAAAAATGATATCTTGTAATGCAAGTAAAACCTTAAGTATTGATTTTGTCCTTTTTAAGATATAAGATTCATCACATTAATTGCTTTATCTACCTGTTTAAACTGTTGCATTCAGTCATTGAGATATTGGTTAATATTCTGTTAATATTGTTCAGGCTTTAGTAATCCATAAAACTCTGGAAGACGTAGAGATGTGTGCTTAGTATTTGCCTTTCACACTAAATAAAACTGTGGTAAGAAGGTTTTTCTTCATGAAGTCAACATTCACACATTACATTACCTTTACAAGTATGCATTTTCTGTTTGCAATGTGGCCACCAGTGGCTTGCACAGACATTTTGGGGGGCAGGTGCTAAAGTGGAAAAAAAGGGCACCTTGCCTTGTACGGCACATGGAGCTGTCGGTTGCCTTTGTAGTGTGAGATTTACTACAGGCACAGCATGAGCATAATTTATATGTATTACTAAGCACCCGCATAATGAACTGTCCAGTGGGATGTAGGGAAATGACCACCCAGGAAAAAAAACTCAAAACAAGAATGCATTTTACAAAATTCTTTAAATTAATAAGGCAACAAAATGATCATAAATTGATTTAAAGTTAAATTATTGAATCACAACCAGTCTTTAACCTGAAACTTGAAACTTACGTTATCCTTTTTTTTTTCTTTCTTTTTACACACTGAGCACAACGTGTTTGTCTTGACTATATCATTCTGTACTTTTATAACAAAATGTCTTCTGCACCAAATAACCTTATGTTGTAGCAAAGCAGGTTACATTGCCAAATTTACCGGGTAGGTCACACTAAATGAGTTATCTTCAGTAATGTGTGTAACCAGTGACCGTTCTACAGTGTAAATCAACTATACCCAGAAAATGAGTTATAAAATCTTTATAGTCAAAATGAAACCAACATCAGAGAATATGATCATAAGAAGAATCATCTATATTTCTGCATGTAGCCAGTGTGATTTATGACAGAAATTATTCTTAGAGAATAAAAATTTATGAGATTACAAGTCCTGAGAACTGATAAGATGTCTGCTATTTAGAAATTAAAATACTCTGATCACATCATAATTACACACACAGAAGTAGAAAAAACAACTTAGCCTACATTTACTTAACTTTATTAAAGCTATTTTAGTAGTGTATGAATTGTAATGTTAACCAGCTCATTTGGCCGTATTTGCAATAAAAACAAAACGGGAGTCAAACAGAAGTCATCATGGACCATTATAGCAAATGTAATACGTACATCTATGAGACGGATTTCAATTTATTTATTTCTTCTAATTTAATCTAAGAGTTAAATCGTAGACATTCTCCTGGCGCATGGTCTCGCTATGTCTCCATAGAAGACATAGTGGGTAGAGGTATGCCATTCATTGGCCTGTTCTGTTTAGATAAAATGGTGGCAAGTGAACTTTTCCATCTGAAGTCGTCGATCAAAATTTAAAAACGTGGGGCACTGGTATTATAGGCCTTTAAATTCAGAAGTTTTACCTTGGGCTGCACACTATACACTGTAAAAAAAAAAAAAAAGAGTTTTCAGGAGGGCACTTTTTTCTCCAAAGGATAAAAGGGCAGGTGCTCTACCACCACCTTGTGTCTATCTGTGCACGTCCCTGTTGGCCACTGTGGATGAATGCAATTATTTAGTAAGTGTACACTTATTGAACGATTGGTGATACGTTTGTGAGGGTTTGCATGCAGCAGACCTATAAGGTCAGCACTGTTAAAATGATAGTGAAAACCATGATGAGCTGTATGACACCTTCAGATTGTTCCATCTTATGAGACTGGTAAGGAATTTAAAGAGGTTTCAAAAGAATTTGAAATCTGCCATTCCACCTCCTGGAAATAGTTACAGGTGAGGGTGTCATGTTCTGTGACATTTAAACTGGACCAAATCACAGACAGGCAGCAACATGGTGGGTTTTAGTAATGACAAAA
Organism: Girardinichthys multiradiatus; assembly: GCF_021462225.1. Classification (NCBI taxonomy): domain Eukaryota; kingdom Metazoa; phylum Chordata; class Actinopteri; order Cyprinodontiformes; family Goodeidae; genus Girardinichthys; species Girardinichthys multiradiatus. Next base: position 6,669,258 of record NC_061797.1, on the reverse strand, counting down.
ACATACAGCAAGGCGAGAGGAAAACAGGACAAAGACCTTTGGAGGATACAATTAAAGAACCCAACGCTGAAAAAAAAGCTATAATACAGAGAAAGGTGTGGAGCATGGCATTGAAACAAGATGAGCAGAATCGGGGATGCAGAACAGCTGTCGAAAAGAGTAAGCCAGGGGGCTGAGGGAATGAGACTAATTAACATAGATAACACAGAGGGAGCTGAATATAGACACAATAGGATCTACAAATGAAAAAGGGAAAAAACCTAAGACTAACATAAGAAACCAATAATTTTCAGACAAATAAACACAGGAAAGAATCAAGAAACTTAACACAAAGGAAATAACTATTATGGAAAGACCCTAATGACTATCATAAGGTTCTGACAACAAACACAAGAAAAACCCAATACACTAGTGGATCATGACAGAAGGACATTCAAAATATCTGCCAACTCACCCAGGTCTGGTCATTCATGTGTTTTAACCCTAAAAGAAGACCACAAGATGCTGAAAAACCCCAGAAAAACCCCACAATATCATCATGCAACCTACAGCAGGCTCTTTCTACAGGTGATATGAAAGGGCATGCCTCTAAAATAAAGAGACTGCACAATTTTAACTTTAATGTTAGATGTGCAACGATGAAACCTTTTCTCTCTAAAGGAGAGTGTTTCCACTCTGGGTTCGCGAATGACATATATTGTTCTTAGGCTATTTCTTGTGTGCGTTTCCACTGCAGGGTTTATAACTGGGCTTATTACATCCCCTGGTGTGGAATGGCTCCTCCTTCTGCAGGAGTTCTACATAAATCTCTTCTCATTTCCTAATTAAAACAGCAATAACAATCTAATACTGGATTAGTCTCAGATTTTTACAAAAGAGTTATTTTTTTTAAAACACCGTTCTACCTTTACAAACTGTGTGAAATATGTAGAATATGTCAGAATAGATTTTAAACAAGCAGCACCAATACCAAGTCCCATCTCTGTCCTGGACAGAAAAAAAAGAAAGGAGAGGACAACAATAAAGCCAGTATCTACAGACATCATTTATGACAATTTCATCGTGGTTAACCCATGAAACTGAAATAAAATCAGTTTTCACTGATCTTTAATTATTAAAAGACTACAATATGTGTCTCTGAGAAAGAATAACCACAAGCACACATTCTGCGGCATGTCTACTACATTCAAACTTCAAATTAGTGAATGAGCAACTCTCCTTGGGAGTTATAATAGCTGTAATATGTAACTCAGAACATAAATGCTGTGGACAAATTAAACCTTTACCATTTAAAATCTCTTAAAAAAGGCGTTACAGTCTTTCTCTGTCGCTGTGGAGATGCTGAAAACAGAAGCCTGTGCTCCTTCTGAATAAATATTTTTACTGAGGTTTCGATAATTTATCAGTGTATTTGAAATTCTCTAAAACACTGAGACTCAGCATAGTGGCTGTGTTTAAATGTGTTTGTAAACAAAAGTAGAGAAGTCTTGTCGTGTAATTTAAAGTTGAAGAAACTATGAGTTGCAGAAGTGCATGAACAGGAAGACGAATGAATAAAATGCTGGAAATATTCAATCAGCAAGATATTTTAGCATCCTCGCACTACAAAGGTCCCCCTTTACTTTACGGTATGTTAAACAATTTCTACCAGAGTCATTTTCTGGAGTAGACTTCTACCTTGGTACTCCAATTTGGGTTGGTTCTTGTGAAAATGGTGTGGGGAGAATAACGGCCCCAGAAAACTACCCTGGTACCTGGAAAAGGTCCCTGTCGTAGAAACCCACCCTGAGAAAAACATGGAAGCCAGACTAACGTTTGCAAGGAAGGACATAGGCCAAGATCAGCACCTAAATAATATTATTTCAATAGATGAGTCTAGAATTAAATTATCTGGACTCCAGAACAGAGGCCATGTTTGGCATAACCCAAATACAGCATCCCAGAAAAAGAACCTTATACCAACTATGACGCAGAGAGATGCACTAGGACCTGGCCAGCTACCCATCACAGTAACCACAATGGACTCTATTGTTTATAAGGCGGTTATTGAGGAAAATGTGAGACCATCTGTAAAATGAAATGAAATGAAAGCTGAAGCAGAACTGTATTCTGCAACATGACAATAACCTAAAACACACTAAAAATCCACCAAAGACTGGCTGAAAATCAAGTTCTGGGCCATGACAAAGCCTAGGTCCTAATAAGTGAATAAATATGAGACATCGATATGTAAACTATCCATTTGAAAATCTGAATATTTAATAGACTATCCTATTTTTACACATCACTGTACATGTATTGCTATATCCAAGAGGCTGGAAATATGTGTAAGAACGGCCAAGCTCTGTATGGGGCAGAAGTGGAGAAAAGTCAGGGTTAAGGATCATAAAGGTCTTTCGGGCCAAGGCTGACAAGCAGGTGACAGAGCCAGCTGGATGTGAAGGTGGTGGTTGATGAACAACAAAACAGTTTAATTCAAATACACTTTATTATTTATAAAGATAAATTAAATGTTTCTAAAAGAAGTCTTTGTAAATCCCACATAGAAAAAGATGACCAAATGCCAAGTGACAGATCTATCAACAAGATGGAACACGATGAGCAGGACATGATTATGGAACTGTGTGGGCTGTGGCCTCCAAACTATCTGCAGCAGATTGGAAAATTATCATTGATCTCTCTCCAGAAGAGGTAGTTCTGGTATCAGCTGTGATTCTATATAAAATCCCCAAGCTGCAGGACTGCTCATTTAACAATGACAAACTCAGCTAAGCGAGGGAATAAAAAGGAGTACAGGTCTGACAAGTTCCCCTAAATGTTTGTTGGCCTGGTGTCACTTCCACCCTTCATCCTTAAAAATCAAGAAATGTCTCTATATAACTGAATAAAACACGATTCACTAGTGGCTTTTTATGTGATACCTTTAGTTGTGGATTAGTTATAGAAAGACAAAAAACACATTTGAACATTCTAATATAAACTGAGTTGTGTGCACATTCAACTGTTTTGTAATTTAGCAGTTCTTAACTATTATCTACAGCGTAATTGATCATTTATTTCCGCCATTTGATTAATACACTATTGGGTTCCAAACTGCAACAATATGAAGTAGTTTCTATTAAAGATTCCATTAGGATTTGTTTTATTTTTTTATTTTAAGTGTCTTGCAAGAGCAGGTTGAAATTCATCAAGCAAAATCTGTCAAGTGACTTTGAATGTGGCATGGTTATTGATGCCAGATGGGCTGGTCTGAGTATTTTAGGAACTGGTGCTCTACTGGAATTCTTAGGTACAACCATCTCTAAGATGGTCAGAACCATGGACCATAGGTTGAGTCTTTTTTGTACTAGCAAAGTGGTTAATCAGACTACATTCAAAGTCATTCTCTTACCTCTTCTTTAGTCTTTGATCGTCTCAAAGGTTTGATTCATGCAGGCACTCCATGGTTTCTATTGTATTTCTTCTTGTAAGAAATCCCTCTTTCCACATATCTGAAATCCTCATAAATTCTTGTAGTGCTGCTATGTGTTTGAGAAGTGCTGTCACTCATGTGTTGATAGTTGTTTACACTTAATGACTGTATCGTGCTGTATCAGCTGTTCATACAAAATCATGCAAACACCTTTAAGAGTCATATTCTCAAGTTTCATAGATCTGCCTTTGAAATTGTCGGTGTTACATGACTAGAAGTCAGTAAAGATAAAACTGTTTTCTTGATATTCAGGCTTTCATAACAAGAAGGTGAGAAAACAGAAGCAGAAAGTAAACGTCTGCACCAGCTCCACTTCCTCCCTGTATGCAGATGAACGTGGAACACACTAGTGTCTAGTTTGCCTGTATTAAAATCCACATTTGTTTCTGCACTGACTGTCTGTATTTGTCTGTTAAATATTCATCGTCCTGTACCTTTAGCTTCGGAAATGTTTTCCTAAAGGAGAAAGTTGCCTTGAGCACAGTCAGACAGGGAGAATTGCCACTGATACGTTCCCTCTGTTTAACTGAGGACACTGCGACTGAGGAGTCATGTGAAGACTGAGACAGGGCACAGTTAAAGCAGAGAAAAGAGATCAGACTGGTACAAAAATAAACAGGACAATGAAAATTACTGAAGAAATTGTGCAGCAGAGGTGGCGAACAACTTTTTTTTTTTAAATCAGAAAAAAGGAAACCAAGAATTCTGAGTATGCTGACAGTGTGCGCAGCGTCTGGGAGTGTCTCATTGGTATTTCAGAGGGCAGCTCTTTCACACCTTGAAACTAGTCAGACACAGTTCAAATGATCATTTCTCTCTCTCTCTCTCTCTCTCCTCTTCACCTGTATTCCACAGCTCTCCTTTGCAATTTAGCTTCAGGCTCATATTAAATGCGACATCCAACCTTGATCCTGCTGGAGCTCAGTTCTGTTTTAAGTGTTAATTACTTGATTTGTAGGCGTATAAGGTGCTGTTTACTCAAACCTGCAGAAATTGAGATCAATGCTCAAGGGTCTCTGGCAGTAATTTCAATCGGTAGAGCATTCCGTGCTCGATTGGTCAAGCATTCCTCTCCCTGAAATTTAAGTAGAAGCAAGAGAGCAGCATTTTTTTAAAACAACTTCATCAAAAATTTCTTTTGCTGACTCCGTATGTTTGAATTGGAGCTACAGAGGACGTCCAGTAGCTCTTTAACAAGACTTTGTTCATGTATGTGTACCCCTTTACCTTTTTAATTTTGTAGCATTACAACCACAAACTTTAATGTTTGTGGTTGTAATGCTACAACCATAACCTAGGCTATGGTTGAAGCTATGGTCGATTGCCACAGATCCTATAAAAGGCTTCAATAGTGCTGCAGCGTTTCACAGTCTCACTTTAATGTATTTTAAGTGGACTTTAAGCGATAGACACAAAGTTGTGCATAATTGTAAAGTTTTCCCTCATATACAAAAATACATTTTTCCCGATTCTTCTTTGCAAAATAGCATACGTTCAGTCAGATTAGATGGAGAGCAACTCTGAACATTAATTTTCACCCTCACTTCTTCAACTTGTTCTTCATATACCTTTCATGGGTTGGGGCACACTTTAAACAGGACTTTCTTTGGCACTCTGAAAATGGGCTTTCTTCTTGCTCCTCATGCATAAAGGCTACATATGTGGCACAAGTAATAGTTGCCTTGTCAAAACATTTTCCCACCTAAGCTATTGCTGATTGCTACATATCATACAATATGGTTTTTGGCAGCTTCTTTTAATTTAATATACTCCTTGCCTCGCCTGTCATTTCTGGTGTTCAGTCAACTCTTCACAGGTTTTGAGATGTTTAAAGCTTTGAACATCTGTTTTCTAACCTAATCCTTATTTAAACTGTCTGATGCTGTTATTTTTCTAATGTTCTCCATCAAACCTCCAGAGTCTACATAGAACATGCGGATTAACACAGATTAAATTACACACATGTTGCCTCTGTTCACTAAATAGCGGACTTCTGAAATTGCACCAGATTTTATTAATTGGTATCAATGTGAGCTGAATAGAAATGCACTCTACACTTTTCAAATTTTTTCTTTGGCAAGACATATTTTTGTTGCATTTCATATTTAGAGTCACCTTTATGTTGTTCTATCAATAAAATGCATTGATGCTTATAATTATAATGTGAAAAAGTTGAAAGAATGTGAATGCTTTTGCAAGGCTCCTTGCACTGAACTGCAACATTGAAAAGCCTTTGTTTGAAGCTTATTGATGAGACCAATGCTGTGGTGAGCATATATTCCTGTGGTATGGCGTTTCCTGCATTGTTCAATAATAAGATCCCCAAAGCCCTTACAGGCATTGGTGTATCGGTGCTGCAGAGTTTCACAGTCTCAATTGTCGATGTAAGCGACTGGATGTAGCTTTAGTTCTGCGAGTACATAAGAGGCAGTTGAATGTTGGACAGCTTCAGAATCAGAATCAGAAAAGCTTTATTGCCAAGTACGTTTTTGGACATACAAGGAATTTGTTTTGGCGTAGTTGGTGCAATACAGTACAAATTAAACAGTATAAACATATCTACAATACAATATAAATATATGTGCACAGTTTTAAGTGAGTGAGCTTGTGACTTTTCCTGAAGGTACTGCAATACAGCACGAAATGAAATGGTGTCAGGTTTGCATCAGCAAACCTGGTAGATTTTTAGCTTATTTTCTCGGCTATGTTTTTCAGTTTAGTTAAAATTTTAATTCTTATTGAGTAAAGCGGTATGAAGCTAGAATACAACCTACCAAGGTCGTAAGGTTGTAATCAGTGCTTCCACAACGTGAAGACATTTTCGGATACACCAGTCACAAAAGGAGAGAAACCTTCCTTCCTGTGTTTAAAGATTTCATTGTAGTTTTTTTGTTCAGTGTAAATCCTATTTACAAATGTGTTTTCATTTCTGTTAGTGCCCGGCTATCAATGCAGCAGGTTTCCCAAATTAAAAAACAGGAATTGGTCTGAATGTATTGGTTTCTGGTATACTTAAATGTTGATGTTGATGATGAAGAAATGTGTTTCTTGTTATGCACAAAACAGTTCTGGACAGTGAGAGCTTCTGCCTCATAAACATGACCCAGGTCTTAAAGATGTCAGCCAGTGGGTCCTCACCAAGTACTCAGTCCCCTGCAGGGACACATTAAGTGACACACTAATGTTTTGTCCTTAAACACCTTTGTTGCTTTCAAATAAGCAAGGATAAAGGTAAAGGTCAAGCAAGGCATGGTTTAATCAGGGGTGAAGTTGGTCTCTTAAAACTTCAGCTAGTTGCAGTTGATTTGTGAGTGTAAGTGTCTCCTCTCTGATGCAGACATCTGACCATGAAAAGTAAGCTGACAATAAGACAGTTTCAAACATTCACGCTTTAAATTTGGCACTATCCTGAACCCCTGGGTGGTCGTTTTGTGACTGAGAGGTGTCTCACACACTCAGCTCCAGTTTAACACTGTAGAAATGAGCACTTGGGAATTCGTCTGGGGTTGGATTGACAGACACTCAAGTCTGTCAATCCAGACCATGGGTTGAGTCCAAATAGGTCCAAATTGTCTGTTCAGATCAAATAATCTTTTTTGCTCTGTAATGCTCTCAGTAATTTAAATCCAATTTTTTTGAGCTTGACATGCGTGTTTTACTCCAGACTGACGTTTACAAAAACACTACCTTGAGAACTTGGCTGAAGGAAGCTTTGTCCCTCGGTCATTCATTTTAGCTGAAAGTTAACTTCATGTAAAGACCCGATAATGGCAAAGTTGATCCATTACGCTTGCAATTTGAATTAAGGGATGCTATGCAATAAAATGTGTGCGTCTTTCAACCTAGTCTATTTTCTTGGAATTCAATTATTCCGCAAAATTCATGTTTGTCACATGACAGTAATACCTTCTTGCAAGTAGAGACACCACTGCTGTTTTATCCCCTCTATTAATGTCAATATGCATATTTCGGCCAGTCTGTAACAAAAGGGTGATTTGCAGAAATTGCTTTGAATTTATAGTCAAACAGCTGATAATGTGTTGGTCATTTGGCATCTTCTCAAATAGTATTACAGTGCATAGGCCAAATGAAAGGACCGCTCTCAAAATCCAGAGCAAAGTTAAGTTTATCTGGACCTAGACCAGTTCTAAGATTTTAATTAAGTTATGTTCTCGCATTTGCAGCTATAGCAATTATAGTGATTTATTGCAGGATTTTATTACCATCTGGTTTATTATTCGAATTGTTCTGCGATGAAACGAGCAAACTTTTGGCATGCCCTCTGAACAGTTCACTCTAACATGAAAGTTTCTTTCACAGTTAAAACCTTGATTTTTATCCCTGAGGGTCTTTAAGCATTTATGTCCAGCGTACTGTGAACTAGCCCAGTCATCATTTATAGTCTATATTTCATAATAACTTTGGACTTGAAATATATATCTGAAAATAAGCTTTCAGTATTCAAAAATAGAAAAACATTGGTTTCAATACACTTGTACAGTGCTTTTATCAAGTCCCCAGAGATTCCAAAGCGCTTTACACTACAATCAGGCAATCACCCATTCATACACACATTCACACACCAACAGTGTTAGACTACATTGTAGCCACAGCTGCCCTTGAGCAGACTGACAGAAGTGAGGCTGCCATACACATGCGCCACTGAACACTCTGACCACCATCACCAGGCAAGGTAGGAGAAGTGTCTTACCCAAGGACACAACCACTGAGATAGACAGAGCGGAATTTGAACTGGCCAGTTACAGGATGAACCCCTACCACTGTCGCCCCACATGAAAAAAACAAGATAGGTTTAGACTACAAGAAACAATCAAGTCTGCAGAGAGGACCACCAGGGCTCTTCCCTCTATCCAGGACCTGTGTAGGTCTAGGATCAGGAAAAGGATAACTAACATATTTGCAGACCTCACTTATCCTGGACACAATCTGTTTAGACTTTTACCATTAGGTCGGCGCTACAGGTGGCTATATGCAAAGATTATCGCCATAAAGACAGTTTCTTTCCCCAGGCTGTCTTTCTCATGAAAACAATGGACAGCTACTCTGCTATAAAACAAAATTGGCATATTTGCACTTCCACAGCCTTGCTTTTTACTTCTTCATATAAAAAAATGGCTGAACACACACATACATGTACATACTGTTACATATCTTTTATCTTTTATTTTATTTCCTCTAAAGTTTATATATTTATACGAAATCTCTATACAGTGAGCGATTGAAAACGAAGTCAGATTTTTTGTTTTTGCACACAACCTTGGCCATTAAAGCTGATTCTGAATCTGAAACTGAAAGTTCCTAAGAGCGCAGCTGAGTCATAGTTGTCTTCACAGGTTAAGAGGTTTTATTGTTTTTTGTTGTTCTTATTTTGCCACAATCCAGCCATGTTCTAAGAGATCATGTAGATCTTACTCCTGTTTGGGCCTTACACATTATGTCCAAGTTCCTCCAAAAGCCACAGTGGCCGATAGGACTGTAACAGAGTCCTGGCATGCAATCCCTCAATATGTAAAAGCCATAACATTTGTCATGAAAGTAAAGTCTGCCTCATGAAGCACTATCCAGTTCCTGTCAGCATTTTTTATCATTTATGGAACCTTGCTAGGTTAAGTCCCATCGTGTCACGTTCTGAACTTGAGATTACTATCCATGCATTCATTTCCTCACGTTTGGATTACTGTAATGCTTTATTTACCTGTCTTAGCAAAAACTCCCTGGAACGTCTCCAGGTTGTTCAGAATGCTGCTGCTAGACTTCTGACAAAATCTTCTAAGTATTCCCACTCCACACGGTTACTCATCCAGCTGCACTGGCTCCCCATTAAATTCAGAGCTCAGTTTAAGATTCTGGTCCTGACTTATAGAGGTCTTCATGGTCAAGCCCCAACTTATTTCAGTGAACTCTTGTATCCATACATTCCCCCCAGGTCTCTGAGGTCATGTGATAAAGTCCTACTGGCTGTACATCACACAAGGCTGAAAACTAAGGGTGATAGAGCTTTTGCAACCGTAGCTCCCCGACTCTGGAACTCTATCCCCTTGTGTATAAGGACAGCGGATTCGATGGTGTCTTTTAAAAAACAGCTAAAAAAATCATCTTTTTAGGCTTGTGTTTGGTTAGTTTATTTTTGATTTTATCTTATCTTCTTTTATTTTACATATATAAATATATTATTCCAATTGTAATTTGTTTTAGTGTTGTGAAGCACTTTGTGATCTGTGTCTTAAGAGGTGCTATATAAATACAATTTTATTTACTTACTTACTTACATGTTTGCTAATTAACTGGTCATCTGTGATTCATTAATTAATGTTTAAATTTTCCTGCAGGCAGAACACAAGGCAGTTAAGATACCTAATACATCAATTACATCGTTAACAACATGCTCTATTTGTTTATTTTGTGTTGGTTCTCCTTTAGGGGTTCAACCTGTCAGCTGCTGAAATGCCCCTTTTTTACCTTGATAAAAAGCTTTTCAGTTTAAGTAGACAGAGAACAACTCATTAGCCCTAAAAACATGCATAAACATAACTAAACATGATGCATTTCCATTTTAAAAACCTGATCCGTAAATTAGTTTGTCGATTTGTGTAACAGACCCAGGGTCTGAGCTTGTTAAACAGATTAAATGTTCCTGTAAAACACAGGGAAATGATTAGACAGACGACTGGTGAAGTTTCTCAATGCCTCGCTTCTGCCATATTTATTAATACAGTCACATGTATTTTCGAACTGCAGCATAATAGCCGTCTTTCATATGCAAAAGAAATATCTACATTTACATGAAAATTCACCATATATGAATTATGTGTTCCTAATACTTTTACCTATTTGTCCTGCTCTTTCCCAGATACCTTTTTATACTCGCAGCTGGACTGTTTAACATACACCGGTGCTTAGTATAGAACTGTCTAGTTTACTAGCTCACAGACTGCATGGGACTAACACATGTATGCTGGCAGACTTAGCTTTAGCTTTTAACATTCTCACTATGCCTCTTTAGAGCCAGTAAACATATATTTAACGGCATGTTAACACTACTACACAATGTCAAAACGGAGCTTGCTTAACTAAAAAGGAGCCTGAAATAAGTATACAATTTATTCAAAATGGCAACCGCATTGCTGCCCTGACTTCAACATCTTTAGTCTTTTCACATCACCCAAAACGTAACAAAATACAGAGTTTAATAACTGATTTATACATTCACATTTACCTGTGTTTCTTTAAAACTCCTTTCATGTCAGTTTAACCGTTACTAACCTGTAAAACACAGGGAAATGATGAGACAGATGACTGGTGAAGTTTCTCAATGCCTCGCCTTTGCCATATTGGAAATGGAGACCTATGACCTCGCTATTCTGTCTCACAGAGCAATGCGTTACCTACTGGCATGGGGGTGTAACTACAACTTCATCCAAAGTCATCCCCAAAGTGCCTTTGTCCCTTCTTTAACTAATACAAACATTTAATGTGATGTGTGTGTGTGTGTGTGTGTGTGTGTGTGTGTGGGGGGGGGTGTTCTTGTACTTGTTGCTGAGTGAGAACCATTTTTTGTATTTGTATCGCAAAGTGAGGACATTTTGACAAAGTGAGGACATTTTCCTGGTCCTCACTTTTTCAAATTCCGTTCTTGGGACAGGGGTTAGGTTTAGGACTAGGGTATGAATTGAGTTAGGGTGAGGGTTAGTGTTAGGGTCAGGGTTAGGCACTAAAAATCAAGGAAAATGAATGGAAGTCAATGGAAGTAACTGAAAAGTCCTCATAAATATAGTAAAACACGGATGTGTGTGTGTGTGTGTTTGTGTGTGTGCACGTTAGACCACACAGGATTATTTAGCATGAAACAAAATGAACAGAAATAAAAGCAATGTTTTTCAGGCTGCTTTTGTTTCCTACTGGGACTCCAGCAGGACATTATAGAGGTTCTATATTCATAAGTGGACTCGGATTCTCTGTGAAAATGAAGTCCCTGTTTGTCCGCGCCGAAATATTTAAATTGTTTTATTTCAGGTCAGTGTGTGTTATCCACATTCTTGTCCCCCAGAGAAAAAAAGAAGTGAAGATTCAGATATATTTATTTATTTATATCTTTCCTTGCACAACACAGTAGTGATGCATAATTGATTCATAGTCCGATAGAGCATGTCCTGATGGTATCTTAAATTATTTCAGTTTGGGTCTTTGGTTCGGAACTTTTTTTGTGCCTTCTTACAATTGTCTATTTCCATTTGTGGCATTTGTTTTCTTTTTGGTGGTTTCCTTGAAATAAAAAGTCATACCTAATTCCTGATCAATAAATCTGTTGTTCTGTTCTTAATTCCAGAATGCAAAGTGTCTGAAGTGGAACTGGTTTGTTATTAAATATCACTTCATAATTCACCAAGCTCAGGGTTCACCAGTGATGTTGGTTTCTTATTTTTTACAGTTTTTACATGCTTTTATTGTATAGTGGGGGACAACTGAAAACATCCTGAGGACTTTATTAACAAATACATCAAATATGTGTTTAGTATCTTGGATCTTCTTTATAACGTCTGTTGTGGATCAATTGCTATCTGTTGGTGGCCCATTTCTGTCCCACTCGCCTTGGTTGAGAAGCAACTCTACATATGGATAGTGTCAGGACTCTTCCCTATTAGGGAAACACAAAAGTCTTGTAAGCTCCCACCTTTTCTTCTCCATGAAAATCTAGATGTTCCAAATAGTGAGATGGATTTGGTACTTTTTATGTGCTCAGCTTTTAGCATGCATATTTTCTCCTATATGGATGATATAATTTGTTGCGTAATTATTGTGTTTAAGGTTATTAGTTATAATCAACTTTTTTAAATATCCCAAAACAACAATAGTAATACAAGTAAATGAATTTTGCCGGGTGAGTTTGTCCCGTCTTGGTGTGGGGTCGGGAGCTTCGTTGTGGGCACGGTGCTCGGTATTGCCTTCCCTGTTGCGCCTGTTGGCAGAGGCTGGGATGGCATTGATCGGGGCCCCTGCCTTGCTGTCGCGCGCGGGGTGTGGTTGGGGCCAGGATGCAGCGGTGGTGCTTGGAGCGGGGCTGTATGTGGAGCTTGCGCTGTGTGGGTGTGGCTTTGTCGGCTTTTCGGGGATAGAGTTCACCTTTGGGGGTGTGCCCCTGTGGGGAGGGGATTCATGGCGTTTGGGTTCGGGGGCATGTGTTCGATACGTTTGAATGAGTGTACGATGTCCATTGTTGTTTGTCTTTACATTAGGTGCATGGGTGTGAGTGTTTTATGTGTACGCATCAGGGTGGGAATGTGTGATCGTGACTGTGTGTGCCGGTTTTTTGTGTCAGGTTGGGTCTTGGACTGCTCCCTCTCCTGGGTCAGTTTATGCCCCCCATCAAATGTGGGGCCTATGTCCTCCCCGCCACACTACCTGCCGGTGGTTGGTGTTTCTGCCCGCTGGTGTACTTGTAGTTCTTGGTGTCCGGGACTGGGTGCTTTGATGTGTGCCGGCACACTCCCGGTGGCTGCTTGTCGGGGCCTGGACCCCTGGGCTCTGTCAGGCCTCTGCTTGGGGAGTGATATGTCCCAGAGTCTCGGGTCTCTGGGTCCACGGCTGAATCTGCTCGGGTATATACAGAATGAACGGATAGACATACAACCCCTGGCAAAAATCATGGAATCACCAGTCTCTGAGGATGTTCCTTCAGTTGCTGAATTTTGTATAAAAAAACAGATCACAGACATGACAAAAAACTAAAGGCATTTCAAATGGCAACTTTCTGGCTTTAAGAAATACTAAAATAAATCACAAAAAATAATTGTGGTAGCCAGTAACAGTTACATTTTTAGAATAAGCACAGGGAATAAATTATGGAATCACTCAATTTTGAGGAAGAAAATATGGGACAATCACCCTCCAAATTGTCATTACAAACAATTACACCTGCATCAGATTGAATCTGCTCGTTAGTGTCCAGGTAAAAATGAGTGATCACACCTTGGAGAGCTGCTGCAACAAGAGGACTGACATGAATCATGGCTCCAACACCAGAGATGTCACTTGAAAAAAAGGAGAGGATTATCAAACTCCTTAAAAAGGGTAAATTATTACGCAGTGTTGCACAAGATGTTGGTTGTTCAGTCAGCTGTGTCTAAAACCTGGACCAAGTACAAACAACATGGGAAGGTGGTTAAAGGCAAGCATACTGGTAGACCAAGGAAGACATCAAAGCGTCAAGACAGAAAACCTAAAGCAATATGCCTTGAAAACAGAAAATGTAGAACAAAACAAATGAGGAACAAATGGGAGGAAACTGGAGTCAACGTCTGTGACCGAACTGTAAGAAACCGCCTAAAGGAAATGGGATTTACATACAGAAAAGGTAAAAGAAAGCCATCACTAACACCTAAATAGAAAAAAAACAAAGTTACAATGGGCTAAGGAAAGGCAATTGTGGACTGTGGTTGACTGGATGAAAGTCATATTCAGTGATGAATCTCAAATCTGCATTGGGCAAGGTGATGATGCTGGAACTTTTGTTTGGTGCCGTTCCAAAGAGATTTATGCAGACGACTGTCTGAAGAAAACATGCAAGTTTCCACAGTCATTGATGATATGGGGCTGCATGTCAGGTAATAGCACTGGGTAGATGGCTGTTTTTACATCTCCAATAAATGCACAGGTTTACATTGACATTTTGGACACTTTTCTTATCCCATCCATCAAAAAGATGTTTGGGGATGATGACATCATTTTTCAAGATGATAATGCATCTTGCCATAGAGCAAAAACTGTGAAAACTTTCCTTGAAGAAAGACACAGAAGGTCAATGTCATGGCCTGCAAACAGTCCGGATCTCAATCCCATTGATAATCTATGGTGGAAGTTAAAGAAAATGGGTCCATGACAAGGCTCCAACCTGCAAAGCTGATCTGGCAACAGCAATCAGAGAAAGCTGGAGTCAGATTGGTGACGAGTACTGTTTGTCACTCATTAAGTCAATGCCTCAGAAACTGGAAGCAGTTATAAAGGCCAGAGGTGGTGCAACAAAGTACTAGTGATGTGTTGGAGTGTTATTGTGTTTGTTTGTTTTTCATGATTCCGTATTTTTTTTCCTCAAAATTGAGTGATTCTATCATTTATACTTACTTTGCTTTAGCTACAAGGCACTGGGTCGCTGGTGGAGGAACGGGTTGTAATTAATCTGTTTTTTCATTCTGCATGTACTGCGGACAGAAGAAACATGTTCAGAATGCCTCCTTTGTGTGTATAGAACTGAAGCAATGATCTTTAGCATACCCCAAACTGCAAATATTTAAGAATTCCCAAAATCATATTGTGATTCATCTTCATCTTTTCCTCTTGCAGGGTTTAGGGTCATGGGGTCTGGAGTTTGTCACACCATGGACAGGTCATTTATGCCAGAATTAGGCCACAGCTGCAAAAGCAAATGCTAATTACCATAGTTAGCATAGATTTCTATTTTATTGTGTCATCATATCATTGTTATATTGAATACTACAAGTCCATGTCTGATGAAAGAGGCATTTTTAAACAGACTGCTGCTGAGGTTATGTCTAGGACAAAAAGATGGAGAGAAACTTGCTGATCAGAGTAAATAGGAAGAAAAAAAAACTGCAGACAGAAAGGAACTGGTCTGATTGTTGGCTTTATTTGAGGAAATGATTCGATTTTACTGAAGGTTTTACTGCCCTACGAGCTAAATACATTTCTTTAAAAAGTAGTAATAAATAACCAATTTAGTTACTTTTCTTTGGTACTTCTTACAGCATCTGAGTGATGATTTGAGTTCCCAGACAGCTAATCATTTTTCTCTAAATCTAGTTTTTAAAAGTAGGAACAAGAGGAAAATGAATGTGCCCATTTTACCGAAGATTATAAACTGCATATTGATATTGGCCTTTAAACGTACATCAAACGCTAGCACATTAAGCGGTGAAGGTGAGCAGTGATAGATCAAAAGCATAGAAAGATTTCTGCAGTAAACAGAATTATAGCTTCATGGGGTAAAATCCATACAATATTATTGACTTGTGTTGATGCACTTATAGACACTGATCTCATTGCAGGCAAGCTCGGATATTGATTTTCTGACTGAAAATCCCATTACACTCACGCATGCTCACACACACTCATTTAGCATCAATAGAACCTCTCAAAGTACAATGGATTCCCCTTCGAGAGTGTTCACCTCTGCATAACCCCTGACCCATCCAAGTTCTGTACAGGACTTTGAAAATACACTAGTATGAACAGTACTCAATTAGGCTGTGGTATTTGAACAATGCTAAATTTGTACTAAGGAGCCCAAATGTCCTGAGGAAATGCCCCCCATACCATTACACCACCACCAGAGGTTTTCATGCAAGCTTTACACCAAATTATGACCGTACCATCTGAATGGCTCAGAGGAAAATGAAAACCTAATTATTTTTGAACTTGTTATTGCATTTAAATGAGCCAATGTGAATTGTAGCTTCAGTTTTCTGTGCATAGATGACAGAAGTAGCACAATGTGTGACCTTCTGCTGCTGGAGCCCATCAAGGTTCAGCATGTTATGCATTTAAAAATTGTATTTTTAATACCTTGGTTGTAGAGTAGTTATATGCGCTACATTTGTCTTTTTGTCATCTAAAACCGGTCTGTCTCTGACATGAAGAAGATGAAAAAGGCATTTTCCCTCCAACCAACTTTTGCCCACAGGATATTTTCTCCTTTTTCAGACCATTCTCTATGAACCATGGCGATGGTTGTGTGGGAAAATTCCTGTGATTTGGTTAAATTTTTGGAATGATCCAACCAGACAGTCTGGTACCAACAAATGTCCTACATTCAAAGTCACCTAAATCCCTTTTCTTCTCCATTTTGTTTGTTGGTTTGAACTTCAGCCAGTCGCCAGTACTATTCCTATATTGCATAATCCTTAGTTGCTGCAAACCACACTTTTAGTGTTTTGTTAGTTCACTTAACTTTGCAAGCAATCGTTTCTGCAAAGCTCTAGGTCCCAACACAGCATTTCTTTTGGGTTGAGGTCTACACTTTCACAGGGTCCATTTCCCAGCACTCTTGCAGTGTGTCTCCGCTTTCTGGAGGGTCCTGTGTGGAACCAGTGTGCCAAAATGTGGAGGACACACATGCAAAACACACCTTACCATAATCTGTGACTTATACTTTTATGTTGTGGATGCATGGCAAAAATCCTATTAAAAAAAATGAAGAAAATGGTTTAGTCTGTGGTTTAGTCAGAAAGTATTGAAAAGATTCCATGCTGTGTAAGTGAAACATTTTTTTAATCTTCCAGTTTTATTACAATTTCATAAGATGTACTGTTTTGGGACCTAATGGTAAAAAGTGCAAGTTTTCGCATTAAACTCGCATTGCTCCAAAAATAATAATGCATCAAAATCAAAATTGTTATAAATGTGTGACATAATCAAGGCTATATCACCCACATCCAAAATATTCCACTTTGATGTTTATTTTAGGAAATTATTACATATTTTGTGTTTTTTGCCTTAAACAAGTCTATGTTTTTTCCACAAAAAGGGCATAGAAACATGATTTTTTTTGTAAATTGCCTTGAAATTACATTTGTTGTGAATCAGCACTACAGTATATAAATAACCGGAATTAAATGGAATTAGGTGCTGACTGAAGCTGGTATCATCCATAACAGTGAAACAAGTCCTGTGGACTGATATGGACTAAAAGGTCACTTAGAGAAGAAAAAGCCAACACTCAAAACGCAACATAAAAGTCTAGATAAGTTAGCAAATCCACTCAAGGACAAAGACCTTAATTTCTGGACAAGAACTGTGGTCTGAATGAACTAACATAGTGGTATTTGGCCATAATTACCATCATTACATTTGTAGAAAAGAAAAGGTGAAAATGAAATCATGTTTAAGCTTTGTTCCACTCTATAATTGTATACCACTTGGTGTTGGTCTTTCACATAAAATTCCAATAAAATATATTTATGTTTGTGCTTGTAATGTGACAATATGTGGAAAAGTTCAAGGTGTATGAATACTTTTACAAGCCACTGTAGATGAGAGAAGTATCATCAGAAAGAGCTTTCTCTGCTTTTTGTAGAGTCACCGGTTATTTACACATTGAATCACAAAAATTTTTTTTGCTATATCTCCATATGATTTAAAATAATGAAAACAGGCTTGGCTAATATTACTGACTACGGTTACATTGTGAAACATTCCAAAGTAGAGGTTAATAAAGGGTAATGTTGGTGTTTAGAAGATTGAAATAAATTTTCAGTCACTAAAAAGAAAGTGGCTTTTGTGGATGCAGGTCAGGACTGAAGTGCTTAGACGGGTTTCCTAGGTAGTTCTGAAAGCTAAAAATGTATGTTTTTGATTTGGTGCCATCTGATGAACTGAAGGTCATCCTTGTTTACATTAAGTTGGTTTTCTCAACATTTAATTTCCCTTTTTAGCATGATCACTGGAAAACAACTTTAAAGGCTGGTTGGCTGGATGACTACAGGAAATAAATTGCATTAAAGAGCTTGGGCAGTAGTGGTGGACAGTAGAGCAGAGAAGGGAGTGAGAAAGTTAAACAAATAAAAAGATGGTCAAAGACAGCGCTGGACCTTGGAGGCTTTGTAAACAGGTAAACACATAATCTTTCTTTTAAGCTCACCAACGCCCTGTCAGAAATCCCAATCAAATTCCTCCATTTCTCTGTTTGCCCTCAAGAGAGGGCTTTGAAAAGCACAGATGCATCTTGTACACCCTGACCCCCAGCTTCCCTGCTCACCTCTCCATGGAGCTCATTCTAGCCACTTCATGCTTTCTCTCTCTCTCTCTCTCTCACTCACACACACACACACACACTTTTGTCTTACTATATGTTGTGAGGATCTTGCATTGACTCTCATTGACTTCCATTGATTTCTAGTCATTTTCAACCCTTTCTATGGTCTAACCCTGACCCTGCCCCTAAACCTAACCATTACCAGTACATACCTAACCCTAAGGCTAACCTTAACTCACCCCTTAGTCCTAAACCTAACCCCTAGCAAAATAGCAAGTAGGGACAATGAAAATGTCCTTACTTTGATGGTGAAATGCAAAAAACGGTCCTCATTCAGTCGCACAAACAGGAACAAACAGACACAGACACAGCTCTGCAGATAAAAGCAGCAGAAAGTGGAGACACATAAAGACCGAGACTCTACCACCATAAACCAGAGAGTAACACAGTTCATATTTGCTGTTTATTTGCTTCACGTGTTATTATAGTCTGTATTTCTCCCCTTCATGTGGGCCTAAGCTCTAATGCACAGGATATTGATTCCAGCAGAGCAGAGCAGTCATCTTCAGAGCAGCTCAAGATCAGATTTCTTTCTGTTTTTTCTACGCTTTGCTTCACATTTCATGTTGACTTTTTGTTCTGGGAGAAATAAATATTTAACAGTCAATGTACAATCTAATGCCTATTTGTTTAGATGGCACTAATCTATATGAAGTTGGGCTCCAACTTGTCATTTTTAATTTGTCATTTATGTTGGTTTTTGAAATGTTTTAAAAACATTTTTGTTTTAGCAGAAGAGCTTCGTATTTGGTATTTTCAACATTTTGAATAGGAAGAAATAAGTGTTGAAGAGAGCATAGAAGTCTCCCCTGTTCACTGTTGTTGCCTTCATTGACTGCAGTTTGTGATGCTGCTGATGTCTGCCAGGTCTTGTCATGAACACAAGAAATTAGTTCATCTGAATGAGCAGCATGCACGCCGACCCAGCTGGTATTTGCATGCAACAAAGCCACCAGAGCTCCAACGCCACTGCAGTAGCTAAATGATCAATATTCACATGATATTGATAACAGATCTCATGCAGTTATTTCTAGCAGCAGGCCTGGCCAAGAGGAGTGATTAATGCAGCTGGAGTAAGGTGTGGTCTGGTCAAGTTCCTCAGCTAAGATAAGGCCAAAGCTCACAGAAACATTTAATGCTACTTATAAACACGCACATTTAAAAGTTATTCGTGACTGCTCAGCCGCCTTATTGTTACTGTATAACCCATAGTGCTTAGCGTGAATTATGTGTGAAATGTGGACCAGCATTCTCTCACGGAGAAAATACAGGAAGAAAATACAAGGTTTTGTCCATTCAAAGAAGACATTTAACTAAACCGCGAGACCATTACTTGAAAATAGAGCTCGCTACATATGATTGACCATAAAAACAAACCTCTTCAGTGCATCTTACCTGATGATGTTCCAACAGTCAATCCTACAACAACACTAGGCGGAATAAGAGGGATAATTTTCAGGTTTGGTGTTGTTGAGGACATTGCTGCTCCTATGTGGACTCAAATGCTGCCTCTGCAAGACACGTTTCTTCCCTGTCTGCATTGTGTTCTGCATGAGTTCTACATTTTCCCACCCCATACCTCCCCGTTTAATAATTGATATTACTCATTTCTGAGCCAAGTCGATGCTTTAGATTGGATTCATTAATGAGCTTAATTAGCGCATAAACTTCAATTAATTATGTTACATAAATATATTGTAGCTTCTGGTTGTAGAGACAGTTTGTTCAGCAGGGTGCAGATGTACTGTGCATAGCTCACTGCTACATTCTTAATCTTTGTCATCGAGGTCAAGTTTTATTTTTGCAAAAGTGGGAATTAAGGACATAAATCTACCCTCTCC
This sequence comes from Girardinichthys multiradiatus, assembly GCF_021462225.1. Classification (NCBI taxonomy): domain Eukaryota; kingdom Metazoa; phylum Chordata; class Actinopteri; order Cyprinodontiformes; family Goodeidae; genus Girardinichthys; species Girardinichthys multiradiatus. Next base: position 6,649,100 of record NC_061797.1, on the reverse strand, counting down.
TGCATGTCTTGTTCATGTTAACAAATTAAATCTGAGACTAGCTTATAGAACACAGTGCTGCAAATAGGGGCGACTTCAGATAATTTTTAAGGGGGGGGACAGATGGGGGCCACTAACAATCTCCTGGTGGGAAAGCTGAAAGCCAACAGAATTTTATTTTGTTTTATTAAGGAACGTTGCTGTTGCAGACCTTAAAATTTGGATTTTATAAAACATACTGACCCTCAAGTTTTGTTTAAAGCTCCTTATATAAGTTTATATTTTTAAGTACCTAAATATTGGCACATTTGGTATGTTTGAATAGGTTTCCTGATCTGTCGCAAAATTTTGTGTTCATGATTTTAACTTACTGTTAATTTCCAAATTTTTTTATTTATTGGGCCAGAGTTAGTAACAGTCATAAAAATGTGGGCACTATGAAGGACAAAATTATAAAGTATATTATTATAACTTTATAAATAAAGGTTGCTCAGACTGAATTGGTTCTAGGCTTCTAGTATGGGGCCCATGTTACCGGTACCGGATCTAGATGAATCTGGGCTAGCAGAAAGTGCCATACAGGCTGAAGAGCACTGTTCAGCTAATACTCTGTGAATCAGAGAGGAGACAGCGATGAGCGTGTTGCCCAGGCCAGAGCCGGTTTATGCTGAGCTGCGCATGCCCAGAGCTAGAGATTACATCCTCCCAGGCAGATCCACAGTGGCACGAGAGTGCCCTCTACTGGACTTGATTGCATCTACACAATATAACCAAAAATAGGGTGATAATATTTCAACAAAGTTTTCCATGTAGCCATTTCTCAACTCTCTACACCCACTTGGGTTGCCTAAATAAAATCCATTTCAGCCTAGTTAAGCAGCCCATCTGGTCTTAACTTGCACTTAAATGGGGAACACACCCGTATTGGTCCCAGGTTTTACACATAGTAAAATTGGGCTTTAGGAGTGACACAACCACAACCTTGCAATGATATACGAGTACTGAAAATGGGTGGAAAGATTGAGTTTTACCCATAGCGGTCCCACATTAAGCCAGTTTAGTCAAATGAAATGAGGTCAACATGTAACCTGCAGACTGTCACACTTGTAATATTTGGAAATGTCGGGTGGGCAGCCTGCCCACACTGTTCTAAAGAGGGAGCACCTAGTAAAAAAAAATGCCACAGTAGCCATTAATTTCTCCTAGCCTTCCATATTAAAATTTTTTGCTGACTAGGAAGAAGAGGGTGTACGTGTCAGAGTTCATCATGTTCACAGTGGATATTTGTTCTCACTGTTTGTTCTCATTTGTTCTCACTGTATTGAAGTCTGATATATCCACGGCTAGAAACCTTCATGCTGCTGGAGTAGCTCCTTCCCAACACGGTGTAAATTTATTCCTCTGTCTTTAGGAAGCTCTGTGAGTCGGCGGACTGAACCTGTGAGCTTGTTCTTGCTGGTTTGCTGCCTCTGCGGCATCAGTGCAGCCAAATGCAGCAGTGAGCCCCACGTCTACTGCCAGATCAACAGTCGGTCCTTCTGTGTCTTTATCTCCTCTCCCTGTGGGTTCACTGGCCATTAAAAGTCACGCAGGCACTCTAAAAATGAACAGTGAACTTCATGAAACAATTTGCTCTTTAAATCTGCCAGACACTGAAGTTGTGGCGAGGGCGACAAGTTGACAGTAAATGAGTATTGATCTTTGCTCCATTGCAGTTCAGCTAGTTTCTGGCTGAGCGAATTTTCTCTTACACAGTTGTCAGGGGGATGCCTGTTTAATGGGATGTTATCAATTCAGCGAGAAGTTTGAGTACCTTCACTTTGGTGCTGCTGGGCTTAAGGTGTGATGTGGGAAAAGGAGGAAAAAAAGGTTCAAAGAGAGAGAAAAGATGAGAATGTGTTTAAATCTGTTTTAGAGTTGTTTAAGATCACACATTTTCATGGTGATATCTCAGATTAATGGGATTTGAACAGTCTGGGTATTTATAATGCTGCCTGTTGAAATCAGTTGTGGCATGGGATTGGCGCTTCTCTCTAATGTGATTAAATGCTTCTCTCCAATAGAGAGGTTTTGCAAAAAACAGATTTGAAGATACAGTAGAGTATGACTCAGAATGTAATTCAGTTGCTTAATGATATTTGGGTGTAAATTATTAAACATTATCTCAGCATTGCACTCAGACCTCTGCAGAAGTATAGTGAGAAAAACGCAGGTGATCTGTGAAGAATGAAACAGTTTGTTATAAAGGAGGTTAATAGTATTACAAAGGCTAGTGAGCTTTGAGGCTAATTCTGAGGCAAGAGGTACAAGACTAAACACAGAATTTGTTGGACATTTGAAAAGGTCACTATGAGAAAAACATGCAGATTGGTTAAACTAGGGCTTGTGTGGAAGCTACCCACTCTGCATTTTTACTTCAACATTTATTTCTGGAATTGAAAGAAAAACATTTCAAAGTCACAGATCCTCTTTTACATTTTTTTTTAATTAGTTGTGTCAGGGCACCAATTACCAATTTTTTCCACTGCCTTGTGTAGCTGGCCTCTAATACCATATACAGCCTGCTGTCCCTGTAATCTGAAGCTTGTTCTACACCTACAAAAACTGTCAGTCACACAAGTTTTACTCTGGAGACATCAGCAGGCAGAAAGGACTGAAGATTGAAACTGTTGTCTTCCATATTTAGGTTCATAGGGTGATGAGCCTAATTACTGGTCGGTGGAGCCGGTTATGTCTGGCATGCAGGTGCCACAGAGCTTGGCACATACTGGATGAACAAATCTAAGCTCTGACCAGCTGCATCATTCATGGAAAACTGAATCATTACATGGGCTAGAAACAACAAAACCTGTAATTGTGGAAAAAAACTAAAGGTGCCTTCCACTGCAGGAACCAGGACTAAATCCAATTATCTGGGAAGAAATGTAACCCTAAAACAGCCCTGGTGGGTAGGTAAGACTTACCTACCCACCAGGGCTGTTTACCTTAAAGTAAATGTGGAGTTTTATAGTGGGCACATGCTAGGCATTTCTTACTGGTTTAATTTACCTTATTTTATAGAAGCACATCTCCTAGTTTCTTCAGATCATATTTTCTATTAACTTTAAATTACACAGCTGATGTTCTGTAATTGTGTTTGCAAAGACAGCATTTAAACCCAGCCAGTCATGCTGAATATCACAGTGTTTTACAGATTCTGCATTCAAATACACTGATAAAATCAGCCAAACTTGATGGAAATATTTAATTAAAGGAAGCGCAGACTTACGCTTTCACTGTCTTCATGGGGACGGAGAGAGAGAGAGTAATGAGCTCATTAAAGCCTTTTTAAGACATTATAACCAAGGAAATCTGAATATTGTACAGCATTTATACAGATTAAGGCGATCATAACTGTTCTGGATTGTTGATCCTTCACAGATTTTAAGGATCTATCCCACTACCTTCAATTAGCAAAGATCTGTTTTATAAATTACAAACTTCTTCTGAGATAAAACTGATTTTAATTCAGTTTCAGACCATAACCGTGGTGAAATCGTCTTAAATGATCTCCAGCTGATTATAATACCAGTTGGAGCCCTTCTTTATCCCTTCTCTCACAGTCGGGATAGGTTCAATTAACTTAAAATCCATTCTACCTACAACTTCCAATGCAAATTGGACGGGCAGTACATGTTTCTAAACCATAACCACTAAGAAACAGTCTGAGATTAATGCTGTTTTGGTCTAACTTCTTCACAATTTTTCATCACATTCTGGACTCCACTTTTACAGTGGGCCAAGACCCGCAGCCCTTCTGGACCTGCTTTCAACCAGTTTCTGTGAGCCGCGCACAGCCTGACCCTGGGGTGGCTGTGGTGGTTTGCTGGGCGAAAACATGGATATGTGTCCATGTTTTCCACGAAATAATTTTTCTTACTGTATAAAGTTGTTGTTTTTTTTTTAAATGGCTTCAAAATGTCCTTGAAACTATTACCAGACTGACTGGTTCTTTGCTAACAACTTTACACCTTGGCATTGTGTTTGCACTCAACCAAATGCTCCAGAGCAGCAAACTGTCAAAACATCAACGGATGAGTACTTAATCAAACAAATGACATTGCCTAATATTAGCTACTTACTCATTTAAATCTATGTATCAATGTGTTAATTGTGTTGGACATTGTTGAAACTTTCTTGTTCTATGCATTTCCTGGCCTAGCTGGTTGGTTTGGACTAAAAAGGGAACTTTATAGAGAAAATACACCACTATAGGAACACTTTGCAACCTCCATGAAAACCATGAGAGTATTTTTGTAAGGATGGATGGATATTGTTGTCCACATACTCTAATTCAATTCAATTCAGTTTTATTTATATAGCGCCAATTCACAGCACATGTCGTCTCAAGGCACTTCACAACAGTCAGGTTCATACATTCCAATTAATCCTAACCATTGAACAGTGCACTCGGAGTTAGCTTTTTATTCAAATTGGATAAAAAGTTTTTCTATCTAAGGAAGCCCAGCAGATTGCATCCAGTCAGTGACTTGCAGCATTCACTCCTCCTGGATGAGCATGTAGAGACAGTGGACAGTCACTGGCGTTGACTTTGCAGCAATCCCTCATACTGAGCATGCATGTAGCGACAGTGGAGAGGAAAAACTCCCTTTTAACAGGAAGAAACCTCCAGCAGAACCAGGCTCAGTGTGAGCGGCCATCTGCCACGACCGATTGGGGGTTTGAGAGAACAGAGCAGAGACACAAAAAGAACAAAGAAGCACTGATCCAGGAGTACTTTCTATGGGAAGCAAAAGTAAATGTTAATGGATGTAGCTCCTTTAGTCGTTTCACCTAGAAAGAAAGAACAGATAAACTCTGAGCCAGTTTTCAAGGTTAGAGTCTGAAACTGAGCACATAGAATTTGTTACAGTTAAGCTCAGTCAATCGCCATGTCTAGGAGAGAGAAAGGGTTAAACACTGAAAGACAGAGCTATGTGGATCATCGGTAGAGGGTGAGCATTAAGTTGTTGCCAGCAGAAACTCGGATGATGCCCCTCTCCAGAAAGGTGTCACAGGTAGACACAGAGCCAGGCCAGGTGTAGCTTCTAGGAAGAGAAAAGAGAGAGAACAAAGTTAAAAGCTGAAATAACAGCAAACAATGCAAAATTGGAGAGTAGTGTGAGAATGTAGCGAAGAGGGTGAAAGTGGTCGTTATGTCCTCCTGCAGCCTAAGCCTATAGCAGCATAACTACACAGATAGTTTCAGTTCAGATTATTTAGTTAAACGGCGCTTATTTACAACAATGTCGTCACAAGGAACCCCACAAAGGGTCCCACTGATGGTCATTGTTATACTAAAAACCACAAGGATTGGGATACCTCTCTCTGTCAGACTGATCACAACCATCGGAAAAAAGAGAAGGGGTCATACAGGTAGCAGAAATGGAGGGTGTGTTTGCATCTCAACCATAACTGAGCCGGTTTAGGCTAAACCTGACTCCCCCTTACTCCAACCAACAGGGAGGGAGGAAGGTTCCCTTCTTGATAACCTAAGCCACTCTAACTATAAGCTTTATCAAAAAGGAAAGTTTTAAGCCTAGCCTTAAAAGTAGACAGGGTGTCTGCCTCACGGACTAAAACTGGGAGCTGGTTCCACAGGAGAGGAGCCTGATAACTAAAGGATCTGCCTCCCATTCTACTTCTAGAGACTCTGGGAACCACCAGTAAACCTGCAGTCTGAGAACGAAGTGCTCTGTTAGGAACATATGGAACAATCAGATCTCTGATGTATGATGGAGCTAGATCATTAAGGGCTTTATGTGTGAGGAGGAGAATTTTAAATTATATTCTAAATTTAACAGGGAGCCAATGAAGGGAAGCTAAAATAGGAGAAATATGATCTCTCTTTTTAATTTTCATCAGAACTCTTGCTGCAGCATTTTGAATCAGCTGAAGGCTTTTAACTGCATTTTGTGAACATCCTGATAGTAACGAATTACAATATTCCAGCCTTGAAGTAACAAATGCATGGACTAGTTTTTCAGCGTCACTCCTGGACAGGATATTTCTAATTTTGGCAATGTTCCTGAGGTGAAAGAAGGAAATCCTAGAAACCTGTTTAATATGGGATTTAAATGACATGTCCTGGTCAAAAATAACACCAAGATTTTTTACTTTATTACCGGAGGTCAATTTAATGCCATCCAGGTTAAGTGATTGACTAAGCAGTTTCTTTTTTAAAGACTCCGGTCCAAAGACGACAACTTCTGTTTTGTCTGAATTTAGAAGCAAAACATTTAAAGTCATCCAAGTTTGTATATCTTCAAGACATGCTTGTAGTCTATCTAACTGGTTTGGGCTCATCAGGATTTATGGATAAGTAAAGCTGAGTATCATCAGCGTAACAGTGAAAATTTATTCCAAGCAGCCTGATAATTTGACCTATTGGAAGCATATATATAGTAAAGAGAATTGGCCCAAGTACTGAACCCTGTGGTACTCCACAATTAACCCTGGGGTTTAAAGATGATTTATCATTTACATGAACAAACTGGAATCGATCAGACAGATAAGATTTAAACCAGCCTAGCGATGTTCCCCTGATCCCTACAGCTAATTCCAGCCTTTCTAAGAGAATATTGTGATCGACTGTATCAAATGCAGCACTGAGATCTAACAGAACCAGAACAGACACAAGTCCATTATCTGAGGCCATAAGAATATAATTAGTGACTTTCAGCAGAGTTGTTTCAGTGCTATGATGAGCTCTGAAGCCTGACTGAAACTCTTCAAACAGGTCATTACTGTGTAAATGCTCACACATTTGATTAGCAACTATTTTCTCAAGAATTGTAGATAAGAATGGAAGATTGGATATCGGTCTGTAATTTTTCAAGTCATCTTGATCAAGTGAAGGTTTCTTAAGTAAAGGTTTAATTACAGCTACCTTAAAAGCCTGTGGTACATATCCATTTACTAAAGATAGATTAATCATATCTAAAATGGGGCTGGTAATCAGAGGGAACACTTCCTTAAATAATTTGGTTGGGATTGGGTCTGACATATAAGTTGAAGGTTTAGATGAAGCTAATATTTCTGATAACTCAGGAAGCTCCACAGGATCAAAACAGTCCAAACAAAAATCAGGTTCTACAGTTATTTCCAATGTTGTCTCACTTGCTGAGGATGAAGTAATCATCTTCGGGAATATGTCAAAGATTTTCTTTTTAATAGAATAAATTTTATTTAAGAAGAATCCCATGAAGTCATGGCTGCTAAGAGCTAAGGGAACGGATGGCTCAACAGAGCTATGACTCTGTGTACTCTACTGCCCTTAAGTTTAGCGATGGATGCAGTAAATTCAGTGAATTAAATGAAAGTGTGTCATCTCTTTTAATGAGTAAAATTTAAAGGTTCTAAAAGCATTTTTTTTTTCTGCCTGAAGTAGGTTGCTGCCTATGAAAAAGTCTTAGAAAATTATTTAAAGAACCAAACAACAAAGATTGTTGTAGCATGTGAACACGGAGAAGTATTTAGCTCCTGAAAGATTGACTTTCCCTCATTAGGTGGATGGACAAAAGTATCTGCAAATTTTCCTCCAAATGAGCACTTACTTTGTTTTGTTGCAAAGCTGTGTTATTCTTTTGGGATTAAGTTCTAATCACTTGCAAGATTTCCTGCAAATTATGGTATAACTGGTCTCTTGGGGATTCGTTTCTCATTCATGCCAAATTTACCAGTGCTAGTTGCAATTTTAAGTCTATGATGTGAAAAGTGTGAATGACTATTTTATCAGTAGAAAAATGTTCACTTCCAGGTAACCATGGAATATTTTACTAAATTTAAGCAATGAAATATTTCCTTATTTTGACTTCTAAAACATCTTGACCAATTAAATCCCAAAACTCTTCCTGTTTTAGGTCTCATTATCACCAAATCATGCTTAAGGCCAGTTCCATCAAAAAGCCCCTGTCTTTGGGGACATACCTTAATTGCCTGAAGGATTTGGAAAATTTAATTAGAATTTGTAATGTATTACACATTTGCTGAGCCTTAACTGCTGTCTGTCTTAACTGCAGTGCTGCTGCTGGGCATTTTCCTCTACACCCGCTGGCGTACCTACAAAGGTCTCAAAGAGGGCGTGTACCACGTCTCGGCACATCACGATGGCTGGGAGGACATTCGAGAGAACGTGCTTAACTATGACGAGGAAGGAGGAGGGGAGGAGGACCAGGTACAACCCTCAGATAAACACACACTCACAAAGGAACTGAGGAATAAATGCTTAAAGGGCTGCAGTCACAAATAGATTCCAAGCATGACTTTTTGCTTGTATGAAGAGGAAATGCTTCTAGCAGTAAAACTCTAATTTTAAAGACTGTCATGACATGTATTTTTAAATTCTTGGCAGTGGTTGCAAGATACCAGCCTTACAGTGGATTAAGTCAATTCAATTTGGACTGAAATACTGCAGTGTGCGAGGTAGTGTTTTAATTAGGCCCACGCAAAATCCTTATCTCCCCTCTCCACCAGCCAGTGTCACCCACATGCACACAGCAGTACTTGGGGCTTTCATAATATCAAAGCTTTAATCGTAGAAAAATATGTGATCACTACATTGCCTTACAGTACACACATACTAGACCCATGTACCAATTAGTCATAACATTATGACCATTTGCCTAATAGTGATGGTTCCCATTTTGCTGCCAAAAAAGCCTTGACCTGTTGAGTTGTAATGTGGGACCTACATGTATCTTTTTTGTCCTGCATATTCCACACATACTCAATTAGATTGATCTGGGTAATTTGGGGGCCAAGTCAAGTAAATTGACAAACTTTGATAAATACTGGCCACTACAGATCACTACACCCCACAAGAGCTGCAGTTTTGGAGATGCTCTAATCCAGGTATCTAGGCATCACAATTCTGTCCATTTCAAACCCCCTAAAAATCACTTTTTACTTCTAATGCATCAACTCTGAGGAAGTAATGTTCGCTTGTTGTCTAATAATTCCCCTCGACTAACACATGCCATGATAAAGAGTTATTCACTTACCTAATCTGTCTGTGGTCATAATGTTATGCCTGATCGCAGTATATACACTATTATGATCATAAAACATCCTGTAATTCTTGTGTCTACTGCTACTGGTTTACTAGTGTTGCACAAAATTTGAACCATCTCTTTTTTTTCTTTGTTCCAAGAGGCAGACCATTTATTAGTAGAAAGTGGTTCTGTTCAGTAGTTTTTCTTATCAAAGCTCTTTCAAGATTCTTCTTTGAATTTTGGCTGGTTTTTACTCATTTTCTGTCCAGTCCTTGTTCCTGACCACATCTGTGCATTGTGTGCTTAAAAAGACAAGGAACATAGCCTAAAATATATTAATATCTACACAGAATGAGCAATAAAAGTCAAAAGCAGTGAAAGTCAAGTATTTTAAGGAGTAAGTTAGCAAATGTCCACCTGGAACAGGAACTGATAAATGCATCATCCTTGAGGTGATCCTCTCACTATATTTCATGTTTTCAGCAGTAAGCTACTATGCAATAGCCTTGCTGGAACTACGATCTTACTTTAAAAGGGACATATCAAGCTTTCAAATCCTTCCTTTTCATATTTAAATCGTTCAGATGTGGTCTGTATAAAGTGGAACTGCAATGCTTTGGTTTGAATTTGTTGTTATTTTAGCTCCTCAGGCGTTCATTCAAATTTTGTAGACATTCAGAGACTCCCAATAAACAAAAAATGTGTTTAAGAGCTAAAAAAGTGGATTTTGCATGATATTGTCCAAATGTTTCGTTAGTGTTTTTCCTGCATTCAGTAAAAAATAGAACAAATTGTATAATAGTGGTGGGCTGCTGGTACCAAAGAGCCTAAAGATCCAGTTTAATGTTTGTTCTTTAAAAGCAGTCTGTTAGCTTTGAATACAACCCTGATTCATCTAAAATGGTTTAACTGGACAGAAAATAAATGAAAACACAGCCAAAGTCTTAATAATAATAAACCTTATTTATTATCCATTACAGTTTTTTGCTTTATTTATTAATGACTTGTTTTAAAATATATTTATTTATGTGTATGTTTTAATATTTTGTCTGCTTTATTTTTCCTTTGTATTATTTGTACTCTATTTGTTAATGCTATATATTTCTGCCTGTGCTTTGTACATTTCTGTATACATTTCTGCCTCATTTTGCAAATGAGCAGGGAATGTGTCTTCAGGCGTCAACTTCTGCCTATTGGCTGGTTAACTTTAGCATGCATAGCTTGAATTTGCATGGCTTTTCCCCACCGAAAAGCATTTAGCAAGGGCGAACTCGGCAGGCAGACATTCTGTGTCTGACTTCTTAATCATATAATACAATACATACAAAAAAATAAGGAAATTCAAAATGTAGTGTGAAATAAGGTGAAATTTGCTATTTTTGTGTTATTACTGCCAAATGATTCATTAGTGGTGGTGCATATGGGGTAGAATGTTTTGATATGTCCAAAAAATCTGTGGTTTATCTGGGGATCAAAGTGTGAATGTTTCAGTGGTAAATGTGTAGGAAGGCGAAATGGTTGCTTGATTTTTTTTTTTTCCAGTGCTATTTAAATGTCATGAGTGTGCTTCACCATTTTGAAAAAAGATAAGCTTTATATAAAATAATATATTGACTGTACATAACTTCCCAACAGAACCCCACATAAAAAAAATCCCTTTGATTGTTTTTTAGATTTTGGAAAAGTTTTGAATAAAATTGTTATGGTTAATGTTGCACTTGTGGTCTTGATATAATTTTGCATATGGCCAGGCACGTTTTCTTTATTTGTACATTCACCGATCCAGAATGGGGGACAGTGCTTGAACCACTCACTGGAACTGATACCTTTAGAGAAACTGCTCTTTTTAAAGTTGTGGCTTGCTAGGTTCTGCTTATCCAGTATATCAGTGGTCATTCAACAGCCAAAACATAGAGCTGGGACTTGCATGGAAACACAGAACTGGCTTTATTTGCAAACAGTTTTGCTATAATTATGTTTAATGCAATCTTTATCTTTATTTACAGTTCCCTTACAAAAAGGTTCACTAGCTGTGTCCTTCGTCCAGTATGTGGGCTCCAGCTACTGTTGAATTCTCTGTGGTCTCTCTTTTTTAATCTCTCTGGAGAAAAGAAAAATGACAAAAAAAAGACTACCTGCCACTTTCCACATAATCAGCTTTACAAAAACACCCACTCCTCCTCCATGCATGGGCATCTTTTCATCCTCCACTTCGCACTTTTTTTATTTCTGTCTTTTTTACAGTTCTCGCGGAATCATATTAGTCCTGAAGTGACTTGCAGGTTACTGTATGACAGAGTGACAGCAGCTCAGCCTCAGTCCTATGTTCTTTCTGAATCACCTCGGCTCATATTTCTATCTCCAGGGTTAGAACACTCATAGAAAATCTTAAACCTTTCAGAGGAAATAAATGAAGATGGATCAGAAACTTAAAGTGATGGAATGTTCACAGTAAACATAATGAGGGGAGCTGATTGTTTCCCAGCTCTCCTTTCCTTTTTCTGCTTCTTCTCCGTCACACTTTTTTTCCTGCCTCATCTCTCTTCTATAAACATTCAGTTCATCCCTGCGTCGTGCGTTTTTATTTTGCTCTCATCTCCTCATGTTTGTGCTAACTGCATCCTGTCACGTTTGTGTTTCCAGAACGCCTACGACATGGCAGAGCTGCAGAAGTCTCTCCAGCCCAGCCCAGCCCAGTCGGTCCAGTACTGCCGCTCCAGGGCCCTGCACCACCCACCCCCTCCCCATCATCACCATCATCACCTCCTCCACCAGGCTCCACCCACCCAACCATCTGCCCAGCCTTTGGATCCCCTCAGCCGGACATGCAGCTCCACAACCCTGCCACCTTCCGCCACCTCCACAGCCACCACCACCAGCCTTCGTAGAGACGTCCCCCCCACCAGACCTCCTGCACAGGGCCAGACACGTCCTTCCCAGTTGGCGCGACGCTCCCTCTCCTTCTCCAGCCAGGACCTGGCTCGCTACCTGTGTGAGATCATCCGTGACGCCGACCAGCACCCGGAAACAGGGCCCTTCGACTCCCTCCAGGTGTTCTCCACCGAAGGAGGGGGGTCACCTGCTGGCTCTCTCAGCTCCTTCAGTTCAGCAGGGCTGGACGGAGGGAGCACAGGGGAGGGAGGTGGAGAGGCGAGGAGGGAGGAGACTCTGGGGGACTGGGGGCCTCGCTTTGAGAAACTGAGAGCTCTGTATGAGCGAGCTGAGGCTAGTGACCTCTGAGCTCAGATACTGAAAGTGATGGGACGCCGATACCAGGCCGCCTTAAAAAAATCAATTAGATGGTTAGCAGTGAGGATACAGAGAGTGAGTGAATGACAGAGTCTCCCTTTGGTCCATCAAAGCGGTGGCCTAACAGACAAATATTGCTGTGCACTGAGTGTTGCACTGCCTCGGACCTGGGAGGACTGTTTTACAGGAACAGACATTTTCAACAGGTGAGATTAAAGGCTTGTGAACATCTCAGGCTGAGTTCCTGAACATGATGAAGTTCACTGTCAACAGAATTATTGAATCAGACTGTGAAATTCAGAACTCAAGTCCTTTTAGGCAGTTTTTAGTTCAAATCAGCACCAGTGAAAATGTATTTTGTATCATGTTGCTGCTGAATGAGACCTGTGTAAATAAGAGACATGCATTGTACACTGCAATGACACACCATCAGTTATTGGGCTCATACAGAGCTGGCAAGAAATCTTTTTGAGTGTGTTCTTTTTAATATGATGTTCTGCTGCCTGGCTCTGCACAGTTTTTGAAGTTTCTAAGAGACTAATTGTATGAGGGCAAGAAATAGACTATGAGACCAGGAATGTTTTTCCACTGGAACTCATTTTCCCGGAACCTTCTCATTTAACCTGGCCTTTGCTTGCATGCATTTTCACCATGGGGCCCAAACAGTGCCTTTCACGTATATTACATCTGCAGTTTAACTGAGCTGGAACTCCACCTACTGCAGGAGTTTTGACCAATGTCTTACTCAGTCAAAGAGTGTAAGAGAGAGTCTCCTGTAATAAAAATAAATAGATCAGATTTTCAGCTTTAAAACAGTAACCAATGATTCTGTCACAGCGATTACACTCTATAACTTACAGGAAGTAGCCAAAAAGTACACAGTAAGGTGTATCTATAGAAAACTGTAAACTTGTTGACACAAAGGAGACTAGAGAGCTCTAGTTTCAATTACGACCTGGTGACCTACAGCCATAACGTGACTATTTCATGAGTGTTAACACTCAGTTACTTCAAAGTCAACAACATTTTGTAACAGTCACAGATTTTTAATAATTAAAACATGAAAGATGTTTGCTAAAGGAGCATTCATCACACACACACACAAAATCCATCTCCTTACTTAAATTTAATAACAACTTTTGGGGTTTGTGGGTGTTTTTATCTGTGCCTCGTAGTTAAAACACTTTAAAACTGTTGAATTGTACTTTGACCAATGAAGTTACAGGGCTTCAGAAAAGTGTTAGCCCTCTAACAGAGTTTTTGCTTTTTTCCCCACTGTTAAATGTTTTAAATCATCAAACAAATGTTATTATCAGACAAAAATACAGAAAGACCTTTCTAAAAGATAATTTCATTCTAGAAAAGCTACCCAAACCAACCTGACCCTATATGAAAATAATTAATCAAATAGTTAATCACATTTTTTCTTCATTTTCACAAGCCAAACTAAGTCCTGCTGTCTGGCAGACTTGTAAAACACAAGAAATTACCTAAATAGAACCTGTCTGAAAACATGAAGTAGGCAAAAAATCTCAAAAAGCCACACATTATGCATGTTCCGAAGAAATTTAGGAATAGATGAGAAACAAGGTCATTGACATCTATCGGACTGGAAAGGGTTACAAAGCCATTTCTAAAGGTTTGGGACTCCAGGAAACCCCAGTGGAACCATTATCCACAAATGGATAAAAGATGCACCTGATGTGAACCTTCCGAGGAGTAGCCGGTCTAGCATAATTACTCTTAGTTACTGGATGACTCATCCAGGCGGTCTCAGTAGAACACAGAACCACATCTAAAGCACGTTAGACCTCACTAAGCAGCAATTAAGATCAGCAGTCATGATACAAGAGGAAAGATTCGGCGCAAAATTGCCCCCATTTCCAAGGTGAAAACCACTGCTGACAAAAAATACCCAACAGTCTCATATTTCACAAAAACACATCGATGATTCCTAAGACCTGTGGAATGACAAGCAAAAAATGAAACATTTTAGAAGAATTTCGTGACATCTGGCATAAAACAAACACATTTCAGAAAAAGAACACCATACTGACAGTGAAATATGGTGGTGGTAGTGTGATGGTCTGGAGCTACTTTGCTGCTTAAGGACTATTTATGCTTTGAAAAAAAATATTCCAATCTAGCCGAATTAAAACAATTGTGCACAAAGGAGTGAACCAAAATTCATCCACAGGGATTTAAGAGACTAATTGCTAGTTGTTAGACACGCATAGTCATTAGTTTATATTTGGGGTACAATTACTTTTTCACATAATAAATGAAATCATTATTTAAAAACTGTATTTTGTATTTACCCAGGTTAAACTTTGACTTTGTTTGAGGATCTGAAACCTTTAAGGGTGACAAAATAGAAACAACAGAAGAAATCTGTTAGGGTGGTGGTTACTGTTCAAAGCACAGTACTACGTCTTTCTCACCTACGGTTGTAAGCAGACATTGATGATTTATAAAACATGCAGTCAAAGTTCTGAGAAAATTGGAGCTATTGACAAGTTTACACTGAGATGACTGAACTATAATGCTGAAAAAATTCAAGCAATTTAAAATGCTCACACCCCCCTCCATGAAACTCTATCCAGTAGTCCCTGGTAAGTGAAAAAGTACTAGCTCCTTATCCGGGGTCACCTTCTGCTAATCTGTTTTCACCCTGGGAGATGCAAACAGAAGGAGCTAAAGAATGGCCTCTAAAAACTACCCTGGTTCCTGGAAAAGGTTCCTGCAGGTAAAACAGTCTTGAAGTAAGTGCTCTGACCATTGCTGGGTGCCAGTTGTTGGACTATTTTTGCTCATTAGCTCAGTTAAGTACTTTGGTATTGGTGAAGTGTTTTAAGGTTCAACACTGTAGGTTGTAAGACATCAAACCTTCTCTGCTTAGTACTGCACCCGCGTCTTCATTTGCGCTCTGCTGCTCATTGTAGCTCACCCAAGGGGGGCTGCTGGGGCCGCACAGAAATACAAACAGAGCTCTAACAAAGAGGTGCGAGTGGATGTGTGGACCACAGGCTGGAGGGAGGAAACGCTCACTCCGCTGCTCCGCTCGCCCCCCCAGTTCACAGGCATACCAAATATGGCAGCTGCGGCAGAATACAAACTACGCAGAGCAGCTTTCCAAAGTGACAGCTCGAGAAATTCAAATAAATGAAGGAGGGGATTGGAGAAGATTTAAATGGATTATTCATATGTACACCATAGCTGGAACATCTGTGCTTTAAAATCATACTGAACTGTCAGCACAGTCTTCCCCATGTCACAAGGGAGGACAGATCTTTTTTTTCTTTTTTAAACTCTACACAATCCGCTTCCTGCAGCTTTTCACCCAGCGAGAACCACTTATCTGAAAAGAACAAAGAGGCAAAGAGAAGAAATAAAGCAGCAAAGAGGAAGTAGAGTGTGGGAAGGCCCAGCTCCTCTCACCTTTGATATAAGAGATGATTGTATGGTGGAGGGTTGAATCACAGAGGCAGAGAGTGGTTGGCTCTGTGATGAGAGGTAGGAAGTGTGGATGGAAATGTTAACTGGAAGTAACAGTTAGTTATAGCAAACAGACGTCTCTCCTAAAAGGCTCCAGCCTGGCATCTTCTGTGGCCAGCAGGAAGTAGAATGTTCTGGGCCTGCTTGTCACACTTTGGTTGGCTCAAATGGTTACATTTTCCATCCTTGAACTAATTGTAACAAAAAGTATTGTATCAAATTTAGCTTGAATCTGTTTATTTTATAGCAATTACACAAAAACACACAATACATAACACTTGTTTAGAGTCATAAAGGTTACATGACCTTATGAAAAAAGACAACTGACAGTTTTGGATAAATATCTACTAAAGGAAATTTGTTGTCATTTTTAAAGACCAGCCATTTTATTTCTATTTTTAGGTTTAAAAATTAAGAAAAACATAAAACTTTTGCAAAAACATGATGGATACATTTTCTTCTATGGGACGTTGATATTTGAGGAAAATATGTATAAAAGAAACAGCACCTAGTTTCCAACCTAACAAGAAAATTAGATTACTATAGCTACCTGCACTGTCATTCTAGTGTGAAAGAATTTAATGCAATTATTTATCAAATTAAACAATAAAACTGTTAAAACCTGCATTTGGTATTATATCTGCATTTAAAGCATTAATTGGTTCTTTAAAGTAGTTTTATAAAGTAATTGCGGAAGGTCCAAAGAGCCCCTTGCGGCTCCGTAGACGCATGTTGCTGATCCCTGGTATTGACTCAATAGATTCAATGACATAAAGACCAATATCAAACTAAAACTAAAGCAAGATAAGTTTATGATGTCAAGAAGTCAGAAGTTATCTATACAAGGAGGCCCGGGGATCTTTCCTCTGGAGAAAGCATGCAGCAGTACTAGAATGCAAAGTGCATCAGGACATTGACTTTGCAGCAATTCTTTATACTGGACAAATATGTGGGGACAGTGGAAAGAAATCGATTCCTTTTTACAAAGAAACTGCCAGAACCGGACTCAGGTGAGCAGCTATCTGACACTATAAGTTGGGGGTTTGAAGAGACAGAAAGCAAAGACAGAAGAAACTATATACTCGTCCAAGAGAATTTTCTACAGGTAACAAAATTAGCAGCACTCAACACTCTGTGCCAAGCAAGTGTTGGTTGTGTTTGGTGTTGGTTTTCTCTCTACTTGTCTATTGACTTTCATTTAAAAAGTGACAAAATAAATGTTTTTTAGGTTTTCAGAGAGACATTAATAATTTGAGAAATTGATACCACCCAATGGGCTTTGTATTTATAACATGAATTTAAACCAGTGCTAAAATGATTAATTATCTTAAATTATTGTACAATTGTTGCTCAGGAGAAACAATTTGGCTTTAATAACATTGAAGCAGATATGTATCCTCAGAACTGCTGAGAAGCTCATGGGAGTTTGGTTGTTTGGTCCACTTGTGTTTTGTGGGTCTTAAGAAGACTTAAACAGTATTCGCCATGGCATTTTGTCAGGCATGGTTTGGGATCCTGTTTTTGGCGTTCATGGATGGGATCTCCAGATGTGGGTGTTAGGAATCTGGTTTGGGAACCTTAGGGTCTCATCTTTACCTTTTGCAAATTCTGTTGGTTTCTCTAAGCTTGCACTAGAGTAATTTACAACCAACTGAGATGAGAGTCAGCTCCTCTAACTGTGAGGCCATTGTTCTCAACCAGATGAAGGTGCGCTCCTCACTCCAGTTGGGGGTTTGTGTCTGACTAAAAAAAGGAGGACTTCAAGTAGAGGTACAGAGGGTCTTGTTTACAAGTAATAGTAGGATGGATGGGAAAATGATGGACAGATTGAGGCTTTTTCTGCATGAATGCAGGTGCTGCTCTGGTCTGATGTGCTGAAGAAAGAGCTGAGCCAAAAAGCTAAGCCTGTCTGTCTATTAGTAAAACCTTCACTTATGTGATATGATCATGACCGAAAGAATGATATCGCGAATACAGTCAGCTGAAATGAGCTCCTTCCAAAGGGTGGCTGGACTCAGCCTTAAGAGTTCCAACATTTAGAAGAAACTCAGAGTAGAGACGCTGCCCCCTGTAGTGAAACGAGTCAGTTGAGATGGTTTTCCAGGCCTTACCCAATGAAAGGGCAGACCGAGAACTCGTTGGAGGGACTATATATCTGTTTTGGTCTGGGAACCCCTTGGGATCCCCCAGAATGAACTTTAGTGTTACAGGAAAGAGGGACACGTGGGTTTCCCTTCTGGATCTGTTAGCCCCACGACCTGATCTCAGATTAGTGGAGGACAACAATTGGATGGATTATAGGAACTGTGAAATGTGAAATGAAGGAATTTTCCGTACTTTAAACCAATGTTGATGCATATTTAACACATACAGAGTCATTTTGGAAGCACTTTGATGCCATCTGGTGGCGGGGCTATGCCCAAATATGGCTAATTTGGCAAGTTTGTAATAAAGATGTTAAGTGTCTGATTAAATACCTTTAACTTGCTGGTGAGAAAGTGATTGAAATCAATGCTTTTATCTTCATCTCCTTGAAAAGGTGTCTTATTTTTAAATGGCTGACACATGAAAATTGCAAGATACATCCGAACCTCAAAATTTTGTTGGTTCCACAAAATGACCACTGCTAAATAGAGCGACTGTTAGGTCAAAGTGTGACAGCAACAGAATTTTTCCGGTCCCTAAAATGTGGCAGTAACAAGCAATGTAACAATCAGTCCTGGTCTACCCTACCAGCATCACGGTCATCACAGAGTTTTCTTTCCTTTTTCCATCCTGGCAGAGCAAGGAAGTTAAAGAGGATGCCCTCATGAGAACAGGTCAGGCTGGCTAACCTAAGGGACGTTAAGGGGCTGCTGTCAAGCTGGACAAACCAAAGCATTGCATGAACTTTCACATAGGGGTCAAATCCCAGAGAACATCTTTTCAGAGATATGCTATTTTCTGCTGTTGGTTTTATTTTGTGTTTGATTTCCTATCAGACTGTGAGGATCTGGGGATATCTGTGTTGTATTCTTACTCACTGGAGCTGAGCCTGAGCCTCAGACGTGAAGGACTAAGACGCCTTATTTTTCATGTCTCCCACTTTGACCGTGAAGAGCAGCGATTAACTCCCCGACGTGTGTACCATGAAACAGTTTCCTAGATGTTATGTTCTGGGTGCAGACTTGTGAGCAAATGTAATATTTTTACCTCAATTGTAAATAGAGAGAGAGATTATCGCTTTTTGTCGAGAAAAGCACCATATGCTAACGATGTGAAGAGTCAAAAGAAAAAGAATAAAACTGAACATATTTTCTATCAATATGATGGTGATGAGCTTTTAACAGTTGTATAAGTGTTTTGTATTTGCTTTGATTTCCTTTTCTCAATAAATCCATTTATTTGCACCAGAGGCTGAGTGTAAAAAAGCAGCTGAATAACCTGCTGATTCCCCACACACACATACACTGCCAGAGTAAAGTTTACAAATATTCCTCATCTGCACGGATGTTATATTCATTTTGACGTCTGGAAATTATTTGAATTGTTCTTTTTTACAGTGTGGGATGATTGTAAAATATACTCCAATGACTTTTAAAAACTAGAACTGGGTGCACAAGTTTGAATTCATGGTGGATTTTCTGAAATCCACACTGGGCCAAAATTATACATACAGCATCAAATACGTACACACACCTCCATTAATATTTGGATTGTTGCCCCTGAGCAATAAACCATAAAACTTCTCGTTGCCACTAGCAAGCTTCTGGCTAGATTCTGACTAGATGTTTGACTACTCTTATCAGAAATTGTAGAGTTAATTTGACTGTTCACATCTTAAACATCAGTGGGTCAAATGTGTCCCATGATTTAAGCCAGCCAAAAACATTTATTCAATATTGTTTTTTCACATCAAACCTAGTTTGTATAATTCAAATTATAATTTTTTTTTGCCTCATAGACCTTTACATCTTATAAAAATATCCTTGTTTGAGTCTAACAAACAAATATCAGAGCAAGTGTTTTTTAATTTGACATCTATAGCAACATATGTAGCATTAGAGGTCAAATCTGACCCATATCAATTTGATTAGCTGCTGCTCCTTTGCAATAAAAGGACCGGGTTGAGGTGGTTCCGGCATCTGATCAGGATCCTTCCTGGACACCTACCTTTGGAGACTTTGCAGGCAAGTCCAAAAGGGAGGGGTAGACCCAGAACTCACTGGAGGACTACATACAGTGTGGAAACCAAGTATTTGATACACTGCAGATTTTACAGGTTTTTGCACTTGCAAAGCATGTAGAAGTCTTTCATTTTTATCAGATACTCTTCAACTGTGATGGAATCTAAAACAAAAATTCAGAAAATCTCATTGTGTGGGTTTTAAGTAATTAATTAGCATTTTATTGCATGGCATCAGTATTTGATCACCTAACAACCAACAAGAATCCCGGCTCTCACAGGCCTGTTAGTTCTTCTTTAAGAAGCCCTCCTGTTCTCCACTCATTTCCTGTATTAACTGCACCTGTTTGAACTTGTTATCTGTATAAAACACACCTGTCCACACAATCAATCAAACAAACTCCAACCTCTTTAAATAGACCTGCTCAAGACTGGGATGGGCTGCAGGAAAATAGCCAAGCAGCTTGGTTAGAAGGCAACAACTGTTGGCGCAATTATAAGAAAATGGAAGAAGTTCAAGATAACGGTCAATCTCCCTCGGTCTGGGGTTCCATGCAAGATCTGACCTTGTGGGGCATCAATGATCATGAGGAAGGTGAGGGATCAGCCCAGAACTACATGGCAGGACCTGGTCAATGACCTGAAGAGAGCTGGGACCACAGTCTCAAAGAAAACCATTAGTAACACACTATGGATTAAAATCCTGCAGCGCTCAAGGCAGCGCATGTCCAGGCCCATCTGAAGTTTGCCAATGACCATCTGGATGGTCCAGAGGAGGAAAGGGAGAAGGTCATGTGGTCTGATGAGACAAAAAAGCTTTTTGATCTAAACTCCACCTGCTGTATTTGGAGGAAGAAGAATGAGGAGTACAACCCCAAGAACAACATCCCTACCATGAAGCACGGAGGTGGAAACATCATTCTTTGGGGATGCTTTTCTGCAAAGGGGACAGGACGACTGCACCGTATTGAGCAGAGGATGGATGGGGCCATGTATCAGGAGATCTTAGCCAACAACCTCCTTCCCTCAGTAAGGGCGTAGAAGATGGGTCATGGCTGGGTCTTCCAGCATGACAACGACCCGAAGCACACAGCCAGGACAACTAAGGAGTGGCTCCATAAGAAGCATCTCAAGGTCCTGGAGTGGTCTAGCCAGTCTCCAGATCTGAACCCAATTGAAAATCTTTGGAGGGAGCTCAAAGTCCGTATTGCTCAGCGACAGCCTGAAACCTGAGGGATCTGGAGAAGATCTTTACGGAGGAGTGGTCCAAAATCCCTGCTGCTGTGATAGTGTAAATCTCGTCCAGAACTACAGGAAACGTCTATCTGGAATTGCAAACAAAGGTTTCTGTAGCAAATATTATGTTTAGTTTTTCTGATGTATCAAATAATTATGTCTTGCAATAAAATGCAAATTACAATTACTTAAAAATCACACAATGTGATTTTCTGGGCTTTTGTTTTAGATTGTCAGTCACAGTTCAAGAATACTTCTACATGCTTTGCAAGTGGGAAAACCTACAAAATTAAATACTTGTTTGCCCCACTGTATCCCTTCTGGCCTGAGAAAGTCTTGGAAATCCCTCAGAACTAACTTTCCCTTCTGGGTCTGTTATCCCATGACTCAGTTTCTCCTAAGTAGAAGACAACAGATAGATAAAAAACAATATGGAGTTTGTTTGTATGCTGGCACTGGGGCATTTAGCCATATTTGATCCACAAAACTATACAAAACATTGAAGCAGGGCATGCGACAGCCATGCATGAACATTTACAGAACTGGTGAAAATTCCATCTGTTGTTAAAATTGCTGTTTATGAGGATATGGGTTATTGGGTAATTTTTACATATCTACAATTAAAGAATGGTCTAATTGTACCTGAACAAGCCAGATCTGGGCTTTGAGCCATTTCAGAAGATTAAGGCTTGGATACCACAGCCATTCAAAGACCAGCATTCATTATGCTCGTTTCAGCCAGAGCTTTAACCAGTTAGCTGTTAGCTTGAGGTAAAATTGAAAAACTGGGTAGTAGTCCTCAAAAAGGCCCTGGTAGCACTAAACTTGCTTCACTTTACATGAGAATTCGAGAGTCCAGCCATATTTCAATTTATGATTGGGTTTTAGCTGTAGCTAAAACATCCAAATCAGTTTCCTTTCCTTGGAGGTACCAGTTTGGGTCAGATGGGTTTAACATGGGCACAACTGGATGTTCCAACAGGACATTTCCAGACATCAAATTTGGTTTCAGAACAAATAAATCAGGCTAACAATAAGCTTCTGGGATGGTCTTGATGTCAATGCTGATGAAAATGTTTGGACAATCATTAAAAGATGGTTCTGTGCTAGTAAATGAGTTTCACCATTTCAAATATGCAGCCAGAATCATGCCAGGATCTTGTTGAAAAAGTCCAATTTCTCAGCAACTCATATGTATAATTTGAATTTGTGTAAAATGGAAATAAATCTGCAATAAATTCACTTGTGCACCTAATTCTTGTTTTTAAAAATGACTTAAGTTCTATGTTGTTTAGTAATCCACCCTGAAAAAGGACGATTTAAATGTGCCAACATTAACGTTCAGGAGGATGAGTGTATGTTAACTTCTGACCGGCACTGTATAAACTAGACTAAAATCTTTGTGTTTGAAGTTTGGTTTCATTACTTGTTTTGCTGAATATAATAAAGATTAAAATAATACACTTATGCCATTTAACACCTCTTTCCCAGTTTTTCTGAGTTTCCATGTGAACCAGTGAGAGAGACCATGTGGCTGCAGCCTCCTGGGGTCCTGATCACATGTTGAGGGTTTAAAAGTTCCGTTCAGGGTCCTGACTGAGCGTCTGGATGGGACAGAACCGACCGGCGACATGAAACGCCGTGCTGTGAGGCTCATGCAACAGGAAGGAAAAGAAGAGAAACAGATTTCTGACTGGAAGGGGTCTATAACATGATGATAGACAAGGAAACAACACAGCGGGGGTGGAAAGTTCTTTTATTAAGCAAAATTTTTCTGACCATACATGTGTTTGATATTACATGTATAAAAAGAAGAGCTTACGGATTCCTCCTGTAATAATGGGCGTGGCACGAGAGCTGACAGAGTAAACATTGACCCGGTGGTGTAATATGTTCTGCAAATGAACGTGTAGTGATGATGAAGTACTGTAGCTACCGTCTTATTGAATGCTTGAACTGCAGACATTACAAGCAGCTGGTGGCCTGCTTGTTTTTATACTTTACACAACGTTTAGTTCTCAGCAGGTAATTTGGCACAACACTGCATGATTACATCACAGAAGAACACCAAAATAATGGAGGAGACTTACAGTTTCCTGTAAAGGTGTTGATGGACCATTTCATTTTTGGGGATTTTATGTAGCCACACTTTGACTTATTTTATTAGAATTTTATATGATACACCAACATAAAGTAGTGCTATTGTGAAGTGTAAGAAAAAGGATAAATGGTGTAAATTTCCTTTATGTCAGATACATACAGTATGTATGGATGTATGCAGTCACCTCACTCTAATACCCCTAAATTGAATCCATTTCAATTAATTACCTTCAAATGGACTGGCGACCTGTCCAGGGTGTACCCCGCCACTCGCCCATAGACTGCTGGAGATAGGCACCAGCTCCCCCGCGACCCACTATGGAATAAGCGGTAGAAAATGACTGACTGACTGACCTTCAAATGTCACCTAATCGGTCCAGCTGTGTATAATTTAATCTCAGTATAAATGCAGCTTTTCTGTTTCTGGCTTCACAGGTTTGTTAGAGAACATTAGAGAATAAACAGCATCATGAAGACCAAGGAACACAGCAGACAGGTCAGGGAAAAATCAGTAGGGAAGTTTAAAGGTAAAAAAAATATCCCAATCTTTGAACATCTCACGAAGCTCTGCTTGATCCACCGTCTGAACACAGAAAAGGTGCGGCACTGCAAACCTAACACAACTTGGCCATCGACCCAAACTGACAATCCAGGTAGGGAGAACATTTATTCAGAGAAGCAGTCAAGAGGCCCATGGCAACTCTGGCAGGGCTGCAGAGCTCCACAGCTCAGGTGGGAGAATCTGTTGACTCCACAAATCAGGTTTTTATGCTAAAGTGGAGAGAAGAAAGCCATTCAAAGAAAGCTAGAAGTTGTGTACTGTAAGCCAAGTAAAGGACACAGCAAACATGTGGAAGATGGTGCTCTGGATGGTGGAACACTAACTATACATCATGCTGAACACAAAATGCCCTCGTTAAAGCATGGCGGTGACAGCACAATAGGGATGGGGTTCCACAGCATGGCCAGGGAAGCTGGCCAGGGTTCATGGTAAAATGGAATAAATAAATACAGGAAATGCTGAAAGAAAACCTGTTAGAGGCCTTAAAAGATTTGAAAGTAAGGCAGAGGTTCACCGTTCAGCAGAACACAGTTGGAGCTACAATCGAATGGTTTTGCAGAGTGGCCCAGTCAAAGTCCAGGCCTAAATCAAATTGAGAATCTGTATCTGTAGTTGGTTCTGACCGAACCAGAGCTAATTTGTAAAAACACTTTAGAATTTAATTAGTAGCATGTTGAAAACCATTTATTCTTTTGCTTCCACTTCACACTAATGTTGGCATTTAAAATATTTATGTTTTAAATGAGACAAACTGTTACAGAGTTTAAAGGGAATGAATACTTTTGCAAAGCACTGTTTATATTGTCTGATGAGACGCTGTCAGAAAAGTTCCTTATGTGTTCAGAGACATTAAACAGTGTAAGAAAAAAACCCACAAGCTGAAAAACTATTTTACCATTTAAGAAAAATATTCTAGTGTTCCCATGAATTTCTGCTCCTGACGTGTCATGCCTAGCATCATCAAGCAGCACCTCATCGACCTTGTTGCTGTTTTCAAACCCTGTGGGAGCTTACTCTGAATATCTAGCAAAGAGCTCACATCAACGTGTGAATCCATCCAAGTGCACAGAGCTGTCCAGTTATTGTGTTCAAATTTTATTGTAGTTTCACTCACTTTGTTCTTTCAGAGGCAGCAGAACTATGCTCACTTCATCCACTTTTTATTAAAGAACACCATAAGTACAACAGCACGCGTGTGAATGAACCACTAATCCCAATATGTATGGAAATTACCAGTGCTGAAAAAATATTACATTAGTACACTCCTATTAAGCAAACATAATGGAATCACTTTTCTGTCAACTTAAGCAAGCCAGCATCTCTTTAATTAAACATTCAATATGAAGGTAGGACAGAAGAACAAGCTCCTCTGACCCAATTGGTATGCATTATGATGAGGCAGGGGAGATAATGAACAACACGTTTCTAAAGCAGGAGGGTGTAAATAATCAAAGAGCGAGGGTTCTATTAACATGTGCACAAATACTGGAAAGCTAGGGTGTGGGGAGAAAAGAGAGCAGCAGACCATACACACATAACACACACACAACAGCACCATGTCTGACTGGCATCTGCAGCTCTCCCCCCCCTTCAGCTGGGAAGATAAAGCAATCAAGGCTTTAGATCATTATGGGTCCAAGTTGGGGTCTGCTCTCATTTCTCTACTTTCTTTCTCCTTCTCCTTCCACTATCTTTCTGAGCACAAAGCCTTGGTTTGATATGCGAGTGTTGCCATACTCTCCGCCACCCACCTCTCTTTTCTTTCCCCCGAATGATTTTGAATTGGAACAAGGAATCAGTGCAGTTGTCAGCCTGCTGCAATTTCCTCACAGCTTACATTATTCATGCGTGTTTGTATGCAAGAGCGAGAGGAGTGAAAAGGTTGAGACTGCCGCTGACGAGTCACAAAGCCGACATAAAGAAAAACATGACAGCAATCACAACAACAAAAGCGACACAAATATCACCAGGAAGCAGCTCCGACCTGAGATTTGTGACAAAAAAAGGATAATTAACCTCATTGTTTTCCTTTTAAAGGGTAACTGGTTAGAGTTAACCCTGCGGTCAAACAGTGACAAAAAGTGACACCGATCTGGGGTTCACTCAAGAGAGTGGAGCTAAGAAAAATATTAAATCTGAGTGCTTATGACCAACGGCAAACCGCTCCGTCAACATAGAAACAACTTTTTAAGGAAATAACTGCTTAAAGGAAGAGGTTGTGCCTCACCATCTTCACCAATTCTTCATTCTTAGCCCTAACCTTACCAGGACATCCCAAATAATGTAGGGTTTGGCAGTAATGTCAATTCTTATGAATAAACATAGAAAATAAGGAGAAATAAAAGCAAAAAATAACAATACAGAAGCCACAAGTGTGTCTGCTTTGCTTGCTTTTGGTGGATGGTTGTATCATTTCATTTTGCCTTAAGAAACCTAAAAGTTTGTTGACAGTTTGTGGTTTGGGATCTGTTTCCATGACATGAATATTGACTTAATTATGTTGACGTTGCATCAGCATATGAAAAATCTGTTTTCAAGAAATTTGGGGGTGGGGTTTGGAATGACTGAAAACGTTTTTCAGTTCTATGCTGAACACTAGTATATGCAGGGAAACCATGTTGGAATTTGAATTTTTAAGGTGGAAACTTCGCTATTGAGGGGATTTCTATCTATCTTTATTGATGGGAAAATCTTCATTTCCATTTTAAGATGCAATGCACCATTACAACTCACAGGATGTGTACTATAGCTAGCATTATCTCAGTTAACAGCTAGCAGTTTCAGATACTGTCAACACAGGAATGGTGTTAAAGATTTTTAGTTTTTGGGAAATGTCTCTAAATCTCGGAATTCTGGTAGATGTTTTAGAACCTACACGAATCTTAAAACACTGTATATTAAATGTGGAGCTTTTGGAAAATGATATATCTCATCTAACTCAGCCCTAAATGCAGCATGTGTTCCAGGCCTTCTTCTGTGTGCCTGACAGATTTTCAAATAGGAGTTACAGCTCCACGTACCGGCCTGGCATATTTACTATGTTGTAGTTAGTTGTCTTCAGTGTTAACAAATGATGATTTATGTGGACAAGGCCCAGGAAAATTCCTAGAAACTAGGTGCCATAGAAGCTAGTATTTATAAATAAATCATTCCCAGAGCTAGTTGATGTTTTAGGTCTGTTGTAAACAAGGACAGATCCAATAAATTAGCATTCAACTAATATAGCAAAAACGCTACAAAAAACAGGACCTGTTAATGCGGTGAGGTTCTCTAATAAAAATAAAAAAGCTTAGCTGTATTTCTACTGTTCGTCTGCATGACAACGGTGCCTGTTTTTTCTGATAATGGCCCAATTGCTCATGCGCAGTATGATTGAAATAGGCGGGAATTAATGCGCATGCGCACAACATAAATGCTGCCGTCCAGTTTAAACCCCACGGAAGATGAAGATATTAAAAATAACAACTGCGGTTTGCAAAGTAGTTACTTGTGCTGCCGAGTCTTTTGAATCTAACAACTGCTTTCTTACAAAGTGTTCATTTTTCCTGTAAGCAGGAAGTGTTTGCGCATGTTGTTGATTTTCAGAACCTACCGCCTACTAGTGGCGTGGCGGAGGAATAACACCACCTTCACGTCTCAATTGTTGCAGTGTGAATGAAGATTATAAATAAAATGTCTAGACGGGTCAACAGAAACGGAGAAGAAATCCAGTTTTCAATGGATTGTTGTCATGTAAACAGCACCTTATTCTCACCCAGTCTCCCGCCTTCATCATGTAAGCTTGACACTTTGTAGAAGACATGGCTAATATCTCCTGAAATTAGTGGCAGGCAAAAAAAGCCCTGGACTGATTTAGTTTTTTAAATGGAAAACAGTTTGCTGCCTTAGAAGGTTTCTAAAATCTGAGATCCACGGACTTTATTTGTTAAAAAAAACAAAAAAAGAAAAAACAAAATAAAGATTTTTTTTTACTTTATCTAATTTGCGAATATGTAGCTGTATTTATTCTATTAGTACAAAAGTAATTAATAAAAACTGGATTTGTTTTACTTCTATTTCATATCATTTTACATCTTTCTGAAATAAATCATAACTACCTTGATGTTTTGACCTTTCAGGTATCTACTGTGTTCATAAGGAAATTCTTGAGCTGCTTTAATCTTTATTGTTTTCTTACAACATTTCAGCAGCATTCTAACAGTTGCTTCAACAATCTGTTAATAACAAAACTGCAACCCCACACTTTAACTGGCCTGCTGCTTTGACACCACAGTTCATGGAACCATGCGTAGAGAAGAACAAAATAATAATCATGATCACAACTCTGTACAGTGCAGCAGATCCTCCTCTGCTCGTCTTGATTTTTGGTCCTGCTACTGCTTCACACCAGGCTCAGAGGATGTGTTGGCACTTTTCTTGCGTTTCTTCTTGAGCCGGTAGACATAGAATGTTTTGTTTTGGAATGTTCTGGTGAACAGCGTGGTGTAAGGTGCAGCGTCCGTCTTGATGGCCTCGCAAAATCGAGGGTGGGCGGAGGGGACAAGGTCTGGGTCATTCTCACCTGGTCCGTCCATGATCTGAGGGTAGAAATCATCTCCACATCAACGACAACAACAGAAGGTCAGTAACTAATTTAAATTCTTAAAGCTGCATGTTTAATAAACACAACATGAATAAATTAAGATAAATTGGCTAGGTTGACAAACAGCCCCCCTCTTTATGATCCTTCAGTCTGCCTGCAGCAACACTGAGGAGGACACAGCCACAGTGACTTTCAGTGCTGGCAAATATACTGATCAAGGTATATTGATTGATCCATTGATAAGCAGTTTGCCTCAGAAAGGTCAACCTGGACATGGAGATACTAAGTTTAGGAAGCAGATTTCTTAGAGTCCAGAAAATGTGTCCTGAATAAATACAAAGATTTTAATCATTAATAGAAGGTTTTGACACTAGCGCTGCCAGAAAAGGCCAGTTTGCAGTCTGAGAAGCCTTAAAAATGGCACTAATGTCTCTATTTTGTTCTTTTAATAGTTTAATCATTTATTGTGGAGCTCCAAGATATCTTGGTGCATATAAGCATCAAGTTCCAGTAAAGAACAAATATGTTTTATGTGCTGATATTCAATATGGCAACCGTGAGAGTTAGGGCTGAAACAATTAATCTGATTAATCTGGATTAATCAATTATTGAAATAATCGTCAACTACTTTAGTAATCGAATAATTGTTAACTTGAGTATGCAGACTGTAAAACATGACATTTGCTGTAAAAACAACCCACTCAGAACAATGATTAAGTCAAAACCATCCAAAATTTACATTTTGCATTTAAGATGAAAAACCCTTTTGGTCTGCACATATGCTTTGTCCAGAACTTCTCAACTGGCATAGCTTTAGCTTCACGTGGTTCAAATTCTGTGAAATATCTCCTATTAAGCAGCTTTTCTTATTGGATTATTAATCTATTAATCGAAAAAATAGTCAACAGATTAATTGCAGCCCTATTGAGAGGTCAGATTACGCCTTCTCCCACATTCCAATCCTACCACCCTTATACAGTATGTTAGGAGGACTCAGCAAAACCTTCTCATTCATTTGACATTCATTATATTGTTTAGGTTACAAACATCTAACTGATAGAACCTATGTATCCATTTAATTAGCATTCATAATACACTCCCAGGTAGTAAAATTCTTCAAAATGTAAAAAAAATAAATAAGTAAGAACCAGGAGCAAGTGAGAAAAAAACTGAGAAGGCTAATAATTAAAAACTGTATTTTAACTTAAACAGGCAGTTCATCAGCTGTTTAGAAGTTGTGGAAAAAAGTCCATGTATTGATTTGATCCGGAATGTAGGCAAGTGTGTTTTTTCTTTAATTAAAACCAAAGCTTGGGTTGTTATTAAAAGCAAAGAAAACCTGAAATGATCATCTAAAATGCACTCTGTCATTTATGCTGGAATAGTAACGAATACGGCACTGAGATGATAAAAAACAAATACAGGTAAGAAGAAATAAAAAAGCTGGCAGAGAAAGGCTAGTGAGAAACTAAAGACAGAATGAGAGCATGAAATGTTCAGACAGAAAGAGACATCTTCCCAGCATTACTTCAATAAAGCTGTCTACATGTCAGGTGTTGTGTATACTGCGTGACATTTACATCGACACAAACACACACGCCTCTGAGCCTCGGTGTTTTAAGTGTCTTACAGCACACTGGGCCAGACTGAAGCTTGTCTCGCCAATGGTAATCCAAAGAGCCAAGCAAGCCACATCCAGTACAAGCGTAAAGGGAAATGTGTGTGTGTGTATGTGTGTGTGTGTGTTTACATGTGCGCGCAGAGGAAAGAGCAACAGCAAGAAAGTGAGAAGCAGCGCTGCGCTGATAAGAAGTGAGACTATTGATCTCTCTGCGGAGGTAGAGAGATTCCACCGAGCCATAGAAGCTGACAGAGAAGGCACACCCAACTCCACATACATTAACGTTTACACAGACACACACAGCGCTCAAACATGAGTCACGTAGAATAAATGCCACCCACATGTCCGTTGGCCAGGTCGAGCAGGTCCCGCAGTCTGCAGCCTCGCCTGTGCCTCCGCTCGTAGCAGATGCTGTTCTCCAGCACCACGTAGTCGGCCCCCACCGCCCTCAGGATGTCATACACTTCCTCCGGGGACCGCCGAGCATACACCTGATACACCTGCTCACACACACATACACACAGTAAACAGTGGATTTATTCAGATTTATATGGCTCGTTAATTCTCACCAATATTGCTGGAGGGAGGAGCCTCTATCCTGGATCTGCATTAACAGGCACATTTAACTTCTAACTAACTTGAGTTTAGTCTAATTTATAATTCATTTACTAAATAAACAATATGAATGAAACATAAAAACAGTGGAAGAGCAAAAATAGAAGTATTAGAACAAATTGGAGTCATAATTTGTCTGTCACAGATGACAGTGGTTCGAAAAGTGCTGCAACAACTTGGGCTTGAAAGAGTGTCAGACGCTGAGGATCAAAGCACAGATCCAAATGTGTGAAATTCATGGGCCACCCCTTGGCCTGATGACTGTCTCACCTCTAGAATCAAGAAATCCCTTAAAAAGAACCTGTCTATCAACTCGAAGTAGGCCAAAAGACCTGAAAAAGCAACACATTATACCCGATCTAAAGGGAAGAATGAGAAGAGATCTCTCAGTCTGAAGAGGGTTACGAAGCTGTTTCTGAGGGTTTGGGACTCCAGAGAACCACAATGAGATCCATTATCCTCAAATGGAGAAAACATGAAACAGCAGTGAATGCAAAATATGGGTGACCAACCAAAATTACTCCAGGGGCGCACCAGCAACTTGTTTTGGAAAACTTTTTTCCACTGATAACTGAAGTCATCATTTAAAAACAGCATTCTATTTTCACTCTGATTATCTTTGTGTGACATTAAAATTTGTTTATTGATCTGAAACGTTAAATGTAATGAAAAAGCAAATACAACAAAAATGTGACTGATAACTGTGTTATTCAGTCAGAGAACCCTAATTGCAATGAAGATGGGATGTTGTGTGAAACGTAAATAAAAACTGAACATAATGATTTGCAAATCCTGTTCAACCTATTGTATATGCAACTGAATACACTAGAAAAAAAGATAGTTAATGTTCAAATTGATAAACCTTATTGTTTTTCTTTTGCTAATATTCACTCATTTGAATTAGATTTTTCAACACATTCCCAAAAAGCTGGGAAATGTTTACCCCTGTGTTACATTACCTTTCCTTTTAATACTCAATAAGTATTTAAGAACTGAGAACATTAATTGTTAAAGCTTTGTTGGTGAAATTATTTCCAATTCTCGCTTGATGAACAACTTCAGTTGCTCAACAGTCCAGGGTCTCTGTTGTCATATTTTACGCTTCATAATGTGCCATACATTTTCAATGGGAGACGGGTCTGGACCACAGGCAGGCCTGTCTAGTACCTGCTGTTGTAACACGTGCAGAATGAGGCTTCATTGTCTTGCTACAATAAGCAGAGACATCCCTGAAAAAGCCATTGGTTGGATGGCAGCAGATGTTGCTCCAAAATCTGCATGTATCTTTCAGCAATAAAGGTGCCTTCATAGATGTGCAATTTACCTCTGCCGTTGGCACTAACACACCCCCATACCATCACAGATGTTGACTTTTGACATTTGGGCTGATAACAATCTGGATAGTCCTTTTCCTCTTTGGCCCGAAGGACACAACGTCCATGATTTCCAAAACTATTTGAAGTGTGGACTCACATGTCAGACCACAGCACATTTTTCCACTTTGCATCAGTCCATCTCAGAGGAGCTCAGTCTTACAGAAACCGGCAGTGTTTTTGGGTCTTGTTGATATATGGCTTTCAATTTGCACGGTAGTGTCTTAACTTGCACTTGTTGATGTAGCGACAAACTGTTAACTGACAATGGTTTATTGAAGTGTTCCTGAGCCCATGTGGTAATATCATTATAAAATGGTGTGGGTTTTTATTGCAGTGCCTCCTGAGGTTATCGAAGGTCACGAACATTCAATGTTGGTTTCCGGCCTTGTCGCTTATGTGCAGAGATTTCTCCAGATTCTCGGAATCTTCTGATGATCTTATGGACTGTAGATGATGAAATCCTTTTGGACATGCTTCTTTGATACCCAATAATGACACTCACCTGTTTCCAGTTAACCTGTTTACCTGTGGAATGTTTCGATCAGGTGTTTTTCGAGCATTCCTCCACTTTCCCAATCTTTTGTTGGCCGTGTCCCAGCTTTTTTGGTACGTGTTGCAAGCATCAAAATCAACTTCATATAGGTTGAACGAGATTTGCAAATCATTGTATTGTGATTTTATTTACGTTTTACACAACTCCCCAACTTTATCGGAGTTGGGGTTGTAAAATCATTGTTTTCAAGCCCAGCCTTAGTGAATATATCCTTGTTTTATGACTTATGAGCTGCTATGTGATTAAATATATCCTAAACAAATGAAAATATGCACATTCTAGGAGGAACATCTTTTGAAGGGTTTACTGGACACCTAAATGTTCAGCTTTCTTCTGACTGGGTTGTTTACTGCTCTGGGTCATAAGCTTTGCACTTCTGTCAAGGCAATATAATGACCAGATTCATCTGTGGGAACGCCATCAAGGTATTAAAAAAATACATAAAAACAATGGAAGGAGCAAAGGAAGGCCTACTTAATGTCATTTTAAAACTAGTATGCAAAATCTGGGCATAATTAGGACTTTTTAAGGTCTAAAACTAGGATTATTTAATTCAAGACGTTTTAACAGCTGTGGTGTGAATCCACTATTAACACAAAGCTGTTGTTTTTATTTGTCTGGCTGTGTATGAATTCATTTTCCACATCACATTGATAAAACAGTCAATGTGACATGAAAGTGATCCGGAACCCACTGACAGAATGTAACCTCCATGGTTTACGTACAGAATGGAGATTTAAATGTGAGAACTCCTAACAAACATAAACCAAAGGCTAACGGTTTATGGGTTGAAAACGTATCAAATATCCAGAAAGTTTCTTCATGTTAGTCGGTCTTATGCTTGCTGGAGTTCTGTCAAATGTCCATGGAGCAAAGCATTAGACTTTATAGGATGAGTTACCTCTGACATACTCCTGCTAACTTCTCTTTTCAGAAATAGAAGAACTCAGCAACAAGATGTTTCTTGGCAATAAAAAAGACAAATGATGTGTGTGTAGAGTGCTCCAGCTCAAACACAGTCTGTTGAACCCTAAAACATGCAGCAACAAAAACATTTCATTACAAGCTGCAGGTGATACTCCAACAAGCACTAAATGACCTTCCTCTTGGTTTATCAGCCAAGTCATGCAAAGACTCTGTAAATAACATCACATATTGCGTCAAAAAACAAAGTCATAATGAAAAGGCTGGCCTCTGGTCTCCCAGGAATGAGGAGAGAAAACAGCCCTCATTGCTGCCCATTAACCATGGAAACATAATAAGGGAGTTTAAAAAAGTCATCATCGTTCTACAGTGATGAAGGAATCTGTAAGGAGGCGAGTACGTTTGCACTGCACCTTAAATCCATTGGAGCCTGCTTCACAATACATGCCTGTTTATTAAGAAAGGAGGAGAACATCAAATTATTTCCCACATATATTCCCCCTTACACAGAGCTTGAGAGTCATCCCCTTCAGAAAAAAACACATACACACAGAAACACACACACTGTGCTCACGGAGTCTCCACTAGTGTCGTGGATCATTAATGAGGCCCCATGCCAGGCTCTGGCCTCGCCAGTGGCTCAGCATGGCTTACTTCCTGCAGGGATGCAGAACATAGGCTCAGCTGCCCAGGAGATGACCTACACATTACTTCCTGCTCACTGAGAAGAAGACACACGCTGAACGAAGGAGCCGGCAGATTGATAGCAGAAGGGCTAATCAGTTCCATCATATTTTCATGACCCCTGGACTTTACAGCTTGTGGGGGTCAAACTGAAGACACTAAATGACCGCATGAAAAGAATTCATTCAGTTAAGTAAAAAAAAAAAACAGTTGTAACAGTTTTGTAAAATAAATTCTGTTTCCCTAATGTGTTACACATTTATCAGCTATGCTTATAGGTACACCCTGACAGCATTTCTGATCAACACACTAAGAAGAACTCCCACTTCTGTGCTTTACTGGAACGCAGCGCTTTCAGACTGCATTTTTCCTGCATTATATTGATTCTTACTTAATGGAAACACGATGCACTTTGTGCATCCTCCGATCCATTTCTCTTTCAAAAATTAACTGCAGGCCTTTACATCTGCAGGCTGCTCTCTGTTGTGAGACATCAGCAGAGAGCTCAAAGGATATGACAGATTAGCCTATGAGGGACTGGCTGCAATTGTATGAACAGATTTTTCCCGAGGAAAAATCTCCCTCAAATTACTGACTCTGGAGAAGCCCGTACAATCCTGTATGTTTTTCGAACATATCTGTCTAACGAATAATCTACAAGTGAAGTACATCCAAACAACTGGTAACATACACTGGTCTGGCCATTCAAGCAAGTTCACCCCCAGAAAGTTACAATGTGCATCCCCCTGTGGTGGCAGTATCATGCTGTGGGATGCTGGTCACAGTTGATGAGATGATAGACTGAGTTAAAGACAGAGCAGTGCAGAAGGAAAACCTGTTAAAGGCTGCTCAAGAGTTGAGACTGAGGCAGAGGTTCACCTTCCAGCAGAACAGCCACTTTAAACATACGGCCAGAGCTACAATAGAATGGTAGAAGTCAAACCATATTTAATGGCCTAGTTAAAGTACAGACCTAACTTTAACTAAGAATCTGAGGAAGACAATGTCAGTGTTCACAGTTGCTCTCCATCCAATCTAACTGACATTAATATGTTTTGAAAAGAGTGAACAAAGATTTTATTCCCTTGATTTGCAAACGTCTTGGTTTTAACGTAATAAAATGTGAAAACGTTCGAGTATGAATACCTATGCAAGGCACTACATTATCTAGTAAAAAAAAAAAACCTTCATCAAGATAAAAAAAACTATATTCTATGCCATATTCTTTCTAACACCCTGAAAAAAATCTTTGACCTTGAGACTCTTGGGTAAATTTCTCATAGCTGAACTCATGGCCCCTCTGGAGCTTTCTGATCTGATTGCTTTAGTTAAGTCTTGCAGTGTCTGTGTAACATAACCCAGCAGGCAGGCAGCAGTACCTGTCTGGTCCGCTCCCGCAGGTCTTTATCTTCATAATGTGGGTGGTTGGTGAGAACTCTGCCTGTGCACAGCTTGATGCCGGCCAGGAGCTGCATGCTTCCAGCAAACACCGCTTGCTTCGGGGTCTTCGTGCTGTGGACAAACAGAGAAAGACAACTCAGTATTCACATCTAAAAATATGCTCAATTATGTAATGCAATATTGGGCTTTTATTGAGAGTTGCAGTGTTAGAGGAAAACAGGGGAAATAAATCGATAAAAAAGAAGAAAACCTAATGATGGAGGAGATGAAATCATCTCAAGGTTATTCACAGATGCAGTTAGCCATCAGAAAAGTTTAATTGAATTTGACTTTGTTATCCAGCTTTGTTATTCAGCCCACAGTTGCTCTCTGATCTGCGGCTATAATGTGAACACACTAAGAGTTTTTTAAAGTTTCTTTTGTCTCGAAAAGTGACTTTGAAAACAGCAGCCATCTACATGAAGAGCAAATACAGAAGTGTTCTTTGTACACACAAATGAAATAATTAAAGAAGAGGAACCAAACATCAAGGACAAACAGAGGGAAGCTGTTGTGTGTAAATAAATCAGTTTCATAGGATGTCTGGCAATCAAATGATTACAACCGTTTTTAATAATTCTGTGAACTGTTGATCAGCTGGTGAGAAACTTAAAAACCCAATCTCTTCCAAGTCACGGGATGCATCATATATAAGCACTACCAGACTGCGCTGACAACAACACTGTTCTGGGAGAGATGCAATTACTGAGTGGAGACGACTCAAAGATGGCTTTCTGCATCTGGAAGTTGTTTAAAAATTAGGCCAGACGAAGCCCAGAGATGGATGAAACTTTTTAAAAGGAGAAATGTTGAAACATGATGGCACATATCTGCAGTCCAATCTGACTGATGGAGAGCAAGACTGGCAAAAGATAACAGGAAGGCTGACTGTATTATAGCAAAATTACTGTTTTATGCTTTTAAACCTTCAACTCTAGTCTGTTATTGGACATGTTGGATGTGGAAATCTCGTGTTTACGGTAAAGGCATTCTGTATTTTTCAGGGAATACTCAGAGAAACTGCTGTTGTAGCAATGCTAGCCGCATTGCTAACCATTATCATTCAGTGATAATGTGCTTACAGCAGCTGCACTCTCACCCATGCACACACCGCCACGTGACGTTGTGTTTGCTCTCAATATAAATACTTAACGACAGGTCAGTAAAGGACAGCAAGGAAAAAATATTTTGAATACTGCTCTTATACACTGTATTGCCAAAAGTATTTGTCTGTCTACTTTTACATGTACATGAACTTTGATGACATCCTCTATATGGTCCACCTTGTTGATGGGCCCAGTGTTGCCAGCAGTAGTAACTATTCTGTAAACAACTTCCACAAGGTTTAGGAGTGTGTTCATAGTTAGATGAAACCAGAACTGCAGCCTCTGATCTAATTAATCCCAAAGTGGTTCAAGAAGGCTGAGGTTAGAACTCCATGTAGATCAGTCAAGTTTCTCCACACCAAACTTTACACCTGCAGCCATGGAAGTGATTGGAACACACCCAAATTCACTGATTTGGTGGTGTGAAGCAATACTTCTGCCAATACATTGTATCTTCTTATGCTAAAATTTTTAGGGTGCATTTACACCAGACCTGTTGAATCCAACTCTAACCGGATAATCCCTACATGTTTGGTATCATTAAATAGCAGACATTAAGGGGTTAAAAAATTTGATTTTGTTTTTGTTTAATCACAAATAAAGCAGACATAGTAAGAGTTGCAATAGTGGTTCCACTGGAAAATTATTCTTTTATGTCTTTCCGTTACATAGGTACCAACAGTTTGCATTTGGACTTTATAACTGTGGAGCTTTTCTTTCAAATAAAGTTATGGAATTACATAACTTTATCTGAGTTATGTAATTCCAGGCAGAAATTGCTCTAAAATCCTTAAGCCTTAACAGGTTAAGACAAAGCAGAGCATTTAAAAATACCTTGTTCACTTCATATCAATGTTTTATTCCATTTATAAAGAAGTCCAATTACAGCCTGTGTTGCTGCAGGCAAAAAGGAAAGTGCTCCTGAGTGGTAATCAGGATGATGACTGATGGTAAGATTCAGAGAGTGATTAGGGGTGATCTTATAGGACTCATACGCAGGACTAGATTGCTAAAGTCCCACTTGCGATTGAAAGGCGTGTACAGTACTTCAGTGAAAGGATGTCACTCAGCTCTTCAGACGCTCTCCAAGACACCTCTGGATGAGTTAGACATAAACACCAAAGAACAGATCGCAGATTGAGCTCTTTCCCCGTAGGAGGAAAAGGACCAAATGTTGCTTATTTAGACAATTTAAAACACGACAAGGAGCAAAATGAATGAAACAGAGAAGGGAGACAGACAAAAGAGAAGGAGAAGTTGCAAAAAATTGATTTCCATGGAACACTTGACAGACAAATGAGTAGTGGCACATGTTTCTTGGATGGAATGGATTGAGTAATTTGTCTTAATTACGCTGACAGATGGACACAGACCTAGCAAACAAGAGAATCTGGAAGACTGAAGCTACCGGCACTAAACCTGAATTAGCAGGAGAAATGATGTGAGTTAGTAACCTAACCTTTGTCTTAGACAGGTGAAAAATTAAGACTGCTCCTTCCATAAAAAATGTCAGCATGGGTTAAATGGGCTAGCACTTAAAATAAGCTGCCTTTATGACTTTTTAATAATCTCTTCTCTCTGAATAAGGGTGGAAAGAGATCAAATCTGATTGCAGATCAGAGTTATAAGGAGCATGTAATAAGATTTTAGTTGGCCCTGTTTATTATCACTGGATTTCCCTTTAGATGAGTTTTTTGTCTATACAAAAAACTGAAGTTAATTTACTCTGTCATCACTATTGCATGGATGTGTCCAAACAGAACTATTCATGAGTGGCATTAATGAACTTTGAACTTAACAAGGCTTCACAAGATTCATTTTCTGATAATTAGAGGATGTGGATAGCAGTTACAAAAAGTGTTAAAACCTTTAGAGAATATTTAGCCATTTTTTGCAGAAAAGAATTGCGATATTTGCTCTTGCTGGTAGGATGTGTTAGTTGCTGTGGTACTGTCAAGCTGTTTCAAACAACCCAGATGAAATTCATCTCTTTCCCCCTCTCTTCAAACCTCACTATGAAAGCAGACCTTAAACCAACAAAACTGTGTATGTGGACTTGAGCATGGACTTATGGTTCTCCATGAACGTACATGTGGTCCATATCTCTTCAAGAAAACATCCTGAAAGTATCTATCCATTGTCATCCCCTTTTCTGAGATCAGATAACAGGGGTCACAGGTCCAGGGGGAAACTCTGGTTAAGAGAAACCCTATCCCCTGTGATCCTCTGCAGCTCCTTCTGGGGGATTCCAAGTCATTTTCAAGCCAGAGGGGCAATTATCTCTCCAGTGTTTTCTGGGTCAGCCTTGGGGACTCCTCCTTAAAACTATGGTCTCAGACTGGTAGTTTCATAATCAGCTCCACTGTGAATGTCTCCAACACAGACTAAAGGTAATTGCTTTAGAGACACCAACAGAACCACATCGTCTGCAAAAAGCAGAGCTGAGACCCTGAGGTTTCCCAAACAGGTATCCTCATCCGTGCCTCTATGCCTTGAGTTCCTGTCCATGAATGCCACAAACAAGATAGGAGACAAAGGTTATCCCCGGCAGAGTCTAATCAGCACTGAAAATAGGTTCTACTTTGTACCGAGCATCCTGATACAGATCTAGCTTTTGGTTATACTATATAAAGACTATCTTCAACTACTTAAAAGCTATGACACGGTCATAGGTCTTCTCTAGATCCACAAAACACATGTAGACCTGACAACCAACCATACGCATAACAGTCAGTCAGTCAGTCAATCAGACTGACATACGCATAACAGTCAGTCAGTCAGTCAGTCAGACTGACATACGCATAACAGTCAGTCAGTCAGTCAATCAGACTGACATACGCATAACAGTCAGTCAGTCAGTCAATCAGACTGACATACGCATAACAGTCAGTCAGTCAGTCAGTCAGACTGACATACGCATAACAGTCTATCTTCAATCAGTTTACATTATTTGTTGTGTTTTTGATGAAAAATTGGTTTTGTGATGCTGTGACTAACAACAAGATCTTCTCAAAATAGCTCTCAATGCCTTTAAGGTAATGAAAAGCACATAATTAATGATACACATTTTAGTTTGATTTTAAGACTTTTATGGTTATTGGTGAACAAGAGCTGCTTTATCAGAAGTTCAGCCATATTTAAATACAAAGAATAGGAGAGAATCAAACCGATATAAATAAGATGGCAGAGATCAGATTAATAATACTACTTTAGAACGTAATTAATACACTATCTGATGCAATACAAAACCATTGTAACCCCATTTTTATCTGTTAAGTAGTAATAATGATGGCTTGTATTTGGCTTTTCAGAATGAAAAGACATTTCTTGCAGTTATATTTTTGTGTACTCAGAAATACTATTTTTGAAGTATTCTTTTCACTTACAATTTTCTCAGCATTCAGTGTTTTATTATAATAAATGCTGTTTCCCTTGGTCAACTTGAGGTTTTCTTTCTTTTAACCTATTCCTTTTAGTTTTATCTACAGCCAATTTTAAACACAGTTGACTATAAACAACCAACATCTTCTGCTGTACTCCATCCTGAATGACACTCTTCAAGGATTTCGTTTTTTCCTTTGTCTCCACTGACAGCTCTGTTGATGGGGCCATGGATCCCATCAATCAGCAACAAATTGTTGCAAACACTCCCCTTAAACTGCCCTGATTGACAGATGAAGATCTGTGTAAATTACAAGGTAGTTCTATACATCCTTGTCTATTTGTGGTATGTTTCAAAACCCAGAATCGTTATCTCAGCATTGGAAAACTTTGCAACTTTGGCCTGCCAGTATTAAATAAATTAGAACTATTTTATAAGAACATATATAAACACCAGTCAACCTACTTTTTTCTAGCTTTCCTGTTTTGAACAACTATTATTTAGATTAGCACAGGCGACATCACACTGTGAAGATGAGAGAGGGGCCAGTGTTAAAGAGGGTTTTACTATTATTTTACAACAAAAGCAAATGATCATACAGTTGACATTTTACACTGTGTTTGATATTATATTAAACATTTGCGATTACCACGGCAAGTGTATTTTCGAGACATTAAAAGAACCTTGCTTTCACTCTGAGGTTTCCAAAACGCTGCCACCATTTCGAAATCTAAAGTGTTCCTTGACAGGCGGGGGTTTAAATATCTAAAGGATAAAACAGAGCTGTATTGCATTCAATCTTTCTTCTATCTGCTTTAAACGCCTAATGTCTGAATTTATTAATGGTTATATAAGAAAATATAGTGTTAGATTAAAAAAAATGAATAGTCAATATAAATATTACAGGTCCCATAGATATAAATGTAGGTGAATAATATTGCCACCTCCTAAAATAATGGTCTATGAATGAGTGTGTGTGTGCATGGTTGTTTGTGTGTTGCCCTGCGATGGACTGACGACCTGTCCAGGGTGTACCCCGCCTCTCGCCCATAGACTGCTGGAGATAGGCACCCGCGACCCACTATGGAATAAGCGGTAGAAAATGACTGACTGATGACTGTCAGAATTGTTTGTCAAAAATGATTTTATTTCCTAAATCATCTCCTCATGATGCTAGCCACCTGTTGTAAAATTGTCCTCAGTTGAGGAGGTCATGCAATTCCATGCCTGTTGTATAATGGCCTATGTCAAGAGTGTGACTTGGACAATGTTACAGGCTTTTCAAAAATGGCTACTGCTTCAGGAAAAAGCTATTTTCATAATTCAGGGCTCATCCCCTCTTGGTAAGTGATTAGGATTACCACAATATAGGCAAGGCATTAAATACTGTATAGATATTTATTATTTTAATTCTGTCTTTCAGTCAGCATTTTTGTCTACAAAGTATTCATGAAGCTAGCATTCAGGAAAGAGTGGAAGAGCTCCAGAACCTGTGGCTGTAACAACTAATCGTTTTTATGTCAACGCTTCATTCTTCATCAACTGTTTTTTTTTTTTTTTTTTCCACATTATATGATCTAATTGAGAAACTTAGCTTAATAAAAATGACTATAAGAAATGGATATGTCAACAATCATCTGTTGTTATAACCTTTTTGGGTGAAATTGTTAATAAATATTATATATATTTTGTGAAGTTTCTTTGTTTTTCTTGAAAAACTTGAAAAATGACTCAGGCTATTATTTTATGAAGGTGACGATATGGAAATTTGCTATAACTGGGCATTACACCAACCACTAGATGACAACAGAGTGCTGTTAATATAATCCATGTTAGAAATGCATCAATAGGTGTAATTGTTACACATGTCACTACTTTGGATTTGTGGTGGTTTGATAACGCCTCACTGATACTGGAAATGTCCCTTATGATGCACTCACTGATCAGAAAACATTGGAATTGTTTCAGATTGGCTAGTCACTGATCAGGGCCAAAACTTGGCTCATTTCAAAAGCCGATTTCCTAATGCATCACTACTTTTCTGTTGATTCAGAACTACTACCTTTGTCATAAAACCTGTAGCAAATGATTTTCCTTTATGATCAGTCTGTTATATCTAATTGTTTAACACAAAGTTTGAATATGAGTGTGTGTAGTCCTTAAAAAAGAGAATTGAAATGACAGTATAAGTTCACTATATTGTGCTGCCTTGTTGTGTTTACTCTGCACCAGAGCTCTTCTACAAAGTTGAATATTGTGCTGTGTGTTGAGCAGTGTGGGTCTTCATAAGGAAGAAGCTAACTGGGCAATGGAGATATCTCTGAGGGATGGTGGTAATACTCCAGGCACAGGCTTGGAGTATTCCCACCAACATGTGATACTGTTAGTGTGATATAATCGGGTGTTAAGGCCAGTGCTTAGTTACTGTCACAAATAGGATTCATCAGCAAAGAGAACTTTATGCCTGTGATTAGTCTTTTGTTAACATAAATTTATCTGAATGAAGCCTTTTGTTATATATTTAGCATGTCTCAAATCAATATTAAAGCCTATTTTCCATTTCTTAGAAACAAAAGCGAGATATATTGATCTTTTGCTTATGTGGCCACTTTTTTCTGCACCTGCACCAGATGAGAGCCATGAACTCCCCCCTCCCGAACCTTTAGACATGTCTTTAGACATTAGTCTAGACGTGAACTGATGCCTCCTGGAAAGAGGAAGCACAGCTAGAGGCGATTTACTTGAATGATACCTCTGAGGGGAAAATCCAATTTGTCCCAGCAGATTATAGCACTCACACGGTTTCAGTTTCTACAGGTCAGTTCGTTCTCTGCTTTGTGTGCCTACATGTCATGACCCTGTGTATGAAGCACTGGCTGTAATGGTGATACTGAGACAATAATAGTGATGGCAACATATGGTTTGTTCCAAAAGAGAAAAGCATTTATGTCTTAATTTCTGCCATGATCAAATCATAAGAAAACAGATGGATCTAGATTTTTTTGGCTTAAAAGGTAGAAGAAAGATGAACATACACAGCTTTGAAAAGTATTTACACACCTTGATCTTCTTTTATGTGACAGAGTAAAGTACTAATTCATAATTGTAAAATGGAGGAAAAAAGATACACTATTTTAATATCTTCATGAATAAAATCTTTACATATGTGGCATTCTTTTCTGTTCAGTCCCTCTGAGTCAATACTTTTTAGAGACACCTTTCACTGCAAGTTCTTAAGGGATTTCTCTGCTATCTAGCTCAAGCTCCTTCATGTTGAATAAGAGTATTTGTGAACATCTATTATCAAATCTTGTCACAGATTTTCATTACATTTAGGTCTAGAGATTCTATGTAAATACAGGGGTTGGACAATGAAACTGAAACTCCTGTCATTTTAGTGTGGGAGGTTTCATGGCTAAATTGGACCAGCCTGGTAGCCAGTCTTCATTGATTGCACATTGCACCAGTAAGAGCAGAGTGTGAAGGTTCAATTAGCAGGGTAAGAGCACAGTTTTGCTCAAAATATTGAAATGCACACAACATTATGGGTGACATACCAGAGTTCAAAAGAGGACAAATTGTTGGTGCACGTCTTGCTGGCGCATCTGTGACCAAGACAGCAAGTCTTTGTGATGTATCAAGGGCCACGGTATCCAGGGTAATGTCAGCATACCACCAAGAAGGACGAACCACATCCAACAGGATTAACTGTGGACGCAAGAGGAAGCTGTCTGAAAGGGATGTTCGGGTGCTAACCCGGATTGTATCCAAAAAACATAAAACCACGGCTGCCCAAATCACGGCAGAATTAAATCAGAATCAGAAAAGCTTTATTGCCAAGTACGTTTTTGGACAT
Organism: Girardinichthys multiradiatus; assembly: GCF_021462225.1. Classification (NCBI taxonomy): domain Eukaryota; kingdom Metazoa; phylum Chordata; class Actinopteri; order Cyprinodontiformes; family Goodeidae; genus Girardinichthys; species Girardinichthys multiradiatus. The sequence goes on along the minus strand of NC_061797.1, from coordinate 6,605,143 downwards.
ACAAGGAATTTGTTTTGGCGTAGTCGGTGCAATACAGTACAAATTAAACAGTATAAACATATCTACAGTATAATATAAATATATGTGCACAGTTTTAAGTGAGTGTGCACCTCAACTCTCCTGTTTCCACCAGAACTGTCCGTCGGGAGCTCCACAGGGTCAATATACACAGCCGGGCTGCTATAGCCAAACCTTTGGTCACTCATGCCAATGCCAAACGTCGGTTTCAATGGTGCAAGGAGCGCAAATCTTGGGCTGTGGACAATGTGAAACATGTATTGTTCTCTGATGAGTCCACCTTTAATGTTTTCCCCACATCCAGGAGAGTTACGGTGTGGAGAAGCACCAAAGAAGCGTACCATCCAGACTGTTGCATGCCCAGAGTGAAGCATGGGGGTGGATCAGTGATGGTTTGGGCTGCCATATCATCGCATTCCCTTGGCCCAATACTTGTGCTAGATGGGCGCGTCACTGCCAAGGATTACCGAACCATTCTTGAGGACCATGTGCATCCAATGGTTCAAACATTGTATCCTGAAGGCGGTGCCGTGTATCAGGATGACAATGCACCAATACACACAGCAAGACTGGTGAAAGATTGGTTTGATGAACATGAAAGTGAAGTTGAACATCTCCCATGGCCTGCACAGTCACCAGATCTAAATATTATTGAGCCACTTTGGGGTGTTTTGGAGGAGCGAGTCAGGAAACATTTTCCTCCACCAGTATCACATAGTGACCTGGTCACTATCCTGCAAGAAGAATGGCTTAAAATCCCTCTGACCACTGTGCAGGACTTGTATATGTCATTCCCAAGATGAATTGATGCTGTATTGGCCACAAAAAGAGGCCCTACACCATACTAATAAATTATCGTGGTCTAGAACTAGTTGCTTCAGTTTCATTGTCCAACCCCGTATATTTTAATCCAAACTATTCCATTATAGCTCTGGCCTAATGTTTAGGGTTGGATTAGGGTGGAAGGTGAGCCTCTGCCCCAGTTTTTTCTATTCAATTCAGTTTTATTTATATAGCTCCAAAAACTCAATTTTAACAGGAAGAAACCTCCAGCAGAACCAGGCTCAGTGTGAGCGGCCATCTGCCACAACAGACTGGGAGTTTGAGAGAACAGAGCAGAGACAAAAAAGAACACAGAAGGACTGATCCAGGAGTACTTTCTATAGGAAAGAAAAGTGAAACATTAATGATTATAGCTTCTTTAGAGGCTTCATCTAGGAGTGAAAGACAGCTAAGCAGATGAACTCTGAGCCAGTTTTCAGGTCTAGAGGTCTAGAATTCAGATCTTTTGTAGACTTTAACATGTTTTCTTCCAGGATTGCTCTGTATTTAGCTCCATATATTTTCTCAACATCTCTTCCCTGTCCTTGTTGGAGAAAATCCCCCCCACATCATGATGCTGCCACAACTATATTTTATTGTAGGGATGGTGATGTGCTTGGCCAAATTGTCACTACACAAAGCTTTCTATGTGTAGGCCAAAAAGTTCAGTATTGGTCGTCCACATGTGTGGTGTGTGGCATAGCTTGTGGCAAACTGGAAACAGGACTTCTTATGGCTTTCTTTCAACAATGGCTTTGCTTTTTCGTGTTTCATTGAGGCAAGGTGTTTGGAGTTCAAGGCTAACAGATGTCCTGTGAATGAATTCTCCCAACTGAGCCGTGGATCTCTGCAGCACCTCCAGAGTTACCATTATCCTCTCGGCTGCTCCTCTGAATCCTTCTCTGGGCTGTCCTGGTGGGTCCTGTTGTGTCATACTACTGATTAAACAGAGCTCTGTGAGCTTGTTTTTAACCCTGCTTTATATATTAGACAACTTTCTCTCTGAGCTGTCTGCTGTGTTACTTGGTCTTCATTGCCTACGGACTTTCTCTGACAAACCCCTGATGCCTTCACAGAACAGCTGATCCACTAAGTTAGTCTATCACAAGAAATCCCAATGACACACATTGATGTTAGGGGTTGGAAAGTGACTAAATGTAAAAAACAGGTTCAAGGAGTATGAACATTTTCAAACGGCATCGTATTTGTTATACCAAAAATGGAATAATAATAATTAGTATTATTATGAATTATTAGTATGTTTATAGTATGTTATTGTAAAAAAGAATATGTTGTGAGTTATTTAAGTTAATTTCAATAACTCACAACAACTTGGACGTTTTGAGAGGACTTGCTGTATAAACAAGTAAGTGTTACAGAGAAATTTGCTGACTGTTCCACAGGAGCCTGTTCCTCCTCTGATTGGCTCTCCATGCTGAGTGGCCAGATGATCCTACTGAATCTGCAGCAAAAACTGCTGTCAGAGCTCTCATTAATAATTTCCACTGCAGACTTCATAATTCTCCAATGCACACTGTATATCTCAACTTAGAGGGTGGGGTAGGAGAGCTGAGAAAAGCTAGAGAACTAAATATATCACATATTGCTTAGATTTATGTAGGATGTTGGCCGTTTTATGGGTTTTATGGGAGAAACAGATTTTGGACTCATGAAATGGCTATCAAAATCAACGTCTTTTTCGAATTGTGACTTCCCCCTGTAAAATTTATCTGAAATAACTCAGCCCCCCTGGCTATGTTTTGCACTGTGAGGTGTGCTGGGAGCTTTCATAGTTGTCTCTGGCAGCGGCATGCAGGAAGCTGCAGGGTGGTGACAGCACTGGCCCCTGGGAATCCTAAAACCAGTCATTTATATGAAACATGCGCCTCAGCTTGGGCTACTCCTCTCTGTGCTGCACCTGTTAACAAAGGGACAGTCTTGACTTCTTTGTCAGGGAGCTGGACAGAGAATGTCTTTTTATTTTTCTATGACTGTCTATTTAGAGCTTAGTGTCAGTCTGCAGCTGGGCCGGGTAAATTGTAACCGTTATACAGAAGAAAACTGAGTTATGGTTTGGCAAAATAGCAAAAGTTGCTATTTTAACCCATAACTCAGATTTACAATTGTTTTAAAGATAGCACTTATTCTCAAAGGAGTTGTAATAATCCTTTTTGTCAGCCTATTTTAAACTCACATTGCCACCCAAATGAGAGCACCGGGCATGAAGCCTTAGTTTTTATAAGGTTAGTTTTATCTCTTGTCTAAAAACTTTATCCTTATCCATCACCTAATCCTGATTCTGACTTAAAAAATGTCAACAGACTCAGAAACAAAATGACAGAAGGAATCTTGTGATAAATTTGGTCAAGATTCACACCAGCGATGTGGTCAGAGCACAGCTATGAGTCTTTTAGGATATGTCTTTTTTTTCTCATTCTTTGCAAAATAGTTTAAGCCTGGTTAGATCAGATGACGGCATCAATGAACATTGGTTTTTATCTATGGCCACAGATTATCAGCTGGATTTAGGTCTGGACTTGGCTGGGCCATTCTAACATGTGAATATGTTGTGATCGAAACCCACCATAGTAGCTTTACTTTTATGTTTAGTGTCGTCCTGATGAAATGAAAACCTGAGCCCAGGTCTCGCAGGTATTCCTTCAAGGATTACTCTGTGTTCATCTCCATCCATCTCCCCATGAACTCTGATCAGATTCACTGTCCCTGCTGATTGAATAGGATCCCACAGCATGATGCTGCCACAAACATGTTCCACCATGGGGATCGGTGTGCTCAGCATCAAGTGTAATACTTTGCCTGTAGGCCAAAAAGTTCAATTTTTGTCTCATCTGGGCAAAGCCCATGTCATGTTATGTCAGCTCTACATGGGCTGTGGTAACTTTAAACAGGATTTCTTAACAATGAGTTAGTTCGCGCCATTTTTTGATAAAAGGCAAGTTTGTGTAGTGCACAATATAACACTTGGCTTTATAACCCTAACCCTGCCTCAAACTTCTCCACAACTTTATCCCTGAAGTACCTTATGTGTTCATGGTGGTTTTCATGATGCTAAAATATAAAAAAAAGTTCAATGGGTGAGGCAGTTGCAGGAGCATCAGATGCTTCATACATGCATCAGACAGCCTTGATCATTTTTGATCATGAAACAACTGATTTATTTGACAATACCTTTAGTTTCTGAAGTGGATTCTAATGGGCTGCAATACATGTTCTGCTGCACTAAACAGCAAGCACCATGAAATACATTTTGGGCATATAGATCATAAAATATGATCAGACAATTTTAGATCAGGGAGGGATAGAACATGTTGAGGATCTACTAAAGTAGGAGCTACTAAAGTAGGAACATCATGATATCATCAATAAGGCAGAAACTAGATGTTAGATAACAAGCGTGCTATGCCTGAGACTGAGGGTACTTCAAGTCTTCAGTAGTCATTAAATATCAATTGTACTTGACACAAGTTGGCAAAATTACACAAACTGATTAAAACCTGTTAACAAATGTCCCTTGGCCTAAAAGCTTTGTTATTCACTCAGTATCCACTTTATTAGGTATACCTGATCAGTCACAAATAGCGAATCAGCCATTCACATTGCAGCAACCCAATGCATTTGGGCATCTGGGCATAGTGAAGAAAGCTTGTGTAAGTTCTTTGATCAAGGCATGTCGATTAGTGCCATACAGATGATAGAATCAGAACTCAGTGGATGTTTTCTTAAAGAACTGCTTTTACATCTGGAGCATTTCAGTAAATTGTGAATCGAATCTTACTGCAAAAAAATTGGGCACAGCAGTTTTACCTCAATACCCCCCATTATACATGCCACCTGCAATTAAGTGACTTACTGCTGTCTAAATGGTTCTTGGAGGTGATAATATTGTGCACACCGATAATGTGTTGACAAGAAATTTCAACACGTCCTGCAGCTGTGCTCCATAGAATGGGCAGTTGCACAGTTCAACCTCCTGGGCTCTTAACACGAGTCCATCAAACCTTGTCATGTACTATTAATGCTGTTTAATTCATCTACAGCCCATATCCTGTGTTTGCTGGTCTTAACGTTCTGTTTTCATCGACTGTTGGACACACCAGGGACTGCCTGCAACACTACTTATGCACTCTGATGACCCTTTTAGACGTGAGCTCTTTGCAAATGAAGTCCCTTAAACCCCATTGGTGGTCTGCATGTAGACCTAATTATGTATATAACAGTTTTTGTCATTTCATGTATAACCCCTTATTTCAGCATAAGTGCGTGAATATATATTCTTCTCCTAATTTCACATAGAGCTACACTACACCCCCTGCGGCTACAATTACAGCAATGAGTTCCTAACGGCTTTACATAAACACACCATCTGGTCATAAAGTATACTAGCTACTGTTTGCATTAATTTGTCCTTGTTCCTGCTCGTCATGAAATATAAAATACTCTGACGATCCATCGTGAACATTCCATGTAAAACTAACCAGCCTTAGCCTCAGTCACTAGGAGAACACAGTTTAACATGAGCCCCTTTCCCCGTCTTAATGCTCTCATCTGGAATGTAATAAGCACAGCAGCAAGAAGCTTAGTGCTGCCCCCTGATCTCAGGCCCCACCAAGGTAACTGTCAGGCAGCCTCAAATCCTCACAGTCTGACATGATTATCTGGGGCCCATATCACACACATTTACATTAACAGTCCAGACCACTTTTCTGATTTCTTAATTTCCATGTCCTTCAGTCTCTGTGCCATTCCACCATTTGTCTAATTGGATTAGATCAAAATGATCTTTTTCTTGCCCACTGTCTGGGTGGAAATAAGACCTCTTGATGGTCCATATTACTCAGAGAGGTGGGTCAACAGTAGAGTGTCACCCTGGGCCAATGCACATACATTTTCCAGTTCTGTTAAAGGGACTTAACGAAATCCAACACCTCCACTTCTAGTGCCATTTCTTTTTTTTAAAGTGTTAAGTTGAAACACTTCTATTCAAACAAGCTATAAATGTAGTAAGTATAAACTTACTATATCATCACACTCTTTAAAGTCCACCTTCTATCAGTTGTAACGTTTTAGGTATCAGGACAAAATGAAAAGGAATCAGGTTTTCGAGTATGAAGGTTGTCACTACAGTATCTGAATTGGATTTAAGTCCAGACTCTGGCTAGGCCACTCCAAGACTTCATTTTGTTGTTTTGAGTCATTCAGAGGTGGCCTTGGTACTGTGCTCTGGATGACTGTCCAGCTGCAGAACCAAAGTGTGATTAGCCTTCAGTTCCTTTACTTATGGCTGGATATTCTCCTGCAGGATTTTCTGGTAGAGGAAAATTTATGATTCCATTAATTATGGCAAGTCGTCCAGATCTTGCTGAAGCAAAGCAGCCCAAACCATCACACTACCACCACGTTTGACTGAAAGTACGATGATCTGTTTCTGAAAGGCTGTGTCACACAACTTCTAAAAGCTCCACTTTTGTCTCATCAGTCCACAGAAGATTTTCTTATTGGTCTTGTGGATCATAAAGGTATTATTTTGGTAAATGTGAGACGTGTCATTGTGTTCTTTTGGGTCAACAGTGGTTTTGGCCTTGGAGGCCATTTTTGCCCAGTCTCTTTCTTTTCGTTAAGTCTGACCTTAAGTAACGCAGTGAGGCCCGCAGAGCTTTAGATGTGGCTTTTGGTTCTTTGGTGACCTCTTGGTTGACTCCTCGATATGCTCTTAGAGTAATTTTGGTTGACTGTTTTCTCCAGTTATGAATTATGGGTCTCACTTCGATGTGTTGCTCTTTGAGAACTTTCAGCCATCAGAAAAGCTCTATTTAAAATATTTATTATATTTGCAGGTCAGATTATAACCAGGGTTTGGTTTGAGCTCAATCTTTCTAAAACATTTAGCTAAATCACAGTTAATTCATGATTTAACCAGTGGGGTAGTTACAGAAGGCCTAGGTTGGTTTGGATAGTTTTTTTTTCCTTAATAAAAGAAAATCATCAATTGAAAACAGCTTTTTGTATTTTCTCAGGTTACCTTTATCCAATATCAAACTGTTTTTGATGATCAAAAATATTGAAGTGTGACAAATAACCAAAAAAGGAAGACATCTGTAAGGGGGCAAACACATGTTCACAGCATTGTAAGATTGGATTGGACTGTGCCATTGCAAGAACTTGATTTATAGTTTTCCTTTAGCACAGCTGCAGCTGCAGGACGTGTTGAAATTTATTGTCAACAGTAAGATTCGATTCACAATTTACTGAAATGCTCCAGATGTAAAAGCAGTTCTTTAAGAAAACATCCACTGAGTTCTGATTCTATCATCTGTATGGCACTAATCGACATGCCTTGATCAAAGAACTTACACAAGCTTTCTTCACTATGCCCAAATGCCCAAATGCATTGGGTTGCTGCAATGTGAATGGCTGATTCGCTATTTGTGACTGATCAGGTATACCTAATAAAGTGGATACTGAGTGAATAACAAAGCTTTTAGGCCAAGGGACATTTGTTAACAGGTTTTAATCAGTTTGTGTAATTTTGCCAACTTGTGTCAAGTACAATTGATATTTAATGACTACTGAAGACTTGAAGTACCCTCAGTCTCAGGCATAGCACGCTTGTTATCTAACATCTAGTTTCTGCCTTATTGATGATATCATGATGTTCCTACTTTAGTAGCTCCTACTTTAGTAGATCCTCAACATGTTCTATCCCTCCCTGATCTAAAATTGTCTGATCATATTTTATGATCTATATGCCCAAAATGTATTTCATGGTGCTTGCTGTTTAGTGCAGCAGAACATGTATTGCAGCCCATTAGAATCCACTTCAGAAACTAAAGGTATTGTCAAATAAATCAGTTGTTTCATGATCAAAAAGGATCAAGGCTGTCTGATGCATGTATGAAGCATCTGATGCTCCTGCAACTGCCTCACCCATTGAACTTTTTTTTATATTTTAGCATCATGAAAACCGCCATGAACACATAAGGTACTTCAGGGATAAAGTTGTGGAGAAGTTTGAGGCAGGGTTAGGGTTATAAAGCCAAGTGTTATATTGTGCACTACACAAACTTGCCTTTTATCGAAAAGTGGCGCGAACTAACTCATTGTTAAGAAATCCTGTTTAAAGTTACCACAGCCCATGTAGAGCTGACATAACATGACATGGGCTTTGCCCAGATGAGACAAAAATTGATTCTGTTGTAGATCTGTTCTTTTGCTTTTTCACCAACAACCATTATGCACAGCACCAGCTTACTTTGCTCTTATTTGGTACTACTCAGCAGTCCCATAATTTCACTGGATGTTGCTTTACAAACTGAAACCATACTGACTGGTTTCCTCAAGGCAGGGTGTCCAAATTGCAGCCCACATGCCATTTGCTGCCCTTGGAATGATTTTGTTCAGCCCTTGACCACAATTTATAATAATCAAGCTGCATCATACATCAGAGATCTGACTGTTCCATATGTTCCTAACAGAGCACTTCGTTCTCAGACTGCAGGTTTACTGGTGGTTCCTAAAGTCTCTAGAAGTAGAATGGGAGGCAGATCCTTTAGTTATCAGGCTCCTCTCCTGTGGAACCAGCTCCCAGTTTTAGTCCGTGAGGCAGACACCCTGTCTACTTTTAAAGCTAGGATTAAAACTTTTTAAGCTTATAGTTAAAGTAGCTTAGTCTATCCTGAGCTATCTCTGTAGTTATGCTGCTATAGGCTTAGACAGCTGGAGGACATAATGACCACTTTCACTCTCTCTGCTACATTCTCCTCCTACTCTCCAATTTTGCATTATTTGCTGTTATTTCAGCTTTTAACTCTATGTTTTCGCTCTGTTTTTTCCTTTCCTAGAAGCTATATCTGGCCTGACTCTACAAGGGTTGGACAATGAAACTAAAACACCTAGTTTTAGACCACAATAATTTATTAGTATGGTGTAGGGCCTCCTTTTGCGGCCAATACAGCGTCAATTCGTCTCGGGAATGACATATACAAGTCCTGCACAGTGGTCAGAGGGATTTTAAGCCATTCTTCTTGCAGGATAGTGACCAGGTCACTACGTGATACTGGTGGAGGAAAACGTTTCCTGACTCGCTCCTCCAAAACACCCCAAAGTGGCTCAATAATATTTAGATCTGGTGACTGTGCAGGCCATGGGAGATGTTCAACTTCACTTTCATGTTCATCAAACCAATCTTTCACCAGTCTTGCTGTGTGTATTGGTGCATTGTCATCCTGATACACGGCACCGCCTTCAGGATACAATGTTTGAACCATTGGATGCACATGGTCCTCAAGAATGGTTTGGTAGTCCTTGCCCATCTAGCACAAGTATTGGGCCAAGGGAATGCCATGATATGACAGCCCAAACCATCACTGATCCACCCCCATGCTTCACTCTGGGCATGCAACAGTCTGGGTGGTACGCTTCTTTGGGGCTTCTCCACACCGTAACTCTCCCGGATGTGGGGAAAACAGTAAACGTGGACTCATCAGAGAACAATACATGTTTCACATTGTCCACAGCCCAAGATTTGCGCTCCTTGCACCATTGAAACCGAAGTTTGGCATTGGCATGATTGACCAAAGGTTTGGCTATAGCAGCCCGGCCGTGTATATTGACCCTGTGGAGCTCCCGACAGACAGTTCTGGTGGAAACAGGAGAGTTGAGGTGCACATTTAATTCTGCCGTGATTTGGGCAGCCGTGGTTTTATGTTTTTTGGATACAATCCAGGTTAGCACCCGAACATCCCTTTCAGACAGCTTCCTCTTGCGTCCACAGTTAATCCTGTTGGATGTGGTTCGTCCTTCTTGGTGGTATGCTGACATTACCCTGGATACCGTGGCTCTTGATACATCACAAAGACTTGCTGTCTTGGTCACAGATGCGCCAGCAAGACATGCACCAACAATTTGTCCTCTTTTGAACTCTGGTATGTCACCCATAATGTTGTGTGCATTTCAATATTTTGAGCAAAACTGTGCTCTTACCCTGCTAATTGAACCTTCACACTCTGCTCTTACTGGTGCAATGTGCAATCAATGAAGACTGGCTACCAGGCTGGTCCAATTTAGCCATGATACCTCCCACACTAAAATGACAGGTGTTTCAGTTTCATTGTCCAACCCCTGTATGTTTAGCTGTTAGACCTTCCTGGAGGGGGACATCGGCTGACCTACTGCTGTCAACCATTTAATGTTGTCCTTTTACAGATACACTTTGCCCTCTCTTTTAGTGTGTAACCCTATCTCTCTCCTTGACATAGCTATTGACTGAGCTTTGCTGTGATTAACTGTATGTGCTCACTTTCATACTCTTGAAAACTGGCTCAGAGTTTATCTGCTTAGCTGTTTTTCTCTACTAGATGAAGCAACTACATGCAAGCGACTGTCCACTACTTGTCCGCTACATGCTCATCCAGGAGGAGTGAATGCTGCAAGTCAGTGACTCGATGCAATCAGCTAGGTTCCGTTATTTAACCAATATGAATTCTGACCTGAATTTTTCTGCGCTGTTTAATAGTTAGGATAAATTGGAATCTATGAACCTGACTTGGAATCTGTATGAGCTGACTGAATTGACTTTGTGCCTTGAGACGACATGTGTTGTGAATTAGCGCTATATAAATAAAATGAATTGAACTAAATTGAATTTAAGGTTGATACAAAAAAGGCCTACGAGCAAATGATCGGTTGATGCAGTTTTTAATGTGAGATTTGTTAAGACGCAAGCCTTTAAAAAAGGGACAAGAAATAAAATCTTCTTAAAAACGAAAATGTTAGGTAGAAAACATATAAATCTTTTAATAACTGCATTTTTTTTTCTGTCATTTTAATATAATGGTAAATATGCACATACATCCAGTAACCTTTACACTGCCATTCATTAAACTTGGCTAAATACAGCGTAGCCTGTTGTTGTTACTGAGAGTGGACTTAAACATTTAGAAAACAGTCAACCCAATACAGGTCCTTCTCAAAATATGAGCATATTGTGATAAAGTTCATTATTTTCCATAATGTCATGATGAAAATTTAACATTCATATATTTTAGATTCATTGCACACTAACTGAAATATTTCAGGTCTTTTATTGTCTTAATATGGATGATTTTGGCATACAGCTCATGAAAACCCAAAATTCCTATCTCACAAAATTAGCATATCATTAAAAGGGTCTCTAAACGAGCTATGAACCTAATCATCTGAATCAAGGAGTTAACTCCCAGCCTGGTTCATCACTCAAAACCCCAATCATGGGTAAGACTGCCGACCTGACTGCTGTCCAGAAGGCCACTATTGACACCCTCAAGCAAGAGGGTAAGACACAGAAAGAAATTTCTGAGCAAATAGGCTGTTCCCAGAGTGCTGTATCAAGGCACCTCAGTGGGGAGTCTGTGGGAAGGAAAAAGTGTGGCAGAAAACGCCGCACAACGAGAAGAGGTGACCGGACCCTGAGGAAGATTGTGGAGAAGGGCCGATTCCAGACCTTGGGGGACCTGCGGAAGCAGTGGACTGAGTCTGGAGTAGAAACATCCAGAGCCACCGTGCACAGGTGTGTGCAGGAAATGGGCTACAGGTGCCGCATTCCCCAGGTCAAGTCACTTTTGAACCAGAAACAGCGGCAGAAGCGCCTGACCTGGGCTACAGAGAAGCAGCACTGGACTGTTGCTCAGTGGTCCAAAGTACTTTTTTCGGATGAAAGCAAATTCTGCATGTCATTCGGAAATCAAGGTGCCAGAGTCTGGAGGAAGACTGGGGAGAAGGAAATGCCAAAATGCCAGAAGTCCAGTGTCAAGTACCCACAGTCAGTGATGGTCTGGGGTACCGTGTCAGCTGCTGGTGTTGGTCCACTATGTTTTATCAAGGGCAGGGTCAATGCAGCTAGCTATCAGGAGATTTTGGAGCACTTTATGCTTCCATCTGCTGAAAAGCTTTATGGAGATGAAGATTTCATTTTTCAGCACGATCTGGCACCTGCTCACAGTGCCAAAACCACTGGTAAATGGTTTACTGACCATGGTATCACTGTGCTCAATTGGCCTGCCAACTCTCCTGACCTGAACCCCATAGAGAATCTGTGGGATATTGTGAAGAGAACGTTGAGAGACTCAAGACCCAACACTCTGGATGAGCTAAAGGCCGCTATCGAAGCATCCTGGGCCTCCATAAGACCTCAGCAGTGCCACAGGCTGATTGCCTCCATGCCACGCCGCATTGAAGCAGTCATTTCTCCCAAAGGATTCCCGACCAAGTATTGAGTGCATAACTGTACATGATTATTTGAAGGTTGACGTTTTTTGTATTAAAAACACTTTTTTTTTATTGGTCGGATGAAATATGCTAATTTTGTGAGATAGGAATTTTGGGTTTTCATGAGCTGTATGCCACAATCATCCGTATTAAGACAATAAAAGACCTGAAATATTTCAGTTATTGTGCAATGAATCTAAAATATATGAATGTTACATTTTCATCATGACATTATGGAAAATAATGAACTTCATCACAATATGCTAATATTTTGAGAAGGACCTGTAAATGTTGGAAATTGTATGCCTACCTTTTCATAAGGCCACCTTGTGAGACCCTTTTGGTAAAAGATTAATAAAAAAAATAGAAATTATGACCACAAGTTCTTTCAACTTCCTGATTTTGGCCCATATGTCCAAAGATGGCCAAAGAAAGCCTCACATGGTTCCCATGTACACTGGAGCAAAGGTACTGACACACACACACACACTTGCACTTGTCAGCTGAGCACCAGTATTCCACTTGCGCTAAGAACACTCTTCGCTTTCTTTGCCAGATTTTACCCATGATTCCCATTGGGCAAAGTCTTCCAGAGTCAGCTCTAGGTGGGGGGGACAGTCGACATGGCAAGTTAACACACTTCTGCAACTGCGTGTGGGGACCCGACTGAACCCCACATCAGTCGCAGTCATATAAAGGTTTGAAGTTTTGAGCCAAATCTGGATGCAATCAAGCAGCGTGAAAAAGTTATCACCCCAACTGCAAAACACGTATTAGCAACAGCCAGTTAAAGGTGCGGCCATCCGTGTTCGTTCTCCTAATCCTCTTCTTCTTCAAGTTGTATTGGCGGTTGGCAAAGCACAAATTGGTGCATTTTTACCCACTGAACTGTTGCCCTCCTGGCAGTTTCAACAAGGCTCTGAAGCATTCAGTTGGCTTTTGTTGGTTTGATAAATCTGTTATCTGTGGTCTCTTATCAGGTCTCCCCAGTCTTTCCCTCGTCATAAAAAAAATCTGTTAGTTGTGAACTCCAAATCTTTTCAGTCTCTGTGAAAACTGTAGCATGTACTCAGCTTTCCTTGTATGCAGCTGTGGGGGCAATTGTGTCAAACCTCTATTAGATGGAGAAGAGGAGAACAAGTTGAAGAGATTTCTCACCAGACATTCCACCCAATTTAAGGTTGCTGGGCTCCCAAGCATAAAAACGGACCAAATAAAGGTAGCAACATTTTTCGGACACATTCTCTTCTCCAAGCAAGCGTCATTGTTAGTTTCCTACCTCTGCTCTGGTTTAACTATTTATCCTCTTCTTTGTCTGTTGTGTATCTTCTGGTCAGAAGTTAACCACCACACATTTACAGTCAAGCAAAGTTTGTGTTGTCTCTGAACCCTGGGCTGCCTCTGGGTGACCGGGGGGACCTGACAGACCCTCACCGTGTGGTAAAGATGGCAAAACTTGGGTGACACATGTCTTGAGGAAGACCAAAGGTCCGGTGGATATTCTTGTGAATCCAACAGGGGAATTCGAGACACGGATTTGCATTTTGGCCTGGTTTTTGTTAAATGAATAATTAAACATGTCATGTACAGAATAGTTGTTCATTCGAGTCCATATTTCACCCCATTTCAAGTACATGTACCAGATGTTTTATTTTTTTTACTATGTCCTGATTAGAAAAGCCTCAGAACTGTAAGAGCGTGTGGTTTCTTTTAAATAACATGCACACAGGGGAGGCAGATGATAAGGGGCAACTTAATAATTCAGGGCAGTACCCTGACACCATCTCCAACAATATGACCTAAGTGAACTAATAAAAAACAGGTTTTATAGACAGAAAGCTTCTAAAACATTTTAATCTCAGAATGAATCCTGCTGTGAAAGCCTCAGAGGTCTGCTAGAGAACATTACTGAACAAACAGTGTCATGAAGACCAAAGAACTCAACAGACAGGTCAGTGAGAAAGTTGTGGAGAACTCTGAAGTAGGGTTAGGTTAAAGTAAATGGTAAATCAAATTAATTTATGTAGAGCTTTTCTAGTCATACCCACCACTTAAAGCGCTTTACACTAGAGCCACCTTCAACCAATCACACTCACAAACGTGCACACATTCATATAAGGGGTTAAGGTAACAAACACTAACTTGAAATGAATTGAAGGTTTGAAATACTGAACATGGTAAAATTGAGTGCTATAAAAACCAACATGTGATTAATTTCCCGTGTGAAAATTAGAATCTGTGAATTTGGAGGTCATTAAAATGATAATATTGTGAATATTAATGTTATAAATATTAAGGTTATCAAATTTAACATCGCTTGTTTTCATTCACTGCCTTGATTTTAGATCGGAATACGGCAGCAGCCCCGGCGCGACAGCGGAGTACTTGTAGTCCATAGCTCTTCGCCTGCATTTTCAATGGTACAGCAGTGATATCGTTGGCCACGGGGTGGAGCCGTGGGGAGTCACAAGCGAAAAGCGCCCAGGTTGATTCCAGTGTTTCCACCTCAGTCTCTCTTTAACACGATGAGCCGGTAATCAGGCGCCTTCTCCGGAAGAGGGAGGGAACACTGCTCGGTCAGCTGATAGCTGCCAAAGTAAGTTGGCGCTGGGAAACGCAGAACCTCTTTTTTTTAAAATTAAGTGGAATCTTAATAAACCGAGTAGATATTTGAGTTCAACAAACCTACATTCTCACCTAAAAACATCTTACACATTTATTTGGGATCACAGAAAGCGTATTATTTACATTTTTATTCACAATTTTTGCCACCATCGTCCGCCATTGCTGCCCGAACTCGACCAATTCGATTCAATCCGCAATGAATCATGGGAAATTGTGGGCGACGGACTACAAGGCCCTGTCCGTCGCACCGGGGCTGCTGCCGTATTCGGATCTACCGGAAGTAACAAAAATTACACTGAACGCGATGAACGATAAAACTGAAGTGATAAAAATGGAGGCGTTAAAATCAAGGCAGTGAATGAAAACAGGCAGCGTTAAAATTGATAACCTTAATATTTACAATGTTATTTTAATGACCTCCAAATTCATGGAATTTTTACAAAGGTGAAATTAATCACATGTTGGTTTTTACGGCACTCGAATTTACCATGTTCAGTATCTCACACCTTCAATTCATTTCAAGTTTATTTTTGTTACTTTGACCCCTCATACATTCATACACCGATACGCAGATCGCTAGACATCATGGGGTTAAGTGCCTTGTCCAGGGGCATGTATACATCTGAAAATAGAAATGTATGACCTAATTGCAAACTCACCAAGATATTGCCTTCAAACTAAACAGACTGACAAGCTGTGCACACAGCATTATTCAGAGTTGCAGCCAAGACGTCAACGGTAACTCTGGAAGAGCTAGAGATCAACAGCTCAGGTGGGTTAATCTGTCAGCAAGACACCTATTAGTCATGCGCTGTATAAACTTCTCTGCACTCACCAAAATAGCCTAAGTTGAATAAAGGCCCTGGGAAGCCCTGTTCACCGTTTACCACAAGCCATGTATGGGCCCTGCATGCAAAACCCAAGATATACAACTGAAAACTACTGCACATCACCCATAATACGGCATCCCCACTGTGAAACCCGGTGGTGGCAGTATCATGCTTTGAAGATGCATTGTTCAGCAGAGACTTCATCAGAGTTGATAGAAAGATGTATGAAGCTTCCAACCAGGGCAATTCTGGAAGAAAACCTTTAAGAGACTGCGAAAGATTTGGGCAGAGACTCATTTTCCAGCAGGAAAAAGGCCAAAAACATAGAAGGGCCTAGTCAAAGTCTAGATCCAAGTACCATTACAAATCTGTAGCATTATTTTAAAAAATCGCTGCCGCTCCATCCAAACAAACAGGGCAGTTTTAGAGCTTAACCACTATGGAGTTTCATAAATAATGTCTTTAGCTTGCCGACTGTAAACCAGATTGGAGTTCTGCTTCTTCCTTTCTTTTTGGGAGTTTGGATCAGCACCATTCTTATTTTAAATCCACTCTTCCTACACATGTTCACACAGTTTGGGGTGGCAGTCCATCACTTTTAAACCATAACTGCAATGAAACCATCTGAGAGTATTGCTCTATTAGTCTGTTGCGGTAGGCAGAGACCAGTTTCCCCAGACCGCAGTGGCACTCCGGCCATATAGGACCTGCTCACTGTCAGGGGACCCAATCTACGTAAAACACCCTGGTTTCAGACCCCAGCCGAAACACACATAAAAACAGCCTAGGTAGCTGAAAAGGTTCCGCGAGGTTAAATTCTGGGGAAAAAATCCAGCTGAAACTCGCCTTTGATAATTTGTAGCTCTATTTGCAGGCCACGCTTTTTAGGTTTCCATTTGTAAAACAAATACCTTCCAGCACACAACTATGCACTACTTTGTGTTAGCCTATCACAGAAACTCCCATAAAATATATTATTATTATTATTAATAATAATATTTTATTTATAAAGCACTTCACAAACCAAAAGGTTGTACTGGTGAATAAATAAGCTGATGGAAAAAATGTGAAAAGGTTCAAGGACTATGAATACTTTTGCAAAGCAACATATGTGTTCAAGCCCCAAAATACAGAGAAACAACAGTATGGGGCCACTCCAAATCATAGCTCTACTTCTGCTCCCATCAGGCTGATCTTCTTCAAGCCTGGCCCCAGAGACCCCGAGGTGGGTTAGAGCTCCTCCAGCAGCTGGGCTCCTTCCAGTACTCCCATGTCTTATTCATGGCGACCCATCGGCTCTCATCACTCATCAGCCAGACTCCCCCACAAATGAGCGTCAATATACACACACACACACTAATCAAGGACATCAGGCGAGGCGAAGCTTGATCTAGTGAAACTAGCTAATCAAATTTGCATTAATATAATGGGTGATCTAGATCTGTAAATTTGGGTGCATGTGTGCAAGTACCTAATCCAGGTCATCAGCTCCACAGTGTCTGGATCATAGAACTCCCTCAGCTCTGATAGCTCCTCCATCAGCTTAGGCCAGAACTACAGGAGGTGAGAAGAGGAAGGGGTGGAAAACCTGGATTTTACCCTCATTAAGACACAGAGAACAAAATCAAACTCGCACTGAACTGATTGTAACAGAGTACAGGTGCATCTAAACTAATTGGAAAATCCTTTAAAAAGTAAAACTTTAAATAAAAATGTTATATTTATTCATTACATGCAGAGAGATATATTCTAGTTTTAATATTGGTTAATTTAGATGATTATGACATACAGCTTATTACAACCCCAAATCCTATTCCTCTGAAAAGATTATTTTATAAGACCAATAAAGCAGCTTTCTACTAACGTAATGAGGGCCTGCTAAACAGTATGTCTACTTATGGTACAGTGTATGAACTCAATACTTGTACGGACATCCATTTGCGTTATGGCAGCCAAGGTAGCTGGTATTGGGACATTTTGGGCAGTAGCCAATTACTGCTGAAAAATAACATTAGCACCTTCATAAAGCTTGACAGTAGAGAAAAGCATGAAGTGCTCTGAACTTTCCTGGTAGATGGCTGCACTGACGTTAAGAAACAGTGAACCAACACCAGCAGGACAGCCTGTCTGTCCAGATCCAGACTCCAGAGCAAGTAAATCTTGATCCATGGTTTTGAAAAGTGAAGTTGAATCACGGAATTTGACATAAAAGCATTGAATATCATAGAATGCGTTCCTTTGTGCATTTCATAAAACAACTCTTTAAAGATCAAAGAGTCATCTAAGAGCATGTCTTCACCGCTGCTGTCTCTCAGCCTGCTTGTTTTGTGTCCCACTCAGCCGAGGCTTAGCTCTCCCTCAGACCCAGGGGCAGACTGGCAATCTGTCCATTCTGGAAAATTCCAGAACTGGAATGCAGTCCCAGGCCGTTGGCCGACCTGGTCACTTTAACACGTACGCTTTGTATTAAAGTGATGGATCGGCCGGAGTTAAAGTGACCCTGCTGTGTGTGCGTGGACTAGACGAAGGAGAACAACATGAGCGAGGCTGAGGTCAGCTGACTGAGAATGGGCTGATCATGAGTTAAAGAAACAGGCTCCTCAAACTGAGGACTGAGAGCTGTGTCTGTTTTACTCTTCTATAAACAGTTATGGAAGTTAAACAAGCAGCATCTCTGGCAGGAAAGGAAGCATCCCTGCCCGCGTTGACTATGCGCTGAAGAGATCCTACGCAGGAATGGTCAACCCAGATGATTCTCTCTGTAGACCTAATTGCTCATTGTAGTTTGGACCTATCCTGTTTCATGGATGAGCCACAGCACACAGGACGGACTGAATAATGGAAGTGGAGATGACCAGCAGCTCCTGTGGAAGGTGGTACTTTTTGACTTGCTGTAGGAAGTACAGTTTGTGCTGGGCCTTCTTCTGAACATTGTCTATGTGTGAAGACCATCTCAGGTTCTCACACATGGTGGTTCCTAAGAACTGAAAGTGATCCACATTAGACACAGTGTTGTTGAGGGGAAGCAGTGTAGGAGGTGTTCTCCAGAGGTCCACCATCATCACCACTGTCCTGAATGGGTTAAGCTCCAGGTGGTTCTGACCGGCCGATCCATCTCTGGTCTACATGCAGACTTGTCATTGTCCTGGATCACAACAATAACTGGTGTCATCTGTGAGCTTCAGGAGTTTCACAGACGCGTCCGCTGAGGTGCAGTCATTTTTTCTCTATGACGATGAGCAAACTGTTGGAACTGGTTCTATTCACCATATGATTAGTTAAAGAATGCATTTGCTTCGTCATACCTGGAATTGTGACAAATGAAAAAGGAAATACAATAAAACTAATTCCATAGTCCCCTAGCTTCAGGCAGCTCATTGAAGGCAGACAGTGGCAATTTCCACACAAATTTATTAAGTAACTAATTCATTTCTTGGTAAGTTTTACCTCAGTTGTTTTGATGTTACTGTGTCTTGCTGCAAGTTATGTTCAGTTTATTTATTTTGTTTATTCCTGTTGGTTAAACTTCAAACTTCTCATAAAGTTAGAGTGTTTTTTTTCCTATTTATTTCTTTATTTATTAATTCATTCAGCCTCACTCACAGCATTTATTAGGGTCTGTTCAACTGGCCGAGGGTTAGTGATGGGACTGCCGGTACCACAATGATCATAAACCACAAACAAAATGTCCTACCTTGTAATGCAGCCAGCCAATCATCAGTACTGGAACCGCACATCTGACAACCCGCAGCTGCAAACAGGAAACAGAAAAACAAACACTACAGTGAAGTAAAGTTAAATGTAGAATACGAGAGGAGTCAGAAAGTCATGTGAAAAAAACATGTAAGACAAGCTCGGGGTGAGATAACACAGGGATGAGAGGCAGAGCAGTAATCCCTGCTGTGAGCATGTCAGGACCACACTGACACCTAGTGGTTGGAATCACAGAGCAGAGAGGAGGCAGCAATATGATTCACGTTCATAGAAAACCAACAAATCATTTAAAACCTTTACATTAAAGCATATTAATGCATACAAAGCAGGGCGGTGGAATCAAGGAGGTCCCATTTACTGGAAAAAAAACCAAAAAAAAACACAAAAACTAAGTAGCATTTGATCAAAATGGAATACAAAAACATGGGAGAGGGGTTGGTACCAGAACTTTAGTGTTGCAGCGGAGAGCTTTAAGAAGCAGAGTCCACAGCTCAGTCCCACACACACCATAGGCTGCGACCGCACACATGTGACCTGTCCAAATGTATTTCATTCTGTGGAAAAATGGGAAAAGAGAGAGAAAAACAAAAACGAGTGTGAGTCTCCACCATGGAGGGAAAAGTAAAAATGCGCCATGTAAATTTGAACTCCAAGATCTTCAGCAGATGACAGTCTTTAGTTAGGCAACAAAGGATAGGTAGAGTTGAAAATGGAGAACTTGAAGTTAGTACCAAAACACTGCAGTGTTCAAATGTTGCTCCAAAGTTTATTTACTGCAGCAGCCTTAAAAGCAAAGGAAAAGATGAAACAGGAGAGAAGGTGAGAGACTGGTACACAGAGGATCAGGCTGGAAGAAGTGCAGAAATAACCCAAAATAAGTCTGTATATGTTTTTTAATACAAAGAAGCGGTCTGACAGAAACAAACGCTTTCTGCACTTTTGGCCTTTCGTTCTTAATCAGTATGTTTGAGAAAGTGCTGACATCAGACGCTACTTTTCTCCAAATACAACTTGCACAGTTTTAAAAGCTTCTGACTTTTTGTAGCGTTCTGTGGGAATTCAGTCAGAACTGTAAGCCGCTCGCTTTCTTATTCTTTACACACTATATTATTCAGGTGGTATTTTCTTGGAAATAATCCCTGAACTTTGATTGGAACTTGCATTAACTGAAGCCTCCTTGACATCAGTCTCTTCGATGTCATAAATTACTGATGTTCACAGCTGGATTAATTTAAGAGCAACAGTTTCTGTGCTTGATGAAGAAGTTGGATGGCTGCAGAAGGTTCAGTTCTGGAGTATGGTGACCCAGTGCATAGCATTGTAAATCTCATCAGAACACATGGCATTTTTGTTTCCACAGCTCCAAGGATTTTACTTACTTTTTAACTGAACTGATAAGCACCTTGTGAATGGATGAAATATGCGGGAATAAAAATGTGTTTGTGGCATTGGGGCCATGATGCTTTGAACTAAAAGTGCAAACTGTAACAATCAAACGTGCATTTCAGAAGTTAAATTTGTGTAGGAGAAGACAGAAGTGGAATACTTTAGTGGAGGAAATGGAGAGAGATTCAGAAAGAATATACCAATACTTCTTAGCTTTTAGCTCAGTAGGGCTAAGCAGTAAGCCACACTTAGCTTTAGTTATGATATTAACTAACAAACAGACCTCCACATTGAGGTGATATGCGAGCAGCTATACTAGCTTTGCTAAGACAAATAAATAAAAAACAGCTAGCATACTTTTCTTTTGGAGTAGTTACTGACTGGAAATGTATGGAAACCAGTAAGCACTAGCAGGGTTGCCAGGTTTCGCAACGAAGCAACAACTAATACAATTTTTAACTAAAAAGCATACAGGTCCATAAAAGGAGACTTAAGGAAAACTAATTCTCATTTATTATGATGTAATAAACATTCAAGATCCTAAATCAGTGTCATTTATGAATGTATTTAATACATGTTCATACAGTTGCTTTCAAAAGTCTTTACACCCCTGTTAAAAGGTAACAATCATAAATCATTTAAAAGATTCTCACCCCTGAACTTTCCAGACTAAATGTTCTTATTTTCCTCTCATGAATGCATTGTTTTATTTTTATTTTTAACGTATGTATGGCTGAACAATAAAACCTCTGTTCATCTTCAGCTTTTTAGCAGACATCTAAAGGTTTTGGGTCAAAACTCACTCAAATCAATTTTGACCTGATTAGAATTTCTTCCAGCTTGACCAAAACCCCAGGTCCATTTAAAGAGAACTAACCCAACATCATGATGCTGCCACCACTAAGTTTCACTGTGACTGTGTTAAATCTACCCTTTGGTTTCATCAGACCATAACACATTCTCCCACAAGGTTTAAGAAGATTTTAGCCAGGCCCGGATCGTTTCACTGGAACAAAACACTTCAGTTGAGAGCCCTACTCATTCGGAGGAAACAGGAACTTTTCTTCACATGTAGAACACTATCAGTACTTATGGGCCTTTTGGCAGCCGCCATGGCCAGTTTTTGTCTTGTCTTTTCATTTTGGAGAAACATCCAGTTTTAGTATTGTCACTGATGTCCCCTCGTTTCTCCTATGATTGTTAACCGGCTGTCTTTACTGTGGCCCGGCACGCAGGGGACTGACTGGTGGATCCGTTCTGCAAACTACAGCTTTAGGTAAATGATACAAAAGGAAAAAATGTTCCTTGAACGGCAAAACTTTATTGCAGAATACCTAATATGTATGGCAGCTGTGTACACAATTGGACTGGGATTTAATTATAATCAAAATGTGATTCAACAAAGCATTAGATTAAAGCCTTTTAACACAGCCAGGTTATTGGACCTTTTTCTGTTTTGTTTTTTTTATATTTCTCACCTAACATTTGTTTGTTTTGCAGTTGGATAAAACATCCCACGTAGTCACATCAAAGTAACATAAAGTTTTAAAATGATTTATCATGTTGTTTTTGTTCTTTTTTACATCACACACCGCTGGCATTTTAACAGAGCTGTGCACACTGTTGACGGCCACTGAATGTATGACAGTAGAATGATTTTGGTGTGCCTTTAAATACATTTAATTATGGCTTATCTCTTAATATGCCAACTTACTTCAGCCTAAAATTAAACAGAATGAAACAGATCAAGGTGGCGTGTAAAACTGATTAGAGCGAGATACATGTTTTGAATCGAAAAAACTGCTTTTCCTCCATCTTCTGCCTTCAGGCTATCATGTGACTAAAAAAGATGTGGAAAACTCTAAATCGATCCCTCAGCATATCAAATGTTACAATTTACTAAATGGAAAGACAACGATTTCAAGAAAATGTTACCTGGTTTGTGTTATAAGTACCTCAGTTTTTGTTATATTTTCATGATTAGTATGATAGAAATGAACAGATAAAAAGTAGCGGAAAGTGGTTTAGATTCCTCCCTTTGATTAGACAGACTAATTACGGCCTCAGATGTCGGGCTCAGAGTGAAGTTTGTGAGCAAATGTTTCTCATTGGTTCTAGGTCACAGCACATTCCCGTTCGCATTCAGGACCAATGAACAGGTTTTCTGTTTGACTTGATCTAAAATGTAAAAGAAAACTTGGAGAGAGAGCGAGATAATCTCATTTAAATCACACCTTATATGTACTGTTTCTCCACTGTAGCAGTGTGTAAGAACACAGGAAGAAGTGTGTTTCTAATTGATCTAATTAGGAGCATCCCTTGTTGGTGTTTAAATACCGTATTTTAAAAGGTTGGTTAAGATCTGCTGCCTAACAGGCTTTTTGTGAGAAAAACTTGCACCACAGTATTGACTCCAGTATTTTTGTTTTAATTTTTCCACATTATTTTCTGCTACAGACTCGCACTAAAACTGAGCGGAGTGTATTTGTCGTAGAAAGAAGTCTAGAGGCCATCTTCACGCCTCTGCTCACCGGTGGGTCTTCGGCTCAGCGGATCAACAGAGCCAGACTAACGTTTCGCTCTGGTTGCACTGGTGCGACAAACACCGCAGTCTTACAAGTTCACTTTTGCTTTTTTCAAAACCTTGTTCATATGGACAATATTTATTTGTGAATGATTAACAATCTGGTCAACATAAAAGTCTTTATTTAAGAACAGTTCTACAAGAACTTTGTGACCAAGTGTCGGTGCTTAAAGTGCTTCGCTGAGCTAAAGTTTAAACCCTCAGATAAATATAAATATAGAAGTAAAAAGAAAGTCTAAAAAAAGTAAAGGTGTTTTAAGGGCTTCAAACTGAACATGGCTCAGTGTCTTATGGACTATCCTCCATTGCAGTCAAGTGCATTTGAGAAGTATTGCATAACCCGACACTCTGAGCAAGGAAAGCTAGAACGACTCAACACTTATCTCGCAGTTGCTACATGACAACTTGACACCATGGACATCGGATGTTCAGGGAGATGACGAGGAACAGAACAAAGAAGGGCAGCAAGATGTGGAGGAAGAAGCTTAGAGAGACTGAACAACACAAGACAAACCATCCTCTCCCTCTCCACTCAATGTTTTCTTGTCCCAGCAGTAGCTCCTGTCCCATGCCATAGTTTCCATCACGGTTCAGCCTTCCATCCTTCTCTACCTGTACTACACTGTAATCTGTGGCACCTTATAAAAACAAGTGTTCTCCATTCCGAATCCTGTTGAATCAAATGAACCTGTCACAGTGGGACTCCTGTCAAGCTGCTTCTACAAGCTTTGTGTAGATTTTTAAAAGAAAACTATACTATGGTCACTTTTAGAATAAGTATACAACGTATGTAAAAAAATGTGAAAACAGAGTGAATGGTGTCTGCTGGCAATCTGCATGCATCAGAACTATTGCACTTAAAATCTCATGTTAATGGACACAGAGTGTAGACCTGAGCCTTGACAACCAGGTTTCTATTAGGATCTTTAGTCCTGCAAAAAAAACAGCACAAAGCTTGGTACTTGGTGGTGAACAAGACTGAAGTAAACCATTAAGGTACTTAGTGAAATGGAGTGAAGAGGTCCTTGTGTTAACATCTGTGCATGAGTATGACTGATTAAGTTATGAGAGAAAAAGGAGATTTGAAGAGACGGCTTTGCAATGTGAATTCAGACATGTTCATCCACAGTTGGTGCTACAATAATTCAAGGTTTACCTCATAGTGCTAAAAGCCAGGAGGCCATAGAGCACAGTGTGTAGCAGGTTGTAGGCCACATCTGGTCGGAAAGCCTCCACCCGACCCTCTGCAGCTCCTCTCTTCTCTTCTGCTAAACCTCCTTTAGGCCTAGCAAGAAACAAAACCAGACATTAAAGCAGAAAAGAAGCATGCTACCAAAGCCAACAGTAAATACATAAAACATTACAACCAGACGCTCGAGAGGAGAGGCAGGACGGTAGGTGGGTGGAATTTATATTGTTCCGATTATTCAGACTTCAGTAGCTCTTGTTCAGATTTCATTAGCAGCTTGCACACAAGTGGACATGTAATGATGCACACCCACGACCATTTCTGTCTGCAGAAGTCAGCACACATACAAACAGTGAGGCCCTGAAGGCAATGATGTTACTCCTACGATCTGGCTTCCAGCACCGAATCAGACGGACACTGGCTTCCATGTGAATATAAATCAAATACTGCTCCCTCTACTACGTGAGGTTGGCTATACTGGATAAAATTAATTCCTGAATTGGCAAATAGCCCTTTGTTCTGTGAGGTTAGTATTCCAGTCCAAAGGCACAGAGCGAGTTGAGATGCTAATTTGATTAATTGAGAGCAGCCTATCACCTTGCACCACAGGTAAATGAAGCTGTGAGCGGCAGCTGCTGTATGATGCTGCTTTTTCAGAACGTAAAGGAAAATCCCGGGGTAGAGAAAAACACGGTGACCTCCAACTTAGGTTTTCCTTTCTGAACAAAAGCCCTGATCTCATCTACCAAGCTGTTTATGTCATCATTCTCCGCAGGGGCATCTGAGCCATCCTTTAGAAACACAACTTCATTAAACCCGCTTTAGCCAAACTCAATGGGACACACGTTCATGCATCAACGACCTCGTCCTGTTCACTACCAGCCATTAGCTTAGCGTTTATGTTGCTGGTAGTGTTATACAACAGGGAGCAACAAATATAAAGAGTTACTACAGTGATGTGAAAAACATTTGCCCTCTATGAGATTTCTTCTGTTTTACAGTTTTGAGTTTCAGATCAAAGAAATTTTAAAATCAAAGAACATCAATAAATGCAATTTGCAGATTTTAAAAGATGGTTTCATTTATTAAGAGACACAAGCTTTCCAAACCAATCTGGTCGTATTTGGAAATATAAACGTGATTAACCACATATTTGGGTTCAGTTTCACATCTGTCAGTCTGGAAAGGGTTACAAAGCCATTTCTAAGGCTTCGGGACTCCAGCGAACCACAGTGAGAGCCATTATCCACAACTAGAGGAAACAAGGAACAATAGTGAACCTTCTCAGGAGTGGTTGGCCTACCAAAGTCACCCCAAGAGCTCATCGATGACTAATCCAGAAGGCCACAAAAGAATCAGCAAAAACATCTAGCTCTGCAGACCTCACTCCCCTCAGCTAAGGTTAGAGGTCATGATTTAACAATAAGACAGAAAAAAATGGCCTCCATCGAAGGGTTCCACGGTGAACACTGCTGCTGAGAAAAAAGAACACAAAGACCCGTCTCACATTACCCAAAAACATCTTGATGATCTCCGAGCGTTTTGGGGAAATATTTCTGTGGCCTGGTAAGACAAAAGCAGAACTTTTTGAAAGATGTGCTGCGTGTAAAACTGACACAGCATCTTAGGACAGTCTTGGACTGCTTTGCTTCTTCAGGACCTGGACAACTTGCTTGAAGCATCTAACAGAAAGTCTTGAACAGTTTGTGACGGTAAGCTTAAACACTTGGGATATGTAGCAGGACAATAATCCAAAGCACACCAGCAAATCCACCTCAGAATGGACTTGTTTGAGAAAACGGCTAAACAGCTATTATCAGCTTGCTCTGCTTGCAGTTTTACTCTAAAAAGAGGAGAACAGAAGATAATATCAGGCCCAATAGGCACTTAAGACCTACTACTAAATTTAACGGGTTTATTATTTATTTATAAATAAAGTTGATGGATAATAATCCAACTGTAATAAAATCACATACCATGATACTTGTCAGTGATACTGGATCATGTCTTGACAAGCTTGTCAGGTTGTAAAGAACTGAAGCACCATTGAGCAAGTGGTCCTGGACACGAGATTCTGATCATGACCACACTGTTAGGTGATCCACATAGCAGCATTTGGACTTCCTAACTGTATTTCTATACACTTAAAATTGAAAGACCATAATGCATGACTTGTTGACCTTAGAGGCTCCAAGCTGCAGTATCAGGTGCAGAAACATTAGAATTCACTCAGTGGGAATAGGAAAGTATAATTCAGTTTATTCTGCTGGTAAAGATAATCAAAAGCAACTCGTTTTCACGTCCTTGAAGATGCATTTTTCTTCAGCTGGTTCTAACTTTCCCAGACCTCTCTAAGCACCACATACCTGAGGTTCTGCAGCACTGCCACTGCTAACATGCCACTGAGCAGCAGCACAGTGGGGATGTATGGGTATAACAGCAGGGTACCAGCCAGGCGCTCCAATGTGTCCAGGGGTAGAAGCCCAAAGGCCTCCTCACACAGATATAGACTGGCATCAAAATCCCTGCAGGAGAGGTGATGTGAAGAAGGATTGAATGGGTGGGGGATAAAAGTGGAGGAAGAAGAGAAAAAAGAAACGGGATAATGAATTATTACACAGTAGGACACTAAGTGGGGAGTGAACTAGTAAGCAGCTGAAGTAGATGACAGTAAAAACAGAGCAGGGAGGAACAGATGGGCAATTCATTTCACCTGGATAGTCGGAGAACAAAGAGGATCAACTCTGCACACAGTTTCCCTCTCCAAGCAAACATGTTTGGACTAGCAGATAACACATCCTCCAAACTCGCGTAGTTGTTTATTTCCATCGTGTTGCCATTTGTGTATGTGTTTCTGGAGGGGGAGGGCATGGGGTTGGCCATGTGGTATCTGTTTGGTCATGTGACAGTGATAGTGATGCATCACAGGACTCTTGGGTGTTTAACTGAAGCAGAGAAGCAACGTCAGCAGAGGGCTCTTTTTCTCACGGTGTCGAAAGGTTATGGAAATATACATAATATCAGTAAATATTGGTTATCGACCATAACAGCAACATTAACATCAGATATTGATATCGCCCTAACTTTGAATATCAGGTGCATCCCTACTTGTTATCCATCCAATCTGATGCCTTCTAGCGCTTTCCTATACTCTAATTTTGGCAGCCATCTTTTTACAAGACCAGACAGACCATATGGTCATGTCAACCAGGCATTCTTTTGTCTTTTGACGTTGCTTCACAACATCAAGTTGTGATGTATCTTTATAGGTATTTGTCCACGAAGTAACACACACTTTCACAGTGTGCGCGAGAGTGCAGACACACACTTATTCTGAGAGGACCATTGCCAATTGTATGCTTTCCAAAAACAATTGTAGTTAGCTAAACATTGTTTAAATTGAGTTTAGCACCATTTTCATCATGGTTGCTTTATTTTCAGAAAGTCTATTTGTACTTTTTAAACAATAAGTAGTTTTGTTGTCATTTGTGTACGGGTACCATGACAACAGCTGCACAGACTGATATATACAAGACATATACTCTTAGTGATCAATTCCTGATAAAGTGATTATTAATTCATAATTAATATCAGCCTTTAGACATGTATTGATATTTATTATAAACAGACTAACTTCAATGGTGCACAAGTTGGATGAACTCCAAGCCCTACAAAGGACCCAGCCAGAGTATCGGGAATGCAGTATTATATGTTTCACTGAGACATGGCTGCAGGATCATATCCCTGACTCCAGCGTCTCTCTGCCAGGCTTTCTGACCAACGGCTTACATTCCACCATCGTGTCTCCCCTAGAGTCCTGAAGGTCTGTGCAGAGCAGCTTTGTGGGATTCTGCAGCACCTCTTTAACCTTAGTCTGACCCAGAAGAAGGTTCCGGTGTTGCGGAAGACCTCCTGTCTGGTTGTGGTACCAAAGAAAACTCACCCATCAGTCCTCAATGACTATAGACCTGTTCTCCTGACATGCCACATCATGAAGGTCCTAGAGAGACTCCTGTTGGCCCACCTGAGTAAGGAAACAAACTATCAAGACCCCCTTCAGTTTGCTTATCGCTGTGGAGTTGGAGTTGAAGATGCCATCATACACCTGCTTCAACAAACCCACTGTCATCTGGACAAAGCCTGCAGCACTGTGAGGATCATGTTCTTTGATTTATCCAGTGCATTTAATACAATTCAACCTGATTTGCTTTGTCAGAAGCTCCAGAAGACTCAGGTGGAGGCCTCAACAATCTCCTGGATCAAAGACTACCTGACAAACAGACCACAGTTTGTGAGACTGAAGGGTTGTGAGTCTAACCAGGTAGTCAGCAGCACAGGAGCACCACAGGGGACTGTACTCTCACCATTCCTTTTCACTCAGTACACCTCAGTACAAGACAGACTCCTGTCATCTGCAGAAATACTCGGATGATTCTGCAGTCGTGGGGTGGATCAGAGATGGACAAGAAGCTGAGTACAGGAAGGTGGTGGACCGCTTTGTGACATGGTGTGGAAACAATCATCTCATTTTGAACGTGACTAAAACAAAGGAGATGATTGTAGATTTTAAGAGAAACAGGAATAAGTCAAAAACCATTTCCATCATGGGAGAAGAAGTGGAGGTAGTGGAGGAGTATGAATACCTCGGTGTTCATCTGGACAACAGACTGGAGTGGAGATGCAACTGTGAAGCTGTCTAGAAGACAGACACACTGTACTTCTTGAGGAAGCTTAGGTCCTTTAGTGTTCGCATCAAGATGCTGCATATCTTCTATAAGTCTGTTGTGGAGTGTGTGATCTCTTCTGCCATCATCTGCTGGGGAAGCAGCATCAGAACCAGGGACCTAAAAAAGCTCAAGAAGCTGATAAAAAAGGCTGGTTCTGTTCTGGGGTCTCCTCTAGAACTTCTGGAGATCATTGTGGAAAGAAGGATTCTTCATATAAAGAAGAACATTATGGAGAACCCTGAGCATCCTCTTCATGAGACTGTCCTACAACAACAGAGTGTCTTCAGTCAGAGGCTTCTTCAGATGAGCTGTAAGACGGAGCGCTACAGGAGATCCTTCCTGCCCACAGCCATCAGCATCTACAACGGCTCTTTGAAGAAACCTTCATAATATGAGCTATAACAACATTTAATTTCCCTTTGGGATTAATAAAGTATTTTTAAATTGAACAGAATGTTAAACACATTCTTATTATTTTTTATTTGTTCTGTGGCTCTTGGTTTGGCTGAATTATTGCTGTTCAGCACTTTGCTGCAACTTTGATTTGTTTTAAAATGTTATATAAATAAAACTGGTCTTAACATCTACACTCATATATTATGTTCTATACTGTGACGATGTATGTAATATTTACTGTGCCTGTAACCTTTTTCTTTCAGTGCACTTTCCATTGGTAATACAGCTTATGATAAATAAAGATTTGGAAAAGTGCCTCAAACTGAGAGTTGAGCTCCAACATATGCAGTGAGAGACTCTAAGGATAGAACAATGAAACAATGGGACCTAAAATAAGTCTAAGTGAGGGAGAGAAAAAAGAGCCGAGGGTAAGGCAGAGCTAGAGCACAGAGTAAGCCTGGCATTTTCCACAATCTCCTGAATAATTGAAGGGCCAGTTGTGCAGCATCGCATTGGGAGCTGTGTTATTCGCCGGCCCGGAATAGTCATCCTGTGGCTGAGCAGCTCAACACGGCAACACACACTGATCGATGAGAGGTCTAGTGGCATTACCCCCCAATCTATTATTCACACACATTAACGCTGCAGGTGCTATGACACTCGTGCTTAGTGAATAATGTAGTCACTCAACATCAAGTGGAAGTTTTGTACAAGCCCCACAGCACACTAACACTATATATTCTCAGCATATGCGTGTCAAAAGGGATTTTATAAAACAGGTGTTCAAAAAACCAAGCATTTGGATTCACGTTTGTGTGTTTATGTGTTCATACCTCGTTGGCCCCAAGGCAAACTTTGACTTGATGAATTTAAAAATGTGCTCGTCTGATCTGAGCTGAAGCGCTCTCTGTAAACACACACACACAAGGTCATCTTGTCAGGGCTGAGATCAGAAGCGTAAACAAGTATATAAACCAAGTTGACATCTCACAGCAAGGTTACATCATGCATTTATGTTTTAGACACATGAAGGAGACAAGAAGAGAGCAGCAACAGAAGGTGGCTGGAGAGTGTAGAAGCATAGAGAATACAAGGAGCAGGAGATGAAGAGAACATAAAAAACAGAAAAGGAATGGGAGTTGAGGCAGAGGAAGACGAGCACCTTAGTCAAGTAGTTGATGATGAAGGTGAGCAGGAGAACCAGGACACTGTGGAGAAGAACTTTGACTAAACGAACCAGCAGGCCTCCAGTCTTCAAAGCAGACTGCAAGATTAAACAGCAGAAGTCAGTCAGGACGACCTCTGTTATTGATTTCAGGAAGGGACTCAAACCTAATCAGGCAGACAATAAAGTATTTGTAACACTGCACGTTTTACACAAAGTTAGAATCCCTTTTATTTTTTTACACATTTTTACTAACTAATAGTAAACTCCCTGATATTGAGATCCCCTTTGACTGAGTCCACCTGTATTTCACTTGGCCTGGGGGGTTAAAGAGGTGTTCTGACCCCCAACCACCCAGATTAAAGCTTGGATCCCTCTAACTTTGTGAAAAATAACAGGTTGGGGATATAAAACACTTCTATATTTCATGTATGGTCAGACCGCCCCTTACGTGGAGCGTATCAATTCTAAACCAGCTGATACTGTAACCGCCCATCTGCTGAAAAACAAACCCTTTCACCAATGTTCCACCATCACCTGATCCAAAGTAAATAAAGAAAGAGTTCACTTTGTTATACATTATGTAAAGTGTCTGAGGGTGAGTGCTAACCTTTTGAATGGTTACATTTTAGCTAAGTAACATTAGCAAGCAGGTTATGTGGTCTGTAAAAACTTGTTTTCAGTCCTTTTAAACTTTGACACCTTTAAATAAAATCCAGAGGAAGCACTTGGCTTCAGAGGTCACCTAATTAAAGAATAGACTCCACCTGTGTGTAAGGTAATCTCAGTATAAATCCAGTGACAAATCCATGTGAAGATTAGAGAACATTAGTGAACACACTGCCTCATGAAGACCAATGAGCACATCAGACAGGTCAGGGAGAAAGTCATGGAGACGTTTAAAGCAAGGTTCTGTAATAAAATGGCACAACTGCAAACCTAGCAGGTATCAATCACTCAGAAGAATCTGCTAGCATGATGACTATTAATCATGCACTATATAAACCTGGGGAAGAAGAAAACCATTGTTGATGAAAAGTCATACGAAGTCCTGCTTGCAGTTTGCCACAAGCCAAGGAAACCGCAAACATGTGGATTAAGTTCCTCTGGTCAGATGAGACCAAAGTTAAACCTTTTGACCCACATGTAAAACACTGAATGTGGCACAAAACTAACGATGTGCATGGTGGTGGCAGCATCAGGCTGTGGAGATACTTAAATCAACTGTTACACCAATAAACCTTTTTTTCCATAGTTGGGCACAAAACAACCACACGTTAAAAACGGCAGACATAGAACACATATTGTTACTCTCCATAAACATATAAACAGATGCATACATACACATATAAGCATATCTACACAATGTGAGCAGTTAGAAAGGTCCAGTGAACAGAGACTGTTTTTAGGAAACAAGGAAATTTAGCTGCTCAGATCTATTTAACTATCCAGCTGCAGCTTCTGTGGGTTTCTGTGTTGTGTGGTTTTGGTTCCGAGCAGTCTTCTTCCAGGGGGAAGACACTAAACCTCTATGGGTCCAAGTTTGGAGTGATCAGCAACAATCTTACCACTTGCCACTGAAAGTCTTGGAGATTTTAATGGGGGCAGGTAAGACTGTGGTGCTCCCAGCAGGCACAGGGAAGGTAGTCGGAGTTGATGGGAGGATAGACAGAGCTAAAAAGACGGCAATCCTGAAAGGAAACTTGTTCAGGGTGGAGGTTCACTTTCCAGCAGCACCATGATCATACAGCCAAAACTATGATTTAAAACCTTACACCAAAACATATTCACGTGTTAAAGTCTAGACCTAAATGCAATTAAAAATCTGTGGCAAGACATAAAATTGCTTTTCTCCATCCAGCTCTAACTGAACTGCTTGAACTAGTTTGCAAAGTAGGGTGGGCTTAAATGTCAGTCTCTAGATGTTTAAAGCAGGTAGATCTTTGATCATCTTGTAACTTGCAGCTATAATTGCAGCAAGAGGCGGTGTCTAGCAGAGTATAGACTCGGGGGAGCTGACGTCACGCCACACATTTTAGATTTTATCAGTAAAAAAAAAAACAGTATCATTTTCACCGGGAGGAGGCCCAGGGGACGGCCCAGGACACGCTGGAGGGTCTATGTCTCTCGGCTGGCCTGGGAACGTCTTGGGCTCCCCCCGGAGGAGCTGGAGGAGGTGTCTGGAGAGAGGGACGTCTGGGCGTCTCTGCTGAGTCTGCTGCCCCCGCGACCCGGTCCCGGATAAGCGGAAGACGACGAGTACGAGACGAGTATCATTTTCCTTCTACTTCACCATTATGCAATAACTTCTTTTGGTGAAAAAGTTCAAGGGTCGTAATGCTTCTGCAGTCCCTGTACTTTGCAGAGATGTTCACCAGTCATTTTTCTAAGTCCAAGTCAAGGCTCAAGTCTTTATGGCACAAGTCTAAGTCGAATCTGAAGTTTTTTATTTTTGCAACTTGCAGGAAAAAATGCTAAATCCTCCCTATACAGACTTCTGCTAAATAATCTGTTAATGTCACAGTGAGCTGTAGCAATATTATACACAGTGGGAATACGTTTTGTAGATTACAGTCAGAAGAGACCAGGCTTCACACAGAGTATGGCCATGATTTAATATAGTTTTTCTTCTTAAGGTGTATAGGAAAAAAACAGGCATAAGCACCTTTCTAATTATGCTGACTTACATCAAGTTCACTCCAGTGGATTCCTGTTAAGTTGTAAAAGCATCTCAAGGACCTCTAATAGAAGTAGATCGCGCAAGAGCTTTGCTGTGAATGTATGGATTTCATGGATTAATGACTCAGAGGAAGGAAATGCTGCAGAATCCACTCTCGGAGTCAGAAACTCAGCACAGAAGTAGGATGTTTTGCTCTATGGTTGTAATAAAAATGACTTATGTTCATTAGCATATGAAAAACAAACGTTAGGATCTAATTGACGGCGTAAATCATCTTTAAATAAATCATTCTGACAGGAAATGTAGATTCATTTTAGACACACTAACCTGGCAGTGTCTAATGAACAGTGCTGCCACATTGAAGCTCAGCACCAGCGATCCCAGGATCATGGAGTTACAGAACTGCAGCAGCCAAACGCTCAGCAGGCTGCTCACTTGAACAAGGTACAGGGTCGTCGCCTGGGAAACACACACACAGCAGATTATGCTCAACACTGAAAAATAATCAGATACGTGATGTGTTTTCAGACTCAGGTGGGGAATTTGGTTTTCCACAGTTTCTACCTTTCCACATTCAAATTTACTGTCTTTCATTTTCTTGTCAAGATTTGCATCATTCCAACCCATAAGAAAACTATTGGCCCAATAAAAAACTACCGTAAATCAAACTTCGACTTGGTCATGAATAATTTAGGGATGGCTGCACATGTTTACATAGCTACCAAATTGCTCCTAAAGTGAAATGTAAATAAGGACCGATTTATTGAAGCAACATAAGTGCTGGAGCTTGGAAAACCTCCCTTAGAGTGCGTATTTTCCTCTTTTTCACTTCATTTAGCCCAGCTGCTTTAGAATTTTTGCAATAAGACAGATCCTAAGGACTCGGTCAGACCTGGTACCCGCATCTTTCCTTGGACGATCTGATGCATGAACACACACTGATGGACTGAGTACAGGCTTCCCTCACCTTCAGAGGATGAATGGGACACTTCTCTACACCAGTTCAGCAGATACACTAAAGGACCACCTACTGACCTGTCTGGACTCCATACGAACAGCACAGCTCTTACCTGGATGTCTCTCTGTTAAAAGAAATTATACATTTTTGGAGCAGCAAAACTGTGGCGCAGGTGAAGCTAAACCGCATTACCATGGAACAAAGTCATTATCAAGTGAAACAAAAGGCTGCAAACGTGGGCGACTGAGGTCTACTGAGATGAGTGGTCGTCTTGCAATCCAAACATTGTGAATCCAGCTTCCTCCTGCCAAATGTTGGGCAAGAATTTGCAAAAGTAAGGTCTCCTGGAGAAGCATGGTGGTGGCAGCATCATACTAGGTGATGTTTTTCTTCAACTGTAACTGGTGCCTCAGTCAAGATAGAAGGAATAACAGTTCTAATAATATCAGTCAATGTTGGCACAAAGAAGGACTTTCATCTTTTCATCTCAGACCTGAATCCGATTGCAAAATCTACGGGGAGATCTGAAGAGGGCTGTGCACAGGAGACGTCCTCCCATCCAATTCATTGCAAAGAAGAGTTGGTAATAACTGCTAAATTCTCATAATCTCCTACCCATAAAGACTGAGTGCTGCTTAGTTTCAGGGTGTGCAAGCTTATTCAGTGGTTTTTAGTTGTATGGGAGATGAATTTAAGGAGATGAATTAAAGAGGAATTTGAAGCATTATGGCTCCATGCAGATGTAACACTAACCGTCATGATCTGGACCCACTTAGTGCTAAGTACAGATGTATATGCATTAGTTTAGCAGCCTGAACGCAGGCCACCCCGAGACACCATCCACTGTCTTCATGTGGCTCCCCTGAAGCCAAAGTTTTTCCTAAATACCTCTTGGGAAAAATATATTATTTTTTTCTTTAAACAATTCAACTGCAAAATTAGAAAATATTCATAACAGGATTTTTTTTTGACTAAAGGTTATGGTGAACTTCCAGCTGCAGTCCTTGTTAATGCAAACACCTCTTTCTGTAGATAATATATTGATGGATTTCAGGACATTTTAGGGTCAGACTGTTTGCGTTGTGATGTTAGCTGTTTGTAACTGACTGTAGCGTCAATGAGGGAAGAAGGCTTGCTCCAACGTTAGCAACCTGATTAGATCGAGTAATCACTGTCACTCCATCCTCATCCACGAGAAGTGAATGCTGCTCGCCAGCGACTTGATGCAATCTGCTGGGTTTCCGTAGATAGAAAACTATTTAACCAATTTGAATAATAAACTGAATCTGACTGAACTGTTAAATAACTAGGATCAATTTGGAATTTATGTATTTGACGTAGAATCTATCTGTATGAATGGACTGTATATAAATGTTTTTATAAGGATTTTTTTATTTCTAAAGTGCCTTGAGACAAAAAATGTTGGGAATTGGTGCTATAAAACTTTAACTGCGCTGAACTAAATATCATACAGGCGGGGTCACTATTTTGTTAAATGTTCTATATTAATCTCATAAGAGAAATCTGAGCTCTGCAGCAGAGTGCCGCTGTTTGGACATGAACTCGGTGATGCTGTGTAGGAACACAGCTGACTGTGTTTCTAATTATTATTGACTGGTGCTGCACGCCTCAAACCATCTGTGTTGTTTACACCACAACAGTTTAGTGAAATCACAATGCTTCTTTACTGCTTACCTGTTTTATCTGTTAGATGCTGCAGGTTTATTAACAGTTTTGTAGACTAACACCTAAAGACTGTGACTCAGATGAATCTTAACAGTGTGACTGTCTGAACAAGCCGATTTGAAAAGAATGTGTGAATTGAGGGTGAAACATGGAGCTTTCTGCCCTACCCTGCTGGTGGGTGTATTAGAGAATCAATTTGTGAATTAATGGGCTGCACGGTGGCGCAGTTGGTAGCACTGTTGCCTTGCAGCAAGAAGGTCCTTGGTTTGATTCCCGGCCTGGGGTCTTTCTTCATGGAGTTTGCATGTTCTTCCCGTGCATGTGTGGGTTCTCACTGGGTACTCCGGCTTCCTCCCACGGTCCAAAGACATGCCTGTTAGGTTAATTGGTCTCTCTAAATTACCCTTAGGTGTATGAATGAGTGTGTGCATGGTTGTTTGTGTGTGTTGCCCTGCGATGGACTGACGATCTGTCCAGGGTGTACCCCGCCTCTCGCCCATAGACTGCTGGAGATAGGCACCAGCTCCCCCGCGACCCACTATGGAATAAGCGGTAGAAAATGACTGACTGAATTAAAGAGGGGAACAGAGCTGGCCTCGATTTTAATTGCAAACCAAATGAGACAACTAGTGTGTGAAAAATCTGACCCCCCTACTGTTCTGTACTCTTTTACTTTTCCATACTAAGTCCTACTTGGTAAATACTTCAATTATTTTCTAAAATATTCCAGACTGTGTAGAAATCCTGCATAAACAAAGAATGTATTTAAAGTTTTTTTTATTTCTTCTATTAGTTTGAATTCATAAAATTTGAAGTTTACAAAATGTTCTTTAAATGGGGGCTAAACAGAAAACATCACAAATGATTAATAAAATGTCCCTGATGGAGGGATGCTGGAAGGAATGGATGCAACACCAATGCATGCTACATACCTGCGTAGTTGTTAAGAGGTCGACACAGTCCAGGGTGTAAATAATGAGAGCTTGAACGAGTAGAATGAACTGATTAAACTGCCACGTCAGACAGAAACAAAATGTAGTCACGTACATCAGCCACACCATCACCTTCTGAGGAGCGAAAAACACAAAACACTCAGAGATTAGGTACAAGTTGCTTTTACTTCGCTTAAATCGCTAAAATTATTGACTAGCTACACTTAGTCCGGGCCACTTTATGGCGTTTAGACAGTCAACAGCTGTGATCTGGTGTGGGTTTGAGAGGGAATTGTACCTGCTGTAATGCGCTGAGCTGAGGCCTGAGGTAACAAGTGATAGCAGTGACCTGCAGCGCAAAGAAGGGCAACGACCAGTTCTCCCTGAGGGAGATGGTGAACTCTACACGAGTGGTATCTACCCTGAAAGAAGGGAGCAAAAGAGCAATTATTAGATGGAGAAATGTACATCTTTTATCTGAATGACTTGTGTTTCTGTCTGTGGGGGAAAACAACCTTGGAAATGAGTTCAGGTCATGTGTGAACATTTGTTCTAATGATCATCATAATGATGGAGAAAGTATGGTGCATTTTAATTATAAAATGAAATGCAATATTCAACCTTCACATGCTCAAACTTCTACAGTGTTGTTTTTCAACTCAAAGCTGTTTTCTAGAGTTGGAGAGCTCTACTACCCTCTGCGTTTCCTGCTTACTGGAAAAAATCTAAAGTATCGATCTGCAGATAACATCGAAATAATCCCAGCAGGGTCTCAAAATTTCTTCTGAATTTCTGCCTTTTTTCCAACAACGCTCTGAGTAAAATAAAAGTAAGACGACCGTTAAAAGAAGACGACACAACCAGAAGGTTTTCCTGAGCAATAACGAGTTCCATACATCTACACTGTGTCACACCAGTAACTCTTACTGGATGAGTTACTGGTAACTCATCCAGGGTTCCAGTGTATTTCCATTTTGAAATTCTAATTACTGCCAGACTTACATTTTTAGAAATGTTTGTTTCTACCTACACACAAACATTTACCAAAGTATATGATCTTTATTATCAAAGTCTATCACTTTTCCACATTTTGTCATGTTCCATCGCAAAGCTTCAACAGACAAACACAAAGTAGTGCCTAACTATGAAGAGGAAGGAGAATTACATTGACAAAACATTTCATTAATTAAAACCTGAAAAGTGTGGCATACATTTGTCTTCAGTACTCTTTAGTCTGATGCTCCTAAAAAAAATCTAATGCAACCAATTGTCTCCAGAACCATTTGATAAATAGAGTCCAGCTGTGTGTAATTTAACCTCAGTACAAATCCAGCTGTTCTTTGAAGGCCTCATGAAACATACCTGAACACACCAAGCCCACTATGGTGAAACATGTCAGAGGCAGCATCATGCTGTGGGGATCCTTCTTCTAATCAGACAGTAAAGCTAATCAGAGTTGAAAAAAGGTGGAATTAACTGAAATACAAAGCAATCCCAGAAGAAAACCTGTAAGAAGCTGCAAAATACTTAAAGGAGTGGAGTTTAGCTTCTAGCAGGACAACGACCCTAACCATACAGCCAGAGCTAGAATGGAATGGCTCAGATCACAGGTGTCAAACTCTAGTCCTCAAGAGCTGTTATCCTGCAACTTTTCTCTGCTTCATCAAACCTGAATAATTAGGCCATTAACCAGACTCTGAAGGACTCAACTGCATGCTGAGGAGGTAATGTAGCCATTACATTCAGGTGTGTTGAACCAAGGACAAGTCCAAAAGCTGCTGAACACCTGACCTCAAGGACCTCAACTCTGTGCAAAAACAACTACTAGAAAAGTCCTGCTTTCTCCTCTTCCACAACCAAATGACCATGCGAAACATTGTTATTGCTCACCTATTAAGAATATACCAGACTCCAGTTAGTGTACCAGCGAGCCAGGAGCCAGAGAGGAGCCATGCTGTGAGGTACAGAGCAATCACATATACGGCTTGGAGCGAGAACACTGTGTAAATGTAGAAATACACAGGCTCCAGATACGCCTAGACCACACACACACACACACCCACACCCACACACACACACACACACACACACAAACAAGAAAATGACTTGTTAGGAACTGCAGTATGAATAAACACTCCCAGATAGAGCAACAGCGACAGCAGAGTAACCAGTTAGGAAAATTCATGAAATTTAAATTCTGAAAAAGAGACAATGCTACTTAAAACACTAACTTTAACAGTTAAAACAATTCAATTTAACTCAATTCAGTTCAGTTTTATTTATATAGCATCAATTCACAAGACATGTTGTCTCAAGGCTATTAACAAAGTCAATTCAATAGAATCATACAGATTTTAAGTCAGGTACATACATTCCAATTAATCCTAACTATCGAACACTGCAGTCAGATTCATTTTATTATTCAAATTGGATAAAAAGTTTTTCTATCTAAGGAAACCCAGCCGATTGCATCCAGTCAGTGACCTGTAGCAATCACTCCTCCTAGATGAGCATGTAGAGACAGTGGAGAGGAAAACTCTCTTTTAACAGGAAGAAACCGCCAGGAGAACCAGAACCAGGCTCAGTGGGAGCGGCCATCTGACACGACCGACCGGGGGTTTGAGAGAACAGAGCAGAGACACAAAAAGAACACAGAAGCAGTGATCCAGGAGTACTTTCTATGGGAAGGAAAACTGAAACATTAATGGTTAAAGCTCCTTTAGTGGCTTCATCTAGGAGAGAAAGACAGCTAAGCAGATAAACTCTGAGCCAGTTTTATAGTCTAGAGTATGAAAGAGAGCACATACAGGTCCTTCTCAAAAAATTAGCATATTGTGATAAAGTTCATTATTTTCCATAATGTCATGATGAAAATTTAACATTCATATATTTTAGATTCATTGTACACTAACTGAAATATTTCAGGTCTTTTATTGTCTTAATACGGATGATTTTGGCATACAGCTCATGAAAACCCAAAATTCCTATCTCACAAAATTAGCCTATCATTAAAAGGGTCTCTAAACGAGCTATGAACCTAATCATCTGAATCAACAAGTTAACTCTAAACACCTGCAAAAGATTCCTGAGGCCTTTAAAACTCCCAGCCTGGTTCATCACTCAAAACCCCAATCATGGGTAAGACTGACGACCTGACTGCTGTCCAGAAGGCCACTATTGACACCCTCAAGCAAGAAGGTAAGACACAGAAAGACATTTCTGAACGAATAGGCTGTTCCCAGAGTGCTGTATCAAGGCACCTCAGTGGGAAGTCTGTGGGAAGGAAAAAGTGTGGCAGAAAACGCTGCACAACGAGAAGAGGTGACCGGACCCTGAGGAAGATTGTGGAGAAGGGCCGATTCCAGACCTTGGGGGACCTGCGGAAGCAGTGGACTGAGTCTGGAGTAGAAACATCCAGAGCCATCGTGCACAGGCGTGTGCAGGAAATGGGCTACAGGTGCCGCATTCCCCAGGTCAAGCCACTTTTGAACCAGAAACAGCGGCAGAAGCGCCTGACCTGGGCTACAGAGAAGCAGCACTGGACTGTTGCTCAGTGGTCCAAAGTACTTTTTTCGGATGAAAGCAAATTCTGCATGTCATTCGGAAATCAAGGTGCCAGAGTCTGGAGGAAGACTGGGGAGAAGGAAATGCCAAAATGCCAGAAGTCCAGTGTCAAGTACCCACAGTCAGTGATGGTCTGGGGTGCCGTGTCAGCTGCTGGTGTTGGTCCACTGTGTTTTATCAAGGGCAGGGTCAATGCAGCTAGCTATCAGGAGATTGTGGAGGACTTCATGCTTCCATCTGCTGAAAAGCTTTATGGAGATGAAGATTTCATTTTTCAGCACGACCTGGCACCTGC
The DNA here is from genome assembly GCF_021462225.1 of Girardinichthys multiradiatus. Taxonomy (NCBI): domain Eukaryota; kingdom Metazoa; phylum Chordata; class Actinopteri; order Cyprinodontiformes; family Goodeidae; genus Girardinichthys; species Girardinichthys multiradiatus. The sequence continues at coordinate 6,564,310 of NC_061797.1, read as the reverse complement.
TCACAGTGCCAAAACCACGGGTAAATGGTTTACTGACCATGGTATCACTGTGCTCAATTGGCCTGCCAACTCTCCTGACCTGAACCCCATAGAGAATCTGTGGGATATTGTGAAGAGAACGTTGAGAGACTCAAGACCCAACACTCTGGATGAGCAAAAGGCCGCTATCGAAGCATCCTGGGCCTCCATAAGACCTCAGCAGTGCCACAGGCTGATTGCCTCCATGCCACGCCGCATTGAAGCAGTCATTTCTGCAAAAGGATTCCCGACCAAGTATTGAGTGCATAACTGTACATGATTATTTGAAGGTTGACGATTTTGTATTAAAAACACTTTTCTTTTATTGGTCGGATGAAATATGCTAATTTTGTGAGATAGGAATTTTGGGTTTTCATGAGCTGTATGCCAAAATCATCCGTATTAAGACAATAAAAGACCTGAAATATTTCAGTTAGTGTGCAATGAATCTAAAATATATGAATGTTACATTTTCATCATGACATTATGGAAAATAATGAACTTTATCACAATATGTTAATATTTTGAGAAGGACCTGTACATTTAGTCACAGTAGAAGCTCAGCCAGTAGATATGTCTAGGAGAGACATGGTTAAACACTGAATGACAGGGGCAAGAGTATCATCTGTAGAAGAGCATTAGGTTGTTGGAAGCAGAAGCTCAGCCGATCTCCCCCTCCAGGAAGGTGACACATATAAACAGAGTCAGGCCAGGTGTAGCTTTTGGGAAGAGAAAAAAAAACTGAGAGAGAAAATAAAATTAAAAGCTGAAATAATAGCAATATTGGAGAGTATGAGACTGTAGCAGAGAGAGTGAAAGTGGTCATTATGTCCTCCAGCAGTCTAAGCCTATAGCAGCATAACCACAGAGATAGCTCAGGATAACCTAAGTCTTTAGTTTTAAGTTTTAGCCTAATTTTAAAAGTAGACAGGGTGTCTGCCTCATGGACTAAAGCTGGGAGCTGGTTCTACAGGATAGGAGCCTGATAACTAAAGGATCTGAATCCCATTCTACTTCTAGAGACTCTAGGAACCACCAGTAAACCTGCAGTCTGAGAATTAAAAAAAAAAATGTATTGCATACATTTTTTTTAATTTATGGCTCAAAATAAAAAAATAAAATCGTCCCACCGTCAATTTTATTACTGTGTAGAGTGAGCAATAGAGTGAGTAGTGTGTTACCTGTAAGGGCAGCAGCCTGTAGAGAATACTGAGAAACACCTCTTGGTAGATATTCATCCGTTGTAAGAGATTAATGGTCCTCTTGGATTCCGTCAAGTTATCGTGGATCAGCACTGACAGCCCTGGGAAGACACACACACACACACACACACACATTTGGAGGTTGCCAAATACAGATGGATTGAGGACATTCACAGGTGGTCTGGGACACCTACCTGCATTAGTTTGGAAGTCTGAAATACATTGATGGATGCCCTGTTAGCGTCATACAAGCAGCAGTTATTACCTGGTGGTCTCTGAGTTATAAAGTGCAGTTTGGGGCTGATTGGACCCACCATTTCATAAACAGCTGAGCTTCTTGCAGTGCTGATGTTCGAGTGAAGTAACGTAAAAAACAGGTAAATCCTCCCAGTGAGCCGTGAGATGTTTTACTGCACTGGAAGTTTAAGGGTTAAAACTATATTATCTTTGTGGTGACACTGAACTCTATGAAGCAACAATTTAGTTAGGTAAGGTAAAATAATTAGGTTTAGCATCATTTTGTAAATAACTGAGAAACGCAACTAACATCAATCTTTACCAGGTTAATGTCAAAATAACAGACTGGGTGACTGAATTTCTCTTTTTTTTGCTGAGTTTTGTTTTGCATTTATTGCTTTTAATTACAATCTCCATTCACACGACAACAGTGGAGTCGTTAAAATGGCGTAATTTCCCCACCATGGCACTAATTGGTGGTATGCCCTTTGAAAATGAACAACATTCGCAAGCACTTCCTGCTAACAAAACGGGGGAGAAAATGAGCACTTAGATGGAGAACCGTTGTTAGATTCAAAAGACTCAGCACAGGGAAATACTCTGCAATCCGCCATTGTGGTCGATATCTTCATCCTCTGTGGGTTTTAAACTGGTCGGCAGCCTTTATGTTGTGCGCATGTGCATTAATTTCTACTGATTTCAGTCATACTAAGCAAAGGGCAGGGTTTCGCCGGGACGTTTTCAAACCATTACACTCTTGAACCCGTTCTCAAATTGTGCCATTTATAGAGAAAACATGCACTGTCTTCATGTAAACGAACAGTAGAAATGCAACTAACCTTTTTTTGTTTTCTAGGAAACGCTGTCGTGTAAACGGCGCCCTAATTACACCTGAAGATCACCTGACTGGCCCTGACACAGAACTGGGGAGGTTAAGGTCAACCCACCTTTATTACTTCCCTGAACCCACGTCAGGAGGTAGTCATCCACAGGTTACCATAAGTGTTGTTAAACCTCTAGAGGTGGTTGCATGTCTTTTTGCATGTAAAGCAGGTATAACTGTGATCTGATCACTCAGGTGTGAATCGTTGTTAATCTGACACTGACATCTGGATCAGCCAGAACACTTGTTAATAGTGGGTCAGAACAACGCATCCGAGTCGTGGAATTAAATGTGGAACTGTTCACTAACGTTTAATTTTAATGTAAAGCTCAGCCAACGTTTAACTTCTGCAATTAATCAAAACTGCTGCAAACAAGTTATACTGCCAAAAAACCCATTTCACACAGGAAGAAGATGAAGGAAAAAATGTTTCACCTAAAGCTACAGGCAATAATTTGCTTATATAATATTCATTTTTCCATCTTGTCTAAATGTAACAGTGCTTGGTGATTATACAGAATGTATAGATCAGACCAAAAAGCTATTAAAGCAGAAACTTTGAATAAATAAAAGTTAGTCATAAAAAACAACTTAATATTAAAGGTACTTATTTGGGGCCCTTTAGTTAGGTTTTAGCTGAAACAAGCAAACCAAGATCAGAGGAAGTGATACTGGTGGAATTTTAATTAGCAGACCAGCAGAGAAAAGAGGAAAAGGAGGGTAACAGAAAAACAGGCCGAAAGAGCTGAACAGGTAACCAAGAGATTAGATAGAAAACACACTACTAAGTTATTAAACAAAATAAATAGTTAATATATAAAAGAATTTAAGAAGAGAATAATCAGCTGAACTCTGGATGATAAAAGAATGGGATTACAGCATGGAGTTGTTAACACACAGCATACCTTCCTGTATGGATGGTGCCTGCAACATTTGTTTGTAGTAGGAGTAGTAGAGCCCACATTCTGTCCGAAAGGAGATCTCGCGCTCCACTTCCTGAAAGCAGAAGAGGCAATGTGGTGATATAAATCCAAGCTTTTTTATTCTGTGTGATGTGGAAAACAGATTTTCTGACGAGACAAGACAGAACCAAACAGGACAGAAGCAAAGTGGCTGATATGGCGGCAATCCTCAGAGGTAACAATCAGAGAGGTAACACAGCCGTCCCGGGAGAACCCCTGCCTGCCGAGCATGATTACTGTTGCAGTGCAGTGGGAGACGAGACAGAGCTGAGAACGCCCGGCACCAGAATATTACATCAATTGTTCATCTGTTATACTCAGTTTGGAAATATTTTCAATCTGTGTTTGATTAAAAGAATTCTTCTGACAACAGCAACCCTTTTCTTGATAAAATCTGTTTTATAATTCAGCAGGAGTCTGTCAAACTGTTTTTCAGCATTACCGTCCATCCAAAGAGGAAACACGCAAGAGATCTTGTAATCCAAAGCCTGTTAAAAACTAAACCATATTTCAAAGTATTATTACAATGTGGTTTCTGGTATTTTCCAGTAATAACTTCGGCTTAGAAACCATAAAAAGCCTTTAATGGGAACAGGGTAGTTTTCTGTTCAATGCATCAGCAGATAAAGTAGATAAATGAAGGAGGGAAACCCGGAATTTCAGATTAAAATGTTATTAAGTTTTAAAATCCACCATGAAATAAACAAACATTCATATGAATACTTAATATACTTTTTGTCATCATATCAGAAGATCCCACAGAAGAACTAAAGAATCCAGAGTTACCATGAACCTATTGGTCGCTTCTCTGATTAAAGATCTTTGGACCAATAAGTGCAGAAGATGTCTGCGGTCAGTGTGGTCGAAAACCAGAATTCATAAATGTCATCATGACTTCTGTCTCAAACATGAATTTCCTTGATGTTGTACTTTTCTTGTTCAAAGCACAAACATTACTACGTATCAGGGACAGAACAGGCGGTCATCAGTATCAGTGATGGGTCTGCAGTTTTATGGAAAAAAGTCAGGTTTCAAACACGAAATATGTGTAAACAGCCGTGTTTACACGCACATAGCTACAACCCTCTGCACAAGGGTTAGATGGTAATATGGTATTAAAGTATACCAGGGTATTCATTAATAGCAACATTATTGTTAAGAATACCATACAAAAGTACTGCAAATTGTGCAAAGTGAAATTTGAATTTGTATTTCCTGTTAGTTCTTCTTCTGCTGCCATTCCTGCTGTGTAGCAGTGTTGATTGTACAGTGACGCCATGTGCCAGGTAAAGGTAGCATCTCGCAGCAGCTTGTTTAATGTGAGGTTACACTCAGCCGGGTCTTTAACTGGAAACTGTCAAAATAAGGTGAGATCCTTCCGTGAATTCATGTAGAAATAATTAAATTCTCACAATTAAATCAATGAAATATACTGTAAATCAGTAAATATTCACATTCTGAAGCAGTGAAGTCTGGGTGGTCCATTCAGGTTTGAGCAACAACGATGCTGTAAGATTTAAAGTCACTGTTTAAGAGCTAAGTGTAATGGTGAGTAGGCAGGGAATGGAGCAGATGTTGAGGAATTAGGGAAGTGGGAGCAGTGACTTACAGTACAAGTCTGACAAGTGAGGGGAGGGTGCAGGACAGAGTACCGGTCAGCAGATGGCTCAAGGCTGAGGTGATGACAGCTCATCTGACGTGAAGCACGTGACTCGGGGAATCCCAAGGAAAAGATCAGCTAATGTGACAAGTAACCAAGAAGACAAGCATAGCAACAAAAACCAGACAATAAGGCTAGAATCAGGTCCATATGTGGAGAAGGATAAGAGGAACTGTTGGTTGTTTCCTCACAAAACACCAGCAAGCAAAGATTGAGATGGAGGGACACTGCAGATGATACAGAGGAGGACCCAAGCTGCAGACAAGCTGAGATTCAAACAGGTTCAACCCATGAGCCTTAAAGGACTATGGTTTCAAATTAGATATCGGATTCCAGCAGCTGTTAGTGCCCAGAAAACTGAGAGAACTTGGTCTTTGGACTCATCAAGCCTGGCTGTTCCGAGTCTCAGGCTTCCACACATCCTGGACAAAACCCTTTTACACCTAAAGGGTTTTTTCAACTCTTCCGACTCTGAAAGTTTCTTACTATGAAGACTTAAGACATTAGTGTTTCTGACCATCGAGACCTGGGACATCACTGCTCGTCTACTCCGAGGAAGGGAACTGACAACTTCAGTTTGCCTTCCACCCAAGAAATCAACTTGTTATCACCTGAAAGATTCATCTGATTTGTTGTATGATTGTATGGAAGATCCTTCGCCCCTCTAAGCCTCAACTTCAAACTCCACAGTCACAGCATTAGGGAAGGTTAGGTTGACTGATTATTTTGTATCAGTATATTATTAGTAACACATTACTAATTAAGCATATAAGATTTTAGATGAACCGTGGACAGTCAATTAGTGGTGTCACCTAACTATTTAGTTCTTCAATAGTAAGGTAAGGTAAGGTAAGGTAAGTTTATTTATATAGTAGTGAAAACATCTTGGTGCATGATCTAAGATAATTATAGGAAGTTTTTAAAGGGTTGTCTTAAGCCCAACTAGGTAAAACAACATCCTTGGGACTTAAATCCAGGTCATTGAAACTAACTTAGCCCAGTTACCAAGTGCAAGTGGTAAAATTAGGGAAATAAGCAGCTGTTGACAGTTGTGACCATTGTGATTTGGCTCACTGCAGGGCTATTCAGTCCAGCCAACTCATCAGTTGAAAAAGAGTGTGACTTCTGGATGTAGGCTGTCAGAGGCTAGACGGGTCATTCCAGACACCAGCTTAAAAAGATTCTTCAGTAATCCTGTTCAGTGTAATACTCGTCGAGTTAGAAAGACCCGGACCCTTTAGAGCTGGTTCAAGCAATCACCTCACAATTAGGGAGTAGGAGGGAAGGGTTTAGCTCATCAGACAATGAAAAACGTTTGCAGCCTGGTGAAGAGGTATGGATCTTAATCAAAAAAATAAATTGTGGTCAAAACTTTTGGAATATTCAATCAAAAGAAACTAATCTCAATCAAAAAATATTAAGTTGTGATCAAAACTTTCAGAGTTGTAACAATTTTTTTTTAATGGAATATTTTATTTTGGGGAGAAAAAAAATTGTTTGAAAAAACTTTTTTTTGATTAAAATGACTAATTTTTTCTCACGAAGAGAAAAAAGTTATTTGCAAAACAAACTTTTATTTGCGCATGTCAAAAATCTTTGGTTACGACTCTTGCTTTTTTGGTTTTGATGCTCTCTGTTTTTGGTTGAACTCAAAGAATTTTGAGTCCTGGGAACATGAACATCCTGGGCGGGGCCTAAAGACGAGCGATGTAAGACGTTTCCCTATTGGTTAGCGCTGACTAAAGCCGCAGACTCTGATCCCCCGCACCTCTGAACTTCCGCTCGCACTGCAGGGCTTGTACAGAAGAAAACTGCGGTTAAGTGAGCCGACAGTCAGAAATACGCGGTGACGTCAGCCGACACCAGCTCTCTCTTAAAGATTAGCGTAGCGCATACAAGGTGCATTACGGTAATGGAGCAGAAAGGACCAGATCCTGGCAACTGTTGAGAAAATAAGAGGAAAACAGAAAAGTAACCTACAGAGCATTTATATTAATTACATTTTTACAACTTTCACATTCATGTTTTATGTAAAATAATAAATATTTAATATTTTACTGTACAATTTTGGAGAAATACCTTGTCAAAGTACCTCAAAATGCTTAACTAGCATATGCTTTTGCCTAACTTTGAGAAATTTATTTCTCCAAATCCATGGGAGGTGACAACACAATCTCTTCAGATTTTATTAGAGGGTCATCTATATTATAACCAGAATTAGTATTTCATAATTTTACTATAGATTTCTGGAGAAATACACAACTACCCCAAGTGTAGTATAAAACAAAGGCCATGTCGGGCAGACGGCATCCCATAATCCTGTGTGTTATCCTCACCACCAGTGATACTTCCTTCCTCTCCTGTACAGTTCCCACACCACACTGTCATGCTGAGACACAGAGTGCTTTCCACCGTGGCCCTGCAGACATCTGTAAGCAGCTGAGGAGAGTGAACAGTCTGTTTTCATGTCCTGATGAAGAAGAGCTGTTGTTGTACCTTCTTCAACAGGCGAGGGACGTTTCCAGTCCAGGAGAGGTCAGAGGAGATCTGGATCCTCTTGCACTTTAAGCTGTCCAGACCACTTCCCACAGGACCTCATCGACCTCACCAAAAAGAAGCGTTTGTCGTACTGTTGGGGGTAGTTGTGTATTTCTCCAGAAACCTACAGTAAAATTATGAAATACTAATTCTGGTTATAATATAGATGACCCTCTAATACAATGTGAAGAGATTGTGTTGTCACCTCTCATGGTTTTGGAGAAATAAATTCCTGAAAGTGGGACAAATGCATATAATGGTTAAGTATTTTGAGGTACTTTGACAGGATATTTCTCCAAAACTGTACAGTAAAATATAAAATATTTATTATGTTACATAAAACATGAATGTGAAAGTTGTAAAAATGTTATTAATATAAATGTTCTGTAGGTTTCTTTCCTGTTTTCCTCTTATTTTCTCAACCGTTGCCAGGATCGGGTCCTTTCTGCTCCATTACTGTAATGCGCCTTGTATGCGCTACGCTAATCTTTAAGAGAGAGCTATTGTCGGCTGGCAGGACCGCGTATTTCTGACTGTCGGCTCACTTAACCGCAGTTTTCTTCTGTACAAGCCCTGCAGTTCGAGCGACCGCTTTAGTCAGCGCTAACCAATTGGGAAATGTCTTACATCGCTCGTCTTTAGGCCCCGCCCAGGATGTTCATGTTCCCAGGACTCAAAATTCTTTGAGTTCAACCAAAAACAGAGAGCATCAAAACCAAAAGAGCGAGAGTTGTAACCAAAGGTTTTTGACATGCGCAAATAAAAGTTTGTTTTGCAAATAACTTTTTTCTCTTCGTGAGAAAAAATGAGTCATTTTAATCAAAAAAAGTTTTCAAACTATTTTTTTTCTCCCCAAAATAAAATATTCCATTAAAAGAAAAATTGTTACAACTCTGAAAGTTTTGATCACAACTTAATATTTTTTGATTGAGATTAGTTTTTTGTTTGATTGAATAATATTGAGACAAATTTACCTCCACAAAGAGGTGAAGGATTTCACCTACACCCTGGTACATAAAACGTTTCTGCAAGGCAGACATTCACAATAAAAAAAACTTGGTCAGCATTGGTGAAGGGTAAGAAAATTGAAGAAAAAGAAGGGCAGGATGAATATTATGGAGATTTTGTGGTTCATTGAGATTGTGAAAATAAAACCACACTGTTCCTGTGCCATTTAGCACCTTTGAATCTACAGATGAAAAGGTTGCAGCCTGCTGCATCCCCTGCTCAGGCCAAATGAGGCCATAATGCTGGTAGGCAGATATCTAAAAAATCAGAAGCATGCAGAAAATCCTGGTAATGTGGCTATGTGTCTACTCGCCCCCTCCTCTCTTCTTACATAATTTTCGTTCTGAGGAAAAGAGGACAGATCATTTAACCCTGCAAGTATCCTTGAAGCATTTATACCTGTGTAACATGGATTTGTGGTGCGTCTCTGAGCTAGAAAACTGATCACTGTAAGCAGAGGGTTGCTGCTTCGGTACCAGGATGTAAATGATACAATTCTTTAGTGTTCCCACAAAACGTGGCAGAACATTTAGGGATATTTCTGAAAAATACAAGGAAGCAAGCCAAAAAAAAAAAACACAAAAAAAACCCAACCACCAGGATTTGTCTTCTCATAACACATCATAACATTATTTTCCATATGTGGGAAGAATGAGCAGATTTACTATTCAACTAGTTTTGTGATTTAATCAAATTTGCTTCTGAAATATATATCTTTGTCCAAACTAATAAAAATTTTATACCTGTGTTGTTTTCCTAAATGAAACATGTCCTGAATGTGGTTAACATCTCATAGATAAAAAAAAAACAGATACTGGTTCTGAGACTGATACAGGATAGGATAATGATAAATAAACAACTTATAATATTACTATTTAGCCCTATTGCATTCATAGTTAACATAACTTTACATTTTTCTCCCAGCCACACAATTCATACACCCAAACTCAGGTCGGTAGGCAACTTGGGGGATAAGTGCCTTGTCAACGAGAACATCTGCATGTAGCAGGGGAGGATGCCGGAATCAAACCCACAGCTTTCTCACTGCAAAATCACGACTCCTCCAAGAGCGCCACAGCTGCCCCAATGGGTCAACTAACAAGTAATAAAGAAAAGGAAGGAACTCCTGCTGGGGACTGAGATTGGACTGCTGAGAGGTGTGACAGCTTTGTATGTGCACTTTACTGACTGAACCCTTGCAACCCCTGAATGCTGCAGATTATACACAAGATTATACACAGAAGCTGATACATAATGTGCCTTGCTTATTTCACTTTCGAACCGAGCCATTTTCCAGAATTCCAGCAGGGACTCCTACCGTGAGTTGAGAGAACCAGAGCATATTCTCGTGTATGGCGTTGACATACCAGGCCTGAGTCATGGCCAGCAGCCCCGCTACAATCAGCCCTGCTGCCATGGAAACACACAGTTGCCAAGGCCACCGCAGTAGAATGCATGAACCGGAAAAAGAACTGGATCTTCCAAGCAGAGAAACTCCTTGTCTAATCCTTGCTGGCTCTGTCCTCTTGTTACTGTTGCATCTCCCTTTAGCAGATCCATGTGGTGAAATCCCCAAACTGTTCTCTGCCTGGTTCACCTTCAGTCTTCTCCGAAACTCCATTGCATGAGAAAAAGGAGATAATCTATAAATTCTTGAAACCCTTGATGTGCTCAATTCAGGTAAATAAACAGAATGCTCCTGGGTTTCCCTACAGATATGATCCAAATCCATTACAAGGATAAATACCAATGTGGTGTGTTCTTTTCTTGAAGTCGCTCCAAATGAATTAAAGAAAGGTTTTTAATCGCTTCAAGTTCTTTGCCAAAGAAAATATGCAAAAGCTCTCACAAAGGGAATGAGGAGTTAGTTTCCTTCCAAATCCTCTTTCGACTCTACCCGAGGTAAAACAAGCACTGGCTTTTCACCAGAAACTATAAGGAAAACCAATAATCCCCAGTTTATATTGAGGTCAAAGAGAATAAGCCCAGTGAACAAGTTTAGAGCAGTGAATTCCTTGTGAAAAGTTAGTTAATGTCTCTTCCCTTCATTTCTCTCTGTCCTCTTGAAGAACTTTGAATATTTTCTATCTCTGATGCGATACTTGAAGGATCCATGGATGAGTACATTCACGACTGGAACAGCCGACTCCTTCCACAAGCATAAAAATGTCCCGGCGTCTTGTTGAGATGAAAATAAAAAGCAATCTTTAAACAGTTCAACATTTAAAGAATAGGCAGGCACAAAGACTGAGCCACAGTATGTGTGTGAACAACAGGGTAGACTGTGGACAACTGCAGCAGCCAGGGGGAGGGAGAGGAAATAAAAAAAAGAATGGACTACTGGTGACCTCTTGTCTATAAAAACACACATGCATAAAGCCACAGGAAAAGATGAAACGATGGTGGGAGGGCAGGGAAACATGCTGGAACATCATTTGGAAAATGTGGGGAACGTTTGTCGGAGAATTTGTGGCTCGGGAGCTGGTGTGAAGCTATGAGCACATACTCGTAATAAACCCCACAGGGCCCTGGAGTCCACATGGACATGAGCTCAGACCTGATGAATTCAAGAGGACAAACTGAGCCAACTGAGCTCAGTGTCTGTTCAACAGCACTGGTGATAATCAGCACTCTCCAACATTATCTAAGTATCAAACTGGGTAAGGAAAGACAGATTGTTAAAAGATGTCCCCCTCTCTGTTAAACAATAGCATTGTGACATAATAGCTCCACAACAAACATTCTACCGTATACCCCTTACTACAGATCACTTTGTCCTTTCACATTATACTAGTCGATCCGCCAAGATCACAGGCTGTACTTTGAGAACATGCAGCTGGGATTGAGGAACCTTAGGGGTGGAGCTTATAAATTGCAGCGTTCACAATGTCTTCACAATAGGAAATGTGTCAGGCATTTCCCCAAATTGGGTGGACCTCGGTGTTGGTCCTCTCTTCAGACTGTTCAAAACCATCAGTTTCAAAGTTGTTGTAATGTTATTTTTTGCATCGGGTTCTGCTGATTAACGTATTTCTCAGAATAGACAGACACTGGATGATTATCCACAATAATGACATCTGTGGGCTGTGGGTCTTCACCCCCAACCACAGTTTGCAAGTTGGATGCACCCTCGTCAAACCAATGTGGTCGTCAGTGTCTTTACTGGAAAAACATTTAACAGTTTAATAGCTTGATTCAAAACTTGTACATTTTTTAATAAAGCCATTGTTTTCTCTTGAATTACTTGCCTGTTCCTTCTTGTTCCACTGTAGGGCATTTTTAATGTGTGCAAAATCTGGTTTTGCATCACCCCGTTTAAAAATGTGTGTAAATCCCTTTTAATACATGTGATCTTGATGGTATTATGTATAGCTCTAAACTCAAAACAGAAGCATTATTGCTGCCATCATATTAGTGTCAACAAGCTTTGCCCAAAGCAGAGCTATAAGACCACAACAGAACCTGCTGATTTTAATAATTATAATGTCTTTGGTCACAGCATCTATTACACAACATCTGCAAACCGGATTTACCTGAACACAGTGATGGTTGTGCTCTGAGAAGGTTTAATCTTCTCTGAAGAAGATTTAACGGAGACTTTTTTATTGCACAGTAAATTTTGTGGTGACATCTATGAATGCAGCCCTGTACAAAGCATGACAGGTTTCATAAAAGTGATCACTTGAATTTCTGGTTTTATCTGGCTTGTTTCTTTATGAAATAAATTGCTTCCAAATTCATACATTTGTTTTTATGATGTTATGCAGAAGAGAGACAGAAATACACAAACACGAGATAAAAAAAACATGCTGATTTTAAACATTTGACTTTTGTTTTTCAAGTTTGAGGGGCTAAATTTAAAGTTTCATGCCTGTAAATAATCTTTGTCAGTTAATCAAGTGATCTTCATAAAAAAAAAAACTTGCTGCTATTTTCTTTCTTAGTTACAACAGAAACATCCTGCGTGTTTGTTTTTTTTGCTCAAGTTTAAGTATTTTTAGCTCACATTTCTGAATACACTTTACCCAGGTTTAAATATCCTCAGTAATAATAACAATAAACAAAATTATTTTCAAAATGTTTCTCCTAATTTGCAAATCTTTATGACTGAATGTGACTGCTTTTTAAGCCGACTGAATTCAAACAAGTGAAACAGGAATATAGCAGGACCTCCTTTTTGTCAGCCACTGAGAACAATGGGTTAGCTAGGTTAATGTCTAATACATATGTAAAACAGCTCAAAATTAGAAAGCATATGTACAGCTGTGTCTTTTCCATGACTGAAAATTTTCATTATTCAAAAACCGATTTGATTTAGCTGGCCAAAAACCATTTCATGCGAAACAGTGAGACCCAAATGGAAGTCTTCAGCCCAGTTTCCCTGCTAAAACCCATTTGCATATGTATTAGCTTAATAAGCTTTAATGAAAATTAACTTCTTTATTCAAATTGAAACTACTCATTTATAAATTTAAAGCCATCTACTAATTTAAAATAATTGAATAGGTAAGTAGGATGAACAGGAGGTTCATCAGAGGGCAAACAGGATAGACGTGTAAAACATGTTGATTTGAAGAAGAAGAAAAAAGCAAAGTTAATTTTTGCATTTCTCAAATGAAACTGTTTCCTTAACTAGTCAGAAATATGGTGTACTAATTTATTTTTATGCACATATTTATTTTTTATTTATATTTATTTTATAAAATATGCTCAAAGGATAAACTTTTTAAAAGTTTCAGTCTTGAATTATGCTTCTGCATTTAAAAGATGGCTTCATTTTTACACATCTATGCCAGTGTCTGTATCCACCAAAACAAATGACAATTACTGTCATGAGAAAATGAGAAAACACAGAGCAGGAGTTCTCATTTCCATGTTGTTCTTCTGCCTTTGAAGCCGACTGTGAAATCAGATAATACCGCTTTGTCGAAAACAATGTTTTTCTGCAAGGCTACAAGGGCCATTAAAATGACCTCATGTTTGGCGCTGCTGCTGTACAGCACAGCACAAACTTTATGAGGAATGAAGCTTCCATTTGGTTATTTAGACAGTTCAAAAATCAGTCCTGTGCTGTGCATGGAAAAACCATCATCCCATGAAACCATGAGGTGTTTATGATGCATTTCCAAGGCATTTTAATGAGAACACAGGAAGAGGGGAGGTGTATGATTGAAACACATGATGGAGATATGTTGGTAATAGAGAAAAGCTGAACATTTTTGGTTTCTTTTAAAATAAGCTTTAATAATCTTAAAATTGAATAGTAAATACTTAAAGAACATAAAGCTAGCATTTTAAATTTCAAACTTGTGGACTTGAAGATAAATTTAAAGAGTCCAAATGTTCACTACTCTGCAGGAGCTTATTACAGGCAAAATTACATGACAAAACCTGGTGATCAGTTTTAGTGACTTTTAGAACCAGTGCTTTTTACACATGACTGTATATTTGGATAATTATAGTAGAAAATAAATGTGATATCAAAATTAAGAAAAAAAACATGACTAAACTTTTTTTGTTTTGCTTTAAGACTGACAGGCAGACAATCTTCACCCTACAAAGAGTGAGTTTAACACAGAAGCTCACACAACTCCGCGTCACACAAAGACAACTAAACATAAAGTTGCTGAAGTTGCTGACAGCTAAGGTGTTAATCCTCTAATGAGATATCCTTAACTTGCAGCAGAGCAGGTAACGTTTCCAGCACAGGTTACCATGGTCACAGACCCCGTTAGCTTTGTGAAACTGAAAATCCCAAAGTTAACCTGAGGTTATCTTGGTAAACCAGTAATCCTTCTTTGTATAACATGCCAATAGTTTGGTGGAACATCCCTGAAAGTCACTTTTAGTCTTCTTTGGGGATGCGTTTCTGCAAAGGGGACAGGATAACTCCACCGTATTGAGAGGAGGATGGATGGGGCCATGTATCAGAAGATCTTAGCCAACAACCTCCTTCCTTCATTAAGGGCATTAAAGATGGGTCGTGGCTGGGTCTTCCAGCATGACAACGACCCGAAGCACACAGCCAAGTCAACTAAGGAGTGGCTCCATAAGAAGCATCTCAAGGTCCTGGAGTGGTCTAGGCAGTCTCCAGATCTGAACCCAATTGAAAATCTTTGGAGGGAGCTCAAAGTCCGTATTGCTCAGCGACAGCCTGAAACCTGAGGGATCTGGAGAAGATCTTTACGGAGGAGTGGTCCAAAATCCCTGCTGCTGTGATAGTGTAAATCTCGTCCAGAACTACAGGAAACGTCTATCTGGAATTGCAAACAAAGGTTTTACTGTATCAAATATTAAGTTTTGTTTTTCTGATGTATCAAATAATTATGTCTTGCAATAAAATGTAAATTAATTAACTCAAAATCACACAATGTGATTTTCTGGATTTTTATTTTAGATTCCATTACTCACAGTTGAAGAGTACCTATGATAAAAAGTAAAGACTTATACATGCTTCAACAATACTTATTCTCCTTCACTGGAGAGAACATGTTTTTGATACACTGCTGATTTTGCAGGTTTTCGCACTTGCAAAGCATGTAGAAGTTGTCAAAATAAGGTGAGATCTTTCCATTTAATCCATGCAACATTTATTAACTGCTCACAATTAAAGCAATAAAAATGAAATAGGTATCTTTTGTGTAATCCATGCAACATTTATTAAAATACACAGTTAAAACAGTAGAGAGCTAAACAAGCATATTCTCATATTCTGGGACTGAGAGACTGGAGAGGCCTTTGTGGAGTCACATATTAAGTATAAACAACAAGAGTAACCAAGGAAACAATGTATAATGATTTTCTATTTTTTACAAGTATTAAATGAAATGAGTAATGTTTGAGTATCAAGTTAAAACACATATGATTGAGAACTGATAATTAAAATAAAAAACATTAAGGTTTAAAATTCTCAATCAGCTATATATGAAAGAGATATAATGTTGATCAGTTGTGATGCATGAATAAAAAGAATGACGTGATGGTTTTATAACTGTGTCTAAAAGTAAATGCAGAAAGCAGAGAGTGGAATGTGTAATACAGTGTAAAGTTTAAAACTGAGCAGATTAGGGAGAGAACTGTAGGATGACTAGGAGCTGACCGCGAGCCTTTTTGAAGGCCAACAAACAACACAAAAAGGGAGGACGAGACTACAGCCAGCTGCGTGGCTATTACTGGTATCTTCAAGTCCGAAAAACAGCACCAGAAAGTCACGGTGACCATGACTAAGTATTGAGCAACGTATTGGGCAATAGCATGTTGCGCAATAACGGAGAAGCCTACCAAAGGGCTGACCAGTGGGAGCATCTGCACTATAAAAGCAATGCCAATAAGGGAACTCTTCTTCGCAGAAGACCAGCGAACAAGATCGGATACGGAGAAAGACGCTACAGATGAAGCAGAGGACCAGAGGCACAACCCAGCTGATCGACTGCATTAAGAAGAGGATTAACCGATACAGACAGATAACAACAGATAAATCGTGGACATTCAATTATTCAATTAGTCACTTTATTTTTGGTTTTTTATTGGTGGTAAGAAGTCTTGTTGCCTGGTTCTAAGAAATTTTAGGAGGTTTTTATAGGTTGCCTTAGCCAAGTTTGTTAAAACAGCGCCCTTGGGGCTCATGCAGAGTTACTAAAATTAACCTAACCCATATACCGAGAGCCAGTTGTAAAATTAGGGAATGAGCAGCCGTTAACAGAAGTGACTGTCGAGGCGTGGATGTTTGTTGTGGGCTACTCAGTTGTCCAGACATCCAGTTGAAGAAGGGCGAGACTTTGGGACGCAGGCTGTCAGAGGTTAGGTGAGTTTTCCCAACACCAGCTTAACCAGAACTTACAGTAAAATTGCTTAGTAAGACTTTGCAGGTTTGGGGAAGTCCGGACCCGTTGGATGGAGAGCTGGATTGAGCAATCCCCTTAGACATAGGGAAGTAGGAGGGAGGGGTTAGCTCATCGGACAATGAAAAAGTCTTTAATTTTTATCATAGGTACTCCTCAACTGTGAATGATGGAATTTAAAACAAAAATCCATTCTTATAGAGCCAGGGGGAGTATTTCACTTCGGACAGCCAAGCCAGATCAAAAACTTTTATTTGGTGGTGACTGGACTTTAGCAGCACATGAAACACTTGGATATGTACCAGAGTTAGCCCTGCTGCTGCTCGCAGGAGAGCAAGTGCTGCCAACCAAACGAAAATCGCCGCTTTCAAAACCTGCAGATATCCTTCCCTGATTTTAAGGTTTTAGTGGCACCTGTGTTCATCAGCGTCGGTGACACATAGTATGGTGTGTTTTCGTCCAGCTTTTGTCAAGTTTGGCTATAGAAAATGGAGAAGCGACAACACAGGGACAGAAATTGCTTATGACGTGATCTGATAAAATGAATGACATTAACTGGATAATTGTAGGGAAACGCTGAGGAATGTAGCGACACATTGCTAAAGTTTTAGAGTGCTAAAGTTACTTTTCAGTTTTTCTTCTTTTACTTATAATTGCATTGAAAGCAAGCTATCAACAACTAAGGCGTATTGCTGCCCCCAACAGGTCAGTTGTATAAATTGCAAACTGGCCACTGTGGCTTATGCGTTGTTCAAATCTACCCGCCATTTCATAAATGTACCCACATTTGGCCGATGGCGGGTGCTAATTTCCACCCCTGGTTGTTATTCCTCTTTGTTGTTGTTTTTCTTCTTCATCTGTGTGTTGTTTGTGTTTTTTCTGTTCTGTGTTGTTTTTCTTATTTAACTTCTTTGTGTTGTTGTTCTTGTTCTTCTGTTTGATCTTATTTGTGTTGTTCTGTGTTGTCGTTTCTGTTTGTGTTGCTCCAATTTTTCTTCTTCTTGGTGTTGTTGTTTGTGTTGTTCTTGTTGTGTTGCAGCTCTTGATTTGTTGTTAATCTTATTACCTTTTTTGTTGTTTTAGCTGTTTTTATTGTTCTTTTTTAGTACCTGCTCTGTTATTCTTGTTTTACCTAAACCAAATGCAAAATCCATGGGAGACCTCAATCTACAGGATTTGTTTGTGCAGATAAACTGCATTTCATTCTTTACACACAGACCATCAGAAAAACAGCAGGAAATCTAGCCACTGTGTCACTCATCTCTCAACCTGTGCAAATACGTTTCTTTCTACATTAACTAATGTGTAACACAACTACTGCTGACTTATTCATACCAACACTTGACCAATCAGACTAGTTGCCTGCCCTACTGGTTTTCAGTTCATCATTTGACAACATTGCCACAGAGCAGTGTTGTTCTTCTCTTCACTCTAAGGGTTACAAGTATGAAAAAATGGTGGCTCTGTTCTCACAAGTGTCTTGGTAAGACCTGGTGGAGTCAGTGTGAAGCAATATGCACCATATCATGATTCATGATAGCAACTTCTTAGTGCAATATTTCAGCATTTACATGTGTGCTTTTCCAATTTTGACAAACCAGCAGGCTTCCCAGCATCTGCTTGGTTCAAAAAGCTATAACCAGACATTCATTTACAGACTGGGAGGATTTTCTGAAATCTGAGCCTCCCTTTGCTCAGACTGCAGAGTACAGACAGACAGAAAATGGGAGCGAATAGATCAGGAGGGTTACATGCAACATAAAGAACACACCTAAAAGCATGAGAGTTAAGGACGTACCTTGATGTTGGAGAACCACAGGTCATTCTCATGAAGCGTGGCCACGTAGATGGAGCACAGAAGTCCAAGGCCAACAGAAACAGACCAACCAATCGATGTCCAGATTATAGCCCCCCATGACCAATTGCCTGCAGGAACATGAAAATGTTGGGTTTTTTTTGCTGTCAGTGTTTTAGTCTTTATTTTTGGGAATGTTTTGGTTAATACTTTTCCCTGATCAAAACACTGTTTTAATGATTCAGGCTTTGATTTTTATGTAGAGTTATTTTTAAGAACTCTACTAATCTACACTACTGTTCCATAAACTTTGCAGCTTCGGGTTTTTGTGCATTAGCAATTCATATTGTTTTTTTCAGAGTACTCTCCTGAGTGATCAACTGTATTCTAACTTGATGGTAAAAATCTTTATTAGCTTTAAAAGTTTTACTTAACAATAATCCATATTTGCAGTGTTTGTGCTCCAACACAGTATAATCAGCTAACTTCCTTTCAGTATGGCATTAACACCAGTGAGGGTGTAACTGTGAATATCTAGCTAAAATCACCCGACGTGCTTGAAATCATCATTTTGTGTTGCCTCCAAAGGAAAGCAGGCAGCTACCACTATCCATCAAAAGGGCATCAAGAATAATACTCTTCCCGATCAGATCATCAAGAACACTTAAAGTTTCAGTTCCTATTGAAGAGTTAGCTACAGAGACGTTCTGCCACCAGTGCGGAGCTTGTTTACCACTGGCAGCAGAGTGCAGAACAGAAAGCCACACCTGTAGAAAAACATCCCTTAATGGGAGTGCTGATTGGAACTACTTGAGTTTCTTTTATGGCACAAGCTTTTCCGACTGAGAACATTCCCATGATGCCTCCAGTGGCCCTGGAGGATCCCTCACTCACTCACCCTGTAGGATCTTGCCTGCATGGTGATGGGTGCAACAGTTGGACTGCTGGGACTGAACTTCAGCAGCCGGAGACGCCTCCTTCCCCCTGCTGCCTTTCCTCTGACGCAGGCTCGTCATGTTGCAAAACTGTCCCCCGAACTACGGGGCATCCACGTAGATATGACGAGAGATTAATGCGCGAATGTAAACAACGCTGGGCGCCGCTGTTTGGTTTGTTTGTTCTGATCAGAGGGATGGCCGGGCCTTCTCCTCAGGATTTCCTGCTCACGCTGCAGCCGGACTGGGAAATATCAGGAACCGCTCATCGAGACCAGACTGACGGAGAACCGCATTCATTCTACCATCTTTAAACCGGAGGATTTGCTCAGCAACACGTCATCAGCAGTAAACTATCGCATGGGTGATGCGGTCAGTGACACACAGGACGCTACAAAGTAGGATGAGGCAGATTCAAGGTCCTGCTGTGCAGCTCGGACACAGCTAGCGCCTCATTACAATCATTCTGCTTTTAACACAAAGGCGCTCCCGCTGAAGACGGACGGCGGAACAGACTCCGTCTGGCACCCAGGACACAAGCGATCCGTCCCAGCCTCTCACCCTCCTCTGGGTACCAGGAGCGGCTGGTCCAGCAGCTTTCCTCTCTCCCTGTTTTATCTGCGTCCTCCTATATCATTTGCTTGTTCCAATTTCTGCCCCTTTTTTCTTCCAAACTTGCTCAATCCTACCCGGGTGTTTTAATATTTGCTGGCTGCGGCACCGTGTTTAAGGATCGGAAGTCAGTGGTTCTGGCCTTCAAAATAAAATCCCCAAAATAGCACATCTTTCTAGGTGATTTTACCATAACATCAAAACACATGAGAAACACAAGTTTAATCAAACTGAATAAATGCACTGCATTTCAATAGAGGAATGTAATACCACAAAATCTCAAAAAATACACTTAATGGTTTAGTCTTTTAAAATGGCATTTGATTTCTACTTGCCGACGTTTCCAGCTTTATTAATCAGAGAGACAAACGTCAGAAATATGGCAATACAAATTTTAGGATCAACATACAATTCATTACAACCTTTACAGGTAGACTTAACGTGGTCTTCTCTAAACCTTTGAATGCACATGTCCAACTGTTCCATGTTTCAGTACTTTTTGCACAACTTGCTGTTTGATCCATGAATCGACCAATAAATGTCCTGCTTTAATCAGAATGGGCATTTTAACAGTCCTCCTCATCATGCTGTTCACATTTTGACATCATGAGACCAAGACCACACCTAACTACTATCAACAGTACCTCACCACTGTGAGGGTTCAAACAAGATGTTCTCAGACAGAAGTGGCCACTGAGCTTAGAGTGTCATCAGCATGTTGCAACAGAGAAACTTCTTCTTGGCGGGTCGCCCTTCTAGAAGAATAGGATGCCATGCCTCAACAGACAATAAGTCTACTTGTGAACAGCATGAGAAGTCATTGTCACCCGAAAGTCAAATATCGCAAACTTTTTGTAAGTATATTTGTTCTCTTATTCCTGTTAGAAAATAACTTAACATAGACCTTCATTAAATGCACGTATTGCAGTGTTTATTACAATTAAAAAGTCAACTACAGAAAGGTGGAACATAATTACACTAGTGCTCCAACATCAGCTCCTGAAATACAGATTTTGAAATAGTTTTACACACATTTCAGTGCTGTTAGTGAGACAGTGGAACTCACTCATAGATTTGAATAAATTGGTAGGTTGTACTCTTTCTACATTTCCTTTTTCTCCTTTAGTTTTGGGAGATTCTGCTTTTCTCTGCTGCATCTTGACAAGGACATGATTCGAGTGCAGGAAACAGTGGACCTTTTTATTGATCTCCATATGTCCCAAGAGCCAGATGGGATTGAGCCAAGGAAAACAAAGGAAGATGAAGCACAAATCAATAAGCATTTTAGCTCAAAATTGAGTTAACACTTTCATTTATGTACTGTTTTAGAAGATGTGAAGATTAAAAGTCATCATCGCGACATACTTGTAAGGGAATTAACTGATTGGATCTGTCAGGCTTCAGGAATAATTGCATGCTGTGTAAAAGAGTGTGCCTTCTTTTTGATTTCTTTTGTTAATCATATTTGTCTCACTTAGATATTTCAGATCATCAAACAACTTTTATATAAATACAAAGTGCTATCCAAACCAACCTATGTGAAAACATAATCACCACCTAAATAAATGAAATTTAACTATGATTGCATAGACCCAGTATTATGACATGAATTAGGCCTGTCTTGTGATTTTACCAAATGAAAGCACATATGGCGTAAAGATAACGGGTCCGAAACATGAGCCCTGTGGTTGATCAATAGTGTAAACAAAGTAGAACCAATCAGATAACCAGCCTATCCTCTTCCCTTTTTTTTCTCTTCTGCTCTCGGTGGGGTCAGACGCCTTTCCACTCTCTCCTTGATCCTCCCCCATTTTTGCCCTGCTTCAGCTTTTTGTCTATGTTTTTCTTAGAGCTCTCAACACTCAGACTGAAATGTTAAGAGAGCAGAATCGCAAGCTGGACACAATCCTTGAACAGAATCGCAGGCCGGCTACGTTTCCCGGACTCAAAGGTGATATGATTTAATCTTGGAGAAAGTTGTAAGCTCAAGATCTACGGAAAGTACCTGAAATTTGGCTATTTGGATTTGAAATTGAGAATGCCTGTAAGACTTTGAAGGCAGGCGGAAAATCACAGCCGGCCTGAACCAAAACATTTATTGTTTGTCTAATTCAGGCGCCCCGATATGGCCTTCACAGGCTTCTTATCAAAACATTTCTCCTGGATGTTCTGTAAACACGACGCTCTGCCCCAGCAACCCCCGTCATCTGTGAACTGAACTGTATGGCCGTTTGATAAAACTTCCATCTCTTTTATTTTCAAGGACAATGGCACCTTCATCAGTGTTGACAGTCTAATTCTTTGCACACACGCTCATACTTAAATATTTGCACCCTCACGACTCCACCATGTCCTGCTAGGGATAAAATGTGAAATATGATTTTTTTTCCTTATTTTTTACCTAAATGTGGATTTCATTTCTTCTCCTTTTCATAGATTTTTAGATTTATCAGAAGGATTACCAGTGAATGGAAAATATTACTAGTTTTAAAAAAAATGTGAACAAAAGTTGTTTTTATACCAGTGACTCAGCTTCCTTAGTTAGGACTCAGTGATTGCTCAGTTAAATTTCAATGTATGCAAATGACTGTTATTATGGGACTACAACTGCATTATACCAGCGAACCCAAGGATCATTCTCTCTTAGCACAAGATGCTTTCCCTTACATAGAGGACTTAATGATATAATTACCTCTTTAGAAAGATTGGTTTAGAACCAGCTCTTACCAGTAAAACTCAAAGGATTATTAATGTTATCTACCTTCTGTGTTTATTTTCTTTGTGATTGTATTGTAATTGTTCTTCCTCATGTACAGCGCTTTGAATGTCTTGTTGCTGAAAAGCGCTCATTAAATAAACTTACCTTACCTTACCTCAACTCCTGCACCCCATGTTCAAGCTTCTGTAATAGAATATCATCAAGAAAAATGAGAATAAAAACAAACAAAATGTTCATGAAGAAAAACAGACTGTCTTGTATTAAAATAAGACAACTTTAAGGGATGAATAGAAACACTCAATAAATTGCATTGTTCTTATGTGGCTAAAAGGTTTTGCGGAGCAAGGCTGCTGAATGGTGAGTTTATAGTTTTATCAAATGTGGGTTTTTCTGCAAGAACTGCCTCGTTTTGCACAATTTAACCCTGACCAGATACAAAGTTCACATCTCCTCTCTGAGTTCAGTTGTCTGACTCCCTTGGATACAGAATATTTTCATTCAGACACTGGGTGTTGCTAATGGAATGTTCAACAATTCAGTACTTCATAACTTCTTCTCTCAGAAAGGATGTCACATCTGTGTGAGTGAACAAGTGTGATATAAATTGTTCTGAAATGCACCTTATATTAATTTCCATCATTATTAAGCTATCACTAGGTCACTGGGAAATAATATTTTCAAGATGCTCCTCTTTTTACTTGTTCCTTCTTCCAAGGCCCCATCTGTAATTTACAAACCACCTTTATATCTCACTCCCTGAAATGGTAGTCATTACACTCCAAACCCCTGCTGCTGCTGCTGACCTGCTGGCTCACCTTGGTGATGAAATGACGTGAAGAACTGATATTGGACTTATTATATAGGATATTATGGCACTGTTATTGGGCTTTCCTCCTGCAGCTTCATTTATCAGTGGAGAGGAAAGCTTTCTTTGGACTGAAAAAGAAGCTGTTGCTATTATGGGTGTTAACCAAGCAAAAACCTGACTGCAGAAAAACAGAAATATATTTTAAATAGCAAGAAATTATAGTGATTAGTGTTCCTACAAAGGAACTGTTGTACTTGTTTGGAGTTTTGTAGTTCTAAATTCAAAGCTTGTCATTTCTGACCCCTGGTACAATATAGTGTAGAACCAATTCAAACAGGAAAATACATACTAATATCTGGGTTTGGGGCATGGTGGTGGCACAGGGGTGAAAACATGCAACCCATATTCAGAGGCTTCTGTTCTTGATGCAGCTGTAGCAGGTTTGACTCCCAGCCAAGGTGACCTTTGCTGCATGTCTTCCCCCTCTCTCCACCCCATTCTTGTCAGCTTAGTGTTGAAAAAATAAAAGCCCCTAGAGCTGCAAAAACAGTTGGTAGCTCTGTTGCCTTGCTCAAGTTCTTCCCCAGCTGCACTGTATTCTCCTTATTAGTCACACCTGGTGCTCAGTCACCTTCCCAGTGTTTTAAAGCCCATCAGTTTCCTTTCCTTTCTGCCAGATTCTTCCATTTTCTGTTGTACCTTGTCATTCATGTTCTTTCTCTGTTCTCAAGTTGCTTCGTTCTTTCCAGGCTGATGTTCTCCTTTTCGCCTCATGCCTGTTCCTTGGCTCTTTTTGATCCTTTTCCAATAAACATTCACCTTTGGCTTTAACTCTGCTATCTCACTGAATTTGGGTCCTCCCATTTACAAAAACAATGACACAGCTCCTTGTAAAAATTTGCATATCAGTTATCTTTCCTGAAAAAGTGAAGGATGTTTATCACCATTTATTTATTAAATCTATTTACACTTCTTTTCCAC
Source organism: Girardinichthys multiradiatus (assembly GCF_021462225.1). NCBI lineage: Eukaryota > Metazoa > Chordata > Actinopteri > Cyprinodontiformes > Goodeidae > Girardinichthys > Girardinichthys multiradiatus. The sequence goes on along the minus strand of NC_061797.1, from coordinate 6,540,111 downwards.
CTAGACTGGTGCATACAGGGTTATCAGACTTCCAAGGTTAAGTGAATGATTCATAGAATGCTACCCAGCTATGTATCACATCTAGTTCCCCTCATCATGTGTTTGTGGCAAGTGGCAGCATGGTAAAGTGATGAGTGCAGTACCATATCAACTGTGTTTTTAATAAAAAATATATCTTCTACCTCATTTCTGATTATATTGCACCAGTATAATGCATGTTAGGACCACATTCATTTTATGTGGTGGATGTAAAGTCTGAACACCAGTAAAATGAACGGACTTTTTAAAATTCCAAAGTGAAATAAATTTTATTCAAAGTTCTGTAACATCTTCAACTATAAAATTATAGCTTTTTAGCCAGATTTAGAGCAGCGTGAAATATAAAGCTACTGGTTTACTCAAAATGACAAATATAAACTGAAGCAAACACAGCAGCATCTGGATGCACTTTTCTGATGACAAAAACAATAATGCAAAGTGAAATTATGGTGGTGGTGGTGTAGGGGTTAAGCGTGCAACCATGTGCTGAGGCTATAGTCCTCGATGCGGCTGTCCTGGACCTGGCAACCTTTGCCAAATGTCTCCTCCTCTCTTTGCCCTCTTTCCTGTCTACCTACTGTTGACAAAATAAACGCCTCTAGTGCTGCAAACAAATATAAATAAATTTAAAAAAAAGCTTTATATAACTCTGCATCAACAAATAAATGACAATTTCTGTGCTCATCATGTAGCAACTTGAACTTACAGCACCACCCACCAATGATAGACCCACATGCATTATAAAGTAATTAAAAAGTAACTAAATGTAATTACTTACATTACTTTGTAAAAGTAATTGACAAAGTAACACTACTAATACTTTCTTCATGGGGTTACTTATAATTGTTACCAGTATGATTATGGTGACTCCGATTGTCAATGGTTATTATAACAAAAGGGTACAATTATCTGACAATCAGCTGACTCTCGTTAGCATCATGTATTTAATTTTACCTTTGATGACACCTTATTTAACACTGAGTGTGTCAGTCCTGAACAGTGACACAATGAGCAGTATTGACACTAGACAACAAAATAGTATCATCAGCATAGAGGTTAATATTACAGCTAGTTTTCACAAATACTACGATGTAAAAAATCCAAAAATTGGAAGGTGAATGGTTTTACAAGGTGGTAGCAAGGTCATTTATTGTGTATTAAGAATACAGTCAGCTCTTTATTATGTATGACAGGATATGTCAGAAGGATGAACAAAGCATATTCAGGTGATAGTGCTTCATAATACTGGTTGCTGGGTTGTGATGGCAGCTGTGGCAGTGCATTCATGTTGTGTTGTCTATGCTCACCAGTAGGGGTGGGCAATATGGACCAAAAAAATATCTTGATAATTAAAAAAAAAAATTCCGATAACGATAATCTGACGATATCCTTGTTCTTTCTTTCTATTTTTTAACAAAAATTGCTGTCAAACCCTATTTGCCTACCAGGAAATCTATGGATAAACACGGTGTTTCAGAACAAAAGCTCTTTATTTTTCAAGTGCTTCATACATATTCTGCAAAACATGCACACAAATATATTATGGCCTTCTGCAAAACATTACCCAACAATGGCCATATTTGACAATGACTAACTTCAAGTTATGTCCTGGCTGCACATAAATCACAAGGGAATATACCAAATAAGGTTTTCTCAATAGTATCTTAAGCTTTTGTACAAAAATAAATAAATAAATGTAAACAAATATAATTAAATTAAGACGGCATCAAAATATAAAGCAAATTAAATACTTTAAATCAAATAAACAATACCATGTCACTGGCACACAAATTTAGCTAGAACTCTGGAGAAAGAAATGCAGCCCAACTGTTAACAAGTGCAGGTTATTTACTTAAGGTTATGAGCCAAAAACACCAGTTTGTCCACGGCACCAGGCTTCGGAGAAGCCCTGTGGCAGGTTACAACATTTCCACCTGTGCTGAAAGCCCTCTCTGACGTGCTACTTGAGGCGGGTATGCATAGATATTTTCTGGCCAGTTTCGCCAGCTTGGGGAAATTCACCTCTTGTGATTCCCACCACTCAAGAGGATTGACATCACTGTCCACCTCAGGGATCATTAGGTAGCTCTCGAGTTCATTTTCAATGGCAGTGGCTAGTGATTCCCCTCCTCTTATGTGTTGGTTTTTTAAGTAACATCCAAACTATTTTTTGGCCTTTTTGGGTGGCTCCCTGGTGTCATCACCCCTTGCTACATCCTCTGCTGTGGTGTCCTGAGCTGTTGAGGTTGAGGGGCCTGGGGAAACGCGGTCTTCCTCTGTTTCAATGGCTAGCACCTCAGTGGTTATTTTTGATGAAATTGCTTCAACCTGGTCATCATCATTGTAACGGTTTTTGTAGCAGGGGTCAAGTGTAGATGCCAAACTTAAGAGGTCAATGTCATCTTTGTATTTTGCGTTCAGGTAGCCCAGAATGGTTTCTTTGATTGTTTTGGTCAGGTCTGTGTCCTCAGACTTAACTGCCAGGACCTCGGTGTTGAACAATGACAGGACAGGTTTGAGGTAGGACACTGTGACAATTTTCTCACCTGAAAGTGCATTGGTAAACTCTAACAGAGGACCAAGGGCTTTGCTTCCAGCACCTCAAGATCCTGCCAGGTTGGATTGAGATGACGGCGCTTTTTGTCTGCCACCAGCACATGACGGATGGCCTTCTCTTGTTCAATAAATCGCTCAATCAAGCGCTGTCTGGAGCCCCATCTTGTGGGTGATTCAGTGATACGTTTGTGGGCAGGAAGCTCCAGTTGTTCTTGAGCATCACTCAAGGCTTTCTTCATTTTCCAGCTGTTGGAGAAAGCTGCTACCACCTTCTTACAAACTCCAATGGCACAGTCCACTCTTGGATCACGCATGCTTCTGTCAGGAAAAAAAAATGCATGTAAAAACACGCTGCATATTAATAGGCTAACAACAGCCACAACTACTACTACCACAAATAATATAAATAGTGATGATAATGTTAATAATGATAGTAAACAATGTGTAAAAAAACCCTCTTATTTTACATACACACACATACATACATACATACGTACACACACACACACACACACACATATATATATATATATATGAATGATAGAGATCATGTGTTTGTTGTACAAAAATAACTATGTCGGTAACTTTATTTAACATTCATATATTTTAGATTCATTGCACACTAACTGAAATATTTCAGGTCTTTCATTGTCTTAATACGGATGATTTTAGCATACAGCTCATGAAAACCCAAAATTCCTATCTCACAAAATTAGCATATCATTAAAAGGGTCTCTAAACGAGCTATGAACCTAATCATCTGAATCAACGAGTTAACTCTAAACACCTGCAAAAGATTCCTGAGGCCTTTAAAACTCCCAGCCTGGTTCATCACTCAAAACCCCAATCATGGGTAAGACTGCCGACCTGACTGCTGTCCAGAAGGCCACTATTGACACCCTCAAGCAAGAGGGTAAGACACAGAAAGACATTTCTGAACGAATAGGCTGTTCCCAGAGTGCTGTATCAAGGCACCTCAGTGGGAAGTCTGTGGGAAGGAAAAAGTGTGGCAGAAAACGCTGCACAACGAGAAGAGGTGACCGGACCCTGAGGAAGATTGTGGAGAAGGGCCGATTCCAGACCTTGGGGGACCTGCGGAAGCAGTGGACTGAGTCTGGAGTAGAAACATCCAGAGCCACCGTGCACAGGTGTGTGCAGGAAATGGGCTACAGGTGCCGCATTCCCCAGGTCAAGCCACTTTTGAACCAGAAACAGCGGCAGAAGCGCCTGACCTGGGCTTCAGAGAAGCAGCACTGGACTGTTGCTCAGTGGTCCAAAGTACTTTTTTCGGATGAAAGCAAATTCTGCATGTCATTCGGAAATCAAGGTGCCAGAGTCTGGAGGAAGACTGGGGAGAAAGAAATGCCAAAATGCCAGAAGTCCAGTGTCAAGTACCCACAGTCAGTGATGGTCTGGGATGCCGTGTCAGCTGCTGGTGTTGGTCCACTGTGTTTTATCAAGGGCAGGGTCAATGCAGCTAGCTATCAGGAGATTTTGGAGCACTTCATGCTTCCGTCTGCTGAAAAGCTTTATGGAGATGAAGATTTCATTTTTCAGCACAACCTGGCACCTGCTCACAGTGTCAAAACCACTGGTAAATGGTTTACTGACCATGGTATCACTGTGCTCAATTGGCCTGCCAACTCTCCTGACCTGAACCCCATAGAGAATCTGTGGGATATTGCGAAGAAAACGTTGAGAGACTCAAGACCCAACACTCTGGATGAGCTAAAGGCCGCTATCGAAGCATCCTGGGCCTCCATAAGACCTCAGCAGTGCCACAGGCTGATTGCCTCCATGCCACGCCGCATTGAAACAGTCATTTTTGCAAAAGGATTCCCGACCAAGTATTGAGTTCATAACTGTACATGATTATTTGAAGGTTGACGTTTTTTGTATTAAAAACAATTTTATTTTATTGGTCGGATGAAATATGCTAATTTTGTGAGATAGGAATTTTGGGTTTTAATGAGCTGTATGCCTAAATCATCCGTATTAAGACAATAAAAGACCTGAAATATTTCAGTTAGTGTGTAATGAATCTAAAATATATGAATGTTGAATTTGCATCATGACATTATGGAAAATAATGAACTTCATCACAATATGCTAATATTTTGAGAAGGACCTGTAAAGCCGGTGCCCAAAGCATGGCAGCCTGGTCCAGAGTGCACTGACAATGTTTGCACCGCTGTCGGTTGTCATGCATGCCATGCGTTCTTCCTTCAGTGACCATGCAGTGAGGGTATCTTTCAAACTAAGTGCAACGGTGTAGGACAGAAAGTAGGACGTCTGCAAGTAGAAGCTTTTCAGTAACCAGGATTCATCAATAAAGTGCACAGTCAAAGACAGATAGGGCTCGGAGGTCCTGCTCGACCACCAATTAGTGGTTGTAGAAAAATCCGACACATTTTGCAGTTTCTCCGTGAGTGTTTTGCAAGTTGATTCGTATAAGTTTGGTAGAGCAGTTTGGCCACAATATTTGTGACTTGGCACTTTGTATCTGGGATCAAGGACGTGAACAAGTTCTCTGAAGCCTTCCCTCTCCACCAATTGAATTGCCATAATTTTCTTGGCTATAAAACTAGTAATGGCATTCGTTATGTCTTGCCAACATTTACTGCTTTCTCGTATGGTACGTGTTTGCTGAATGACTCGGCAAGGGTTTGCTGAGTGTGTTGTGCTGAATTACTAGTCTTTTCTTTGGCCATAGTAGTGCTCGTAGAGTCGCGAAGTTTTATGTAGTCTCCATACTCTTTTGTATGGTTCGTTTGCAAGTGGTGGAACAGATTTGTGTTTGAACTGCTCTTCATGGGGACCGCTTTTCGGCATATCTTGCATATAACGCTATTTTGACCAACGTCAGTCTTATCAAAACCAAATCATTTCCAGGCTAGGGACGCGGAGCCACGTCTTGCTATTAAATCATGAGACAGAATATTGCTGCATATTTCCTCCACGTGAGAAGATTGTTCTCTTTTGGTTGCTGTAAGTCACGAGACTGAATTCTGTTTGCTGATTGGCCTAGTTGCCGCCAACTCGAGTCACAAGACTGAACCCTGTCTGCTGATTGGCTTCTGAGGCACCCATTCTTTGAATGAGAATGTTCATGCATCTCTCCTTTACCGTGTATGCACCCTCCATTTGTTGTCTTTTCGAGACCGCATGAATGCTCGATAACGTAAAACTGCACATCGTCAAAGCAACGTTTATGATACTATCGTTGGCGATATATATTGCCCACCTCTACTCACCAGTGTGTCCAGATTGTCAAGAATTTGAAACAGGACTGGCCACACTGGTCCAATGGTTCATCAAATTCCTAATTCATCAGCACACTGTAAGCAGAAAAGCTCTTAGTGAACCAGCTTTGTGTCAACATGCTCCCCATTGAATTATTTCAAGGTGTAAGCCAAAGCCAGTGTGAGTTTAGCAAAGTGTGAAGAACGTGCTTCTGAAGACAAAGTTTACCATTCGGGTCAAACCAGTTCCTTGTTTGGTGTTTCGACAACCTGCCTCCACAGTTCTTAAAAGCCAGATGTTTTGGTGAATTCAAACAAACTTGACTAATTCTGCCAAGAACAGTGATCAAGCATTCAGACAAAATTATATCACAATCTTGTACTATAGAGGCGGTATTTAACAACGTGACCTGGTGTGGATAATAGAAAAAAAAAACGTAAATTCAAACTGTATTTCTAGTTTTTAAGATCACAGAAGTCATTTTATTCGTTCCAGCCTAGAAACAAATGGTTCAAATAAATCAACAGTTCAAGTTACTTATATACAGTATTTATGGTGAGCATATGTGAACCTCTGACCAGAACTGTATGACTAGCCTCTTATATTACCTCCATACAGCTTTATCTTTTAACCTTGTGAGAAACAAGAACATTATTTTAAATCATTTGACATTTAGGCACATCAGTCTTTTTCTTTGCTCTTCTGCATGTAAATACGAAGATTCCTGGCCACTACCAATCACGCTAATCATCAACATTCTCATGCCGTACCATTTTCAGCAATCCTAAGATGATAAACAGATCAAGTAATGGATGCTGATACAAGGCAGGAAAGAGATGAATCTGTGTGGGGGTTGTCATGGCAGCAATTATCTAAAAGACTTCCAGAGGAAACTGGCTGGACTCCTGTAGAAAAAAATGGATTACTGTAGAACCAAAGCGTCTTTGACTCCTTCAGTCATTTAAGTTTGCACACAGATTTGTTCAAATGTATCCTTTTCCCCGTGTAGGAGAAGGGTCCCTGTGCAGAATATCTCTTACAACTCCCCCTGTTTTTACCCATGGTTTTTTTCAACATTCTCACCCTTCTTTACCCGTGCTTTTGTGGATATTATTAGCCAATTTAGAAAATGTTATCCTGTAAAGAAATCAATAGTCTGAAAGCTTTTTTAGTTCGGGGTTTTGTGTAAACGTGAATAAAATACAGAGGAGGACACTGTTTTTTTCTTTCACAAGGAGATGATGTGCATGTGAAGTAATGGAACGGCTGAACCAGGGAGTGAGATTAGAATGTTTTTTTTCTTCAAATACAGAAAATGTAAAACTCAATTGATTCTCAACCAGTTTTAGAAGGAGCTTATAAAAGCACTGCGACTGCATTTTAATTCATTTCATCCCCTGTCCACAAGACAAAATGAAATGTTCACCTTGAAAACAGCCTGGCAGGACAGTGTAATGAGAAACGTTCAATCAAGATGTAAGGGAGTTGTCAGAAGACAATCTCCCCTGGAATGAAATAGCAAGCGCTCACCAACTGTCCCGCAGGCCTGTGTTAAAACAGGTTTCTACATGTCGATCAGACAGGTCCAGAATACATTTAATACCTTCTTCTTTTCTAGTTCAAGCTTTCATGCCTTGTAAGCAAATGAAGTGCACACACAACTTCCAAATCTCTGAAGTCTTCTTCTGTCATGCATATGCACCATAAAGGAAACATTTCTTACAGTCCTGTAAATATAAATATACCAAAAAATTCTGTGTTCTGTAAGGTGTGCTTGTTCAAACGTTCAGGCGAAGTCCCCAGTTTTCTCAGAACTCCCCACTGCAGCTTTAAGACATTGATTGAAGATGGGAAAACATATAAAGAAGTGCAGAAAATTATAGCCTGCTCGGCTAAATTGATCTCCAGTACAATAAAATTAAAAAAGAGAGATGGAACAAAACAAAACACTACAACGTTATTGGATCCAATAATAGCCAGAATCACAAAAACACAGACAGTTCCAGGGTGACCAAAGAAGGCCTGAAGATAACTATAAGTATTTTGACAATTAGAAGACACCTGGGTGAAGCTTATCTATCGGCAAGAAGCCCCCACAAAGTCCCACTGTTAAAAAAAGACATGTTGAAGAGGATACAGTTTGCCAAAGAACACATCAACTGGCCTAAAGAGAAATGAAGAAACATCTTGTTTACTGATAGAAGTAAGATTGTTCTTTTTGGGTCCAAGGGCCACAAACAGTTTGTCAGAGGAACCCCAGTGAAGCATGATGGTTCAAGCATCATGATATAGGGATGTTTCTCTTACTATGATGTCAGGCCCAGTAAGCGAGCAGCATCTTGGTTCCAGTCCAACAAAATTAAAGTTATGGGGGTTCGGCCCAATCCCCGGACCTTACTCCCATTGAAAACTTGTTGGGTGACATCGAAAATGCTGTTTCTGAGACAAAATCAAGAAATGCAGAGGAACTGTGGCCTGTTGTCAAATCATCCTGGGCTGGAATACCTGTTCTCATGTGCCAGAAGTTGGCTGACTGCATACAACAAAGGTGTGAAGAGTTCTCAGAAACAGGATTCACAGGAACGATAAATTCATAAAGATTTTTTAGTTTGTACAGTAAATATTTGAGTTTGTAAAGATAAATTCAGACACTGCTATTTTATTGAATAAACCAATGTTCATTTTTCTTTATTTACTGTAAAGTCATTTTATAGTTTTCACAAAATCAGCTTATGGATTCCTCTCTTCAGGCTCATCCCATGTTTTTTTAAAATTTATTTTTACAGAATTAAGGTCTTTGGATTGTGATGGCTATCAAAGAAAGATAACTGAGTGTCAGGTGAACAATTTCTGGGTTGAATTAGCCATACGTTTTGAATCATTATCCTGTTGAAGGATGTAACCGCTCCACCAGAGTTACTCCAGTTCCTTTATTCCAGACAGAGCTTCTGCTTTGCCCTGTTAACTTTAAATAGGATGCTACAATTCAATAAGTAAGTTTCAATTATTTTATATTATTAAAGCAGAAAAATAGTACAACTCGGTACTGGTGCCCAGTCCTTCTCCTCTTGTGAATAAAGTACAGTACTGTGCAAAAGTTTTATGCAGGTGTAAAAAAATGCTGTAAACAAAGAATACTTTCAGAAATATAAATGATTCTGATTATTTTTTATCAATTTACAAAATGCTAAGTGAGTGAAACCAAACATTCAGCCAGTCATTAAGAACTATCTTCAGCGTAAAGAAGAACAAGACTTACTGGAAGTGATGGTCTGGCCCCACAGAGCCCTGATCTCAACATCATGGAGTGTGTCTGGGATGACATGAAGAGACAGAAGGATGTGAGAAGGTCTTCATCCACAGAAGATCTGTGGTTAGTTCTCCAAGATGTTTGGAAAAATCTACCAGCCGAGTTCCTTCAAACACTGCAAGTGTACTTAGAAGAACTGATGCTGTTTAGAAGGCAAAGGGTGGTCACACCAAATATTGATTTGATTTAGATTTCTCTTTTGTTCATTCACTCCAATTTGTTGATTGATGAAAATAAATGATTCACACTTCCATTTTTGGAAGCATTCCTTGTTTACAGCATTTTTTCACACCTGTCTAAAACCTTTGGGTGATGAAACCTAATCTAATGTGTGTGCAGCATTAAAACGTTTAATAAGGCATTTAATAAGCAGGTTACATATACACTGTCACAGTGTAATGTCTGGTGTAGTTTTGCATTTAGACTTAAACTTAAGTTTGTGATCTTACAGAACCAGGGTGTAGTGGTACACACACACACACACACATTACAATAGTTATTTCACATTCTCTTTATTAGCAAACGATACAATGGCAAAGTGATGTAATACTTTGTCGGATGTTCAAGAATAAATACGAACAAAGCAAGAGTCACATTGCAGTCAGAGTTTTATGTTGAAGCTCCGTTACAAAATGTGATACGAGCCTAAAAATACACTGTTCAGAGTAGACATCATGTCCTTTGGTTCAAATGTACACAGCTCATCTCGCTGTTTAGATTAAAACCACGATTTCCCCTAAATAGTTGATCAAAAATGAGCACAAATTCTATTTGAAAACATTTTTATCTCATAATGATCTTTAAAAATATATTTTATTTTGTAGAAATATCAGTTTTTAAAGTTGTTAAAATAAAACAATTTGAGCTCTGGCTAGTGATACATCAGTCCTTTCTTACATACTAGGTGTTGGATTACCTGGCCTGAATGATGAATACACAAGGGATGAAAGTTTCCTACAAAATTACTTAAAAAAAGGCACAAAAAACAAAAAGAGAGGTCATTGCTTGTTAACAGAAATATGGCACAACATGTGGTTGTGTGTTTAGCAAAACGTACTAGGAGAACAATTAATGGAGAGATTAATGAGCTCTAACACACCAAATATAGATATATAGATACATACATACACTAGTATTTATATATGTATATACTAGTGTATATATATAAACTAAGTATATATGGGTGTTTCATATATACTAAGTAGTAATAATGTGTGAAAATCCCTTCCAGACCTATGCTCATTTCCTATCAGTGAACTCCCACCAAATGGAACTTCAGGTTAGAAAAGTCTCAGAACGTTTGCTAAAATGTGGTCTTGTGTCAGTTATTAGCAGAGAAAGTAACATTGCAGAAATGAGTTAAACATTGAGTCCCTCTCGAAACATATAAAAACATGAACATGTACAATACTGAGCTCAGGTCTTAAAGGGCCCTCATTTTTTTGGAAATAACCTTTTAAATGGGTGCCTTATTGATGCCTGAAAGAGTGCCCCGTCTGTGTTAAAACCCAAAACTCTAACGTGCTTTAAAAATGGAATTTACCCAGGTATGGTTAATACTGATTAGCTTGGTTTGGTGTGTCCTCTAAAATGCAGTGACTGCTCAGTCAGCTGCTCTAACTGGAGACAGAAAAGTTCAAACAGTTAAGAGATGAATGGAGTTTTGTTTGAGCTATTCAGGACAAATCAGAGATCATACATTCATCCAGTTAGCTTCAGCTTTCATTTTACATCATTAAACTTTGGCAGGCAAAATGCAATTAGGCTAGTTTTAATACTCCATGTTATACGTTTATTTTTTATCTAACAAACCAGAGGTGAATTATAGTACATATTAGGGGTGGAATGATTGACAAAATTCCCGGTTGGGTGGACTTCATGGATTTAGTCCCGGTTTTCGGTTTGGTTGGGTATAGCAAAGCGTGGCTGTAGACTGCTGAGTCTGCAGGTTCAGAGCTCCACCCAGATCAAACTGATTTTAACTGGAGCACAGCACTGTCACAATACCTGGGCATGTCCAATCAGAAGGAATTGTGCAAAGATTACTTTGAGCCAATCACACTGTTGCAATAAAACCTGAAGTTATTTCTATATTTTAGATTTTTGTAGAAAAAAAGAAACCTAAAAATTATTTAATGTTTTCTGCTTCACAATTCCACACAACTTTTTGTTGGTCTATCACAAAAAATGCTAATAAAAGGCAATGAAGCTTCTGGTTTTAAGGTGAGAAAATGAAAAAAAAAAAAAGAAAAATGACACCAGCATTAAACACATATATGAAACACCACCTGTGTTTTTTATTGCAAAGAACACAAATTATTTCCTGGTGATGTTAGCTAAATTATGATTTGCAACAGGAACTAGACTTCAGAAGGCTTCTAATTTTACAGACAGACCTCATCACTCTTGTATGTTGGTTAAAACAGGTTACTTTAAATTTGGGAAGGTTCTCTAGCATTCTAGCAATGTCTGTTTTTCACTACTGCTAATATTTTCAAACAGGTGGGTGTCCGGGGTGGGAATTCGTGCTAAATCTGACCACAGATAACCTTACCCTGGACTCTGGCATTTTATGAGAAGGCATTTAAACCAAAGAAAGAATATGATGGAATATATTTGTGCTTCTAAAACTCTGTTGTCTTTTGAAAATGTAAGTGGAGTATGCATTTATCACTCAAAACAGGTGCATAGGAGAATAAATCAGAGAGAATGGTCACTGTGACATCAGTACACTGTTTGGTTACTAATTGTCCAACAGTACTACAAAACTGCTTCACTCCAGGTCTTTCAGGAAGAAGTACATGAAAATCCACAGCTACAGATCTCAAATGTATAAACTTTAAAAAAACTAAAAAGGTCATCATTGTAATAACTTGGAAAGATCATATTTACTTCCCCATAATGTTTCACAGATGGAGTGTAGGGTTACAGTTCACAAAGCCTTTACCTAGAAAACAGAAGCACAAATCCAACACATTGTTAGACTTGCATATAAAAGTTTAGAAATTTATTCTAAAGTCTTGTTCGGTACCTTGAAACTGGCTAACGCCTAATGCTAACCTGTACATTTAAGCTATTTGTTTTCCAGTTGTATGTAGAATCAAACTTTAGGCCATATAAAGGTTAAGGTGGTCTTAGATTTCTTTTCACAACAGTCTTTCTATGTTTTTACAAGCTGCAGATCAAACATTATCAAAAAAAGACCTAATGAAAAAGTAACAACCTGGTTTCTTGATCAAACCTGCAGCTCAGCTTCTTACAAGCTAAAAATCTACTAATAACAACACTTCAGAGGATTCAACATGTTGAGCTGGTGCTGGTCTGTCAGTTCATGCCAACTTCCAGCAGAGCCTGGGGAATGAGTTTTATACATACATATGATGTTACCAAGGTTACTTTCTATTTTAATATAAAGTGTTTCATAAGGGTTTATGTTGTGATTCTTAACAACTTAATTACAACCAACATATTTTAGTAAATACACGACTGCTTTCAGCATTTCACTTCATACGATCAACAATCTGAGGCATTTCATTTGTCAAAAAACTCATGCAAATGTTTTTGTATGCTTTGTTCAGAGTTAGCCTGGAACAACCAAACACAAGCCTTTATTTACCTCCCCTTCACTGTTTTAATCCAAACTTCTTATCCACCTTATTCCTCGTGGTGTTGGCTGTAGGATTGGTTGTGTCTACAACTTCCTGTAAGATAGCAGCAGCTGCAGTAAAGAGGTTTGGTTGGGGAAGATAATATGTTGTGGGCAGAGCTTTACAATATACTGAATTGCAAATCATTATAATACCAGTTGTCAATACCACAACGGTCTGCTTGGATGCAATGTTTGGTGGAATATAATAACTTAAGAACATGCATGCTCCACATATTGATAACATATTTGGCCAGTTGGATGGACTCAAAGCTCGTGGAAAGTGTGCTGTGGTTGTTGTGTGAAGGTATAGAAAGAAAAGGCTCAGAAAAACATGAGTTAATCGTATTCAATATCATCATCGTAATTTTCAGCAGTTGTATACGATTACATGTTTTCCTGATATGGGACCCTAGTAGGGAGCTGTATTTTTAAAAATAACTGGCTTTCAGTTTGGTTGAATTTTATTGGACTGTTTAGACAGTCTTTAATTAGGCCAAGTCTAACTTGTGAAGGTGTGTGTTAAACAGGGACTCAAAGTGAAACAGGATCGGTCCTGCGATCTGCCCACCGAGGAAGAAAGCTGTTCCTCGTATTGTGACATGATGAGATGTCTGCTTTTCAAAAGGATGATCATATAATAATCCTTTGCATGACATGGCAGTTTTTCCATCCCTGATCCCAATCTCAACATACAATTTAGAAGCAGAGAAAATGCCAAGAAAAAAAACCATTAAATTACATTTTTAAACCTCTACAGTCTTCACGTAGCAGTTGAGTTGAGAAAGCAGCTAAATATGGTGGTAAATATAATCAGAAGCCATTTCTTCAGACCATCCTCCCAGTCTTTGAAAGGTGAAACTGTGATTATGTTCCCCCATTTAAAGTGTAAGAGTTGATATTCCCACGTTTAAATCTATATCTGCTCTGCAAGACATGTAAGCATGCTGCTCCGGAGGTCGCGCACACAGTTTGTGCAAAGCATCATGGGTTAGGGGAATAAGGTGGATAACGCAGCTGCTTCCACTCAGTCAGATTTAGAAACATGTCACCTTATTTTTACAACCATGCCATGCCATAAAATGTTCAGCTGGGTAAGTAATTATTTCTAAATGCTCTGTTCAGAAAAAGGTTTGTACCTTTGAGAACGTTGATAAATAAAATCTTTACTACACACACAACATAAACATCAGCGCATATAAAAATACATTTAAACTTTTTGAAGCTTTTTAAAGGAACGTAGCACCACAAACATGACAGATAACCGTGTCTTCCTTTAAGAAAACATTTTCTTAACTTCTAACCTTGGCACCAACAAATTAAAATAATGGATCAACTAACACTAACTTCCCTTTTTGTCATTCCTTTTGCCTACAGGCATTTAACCTAAAACCTCAGTCAACACATATTACAAAGAGAAAAGGCCATTTCCCCACTTCCCCCACTCCCTCCTGTTGTCAAGAAGACACTTTATAAACCGTGCAACAGATAAAACTACATGTTCCTTCAACAAATGAAAGAAAAGACATCTTTCTTCAAACTGGCAACTAACGGAAATTGAAACAAACATAAATATTCCTTATATTCAAGCAGACACACAAGCCTTTAGGCACTGATGAAGGTGTACTGGTTACTCTCCACAAGGTAAGAACCCCAGCTGTGTTGGACTAAACACATTATATACTACAGTAGCAATAAAAGAGCTGCCATCATAAAAAATTGATCAAATTAGGAAGCCTCCTCTGGGTGGCTGTGTGATTTATTGAGGGATGAGCTTATTATTGTTCAAACTTGGGCCAAAGCTTCATAAAGTGAAATGATTTACATAAATAATAACGGATTGAAATGATTCCTCTCTGAGAATCATTTCCTACTTTTCCTAAAACCTTTAAAAGGTGTCCGTGTAGCACAGCAGCCATCAGAGCCTCAGACTGTCTGAGAAAAGTGACTTCTGACCCCCATCCCCTCCTTGCGGTATAGAAGCATATGGAAATGTATTTGTGAGCAGCGCTGTAAAAGCACAAGCAGTGTGTGAATATGACAGAGAGGACCACGTCTCACTCTGCTGTCAGGAGGCTCGCCTGGGCATCAGCTTCTGGCTGATGCTGCTCCTTGCTGAGGATGATGCTGATGATGTCGCCCTCGTGCTCTTTCATGTGCTCCATCAGTCGCTCTTTGCTGGTGGACTCAAAGCCACAAATACAACAGCAGAACAGCAGCACGCAGTACTCCATGGCAGGACCCAGGGCGGGGAGCTGGCCTGTGCGAGGTTGGGACTGGGACTGTGCAGGGTCCTTCGCCTCAGTGGGGGAGTCTGTGGGAGGTGTGGGGCTGTCGGGACCCAGAGAGGCATTTGTTGCTGATGTGTGTGTTGGGAGAGTATCCACCTGGGCTTTTGCTTTCTCCTTTGAGAGCAAGGTCACCACTGGACACTCTGTCCCCGTCTCTAGGAATGTAGACGACCTCTGAGACGCTCTGAAGGGAACACAACAGAACTTCATGAAGTAATCTACACTAACTTTTCCATATTAAATACTTCTAATGGATATTTTGGCGTGTAAAAAAAAAAACAGCCCAGTGCTGAGTGGGTGACTGGCGAGACATTTGGACAAGATACGCTCTGACGAACTAAAAAAGACTAGATGGAAGCTAATGGAGAGCATCTGCCTTGCCAAAAAATTCCTGAACCTTTTCCACATTTTGTCACGTTACAACCACAAACATCAACTATTTTATGAGGTAGACCAACACAAAGTAGTGCATAATTGTGAAGTTAAATTAAAATGATTCATAGTTGGCATTTTTTACATATCAAAATCTGAAAAGTGTAGCATCCTTTATATTCAGGTCCATTTGATCAATACATTGTAGAACCACGTTTCGATGCTATTACAGCTGTGGGTGTTTTAGAGGTTTGCACATGCAGACACTGAGATTTTTTGTCTGTTTGTCTTTACAAGATGCCTCAAACTCAGTCAGGATGGATGGAGAGCATCTGAACATCAACGTCCAAGTCTCACTACAGGTCCCCAAGTGGGATTAATATCATATTCATCCCTGTTATAAAAAAATAGATCTCTCCTTACTGTATTTCACGTTGTTTCTCTTCTTCTGCTGCTCATGTCCTCATTCCTTTTTGTTTTTTTATCTGCTGCCACCCTCAGACTGGAACCATTATTATTCACGTTCAGTGTGGTCACAAACATGTGACCAGGATATGGATCTAAACAGAGACCCCTAGTGGCTCCTGGTGGGCAAGTATAGATGAGGAAATTCATGTCACATATTCTATGGTGTCGAGCGGACAGTAGAGTGGACCAAGAAGTATGAATTAGGGTGTATTCACACCAGAAAGGTTCTCTGGTCTGCTTGTTTGGTCCGGACCAAAAGAAGACTTTATTTTTTTTGTTTGGTGTGGTTCACTTCCACATTGCACTTTTTACAAGTGAACTATAACTTGAAAACAAAGCCACGTGTGTGACGACCGTTGCTTCAATTGGACAGAAATGATCCGGGCAGGACAGAGCACAGATCTGGAAATGAAGGGAAACTCTCATGGAAGTAATGCTGGAATCATTGTGGGGTCAACGCAGGTTTTGCGTTGTTCTATTTCTAAATTTGGAACGGCGTTGGCGAATGCGTGCTGCAAGCCGAAGGAGAGAACGTGCTCGTTGTGCCTTGACCTATAACATGCTGGCAGCAGCGTTGCTAAGCAACAGACAGCTGATCAGGTATGATTTCAGTTCACATTTAGCATCGGCTACAGTAGCTTGATTAGTCCAAAGAGACGTATGTTTTCTGTAGTTTGGTCAGATCGGGCCAGGTTCATATTCACACCAGAAGCAAACCGCAACAAAGTCCGTTCGGAAGCAGACCTAGAACACCTCAAAAAGTGGGTCTCGGTCTGGTTGTTTGATCCGGACCAGGATTTGCTTGAATGCACAAAAGCTCCAAAACAAAGGAGGAAATGAACTCTGGTCCGTTTAAAGCGGACCAAAAGTGGTAGGTGTGAATACAAGCTTAGACCACATCATCTCCATCCATTTTCACATCAAATCTGACCAGATTCCTTCTTCCGGGTGAAGAACAGCATCCCCACAGCATGATGGTGCCATCTAACCAGAGAACCTTCATCCACATGTTAACCATGTTCTCTTCATGGCTTGTGGTGAATTTTACACAGAACCTTAAACGCTTTCTTTTACCCATGTTCACTGAGATCCAGTTTTTTACTGATGTCTGACAACCCTCTGAGGTCTTCTAAGAACATCACATTTCAACTGAGAATAAATTAAACACAGGTGGATTCAGTTTACCAACAAGGTGCCTTCTGTTGGTTGCCCTGGGTTGAAAGAGCGATCAATAAAAATGTATGTCGCACTTCAGAACCTTTAACTGTAAAACATTGGGCTGCATGAGAGCATAGATAGTAGCAACAAGAAGGTGCTGGGTTCGAATCCCAGCCTGGGGTCTTTCTGTATGGAGTTTGCATGTTCTCCCCGTGCAACTGCGGGTTCTCTCTAGGTACTCCGACATCCTCCCACAGTCAAAACAAAACTGGGGCTAACTGATCTCTGTTGGTTGTCTTTGTGTGTGTGTGTGTGTGTGTGTGTGTGTGGTCACCTGGACTGGTGACCTGTCCACGGTGTACCCCCTCCTCGGAAGGATAAGTGGATGCAGACAATGGATGGATGTTAAAGAAATCATATTGTTTCCTTCTACTCTCAGACATGCAATACTTTGTGTTGGTTTATCACATAAAATCTGAAGGTTTTTGTCAAGTAAAAAATGTGGAAAAGTTCAAGCTACCAATATCCGCAAACCTTTAAAACTTGAACAATAAATCCCAGTGAGGTGCTTACCGGCTGCTCTGGGAGATCGCCTCATTAATGGCTTTGTTAACCTGCTCATAGTTGTAGTTCTGGTCTCCAGCGTGCTTCCACATGTGGGATTTCAGTGACGGGGGATGACTGCACACGTAACCGCACAGGGAGCACCTGGCAGGGAGGAGAGGAAATATGACAGAGGAGAAGATGAACAACGGAGTAAAAGTGAATCGAGCAGAAGATTATGTAATATGCGAGCTGAGGTTCTGCTAATCCTTCTTCCTCTTTCAAGAGGAATCATCCTGACTCCACCGTCCAGATGGAGACACTGAGCTTCTGAGACAAAGAGGGCAGAGGGGATTTAAAGCAAACTGCTGGAGTCATTTGTCAAAATCCATAGAATTATAAGTAATACTGTTAAGCACCATTTAAATGTTCAAAGCTGCAAATAGAAAAGGTGAAAAAAGTTGAGCACACCTCCCTTTAACTAGCTGACGCAAGTTCTAGTACTATAGGGCCTCTTACAAAAAAGGCCAAAAGGTTTTGGCAATGATGTCGGAATTCATTTCTTTTATTATTTCTGTTTCTATTTATTTTTGAACAATTAAAAATATTTCAAATCTTCATCATTTCTGCAGTTTAACAACATGCTGGAACTCAGTTACTCAGCCACACCTGACTGAAGCTGCTTGGTGCTGATCAGTTTGTTGGCTTTTGTTTCACCACCTGCTGTTTGGCAACTGATCACAACGTCTCAATAGGATTAAGATCTGGGGAGTTAACTGGTCATTGCTCCAAATTTTTAAAAACACTATCATTTTTATCAAACGGTGGCAGGAATGTTGGATGAAGTTGCCACGGGACGATGTCTGGACCCCACTCAGTTTTTCATGTCAGTGTTCATGGGCAGAATTGGGACCAAGTCCAATCCCTTGAATAAGAAATAATCCCATACATGGATGCTTTAATGTTGGCACAAGATTTCATAGTGTTCATCATTTTCTCTCTAGAATGAGAACATAGACTGGTTCTAAACAATCTGAAGAATTCAAGAGATTAACTTTGCGCCAACCTTCTGTTGTCCATCTCTGTACTTCCGACAGAACATCAGTCAATAGTTCATGGTTTTCTTGGACCAAAGTGGCTTCTTTGGTCTTAAAGCCTTTAACTCACTGTGCTTATGGATGGACTCACACCCTGGTACTGCTGCCAGTGTAGAGCTTTTGGTTTTAAGCAAAGGTCCTGTAGTTATCCTTAAGATGCAATGAATGCAAAAGTGAGAGTGGAGTTAAAACTCTGCGCGCTCAGATTTTGGGCAGCTGAGCCCCCAATTTTAGGTTCTATTTTATCTCTCATTTCAGATGAGATCAGAAATGTCTTCAAATACCTCAAAAACATGAATATAGCCAGATATTTATATAGATTGTATAAAAAAGATTTTTTTTTTCCCCTCAGGCTAATTCTTTCTTGTTTTAGGTTAACCAAAAGTTTGTTAAATGCCAGAATACTGAGATATTATTTTCACTTTCTTTAAATTCACAAGTTGACATTCTTCCAGGAACTTGCTAGATCTTTGTCCCATTTCTTCTGCCTCAACTGGTAATCAGGTTTGTAGGATGCTTTGCTCTCACACACCATTTCATCTTTGCTCAAAATGTTTCTACGAGACAGAAATCAGAGCTCTGTGAAGGCCACTACAAAACACCAACTTTGTCGTCCCTAAGCCATTTTGTAGCTAATTGTGATGTTTGCCTACCTTGTGATGGTTATTGTCCATTTGGAAGACCCAGTTGTGCCCAAGCTTCAACTTCCTGTCTGATATATATCTGTCTATATCATAATAATGTTCTTTCCTCATGATGCCATCTATTTTAGGAGGTGCACCAGCAAAACACCCACAAACCATGATACCATGATGAAGGCCATCATGGCCAAACACATTTATCCAAAAATGAATATCTGTATATCTGTCCTTTTATAGAACACCTTTATCTTTGGGACACAAACCTGTCTTCTGTGATAGCTGGACATTCCCCTTTCATTTATACTTTAAATGATGATTGTTGCACCTTCAGGCATCTGGACATTACACCCAAGGATGAACAATTGTGGAGGTCCGACGTTCTCCTCCTGGTATCTTGACCGATTTCATTCATTTTTTTTTCTTCCTCTGACATCACATAAAGAAACCCCCAGGTGTTCTCATATTTAAATTGCATGTTCTGAATTAACCAATCAGAAGCTTACAGAGCCATGACAATGCCATCTGGGCTTTCACAAATCGTTTAAAGGCAAAGTAATCTCCGTGTATGTAAAGTTTTTAATTTGAAGAAATAAATAACCTCTCATTATTTTGATATATAGCAAATACCAGGATAAAAATGAAACGTTTAGTCCAATTTAATGTCAGTGAGATAAAAGATGGTTTTTGACTGTGTTTCATACAGTATGTATAAATATCTGATTTCGACTGTAACTAGATCAACAAACAGTCTGCTCTCATATACACTGTTTTGATAAAAAAAAAAAAAAAAAAAACTAGCATTAGCAGAAAACCAGGAATCAGGATCAGGCAGGAAAAATTTGTAATTTTCCACTTTTCGCACTTTGCTTTTGTGTTTCTTTCCAGGTGGACTGATGACGCCAACAAGAAAATAAACACAACCAGAAGTTCACTGAGAGATCGTCTGAAATTGTGTGCAAATTTAAGCTTAACGTTGCATCAATTATTCCAGTTTTTCCACCAGGGATACATGATGTCAGAGTGCACTTTGCTTTGACCCCAGAAATCTGTTCATCGACGGAGTAATTACACAGACCAAGTTTAGAGAGACTCCCTGGAGATGTTCAAGAGATGTTGAGTTAACGCAGTCCAGATGGAGAACCTAAACCCTAGGCAGCCACAGCTGTTGGTGTACAGGACTTTAATGAAACACACATTTAACTGACTCCATTTGGCACTGGAGCTCTTTCCATTAGTAGCACATGTCCTCACATTGCCTGAAGTTGGTTCCTGTTTACCGTCACTAATCATGACTAATGAGACAAACTTGGGATGGTAATTGTTGATTTTGAGAATTTGTTAGTTCCTTGTGAGCTTTTGTGACAGACGGTGTGCACTTTAGTGTGGATTAAACAGTCATTTACCTTATATAAGACAATCGTTGTAAAAACTATATAACTCAGGAAAAAATGTGGCCAGAATAGTATCCGCTAACCTTCACTCTAACCCTAGAGAGAAAAAAACATTAACAGTTTGTGATAACTGACTGGGGTGCAGATGCTCAGATTTAATCTAAAGCTAATTACAGAAAAACTAAAAGTGCATAAAACACTCTTCACAGGAGCTCAGATGAGTCAAGACATATTCCCATAATTCTGAACAAAATTGTGATGTTAAGTACTTTACAGGAGTGCCTGACTGAAGTAAAACTTACTGACATCACAAGTAACCCAGTCTTCCTCCATCACAGGGCATTAAGAGCTTTACTTCAACTTGATGTCCATTGGTTAAGAAATAAAGCCCAAAAAGGCTGAGATCAGGTGTTGACACTCAAATTGTAAAATATTTGGCTTTCATCCATGAAACACTAGAAGTATACTTTTGCTGAACCTTTGTTAGTAATTCTTTATGCATACTGTAAAACACAGACAAATATATTGTTTTAGACTTTTTTTCCCCTCCAGTTTAGAACATGATTTATAAAATGATTGGATTTCTTTGGGTTGCCACGCTCCCTTTGACAGATTTCTAAACCATTCAAGTGTAAGAAACTAAAACACAGAGGATAAAAGGATATTGAGCGAACACATAACAGACAATTTAACATTACCACATTTTAAATTGTATTTCCAAACAGGTTGGACATATAAAGACCAGGCAAATTTGTTGGCACCTCTGGTAATGATTTGCAGCAGCAAAAGATCATTGAAACTCATTGAATTAAAAAACTCATAAACTCATTGAATTAAAAAAAGGAAAAGCCAACCTTTAATTTGAGTACATTTATTGATGTGGTGGTCTTTTCTTTCCTACCATTCCAAATGTAAACATGAGGCGTTTGCTTAACTTTAGTGGGACTTGACCTGCAGCGGTGTGCTTTGTTCAGATGAGACCAACATTGAGTTTTTTCAGGTGTGAAACAAAGTATAGGTATGGTGGAGGGTCTAAAATACACTGTTCAAAAAATAAAGGGAACACTTAAACAACACAATAATATCCACATAAATCAAACTTCTGTGAAATCAAACTGTCCACTTAGGAAGCAACACTGATTGACAATCAATTTCTCATGATGTTGTTCAAATAGAATAGACAACAGGGGGAAATCTTTGGCGATTAGAAAGACACACTCAGTAAAGGAGTGGTTCTGCAGGTGGGGACCACAGACCACTTCTCAGTACCGATGCTTTCTGGCTGATGTTTTGGTCACTTGAATGTTGGTGGTGCTTTCACACTCGTGGTAGCATGAGACGGACTCTACAACCCACACAAGTGGCTCAGGTAGTGCAGCTCATCCAGGATGGCACATCAATGCGAGCTGTGGCAACAAGGTTTGCTGTGTCTGTCAGCGTAGTGTCCAGAACCTGGAGGCGCTACCAGGAGACAGGTCAGTACACCAGGAGACGTGGAGGAGACTGTAGGAGGGCAACAACCCAGCAGCAGGACCGCTACCTCCACCTTTGTGAAAGGAGGAACAGGAGGAGCACTGCCAGAGCCCTGCAAAATGACCTCCAGCAGGCTACAAATGTGAATGTGTCTGCACAAACTGTTAGAAACCGACTCCATGAGGATGGTATGAGGGCCCGATGTCCACAAATGGGGGTTGTTCTCACAGCCCAACACCAGAGAACACCAGGATTGGCAAATTCGCCACTGGAGCCCTGTGCTCTTCACAGATGAAAACAGGTATGCTGCTACAGGCTTAGACTGCTGGAGGACATACAGTGGGGAGAACAAGTATTTGATACACTGCCAATTTTGCAGGTTTTCCCACTTACAAAGCATGTAAAAGTTTTTACGTTTTATCATAGGTACTCTTCAACTGTGAGTGACGGAATCTAAAACAAAGATCCAGAAAATCACATTGTGTGATTTTTAAGTAATTTACATTTTATTGCATAAGTGGCTGTGTGCTTCAGGTCATTGACTAGGTCCTGCCATGTAGTTCTGGGCTGATCCCTCACCTTCCTCATGATCATTGATGCCCCACGAGGTGAGATCTTGCATGGAGCCCCAGACTGAGGGAGATTGACCGTCATCTTGAACTTCTTCCATTTTCTTATAATTGCGCCAGCAGTTGTTGCCTTCTCACCAAGCTGCTTGGCTATTTTCCAGCAGTCCATCCCAGCCTTGTGCAGTTCTATTTTATCCCTGATGTCCTTACAGCTCTCTGGTCTTGGCCCTTGTGGAGAGGCTTGAGTTTGTTTGTTTGATTGAATGTGTGGTCAGGTGTCTTTTATACAGATACGTTCAATCAGGTGCAGTTAATACAGGTAATGAGTGGAGAACAGGAGGGCTTCTTCCTCATGTACAGCACTTTGAGTGCCTTGATGCTGAAAAGCGCTATATAAATAAACTTGACTTGACTTGACTTAAAGAAGAACTAACAGGCCTGTAAGAGCCGGGATTTTTACTGGTTGTTAGGTGAACAAATACTTATGTTATCCAATAAAATGCAAATTAATTACTTAAAAATCATACAGTGGGATTTTCAACCATTAATGTATCACTTTCCTTCCCATAGAAAGGACTCCTGGATCAGTGCCTGTTTGTGTCTCTGCTCTGTTCTTTCTCTGAAACCCCCAGTCGGTCGTGGCAGATGGCCGTGCACACTGAGTCTGGTTCTGCTGGAGGTTTCTTCCTGTTAAAAGGGAGTTTTCCTCTCCACTGTCGCTACATGCATGCTCAGTATGAGGGATTGCTGCAAAGTCAATGCCAGTGACTGTCCACTGTCTCTACATGCTCATCCAGGAGGAGGGAATGCTGCAAGTCACTGACTGGATGCAATCTGCTGGGTTTCCTTAGATAGAAAAACTTTTTATCCAATTTGAATAATAAACTGAATCTGACTGAACTGTTCAATTGTTAGGATTAATTGGAATGTATGTACCTTAAATTGACTTTGTAAGATGCCTTGAGACTAGTGATGCACGATATGAAACATTTCTACTGCTACCGATAACCAATCATTTTCTGCTTCTCATGGCTGATCCCGATAATATTTTTATATTCAATGTAATCTTCATATAATTTGCAGTTTGTGCTGGATGCATCTATGAAAGCTTAATTAAAATCTTAATCCAGCCACTAAGCCATTAAAATTAGCATGCTGACCAGACTAACATCTAACGTCTGTGGTAAAGCTTACGTGCAGTCAGTTCTTGTTGATCAAGTTGTGGATGTGAGTGGCAACGATATCACTGAGAGCAGGCAGGGACACATCTGAGAAGAAGCGACGACTCGGGACCTGGCTTCAAATCTGCTATCAATTTACGAAAACCGGGGTCTTGATGAAAGCCCCTGTTTGTCAAGCGATATAAATTCACTTTGTTGTTAATAGCTTTAGCTTTTTTTGTCTATTGAAAAGTTTTTACAGATTTCAGACACCTTCTGAATGGAGACATCTTCACTCCGTGTTGTTTTAGTCTTAGCACCGCAGCTGCTTCGTATTCGTTCCATATTGCTTTGCCACAATGATGATTTTTCAGGTGAGCTATTAGGTTTGTTATGTTAAAACTTGAAGCCTTCTTTCCTCCTCTCGGAATTCTCGCTGAACAAGTTTTGCAAACTGTAATGTTGTTATCTTCTAAAACTGAGAAAAACGACCACACTGTTGAAGACATGTTTGTTCATTAATTGTCAGGCAATGACGGTGCCAAGCCTGGGTCCTGCTAATAAGGCACGCACAATCCGTGCGTCTTAGCCTGCTTTGGGGCAGCTCTGCCTCAATTAAGTTGCCCCCAAATGTAATTAATTTATTGGCTATTTTTATAAAACATTTTTATCTATCGAACAGATAAAAAATTCCACCAAATCGGACGAAATGTTATCGCCCCGATAAATATTGTGCATCCCTACTTGAGACGTGTTGTGAATTGAAATAAAACTGAATTAAGGATCTATCATGCTGTGGGCATGTTTGTCTTCCAAACAGGCTCTAATGATCCATTTTCTGAATTTATTGGATCTTGATTAGAAAACATTTATTTTACATATTGATCTTCTGTTTAACACCAAACCACAAAGCTCAATATTAGCCTCATCTAACCAAGGATTGTAGCTAAACTCTAACAGTTTGGCAGACTCTACATTTACATTGGTTAATATAGGATAGAGAAGGCTTTCTACTGAGAACACACCCAACCCACTGGTTGCAGGTCAAAAGTGGTATCTAATGGTTTACTTGGTGAACCTAAAATCCAAACCAGGGTAAAGGTGTCATATATTACCTCCCTTACCGTCCTGTGTGCCATGTATGGTGCCAAGATTAATATGGGTCCTTGTCCATCCTAGTGGCCAGTGGCTAAAACAAATGGGCCTTTGTGTCACATCATATGTATGCTCCCTAGAAACAAAGCTAAACTTAAGAAAAATATAAAAACTGCTTCAGTAAAAATGAAAAAGCAGGGGGTGGTTAGGGGACCAATAAAAGTGTCATTGATAATTCTGCTGAAAATAAGTTGTTTCTTTCCCCACTGAATAAATATACTCAAGATAAAGCTGTGTGTGACTGCTTTTTCCTCATCAACAAGGGGTCATCCACTAATGTCTTCAGTGGAAGTGAAGACAGAATTTTGAGGTTCCCATAATTTCAATGAACTGTCCTTTTCCAATACTGTTGTTTAGTCTTTAACCTGATTTGCTTTATTTGTTACCAGTTGTACTTGAATTAAGAGCTCTGAGTGCTCATTGCTGGCAGAGCAGCATCAGCTTGCCATTGCAAATGGAACTCAACTACCTTTCTTGTTTCGCTGATGAAGAAATAATGAAGGCACAGCCAACACCTGCCCATTAAGGAGCAACACAAACAGTGCATTTATATTTGAGCCAATGACAAGAGAGATTTAATGTATTAAGGAGCAGTAATTTTAGCTATTAAGAGCTGAAAGACAACGTTGCTCTAAATTGTCTTTTCGATGTTTGGGGGAAAAACCATCTTTAACAAAGTTATTTGGCTGTGTAACAAAGTAAAGCTACTTTCTATTACGGCGTGATTATTTTCATGTTCACTAGAAGCTGGGCAGTTTCTGGTTTCATACTGAGACTCCAGAGATGGGGGTGTTTTTTAGGGATGCATGATATATCAGCATTAACATCAGCCCATGTCAGTAGTTTATTTGTATGAGCATAGGGTAGTACAGCCTCTCCCCCACCTGTTGCTGTGAATTGTCAGCTTGTAAAAGAAAGCACAACTTTCTTCAGCATTACGGTAGAGCTGAGCAGTACGACAGTATGTTTAAGTAGCTTCAGGGAAAATGGCTGGAGGTTGTCGGTTTCTTTCCTACCATGTCAGCTCTCATTCATTGGATTTTTATTACTGATTCTTGATGTGGCTGATTCTGTTGAAAGACGCAAGACATTCAGAAGTACCAACATCTGGACTATTCATTATCCAGCAGGCACTGATTTTAGTCTGCTTGCAAACAGAGGTGGAGAACTTTAGATTATACCGGCCAATACCAGTTCTCCTGAGGTCTGACCTGCAGATTTCAACTTTCTTTAAACTTTAAAACATACAAACCCATCTGTGTGGACTTTGTTTTAACCTCACAATTTCAACAACAGGTGTGACAATGATCATAAAATAAAAGCTGCTGGTTCCTTACTATGAGAGTCACTGCATATGTCTCAATCTGTTTTTAATATACTTAAAACTGTTTGCAGACCAAAAAGTTTCTGTTTTGATGCATTTAATAAACATTTTTACCTGCTGATGGTGTGTTTCCTTTTAAATTGCTTCTTAAATCCTAATTTTTCCTTTGACTTAATTTCTAAACACCTAAAAGTATTTACAAATACTTATTTCTAAACAGTAAACCAAACACACCAAATTATTTTGGTAAGATATGGTGCATTCAATGATTTTCAAGTTTGCGACAGGCTATCTGCAGTGAGGGCTGATTAAGGAAGTCCCCTGGGTCCATGTCTTTGCCTGTTTTTTTGTTCAGCTATCGTCAAAACCTGTCCTGGTGTAATATATTGTCTTAAATGTTCATCTTTTTTTGTATTTCCCCTTTAACACTCAGAAAAACCAAATACTTTGTTTTAGCTCCTAAATTTAGAGCATTTGCGTAGGCAATCGTTTGGCAACATTTTGAGTTCATCAAGGACGATGTTGAACAAAAACACGTCAAGTGTAAACTGTGCCAAAAGACTGTGGCGATAAGCCAAGGCAAGATATCCAACCTCTTCCACCACCTGCAGCACAACCACCTGGTCCAATCGGAAGAACTTAAAAAAAGCTCAAAGCGAGGTCCAGCAAAAAGTGCTTCCACCACCAGGCAGCTGTCAATAACTGAAGCGTTTGCTGGCTCTCAACAATATGAGCAAACATCAAAAAGATTGCTGGAGATCCTAAATGCTATCAGCTACCATACAGCTAAAGACATGGCTCTCATTGCAACAGTGGAGCGCAGGGGCTTCATACATCTCATGAAGATTGTTGAAAGGAGATATGGTCTGCATAACATTAATGGCGAATGGAAACTGCGCACCAGAGACGGCCTGTTTTTCCAGCCGATCCTACCGGGGAGATGGTCGGACAAGGTTTAAGCGCGATGCTGTCTGCATCAAGGAAGAGGACCTTGTCACTATTACTACTGACAATGGCGCAAACCTAGTTAAAGCTGCCGAGCTCAATAGACGGATGCGAGGACATTGCTTTGGGCCAGGCTGCACCTGGCAATCGGTAAGTGTGCACATCTTAATGAAGCTATCTTTTGGGGGCGACTGGCTGTGTGTACCCTGTGTTTGTATGTGTTCAATTACATACTGTCTTGACCAAAGGCGTGGCCGCTCCATAGGGTTTATTATAATTTCATTTGTAAGCTACATGTCCTGTTAGGGGGTTAGGGTTGGCATTTATTGTTATTGAGATGAACTGCTCAATATATCATGATATCGAATTTAAGCCATATTGCCCAGCCCTACTTCATAGACAGGATATTTAATGTTCAAACCGATAAACTTTATTGGTTTCTTTGCAAATATTCACTCATTTTGAATTTGATGCTTGCAACAAGTGAAAGAAAAGCAGGGACAGAGACAACAAAAGACTGGGAAAGTTGAGGAATGCTCAAAACAACACCTATTTGGAACAAGCCGCAGGTTAACAGGTGAGTGTCATGATTGGGTATAAAAGGAGCATCCCTGAAAGGTGTTGGTGCCCATGGCATGGGTAACTTTCACATCTGTGAAAGCACCATTAATGCTAAAAAGGTACATACAGGTTTTGAAGGAACATCTGCTGCCATCCAAGAAACGTGTCTGCTTATTTCAGCCTCATTCTCCACGTGAGACAACAGCGTGTACTAGACTGGCCTGCCACCAGTCCAGACCTGTCTTCCACTGAAAATGTGTGGGACATTATGAAGCACAAAAATGTGACAACAGAGACCCTGGACTGTTGAGCAACTGAAGCTGTTCATCAAGCAAGAATTCCACCTACAAAGCTTCAACAATTAATGTCTTCAAGGTTCCAAACGCTTACTGAGTGTTAAAAGGGAAGGTGATGTAACAGTGGTAAACATGCCCCATGTCCCAGCTTTTTCACTACATGTTGCAGGCATCAAATTTAAAATGAGTGAATATTTGCTTTAGTTTGAACATTAAAAATCTTTTCTTGTAGTGTATTTAATTGCATATTGCTTAAATAGGATTTGCAAATCATTGTATTCTGTTTTTATTTACATTTTACACAACATCCCATCTCCATTGGAACCGGGGACGTAGATTGTAAAATGTCCTCTCTTATATAAGACTATTTATAAATCAATTGACCTCTGATCTCTAAGCTCACCAAAAGCACTCACTCTAGAGGCATTTTAACACTGGGTGTTGAAAACCTCATTGAGCTGCTGCTTTATTCTTGAAACTGTTTCTCTCTGGGTTCCTTCGGTTAATCCAAACGCTGTTCTAAATGACTTCCGATTTCTTTAGAGAGAAAAAAAGTATGATTTTGTTATTATTACTCTATGAGGATGTGCAATAAGAACTTGTAAGCCAGCAGTTGGTTAATGATCAATCTTCTGAGCGAATGACAGCATCACTGATCATGCCCTCAGAAGCCCATTGCAGAAGGTTCTTATTAGAATCAACAAACGAACTCACATGTTCTGACTCACCAGCTCATAAACTTTACTTCATTTTGAAGCTAGATTCAGTTTTCACCTTAGATGACCTCTGCTTCTCACCTGTACTGCTCCAGCAGCTGCACAGCCTGGTGCTCCTGAGGATGCCTCCTCATGTGGCTCTTCAAACTGTTCATGTTTGTGGTGGCAAAATCACAGCTACAGCAGCTGGCAGAAGGAGGGCGAAAGAAAAAACACAAAAAGAAGAAACAAGATGAGTGGCCAGTTTAACGAGCTGCGTTCCGAGGTCATTGTGTTGCTTCTTTTCACTTGTAGCCTGAAGGGAGATGAGAAGGATTTACAGCAAAACAGAAAGGAAATTGCCACTTAAGGAAAAAACTCAAATAAATCGCAGCATGTTCTGCTG
Organism: Girardinichthys multiradiatus; assembly: GCF_021462225.1. Lineage (NCBI taxonomy): Eukaryota > Metazoa > Chordata > Actinopteri > Cyprinodontiformes > Goodeidae > Girardinichthys > Girardinichthys multiradiatus. Next base: position 6,510,772 of record NC_061797.1, on the reverse strand, counting down.
TGCTGCACTTTGGATGTTTTGGTTGGGAGATTAGGCTGGCTTTTGTAGTTGCTCAGGGGCAAATATGCTTCTGTTCAAGGTGTGGAGACCGAGGATACACTCATGGCCATGTGGACACCATTAAAACAAAGTAAGAAGCAAAAAAACTTTCTGATGCAACAAAATAAAACTCCTAGCCTTCAGACTAAAACTAACCTGTGTAATTAGAAAACACTTATAAAATAATGAATCTCCCCTTCTTTTCCCTGGATGTTTTAGCTTGTTCCTGGGATGCACATTGGCTTCTTTAGCTACTCTGCATGAGTTCTATGGATTCTGGAGAACTCCCAACTGACCGTATTTAAAAACAAACATAAAAGGTTCTAAGGATAATGCAGGGTTCAAGGAAACAGTAGCTGTTATTAGAGCAATGCATAAAGGAAACTCATGCAGGTGAGAATAAGGAAACAACACTGTAGCGTGGAGGCAGTGCAGTTTGATTAAAAATGTATGTTGTGAATGCACTGTTCACAGTAGTGTGGAGTACAGGAAGATGGTAGTCTGCGAAAGTTTTGTTCGGACTTCATTAGAAGCAGTGGAATACATGGTCTCCACAGAGACAATAGTCTTTCATAGGGGTATTATCACTAACCTTCCGCAAGGTGAGACAATACAAACTGAACACAGTCACACAACACTCCGTTACAAAAGCACTGAAATCCTCCACCACTTTGAAAATGTGCCGCAGCATTTCTGGAACTCTGCAGAAAAAAAAGAAATGGTGGTGGAGTGACAGGCACCACAGGAACGATTAGCAGGCGCTGATAATACCGCAGGCTAACATTTAGCTGCTATTAGTGGTGATGTCGGTATGTTGCTTCCGACTGGTGCAAAAACTAATAGGTCTGGCTTGAAACAGAAAATGGGAATTGTCACTGCTTCTTATGGCACCTTAAAAGTAGATCTGTATAAAAACTCCAATATATGGGCTACTAATACCCAAACTGAACTTCCCTACACCGATTACAGATTTGAAGCCTTTAATCCATTTCTGAAAGCTAAAACAAAAAACGCTGAATCTTATCTTGTTCTTGTGAACACAGTACCTGATATCGTCTCATCGGCTGGATGAATCATTACACCCCTAACAGTTTCTCCGTCTCATCCTAAACAACCCTGGAAACAGTGGATCTGGCTGCTAGGTGCAGAAAAACACCGCACAGATTAAGCTTTACTACGAGGCAGTACGGAAAACTACATACAGTGTAAAAGGGAAATTTGAGCTACATCTACATCTTAAATAACACCATAATTAACAAAAGAACAGAAGAAGAATATAGACTACTGAATTAGAAAAGATAATAACGTGAAACATTCTAACAGGTTCATAATCCCACTGCCAGAAACCTGCATGAGTTTTGATAATTTATTACAATCCTGTAGAAACAAAAGAGCAGATCACTGTACTGGGTCTTCACACTCAGTTCATTCTAACTTTTTAATTAATGTAGTTCCAATAGTTTCAGAGATCTCAGCAAGGACATACAGCCGATATGATGCAGCACTAAGCAAAGAAGCTGTGTATATAACACATCTATATGTAAATATACTGCACTCTTTTTGTCAGGGGCACACTTTTTAAAGGACTAACAGAAAAACTGGGACTTCAAGGTTTTCTCAGAGTGCGTGACCTCGAGTGCCAGACCAGCAGTAAAACAAAGCAGAACTTTGGCTGCGTCCTTCAACTGTGATACAACTCCAAGTTCCCTGATTGGGATTTGACTTTGACTCTCCACACGTAAAGGTTTAGCACATGGTTTCTCACTACAAACTGTATGTCATGAGCAGTATGTACTCCCGGACAAAAAAGAAAATGAATTACCCAAGACAAACGGTCTGAACTGGAGGAACACATTTTCAAGTTTACGTGACCTTCATCTTATTTCTGTAAATGCACCAAAAGCCTGTTTTAATGACGTTGGGGTATTAGGCAACCTTAGATGGAAATATGGATGGATAATAAAATCATAAAAAAAGGTATTCTCTGGATAAACATGACATTTTCTAAGCTTTTTTTAAAATAGTTTGATTTGTGAAAACCAATTTTTCCATAAAATATTCTCATCTCATCTTTGTGAGCTAGTGGTATCATTAATGGCTTATTTGGTACCATATCCATCGGGTGATGAGTTAACATCCAAGGAACTGAAGATATCAAAAGTACAAAACGTCCTTAAACAGAGAGAGACTCTCTCACATGCAATGAAAGAAAATGTCTGTGCCATGACTTACAGGTCCTTCTCAAAATATTAGCATATTGTGATAAAGTTCATTATTTTCCATAATGTCATGATGAAAATTTAACATTCATATATTTTAGATTCATTGCACACTAACTGAAATATTTCAGGTCTTTTATTGTCTTAATACGGATGATTTTGGCATACAGCTCATGAAACCCCAAATTCCTATCTCACAAAATTAGCATATCATTAAAAGGGTCTCTAAACGAGCTATGAACCTAATCATCTGAATCAACGAGTTAACTCTAAACACCTGCAAAAGATTCCTGAGGCCTTTAAAACTCCCAGCCTGGTTCATCACTCAAAACCTCAATCATGGGTAAGACTGCCGACCTGACTGCTGTCCAGAAGGCCACTATTGACACCCTCAAGCAAGAGGGTAAGACACAGAAAGAAATTTCTGAACAAATAGGCTGTTCCCAGAGTGCTGTATCAAGGCACCTCAGTGGGAAGTCTGTGGGAAGGAAAAAGTGTGGCAGAAAACGCTGCACAACGAGAAGAGGTGACCGGACCCTGAGGAAGATTGTGGAGAAGGGCCGATTCCAGACCTTGGGGGACCTGCGGAAGCAGTGGACTGAGTCTGGAGTAGAAACATCCAGAGCCACCGTGCACAGGCGTGTGCAGGAAATGGGCTACAGGTGCCGCATTCCCCAGGTCAAGCCACTTTTGAATCAGAAACAGCGGCAGAAGCGCCTGACCTGGGCTACAGAGAAGCAGAACTGGACTGTTGCTCAGTGGTCCAAAGTACTTTTTTCGGATGAAAGCAAATTCTGCATGTCATTCGGAAATCAAGGTGCCAGAGTCTGGAGGAAGACTGGGGAGAAGGAAATGCCAAAATGCCAGAAGTCCAGTGTCAAGTACCCACAGTCAGTGATGGTCTGGGGTGCCGTGTCAGCTGCTGGTGTTGGTCCACTGTGTTTTATCAAGGGCAGGGTCAATGCAGCTAGCTATCAGGAGATTTTGGAGCACTTCATGCTTCCATCTGCTGAAAAGCTTTATGGAGATGAAGATTTCATTTTTCAGCACGACCTGGCACCTGCTCACAGTGCCAAAACCACTGGTAAATGGTTTACTGACCATGGTATCACTGTGCTCAATTGGCCTGCCAACTCTCCTGACCTGAGCAGTACGACATCATGACATTATGGAAAATAATTAACTTTATCACAATATGCTAATATTCTGAGAAGGACCTGTATGTTGCGAACATCGCGCCCATGAGACAGCTCTCCACCTTTGGTTGTGGTTGGGATTTTTTTCCGTCTATTGGAAAGAAGCGAGAGGTGAATTGCTGGCCTGCTGCAATTCTACTTGGTAGTTGTAGTTCATTGTGATGACCAATCGTTACTCCAACAATGTGGTTGCGTCTACATCTAATGCCAACTCCCTGCCTGCGGGAAGTACATCTAATGGACTGTTGTATTTTCACCAGAAACACATAAACACCCAACCTGCACCAAATCAAGGTAAATGCTGAATAAATCATATGAGTTAGCTCTGCTTTGGTCATTAATGGTGGGAAGTGTGAGCAGGTTTACATGAACATCATCCATTATGGAAAAGCAACCAAAAGCAGCTGAAATACCGCCATGCAGCAGGTGAGTAACATCAATGCTACTAAATTATTTTGCCAATAAACAGAAGCAACAATGGTAGCAACAGAAAAATGGTGGTACGGTAAATTGATGGCAGATGGAGAAATCAGGAATTAGAAAATGCATTTAGAAAAAAACTGTTAATTTCAGATGCTGAATGCCAGATTTATTCCTTGTGCCTCTGATTAATGATATTCATTTTATTGAAGGAGTACTGATAGCAGGTGGGTTGGCTTAGAGCTGCTGTAAAAATGGGACTCGTGGAGCTGTCCTTGTTCTGCTCTAAGAAAAGGTTGGAGAGCACAGAACCCTTCCACTGCTTGCCTCACAGATGCATCCGATATTAAATGTTCACAAACCGTCTCCCTGTAACACCACTGAGGAGCTGTTGGATATCAGCTAGAAGCGATCCGACAGGGATGACAACTGCTGAAGACCCTGATCAGGACAACGTTTAAAGGACAAGCTCTACCTAGAGCCGGGCCACACACCAGTATTTACTAAATCTGTGCTGTGCTGACAAACATGTTTGTCTAAAAAATATATCTTATTACTGTGTGGGGAATGTTTGCATTGATATCCTTAAACAGGGCATTTAAATCATCTGGTTTTAAGACATTGGAACAGATATTTTATGCTTGTGCTATACAATTATCAACCTCTGTGGCACCGGTGCTATGAGCTAAAAATGTACAGCCCACTTACAAAGATGTAAATGACTTATCAACAATCATTTTTATTTCATGACTTCACTGAAATGTTTGAACCTGGATCAGGTAGAGCTGCCTGGATCAGTCTTTTATGCCACAGGCTCACAGAAAGAGCACAGAGAAGCTTTCTGACTGCATTGTTATAAGACAATTTAATTTTAGAGCCCGAGGGTCCGTGTTCTGGTAAGGAACCTGACACTAGCACCTATGTGTGCTTTTGGTCAACAGCAAATCCAGGCACAAATAGAAGGTGTATGTAACAGACACAGTGAGAGCTCCGAGTGGGGGGAGAAATCCCGAGCCTAAAGATTAACAAACATTTACTGCCATCTAAAGGTTCTTTGGAGCATTGCAACTACACCGAATATATTTTTTAAATGGGACTTTCATAAAAACAAACACCAGTCATGCACCTCTAAAACAAGAACTCAAATCAACAAATAAATAGACAAAAACAACTCATTTTTTAAAGCGCAAAAAGACAAAATCATTGGAATAAACTCAGAAGGTCTTTTTACACTCAATGCATTAAAACTTGTCAGGAAGTAACCTGTTTCTTTCCCACCGTAGTCCACCATTAGAATACAGAAAGCTTTCCATACTATGAAAAAGTCTTGAATGAAGCCCATAAAAACTTTATTTGCTTCTCATAGTTTTTTCACTCATGAAGACAAACAAACAAAACTAGAAAATGTCATTTCAGAATTGCAAAATCTTTTCATTTCTATCACAGATATGCACATTGATTCATTTGGTCCTGCCTGGCAGGAAGTGAATAAATAATACTTCTACTATTTAAACATGTGGGAAAACGTTCATGTCATCTGCTGGTCAAAGGTTCCCATCAACAACAGTGATGCCACACATAACTCCACCTTCCTTTTTACAGGGACAACGAATTAGAGAAACAATAAATGATCTAAGACTCTTTCAAATAAACATGCTAAGGGTGCCGTATAACCAAACTGAGCGAAAGTAACAAAGGGAGGAACCTGTTAACTACAGAAAGGTATTGGCCATCACACACCAGTATACATTTTATACTTTCATATAGGAGGCCAAACTATTTTCATAAGAAGCTAAACATATATAGCAGAGATCATGAAGAGTTGACTTGTTTGTCTACCTGGGTATACCACAGACAGGAAGGAACCTAGTGCTTTCAGGTTAGGAACCATGAAAGCAATCATCCAGCTGGCTCTAACACACAATGTTGAATCAACATCATTAACCATATTTAGTGATAAAAGTGGGGTTGTTTCAGTTTGTTTCCATTTTGTAACAATTTTATTCTGACAGCTAGACTGTAAAGATGTTGTCAATATAACAGAGTGGGAAGACCAACCCAGAACACAGGTTGTCATTGCTTTTTGCAGCTGCTACATTCTCACAATCCAATCCAGCTGAGCAGGAGTCATTTTGTAACGAATGGGCAAACATTTAAGTCACTATATATGCAATACTAGCAGAAACATAGAGCTGTAATTCTTCTACAAAGTCTTGTCTAAGCAGGGAAGACTACAAATGCATGCTACAATTTTCAGATTTGTAAAAAGAGACTAAAAACCAGGTATCTTTAAACTTCATTACTATGCCCTACTTTTCACACAGAATCCCATGAAAATGAACTTATAGTTGTAACATGACAAAATATGAAAAGTTCTTTGGTACTGTAACACATGAATAAAACAGAAACTGGTTTGAATGGAAACACAATGAAATGGACCCTATTTAACTTGTTTTATATAAAGTGACCGGAACGACTTGTCGCTTCTAAATTTGTGAGTAATTTAAACAGAACCTAATTTACAATAGAACCTAAAATCCACTTGGTCAAGATTCATTTCAAACCCGCATTTAAACAGAACAAAGACCTCTTACACGATCTCACTCAGTGTGTTGTGTTCAAGCATTTTAGCTTAAAGGTCTTTACCTAACCATTCACTGTTTTCTGGGTGGTCCACTGGACTGGACTGGACTGGACTGGACTGGACTGCTTAGTGTTTGTTTGTTATATGTGTGAAAATTAGACAAGTGGTTGAAAAATGTGCAGCTTGTCAAACAGCCAATGGCAGAGGTGGACTACGTACACAGCTAACATTCATTCTGGGCTCTGTCTGCATTTAGGTGAGATTGCTCTTATTCTACAACACTTCCTAGTTTTTTCTTAACTTACCGATATGGTTTGTCAGAGTTATGGATCCGCCGGTGGTTTCTTACTCCAACATATGTAGAGCTGGTGTAGTTGCACACATCACATTTGTACACCTTGTGCACACTGCCTTCTGCAAGAAAACACAAAAGGAGCCGATTCTTTTTAGCTTCCTGAGAACGATTCTCAAAGACTTTGAGACGGCAGAGACTCAGCGAGGGACTTAAAAATCCTAATACCTCCAGTTTCTTACCTTCATCCGTTCCCCGTTCAGATTCTTCCACCTTGGTGATGTCATTGGTCCCGGTTGTGAGCGACACTGCATCACAGCTGCAGCAGTGATGCTCTCTTTCATGACTTCTTAACTGACTCTAGTTAGAGAAAAAACACCCAAGGAATCAAAGACATGATGATGAATACGTCAATGAGACAGTTATCATTACTGATGCACTGGTGAGTGTAACAGGTCTTAATCCCATCTACCATGTGCAGTACAGTCATCACAGTAGTGGATCAGTTACAGTTAGAACATCTATTGCCTGACTTCCTAAATCTGCTGGATAAAATAAGAAATCTAATCGGCTTTGCTGCAAACTGCTGAAAACGAGTCCTTATATTATTGTAACACATGATTACTTCCCTCACCGCTGATCCCCCCCCCCGCAGCCTAAGCTCATTTATTATTTGTTATGTCAAAAGACATGATTGTAAGGAATACATTGTGTGGCTAGATTACACATTGTGCCTTTATTGTTTAAAAAATCTGTCTATTCTACAATAGTGACCCACTCTAAGGCTACTTCAAACACATAAAACAAACCGTTTGATGTTTTGCATGAATCGCAGGCCTAAAAAACATATTTTGCTTTAAAAAACTATACTGTTTTTTTTTTAGTTGCTCAGGAATAAACTTAGCATGCAATATATTATTTATGAAATTAAGTAGTCTGATTTCCTTTTGTCGGAAAGGGGTGTGTTAATCACATTTGGTCCAAAACATTGAAAAGATTTTGCAAGTTTTAATTAAAATTTTATTTCAACCTTCAAATAATCATGTACAGTTATGCACTCAATACTTGGTCGGGAATCCTTTTGCAGAAATGACTGCTTCAATGCGGCGTGACATGGAGGCAATCAGCCTGTGGCACTGCTGAGGTCTTATGGAGGCCCAGGATGCTTCGATAGCGGCCTTTAGCTCATCCAGAGTGTTGGGTCTTGAGTCTCTCAACGTTCTCTTCACAATATCCCACAGATTCTCTATGGGGTTCAGGTCAGGAGAGTTGGCAGGCCAATTGAGCACAGTGATACCATGGTCAGTAAACCATTTACCAGTGGTTTTGGCACTGTGAGCAGGTGCCAAGTCGTGCTGAAAAATGAAATCTTCATCTCCATAAAGCTTTTCAGCAGATGGAAGCATGAAGTGCTCCAAAATCTCCTGATAGCTAGCTGCATTGACCCTGCCCTTGATAAAACACAGTGGACCAACACCAGCAGCTGACACGGCATCCCAGACCATCACTGACTGTGGGTTCTTGACACTGGACTTCTGGCATTTTGGCATTTCCTTCTCCCAAGTCTTCCTCCAGACTCTGGCACCTTGATTTCCGAATGACATGCAGAATTTGCTTTCATCCGAAAAAAGTACTTTGGACCACTGAGCAACAGTCCAGTGCTGCTTCTCTGTAGCCCAGGTCTGGGGAATGTGGCACCTGTAGCCCATTTCCTGCACACGCCTGTGCACGGTGGCTCTGGATGTTTCTACTCCAGACTCAGTCCACTGCTTCCGCAGGTCCCCCAAGGTCTGGAATCGGCCCTTCTCCACAATCTTCCTCAGGGTCCGGTCACCTCTTCTCGTTGTGCAGCGTTTTCTGCCACACTTTTTCCTTCCCACAGACTTCCCACTGAGGTGCCTTGATACAACACTCTGGGAACAGCCTATTCGTTCAGAAATTTCTTTTTGTGTCTTACCCTCTTGCTTGAGGGTGTCAATAGTGGCCTTCTGGACAGCAGTCAGGTCTGCAGTCTTACCCATGATTGGGGTTTTGAGTGATGAACCAGGCTGGGAGTTTTAAAGGCCTCAGGAATCTTTTGCAGGTGTTTAGAGTTAACTCGTTGATTCAGATGATTAGGTTCATAGCTCGTTTAGAGACCCTTTTAATTATATGCTAATTTTGTGAGATAGGAATTTTGGGTTTTCATGAGCTGTATGCCAAAATCATCCGTATTAAGACAATAAAAGACCTGAAATATTTCAGTTAGTGTGCAATGAATCTAAAATATATGAATGTTAAATTTTCATCATGACATTATGGAAAATAATGAACTTTATCACAATATGCTAATATTTTGAGAAGGACCTGTAATGTGGTTGCACAAGTGTTCATGTTTTCTTGGTCGCATCTCGTAATAAAAGCTGAGGTCTGCAGAGAGCTTTCAAGGCAACATTAAGGTCCCATTAAGGTATGAATCAGGAGAAGAGAATAGATACATGACCAAAACCTCAGGTATACCATGGAACATGGTAGAGACAGCCATCATCAGGTCGAGAAAATATGGTGACCACACCAAGAACCAGATGCCCCAGCAAAACTATTATTAAGATAAGAAAACTGGAAGTCGCCCACAGCAACATTAAAAGGAGCTGCAAGAATTTCTGGCACGTACCGGCTCCCTAAACCTTTCTGTGCCTGGGCTGTGTGGTTGGAGGGCAAGATGGAAGCATTTCCTTACAAAGAAAAACATCTGAGCCTGGCCACATTACAAAGAAAAACCGGAATTTTGTCTGATTAAACCAAGGTTAACCAACATTTTGGCCATATTTCCAAAAGGTGTGTTCGGCTCAGAAACAAAAACAAAAAAAACATACCTACAGCGAAGCATAGTGGTGGTAGCATCATGCTTTGGGGATGTTTTTCTTCAGCTGGATCTGGGGCCTTATAAGGGAGTTATGAACAGCTCAAAATATCAGTCAATTTTCCCCCTAGAAGATTTTAGTTTGTTTTTCAATTAAGTTGTACAGCTTACAAGTCACACTGGGGTCAAACGGTTCTGAAATGATCTAATCTTCTTTCACATCATTAAAATCTAGACTTTAAAAACTTTAACAAGGGTGTGGGGCCTTTCTGTACCCACTGCAGCTGCTGAATAGCTAGACAACCCAAATAAAGAATAACTGAATCTGTGATAATATGAATACGAGATGAAACAGAACAGTGAAGGTGCAGATCCAGCTTCTTTTAATGACAGGAACTTTCTTCTCTCCTGCCCTTACACACCTTTTTCCCTTCAGCTCATTCATTTTGATCAAGTTGCCATGTGTGTAGCACCCCCACATGGCAGTATAGAGCAGGTGCACTAGAAGTATAGAAATCTGCTTTAAGTAGTTAGTTTTATTTATCAACTAAGCAATATTCAGTTGACATTGCTATATTTGATCCAATCCCAATTAAACCCCACTAAACACAGTTTCTGGGCAGGTTTATTGAATAATATGTGACAAAACAGGTTGTATTACAGAAAGTTCCTCTCACCTTGTAGTGGAAGGCATCTGAACAATGTTTGCACTGGTACATCCTGGTCTTGCAGTGGTAGATCATGTGGTTTTCCAGGTCCTTACTGTCTGACGCTTTGTGCTCACAGATGGGACACTGGTATGGAGCCCTCTGCCTGTGAACACGCAGGTGCTGCTTAATGTAGCCCTTATTACCACTGCTGTAGTGACACAGACGGCACCGGTACGGCCTCTCGCTGCCCGGATTGTAATCCACCAACCCCCCATCAGGTGAGCCAGCTAACCCATCCATGCCTGAAATGTTGCACACATAACTCTCAGCTCCATTCCCAGTGACCGCTCCATCTATAGCCCCATTTTGGAATTGTGCATTATCCTGAAGCTCTTTCAATATGTCTTCATCGGAGGCGTTCTGGTCTGAGCGCTCTCTAAGTCTTTCGATGACGGTTAGCAGTGAAAGGCTGATTCCGGCTTTGGTGGCAGGACTTTCCTCATCACCCTCAACAAGGCCCAGGGACCCCAATTCCTCCTCTTTGCCCTGGCTACAAAGCTCCAAGTCCAACAGGGCCGCTGTTTTCTCCATGTCAGATTCCCTCTGTCCACTCTGAGTCATGTCCAAGAGCCTCTGGCCCATGTGTTGGCTGTGCATCTGCGGTAAAACAGTCTTCAGATTCACCTTGGGGATGGAGGTGGGCAGCTCTGGTGTCCTCATTGGCATAGCAACCAGAGCCTCTGCAGCCAGAGAGTGGAGGCGGAGAGACTCAGAATGTGTTCGCTTGCGACTAGCCGGTGGGATGTTTTCATCCCTTGGGGAGGCATCACCTTTAGAGAGAGGAGACTTACAGTCAGCACGTAATGGCTTACTGTTGGTGGAATTGTCTGCACAGACAGCAACACCTCCCAAATGGTTCTGCTCCTCCTCCTTTACATCCAGCAAACTCTTGTCTCTATCCATGTCTGGGCTGAGAAGAAGAGGCTTTGTCACCATTACTGAGTCTTCAGCTGAAGGAAGGCGTTCTACGATCACGTTTATATGACCAGCACTGTTCAGACTGCTGTTAATGATCTTCTGGGCTGATGACAGCAGACTGTCAGTAACAGAGGGGCTGTCTTGGGTACTGTCAACCTCCATGTCACCATGTGCCTCAGTGGTCACCTGCACCTCCACCACAGGCTCCTCAGAGCTCACATCTTTGGGAACATATCCACTCTCCTCTTCTTCATCTATAGCTGTTGCAGAACCTTCCCTGGATTTAGAGCCTGGAAGATTGAATAGGTCCTGTTGATTCTCAGTGGCCACAGGCATGCAGAGCTGCAGGTTGATGGCAGCCGGGAGCTTCGGCAGACTTTTATCATGAAGACTTGGGGACAGAATAACTAAATCCTCTCGGGATACAATACTGTTGGTAGCGGCTTGTGTCTCTTGTCTTGCTGAACCACCTTCCTCTTCCTCAAAGATGGGATAGGAGCAGTCGACGAGGCCGGCGTGTTTCCAAGCGTGCGTCTTGAGCATTCGCTGCTGGCTGCACACGTAGCTGCAGATCAAGCAGCGGTACAAACCATACTCCTCATAGCTATACCATTTCTTCTTCTTTTGTTGCTCATCTCCTGAACTTTTGATCACTTCAGCACCTGTACTGTGTTGCTCCTCATCCCCGACCTTTTTTAAAATCATTTCCTCACCCAAAGTGAGCATGGAAGTTCTCTTCGTGTTGCCTCGGTCATCGCAGTGCAGCCTGACGTGTGCCTCCAGCTGGTCCTGGTCTCTGGAGGTGAAGTGACACTCAGAGCACATGAGGATGAGGTCACTGTGCTGCTCATTGTGCTGCTTCAGGTGCTCTCTGAGCTGGGTCAGCGTCTGGGAGAGGTAGGGACAAAGGCTGCACTGGTAGCACGTTACTGTCCGTTTGTGATCACTGTGGTGTGACCCGCCAGCAACCTCAGTCACTGCAGAGGTGATGCTATTGTTGTTATTGTCACCCATACCAAGAGAAGAAGAGACACTGTCTGCACTGCTGTCATCTATTCTGACCTCCTCATTACAGTTATTCTTCATTTTCTTGTAAGGAGAACTTCCCAGGCTGAATCTCACCTCGGTACTTCCTCTCCCAGCGGAGGAGTCCAGATATTGGCCTCTTTTCGGCCCCCCCACAGTGCAGCGCCTCTGCGGCCGCTTCTCAACTATCTTGCTGAGCTTCTCAATGACCTGGATGAGGGACTCATCCACCTGTTTTGGCAGGATATTCCTTGGGATATCCTGATCTACGACCCCCTGACGGTGGGTCAGAAAGTGAGATCCAGGTACTGGAGCAGAGGAAGAAGCATCAGATGCAGAGGAGGACTTTGAGATGAGGACAGCAACACTGCTATTCTCATCCATTACCTAGGAGAGAGAAGGAAACAAAGTAGCACAATCATTTTGGTTGCTGCATATAGTCAACGCATTGATGAGAATGTTTTTTTATTCATCCATTTTGACATGCTTTACTTTCAATTTCTTTTCCCCTGGCACAAAAATCCACATCTAATTTAATGCAAGTTCAGTCATAAGGCTGCACATATTGTATATTTGTCATTATGGCAAAATAACTGTATACAAACAGCCTGGACTGTTAGCTAGTTAGTCCAGCACAATATATTCAGACTCTCTAAGCCTGTAACATTTCTACTCAGACATGTTTAACGCAGTATAAAAAGGTTAAGAACGTAAGGAGGTGGTAGAGTGAAAAGACTGAGGAACTGAACTAAGATGTTTCAATGCTAAATGGCAGATGTTGACCTGAAGCATCTTTTTCAGTACAATCTTGTGGTTAAGATGGAAATACTTTTTATTTTTCATAGTTTGCTATAGATCCAGAGCAGATAAACATTAACCCTTCATTTATTTACTGTAACTCATATCGTTATCGTGATATTGACCAATATGTACAGTAAATATCCTCTGAATAAGAAGGTGAGCGCCACCATCAGTATAGTGTCCTGCCAATAGTAAGATATGCTAATACAATCAAGGTGTGAGGATGCTAATCAGTCAAGGACGTTGGTTTAAAATGCTGCCATGAATAAACGGTGGGGTCAACAATCCAGACACAATCTGGAGAGGAATCATCATGATGTGAGGATTGTCCAGCAACATGGAGCTGAGTCTTACAGGTAAAACTGAGAATCAAGTACCTCAAACATGAAACACGTTTAAACTTTTAGACCTTGACCGCATGATCAGTTGTCAAAAAGTTGTTGGATAAACTGAGGCAACTGACTTTGGTCGATTCCAAGTACCAAGAACACAAGAATGGATCCTAATCAGTCTGGATTAGGGGCAGACTGGTTTAAAGTATGGTACTTTACAAAAGTTTTTAAAAGCTCCTCTTTAAGACCGCCAAAATGTTCTGCCACGCTGTTCTTAGGGTTTCAATTTCTTTTAATTAGATCACAGAGCATTCTCTATGGAGCACAGAGTGACGCAGACCTGCCCCTCCCCCACATGTTGGTGTGCACTGCTGGTCAGATGGCTAAAAGAAGACTCCAATGTGTTTCAAATGGACATACCTGCTAAATACAAGGGGATGTTTGGCTTATTTTTGTGCATCAAACTAACAAAACATACATGTAATAAACTATAATGACAGTTTGTTTTTGCAGCAGTACAGATAACTGTCACTTTTCTGTTTTAAATAAAGGCGATTAGATCAAGTTATACTCCTGTAGGGAACACTGTGGTGCTGAGAAAGTAAAAACTAGGATTTTCCCTTATACCACGATAATCCCATACCCAGATGTAGAGGCATCTTGGACCATATTATTAAAACTCTCTACATAAATGCATTTCCACATAAATGAAATCACTCCATTTTCTAGAAAAAGTGAACAGCGAATGGCTAAATATAATAAATTAGTGATATACAGGAACATCTAAAAAAAACTTAAATATATTTCAAAAGTAATATCAGTAACTGAATAACTGAAACTCGTTATTAGATTGATATAATTCAGGTGTTTGTTCATTTGAATGAAGAATTTTAGATAACAATAGTGTGAATCTCCTCCAAGCTCTTGAATGGCCTTTGCCTCAGAATCTTCTCAGAGCTGCAGTTATCCCTACTGCTTGTGCACCTTTTTTTCTTCCAACAAACTTCCCATTAATAGAAGTAGATATACAGGTCCTTCTCAAAATATTAGCATATTGTGATAAAGTTCATTATTTTCAATAATGTCATGATGAAAATGTAACATTCATATATTTTAGATTCATTGCACACTAACTGAAATATTTCAGGTCTTTATTGTCTTAATACGGATGATTTTGGCATACAGCTCATGAAAAACCCAAAATTCCTATCTCACAAAATTAGCATATTTCATCCGACCAATAAAAGAAAAGTGTTTTTAATACAAAAAACATCAACCTTCAAATAATCATGTACAGTTATGCACTCAATACTTGGTCGGGAATCCTTTTGCAGAAATGACTGCTTCAATGCGGCGTGGCATGGAGGCAATCAGCCTGTGGCACTGCTGAGGTCTTATGGAGGCCCAGGATGCTTTGATAGCGGCCTTTAGCTCATCCAGAGTGTTGGGTCTTGAGTCTCTCAACGTTCTCTTCACAATATCCCACAGATTCTGTATGGGGTTCAGGTCAGGAGAGTTGGCAGGCCAATTGAGCACAGTGATACCATGGTCAGTAAACCATTTACCAGTGGTTTTGGCACTGTGAGCAGGTGCCAGGTCGTGCTGAAAAATGAAATCTTCATCTCCATAAAGCTTTTCAGCAGATGGAAGCATGAAGTGCTCCAAAATCTCCTGATAGCTAGCTGCATTGACCCTGCCCTTGATAAAACACAGTGGACCAACACCAGCAGCTGACACGGCACCCCAGACCATCACTGACTGTGGGTACTTGACACTGGACTTCTGGCATTTTGGCATTTCCTTCTCCCCAGTCTTCCTCCAGACTCTGGCACCTTGATTTCCGAATGACATGCAGAATTTGCTTTCATCCGAAAAAAGTACTTTGGACCACTGAGCAACAGTCCAGTGCTGCTTCTCTGTAGCCCAGGTCAGGCGCTTCTGCCGCTGTTTCTGGTTCAAAGGTGGCTTGACCTGGGGAATGCGGCACCTGTAGTCCATTTCCTGCACACGCCTGTGCACGGTGGCTCTGGATGTTTCTACTCCAGACTGAGTCCACTGCTTCCGCAGGTCCCCCAAGGTCTGGAATCGGCCCTTCTCCACAATCTTCCTCAGGGTCCAGTCACCTCTTCTCGTTGTGCAGCGTTTTCTGCCACACTTTTTCCTTCCCACAGACTTCCCACTGAGGTGCCTTGATACAGCACTCTGGGAACAGCCTATTCGTTCAGAAATTTCTTTCTGTGTCTTACCCTCTTGCTTGAGGGTGTCAATAGTGGCCTTCTGGACAGCAGTCAGGTCGGCAGTCTTACCCATGATTGGGGTTTTGAGTGATGAACCAGGCTGGGAGTTTTAAAGGCCTCAGGAATCTTTTGCAGGTGTTTAGAGTTAACTCGTTGATTCAGATGATTAGGTTCATAGCTCGTTTAGAGACCCTTTTAATGATATGCTAATTTTGTGAGATAGGAATTTTGGGTTTTTATGAGCTGTATGCCAAAATCATCCGTATTAAGACAATAAAAGACCTGAAATATTTCAGTTAGTGTGCAATGAATCTAAAATATATGAATGTTACATTTTCATCATGAGATTATGGAAAATAATGAACTTTATCACAATATGCTAATATTTTGAGAAGGACCTGTATATGGCACTCTATGTATGTGTCTGCTGAACATCTATCAGGTTGGCAGTCTACCCGATGATTGTGTAGGCCACAACTTTTCTGCATTACAAATAATCTACAAAAATGAAATATATAAAATTCAGTTGATGAGTTATATTAGTGAAATGAAATAGTCTTTTTAACAATATTCTAATTGACTGAGACATCCCTGTAAATGATCTGTTACATGACTATAAAAACATTGCTGTATTGCTTTTGATTGGTCTCATGTGATATAATAAATAAATACATCACTGTGTGTAATGCACCTGTATAGAAGTAATACATTTTTGAATTAGATTTATTAAATACACTAACTTATTTATTGAGAGCGTCTGTACAGCACAGCAGCAGCGGTTATTTCTAACTTACTTTGCTTTATGTGAGGAAAAAACAGTTTTCTAACTTCATTTTATTTGTAGTTTGCTGCTCTGTAAATGGGGTGTTGTTATACAGATCAATCCTGACTCGAATGTGTGACTTTGCAAACGATTCCCTTGATAAGCAGAATTGTTTAATCCATTCCTGATAAGGCCTCCACACCGAACCATGTGCGTCTGTTTACAAACTGAGCTCTGGGGAAATGATCAGCCACAATGTGGTTCAAATTCCTTTCATCTCCACAAAGTCAACACTTTTCCCAGTTCCCATCTTCCGACCGCAGTTCTCCTTTCTCTTTCTCCCACTTCTGTTTCTGAACGAGGAGATGACAACATGCTTAGAGAGAAGCGTACCATACAACGGAGTGAGTGAGAGGTACCAGCACTTCACATAAAAACTTTCAAATCAGTCGCGATTCTTTATCATCCTGATAAAGATGAGGTCAGCCCCTCGGGAGACTCCATCACCGTGTCCTTTGACCCGTCTGAGAGGAGCACCTGTTATGTCAGAATCTAAAAATATTTCCTTCACTAGCCAATGAAATAACGTTGTACACAGCCTCCAAACTCAAACACACTCGTGTTAGCTAACAGGCTACACCGATTCGGACAAAACTGAGGTTTCTTGAGTGATTTGTTTCAATAAACAACTGACAAAAGTTCTGAGAAAATAGGGCAGACAGTGTTAGCTTCACATCTTGCTGTCTGCTATTCAAACACACACACACACACACAGTGCTAGCAGTTCCAAACATGAATGTACAACAAGGGCATCTGTATTCGCATTAAGGCTAATGTGTGACAGAGGAGCACGTGGCGGAAAACACTCACCGACGCAGCAAGACTCGACGCTCTTTGCCCTCAGCGCGTAAAACTAGAGAGTTTGCATTCGTTAGTCATAAAAAGTGGCCTCTCTCTCTCACCACATTGCAAAATGGCGAGGATGGAATATCAGTCACGTGACTTGGAGTTTGAGTCAGGTGACCAACGCCGTCTTCAAGAACCGCTCGTAAACCGCGGCGCTGCCACTATCTGCTACACAGCCGGAGCTGCGGACACAGTCGTGTGAAACGGCTCATAAAAGCTTGATGCTGATGCTCCACTGTGTTTTATCAAGTCTAAAGTCAGCGCAACTGCACCAGGATATGCTTCCTTCTGCTGACTAGCTGCACGAAGATGCTGATTTTACTTTCCAGCAGGACTTGGAAACTGCCCAACGTACCAATTCCTGCTGTAATCACCATGGTGTTACTGAGCATGACTGGCCAGCCAACAAAGAATCTATGGAGTAGTGTCAAGAATAAGATGAGACACACCAGAGTCAACAATACAGACCATATAAAGGCTGCTAAGCAACCTAGACATCAAATTCATCCAAATTCACAAAGAATGGCTGAATTCCATTAAAGTTTTCTACATATTACAATAAAGCATTGAACAAACAGTCATTGATTAATTTTCTGGCATTTTGATTATTAAAATAACTGACAGTTAGTTTTGTTCCTCACATTTGTTTTAAAATATAACTAATTATAGTTAAATTCTGAAATTATGACAAAAACTGTTTCCACTTTTTTATTTCAGCAAATTAATTGGATCTTGTGATGGTAAATTAAGGACGTGCTTACAAAAGTATTTACAGATTTCTTCTATTTTTGGCTTTTTGTAACCTTTTAATGTTCAGCTCATCAAATGTTATTAGAATATAAAGATATTGAGAGAAACCAGACCTGGGCTTATGTTAAAATGTGATCCCCTTTAAACCCCTTGGCAACAACAACTACAGTCAAGCTTTTGTGATAACTGGCAGTGAATCTTTAACTTCACTGTGGATGCAATTTTACCATACTTATTTGCAGAATTGTTTTAATTACCCAACATTGTACAGTTTTATAGTATAACTGGTCAGCCTTAGGTCATACCACAGAATCCTAATCAGATTTAAGTCTAGACTGTTACAAGTATACTCCAAAACACAAAATTTGCTTTCTTTCGAGCCAATCATACAGCGCCCAGGAACTGACATGGGGGAAAAATAAATATATAGCAAATATATATATATATATATATTTATTTTTTATTATTATTATTTTTTCCCCATGTCAGTTCCTGGGCGACATAAAATCAGGTTTGTGACTTCTGGTGTGCTTTGGATTATTTTCCTGCTGCAGAACTCAAGTGCACTTGAAGTTAAGGTCACAAACTGATGGCATTCTTCTTTAGGATTTTGTGCTAGAGGGCAGAATTTATGGTTCCATCAATTACAGCAAATCATCCAGGTTCTGGAGAAACACAGCAATCCCAGATCATTTCAGTATCTCCACCATGTTTGACTGCAGGTATGATGTCCTTCTTCTGAAATTCTAAAGGAACAAAACTAGCTGGCAGTTATTTTAACGATGCTTTATTGTAATATGTAAACAAAGTTTATGGAAGTCAGACATTTTTGGTGAATTTGGGTCATTACTTTTCACATTTCAATGTAAATTGCAGGACATACACATGCTGAGTGTAGTTGAAAGGGACACACAACTTCAAAAATGTTCCACTCTTTGGGCGCGGCGCTGATGGTGTGGGGGTTGGGCGCGCGACCATGTGCAGAGGCTATGGTCCTCTGCACATGCGACGTTTGCCGAGTGTCTCCCCCTCTTTCTACCCCTTTTTCCTGTCTGCCTACTGTCAAGAATAAATGAATGAGGGCCACTAGTGCCGAAAAAATATCTTAAAAACAAAATAAAAAAAATGTTCCACTCTTGTCCCGTCAGTTCACAAAAATTCCATCCATCGTGTAATAAGCAGGTGCCTATCCAGCAGGTATTGGGCATGAAGTGTGTGCACCCTGAACAGGTTGCCAGCCTGTTACAGAGCAACACGAAAACAAGAGAGGAAGCTATTGCACCCAGAAAGCACAAAAACATGCACAGGCAAACTCACTGCAGAAAGGCCCCAGCCAGGTTTCGAACCCAGTACCTCTTGCTGTAAAACAGCAGTTCTAACAGCTGTTCGACTACGCAGCCAGGTTGCTGAATATTTCCAAAACCTTCAGGGATCATTGTGATATTTTTTGGAAAACTGCAGGCCTTTGTGTTCTTTTTAGTCACCATTGGTTTTGGCCTAGGGGCCCTCACATGGATGCCATTTTTGCCCAGTCTATTTCTTCATGAATCATGAACTCTGAAATTAACTGAAGCAATTGAGTCGTGCTATGATTTAGAATATGTGGGCTCCTGGATGAGTTGTCAAAGTCCTGGGAAGGTTCACCATAATTTCATGTTTCCTTTGTGGAATCACGGGAATCCAAAACTTTAGAAATGTGGAAATATATTATGTGTGTGCATCATTACTATGTTCAAAACCAGTGTGGGAAATAAAATGTGTAACATGTGTTAGTATAAGACATTGTGTGGCCTGCAGAAGTATTTCTCTCAGGGGTATGGTGAAAGTGGAAAATTACTGAGAACTGCAGGAGTGTGTGAAAAGTAGAGATAGTACAACTGACTGAGTTACTCCCTGCTTATATCAGTAGATACGGGATGCAGCTGTGGGACAATACCTGTCTAAATATGGTAAGCCGGAAAAGTGTGTACGTGACTATGTGTAGAAAATATTGTAAACAAGGGCACTGCCCATTTTCGTGTGTGTTTTAAGAAAATAAATGAGCCCAGTGAGAGAGAGCAGAAGAAATCTCGGTGTGTCTTGACCACATGAGCTCTCTCTGCTCCCTGGGTCCAGGTATTTGAATGACATACAGCTATCTCCGTGTGATTTATTCTAATGTGTTGTGAATTCCTCTAGGTTACGGTGAATAAAACGAACGCGCAGAAGACCCCGTTAAAGGGATACTTCAACAATTTGGTGACCCCGACGTGATTCACGGCTGAATCAAGGAATTCGGATAAAAAGAGTGTGACATCCGAACGTCCTGACATCTAGGGCGCCCACAAATCATCAAAGGTAAGGTAGAGCCTATTTTATTAAACTCTCCGATTGAACTTATGTGTAGGCTAAATTAACCGGGGTGTCAGTTGGTTCTGAATGTCATTTTACTCTGCAAAACTGTAAAAGAGTGCGCGTTAACTGGACGTGTTAAAATGGAGTCAGATAAGAATTGCTGAGTGTCGTCAGTAGCTTGGCAAAATACGAAAGCTGAAAAAGGTTAGAGGCCTTATATTGCTGAGAGTGGCGTCTCAACTTATTGTTTGACGAAGCAGTAAGATATAGCTGGGTTCAAGGCCTGTGACTTGGCAAACCACAAAGAATATTTTTAACAGGGGTTAGAGGCCCATCTAGTGGACACACAGAGGAACTACGGTCCTCACAAGCGACGGGTAGTGGAGTCAATGTTAAATAATTGGACAATAATTCTGAATTAAAAATGCGGTTGGATTTTTGATTATTTGAGGGAAAATAAAAAGCATTTATTGAATATAGGGTGAAGTGGCTTTGTAGTGGATTGTTTCTGCATATTTGTGCATTTCCTGTGTGCGAGTGTCTGTAACAGACAGTGGTGTTGAATTGAGGAAGTACAGGTGGAAAGTGTGTGTGCGACTGAGTTAGATGATTATTTGGGGTAAAATAAAAGACAAGTACTAGGTATAAGTATCTGTAGTGCGGATTATAGAAGAAATGTGAATGTTAAGTGTTTTTGCTGATATTAAATGGGAGTGACTGTGAGAAGCGCTGACTGTGGGTGTGTGTGTGTCTGGGTGCAAGCCAGCGGAGAGCAGGCCCACCATTGCAGTTGAGTAAATGCACTGTATTGTCTGGTAAACCTGGCGGTGTTAACAAGGATAATACAGTGATAAGCGGATTTTATATGCATATTGTGAAGCGTGAATTGAACATTAATTTCACAGGATTTTACACAACATGGAAGGGGAATTTCCAGAAACACCAGGATGGGTAGATTTGGAAACCCAATTGACTAACATGCAAGCACTAGTTCTCCAAACGAGAGGTAAGGAGAAGATGAAAAAGAAGATCGAAAAACAGGTAAGAGAAGCAATGAAGGAGGATGGACTTAATTTGACGGACAAGTGGAATTTAGGTGATTGGTTTAGAAAGAAAATGAACACAGCTAAGAAACACAGACAGGAAGCACAAGGTAAGTTGAATGAAGCTACTGTGTGGTCCAAAGGTAAGTACAAGACCAACAAAGAAAAATGTGAAAAAGAGGAGCGCTTCTGGGGAGACATGGTTTTAATACATCAAGGAGGAAGGCACACAATGAAGCAGAAAAAACCCAGAGGAGGAGCCAAGAAGGAGGGGTCAAAATCAGCTCAGGGGAGGAGCCCAGACACACCTCCCCCATATGCACCCTCCTCCAAGTACAGCTCACTCACTGGTGCACCCACACCGCCCCCTGGTGGATTGTACCTCATATTGGAAATAGAGAATGGAACACTTGTACTGCATGGCTTGGACATTCTAGAAGGGGGGGCTGGATCTGTCAGTGGAAGTTCCGGATTATCTACGTCAGCATCTGCTGGCTCATTTCTGGATACAGAAAAAGCAGCCTTTCAGGACAGAGAGGTAAGAGAAAGAAAAGAACAACAACAAGGAGGCCTCAGTCTAACAAATCCCTTTCGCTCACCGCCACAACAATCCTCCCAACCACCGTCTCTAATTTCAGAGGCTGGGGCACGGGGGCCACCCGGGACACCCGGCCCAAGCTCTGGCTTAGAAGGAGCAGGGACTGATCCGGTGGGATCAGTGGCTTTACTGCTAAGTGGATCCTGGAGGCCAGATACGGTTTTGTGTCCCAATCCTTTTCTCACATCCACACCTTGTCACACCTCTACCCCAGCTGTAGAGCTGCAGGAAAACAGGCACAGCATACCACAGGAAGATGGAGAAGACAGAGCAGATCCGCAGCAAAACCATCCTGAGGACGGACCCCCAATACACAGTCAGACAGTTGTACAGTTAAGGGAACATTTAGCCCGCCAAGCTGCAGCTAAACCAAAAGGCTTTAGTTATGCCCCAAAAGCCAATTATCCCCTTTTACAGCAACAAGGCTCTGGAGCCCCCCGTAGGTATAAACCTTTCTCTCTGGGCGACATTACGGCTCTCTGTGACAAGTTGCCCCCCATAACTGAAGGAGCAGCAGTGTGGCTCCAGACTTTAGACACCTTGACGGCAGGCACCACACTAGCATTGGGAGATTATAGAGCAGTGGCAGGACGGTGCATGCCACACCACACATGTAGAGAGATTGAGACTGCTGCTTACACCTCAAGAGCCCCGGATTCTAACCGCTTCACCCAGCATGTCCACTGGCTAGGTGATGCATTGAGAACAGCATACCCTGTAACCAGGGGACGCACCATTCCTAAGTTTGAATGGGACCCTAAAATTAACCCCAGGGAATACCTGGACCAGTGCAAATCCATGTGGCAAACTCAGACAGGAATTAACCCAGCTAATGAGGGGGCAAAACGAGACTGGTTCAGAGATGCTGTCCTTAAAGGACTACCCCAACAGGTAAAAGCCAGTATGGACGACAATCCTGACATGGCTGGAGCGGACGCTGGAACTTGGAATCGCCATCTGATCCATCACCTGTCCAAAATAAGAGAGGACCATAAGAAAGATCAGGAGGAACTTAAGACCCTGCAGACCCAATTGCTAAAAATGCAGTTAGCTGAAGCAAAGCAGAAAGCAGGAGAAAAGAAGAAAGACAACAAAACTCCCAAAATAATGTATGAAGGTGCAGTTTCTCAGGGCCCCCAGACTCCTCCCTTTCCTGGCCATCAGGACACGATTGCACCGAGGTCTGCAACCTCTGGTCCTTATCATGCCCAACCAGGCCGGGGCAGGGGCGGGCCAAGGGGCAGTGGATTCCAAGGCGATGGGGGGGTGCTGACGTTTGCTACTACTGTGAGGAGCAGGGTCATTGGAGCCGAGACTGTCCGTACAACCTTGAGGCATATGGGCGTGGGTATGGACCCAGGGAGGCCCAGGGCGACGCCCGTATCGAGGACGGGTGGTCCACCACGTGGAGGTCAACAGCAGCAACCTTCACTTCAGCTGCCAGCCTGGGATGAACCCAGCTTTGGGCCAGACCACTACTGAGGGCCCCCACAGAACCCCCCGGACAGAGGGACTGAGGACCCCTTACTGTCCGTAACAGTGTATGGACAAACTCTTCCTTTTTTGTTGGACACTGGGGCCACATGCTCAACTATTCAACGAGCCCCTCCTACCACCCTCTCCACAAGGACTACCACTGTCATGGGGTTTTCTGGGGCTAAACAGGTCCTACCTTGCACTAACCCCCTAAAAACCGAGATAGGGGGACAGACTTTGAACCACAGCTATTTGGTGTCAGCGGACACCCCTGTCAACTTATTGGGCAGAGATATGTTGATTAAAATGGGAGCCACCATTTTATGTGGACCTGATGGACTGTCTGTGCATCTGCCCAATGGAACTCAACTAGCATGTGGCTGACATATATTGGGTCCTTCTGCACCCAGAAACCACAGCGGGCGGAGGCATTCTCTCGTCTTTCCTTCGGTGGAAATCCTGGATCTCGACCTTGGCGTCCTACGTCCCTCCCCCTGACCCGCCACATGTCACCCTCTTCTATGACAGGAATAACTGTGAGTGTTATCAGGAAAGCTTTGCTGAGGAGCTGGAGGGGACTTCCTGGGAGATCGCCACCGCAGACATTTATGTAGCCCCTGAAGGTGTCGTAGCCTCCATGCAGCTGTCTACTGAGCAGGAGGACTGGTTTAAAATGTGGTCTGATGGTGTACCCCATCTTTCACTAGCGCTCCACCCTGCTCACGAAGCCCGCGAGCTGGGAGGAGTGTTAAAACGCTTCCTAGCTCTCACTGACTGGCATTCTTCATCCACACCCAATCTATCTTATTCCCCCTCATGTAACACCTACCGCATTACTAACATGTCCACAGACGTTGGCACCTTGGAACATGTGCAACTTGAAAGACATCATGGCAGAGAAAAAACAGATCATCCAATGGCTGCAGCTGTAGTTCAGAGCATGCCATCTTCACTTTGGGCTGAGGGCCCCACGGACGTGGGACTCATTCAGTGCTCTCCCATCACTTTCCAGCTTAACACTGACTGACCCATTTGGAAATCACAGTACCTTCTTTTGGCAACACCCACTGTTTCTAAATGCTTGGAGGCCACGGCTGTGGTACTCTCACACCTAGCAAAAGCTGGGTACAAGGTCAGCAAAGCCGAAAAACAAATTTGCTGGAAACAGATGGATTTCTTGGGCAGGGTAATCTCTCAGCCCGGGACAGGAATGTCCCCTTCACATCAATCTGTTGTCCTTTCTCATCCAAAACCGGTGCGGGTGAAGGACATGCTTTCCTTCTTGGGACTCACCGGATACAGCAAGTCATTTATTCCAGGATACACTGACCTAACTGCCCCACTCCGCGACTTAGTGAAGACACAGGGCATGCGCCATTTGACGGCGCCTCTAGAATGGACAACAGAAGCAGAGGAAGCCTTTATTGCTCTTAAAACCAGCCTTTCCCAAGCTGCTCACTTGGCACATCCAGACTACACATTGCCCTTTCACCTGGATGTTTCTGTAACAGCACACACCGCAAACGGGGTGCTGTTCCAGAAAAAAGGGGGAGTAAGAACAGTGCTAATGTATATTAGCGTGATGTTTGACAACATGGAACTAAGACACCATGAATGTACCAGACATGCAGCAGGGTTGGCAAAAATAATTCAAAAAACAGCCCACGTAGTGATGGGACATCCACTACATATTCTAACATCACATGGAGTAGTGGCATTTGTCAATTCCAAAACTTTCACACTCTCACCATTGACACAACAGAGATTGAGTAAGGTGCTGGAGGCGCCAAATATCATCTACAGCCATGAAGGGATCAACATGGCAGACAGAATGACAGAAGGAGAGCCCCACGTATGCGCCGAAAAAGTTGAGGTAAGTGAGAAAATCAGACCAGACCTACAAGGAGAACCACTGACAGAAGCAAGATAACTGTACACAGATGGCTGTTGTTTTAGACATGACACAGAGGGTCTGAAAGCAGCCTATGCGGTGGTGGAAGACAC
Organism: Girardinichthys multiradiatus; assembly: GCF_021462225.1. Taxonomy (NCBI): domain Eukaryota; kingdom Metazoa; phylum Chordata; class Actinopteri; order Cyprinodontiformes; family Goodeidae; genus Girardinichthys; species Girardinichthys multiradiatus. The sequence goes on along the minus strand of NC_061797.1, from coordinate 6,485,282 downwards.
AGGAACGAACTTTGTTACTCTTAAGGCAGAAGGGCTGATAGACACCCAATCAGCACAGAGAGCAGAGGTGCTAGCAGTAAAAGCAGCCCTAGAACTAGGGGAAGGACAAAAAGTGAACATCTACACAGACTTAGCTTATGCCACGGGAGCAGTGCACGTGGAACTAAAGCAATGGATGAGAACAGGGTTTAGAACAGCAGGACAAAAACCCATTAAACATGAGCAAGAAATGAGAAGATTAGCTGAGGCCCTACTACTTTCCAAGAAGTAGCGGTCATAAAATGCAAAGGACATGATAACAGCTACACTAGGGTGGCTCAAGGAAATCAAGCGGCAGACCAAGCAGCCAAAACCAAAGCTGGATATCTGCCCATACACATCTTGATGAACTCTGAAGTTGAATGGACACCAGAACCGACTCTGGAGGAGGTGAGTAGACTGCAAAAGGGGGCCTCACCGGAAGAGAAATCAGTCTGGAAGGCAAGAGGGGGAAGAAAAGACCAGGATGAACTAAGGAGAAGTCCAGACGGACGTCCCATCCTACCCCCAGGGTTGACCACAGCGGCGCTGGAAGAAGCACATGGACCGGGACATGCAGGACTGCACAAATGATGAAGAGTCTTGAGCACTGGTGGCATCCATACTGGAAACAGACGGTAGGTCATTGGATAAGCTCGTGTAGCACCTGCCAACAATTCAATGTGAGACCCACTCTGAAGCCTGCACCAGGTAAGTTCCCTGTGGACCCGGTAGCAGGTAAGGAAATCATCATAGACTACACAGACATGACAGAGAGTGAATGGGTTCAGATATCTTTTGGTGTGTGTGAATGCACACCAAATTCACCGGTTGGCCGGTTGGCCACCGGTTGGCCAGAGGCCTGGTCAGCAAAAAAGGAACACAGCAAAACAGTGGTGAAGTGTCTGATTAATCACTACATCTCCAGGCACGGTTTTCGTGCGAAAATCAGGTCAGATAACGGCACACATTTCAAAAATGAAGAACTTAGAGAAGTTGAAAAGTTCTTGGGACTGAGACATTCCTTTGGAACAGTGTACCATCCCCAATCCCAAGGGAAGGTGGAAAGGTTGAACCAGACAATCAAAACCAAATTGGCTAAAATCTGTGCACAGACCAAAATGAATTGGGTGACAGCATTACCTTTAGCTTTGATGTCAGTAAGGAGCTCAGTCAGCCAGAGACATGGGTTGACGCCCCATGAACTACAGACTGGAAGACCTTTTCCAGGCCCACATACCAGGTTGCCATTTCTGACTGAATGTGAACAATCTATGTCTCACCGTGATTACTACAGATCTCTCCACAGCTTGGTTGCAGCATTCTCAAAACAGGTGGCCGCCCAACCATCCGAGGCTCGAGCCACCACCTCAGACGCGGAGTGGATCCTTCTGAAAGTCATCAAACGGAAGTGGTCAGAGCCCAGGTGGACGGGTCCATTCCAGGTCACAGAGAGAACCTCACATGCGGTGAGGCTCAAGGGCAAAGGAGACACGTGGTATCATTGGAGCCAGAGTGCACCAGCAGAGGCACCACAGAGATCGCTGCCAGAGGTCCAGCAGAACCTGAGGGACAACACCAGCCCACCAGAAGACCCTTCTCACCCAATTCAAGGGGCAGAATAATCCCCTAGGGTGAGAAAGCGTTCATTTACACCTAAAGGTTAGTCTACACCTTAGGTGCACCGTCAGATCAGTGGTCCCACCAATAGGGGCAGAATAATCCCCTGGTGAGACCACTTAGCTCCAGGTCAGTCTACACCTGTGAGTAAAGACCAGGACATCACACAGAAGAGGCGGATGTGATTGAGCTTTCCTCTCTTTCACCGGTGGTTGTAGCTGCTCTCCCACCGAAGAACTGAACTGAACACTGAACTTAAAAAAAAAAAAAGAAAAAAGAGGTCTTTTGTGTTTCACCATATTGTTGATCCTTATCTTTCTTTGCAGGTACTTTTAAGAGTATGGGAGGTCAAAATAGAGGATCCAGTCCCCTTAAGGGTTGGATCATGGTGGATATATTTTATCATTTTTTATTGTTACATTAATACTAGGGTTGTATTGTGAACTACCTTTCCAAACATGTGCCAGCCATCCAGACAATAAAGTATCAAAACGCAGCGTTCCACCCGCCCCAACCGATCCATGTCTCAAGTTTTATGGAGGACTTGAATTAAATTACACTCTGGGCGCGACTACAACCTTCCAATTTGACCTTTGCGATGTAATACCGTGTGGGACCCATCAAATCGCCTGGAGAGGATATGATGTCTATTTATGCAGTGACGGGGGTTTCTCCTCGCATTGTGCAGAGGGTGACCCTCGGAGCACGCATGGCGGTGTGCCATTATGTGCGAATCGGTTTTATGCCATCAGTTACACAGGAAGGTGGGTCCCCTCCCTACCAGAAAAGGAGCCATATAGGAGCAGAGTCCAAAAAATCAGCCTGGTACGGAATGCCTTGACCCAAGACACCAGAGGAGGGGTGAACTCTCTGTTACTGTCTATAAAAGCACTTCAGGAAGGCCTGTTTACACACTTACACAGAGACAAACAGGGAAATAAGAAATCTTTATTTCTAGTAGTGGGGGCAGAAGTGACTGGTGCCGATCCCATGGGCTTAATTAATGTTAACCTTTTGAAACCCGTCCATCAACAGAATATCACCAGCAGCAGCTCTCCTGCAACTCCCCAACCGCCACCTGATTTCTCATCTGATAACCCTGCAGTACTTAAAATCGACTATTCAACCCTTAAACCTTTAGACATTATTCACATGGCCACCGGATATTCTGATGATAACTTATGGCTTAACTGGCTAGCTCAAACAGCTAAAGAACAATCTCAATCTGACTGTCTGGCCTGTGCATCAGCCAGACCACATTTGACAACTGATCCTGCTCCTCTGTATCCAGAGGACTGGTGGGGTTATAACTGTATGCTACAGCTGACTAAAGTGGCTACTCCCACAAACTGTACCACTTTGGCCAATTTGTTCCCACCCATTGCCAATAACACCAGAGCAGGCCCTTTCACCCCTCAACGAAGAAATGGCACATACACTTGCTTTAACTTCACCTCCACAACACCACAGGCAAATGTAGGACAAATTCCTCGCAATTGGTGTAACATCACGGTGCCAGGCTCAGTGATAGGTCCCTGGGCAAGATCAGGACTATTATTGTGGAGGACAGCGGCTATTAACTAGGATTCAAAATAATACTATTGGAATGTGTGCCATGGTTAGGTTGCAGGCACCTCTCCTTATGTTAGGGAAAGACTTTAAGTATCTTCCCTCGAAACATGCACAAAGCACGGCTCTCACTAGGCGATGGCGTAGACATGTCATGAAGCGGAGCAAAAACGCATTTGACCTGACCGAAGGCTCGCCCACCTACATTGACGCAATTGGACTCCCCCGAGGCGAACCCAATGAATATAAATTGGTGGACCAAGTGTCCCATTATAGCAGCTTTGTTCCCGGTAACTCCCAATAAAAACGTAGACCGCATCAATTACATACATTACAATGTGTTGCGCATGGCTAATTTGACACGTGATGCAGTTGAAGGCCTGTCGGACCAACTAGGTCCAACCTCTCTTCTGTCAGTTCAAAATAGGATGGCCCTGGACATGGTGTTAGCTATGTTTGGAGACATGTGTTGTACTTTCATACCCAATAATACCGCCCCTGATGGTTCCGTCTCAAAAGCTTTAGAAGGGTTAAAAACACTTTCCGCAACCATGCATGAGCACTCAGGAATAGACAATCCGTTCGAAGACTGGATGACGGGCATGTTTGGACACTGGAAAGGGTTGATTATGTCATTGTTTATATCCATTGCTGTTTTTGTAGCTATTATGGTTACCTGGGGATGTTGCTGTGTGCCATGTATAAGATCTTTGATTGTTCGCTTTATTACTACAACCATTGAAGGGAAAACCGCACCTCCTCCTCCTTCCCATATGATGCCTTTGCTTGCGGTTGATGCTAACGAGGAGGAGGACGAAGATTAACCCGTAAGACTAATTGACAGGGCGTCTGATATGTATTACTGTCTAGGGAGCAGAAGGATGGTAGAATATTACATTGGCATATTTGGACAGACTATGGAATAAAGCACGGATAGACACCCTTCAGTTAGAGGGGTCAATACTCCCTGCCAAGACTTAGAAGGATGTAAGCATCCTTGGGATTACAAAGGCCGGACAGGCAATAGTCCCTGGGCACATGGCATGGCATTGGAGGCAGGGTCAAAAAGCATGATGACAAACATTTTCTTCTGCTCCACAGGTTGCAATGATTGTTAAAATCTTTTATGAAGCATCTTCAAGTAGTGGTGAAGTCTTAGGAGACTTCAAAAGGGGGAAATGGTGGAAATATATTATGTGTGTGCATCATTACTATGTTCAAAACCAGTGTGGGAAATAAAATGTGTAACATGTGTTAGTATAAGACATTGTGTGGCCTGCAGAAGTATTTCTCTCAGTGGTATGGTGAAAGTGGAAAATTACTGAGAACTGCAGGAGTGTGTGAAAATTAGAGATAGTACAACTGACTGAGTTACTCCCTGCTTATATCAGTAGATACGGGATGCAGCTGTGGGACAATACCTGTCTAAATATGGTAAGCCGGAAAAGTGTGTACGTGATTATGTGTATAAAATATTGTAAACAAGGGCGCTGCCCATTTTCGTGTGTGTTTTAATAAAAGAAATGAACCCAGTGAGAGAGAGCCAGAAGAAATCTCGGTGTGTCCTGACCACAAGAGCTCTTTCTTCTCCCTGGGTCCAGGTATTTGAATGACATACAGCTATCTCCGTGTGATTTATTCTAATGTGTTGTGAATTCCTCTAGGTTACGGTGAATAAAACGAACGCGCAGAAGGCCCCTTTAAAGGGTCACTTCAACAGAAACTGCATTTTAAAACTTACTAAACTGCCAGATGGAAATGACTTTGTTTCTCATCTGTTTCTAGAATAATTTTGGTTGCCATAATCTACCTGCTTTTTGAAGAGAGGCCGCCAGTTCTCAAAAGGGGTTGAGATTAGTGGAATTTGCTTCTGACAAGTCCAACATTTCAAGAGGATTGTCAACCAAAATCTATTCAAGAATTTAGGGGAGTTTCACAAGCAGTCAGAGCATCAAGAACCACTGTGCACAGACCAGTCTTGTGCAAGTCTCTTACCTGGGCCAAGGGGAAAAACATTTGGACTAGGGGTCAGTGGTCCAAAGTCCTCTTTTCAGATGAAAGTAAAATCAAGGTCCCAGAGTCTGTAAGAACAGTGGAGACGCACTTTGCTTGAAGTCCAGTGTGACATTTGAAACATATCGTGAACATATCTCTTCAGCTCTGGTTCTTTGTTCTCAGGATGATGCCTTCACGGTGTCCTGAAGGAAGAAATTAAGTCAACAGCTGAAAGAAAAGATATGAGGACCCTGTGATTTCTCAGCATAGTTTCTGTGCCCGTATATTAGACTCAAAGATGACTCTAGCAGGCTGAAGCTCTTGGATAAGGTGTGGTGTGTTTAAGCCAGACCCTTCAGTGATAAAGACAAGCTGCTTAGCAGGATACACCACAGCTCAACACTGCCATCTAGTGTTTATTCTTTATGAGGTTAATGGTGTATGAATAACAAAAGGAAGACTGTTTCCTTGAAAGTAACAATCACTTGAAGTAATGCACCGATATTTGAGGTGCGATTAAAATCAGGGTTTCTATGTGTTTTCCATTTCTAAATTCTTTACTTTTTTAATTTCAAGGATTTTATCGTGAAGTGAACAAAAAATCAACTAGTTGGTTTTATTATCTGTATGTTGTATAAATTATGAAGAAAGACAATCTTAATTGTGGTTTTCTGTTGTAAGGAATATATGATGGTGGCGCAGTTGGTAGCACTGTTGCCTTGCAGCAAGAAGGTCCTGGGTTCAATTCCCTGCCGGGGGTCTTTCTGCATGGAGTTTGCATGTTCTCCCTGTGCATGCGTGGGTTCTCACCAGGTACTGTGGCTTCCTCCCACAGTCCAAAGACATGCCTGTTAGATTAATTGGTCACTCTAAATTGCCCTTAGGTGTATGAATGAGTGTGTGCTTGGTTGTTTGTGTGTTGCCCTGCGATGGACTGGCGACCTGTCCAGGGTGTACCCTGCCTCTCGCCCATAGACTGCTGGAGATAGGCACCAGCTCCCCCGCGACCCACTATGGAATAAGCGGTAGAAAATGACTGACTGATTAATCAATATTCATCAAGAATCATAATTTAAAATAATAATTTGAAAAATATTAATTTCTTAACCAAAAATCATCACTTACAAATAGAAATCAGAGATATCCTCTGGTGTTGTGATTATGGGCTCAAAGCTCTTTAATAATTACAAATTATTAACCAAAACCACAAACTGTCACTGTTTATTCAACCGCTTCACCAAAGGTGGGGGAACTTTAACCTTGTTTTGTCAGATAAATCTCTCTTGCACGAAATAAACACAAACGCTTCTCTTAATTATATATATGAAGATTTATTGAAGCCAAATAATCCTGATATACCATTATTCTGGTCCAAAAACCTTCACCTAACTAACAAGCACCGTTCTACACAAAGGGAATAACAATGACTACCTAACAATAATAATAAAAGAAATATATATATATGCATTTAGTGTCTATGAAGATCAAACCAGCAGGTTATGGACAAAATGTGTAATTTGGGTTAAATGGAAAGAAATCCTCCTGTCGTGTTGATGTCTCGATCGCAGCGATCAGCTGATAAAATGGTGGTGCCACGCCCCTTTAACCACAACCAGCTGATCGCTCCAAATCTTAACAAAAGGGTCATAAACTCTTGAGGCGGGAACCCAGTGGAAAATTTCCAGCAATAAAACTGGAACAAAGAGTGGTTGGGCGAGGCCCAGACCACAGTTGCCTTGAATGAAAAACTTTTAAAAGTCCAACTTCTAACTCCTGGCTGATTTGGGATCAGCTGGATAAACATTAACCACGATTCCGCAGCAAATCAAAACACAGCTCAGCATAACATAATACAATCAGTATTACATGCAACAAGTTAATACCTTAGATTAACTACTGGTGATCCTACATCACCTTAACTGCCTCATCCTGCCCAGACCTCTAAATGCACCTATCCGGTTTAATATGAAAAGAACAAAATTACTTTGAAGTTGATTTCTTCTCTCCACAGGTTGAGGATGGGATCAGGTCTGAAGAAAAAGAGGAGGGGGATCACGTGTCCGTGATCAAATTAAGAAAAAAACGGTAACTTCTCATCCGTCCAGGAGGGGAAAAGATGAAGAACCTTTCGTCGACTGCATACACAAGGAGGAAACTCATCTCCTTGGACATAGAACCTCTGTAGGTTTTCACCTGCGCCGGTTGTGGCGGGGTCTTCGATCGGCAAATAAATCATCTGATCTTCTCGTATCAGACAGATTTCCAGCTTTCAAGCTCTTCCGGGAATGGCCTTGTGGAGCAAAAGTTCGCCTGCGAGCTCTTCTCTCACCAGAAATGTGCCTCCTATACGCTGTCCTGCGACAGGCAGAAATGGCCCCGAGACTATGCATCTCAGCCGGTTTATACTTCCAGTGACGTCAGAGCTGCAACGTCTGTTGAGCTGCGTGCGTCAAAATGTGCGACCAAATGGATGGCCCCAACACTGTTCATCAGTATGGTAATTAAATTAGCTAGTTATTGTTTTTTGTCAAGTTAAATCAACTCTTACTTTACGGTCAATAACCACTAGATTTGTCAATCCCGGACTGAAACATCCTGCACTAAATACACTTTTTATTTAGTTTTATTCAATTTTATTTTTGATCACTTTATTCTGTTTGTAAAAGTTAAAACATTTGCAATATCAGTGCCTTGTTTGACGCTTAAACCAAACCTAGTTTAAAACCCACACATGTCCTATCTAAAAGGCCTAGATGAAAGATGAAAAAGCAATGAAATTACCCTGTTTTAATCTTCGTGGGTTGTCACTCAAAACCTAGCCCTTTAAAATCCATATTATTTTATTACTGCTTTGATCTCTTGGCATTTTCTCCTTGAGCTTCATGAGGTGGTCACCTAAAATAATTTTCTAAAGAGTCTTGAATGAGCTTCCCAGAGGTTCATTGAGAGACAGCCAAAGGTTAATATGTCATCACAGCAAAGGGCGGCTTTAAAACACATTTAAAGGTCTTTTACAATTTTTTGTTTGCTACATGATTGTATATGTGTGCATTTGCGGTTTTGATGCCTTCAGTGAGAATCTATATACAATGTAAATAGTCATAGAAATAAAGAAAGCCATTAAATGAGAAAGGCATTCTAGAACTTTTGACTGGTAGTAGTGTTGGTCATGTAACAACAGCATTAGATTTAAATTGCTACAACTACATTGTTAAGTGAGTGATTGTTTACTTTTTTTTGGACAGGCACAAGAGTTGGACAGGGATGGTCTACAGTCTTTTCTCAATAGCCCCCAATGCCTCAGAATTTTGAGTGTACTCCATCGCAAAAATAACCAACTATACCTCTGCAACTTGCAAACAAAAAATGACACATATAAAAATAACAGAAAAACACTTGGTCTCAATTTGTAATATTAGTTAAATTGTCATAATATAATTCAGTTCAATAATATAATATAATATAATATAATATAATATAATATAATATAATATAATATAATATAATATAATATAATATAATATAATATAGTCTGGAAACACAATCGTTAGATTCATTGGTTTCCCCAAATTGCCCTTAAGTATGAGTGTGGGTTTGCATGGTTGTTTGTCCTTTATATCTTCTTGGTCCCAGCCATAGGAGGTACAAAAAGGACTAAATTATACACACTGAACAAAACAGACTGGTAAAAACTAGAATCCCAGATGCGCAGTATTAACCCATTTTCGTGCACAGTTCCCAGGAAGGAGGAGTCACAGCTGGAACCCGCAGGACAAAACTGATGGGGTAGCAGCATGTTCTTTCTCTTTGCCCACAGCTCACTTCACAGGCTGCATTTGGGAGGACATACACGTGAACATCTTGATTTCGCTGGCTGAGTAAAAGACCGCATCTTCGAGGAAACCGCAGATCCAAAGTAAAGTACAATCTGCTGTTTGCATATATGGTGACTGTACCCCGGCCGACAATAAGACTAGCCACCTAAATCTGGCTTTCTGAGCTCCTGCAGAAAATAATCTGAAAGATTACTTGGCCCTTTCCACTAGTCCCCACTCAGCGTGGTTCAGTGCGGCTCTACATGCTTTTTAGGCTTGTCCATTAGTAACAGTTCTATTTTCAGTGCCTGGTTGGATGCAGTTCCAGCCATGCCAAGACTTGCTGAAAACACGAGGTCAGAAGAATGTCACTGATTGGGTAGGGGGCTATAGTGGTCATATATTGTGTATATGACCACTATAGCAAGCTAGCATTAGCTAGGGTTAGCTTACCTTCACACGTCGGCTAGCTTGTGCCCTTTGGTTTGATACAGCTCCATGGCTTCGCTCTCTCTCCTGTATATATACAGGGTGATTGGTTTTGCAAATTTCTCTGGCTCTCTCATTTTACTCTGAGTCTGACAACAGCCATACTCTAAACAGCAATCTATATATGTTGGTATTTTAATGTCACTTCAGACTATGGAGCCGCCTTGCTATTTACGATCCCACCAACATTGAGATGGTATTCAGTTATTATGCGTTTTGTATAACAAAATTAATTTTACTATGTTTTTAGGCGAGAATGTAGCTGTGTAATCCTCCAATATCTGCTTGGTTTATCAAAATATTGCTTAATAGCAAAAGTGCTTCGATGTTTTTGGAGATGTCCATTCCCACTGCCCAAAAAGTCAGTTTGCCTCGCCAGTGTCATATGAGGCTGGGGTTTTGCATGACCATTATGCAGAGTGCGTTGGAGCAGCATGGTGTGTAAAAATATGGTTTAAAAGTAGAACTCGTAACTTACAAGAAAACATAGAAAATGAAGTGAAAACAGAGTAACACAGATATGGAAAAGGCAGGCAATCAGAGTCCTGGAGAGGCAATGGACATAAAGAGGGTAAACCAATAAGATGGGCATGACAAACAGTGTCATGGAGACAATGACATGGAGCAAGTATTTAAGAGTAGGATCCAGTGATAAATATTGAAAACTAGAGAATGTAAATACAGAGGCAGGGTGGAGATATGACTGGTAAACAAGAAGAGCTAATCAGATGAAATGTGGAGCAGTTGGTGGCAGGGAAAATGCAGAACAATTGAAGGAGGGAGGCCAATTAACACATATGAGTGGGACCACAGAGAAATCCAGGGAAGTATCAGAAATTTCAAAACACAAAAATGAACCAAGGACCTAATTACTGTGGCTGAACTGAAATAACCGCAACTAGAGAACATAAACAGAGAAGTGCAGAGAAACAACCAAGAAAAACACCAAACATAGGTGAGTTATGACATTGACCACCCCTTTAAGGGCAGACTCAAGATGTCCTACCAGAGTCCAAACACACAAATCAACTCAGAGGGCAGGAGGAAGGGCAAGAAACAAAAACACAAAACAACCCAAACAGGGTGGAGAGAGGGCTCCTCGAAAGGAGGGCAAGAAACAAAACACAAAAAAAAGTTCAGGCGGTTGACCAGGAGGTTGTCCGAAGGAGGCACAGGCATAGAGGACCCTCCGGGAACCTTGTCTGGAGGTTGACCATGAGGCATAGAGGACCCCCCTGGGAACCTTGTCTGGAGGTCGTTCACAAGGCATAGAGGTCCCTCTGGGAACCTTGTCTGGAGGGCAACCTGGACACTTGATGCCACAAAGAAACTCTGGAGACTTGAACCCACGTTGGACCTCTGAAAACTTGAACCCATGAACAGGCTCTGGAGACTTGAACCCATGATGGTTCCAGAGAATGGCCGCGGGACCCACGATGGAGCTCTGGAGAATGCCTGTGGAACCCTGATGCAGTTCCTCACCAGGTTAGGAGGGTTCTAGGCCCACTAATGCACTGAAGGTCCTGGGCCAGGCAATGGCAAATGCACTGACCCAAAATCCTAGCGACATACCCGCTAGGACTCAAGACCCCCCAGGCCCAGCCAGAAGGCCAGGCTGGGGACAACACCCCCCCGGGAAACTCGAGTCCCCGAGCCCACCTCAGATCCATCCAGGAGCAGCACTGCCCCCAGGCCAGTAACCTATGGCCACCGGCACAGACCCCCAAAAGCACTCTGTCATCCTCAAAAACCACCAGCTCCTGGCGACAGACACCCCAGTGATCCCAACCCAGGGACACCCTGGACACCCCTTCATATCTGGAGCCTCTGATGTGGAGGCAGAGCCAGTCTCAAGACTAATATAATATACCAGAAGGTCTCTATACTGGTTAATACTAAAAACATTTTTATTTTTCCAATTCATGAGGACAGTTTTCTTAGCAATATATAAAACAGTGACCATGTGAACTAAATTTGTCTCCATGGTGACATCATCTAATTTGCTCAGCAAGCAAACTGAAGGTGAAAGTGAAATATTTCATTTCAGACAATTTGATAAGTCTTCACATATCCAGCACCAGAACCTCTGAATAGGTGTACATAACCATAGTGTGTGGACATAATTGTCAGCAATATTGCCTGTAAGCAGGTACTAGACGGTGCAAAACACATCCTGAACATCCGTTGACCTGTATAGTGTACTTTATGAAGTATTTTGTATTGTATTAATTGTAAATTGGGGTTACTAGTAATTTTAAAAGTTCTTAAACATTTCTGAGACCAGATGTTTTGGTAAAAGTTCACTGATAAATCTCCCTCCCATTTTATAATAGCAAAAGATATCGATTAATCTATTGAAGACAGTGTCCTATATATTTTAAATAATTTGGGGGGGGTTCAGATTAAGGAACTCTAATACACTTAATGGCATTTGTAACCCTACTTTATTGAGCCCAAATTCATTTTTTATTATAGATTTAATTTCTTGATATTCTAAAAGGTTTTTCTTGGTAATTCCATTAATTGGATAAAATGAATTCCTTCAAATACATTTTCCAGCTATTCAATTATTTTACGTCTCCAATTTGGGAAATTTATGGTGTTATTTTTTGTAGGGTGTGGGGGTTGTTCCAGAGGAGCGTATCCTGACATTTTTAGTAACTCTCACCGTGCTGCCAGACAAGAGCTGATATTGATGCTTTTAAAGCATACATGTCGTTTTATATCTAAGCTAATAAATGGTAGGTCCGAAATATAATTTTTTATATTATTATTATTATTGCATAGTGTTGTTCTATGTCTAGCCAGAATACATCTACGGTAATGTGTTTAAACCATATTGAGATTTATTATAGCCTATAAGCTAAAAAGTAATGAAACGTTTGGGTAAGTGATGTGGTGTTTGTTGGCTGCCTGGTCTTTGCACGCTGTGGTGGCTTTACTTTTTAAATTTATTTTATGTTTCTCCCTCATGGGTTAACATGCTTTGGCAGTATGCTGCTCTGCTTGTCGTCGCTACTGGGGGAGAGGGGTGCCTGTGTTGTGAGTTGGGGGGTGCTGTGGAGAAGTTTCATATGTATGGTGGGGGGTTGCATTCCCTTTCAAATGTGGGGTTGCCAGCATTTGAATTGGCCAGGTGGTGACGGTGGAGCTGAGCTGGTTGATTGTTTTCCTTTGGCTAGCATTGCAGTAGTGATGATATTTTGTGTTCGTCTGTTTGCAGAGGTGTTGTGGTGGCCATGGGCCTCCAGATGTGTGCCACCTGCTTGGTGGGTGAGCTGATCACATCTTGGTGTGGGGTCGGGAGGTCCAGTGTATGTACGTGGCAGGTAGACTCGCTGCGAGGGCAACCACACACGAGGGTGTGAGCTACAAGTGTGATTACCTCAGCTCTGTTTATTTATACAATAGAGTGCACAGACATATCAGATGGGTGTGTGACATTTACAAGTTTCATTTGGGGAGTGGAAACAGGGACAGTTGGTACTGCCTTCGGTTATTGCAAGACCAGCTGGACACAGACCAAGATAACAATTGAGTACAGCCAGACACTGGGTCACATTTACATGTGACGGTTAGAATAGGGAAGAAATGCACGTGAGTGATAATTAGTGAACATTAATGTATACAGGTCCTTCTCAAAATATTAGCATATTGTGATAAAGTTAATTATTTTCCATAATGTCATGATGAAAATTTAACATTCATATATTTTAGATTCATTGCACACTAACTGAAATATTTCAGGTCTTTTATTGTCTTAATACGGATGATTTTGGCATACAGCTCATGAAAACCCAAAATTCCTATCTCACAAAATTAGCATATCATTAAAAGGGTCTCTAAACGAGCTATGAACCTAATCATCTGAATCAACGAGTTAACTCTAAACACCTGCAAAAGATTCCTGAGGCCTTTAAAACTCCCAGCCTGGTTCATCACTCAAAACCCCAATCATGGGTAAGACTGCCGACCTGACTGCTGTCCAGAAGGCCACTATTGACACCCTCAAGCAAGAGGGTAAGAAATTTCTGAAGGAATAGGCTGTTCCCAGAGTGCTGTATCAAGGCACCTCAGTGGGAAGTCTGTGGGAAGGAAAAAGTGTGGCAGAAAACGCTGCACAACGAGAAGAGGTGACCGGACCCTCAGGAAGATTGTGGAGAAGGGCCGATTCCAGACCTTGGGGGACCTGCGGAAGCAGTGGACTGAGTCTGGAGTAGAAACATCCAGAGCCACCGTGCACAGGGGTGTGCAGGAAATGGGCTACAGGTGCCGCATTCCCCAGGTCAAGTCACTTTTGAACCAGAAACAGCAGCAGAAGCACCTGACCTGGGCTACAGAGAAGCAGCACTGGACTGTTGCTCAGTGGTCCAAAGTACTTTTTTCGGATGAAAGCAAATTCTGCATGTCATTCGGAAATTAAGGTGCCAGAGTCTGGAGGAAGACTGGGGAGAAGGAAATGCCAAAATGCCAGAAGTCCGGTGTCACGTACCCACAGTCAGTGATGGTCTGGGATGCCGTGTCAGCTGCTGGTGTTGGTCCACTGTGTTTTATCAAGGGCAGGGTCAATGCAGCTAGCTATCAGGAGATTTTGGAGCACTTCATGCTTCCATCTGCTGAAAAGCTTTATAGAGATGAAGATTTCATTTTTCAGCACGACCTTGCACCTGCTCACAGTGCCAAAACCACTGGTAAATGGTTTACTGACCATGGTATCACTGTGCTCAATTGGCCTGCCAACTCTCCTGACCTGAACCCCATAGAGAATCTGTGGGATATTGTGAAGAGAACGTTGAGAGACTCAAGACCCAACACTCTGGATGAGCTAAAGGCTGCTATCGAAGCATCCTGGGCCTCCATAAGACCTCAGCAGTGCCACAGGCTGATTGCCTCCATGCCACGCCGCATTGAAGCAGTCATTTCTGCCAAAGGATTCCCGACCAAGTATTGAGTGCATAACTGTACATGATTATTTGAAGGTTGACGTTTTTTGTATTAAAAACACTTTTCTTTTATTGGTCGGATGAAATATGCTAATTTTGTGAGACAGGAATTTTGGGTTTTCATGAGCTGTATGCCAAAATCATCCATATTAAGACAATAAAAGACCTGAAATATTTCAGTTAGTGTGCAATGAATCTAAAATATATGAATGTTAAATTTTCATCATGACATTATGGAAAATAATTAACTTTATCACAATATGCTAATATTTTGAGAAGGACCTGTATATACTCAACCTAACAGTCCCCCCTGTTTATCACGAATGAATATAGTCAAAGAATAAAATCATAAAAAGAATTATCAAAATACCCCTTGTGTGAGTGAAAAAAAAAACAAAAAACTGTTAGATGGAAAAACTGCACATATTCGTATGTTACAATGACTATCAGGCAGGAAAATACTCAGACGACTCCTCCGCCAAGGCAGTCACCAAATGGGTAGAGGGATAAGCAATAGAAATCATAAACAAAATGTAAAAATATAATGCACTATAATGTTTAAAAATAAGCTGAATATAAGGTAGATATAGTCACAAACTTCCATATGTCATCACTTAAACAGCCTCTTCTTATCAGATTTTTAGCTGTAAGATCATTATTATGGAGAAGGAATGTAACAGAATTTATTATTATTTACACTTTGGTGTTTGACATTGAGACACAGTCACCATAGTCATCATCATCATCAATGGCAGGGCTGATTTCTTCTTGGTTCAAGGAGACATAAGCAACTGTAACAGATTGACTTACTATCCAGTTGATCATTATTTTACAACATGGTATGATACAAATTGAGAGGAGGCAGAGGGTTAACACAAAAGCTATCATTGCTACAAAAAATATTTTTATCCACCCCATCCATCCTCCCTGAAGCATCCAATCAAACCATGAAGTAGTAGGTGTAAGATGGTCTTTAGCCATGACATTTTGCAAATCTCTTAAATGATCTAAGGCTTTTGTCATGCTGGCAGAGTGGATGTTGTCTGGGATGTAAGTGCAACAGATGCTCTTTAACAATATACAAACACCTCCAGATGAGGCTGTTAATATGTCCAAAGCCATACGGTTTTGTATTATCATGCCCCTCATAGCATCAATCTGTTTGTTCTGGGCGTCTTCTATTATTATGGAATTATTAAGAAACAATCCTAAATGGTAATTTAGAGTTTCTAGATGCAGCATGACTTTACCTACCACGGGCCAGGGGAAAAGGGACAGGATTACCTTCTTATTTGTGGACCACTGTTTAAATTCGTCTGGTACATTGGTTCCCCATACACTGTCATGTGGTTTTACATTTAAGGATCTTTTCTGTCTTCTGGAAGAAGTAGAGATCATTAATGCTTCCATATGTAACCCCCTGGGTTCCCTGGAATATAAATATGTTATTGTTGTTTTGAAAAATAACAAATTTAATGTATGTAGCTAAATATCTTAAAATAAGATATAAGAATTTCCAAGTCTTTTGGTAGGAGTTTGAAATGGGCAAGAGTCCATTAAAAAGAAAATAAACAGTTGAAGTAAGAAGTCTATTAAAATATTGTGTTCTGTCACTTTAAGAACGAACGATATAGTGTAGTTTGTATGAAAAGGACAGCGGAAGACGAGGTGTCTGGGTGGAGTTTGCCGGAACGTTTGGTGAGCCGGTTTGGAGAAAAGCCGGGGAAACTAACAGAAAAAGTGCAACAACTGAACTGTGCACTAGCGCCGAGGGACAGTGGACGGATCGAGGAAGAAGCGGGCGGTGTGCTGGATGCTGGAGGTCTGCACCGGAGCCTGTGGATAAGGGAAGACTAGTTGCACCCGCGCTGGGCCCGCTGTTTGGATTTGGCCGCGGTGTCCTCCTGCTTTACGGAGAAGGGCGGGGATTAACTGCGGGTTACCGGGCGTGCTGATTTGTCAGGACCTTATATAAATCCGTCACTGTGGATTGAGGACCAAGGGTGAGTGTCGTCAGTAACAGGCCTGCACCGGGGGTTTATGGACTATATTGCCAGCTTCTATTTGTTTTATATGTTTTTTTTGTGGGCCCACTAATTAAAATTATCCTGTAATTTCTGTGTATTGAATTAAGATTAAAGGACTCTTATGTGTTTGGGACTGTTCAAAATAAGTTCATTTAGAGCTCAATAAGCATTTAAACAAGCGGGAAAGTCCCTATCTATAACTCAGGTGGTTGACAAAGTTTGTTGTATATTTATTTGCGTTTTCTGTTGGGGTATTGGAGAGGTTAAAGAAAACTGCAAACAGATGGTACCTGTTTTGATTTATAAGCATTCAGTCCAACATAAGGTCGGTTACACTACAGTGTGATGGTATATTCCACTAGTTCACATGTGGTCTACTTTAATTTTCATTTCGAAGTTTGGGAAATAAATACTTTAAACTTATAAAGCATCGTTATTTATGGGTCAGACATAGGCAGTTTACTAAGTTTAATTATTTATGACAACTCAGTACCTGGTGGTTCATGGGAGGTGTAGTAAAACCAGTTCTTGGGGTGTGACCTTAAATAAATAGAACCCAGAGCGCTAAATCTAGCTTTAGATACAAAAAAGCGCTACATAAATGGAGGCACTGCTGGGATCTATAAAAAAATAAAAGATAAAAAAATAAAATGTAAATAATAAAATAAATTGATATATGAAAGCTATACCCTAAGGTTTATTTGGTTAAGCTGGTATTGATGTGAATGTCTGACCCACCTTGTTATCTTGGTTAAGGTGAATCTGTAGTTTGAAAAAGGAAAAGTCAGAATTAATTTCGATTTTCCAAAGAAGAAATAAGTCGGTGAATCATTAACTACAGATTGTCATTGGTGGAAAACTGGTGTACAGGGGAGGGCTTAGATGCATCCCATGCACTTGTAGTGAAACAGGTCCCTGTCGAGACCACAGTTAAGCACATTGAAGAAACTTTGATGACTATCAAAGCCCTAGGAAGAGTTAGGGTGAGAGGGCGTAAGTTTAACCCTCAATCACAGTCATTAATGGTTTTATGCGAGTGTAGTGAAAGAGTAAACACACCAACCATACTTCTGGATGTGCCACCTATTGAAGGAGGTGAGCTGTGGATATTGCATGGGCCTATGAATGAAGAAAATGTCAACACGGAAAAGAGACAAACATATCCCCTCTCACAAAATAGTTCCACATCAACTGAAGGAGCAGCTGCACCGGAAATGCTGTCATCAGATTCTATGCCCGGAAACTCTGCAGAGTCAATCATAAGAGCGGTTGGTGATCTATTAGCAAAGACCATGAGGCCTGCTCAAGAAAGTACTGTCTTCAGGCGTCTCTGTGCATATTCTGGCCTAAGTCCCACACCTCCAGGAGAGGAGAGTTTGGATACATGGATGGAGCAAGCACAGTTAATGGTGGATGAGAGTGACTGTTCCATTCGAGAGAAACGGAAAAGGATTGTAGAAAGCTTGAAAGGACCTGCTCTGGAAATTGCACAAGCCGTGAGGGCTAATGATCCAGATGCATCCCCAGAGGAATATATTGAAGCTCTGGAAAGAGCCTTTGGATCACCCGAGAGTCCTGAGGATCTCTACTTCTCTTTCAGAGCCTTACGCCAAAGTGCAGGTGAAAGACTTTCAGATTTTTACGGAGAGTAGAGCGGAAGTTAACAAAGGTTGTCCAGCGAGGAGGGATAACTCCTAATCTGAGAGACAGTGCACGAGTGGAACAGCTCCTTTGTGGAGCCACAGAGTCTGAAATACTGTTACTGCAGTTACGCCTAAGAGAAAGAAAGCATAATCCTCCTCCCTTCCTGACACTGTTGAATGAAATCCAAGAAGAAGAGTTTCAACAATCAGTGAGGAAGAAAACTATTGCTCCTTCAGCTAAACCGATTGTTAGGCAGGTGAGGGTGGAATATGAAAATAAGTCAGAATCGGAAGTTCAGGAGCTGCAGGCTCAAGTTAAAATTCTGCAGTCCCAAGTGTCTGAGCTCAGAACAGGTCAGTTAAAAGCCACCTTGAAAGCCCCAAAAGTATTCCACACAGATGAAATGAAACCCATGAAAAAGGATGAAGTTCAGGCTTTAAGAAAACAATTGGAGGATGTGCAACATCATCTTAATATGATGACTGTGACACACACAAATCCTCCTCAGACTAAAGGTGCTAGATGGGAGACCAGAGAACAAAGCAAATAAAGAGAATAAAGCTCCTCCTCACATTAGTAGTCTAAGAACTACTCACACCAACCACGACGAAGAGAATTTCTTCTGTTACAGGTGTGGGGAAGGAGGACATGTTTCTACTCATTGTACTGCCCCCGAAGACAATGGCAAAGTCATTCAGAAACTGATTCGTTCTCTAAGAAGACAAAAACGAAATAATGGGACAAACAAACAAGAAGAAAAAACCTCAAGCACCAACTGCCCGGTTAAAAGGAA
The DNA here is from genome assembly GCF_021462225.1 of Girardinichthys multiradiatus. Taxonomy (NCBI): domain Eukaryota; kingdom Metazoa; phylum Chordata; class Actinopteri; order Cyprinodontiformes; family Goodeidae; genus Girardinichthys; species Girardinichthys multiradiatus. Next base: position 6,466,369 of record NC_061797.1, on the reverse strand, counting down.
TGCAGTAGATGCCCAACATGCTACCGGCATCTCTAAGGGACTAGTAGGAGAGGCCTCCCTCAGTAATGTAATCATTGAAGGTCAAGCAACAGATGCCCTGATGGACAGTGGGTCTAGTGTTACCATAATATTTGAAAGCTGGTACACAGAGCATTTGTTTCACTTACCTCTCCATCCTATTTCCAGCTTGGCCCTCTGGGGACTCAGTGAATCCTGCTATCCATACAAGGGCTATATAGCTATGAATGCTGAGTTCTTGGAGGATGGTCTCCACAAGGAGCCCATGACCGTGTTAGCCCTGGTCTGCCCCGACCCTAAGGGTCCAGACCAGGCCCCCGTAATCATGGGAACGAACGCCTGTCGTTTTCATCAACAGCCAAGACTCCGGATGACCCTGAATGCCATGGACTGGCTCAGTCATGGCGAGTTTCTGTCAGCACACCAAAGACACTCAAACAGAAACACCCCTCAGGCCAGCTGGATGATAATGTGGGACACATTAAATGGATGGGTCCTGGACCTCTTAAGATCCCCCCTGGTGGTTCAGCCCTGGCTGCCTGTAAAGTCATTGCCAAAGAGTCCTGGGAGCAGGATATGTTAGTAGTGGAGCCTCCTGAGCAGCTCTCTCTCTCTCGCAGATGGAATAATGGTGCCACCATGTGTTCTCTTACCATCTGACATGAATATAAACAACTTCTCGCTGGTGTTAAAAAATGAGTCAATAAAACCCAAGGCCATCCCTAAAGGCACCATTGTGGCATGTATTCATAAAGCCAACGTTGTGACCAAATTGCACAAAGGCAAAGAGTCAGGTCAAACAATAGATCCTGGATTGTTTGATTTTGGCGACTCCCCAATCCCAAGTGTCTGGAAGGAGAGGCTTGCTCGTAAGCTATTGTGATGGAAATTATTGCAGTAAGCATTCCAAAGTGTATGACCTTTGGGTTACCTCACTCCTGTGAACATTTGTGTTAGAGGAGGAAGCTGTAAAAGTCATTATCAGAAGTTTCATAGTTAAGGCCATTTTTTAGGGTGATGCCTTTGGGGAGAGTAGATGGTTGTTCCTAGGTAACCTTCTCACCTCTGAACCCGAGAAGGGTCTGGGGTCGTAAAACACAGACTCTTTGAAGTTGAAATAACACTGTCATGTTCTGGTATAAATACTGTGTGTAAATGTTGTTCGGGGCTCTGTTTCACTGACTAACCTCAGTGTCAGGGTCTTCAAACGCTGAATGCCTTTGAATAAAACTTATAAAGACAAAGTCCGGATTTTCTCTTGTTATGAGTCAACTTCTACCCACTTTGATAAGAAAATTCCACAACAATTTTGGCGTCACGAACAGGATCTAACGTGCCAGAGGAGACCGCAGGAGGGGACACGGACGCCTGGCCAGCCTGAGAGTTGTTCTCAGTCCACTTCCATTTTACGGAGGGGAGTTCTGGTGCCTGCCTGCGGCTTCTGGCCGATTTGATCCGAACAATTTGTTGTCAAATATATCTGGGTGAGAAGTTGCTCTGTATGATATAATGTATATTATTATTTTTTATTACACATTAACCATCATCTCCTAACTAATTAATTAGGTTCCAGAGTTGCAAGAGGGAGGACATTAGCTGAGTGCCCGGTTACCCTGCAAAGAAATGGCAGGGAGGTTCTCATTGGTAACAATGGGATAAAGCAAAACACAGGGTTTTGCGGGTGGTTTTTAGCAATTTTCTACACCTCATAAAGGAGAAAAGCCAGTCGGCAGACGTGCCGCTGAACAGGTAAAAAAAAATGGTTCCAGAACCTTGAGGCATCAGGGGTGTCTCCTTCTTCATACTCTGATTTATAAAATAATGAAAGGAAAAAGTGGGGATGATTGTGTTAAATGTGCTTTAATTTGGAAGATAACATTGGTTTTTTACAGCGTGGAAGTTTGAGTGTAAATAAGTTAAATAGTTTAAATAGTTTCAAGTAAAACAGTTGATGAAAAAAAAAAACATAAGGAAAAGATTAAAAAGCACAGAGTGCATCAATTAAGGGGTTAAAGAGTTAAAACTTTCCTGAAGGAAGTTTCGTTTGTCTTAAATATTGCGATCAGTCGGAAAAGAAGGTAAAAGTGAAAAGGGACATTAGAGAGTCGAAAAGAAAGTTGTTTTAGAAAGGAGTATAGTGCATGTTGTGGAAGGAAGTGACAGGCAGGGGGACAACTGACTGACTGACTAATAATATTTCTTTATGCAAAATCTGAACCTATACTAAACTTTTTCTTCTGCCTCTCTCACACACAAATACACACATATATGGGATTTGAGTTCAACATCTGCGTTTTTGAGTCTGGATTTTAGAAACCTGCCCTTCTCCATGGCTACTCCGCCAGAGACGCTTCTCCAGCACGGCCTGAAAGAGAGAGATCTGCCTTCCTGCTTGTTGAAAATTGCAGTGTGACTTTCTACAAGAAAAAAAAAAACAAAACTCAGAAGAAGTCTGGACCCTCTGAGATGGACAACGATCCATGCTGTTTGCAAGAGCCAGAAGAGTGATACAATGGATTTATATTGAAAGCATCTTATGTGGGCAGAAGAGAAACCGGAGCAAAGTTTCTTCTTTCTCCCTCCTGGAGAAGTTAAAGTGGACAAAGAATGATTGAATGTCTCACCAACAGACCTGGGAAGGGCCTGGTTGTTTTTGGACTGATAGAGGATTGTGTGCCTGACAGTCTGACTCTGGAGTGATTTAGAAACTGATGGGGGTAACGTACAAACACACACACATTTGCATAAATCTTTTCCTATTTTCTGCAATGAAGAACGCTTATTAACCGCTGCTCATGTGACACGCTTGCTTGATGTGGACAGATATAGCGGGTTAAAATATTATTTTAGAGTTAGAAAAGTATCTATAAAAGGGTGATAACTTAGCTCATTTGATACTTTCCGGTTAATTCTTTTAGAGAAACAAGTTCTCTTTTGTCGTGGAATATTCAGGGTCAATTATTATAGTTATTAAAAGTTATTAAAAAGAAGAGGAAGTTACAACATCTCCAAAGCTCAGCAGTAATCATGTGTTTCTATGTTATTCTCAGGACAGATCTCATGAAGGAGCACTTTTTAAAACCCAGCGCATGCGTAAAACCTGATGGGTTTCTCCTTCAGACATTATTTTCTGTTGTCAGATTTTGTATCCCATAAATCTAATGGGTAGAGACCTCATTAAAACAGGCTTAATTTTACTGCAAATGGTCTTCATACAGTCTCTAACACAGTATTTACAGTTTGGTGCAGTTTATGTCCGCAAGTGCTAACTGACGCTTATGGAAAGTACAAATTCATTGTTTTTCACAGCAGCTGCTGGGAAGAGGTTAAATTAGGTTTTTCTTCCCTCTTCTGATTCATGCAGCGTGTTGATTTACACTGTACCTTATATCAGGTCCTGACAAAAAACTATGAAAGGCTTGGTTCTGCAGTTTCCTTTTTTCTCCCTTTGGGGAAGGAAAGGAAACCTAATCATTTCTGTGCTGCACAGAAATATTAAAAGACTTGTTGTTTTCTAAGATATCACCAGCTAAAAACTTTTAAAACTTTTGAGAGTAATTGGTTTTGTTAAACACATTTTCCTTGGTAAAACAAACCTTTAAAACGAGAATGAAAAATTGGGTTATTTAGAAAGAATCTGATTGGACAGTGGTACCACACAAAAATTAAACTAATCTCATGTTTCCTAAAAGACTCTGCACGAAAAGGCCTTCAGAACCGTGGAGTTATTTTCCACCACAGTATCAAGTTTTTAAGCATGCTTTTTCTTTATTTTAAAACAGGTATGTATTTTTTGTTTTTGGCTTTTTAGCATAATGTTTGTCTGAAGCTTATTATGAATTGGGTTAGGAGCAAATATGATTTGAGGTAAATTAGGAGCTGTGAACTAATAATTTTAAATCTGATTATTGTCCAAGCAGAAACAATATATTTAGCCAATCCTTCAATCTCTGCAGAAAGTTAACACCATTGTTCAATGCAGTAGTACTCAACTTGTGGTTCCTGGACTCCTGAAGCCCGTAAGCCATAGATTTTGGGTCCATAAAATTATAATATTTAATTAAAGGTAGACCGATTACCTATTAAAACAGATCTAAGCCAATGATGAGTTCCAGTCATTTGGTGGCTTTGAAATGCAATAATACTCAAAATTTCTACTCTGGGGAACACAGATTGGGGTTGAAGAGTTTAGTTTTGGAACCAAGGTTAGGATTTTTATAACAGAATCAAGACAAGTAAAATCCTTCATTTTAGGAAAAGAAAAGAAATAAAGGCCCTCTTAACAGTAAGAGGATGGTCGGCTTAAACTCCAGTCTCCTTGTTTGATTTCTTAGGGTTTAAAGATTAAAGGACCCATATGAGTACAAAGGTACACAAGGTGATTTCAGATTACTAAGAGATAAAATATTGGAACATTTATCAGCATTTGGATTGTAAAAGAGGGATTCTAGTAATAAGTTTTCCCCAACTCTCAAAATTTAAAAGCCAAATTAAAGAAAATGATGTTTGTTCTTTTTTAAACACTATGTGGGAAAAAGTCCAGTTTGGAGACAAGCTTCTTATCTTAATTTCTGATTAAGTCAAACACTGCAGTTTTTGTTTTGTTTGGGTATACCATAAAAATGTCAATGCTGACTTTTCTAATTTCCCCTCGGGGATTAATAAAGTATATTTGAATTTGAATTGAATTAAATTAAAAATACTTCTTTGCATTTAACTTGAAATTCTGCAATGCAGCTGCGATCAAATTGAGCCAAACAAAAAGAGAACTATGACAATAACTCTCAGGATTGTAGTTATTATTACAGAGTTACAGTACAAAGAATTAGCAAAAGGTTTCAGCATCAGTAAATTTGGATTCATTTAAGAGAAAACTGTTGCTGTGCTTCTAAATACTTTGAGATCTCTTTGGACTATGTGCACTCACTTTTTAAAAAGGATCCTGAAGATTGTCATAACAAAATTGATCAATTATAGCATTAAAAGATATGACTGAGAAAACATATTCTGAAAAGAGATTGTTAAAAATTTCTTTGAATTCTTGAAGCTTCAAATTTGGCCATTTTTCTGTCTCTGATGTTTTGTCTTTGTTTTGTTGGAATGAATGTTTGTTTATATGTTGCATGAAACAATAATCCATGTTTAGAATAATGTTTCTAAATCCCAGATTGATTAAACTTTGAGTTTTCAGGAGAGTTAAGAAGTAGCTTGTTTCTCAGGTAGGTGCATGTTAATAGCTTTGCAGTTTAAGTTACACTAATGTGGGATGGGATGAAGAAACTGTGGGTCCGCCCATAGGCTGCCAATCAGAGGTTAGTTCTGCCTGACTCCGCCCACCTACCAGGTTGGTTCATGCCTTTGTTGTCATGGTAACGCTCAGCACCTCCCTTCCTGAGTTTTAACACTGTTTAAGAGACAATAGAATCAAAATGCTTGTAGTGATTGTTGCCTTAATAACATGTTTTTTTGGATGTAGGATGACTTTTAGATTTATGTGTTTTATTACTAAAAGGTTAATGAAATAGTTTAAACTAGTTTGAAGAATTAGTTTTGCATGCAGAATCATTGGTGATTTATTAGATTGAAAGTTTCCCTGGTACCATTAAGCTAGCTGACAATTCAAGATATGCCAAAAGTAAGGAATATATTTTTGATAAAGAATCTGAGTCATGACTTTATACTTGGTGGGAATTATTTATTAGATTCAATTTGTAGGGTTTATTCATCCAAATTACATTGGATGTCCATTAATCTAATACTCATCTTTGTACAAGACAAATCAGGATGATATGTGACTAATTTCTAAGTGAGACATTGATGAAGTGAATAACTAAAGTTTGTGTTTGGTTGTTAATGGAACTGAATTGCAGTTCAAAACATCTGGATTTTCTTTATGTTGCTTTCGTTAAATTCATAGTGACACATAGTTATGTCAGAATTCATTTCTTTGGTTCTATGTAATGTGATCTTGGTTACTAAAACATTTTTGTACAAACTTTTTGCTGGATTGTCGCATGGGTTGGACCCTGCGCCAGAAGAGGGGAATGTCAGAATAGCGTAACATGGGGTTCCAAAAGTTGTAGCACTCATGGGAAAAAGGGTAGCTCATACCTCCAGTGAGGACTTAGTGACAATGCGAGAGAGACGTTGTACTTTGTTTATATAAATGGTGCATAGCTCCCTAAGACCACATTCTGAAAACCTCTCTGAAATTATGGTGTTGATTCTTTTGTGAAATTTTACATCTCCACAGATTAGACCATTTTTGAAATTCTTTTTGGGTATTCTGAAACTATGAAATATTGACCTGTAATCAGACCTTCCTCAAATATCATGTCACATTTTTGATATTAAGAATATTTAGCTGATGGTCACTGCTAGTATATCAGGTGAAGTCAGAAGATCAATTCTTTGGATTTTGTTGGATGTTTTGATGAAGTTCATGTAGTTAAGCACTTAGGTTTGAGAATGGGACTTTGAATTGAAAATTAGCCAAGTGTTGTGAAGGCTCTACCTATTGTTCTCACTTATATGAGATTGAGACAAAGGACACAGACAAATCTCAGTCCTTTTGAAGTGCTGTGTGGCAGGTCTCCTAATTTGGACATGGGGATATTGCCAAGATCATTTTCTTCCACATCTTTGTGTGAAGATAGGATGTTGTTTTACTGTCAAAACCTGTCCACTGTGTTTTCTCAAGTTTCACAGACGGTGAAGGCTGCATTACCAGAAACAGCCACTTCCACCCTCCAGTCCTTTATTCCTGGGGACTGGATTCTGGTCAGAGAATTTAGGAGAAAACACAGAAAGTCCAGGGCTGGAATGTCCCATATCAGATCCTACTAGACACCCAGGAAATCTGCAGGAAAGCTCTAGCTCCTCCAGCTTCATCTGGCTTCCAGGACACAAGTCATCTTCTAACTGGATCATCCACGGCTGAAAGGTGTGAGGACAGCGGACCACCACAAGACAAAGAACTGTAAGCTGATCACTGGCGAGTGATTGAACAGGTGGTTGAAGAACACTGTTCTTACAAGGGCACAATAATCCCTTGGGCAGTGCAACGTTATTTCAGAATATACTTAAGGCCATCGCATTGCCTGAAAGTTAGAAATCATAAGGTCATTTGCCTCGCTGCACACACACCACAGTGTGAGATTCTTTCCTCCCACTTTGACAGCGAGACTGACTCTGAGGAGGATATCTCGGATGCTTTTATCTAACTTTTATGTTTATTGCTTGATATTTATCATTATGGTATTATTACAAATTTGAATGTGTTCATTTCCACCGTTGTTTAGTTGGACTATGGAAGCCTAACTTCCAGCAGGTTAGAGTTCCTGTTTCTAAATATATTTCTAGAGGAGCTTCCTACGACCGCCCACCTGTACCAGACTAGTAACAGGGCAGCTTGAAGCGCAGAAGCCACTCAGGAGAGGCAGCAGGATTTTTGTTTTTTTTAAGTTGTTTACAATTGGTTTTCTTTGGAAAAAACTGTTTTCTTTCAGTACCAGAAGAAAGGACATTCCACTTCAAGGTCACGATGCAGTTAAATGGAAGATCTGATGCTAATGATTGGTATTGCAAGTATTTTTATAACTCTTGTGTTCATTTTGGGAAAAGGTACAGCAAAGACAATGTGTGGTTAATCTGACTAATAATACTCATCAGTGGATTCGAAGAGAGATTCATCACTTTTCTGACTACTATGATCATACTGATAATGTTTGGTGGCAACTGATGCATCAAAACTGTGAGGAATTATACTGTACGGGAAAGCAGAAATGCTTGTAGATTTTCTAGTGAGATTAATTTAACATGTGCGTCTACAGGAACTCTTTATAGAATTCGGGGTATTAGAAATCCGATTAAAGATCCAGATATTTGTATTACACAGGAGGAAAGTACACCTTATTTCCTTGGAAAGGCGGCGGGTTGTAAAACTATTATACCAGTTTCATGTGCCTTGACCCACATTAATACATCTAGACCTTGTCCTGTCAGAACTGATCCTTATACTATTTCAGAATCTTTGGCTCCAGATCCTTTTGTGTTAACTCTTAATCTTACAGCCTTACCGGATGGAGGTTAGTTGTATGGCCAGGCAGGTAAATTAACCAGGGTTTTTGTTCCTTTTCCTTTATGAGATGGGTACTCATGTCCTCAGAACATGGGTTGGATGTGTGGAAAAAGATTATATTTGTATCTGCCTGCTACTTGGTCTGGAGTATGTTATTTGCAAACTAGAATGGCTTTGGATTATCTGTTAGCTGAGAGGGGTGATGGTTTTGAAGAATGTTCCTTTAGTTGTGATTATCTTGTAATCAGAAGAAGGGAGTGTGATGGAAATTCTTGCAGTAAGCATTCCAAAGTGTATGACCTTTGGGTTACCTCACTCCTGTGAACATCTGTGTTAGAGAAGGAAGCTGTAAAAGTCATTATCAGAAGTTTAATGGTTAAGGCCATTTTTTAGGGTGATGCCTTTGGGGAAAGTAGATGGTTGTTCCTAGGTAACCTTCTCACCTCTGAACCCGAGAAGGGTCTGGGGTTGTAAAACACAGACTCTTTGAAGTTGAAATAACACTGTCATGTTCTGGTATAAATACTGTGTGTAAATGTTGTTCGGGGCTCTGTTTCACTGACTAACCTCAGTGTCAGGGTCTTCAAACGCTGAATGCCTTTGAATAAAACTTATAAAGACAAAGTCCGGATTTTCTCTTGTTATGAGTCAACTTCTACCCACTTTGATAAGAAAATTCCACAACACTATCAGAGAAAGCTGGAGTGTTCTCCCTTGAGGAATGGGATGTTGGACTGGCCAGAGGAGTCGAACATACCATCCGCCTCAGTGACTCACGACCTTTTTGAGAAAGATCAAGACGTCTTGCCCCTGCGGATATCGATGATGTGCGAAGTCATTTGCAAAAACTGCTGGCCGCAGGAATAATAAAGGAGTCACGTAGTCCTTATGCTTCGCCCATCGTGGTTGCCAGAAAAATAAATGGCTCGATCAGGATGTGTATTGATTACCGCACCCTGAATGCACGAACAATCCCGGATCAATACACAGTTCCTAGGCTTGATGAGGCCTTGGATAGTATGACAGGAAGCCGTTGGTTTTCTGTATTGGATCTACGAAATGGCTATTACCAGATTGGTATGGCTGACCAAGACAAGGAGAAAACAGCTTTTATCTGCCCCCTAGAGTTCTTCCAATTTGAGCGTATGCCCCAAGGCATTACCGGAGCCCCGGCTGCTTTTCAACGGTTAATGGAAAAGGCTGTCGGAGACATGAACCTTCTGCATTGTTTAGTATACCTGGATGATGTAATAGTGTTTGGCTGGACATTAGAAGAACACGAGGAAAGTCTTCTCAAAGTCTTGGACCGATTACAAGAATATGGTCTGAAGGTATCTATTAATAAGTGTCAGTTCTGTCAACCTCAGGTCAAGTATGTTGGCCATTTTGTGTCAGCTTCAGGCATTGCTACCGACCCAGAAAAAATCAAAGCAGTCCTTAACTGGACGCAGCCCACACATCTGAAGAGCCTTCATTCGTTTTTTGGGTTTCTGTGGTTATTACAGAAGGTTCATTGCCAACTACTCATCTTTAGTGAGACCCCTGACAGACTTAACCAAAGGCTACCCTCCTGTTAAAAAAGGACAGAAAGCAGTTACCTTCAGCTTGCCCTACCTTAAAAATCTGAGCCCTTTGGAGACAGGTGGACTTTGGCCTGTACTACTGCTTTTAAGAAAATAATACAGTGCCTTACAAATGCGCCGGTCCTGGCATTTGCAGATCCAACTAAGCCCTACATATTGCATGTGGATGTCAGCTTTGATGGGCTGGGGGCTGTGCTCAACCAGGAACATCCAGAAGGCTTGCGTCCTGTAGCCTTTGCCAGTCGAAAGCTGAGAGACTCTGAGAGAAATTATCCGGCCCATCAAGTCGAGTTTCTCGCCCTCAAGTGGGCTGTTGTCGATAAGTTTCATGATTACTTGTACGGAGCCAGGTTTACCGTGAGAACCGACAACAACCCACTGACCTATGTCCTTACTACGGCCAAACGTAGTGCTACAGGTCATAGATGGTTGGCTGCACTGTCCACGTATGATTTTGGCATACAGTACAGGCCAGGCAGGGAGAATATTGATGCCGACCTGCTTTCCAGAAAGACAAACTCTGAAGAGGAGGGGTGGATACCCCCATCTGGAGTAAAAGCCCTATGCAAAACTGTATGTGTCACTGGGCTCTCTGAGAACATGCGGTGTGTGGATCAACTAGGTGTATCTCCGTCTGCCATTCCTGATCTGTATGTGTACCCCATCTCTCTTGGTGAGAACCCAGTACAACAGTTCAGTATGACAGACCTACAAAATGAACAAGACTTAGACGAAGCTATTGGAAAGATTAAAAAGACAATAAAATCGGGAAATTGGCCCTGTAGCTTCCAGACTGATCATCAGGAGTCCATCCTGCTACAACGAGAAAAGGAAAGGTTGCAGATAAAGAATGGACTGATGTATAGGAGGACGTTAAGGCCTACAGGGAAGGAAGTGTTCCAATTGGTGCTTCCACCAAAACATCGGCTTCAAGTATTAAAGCAGTTGCATGATGACTTTGGGCACCTCGGTATTGAAAAAGCAACCGAGTTAGTGCGGGATAGGTTCTATTGGCCAAGAATGGCACACAACATTGAGCATTATGTTAAGACCTGTGGGGTATGCGTGGCTCACAAGACCTTGCCTAACAAAACGAGTCCCCTACACCAGATTACAAGTCGAGGCCCATTAGACTTGGTCTGTATAGACTTCCTGTCGATTGAGCCAGATTCTCGTGGGGTGGCCAATGTTCTCATTATTACCGACCATTTTACACGGTATGCTCAGGCCATACCGACCAGCGACCAAAGAGCTTCTACAGTTGCTAAAGTCCTGGTAGAGAAGTTCTTTGTGCACTACGGTCTGCCATGCCGAATCCACTCTGACCAAGGTCGTGATTTCGAGAGTTCTCTGATAAAACAGCTCCTTAATATGCTGGGGATAAAGAAATCAAGAACTACACCCTATCACCCCCAAGGGGATCCTCAGCCAGAGCGCTTTAATCGTACTCTATTGTCTATGTTGAGCACTCTCGATCCAAAGGACAAACAGAAACGGAGTCAGCATGTGGCATCTATGGTTCATGCTTATAACTGTACTCGTAATGAGGCAACAGGATATTCACCTTACTTCCTGATGTTTGGCCGAGATGCTCGCCTGCCTGTGGATGTGTGTTTTGGTCTGTCTGAAGTTGGAGAAGAAGTCACGAAACATCATCAATATGTGGACAAACTGAGAAAAGAGTTACGTCATGCTTACCAGCTTGCGACCGAGGCTTCCAATAAGAATCATCAGAAAAACAAACGGGGCTATGATCGCAGGGTACGAACCCAGAACCTGCAGGAAGGGGATCGGGTTCGTTTTAGAGCCTTGGGAATCCCTGGAAAACACAAGTTAAAGGAGAAATGGAATCTGGAACCTTATGTGGTGGTTGAAAAGCTCGCTAATTTACCTGTTTATCGGGTAAAACCCGAAAGTGGAAGAGGGGTAGTAAAGACTCTTCACAAAGACCATCTGCTACCAATAGGGTTTCTGGTGAGGATTCCAGAAATCCCTGAAAGAAGCTGCCTGCCTCGGAGACCTTCCACTAGATCCACTGAGATACCTAAAGCAAAGTATGAGGTGCAGCATCCAGCAAAGGGAGGGAGAGATGAGAATTCTGAAGATGATGAGGACACCCCTCGGTATTACTGCAGGGGAGTTGGCCATCATGCCTGGTTAACATGTCCTCCGACTGCCCAGTTGTTGTCCTTTGCTACGGACAGGTCTGATGTTATCTCTGAAAGAGATCCTGATGGACTAACTCTGTCATGCAATGAAGGTGAAGGGTTTGACCACGACGCGGGTGTAGAAGAGGACACCAGTGGTGTTATATTTTCATCAGAGGACCCTGTGGTGGACACAGGGCTGGAGATGGGAGACGTCCCAACATCCAGTGTGTCTGATGATGAAGTTGACTCTACCAATGTTCCTCCTGCTAAACGACTGGTTAAACCTGTCATCCGTTTGAGTTATGACGAGCCTGGAAAGCCCAGGGACCAGCCATTGGTCATTGTGCATAGGGGAATGAGGATATACATAACCAGAGACACTGAGGAAGATCCTAATATTGTCTGTCAGCCGCCCTGCAATGTTCCAGTTCACCGAGCAGCAAGATGCGGCTTTGAGAGTTTGCCACATAGAGTTGTCTGATGGGGACATCTAGACATTTAGGATGGGGAGGGTGTAACCCCCTGGCTTCACCGGAATATAAATATGTTATTGTTGTTTTGAAAAATAACAAATTTAATGTATGCAGCTAAATATCTTAAAATAAGATATAAGAATTTCCAAGTCTTTTGTTAGGAGTTTGAAATGGGCAAGAGTCCTTAAAAAAGAAAATAAACAGTTGAAGTAAGAAGTCTATTAAAATATTGTGTTCTGTCACTTTAAGAACGAACGATATAGTGTAGTTTGTATGAAAAGGAGAGCGGAAGACGAGGTGTCTGGGTGGAGTTTGCCGGAACTTTTGGTGAGCCGGTTTGGGGAAAAGCCAGGGAAACCAACAGAAAAAGTGCAACAACTGAACTGTGCACTAGCGCCGAGGAACAGTGGACGGATCGAGGAAGAAGCGGGCGGTGTGCTGGATGCTGGAGGTCTGCACCGGAGCCTGTGGATAAGGGAAGACTAGTTGCACCCGCGCTGGGCCCGCTGTTTGGATTTGGCCGCAGTGTCCTCCTGCTTTACTGAGAAAGGCGGGGATTAACTGCGGGTTACCGGGCGTGCTGATTTGTCAGGACCTTATATAAATCCGTCACTGTGGATTGAGGACCAAGGGTGAGTGTCGTCAGTAACAGGCCTGCACCGGGGGTTCATGGACTATATTGCCGGCTTCTATTTGTTTTATATGTTTTTTTTGTGGGCCCACTAATTAAAATTATCCTGTAATTTCTGTGTATTGAATTAAGACTAAAGGACTCTTATGTGTTCGGGACTGTTCAAAATAAGTTCATTTAGAGCTCAATAAGCACTTAAACGAGCGGGAAAGTCCCTATCTACAGGTCCTTCTCAAAATATTAGCATATTGTGATAAAGTTCATTATTTTCCATAATGTCATGATGAAAATTTAACATTCATATATTTTAGATTCATTGCACACTAACTGAAATACTTCAGGTCTTTTATTGTCTTAATACGGATGATTTTGGCATACAGCTCATGAAAACCCAAAATTCCTATCTCACAAAATTAGCATATTTCATCCGACCAATAAAAGAAAAGTGTTTTTAATACAAAAAACGTCAACCTTCAAATAATCATGTACAGTTATGCACTCAATACTTGGTCGGGAATCCTTTTGCAGAATTGACTGCTTCAATGCTGCGTGGCATGGAGGCAATCAGCCTGTGGCACTGCTGAGGTCTTATGGAGGCTCAGGATGCTTCGATAGCGGCCTTTAGCTCATCCAGAGTGTTGGGTCTTGAGTCTCTCAACGTTCTCTTCACAATATCCCACAGATTCTCTATGGGGTTCAGGTCAGGAGAGTTGGCAGGCCAATTGAGCACAGTGATACCATGGTCAGTAAACCATTTACCAGTGGTTTTGGCACTGTGAGCAGGTGCCAGGTCGTGCTGAAAAATGAAATCTTCATCTCCATAAAGCTTTTCAGCAGATGGAAGCATGAAGTGCTCAAAAATCTCCTGATAGCTAGCTGCATTGACCCTGCCCTTGATAAAACACAGTGGACCAACACCAGCAGCTGACACGGCACCCCAGACCATCACTGACTGTGGGTACTTGACACTGGACTTCTGGCATTTTGGCATTTCCTTCTCCCCAGTCTTCCCCCGGACTCTGGCACCTTGATTTCCGAATGACATGCAGAATTTGCTTTCATCCGAAAAAAGTACTTTGGACCACTGAGCAACAGTCCAGTGCTGCTTCTCTGTAGCCCAGGTCAGGCGCTTCTGCCGCTGTTCCTGGTTCAAAAGTGACTTGACCTGGGGAATGCGGCACCTGTAGTCCATTTCCTGCACACGCCTGTGCACGGTGGCTCTGGATGTTTCTACTCCAGACTCAGTCCACTGCTTCCGCAGGTCCCCCAAGGTCTGGAATCGGCCCTTCTCCACAATCTTCCTCAGGGTCCGGTCACCTCTTCTCGTTGTGCAGCGTTTTCTGCCACACTTTTTCCTTCCCACAGACTTCCCACTGAGGTGCCTTGATACAGCACTCTGGGAACAGCCTATTCCTTCAGAAATTTCTTTCTGTGTCTTACCCTCTTGCTTGAGGGTGTCAATAGTGGCCTTCTGGACAGCAGTCAGGTCAGCAGTCTTACCCATGATTGGGGTTTTGAGTGATGAACCAGGTTGGGAGTTTTAAAGGCCTCAGGAATCTTTTGCAGGTGTTTAGAGTTAACTCGTTGATTCAGATGATTAGGTTCATAGCTCGTTTAGAGACCCTTTTAATGATATGCTAATTTTGTGAGATAGGAATTTTGGGTTTTAATGAGCTGTATGCCAAAATCATCTGTATAAAGACAATAAAAGACCTGAAATATTTCAGTTAGTGTGCAATGAATCTAAAATATATGAATGTTAAATTTTAATCATGACATTATGGAAAATAATGAACTTCATCACAATTTGCTAATATTTTGAGAAGGACCTGTATAACCCAGGTGGTTGACAAAGTTTGTTGTATATTTATTTGCGTTTTCTGTTGGGGTATTGGAGAGGTTAAAGATGTCTGCAAACAGATGGTACCTGTTTTGATTTATAAGCATTCAGTCCAACATAAGGTCGGTTACACTACAGTGTGATGGTATATTCCACTAGTTCTCATGTGGTTTACTTTAATTTTCATTTCGAAGTTTGGGAAATAAATACTTTAAACTTATAAAGCATCGTTATTTATGGGTCAGACATAGGCAGTTTACTAAGTTTAATTATTTATGACAACTCAGTACCTGTTGGTTCATGGGAGGTGTAGTAAAACCAGTTCTTGGGGTGTGACCTTAAATCAGTAGAACCCAGAGCGCTAAATCTAGCTTTAGATACAAGAAAGCGCTACACCTAGTAATTACTATGGTGTGATCTGATGTAAAAACTGGTGCACAGATACCGTACCAGTTGGGGGGCAGAACGAAGTAGCCATTGTTCCCACATAACCAAGTTACACCCTGTACCCAGTAAGTGCCATTGTGAAACATGTCAGTGATCTGAAATGTTGTTTTACAATTTGTACTTGTGCCTAGATAAATAGTTATTCCCTTTACTTTTGTTATAACAATGAGCGTGTTGTTTTATACCATTTAAGTGTGCATTAAAAGGTGGGACCTTGTCCTCTTCAGTGATATTTAAAGCATTCCAAAACTCAGAGTCACAGGTGCAGTTATGAGGGTTACACGTATAATTTAGAGTCTGGTTTTCCTGTGGAAACTGTCCTGGGATAATGAAATATTGGCGAGATGCATATCGTTATTTTCTGAAAGAAGTGGCACAATTTGCTTGTGAATAATTCATAGCTTTTACATATATTGTAGGACCCTGAGAGTGTACAGGCATTACAGAGCATACATAACAATCCGTTTTATTCTGAGATTTAGCGGTGTCATACATACGATACCAGTAGTTCTGCAGAAAGGGATGTCCTCTGTCTCCCTTTCCCAGGGGCCTGAGGTGTGATCTGTCTGGTGTCCATCTTTTCTTTCCGGTGCGGCGCTGCATCCTTTGGATCCTGCTTCAAACAGAAAAAGAGTCCTACTGCCAGAATCAGGCTCAGGCTGATCAGTCCTGTCCACATATTACAGAGAGCCATGCTAAGTTGGGTGCAGGTCAGTTGTTTTTTTCACCGGGTTTGAGATGCTGGACCCTATGGGTCACCAGCCCCTTTGTAGCTGCTACCCCGTCGGTTGAGTTGGCTCCTGTTAAGGTATAACTGGTTTGCAGTGGCTTTTATGGATCCAGGATGGTCTTTCTGCAATCTTTAATGCTGTGGGTGTGGTCAGGAGAACCTGACATGGTCCTTCCCAGCGTGGGGTGCTCCAATCTTTCCTTTGGAGTGTTTTGATCAGGACCAGGTCTCCAGGTCTCAGGTTATTCTGTGGGATAGGAGCAGAGTTTACTGGCAGACTACTGGATAACTGTGTTTCTTTTGTTTGTAACATTTTATTCATCCATTCAGCTAATGAGGTTTCCCTTTGTGCTTTTTCTGTCATTCATTTCTGATGGCAGTGGAAAGGATCTCCCATGTACTATTTCAAAAGGAGTGAGGCCAGTCTGATTAAGTGTTATCCTCATCCATAACTTAACCAGGGAAAGGCATTCTGGCCATGGTCTCCCTGTTTCCTCCACAGTTTTTCTTAATCTGTTTTTTATAGTACCATTTGTCCTCTCCACCAGGCCTGCACTTTGAGAGTGGTATGAACAATTATTTTTTAACTGGAACCCCAAAGCTTTAGAGCACAGTTCTATTACATTGTTCACAAAGTGTGTTCCATTATCTGATCTGATGATTTGAGGAATGCCATAAGTATTGAAGAAATGTGCTACTAGATTTTTTGCTACTGTAAGAGCGTCACAGTGTTTTGCTGGGTATATTTCAACCCATTTGGAAAAGGCATCTATGACCACTAGACAGTATTTCTTTCCCTGTGACCATGAAAGTTCAATGAAATCCATGTGTATGGTATGAAATGGATGTGCTGCTGCTGGGAACTGTCCCCTTTTGGGTCTCATGTAGCCCTGTAAGTTATGTTTGCAGCAGATAATGCATGATCTACAAAAGTTTTTTGCATAGTCAGAAAAATGTATAGTATAGAATTGATGATTTACTAGATGTTCCATATTTCCCCTTCTTGACACATGTTGTTTTTTTTTTTTTTCATGGGGCACTATGGCAGCTGTTTTGTATAAATATTTGGTAGAACATGTTTGTGATCTATTCTATAGATTCCTTCTATCAGTACTGCTCCCCTAGAGAGCCAAGTCTTCACTTCTGTTGCTGGGGCAGATTGCTGTGAGTCTTCCAGCACGTCTGCGTCTATAAATAGTAGGTCAGACATGCTGAGTGTGAGGGGAAGTTTCGATGCTGCTTTAGCGGAAACATCTGCAAAGTTGTTTCCTCTGGCTTCCATTGTACTTGTGGGAACTTGGTTAGTGACAGGTGGGGAGTATGGCCTCTAAACATTTGTAACTGTTTTTCTGATAGTATTACAGATGCTGCAGACATTTCTGTGGCTGGATTCACATACAAATGTTGTATTGTGATTGGTTGGGGTTTCTTTCCATACATATTATGGGAGTTTAACATGTTAATAAGACCTGTATGGTGTCATGATAGATAATGTTAAATCTTTCCCACAAATGTTTCTGTTTGGCCATGATAAAGCTGCTGTCTTTTAATCATCTGGTTCCATAACAATTTTTATGGTTTTCATCAGTAAGATTATAATGGCTGTGAACGTTCTCTTGTAATCTATCTTTGTTTAGATGTATCTATTATTCTTATTATTCTTTTTTATCATATTTTATTTTAATAGGGACTTTATTTTTTTTTTTATAAAGTAAGTCCTTATTACATTTAAAAATGAGATTACTATTTTTTGGCAGTTGCTATTATTTTAAATAGTGCTTGGTTTAGTTCTTATTAAAAAATAAAAAACTCACTCACTGATGAACACAAAAAATGAAGGGCATATTATATCTTATAATCTTAGTTTGTCTTACCCAGTTTTATAGATACAACATACAGTTTCAGTCAGCTTTGTATTTAGTTCAAGTAACTAAAGTTTGTTTCAATTAACTCAAGTTTTCTCTATTTCAGTCCAGTCCAGTAATTCTGTTAAGGTTCATTTCATCTTGTGTTAAGTTTGAGTCTAATTCGATCATTTTGAACCTGACTGGAAAAAGTCTAAACATCTGTTAAAATCTTTTTGTTTTACCATAGAGAACTGACCTAATATTATTATGGTATGTTGAGGATCAGACTTGCCCTTGTAGTCTTTAATTATTGTGCACATATACTCTAATTTTTACATAACATGAAACAGACATTTATTTCACAAAAACAGACAGACAAAATGGACAGACATTGGCCACATAAAAGTTTGATTACTCTGTTTGTAAAAGGATTGTAAAAAATTGAAGACGGGTCTATAAGCTTTCTTATGTTAGGTAGAACTATTACTATCTTTATAGGATTTTGGAAAAGATTCTGGAAACCCTATCAAGATATAAGTTTGGCAATGATCATCAGAACATCAGACCTTTATTAGCGCTTTTAAAGTCCCTCAAAGATGTATTACAATGTAATCAGTCATTCCCATTCACACACATTCACACACTACTTACTTATTTCTCTGTCAGAGTAATTTTATTTGCAAAAATTTGAACATAATTTGACTTCTATTATTCTTAAAATGCACATCGTTTCCTCATAACCCCTTTTGTTTCCACAAGGTCTGTTTTGAACGCTTCAATTCTTTTTTATACACCAAGAATCAATAAGGTGGTCTTAGTGGGGTCCACCTTAAAGGTGTTGTCTGTTGGGTGTCATGTTATCATTGTCAGGTCAGTGAGGTTCATAGGTCAGTCAGAACCTTGGTCATTTGTTCTGTGCACATAATGTTTCATAGATCCAGGCTATGATTAGTCAGCAAAACTTCCACCTATAGGAGAAAAATTGATTGTTAATGAATGAGCTGCATTTCCTAGGAACACTGTCTTCCTCCTGGATGAGCATCACCTGTTGAAAAACTTTCATCATTGTTTGTTTCACATATTCAATCAGATCTTTATATTATACCAGTAGGTGAAGTTGTTAGTATCTCATGTAGACTGACATATACTGTTGCATTTGGAGAGGATCTCAGATTAAATAAACTTAGTTAGAGCTTCAATCCAAGTTTATTTTATGTCTGCAGACTTTAGCCAATTTTTCTTTTTTTTATACATAAAGAGCAAGATTCAAAACATTTTCAAAAGGCAGATTGTGGCAGAATGTAAACAAAACTGCTTATTCATTGACAAGATAACATTCAAGCACACAATCACCATATTAAAAGGCTCTACTTCTAGAGAATCACTAAACTTCTGGGGTCCGGTTTTGGCCCGCGGACCTTGAGTTTGACACATGCAGGGTAGAGTTACAATCTTCATCTCTCAGCAGAGACAGGCTTCTGCCTTTTGTGCAGAAGTTTTATCTTTGTTTTCAGGCAGCTGCATCTCTTTGTCAAAGTCGTTTCACAGAGCTGAAATTTAACTTCTCTCAAAGAGGAAAAATCAAGAATGCACACAATCTGAGCCAAATATGGAATTATTTCCCTGTAAAATGAATCTTTTGCATTTTATCATTATATTGTTGGTATTATAACACCATAGAATGATTTTTAAAGCACCTGTTTCTCACTAATGCTTGCCTACAAAATCTTTTACTCTCAGATTACTTCTTTACATCCTACATCAGCTTCTGTGAGGACAGCTGTGTACCATCATGCACCAGGGTGAGTTACAACAACGACAAACCCTGGTTCACAGCTAAACTCAGAAGGTTAAGACTGGATAAGGAAAAGGCCTTCAGGAGTGGGGACAAAGACATATACAGAGAGGCAAAGTACAAGTTTGGCAAGGCAGTGAAAGAGGCCAAACGACTGTACTCTGAGAAGCTCCAAATCCAGTTCTCAGCCAACGACTCTGCGTCTGTCTGGAAAGGGCTCAAGCAAATCACCAACTACAAGCCGAAAGCCCCCCACTCCATCAACGACCGACGCCTCGCCAACGACCTGAACGAGTTCTACTGCCGCTTTGAAAGACAAAGGGACAGTCCTGCAACCATCTCCCACGACGCCCCCCAACAGCTGCAGCCACAATCCACCACCCCCACCTCCCCAACCTCAAGAGGGGCCTTGGCACCTCCAACCCCCACCAGCCCCCTACCCACGCCGAGGACGGCTCTTTCCATCCAGGAGAGGGACGTCAACAAACTCTTCAGGAGACAGAACCCCCGGAAAGCTGCTGGTCCGGATTCTGTCTCACCAGCCAGCCTGAAGCACTGCGCTGATCAGCTGTCTCCAGTCTTCACAGACATTTTTAACACCTCACTGGAGACATGTCATGTGCCAGCCTGCTTCAAGTCCTCCACCATCATCCCTGTTCCCAAGAAGCCAAGGACCACAGGGCTTAATGACTTCAGACCCGTCGCCCTGACCTCTGTGGTGATGAAGTCCTTTGAGCGCCTTGTGCTCTCACACCTAAAAGACATCACCGACCCCCTCCTGGACCCCCTGCAGTTTGCCTACAGAGCCAACAGGTCTGTAGATGATGCAGTCAACCTAGCCCTTCACTTCATCCTCCGGCACCTGGACTCCACAGGAACCTATGCCAGGATCCTGTTTGTGGATTTCAGCTCTGCCTTCAACACCATCGTCCCAGCTCTGCTCCAGGAGAAGCTCTCCCAGCTGAGTGTGCCCGACTCCACCTGCAGGTGGATCACTGACTTCCTGTCTGACAGGAAGCAGCGCGTGAGGCTGGGGAAGCACGTCTCTGACTCCCTGACCATCAGCACCGGTTCCCCCCAAGGCTGTGTTCTCTCTCCTCTGCTCTTCTCCCTGTACACCAACAGCTGCACCTCCAGTCACCAGTCTGTCAAGCTTCTGAAGTTTGCGGACGACACCACCCTGATCGGACTCATCTCTGATGGTGACGAGTCCGCGTACAGATGGGAAGTGGACCATCTGTTGGACTGGTGCAGCCAGAACAGCCTTGAGCTCAACGCTCTAAAGACAGTGGAGATGGTTGTGAACTTCAGGCAGAACCCAGCCCCACCTGCCCCCATCACCCTCTGTGACTCCACAATTGACACTGTGGAATCTTTCCGCTTCCTGGGAACCATCATCTCCCAGGATCTCAAGTGGGAGCCAAACATCAGCTCCCTCATCAAGAAAGCCCAGCAGAGGATGTTCTTCCTGCGGCAGCTGAAGAAATTCAACCTGCCAAAGACTATGATGGTGCACTTCTACACAGCCATCATTGAGTCCATCCTCACCTCCTCCATCACCATCTGGTACGCCGCTGCTACAGCCAAGGATAAGGGCAGGCTGCAGCGTGTCATTCGGTCTGCTGAGAAGGTGATTGGCTGCAGTCTACTGTCGCTCCAGGAACTGTACACCTCCAGGACCCTGAAGCGGGCAGGGAAGATTCTGGCTGATCCCTCCCACCCCGGTCACAGACTCTTTGAGACTCTCCCCTCTGGCAGGAGGCTGCGGTCCATCCAGACCAAAACCTCACGCCACAAGAACAGTTTTTTCCCATCTGCCACCAGCCTGGTTAACAAAGCCCGGAAACCACCCTGACATTCCCCCTTTCCCCCACACCCCCCCTTTTTTTGCTGACAGGACACCTGTAACCTGTAACTCTATGCGTTACATTAACGCTCAGCTTGGACTCCTGCTTACTTGCACTGCTTTACTTGCACAATGATCACCTGCACTGTTGTATTGCTCTTGCATCTTATACTGCTCTATATTTACTCTCACTCACTTAAAACTGTGCACTTATATTTATATTATATTGTAGATATGTTTGTACTGTTTAATTTGTACTGTATTGCACCGACTACGCCAAAACAAATTCCTTGTATGTCCAAAAACGTACTTGGCAATAAAGCTTTTCTGATTCTGATTCTGATTCTGATTCTGATTTAACAACATTCTGTTCTCCCTTCTCTAGTCATTGTTCACTGGGTTGTCCAGTTGGACAGTTTTTGAGCCCAGTTTCCATGTTGTCCACAATGTCACCTCTTCTTTTAACTTCCTTTACCACGTCCTCTGAAATCACCTCTTAGTCTTTATAATTTGGGGCTACCTTTGTATTCTAAACTGGGATGGGTGGCGGTCCGCCCCCTTTTTTGTTTTCAGTTAAGCTGAAAGGTTTTTTTCTGTACTTTTCTTAAGGCCTCAGTATTATGGCTATGTCAGTTAAAGGCTGCTCTTGCTGTTTTTTTAATTCATCTTTTTGTTTTAATCTGTTTATCAACTGTGTGCACTCAGGGACTGAGAGGTCCCCTTTGAAATTATAATCTGGCAAGGTTTTTACTGTCTCTGGATCTTTTGAATGCATAATCTCCAGTTTAAGATCCCCGTGTAGTTTTAGGATTTCAGTGGTAATTAAGTTACCTGAAAATCCGTATTTTTTTATACCACAATTTACATATTTTTCCGGCCCCCTTCACATAACTTTCCATAAACTTCACATCTCCTTCTAAGTTATTCCCCATTTTCTTTTTGTTTTTATTTGAAAATGTATATACATATGTGTGTCTTGATTAGAAGTTCACTGGCATGAGATTAAGGAAAGGACACCAACACGGCCTTCTACTGCGGCTAATCACGCAGCGGTGTTAGAAACCCGTCCTTTATCTCCTTAATCGTCAGTACGTCCTTCTTTTCAGGCAAAACAAAAAACACAGGACCAGTAGAATCTTTCTAGGATTCTTGTAAAATACTTAGTCCTCCAGTCATACACAGTTCATTCATACACGGTTGATTGCGGCCAACTCTAACCTAGTTTATATTTTAAACCCTTTTTTAGATGTAAATACCACTTAATATTACATTTTTATCCTATTTCATTACGGCAAAATTTTAACCTGACGTCTTCCTATTTCATTACGGCAAAATATAACCAAACGTCTCACCTCTGTGTCAAAAATTACGAATGTGATGATCAGGACCCCTTAGGCACCACCTGGCGTCGAGCGCACGAATTCACGTTCCAGGACTTTGTCCTGCCCGTCCAGCTGTTGACATACTTTCGGTGTTGCTCCTCTCGGTGTCAGGCGATGTCCTCAGGGCCCCGGCCAGTCACTGTTAAAAATAAAACTGGTTTTAGTTTTAAGTTCTCCGGCTCGAAGGACCAAGTTAATGTCAGGTGGAATGAGTTGATCAAGTCAAACCACAGTTGAACAACAGAAAGTGAGATAGAGACTCTTTAATTTTCTTGCTGCGAGGGCAACCACACACAAGTGTGATTACCTCAGCTCCGTTTATTTATACAATAGAGTGTACAGACATATCAGATGGGTGTGTGACATTTACAAGTTTCAGTTGGGGAGTGGAAACAGGGACAGTTGGTACTGCCTTCGGTTATTGCAAGACCAGCTGCACACACACCAAGATAACAATTGAGTACAGCCAGACACTGGGTCACATTTGCATGTGACGGTTAGAATAGCGACAGAATGTTCCAGACACTGAATTACATCTGCATATGACTGTTAGAATAGGGAAGAAATGCATGTGAGTGATAATTAGTGAAAATTAATGTATATATACTCAACCTAACAGTACGGGTCTTGGTGGTGTCTGCTCTGTTGCGCACAGCATTTTGCAGCAGCATGCTATTCCATCCGGTTTGCGATTAGTTGGACCATAATTTATTTTTCAACAGGACAATGACCCCAAACACACCTCCAGGCTGTGTAAGGGCTATTTGACCAAGAAGGAGAGTGATGGGGTGCTGCGCCAGATGACCTGGCCTCCACAGTCACCGGACCTGAACCCAATCGAGATGGTTTGGGGTGAGCTGGACCGCAAAGTGAAGGCAAAAGGGCCAACAAGTGCTAAGCATCTCTGGGAACTCCTTCAAGACTGTTGGAAAACCATTTCAGGTGACTACCTCTTGAAGCTCATCAACAGAATGCCAAGAGTGTGAGGAGCAGTAATCAAAGCAAAAGGTGGCTACTTTGAAGAACCTAGAATATAAGACATATTTTCAGTTGTTTCACACTTTTTTGTTCTGTATATAATTCCGCATGTGTTTTTTCATAGTTTTGATGCCTTCAGTGTGAAGCTACAATATTCATAGTCATGAAAATAAGGACAACTCTTTGAATGAGAAGGTGTGTCCAAACTTTTGGTCTGTACTGTGTACAGGTCCTTCTCAAAATATTAGCATATTGTGATAAAGTTCATTATTTTCCATAATGTCATGATGAAAATTTAACATTCATTTATTTTAGATTCATTGCACACTAACTGAAATATTTCAGGTCTTTTATTGTCTTAATACGGATGATTTTGGCATACAGCTCATGAAAACCCAAAATTCCTATCTCACAAAATTAGCATATAATTAAAAGGGTCTCTAAACGAGCTATGAACCTAATCATCTGAATCAACGAGTTAACTCTAAACACCTGCAAAAGATTCCTGAGGCCTTTAAAACTCCCAGCCTGGTTCATCACTCAAAACCCCAATCATGGGTAAGATTGCCGACCTGACTGCTGTCCAGAAGGCCACTATTGACACCCTTAAGCAAGAGGCTAAGACACAGAAAGAAATTTCTGAATGAATAGGCTGTTCCCAGAGTGCTGTATCAAGGCACCTCAGTGGGAAGTCTGTGGGAAGGAAAAAGTGTGGCAGAAAACGCTGCACAACGAGAAGAGGTGACCGGACCCTGAGGAAGATTGTGGAGAAGGGCCGATTCCAGACCTTGGGGGACCTGCGGAAGCAGTGGACTGAGTCTGGAGTAGAAACATCCAGAGCCACCGTGCACAGGCGTGTGCAGGAAATGGGCTACAGGTGCCGCATTCCCCAGGTCAAGCCACTTTTGAACCAGAAACAGTGGCAGAAGCGCCTGACCTGGGCTACAGAGAAGCAGCACTGGACTGTTGCTCAGTGGTCCAAAGTACTTTTTTCAGATGAAAGCAAATTCTGCATGTCATTCGGAAATCAAGGTGCCAGAGTCTGGAGGAAGACTGGGGAGAAGGAAATGCCAAAATGCCAGAAGTCCAGTGTCAAGTACCCACAGTCAGTGATGGTCTGGGGTGCCGTGTCAGCTGCTGGTGTTGGTCCACTTTGTTTTATCAAGGGCAGGGTCAATGCAGCTAGCTATCAGGAGATTTTGGAGCACTTCATGCTTCCATCTGCTGAAAAGCTTTATGGAGATGAAGATTTCATTTTTCAGCACGACCTGGCACCTGCTCACAGTGCCAAAACCACTGGTAAATGGTTTACTGACCATGGTATCACTGTGCTCAATTGGCCTGCCAACTCTCCTGACCTGAACCCCATAGAGAATCTGTGGGATTTTGTGAAGAGAACGTTGAGAGACTCAAGACCCAACACTCTGGATGAGCTAAAGGCCGCTATCGAAGCATCCTGGGCCTCCATAAGACCTCAGCAGTGCCACAGGCTGATTGCCTCCATGCCACGCCGCATTGAAGCAGTCATTTCTCCCAAAGGATTCCCAACCAAGTATTGAGTGCATAACTGTACATGATTATTTGAAGGTTGATGTTTTTTGTATTAAAAACAATTTTATTTTATTGGTCGGATGAAATATGCTAATTTTGTGAGATAGGAATTTTGGGTTTTCATGAGCTGTACGCCACAATCATCCGTATTAAGACAATAAAAGACCTGAAATATTTCAGTTAGTGTGCAATGAATCTAAAATATATGAATGTTAAATTTACATCATGACATTATGGAAAATAATGAACTTTATCACAATATGCTAATATTTTGAGAAGGACCTGTACAGGGGTTGGACAATGAAACTGAAACACCTGTCATTTTAGTGTGGGAGGTTTCATGGCTAAATTGGACCAGCCTGGTAGCCAGTCTTCATTGATTGTACATTGTACCAGTAAGAGCAGAGTGTGAAGGTTCAATTAGCAGGGTAAGAGCACAGTTTTGCTCAAAATATTGAAATGCACACAACATTATGGGTGACATACCAGAGTTCAAAAGAGGACAAATTGTTGGTGCACGTCTTGCTGGCGCATCTGTGACCAAGACAGCAAGTCTTTGTGATGTATCAAGAGCCACGGTATCCAGGGTAATGTCAGCATATCACCAAGAAGGACGAACCACATCCAACAGGATTAACTGTGGACGCAAGAGGAAGCTGTCTGAAAGGGATGTTCGGGTGCTAACCTGGATTGTATCCAAAAAACATAAAACCACGGCTGCCCAAATTACAGCAGAATTAAATGTGCACCTCAACTCTCCTGTTTCCACCAGAACTGTCCGTCGGGAGCTCCACAGGGTCAATATACACGGCCGGGCTGCTATAGCCAAACCTTTGGTCAATCATGCCAATGCCAAACTTCGGTTTCAATGGTGCAAGGAGCGCAAATCTTGGGCTGTGGACAATGTGAAACATGTATTGTTCTCTGATGAGTCCACCTTTACTGTTTTCCCCACATCCGGGAGAGTTACGGTGTGGAGAAGCCCCAAAGAAGCGTACCATCCAGACTGTTGCATGCCCAGAGTGAAGCATGGGGGTGGATCAGTGATGGTTTGGGCTGTCATATCATGGCATTCCCTTGGCCCAATACTTGTGCTAGATGGGCAAGGACTACCAAACCATTCTTGAGGACCATGTGCATCCAATGGTTCAAACATTGTATCCTGAAGGCGGTGCCGTGTATCAGGATGACAATGCACCAATACACACAGCAAGACTGGTGAAAGATTGGTTTGATGAACATGAAAGTGAAGTTGAACATCTCCCATGGCCTGCACAGTCACCAGATCTAAATATTATTGAGCCACTTTGGGGTGTTTTGGAGGAGCGAGTCAGGAAACGTTTTCCTCCACCAGTATCACGTAGTGACCTGGCCACTATCCTGCAAGAAGAATGGCTTAAAATCCCTCTGACCACTGTGCAGGACTTGTATATGTCATTCCCAAGACGAATTGACGCTGTATTGGCCGCAAAAGGAGGCCCTACACCATACTAATAAATTATTGTGGTCTAAAACCAGGTGTTTCAGTTTCATTGTCCAACCCCTGTATATCTATCTATATATATGCCCCTGGATCACCCCTGGGGGTTTTTACAGGCACTTCCATGGAGTCCCCATGGAAGACCCAGAACTCCCTGGAGGGACTATTCATCCCGTCTGGCCTCCTTTTTCCCCCTTGATGTGGTCTCACATATGCAGAAGACTATTGATCGATAGGTGGATAAATGGATAAATAGAAGAGACAAAATAAAGTCAATAATGAATAGTTCTGATTAATCATAAACAGTAATAATGCTTTGTATTAATAGTTTAAAGATTAAAATTTTAAGACTAAACAACTGGTTTAGCACATTTTCTGAACAAATTAAATCCTTTTGAAATCTTTAAGAAAAGTTGAATATGTTAAATAAGTGCTAAAATTTTTATGCACACCAACCCAAATTCAAACTAATTGCCACTGTGTCTAAACTCTTAAACAGACCTTTGAAGGTGTATCAGACTAAGGAGCAATTGAAATTTGCTCTAATATGCTTTATAAAAACACACAAATAAACATAATTTAACACAGGCCCAATTGGCGTAAAACAAGCTTGAGCAAAAAAATGACATTTTTTATTGTTTCCAGTCACTATTCACATGTGATTTTTATGAAGTGTAATACCTTCCACCTCCTATTTCCCCTGTTGCCTTTCCATCACAGGCATAGCGAGACTGTTCTCTAATCTGAAGTGACAGCCCCGAGACTTTCAATCACACATTACAGTGTAGCCTCGGGCAACGGAGGCTGCTTCTTTCAAAATGTTCAAACCAGGTTATTTCTATCGAGGTATTAAAGTAATACTTCAGTTTAAGCTATTATTCCACAGCCTGTTATTTTTATTCCAGCTAAGAGGCTGAGGGCATGGAGAAAGGAAGGAAGGAAGGAAGAGGAAGGAAGGAAGGAAGGAAGAGGAAGGAAGGAAGAAAGGAAGTAAGGAAGGAAGGAAGGAGTATCAAGTAGGTGTAGTTTGCTTGTGAATGAAAAAGCACATTCAAAAAGGATTTTAACACATAAGATCACATGGTTAATGACACCATAAGATAAGTCCCAAAAAGATGTTGGATTAGACATTTCTAAATGTTTCGGATTTGAATGGGTCGCTGAAATTATTTTGCGATGTTTTCAAGCTTTTACAGGTGTGTGGATTTTGTATATAAGGCCTTTAAAAGGGCCTGAACCTGTAACTGAATTAATTTCGTTTGGCTGACTATACAGGCCTTATACAGGTTGGAACAACAAAAGAGCACATCTTAGAGTTCAGCATTTCATTAATTATTACACAAAGGTGAAGTCAAAATGTTTCTGTAAAGTCTTCCCCTCCATGCATACAAAATAAGTACAACTCTACAATTAAAGTTTTTTTTATCATGACTTTATGCACAGGGCACATACACTTACTAGCCACTTTATTAGGTACACTTTTCTAGTATCCCTTCTGTCTTCAAAACTGCCTTTAATCTTCATGGCACAGTCTCAATGAGATGTCCGATGCATTGTTCAGAGATTTTGGTCCATATTAACATTACAGTGTCACAGCTGTTCCAGCTTTGTCGGCCTGTTCTACCGCATTCCAATGAATCTCTACTAGATTGAGATCAGGTGACTGCAGAGCCTGTTACAAACCATTTTAATATTATTTAAGCTTGTGATGCACTATTTAATGCACTATTCTTTTTAATGCATTATTAAAGAAAACAGCAAAGACACTTAGATGAAGAAATGGAAAATAAGCCAAGATTCTTAGTTTAATTCTGAGTCTTGGCAGTAAAACATGAGGTTCCAAAAATATTCTTACTGATACTGTCATATTTTGAATAAATGTGAATTTTGTTTCATTCCGCTTGAGCCAATTATTAATTTCATTAATAGTTTCTGATGTACTGAAGTGTTAAAAAAGCTGGATAATTGTGCTTCTCAGATTTCATTTCACCAGTCCATATTTAGTCAGTTTCGACCACATAAAATTCTTTAAAACAATATAACATATTTTTGAAGATTTTGCATGTCTGAGTTTTTGCTATTTTTCAATCAGTTGAACACCATAATGTGGGGCTTCATCTGTTTTAAACACATCTGCATCATTAGAAGAGCACAGAGAGTTTGAGGTCTGGCAAAACCTCATCTATAGTCTCATCTAAATTTGTTATTTTGTTCTGAAAGTTTATTTTCCTTTAAAATTGAGGAGGACATTAGATTGGTTTCTTCCTCTTTTCTCAGATGTGTAGAAAATAAAATAGACGTAATTTTGTAATTTATGGTTTTTGTTTTTTAACATTAACTTGATCCTTTATGGTGAAAACAATCAGTATTATATGTAATTATTCTTTAGAATCTTTTAAACAACCATTCAGTTAATGATAGCTTATTCTTACCATAAAAACACTATAGTAATAGTTAAAAAATAATAATATTTTATTGGACGTTTATTTAACCAGGACATTCCCTGAGAGAAGTATATATTTATCAAGGAAGAATATGGACAGTCAGTGCACTAGTATCCATTCAAACTGCTGGGATGTTAAGTTTTATCAGCTAAGGACTAAGCTGGGATATAAATGTCTTTCCTTATTCACCAGGCTGAAACACCAGATCACTGCTATGTTAACAGCCAAGGTATTCAGGTATATGTTACATTGTCACAATGCTCAGATGTAAACTAATAGAATTTTGAGTCACATTAATTATGCTCACTATAAAATAAAACAGCAGATTACACAGCAAATAAAATCGGTGAACATATATGTTCAAAAAGGTGTTTCCCTTGGATCAGTTTTACATGTGCAACTCTTGACAATATTCCATAAACTACCACAGGGTGGCAGTAGTGGCCTGCAGTTCAAGAATTTCAAAACGCACAGCAGGGACAGTTAGTGAGATTCAAAGACAACACAAGCTCAGTATTTAAATTGAATGTACATTGCATCATGACAGTGGATGTCGGTGATGATTGATGCTTGCTAATTATTTACCTACTAACTTGAAGACAACAGTTGCAAAGAAGATAAAGTTTGGTAAGTGAGGTAAATTCAAAGTAACGAAACAATATCTAGAAAATGAAGTACACATGTGGGCTAAGATTTTAATAAGAAAGGTATAAGGAAAGCCTGTACAGTTAGTAAGGAATCAATTTAGGAAAGAAAAAGCAGACTGAAGAAAGAAGTGTGAACTGGGTTCTTCTATACTATGATGATGGACTGATGGCTTAGTAAAGATGAAGAAATAACAAAGACTATATGAAGGAGGGAGAAATAGGCAGGGGTATATTGTTTTTGTAGCAAATTGATGTGATCCATCTGAACCATGTGACTCCCACTGCGCACTCCCAGAGTGACCAGAACTACACCACACCCAAGGGCAACTGAGATTGCATTGCAGCACCACCCTAACACCACCATTTCCCCCCTTTTCTAAGCAATAAGAGACGATGTATGTCCCCTATTTTGCCATGGGAGTAAGCAAACAAAAACGACAGCCTATAGTTATATGTATCACAGTCCTTCTTCCCTTAAACATATATTTCAGTAATGCATACACACACATTCAGGAAGGTGGCCGTGTGGCTTGCTTTCCCAGGTTATTTTCTTTGGAGCTGCTGCTTTATTGTGCTCACTGATCCGATTTCCCTTCCTCTCCGGTGTGATTTCTCTTTCTATTGCCCCGGCCAATCTCGCAGCCACGGTTCACCTGGAAAAAAAGAAAAATAGTGTGACCGCTACACCAACACACCAGTGCTAACAACAACAACAACATGGCATAATAACGCTTCCACTTGAAGAATGGGAAGTAATGCATCTTCATGATCCATTTGGGCCACATCAAATATATGGATCTTGATATTCTGGAGGAATTGGAGGAGACCAGGGTAAGGAGAGGGGCTGGATGCTGGTGTGTTTTCTGCCAAAGGGCTTTGTCTGTGTATGGTGGGGTTAGCGTGTGAATTAAGAAATGTATCTCAGTGCAGCAACTCTCCTGTGCAGCTCGTTTTAAGTGCTGATCACGCACATCGATGAAGAAAGTATAGTCACAGGGCTTATATCGCACCAAAGCCTATACAGAACTTTTATTGTCCCTTTAACACCTAATTTATCTTTTCTGAATGTGCCACAAAGTTTCAGTAAATAAGAAAACAAACACCTGCGTCACTCAGGCATAAACCAGACAGTGGTAGGGTTAGGACTAACCCGCAATAACCATTCTGCTGCTAAAATTATAACACATAACACCAAACACGCAAAACAGGAAATCTAAACAGCCCCCAACGAAATTGTACCGACTGAATGACTTTTGTTATAAAAAAAACAACACCACCCCATAGTTTTGCTTCAGTTTAAGGCTGGGAATCAACCAGAACCTGTAGTTGCTTAAAGATCTCTGGTAATTAACATCTTTTGGTAGAAATGAAATGAATAGTTTATTTCAGCTGCCTGTTTTGGTGGTGTGAAAGAGGTCAGATTCCAAGTTTTCATTCCGGCTGGGGACGTTTCTGTACGGATTTTGCACGGGTATTCCTGGGTGCATCCTGATTGTTTCTCTAATGTAAAAGGAGAGTGAAAGGCCATGGCTTTTGGATCTTAAAAATCGACATTTTCAGGGCTTACAAATGTAAATATTTTCATCCATAAAATAGGAAAAATAGCATCATATTTCTCATAGTAAAAGATTTCACCTCACCATCTAAATTATAGATCATGCATAACAACTGTTGTGATTATGAATATATTATTTAATATTAATACTTTAATATTTTATTAAATAATATTTCGGTCTGTTAAACGTCGTCCTGTGAATACCAGCCCAGTAAGGTGGTGGTATTAGGACAAAAATGAAAGGGATGAGCCAAGCTCTGACATTATTGAACAGCACAACTCTGCACACATACTGAATGAATTCACACAATTTCTTAAAATACAAGAATTTATTAACAAAAATAAGTCAACTCAAAGTCAAACATATTTAAATCAACAAACTCTTTACGATGCTAAAACAATCCAACTAACTGTCAAGCAGAATTAAAGAATAACAAAGACTAATGGACTATGTACAATATAAACAAGTAGATTAAAGATGATTGAAAATCATGACCAAAAGAGTGATGCAACATTACCATGCAATGTTTATGTTTGAGAACCAAAGATTATCTTGAAGAATCTGGAAATGAAGTTAAGTTAGTCTTGGAACCAACTTAGGCAATAATTGGCATACCTTTAGACAACTATTCACAATGCAAGATCAGATAAAATATTATTTTAATAAAATAATATTTTAAAGAATGATTTGCTGAATAAAACCAAACTTCTGGATGACTAATTCTCAACGGTGTTTAATCAGCTGCCTTTATTTATTAAAATAATATTTAAAGAAATATTATTAAGGAAATGGTAAAATAATATTTCAGGAAATATTGTTTTGAATAAGAACCAAATCTTTCTGGAGAAATGGGACTTAATAGTGTTTACTTAGTTATCAAGTTTAGTAAAATAATATTAAGGGAAATATTATTTTTCTAGATTGAAAACTAACAACCTTTTTGGCTAAATGATTTTAGTAGGCAAGCACGTGTTCTTAGCTGTTAGCGGTTAAAGCTAACAAAAGTAGCTTATAGCTTATCATCAGAATCAAACACATACCTTTAAAATACCATTAATGAAAGGGTTAAAATGCATAAGCATGGATGGTGCGTTATGGCCGATCTTCTGTGTTTAAAATCACCCTTTAAATAAAGTTTTAACTTAAAAACAAAAACAAACACAGAACACATAAACTGAGCACATGTGCTGAACAGATAATCTGCTAGCACTAAGATGGCTGAGTTTTCAACATATACAAAACCAAATGTCATAAAACGAAAAATGTTTAGATTATTTCATTCTAAACTACTTCTTTCTGCCCAAAACACAACCTCTTACGTGAACTGTGCTGAGGAAAAGTTGTCTGGGGCGACGAAGTTGAAGGAAGCATCTACTGTGAACAAAAGGTTAACTTGCAGCTAACCTCCGTAGCTGTGGGGTGGGGCGGCTCATTCTGTTGGCCAACCAAACTGCACGTTTCTGCTGTAACCATGGTGATGCGGTCCTGTTGTCCTTCCTTTAGACCGGAGAAACTGCTCCACTCGGTGTCGTAGAGACAGGGTCTCTGCTGGGAACTCTCTGGAACAAAGTTTGCTTTTGTAGACCTCAGAGAGAATGTCAAGCAACGCTTGTACCTTAATTACTCCGTTCATGAATAAATACCGGACACAAAAACAACAATTCATTCCTACTTAACTTAATGCATATGATCGCATGATCGTATGACACTCTTGGATCCAGTTTGAAGAGTTATGTCTGTTTGCCTGCAAAGAGACATTAGCGCGCTGTGTCCCTCCATCCAGTTCCTCTGGGGACCTGCGTGGAAGAGGTCAGTTTGTTGCAAAAGCGGAGTTTTTATTCGGACAGTGACGTCACAGGAAGTCCGCTGTTACTGTTTCTGGCTGTCCTGAAAGTAGGTTAATGCGATTTATTTTGAAAGTTCCAGAAAAGTTCTTACTGGGCTTTTCATTTTGTACTCATGGCTGTGGTCCGAACACAACAAACTTTTTTGATGTCTTTTCAGTTATTTTCATCAAGCTAAAAACTTTGAAAAAAAAGCACATTTTGCTTTGGGAATTTACTAAGGAAAAAAAAAATCAATGTCCTGCAAAAGTGTTCTTCTTGCAAGAAGGAGGATCTAAGCAGCTGTATGTGAGGGAGAATCCAGAATGGAAACAGTAAATTTCCATTAGTTGAACATTTTACTCTTTACATACTCCTGATGTCCAAATAAGCAGAGCATGCACTAAAATTTAATTGCAAAGAACATTGTGAATTATTCTAATGTATGTGACCTTTAAAATGACTTTAATTTTGGAAAGTTAATCAGGAAAACTTTTGCTGGATCTTGCAAAAGTATACCTATATTTTCTCCTCCCACATTCACCGCTTGTTCTCAGTCTAAATATATTGTCACAAGGGCAAACACACACAAAACCACTGTAACATTGACTTTGATGTATATGGAGGAATAACATTTGGTATTATATTGTTGTTCTTCCTGAACAAATAATGTCTGCTGTTGTCTGGTGCAGGACTGATGACTTATTTCGCCACACATGTGGGTATTTTAAGTCACATTTGTTTACGTAAAGGAAATCAGGAAGAGATTTCTCAGAGGAATATTTGAACATTTAAAGGGCCGCATGCTTTCTGTCATGGCAGTGTTATAGACCTGGAAGACAGGCTTCACTGCATGTCTCTGGAGAAAAGCTCGCCAAAATGATAGATACAGACCTGAATGAACATTTTATGGTTTCAGATTTTATTTGGTCCATTTTAAATCACAATGTTAAACCGAGGCAATAACATAACTAAACAATCTGAGGAAAAAGTGTAACTGTCATTTCCCAAGTGAATATAACATGTAAGCACTGTTTTAGACCTGAGACAAAAGTCTAACCAAACCAAATCAAAATATTACTTTGAGATTCAAAGTTAGAGAAGAAAGAAAAATAATAAATAAATAAGAAAACAAGACCAAATAAAACCCAGAGAAACAATCTCTCAATTTTTAGATAAATCAGAGTAATGCTGTTTATGGGTTTTACTCTTTTGCTCTAAGTTAGATGTGAAGTTTTCAAACAAAAACTAAAAGAAAAAATTGAAAGTCTGTAGCAAAGTGGATGTTGGAGACAATATAGGTCCTGTTTTCCCTCAGCCAGGGAAATTAATTACTTATTGATCAAGAGAGTGAGTGAATAAAATGAAGTGAATTCATAAATAGGAGAACAGATAGAGGAGAAAGGACTGTAGAACTGTTAGCATACATTTGCAAACATCATAGTTGGCAGATTTCATTCGCTTTTCATTTCATTAAACAAAAGCAAAGGCGAGCACACGGTGGGTTCCTTTGATAAAATATGATAAAAGAATTTAGAAAAACTGAAGACAGCTTCCCTGTGAGGTCACCTTTTGTAATAGCTTCTGTGTTTCAGATGTTTGATGGCTAAAAACGTCAATTTTATCATAAAAGAAGAACCTTAACAACTGATTCCTCCTCTTTAATGTTTCGACTTCTGAAAATGATGGCAAATATTTTCTTTCTTTTCATATTTGTAATTACTGGCCATTGTGCTGGAAAGTTGTTTGCTGATTGGAGCCTTCCTCAAAACTTGCTAAGTGCATATCATTAGGCCTCAGTATGAGATGGTCCGCTAATAAACAATTATTTATACCAAATTATTGCCTAATGCATCAAATTAACAACATGTGGCAAGGGAGATTTATTCAGCATACTTGCCACGTTTATTACATTTACTTAAGGTATTCAGTGATGCACATTTGGTGTAAAACACTTTCTTTATTGGTGCTGCTTTATGGTGGAATATGTGAGATTAACAGTCCGGAGTGTGTTTTTGTTTGCTTGATTTATGGACGCCATAAAATCATATTTATTGGGTCGGTGCAAATAATAAAATGGTGGAGTTTTAAGTGCAGTGTGCACCTAATGCAGAAAAAGAACGAGTGGAAATATGATCCCATAAAAGCGGGAGTTATCTCCAAAGTCAAGGAGTCAAAATATTTACAGTGATAAATCTGTCCTTAACTCCTCACAGCCAACAGGGGTAGACCGCCAGGCCAGTAGGCTTTTGTAGCAGCAGGACTAAGATGAATGTTGCTGGGACATCCTGCTGTTGTTTTTCACTGTTTCTAATTGCCTTCTTGCCCTCCAATGGGAAGTATTTAGGATAAAGAGGACGAGCTTCCTAACTTATTAAAGAAGCACATTCAATCAGAGGAGTGGAAAGTGAGCCTCGGTCTGCATGACTGACAGGGCCGGCCCAAAGATGATTGGGGCACTAAGAGGAATCTGACTTGGCGGCCTACTTTCAGATATTATGCATTTAAAGGGAAAGTTTGGATGTTTTGAAATGAAAGTCAGTAAGGTTATTAACATCAATGGCTCCCTGACCTGTAGACAACAGATGGCATATTGCTGTGAGTTCTTTAAAGGACTTGGAGACATTAAGTCAGATCAACCCCTCGTTTTAACTAACTGATTTTGGCTGTTTTTAAAATCCTCAAAATGAAAATGTAAATATCTAGGGAATACAATGTAACACGAGTGTTATTAACTTTCCACACTTTCACCAAAGACAGTTAATGCCAAACAAATATAACAAATCCCCAAGCCCCACAGACCAAAGAAAAAAACAAAAATAAGAAAAAAGATTCTATGTTTGTTCTCTGAGGGTATAAAATTCCCTACACATAACTTACAAAAGAAAATTGGTGATTTTAACTATTAATACATGACTGGCACAGAGTTACTTGTCTTATTGGAAGTATAGAACTCTGCATTTAGGTGTAGAAGATGAAAAGTTTGACCCAAACACAAAACTTTTTTTTTTCCTTTTGTTTTTCGAATTGGGAGCAACAGACAGACTGCAAGACACCTGCGCAAGTCATATGTTAATGGTTAATATCCACTAATATACGTAGTGTTACATCCATGAATTCCAACTATTTCAGTTTTACTTATAAATTGTTACAGTCAGCTAAAATAGGTCTAGCTGTTAGCCTACCACCTTTCTGAGGATTTCTTGACTTTTTGACAAACTCGTGATTAGCAATCTCATAGCACAAACACACACTTAGACAAAATCTGACCTATATGGGTCAAAAATAGAAAAGACCTTGCAGTCAGAATAATTCGTTGGGATATTCATGGTCAACTTTAAATTGCTCCTTGTTGGGTAACAAAATGCTTCATCATTGTCTGACCGCATGTATTTGTCTTGATCTGCCATGCAGGACAAAAAAAGGATGCAGTTTGATCCCCATAAAAACCATTTTATTGATTGGAGCAGCACATGTATCCACCACCGAGGAGAGCTGAAGGGACAGAAGGATGGGATGAGAGGACAGGACAGCTATATTTGCAATTACACAACTAGTGCTTGCATTTAAGTGTTTTCTTTCACAGATGTTTCCAGCTTCTCTCTTTTCAGTCTAGACAGGGACCCTCAAGGAAGATAAAAGTTTCCCATCCAGAAATCCAATGAACTTTGAACATGTATTCAACCGTGAATTCTGAAAAAAAGTTTTATTGTAACCTTAGAAGTGAAATAAATGGAGATGTTTTAGTAAGTTACTAAACCCTGTAAATTGAACCAAACAGCATGGTTTAATCTAACCATTGTCAAAATATATAATTTAAAACCTATTTTTTTCTAAAGTTTCTATTATCCTACTTATTATAACAATGTTACCAATGCTGTCAGAAATACATAAAAAAATAATTGTTTGGTAAATGAATAGGTTTAAACTTGTTGATTAGTACCATAATTGTACTGATAGTTATACCAATCGATCACAGCATGGATGTTCACTACATGCTGCAATCAATTAGATGAACAATACAAGAGTCACACAATTGTTCAATCCTGTTTTTAACACTTAGCAAAAACTGCTATCCAAAGCATTTCAAACCAAAGCA
This sequence comes from Girardinichthys multiradiatus, assembly GCF_021462225.1. NCBI lineage: Eukaryota > Metazoa > Chordata > Actinopteri > Cyprinodontiformes > Goodeidae > Girardinichthys > Girardinichthys multiradiatus. The sequence continues at coordinate 6,428,969 of NC_061797.1, read as the reverse complement.
ACGCAAGATTGGTTGGTGGTGATGAGTGTGAAAACCCACTTGCTTGTTTTTAAGTAGCTTTATGAAAAATATTTTTCTGTTGCAGCAGTGAAGAGTGAGTGATAGGTACAGGTCCTTCTCAAAATATTAGCATATTGTGATAAAGTTAATTATTTTCCATAATGTAATGATGAAAATTTAACATTTATATATTTTAGATTCATTGCACACTAACTGAAATATTTCAGGTCTTTTATTGTCTTAATATGGATGATTGTAGCATACAGCTCATGAAAACCCAAAATTCCTATCTCACAAAATTAGCATATTTCATCCGATCAATAAAAGAAAAGTGTTTTTAATACAAAAAACGTCAACCTTCAAATAATCATGTACAGTTATGCACTCAATACTTGGTCGGGAATCCTTTGGCAGAAATGACTGCTTCAATGCGGCGTGGCATGGAGGCAATCAGCCTGTGGCACTGCTGAGGTCTTATGGAGGCCCAGGATGCTTCGATAGCGGCCTTTAGCTCATTCAGAGTGTTGGGTCTTGAGTCTCTCAACATTCTCTTCACAATATCCCACAGATTCTCTATGGGGTTCAGGTCAGGAGAGTTGGCAGGCCAATTGAGCACAGTGATACCATAGTCAGTAAACCATTTACCAGTGGTTTTGGCACTGTGAGCAGGTGCCAGGTCGTGCTGAAAAATGAAATCTTCATCTCCATAAAGCTTTTCAGCAGATGGAAGCAAGAAGTGCTCCAAAATCTCCTGATAGCTAGCTGCATTGACCCTGCCCTTGATAAAACACAGTGGACCAACACCAGCAGCTGACACGGCACCCCAGACCATCACTGTCTGTGGGTACTTGACACTGGACTTCTAGCACCTTGATTTCCGAATGACATGCAGAATTTGCTTTCATCCGAAAAAGTACTTTGGACCACTGAGCAACAGGCCAGTGCTGCTTCTCTGTAGCCCAGGTCAGGCGATTCTGCCGCTGTTTCTGGTTCAAAAGTGTCTTGACCTGGGGAATGCGGCACCTGTAGCCCATTTCCTGCACACGCCTGTGCACGGTGGCTCTGGATGTTTCTACTCCAGACTCAGTGCACTGCTTCCGCAGGTCCCCCAAGGTCTGGAATCGGCCCTTCTCCACAATCTTCCTCGGGGTCCGGTCACCTCTTCTCGTTGTGCAGCGTTTTCTGCCACACTTTTTCCTTCCCACAGACTTCCCACTGAGGTGCCTTGATACAGCACTCTGGGAACAGCCTATTCGTTCAGAAATGTCTTTCTGTGTCTTACCCTCTTGCTTGAGGGTGTCAATAGTGGCCTTCTGGACAGCAGTCAGGTCGGCAGTCTTACCCATGATTGGGGTTTTGAGTGATGAACCAGGATGGGAGTTTTAAAGGCCTCAGGAATCTTTTGCAGGTGTTTAGAGTTAACTCGTTGATTCAGATGATTAGGTTCATAGCTCGTTTAGAGACCCTTTTAATGATATGCTAATTTTGTGAGATAGGAATTTTGGGTTTTCAAGAGCTGTATGCCAAAATCATCCGTATTAAGACAATAAAAGACCTGAAATATTTCAGTTAGTGTGCAATGAATCTAAAATATATGAATGTTAAATTTTCATCATGACATTATGGAAAATAATTAACTTTATCACAATATGCTAATATTTTGAGAAGGACCTGTATATGTAAAACCAAAAAAAGATATTTGTTGGATTTGCAGCACCTGGTGGAAATACTGTAAAAAGATCATCTACATTTCACTCTCCTAAAAAAGCAGATGTTATGGTTTGAATGAAGGCAAATGCAACTTAAGGGCTTTTTGATGCAATAAAATAAAAAATAAAAAATAAAAAAGATGTGTTTTGTAAGTCTTTAGGTGCTTGAACATCATGCATTATGAGGCAACCAATTAAATGATGGATATGATGTGTCAAAAAACACTGCAATATGGCGTATTTTGAACAATCTATTCTTTGGAACCACCAGTGACTACCAGGAATAGTTTGGTTGATACCCAAGTATAGATTGGTGACAGCTGGAGAAACAGCAAAGCCTGCACCGTGCATTGAGGAGTAGCAGCCTGAACTGCATCTTTTGAGAGGAAGAAAACCAAAAATAGCTACAGATCAACCTATGGAGGAATACTCTAGGGATTCCCGAGGGGAAAACAATCCCTACCAGACCGAACTACTGATAACAACAAATGACAATGGAAACACAACAGCAACTATGGGTTGTATATGCAGAAAAGTATGCAAAAACCGACATGGTGGATCCTGGGGCGTGTGTGCAGAAGACTTCCTTCTGCACTACTGAGTCAACTTCACTTTGAGAATTTCATCTGGATCTGGATCATCTGGTCAATTTCAGGGTGGCACAAGGTTGAGAAAGGACTTATCACTAAACATACCATCTCAGTGATCCTCTTTGCAATTGCCATGAACATATTGGTGAAATCTGGTAAATAGCAGTGCAGAGGGACCCTCACCAAGTCCAGAGTCCGGCAGCAGCCCACCCGAGACTTAATGGACGACTTGACAGCGGCAATTACATCTGTCCCAGGGTATAGATGGATGTATGAGATTTAAGTCTGCAAGTCAAGGTACCTTGTGCTGAAGTAAGGGAAGGTTATTGACAATTCCTGTTTCTAAATCTGAACTACCAAGATACCATTATTTAAAGAGAAACCTGTGAAGAGCTTGGAAAAGTTGTTCAACTCTGGCCCCTCCGGGTCTATGAAGTCTCCATCTCTATGGTGTAAGGATTTGAGATGGTCAGCAGATTTTTGCAGATGTGGCTGGGGCTACTGGAGCCTTAACAGCATTGCTCTGTTTGGGCAAACAACAAGTTGAAGTTTCCCATTATACTGGCCAGAAGTAGAGGGCAGCTGATACCGTGGGCATCATGGGTCACCACTCAGGCAAAAGACGCTGGTGGGTACAATAGCACAAGGGAGAGCTGGCCTGGGTAATAGCAGAACACCTTGCTACGATAAGGCACAGGGTAAGGACAGGAGATCGCTGATTCTAGAGGAGGTGCGAGCAGGAGTTGAGGAGAAGCGAGCTAGCCAGATGGTGGGGTTATAGCAGAAGCGAGCCTGGACGAGATCCGAGCAAGCGATAGAGGGCAAGATCCAGGTCCATGGTCCAGGCAGTTTCCGTCAAGTTGCAAAGTCCTTCCAATCTCTTCACTTGGGGGAAGGTGGAGTCACCAACATGCCCTCTGTGTCAGAAGAGAGGAACTCTTGAGCACATCCTTAGCAGCTGTCCAAGAGCCCTGAGCGAAGGGTACTACCACAGGCGTTAGGACCAGGTGCTCAAGGCAATAACAGAAATCATCTGCAGTGGGATTGGCAACTGCAAGAGCCTTCACCTAATAAATCTTGTTTATCAAAGCTTGGGAGAATCCACAACTTCTGCTTGGTATACAATGCATCCATACATTTAGAGGTCTGGGCAGGATGAGGCATAGATAAGGTGATTTAGAATCACCAGTAGTTAATCCAAGGTATCAACTTGTTGCATCCAATACTGATTGAAGTGTTTTATGCTGAGCTGTGTTTTGATTTGCTGTGCAAGCGCTGCTGAATCGTGTGTAGTTAATGTTTTGTCCGGCTGATCCCAAATCAGCCAGGAGTTAGAAGTTGGACTTTTAAAAGTTTTCATTCAAAGCAACTGGGGTCTGGGCCTCGCCTCACCACTCCTTTGATCCAGTTTTATTACTGGAGTTTTTCCACTGAGTTCCCGCCTCAGAGTTTTATGACTCTTTGTTCGAGATTTGGGGCAATCAGCTGCTAGAGGCTAAAGGGGCGTGGCCCCACCGTTTTATCAGCTGATCGCCGCAATCGAGACATCCGCACACCAGGAGGACTTCTCTTTCCATTTAACCCAAATTACACATTTTGTCCATAAAACTGCTGGTTTGATCTTCAAGCGCATATATTTTTCTTTTAATATTATTGTTAGATAGTCATTTTTATTCCCTTTGTGTAGAATAGCGCTTGTTAGTTAGGTGAAGGTTTTCGGACCTGAATAATGGCATATCAGAATTATTTGGCTTCAATTAATCTTAATATATATAATTAAGAGAAGCATTTATTTGTGTGTTTATTTTGTGCAAGAGTGATCTTGTCAGTTATCTGACAAAACAAGGTTGAAGTTCCCCCACCTTTGGTGAAGTGGTTAAATAAACAGTGACATTTTGTGGTTTTGGTTAATAATTTATCCATTATTAATGATGAACAGCTAATTGTAATTATAAAAGAGCTTTGAGCCCATAATCACAACACCAGAGGACATCTCTGATTTCTATTCGTAAGTAATGATTTTTGGTTAAGAAATAAAAAAATTTCAAATTATGATTTTAAATTATAATTCTTGATAAATATTAATTAATCAATAATCATAATCCTTACACTGTCTTAAAAAAACCCCAAAAGAGTTGATTTTCTGTTTCAAAATAATTCGAAATGTTGTTTTGATAGGTACATGGGACTATTTTATTCAGTCTGAATGATGCTTTGGCAAACAATGCTTCAGGATTCTAAAAATGTTATTGCCATTTATTGTGTTTGAATGATATGATTTAGGGCTGGGATTTGTTCGTCATTTTATGATTCAGAAGACCGCAATGTGATTGTAAATCCAAATATTTACTCAACATGATGCTAGCCACACATCAGAAAATCCAGGGTTATGGTAACATAAGATTCAGTGGCTGTCCATGAATCATCTTACAGCTATCCTACTTGCTTTCCTTAGAAATCCTTTGACATTCTCTCAGCCTTGTTCTAAAGTTAAGTGATTGCTCTGTCTGTGAAATATCTTTGAGAAATTATGTATCTAAATACGCTCCATACCATGAAAACCATGAAAATACAGGTTCTTAGCGATGGTTGATGGTTGCAAGCCCTTGCTGGGGAAATTGCAGTAATTCGCCTTGCTTCTTCTAAATTGGGGGGAACATTCACATTGTTTGCTCCATGCTCCTCAAGCTGACAGGTGGCAGGTAAGATCAGCTGTTTGTCTTTCACTTCTGAGTGGAATCCTATAATATGGTTTCTCATGACTGTTGTGTTTTTTATAACATATTTCAGCTATCGTTTACACAGTCTGCATGTGGCTCATTCTCACAAATTTTCTCCGCTATTTTTAATTTAATTTTAAATTTCAGGCCAAGGCGATATCAGAATACACTGACAATACACTAAACTGTGTGGTGAAGTTATATATGCCTACAGCCTCTCTGACCAGCGGTAAAGACACAGCGGCTTGTGTCCTGATCCATTTATGACCAGCAAGGCTGTGAGGCCCTGGTGGTCTGTCTGCAGCATGAAGTGCCACCCATACAAGTACATGTGCCATCAGTCACATGCCCAGACTCAGGCTAGAGCCTCCCTCTCCCCCACCAAGTGTTTTTGCTCAGCACAGGTAAGCAACCTTGATCCAAGTGCCACTGGACTCTCTGTCCCTTACTGGGGACAGAGCGATAGGATGGTACTAACTACAGTGCTGAATGCATCACAAGTCATGAATGTGGGGCTGTGCAGGTCAAAGTTGGTAAGCACAAATGGGGAGACAAGCTGTGATTTAAGCTGGCGGTGGAGAATGCTAAGGCATAAAAGCAAGAGGTGTCCTGCTTGAGAAGGTGGAGTGATTTCAGAATAATTGGGGAGGAAGCGGAGGCCAGCAGCTGCACTGGGCAGGAGGGCTCACCACTCTCAACACAATGAGATACTTGCTGTCATAAGAGCATTTTAATTTAAACTCTGAGAGGAACACAACCACGAGAGCAGCACAGCATTTTAAAAGGTTTATTTCTGACTGGTACGGCAAGGAATCAGGATCTTCACTAGGGAGGAGAGTAGATGGGTTATTTTGGTTCAGGGAAAAAGGAGATGGTTTATAAGGAAGGAGCTGAGCCGGATTTACTGTTGGGTGGTGCGGAGAGTGTGTTGGAGGGGTTAATCTGTCCACAGTGACAAAGGCAAGCAGAAAGTGTGAGTTGCGGCGCTGTTGATGTTTCTTCTTTGATTGGGTCCTTGAGCTGGAGCGTCTTTGTTGGAATGTACAACGCCGAAAGGTGGACAAGAGTTAGGTCTCTTCCGAGAGGCGTTCTTAGAACGGCAGGGCTGGAGGCAGGAATGGTAAGGAGACTCACGGCGAATTCGGTTTGATTCAGTATCCGATTCTCGCTTGGACAGGATGTGGAACAGGAACCTTGGATCACCAGGGTCAGTGACTGAGGAAACAGGAAAAGTTACCATGCAGGTGAGGCTGACGCCTCCCTCTAGGTCCAGCTCCTTTTGAAGCCCTGTTGATTAGGCTCTTATTAGCCACACCTGTGAGGCAACAGCTGCTAGTGACGCCCTGAGCAGAGGGAAATAACACAAGCCCTTCTTACATTTACCAAAAAAAACAAAACATCTTGACAATCCCCAAAATATTCTGTGTACTGCCAAGACAAACTTTTATGAAGGTGCGTGTCCCATTACAACTAGAGTAAAATTTGCACAGCATTTCAGAAAAAGAACATCATATCAACAGTGGTGGTAGTAAGATGGTCTTGGGTTGTTTTGCACATTTCCAGAGCTGAACAACTTACTGTGATTCATGAAACAATAAATTCTGCTCTCTAGCAGTAAATCCTAAAGAGAAATATTCAGACATCAGTTTTTAAGCTAAGCGCATCTGGGTTATGAACCAGAAAAATGATCCAAAGAACATAAACAAGTCCACCTCTGAATTATTAAGAGAAAATGGGTTTGGTGTGGCCTAGTCAAGGTCTGGACCTTAAATAGGCTGTTTGTGCTCAATATAGCTGAATTTAAACAATTTGGCAAATAATTGCATGCTAATATTCCTCCAAGGGGATGTAAAAGACTCACTGGCGGTTTTCCAAAACACTTGACTGCAGTTGTTGCCACCAAAGGTGGAACAACCAGTTATTAGGGTTATGGAGCAATTTCTTTTTCACATATGACTGGATAGCTTTGTTACCTTAATAAATGAAGCCATAGTCTCTATTTAGTATTTAATCAAGTTATCCTTGTCTGACTTTAACGTTTCTTTGATAATCTGAAACATTTAAGTCTGATGAACAAGCAAAAACACAATAAAATCTGTAAGGCAATTTACAGCAATGCATGTTACTCTTAGATATGTTTGACTGGCAGCTATGTGACAAGAATAAACAGAACATTATATGACATTTGCAGACTTTATTTGTGTGAGAGACTGTTTTAGGTTTTATCAGTTTATTATTGTCATTACTTGTCTTATGATCTTTTTGCTCCTAAATTAGCTCCAGTTTTTTGATAAATTCCTTGTGTTTACAGGCGATACCACAATCTCTCAGCTTTGGCAGATCATCATCAACACAGTCTAGCCCTTCATGACCAAATATCCTAATATCAGCCACCCATTTATTGCTGTAATATAAGCTGAATCAGGTTCAGGTAGCCAATTGTGCCACCTTTAGAATAGTGATGCTTTTCTTAATTCTTTTACTGCACTTAATTTGCGTTTATTATCATTACAATGTTTATAGCTATGGATTAAAAAATAGCAAAACAACAGATTGCTGCTCTTCAACTAAAATATTTCCATTTGTAAATTCAATCTAATAGCATTTGAATGCATAACATTTGTTGACCAATTTCAGTTTGAAATAATATGACATAATCTGACAAAATTCACTGACAAAAAGTCAGTGAAGCAGAACCAAGGTGCCTCTGTGGTCATCATTTTGCAGTTAAGCAGGCAGATTGCCAGGAAACTTTGTGCATATCTGAGCACTACAGACAGACAGGAAGAAAAATGATTGTAGCTATAGCAGACAGACTGTAATGTGCAATCAATGGAAGAACTAGATGTGATTTATATTATTTATAACATTCACTGCATTAAAACTAACTGACCCAACAACAGCAAGGCTACTGGCAATGTAAAATTTTCTCAATGACTGTGTGTGTGTGTGTGTGTGTGAATTTTTGGTCACACAGATTCTAAACTACATGCATCTGTTTGCACTCACACCAGCCACAGTGCCTGAGCCATGGTCTAATAGGATAATGAATTCGGTGTGTAGCCCCAGTGTGAGGACTGATGCGTGGGTTTGGGTCTATGTGCACAGGGCAGCGGTGGGGGTTAATACAACATGATAAATATTTGATTTCTGTTGGGGCCAGTCCCCACGTACAGAAAGGGAAATGGCAGTAATGTGATTCAGAACAGATTGTCCTATGGGAAGGTCCCTTGTGTGCTTCTGCCTGTTACGTGTGTGCGGGTGTGTTTCTGTAAGTGTAAGGTCCTTGGGCCTGCATGTGTACAGCCAGGGGAAATAAAGGAACAAATCGGCTTACAAATCACCAAAGCAGCCGGCACCACAGTGAGCAATGCCCCCTGTCTGGCTATCACCACCTGCAATGACCCCGTGCACAGCAATCAACTTAATGAAGGTTCTGACGCAATATTAAAAACACTCTCTGCATGGATGAAGCTCCATGCAGCTGTTGCGGGAGATGTGTAACTCATAAGTGACGGGGGCTCACGGTATGGTGGATGTGTAAAAGTGGATGTGTGTGTACGAGCGGTGGCACTGTGTGCTGTCAGACTGGGACCACGAGGAAGAGATAGAAAAAGAGTGTGCGTGTGGTTGTGTGTTTTGTAGTAAATACAATGCAGAGTGGGGAGGAAGTTCAGCTGGCCACAGTACATGTAACTTATAATCAATGTGCAGTACAGTTATTAAAAAATAATTATTATTATAAAAGTCTCACCCCCGTAACATGCAATGCAGGGAGTTAACCCCGAAGTGAACGGCCATTTCGCCCCCGGAGGAAGCATCTCCCCTGTGTCTCCTGACCACAGTCAGGAGACAGAAGCAGGAAGGGTTAACACAGCTGACCATGATGGTCATTTTTCTGATTATTAAAAACAAAACAAATATAAGAAAAATTCCATTGGATAAATCATTGAAGGAATGAGACAAGGAATTTAAAATTCTACAGATGGGCAGTTGCCTTCTTTCTACCTAAGTGTGATAGTTAATGATTTGGAGAGGCCTTCACAAAGCCCTGATCTCAGTCCCACAGAAACATGAGTACATAGGTGAAAAGGTGTATCTGAGGATGGCTGGCTAAATACCTGACTCAGTTTACACTAGTTCTGTCAGGAGGAATAGGCAAAGAATTCCAGTAATCCTTGTGAGAAGCTTGTGGAAGGATATCCAAAACCTTTACAGATACATATTTACAGTATCTGTACACATCTGGTTTCAAGTGTATTTCAACAAAATCACTTAAGACTAACTGGGATAAAAGATAGAAGATAACTGGATTTGATAGAAATCATTAGCATTTTTGAAGGACACACCTTGGTCTCTGGATGACAGCATGAAACAGTTTCATTCTAACCCTAGTAGGCTAAATCCTTTTTCCAGATTAGTGGTCAAATGTATTAATGTTTTTCTCAACGTGGAGTCATAATTGAAAGACACTTTTAATATAAATGGACATTCTAGCATATATAAATATGATTTTTTCTCTTCTTTTCCAAAACCCTTGCAAACTCCACTGAGCCCATTTAAAGGCATAGACAAACTACATAAATGAAACGGACTTGGGTATTCTTCAATCTGCAGAAACATCAACATGCATCAATGTTCAGGTCCCGAATCTGTCCCAGGAATGGTGCTAGCAAGCATTTATTCTTTAAAATCAATAAACTACAAAATCTTTTCTGACACATACATGAACACACAATAATGTTGTGAATGTTGAGAAAGAGGGAAAAAAGAACTCAAACTCAATTTTGCCCTGCACAACCAGGCCCTGTGATATATTTATAGACAAGTGTGCAACACAATCAAGAAGCATTTTGTCTTCAAGTGGGGAAAATATGGTTTTGGTGATATTGGGTGGCATTGGAGTGAGGGTAATGATTGATTATAGCCAGACAGAACTCTTGTTGCTAATTCAATCATATCTGAAAAATGACAAAAACTGTTAAGTAACAAAACCCACGCCGCATACACATGCTCATACTGAGCCACACTCCCAGTCCTTTCTTTTTCTTGTTGTGAGATTGTCAGAGCAAATTATTGCAATTAACATGGCCTTGGGCAGAAAGCGAGGAGTTTTGAGTTTGTCATACCGCAATTCTGTTATCTACAGATGAAAAAGAAGAAAAAAAGACACTCAAAATCTTTTTTCCTTAGCTTGTACTGTTTTTTCACCTTTCTGAGGCACTATCCTTGTCTTTTGCATGTGAATATATATATATATATATTTGCTGTCATTGCGTCTTACCTGATTGGGGATGAGACAGAGATGTTGGCGTCAGCCCCAATGAAAACACTGTTAATGTGTCCTAATGAGTCACACTCGTTGACGTACATGTTGGCTATTTGAATTTCTGTCTAGACACACCACATAAGTCAGAAAAAAACTCACATGCATAAACTACATGATGTGTACCTACAGCATTTTATGTATACTTTTGCAACTGCAGATTAATTCAGATCTAATTTTAATCTTTAAAGGTTTATACTTAATTTCTCCATCTCCATTTTCAACCTGCTTTGAATCCACTCAGATGTGCACCCAACAGCTGTCTGGAACTGAACACTGGATCTAGACTGCAGTGCGACAGTGGTAAGAAATGTATGTGTGTCCATACTCATAATTGTCCTTGTAAATGTCAGTATTTGACATTTACCAGGTGACACCCAGTCAATATTTTCCACTTCACAGTTTATGCTATAAAGGAAATATGATGTGTTCGCAGCTTAAACTGTGGACAATGAGTGCATGCTCTTCAGAGATATTATTACACTGAGTGATTCTCTTCTTTGTCTGCTCTCACTGATGTTTGCAATGACCTCATACATGCAAACCTGACCCTGTTAGCGTTGTTTATGATGTGTTTAAGACTAGTAAACATGGTTGTAAACCCTCCATTAGGCCCTTCTACACCTCTGCAGCAATGTCTTACTAGCTTGTTAACTTGTGTATGAGTGTAATTAAATATTCCCTTGTGTTACTGGGTTTTAACATGGGGAGACTTATTTCTAGACTAGTTCAACCTCACAACTGAACCAGACAATATATCTGCACAATATTTGGTGATTTAGTGTACGTAATAACATTTGTAGATTGAGTCTGTTGCTGCTCTTTTTTTCTGGTCAGTAGAGAAAAATGAAATATGCATTTGATTTCAAGGCATACTGAGAGCGGAGGATGAGGCCATAGGTTTGAGGGGTCAGGGGCCTGAGCTTTTATGTTGCAGGCTAGAAGACAATTTTTGAGTGAATGGCTCAATAAAAACAAATGATTAGTTGTGCCTATAATGTCTTGCTCTGATCCTTCAGTCATGTTTCTGAAACTTTATATCATTTATTATTGCTTCATGTCACCAGCTCTGCATTCATTGCAGACTTTTTAATTTTTGTGGATGTGAGCTCAGCGACTGTGAGATGGTACCTTTTGGAACTTTTTTTCTCACTTTGCAGGTCCTGAGGGACTCTTATTTAACTGGATAATCCAAGCCTCAATGTTGGGGTTATAACAAATACAGCACCTGACACCACTGTAAACCATTCAACATATAAGGTTGTTGCAACATGCTGTAGTGAAGGATCAAGTTAATACATGATGCAAATGTAGCATAAGGATGTAGAGACTTGGTAAGCCTTGCAAATGGCAGATCATCAACTGTAGTAATTGATAACCTACTTAGCTATATCCATCCATCCATCCGTCCGTCCGTCCGGGCGTATTTTTTATAGCATGTCTAGGGGCCCTAAATAGACACTGCATGAAATTCAACACTTCATACAAAGGAATAAAAATTGCATTTTATGAAAATATATTTAATCTCAGAATCAAGAAATAACACTGCAATTAATATAATGATTATACTGGATCTAGTCACTAAAAGTAAAAAAAATAACCATTTCATTATTGCACAAAGATATCATAAGAAGGGCCTTGTTCGGACCAGTGTAAGACTGTGGTGTCATCTCCGTTTGGGCCTCAGCACATACAGTTTCCATATTCAGACATGGCCATTGGGGAATATCGCCCTCAGACTAGCTGGTGGTATCTCTACTAAAAATAAAAACCAAAAAGTAATGGTTCTCTTACTGTTGCTAACAAACACTCCTGATCAAAGTCTTCAGACTTGTTAAAAATGTGAAATTTGCATTTTTGGATTTAAGGTCCTGATAGTGTGAATACTTGACAGAAAATATTTTGTCTTTTAAAGGTTTGTGGTCTTAAATATTTGCTCAGCTGACAAAAGCATGTTTGAGTTTAAATGCAGTTGTCAAGAAATTGTCTGCCCAAACGTTTTTGTCTCTCATTTCTTCATGTAGCATTTTGAAGCTATATTCAGAACCTTCTCAAGACCCAACAGTGCAAAATGCTAATTCATGCAACTTTTTAACAGGTCTTACGATTTTGATCAGTAGTGTTTTAAAATATTTATGATATCTATAGACATCATTAATCTGTGATCTGATTTTGACACATAAGCTGAAAATAAAAAAAGATAAATACCTGGTAAATATATATTGGAGTTTTCAAGTAAAAGTGCTAATTGTAAATAATATTATACATTGTCGTTCTGCTCTTTACAGAATAACACAGTTTATATTAGCCGGGTAAATAGTCAGGCTGTCTGCTCTGGTAGGCAGCAGGCAATCAACTACTTAACAGACACGCTACCTGCAATCTGTACTTTTAACAGCGTTTCTTTAATAAGACTGCTTAAGTTTTAATACCGTGATTGTCTGTATTTTTTACTACCAGAGCAGTTTTCAGTGAGCAAAATTTATCTTTGTGTGTGTGCATGCGTGTGTATCTCTCTTATAAATGACAGAAAGTAGTACCCAACCTCTAGCCAACTGACCAGCAGTGTGCAGCAACAGGAGGGGGAAGGACAGCTCTGTGTCAACGCCATAAAACCAGAGAACTCTTTGGTAACTGCTTAACTGGCATCATCTAGACCGTAGGTATTAATAAGACAGTAAATTTTAGATAACCAGAGCATGATCCATCCTCATATGAAGAAACTCATGAATGTGAACTTTAAACTTTTTTGCCTATTTTCCTGTGATGTTCCTGGTTCTCCGTGCTTGTCTTGTTATTTTGTGTTGTTAAAGTTTGACAATGACTCAAAGTGACTTTTTTTTACTTGCAGTGAAATCTTCCTGGGCTATACAATAAAAATTTCTCAGTGAAAAGATTTTTTCCCACTCTTCTATTACCTTAACAAAGAATGATAATAAAAATATACAATACTTTAGTAAGGATGGAACGCTGAAAATAGTATAAAAACATCTATTGCCACAATTAAGTTTCTTTTTTTTGTTGTTTTAATTTTATTGCCACAACAATGATGTGGACTAACAGTGCACTGATTCATAAGCCACTGTCAACATGAAAGAACAGGTACAAAACAATGTAAGAGGAATTCACCCCTGCTGACATTTAAAATCTGTTTTAAGGGAACAGACCCTACAAATATGTAAAGGCAGCACATCTGAATGTCACCCACGTAATAATATGGACAAATTAGCCAGGACCAAATCAGTCAGGAGATTCAGGCTTCCTGCTAATTAGAGCTAGGGTTATTGCTCGCTGGAAGAACAGTTAAGAAGAAGAGAAAGGGTGGGGTTCTCTCTACTGCCGTTGGTTGAACCCTTTCTCTCTACTGCTGGTTGAACGGCAGAAGAGAGAAATGGTCTTTCAATTCAATCTTTAGCTTTAATGGTAATGTTTAATTTGTCATGAGGTAGGTGATGTTTCATAAAGGCCATGCAGAGCTCTTGTTTAATTAGGGTGAACTTGGAGGCCGGTAATGAGTGGAAGGAAGAGTAACAGTGTGGCAAAATCAGATTTTTATTTACCATGAAATAGAAAGGCATCACGTGTGATCAAACTGGAGGTAAATAATCAGCTTTTAAAAGGGAGGCAAAGCCAAAACGTTTGCAGGTTTATGACAGGTTTCTTTATCTTATCATATTATATTCAGTAATGAGACAAACCAAGGTAGAGCTAATTACGGTAGAACCCCTGGTTTCACTATAAGTTTTTCACACTTACCTGGAGGCGGAATAAAGTCTGTCACTGACTCAGTAGCAACCTTCATGCTAACAAAAAATATCTGGCTGTATGCAGCATTTTCAGGACAGACTGTTTTCCGGTCCTTTACACCAACACCAAACCATAACTTTGATCTTTAACCTTAAACACAAGCTATATTAAAATTAAAAGAAAGTTCATGCTTTTACTCTGTTTTGGTCAAAGCACAAGAGGAACGTTTCACTGGCTGTGGTTGTGCAGGAACAAGAGGAGACCCTGGATTGTCAGGAGGCAGAGTTATCACAGTTATGTTGAAATCTGCAGCCACATGTTATTCCTGCTGACATAATGCATAAACATTAAGATTATCATAGTTATACATTTCCATTTACATGTATACAATTTTTTTAATCACACTGTTTTCAGCCTCTGCTAAATTATTAATATGAGAGTATTTCAGTGGTTGAGATGACTTGATAATGTTGTAAAAAAGAAGTTACTGGGCAGGGGTATGTTAACAAATCTGTTTTCCTATTAACACTTTCTTCTCATTTTAAATGTAATTTCTTAGTATTTATGGCCTCTTAACACCTAAAATATTAGATACCCACATTGTCCTAAAGGAAAAACACATTATGTTGTTCATTTAATGGTAAAATAGGAAATAAAGAAAGTGGAAAAAAAAAGATTATTATAGTATACATAAATACGTAATTATGCTGTATACTGTGGCATGTTCACAGCCCTCTATTATATATACTGTGAGTACTTTATATTGATTTAAGTAGTTTTCACAAGGCCAACACAGAGCATTTTCGGGATTGTTTGCCTAACATTTAAGCTTCAAAGTTGCTAAAGAAACAAATGTCTTTATAGAACCTATGTCTATTATTGGGAAAAACACTCAAATTTTAAGCACACTTTCAGGGGGTAGTTCTGTGTTCATAGAAATAGGGCCCTAGTATTTCATAATTTAAACGAACTAACATGAAATTATTAACCCGTAATACTATTTTCAGAGAAATATTTCTGTAATAATCCTTGAATTTTCTCATTTGAAATTTCCAAATATTTTTGACAGTTTACTGTTTTGAAGCTGATTTCAGAACCATGGTTCTGACACATATGTTCCTCCACAGTGGTTGACGGAGTCTCGGCTGATTTGTATAAAACAGAGGAAATCTGTTGGCCTCAGACAAACACACAAACATGTCCACATACACATGCTAATTTCTCATTAAACTCTGCACATTGTTGGAAAAGGGATCCGGTGTTTTGTACTGGATAAAAGTGTGTGTGGGATGTGAGTGTGTGCATGTGTAAGTGTGTGTTCTTACACAGAAGGCTGCCTTGTTGGCTGCCTTAGGCTACAGCTCTAAAGTGTGTGAAATGAGGGAATAGCCAACAGTGGGCCCTTGGCTATGAAGCAGGATTGAAGAGCGTGTTCGTATTTGTGGATGTCCGTGTTAGTGTGTGGGAGACATACATATCAGACATATGTCAAACTCACTGACACATCTGCTGATGTGAATGACGCTGAGCCTGCAGGCTCTGTGCCTCTGTTCCGCCAGAGCCCCCCCCCCACACACACACACACATCCGTGTTTTACTATCTTTATGAGGCCTTTTCAGTTACTTCCATTGACTTCCATTCATTTTCCTTGATTTTTAGTGCCTAACCCTGACCCTAACACTAACCCTAACCCTAACCAGTTAATACCTAACCCTAACCCTAACCCTAACAATAACTCAATTCATACCCTAGTCCTAAACCTAACCCCTGTCCCAAGAAAGGAATTTGAAAAAGTGAGGACCAGGAAAATGTCCTCACTTTGTCAAAATGTCCTCACTTTGCGATAAAAATACGAAAAATGGTTCTCACTCAGCAGCAAGTACAAGAACACACACACACACACACACACACACACACACTCCCTGCCGGTTCCCTTCCCGGTTTTTCTCTGACGTGGAACAGTCCTCCATTTGCTCTGCAGGATAATGAGGCAGGCCAATAAGACGGGGGGCGAAGGATGCTGGGGTGTTGGGTTTTCATCAGGTGTCAAACTTACTCTAGGTCCCAAGCAAAGCAGAGAGTGACAATAACAAATAGAACAGGGTGTTCACATGCTTTAATGTAAATATGATTGGGGAAATTTTCTTTCCTTTAGTAGAAGAAAAATTCACCCTCATTCTCTGTTTATGTTTTTTATGCCTTTATATTTCTTCATCATTTCTTCATTTGTATGTATTTTTTATTTCTGTAATTCTTTTGTCTTCTTTATATCTGTCAAAGAACTTAGTTTCTTTCCTTGCTGAATTTTCCTTTTACCCCATAGTAAAAACCTTCTCACCATCGTACCAGACAATACATTTTAAAACTCTTCTCTCTACCTCCTTCCATCTTTTTTCTTTCTTCTTTGAATCATACTTTTTTTTCTCTTTCCTTATTTTATCCCTTGATATCCTATTTTGTTCCTTAATTTTCATATTTCCCTTTCTTTTTCGCTTCCCACATCAGACTAGATTATTTCATGTGTTGTGTTATTTCTTCTAAAGAAGGCAGTACCCTTCCACATTCTTTTCTGTTTTATCTTTCCAGATTTTTATTTTCTCACTCTGCTCTGTTTTCATATCTCTGTCTTCTGTCCAAGCCTCAGTATAATAAGGGATTTTTAATGATCAAATGGATTCTTTTTCTGCTCACTTTTCTTTGTTTGTGTCCTGAAACAGCCAACAGATGGCGGTGTTCTCCACGACTGGGGCTTGTCAGTTCTTGTTCTCAACTGTTAAAAGAGAAATCTGTTTCTTTCATTCTCCTCTTTTATCATATTGCTCATTGCTGAATGAGCCTCAAACAAAAACCAAACTAATGATCTAACGCTACTGATGCTTTCTTCTATCGCCCATAAAACTCTAAAACATCCACGCTGACTTTTTAATAAAGTGAAGATCCAAAGGAATAAGGACATCTTTGTGTGGAATTTGATGTGTAAGTTTGAAACAAACGTCTGTCCATATGTCTCAATTTGTGGAAGATAAAGTGTGGAATTAAAGTTTTAAATTAATAAATAAAAGAATATATACTTTAATGTCATCAAGCCAATTTTGTTTTTTTACAATCCATCAAGCGTGCAAAATATCGACAACATACAATTATTTCTGCAGAATTACAACTTAACTGGAAAAAATCACAGTAAACGTACAACTAAAATCCAAAGACAAAATAACTTAGAAGGTGATTTACATAAGTTATAAATAAGTTATTAAATAAGGAAAATAAGCTCCCAAAAAAGCAACAACAAAAGTGTTTTTGTTGTTAAAAAATTGAAATGATTCTAATGATGCACAGTGTTCTCAAAAACTGTTTAGTTTTCTGGTTTAGAGATTTTCAAATTGTGAAAAGACTGATTATCAAAGGTTCACTCCAGATGAAAACAAATCACACACAATATATATACACCAAAAAAACCCACAGCAACAAAAAAGTTTATATTTAGTTAAGAATGTGCTATTTTCTAGAATAAAGGTCCGATCACAAGCCCCAGAACATTAGTCACACCTCAGAGACTCAAAAAACACAAAACAGAAGTTAATGCAGTAAATACCTTGTTTCATTTGCCCTAAAGTACTGAATCTTAGAGCAGAACAAAGATAACATGCTTAGGTGAGCAAAAGTATCATCTGTCTGAGTCTCCAACAAAAAGCATTTCTGTACAGTGCTTATAGCCCATGCACTCATTTCACCTGGTGCTTGGTAAAGGGATAAGAGCTTCCTGCATATTCATAAGAACAGATAAGAGCAAACCATCCAGCTTCCGTTTAATTGAGAATGATGGAGAGGGATGGAGTGATGGAAGGGCGCCATCGTGCATGAGTGGAGGGAGGATGAGGATGGGGAGCGATAGCCCCGTGTTGCATTAATTGAGGGTATTAGAGGGATGGAGTTAGATTGACTGGGAGGTGGTATAAGTGCGGTGTTGGGGTACCACAGAAATGCCAGCAGTGCCAAAAGCTACTGACTGACTCTGCAGATGGAAGTTGGAAGCAATCAAACAAGCCACTCTAAAAACTTTCCAGACCTCTCAGTTTTGAAGTAGCCTGGCAGATAAAAGGTCATCTGCTCAATTTAGCAGGACTGGACAAGTCCTCAAGTTCTAGTAAAGCTTTTATTTTCACCATCGAAGCTTACATTGCACTGTGCAATATTTATCCAAGGGATAAGGATGTAAGTGAGAACAGCTACTGGTCAGCAGTGCTTTTGATGTTTCCAAGTAAGTTGAAATTGATTAAACAGGAAAATGATTACAAATTTAGGACTAATAATATCTATTTATAATATGCTTGGCCTTCAAAACCAGATTTGACCAGAGATTACTTTCACGTTGCCCGGAAACATCAAATCCGGTTTCAGAGGGCTGTATTTACCACCCCATTATGGGATACAGGGCTGCTAGCAGAGCTCCGCCTCTTTGAGCTGCTTTAACAAAGGTGGCCTCGGTGTGACTGACTCAGTCTCAATCAGCAGCACCTGCGCTGCTCTGCCCTTAATCACCCACGAGAGGGTGTGTGTGTGTATGCATGTGTGTTCATGAATATGCTCGTAAGGATCCATTTCTCCTTGCGTTCCTCTGCTGCTTTGCACATAAGCATACAGCACACACAGCATCTGCTTCTGTGAGTGCGGCTGATTGTCTGAGTCGCTGGTGTTTGGCCTCTGGAGGTTTCATTAAGGCCCAGTGTCCAGAGGTAAAAAGTCATTCATCTCCCCTGTTGAGAAGTGGCAGCTCTGGGTTTCACCCTCCACTCCCTCACCTCCTCTTCCTCCTAAAACTCTCCCTCTCTTCTCACCTCCCATCTCTGTTTAATCCCTTCTTTTCTTTTTTTTTTATTCCTGGTCATTTCTCCCATGGCTCTCTCTCTCTCTCTCTCTTCATTTCCTTATTTTCCACTTCCTTCCATCACTTTCTTCCATAAAATATCAAGTCTTGTGAGTCAAGACAGAGCAAAAGTAAGAACAGAAAGGGCAGTGGATAAAATGAGGGGAGTATCTGAAGTCTTTCAGACGGACTGGCCTGTCTAATGAATCCTTCACCAGTCCTCTATGAGATCAGCTCATCTTCTTCTGCTCCTTTAATTTTCTCTCTTTTTTGCCTCCATGCACATTAATTAGAGCTGTCAAAACTTAAGTCTCAGCTTTTTTTCTCTTTCTTCCCCTTTTTATTTTGTTCCTTCAAGTGCTTGAATGGGATACCGTTAATTAAAAAGATATCAGATCACATAGAGGCCCCCTGAGCGTTGGAACCGTCTGGGCCCTCGCTTTCCGACCAGTCGAGACGTCATGTTCTTTTTCTTCTCCTTTTTGACTGCATGTGCTTGCAAAGGGACTCTGGCTCCCTTTTGTCCGCAACTTAGGACGATGGATTGAAGTTCACAGGGGAGAGACTGGAGGATGTGTGTCTGTGTGTGTTTGTGTAAAACAGACTTTTTTTTCTCATGTTTAATTGCATCTCCACTTTATGAAAGTCTGGCTGTTTCCTCTGATGAGAACTTCAGAAGGTTCACTGTTTTAAATGACATATCTGTACTCACAGAGCAAAGTGCTGAATGAAACTCACTGAGATACCTTCCACCCTGTGTATATGCATGCGTGTGTGTGTGTGTTTACATGAAAAGTTACATACAGCCAAGTTTGGAAAGTTGGATTTTTTTTTTTTTTTCGGCAACAAGAAATAGGTTAAGGAACTTAATTTCATACACATTTATCAAAAAAATAAGAATACCCCAAGCAGAATTACATTCAAAATGATTTTTGTTCAACAAAGAAGTTTGTTTCTGATTGGACAACAGAAAATTACTTTCACTGTTCTTGTTAATAAATGGATTTAGAGTAACCAAACCCTTATGAAAAAAGTTCTGTTTCCACTTGCATTGGAATTTATCTCCTGGTAAAGAGCTCCAAGTCTTTTAGGTTGGAAAGGTCTCATTGCCATTACCCTAATCTTCAGCTCCCTCCACAGATTCTACATTAGAATCATGTCATGTTTGCCTGAGCCAGTCTAAAACATAAATAATATTCTCAATTTAACAAAACATGTTTGTAAATTCAACATTTTTGGACATATTAGGAACAATTTACTGTTGTCTGTTACCCCTGCATTCTTATTCATGAGTGGGAATTTTTGTATGAAGAAAACCATGACTGTAACCAGTTAAAGTGCTAAAGTGTAGTTAAACTTGGATAAAGCAAGTTTCATTTTAATGCATTGCTTAACTTGATAAAACTACAAGTTACTGTTGTCTGTTACCCCTGCAGGAACATGGGTTGCTTTAGTTCTTGTTTTACCAGAAGGATACAAAAATTGGTCCTGTTTTTTTTATTGTTGTCAGTTAACCTTTTAACCAACTCTTTAATAAAGTGTTGTTAGTAATTAGTGTTTTTAATGATTGCTGCTTTTTTGTATAGAATAGTTTTATTTATTTTTTTGAAGTTACGGATGAGTGTGAAGTATGTCCTGGTTCAGCAAATTTCTCCCAAAGGAGACAAATAAAGATACCTTAACTTTGAACATTAGCTACAGTTTGGCAACAAATATTACCGAAACATTTTTATTGAAATTTAAGGAAAGAGGCTGAGTCAGTCAACCATTGTTTATGCTCAGGGTACCTACATGTACACTCAGCAGCCACTTGACTCTTGACTACGTATAATTACTTGTTAACACAAATACCAAATCAGGCAACCACATGGCACCAAACCAATGCATCTAGATGTGGTGAAGAAAATTGTTAAAATTTAAACCAGGCACCAGAATCTAGAGGGGACTTTAGTGACTTAGACCGTGGCATGGTTGTTGGTCTGAGTATCTCACAAACTGCTGATCTACCAGAGTGTTCACACACTCAACAATCTCTCAGGTTTACAGATTTCTCTTAAAAAATTCTCAGTAAGCAGCGGTTGTGTGGGGAATAACAGCTTGTTTATGTCAGATAAGATTAAGCAGATTGATTGAAGAGGATAAGAATAACCACCAGGTACAATTCAGAAATGCAGAATACCATATCATACAATAGGTCCAACATTAAAGCAGATGGGCCAGAGAACCAGACACACACACACCGGGAGCCACTCATGTTGCTTAAGAACAGGAAACTGATGCTACATATGGACAACAGATTGGAAAAATGTTGCCTGGTATGATGAGCCTCCATTTTAGTGGCTATATATTTAAGTTCAAAATTTGGGGTAAATAACATGAAACATGGATCCATCTTGCCTTGTATCAACAATTCAGGGTGGTGGCGTTGGTGTAATAGAGTGGACGATATTTTCTTGAAACACCTTGAGGCCCTTAGTGAGCAAACTGAGCATCATTTCAATGTCACCACCTACCTACTTGAGTATTGTTATTAACCATGTCCATCCCTTTGAGACCAGTGAGCCCATCTTCTGATGGCTACTTCCAGCAGGATAATGCACCATGTCACAAAACTCAAACATTCTCAAACTGGTTTCTAGAACATGAAAATTGTTTAACTGCTCTCCAGTGATCTCAAAAGACATCAGATCTTCATCCAATGAAGCATCTTTGGACCATGGTGAAATGGGATAATTATATCATGAATGTGCAGCAGGCAAATCTACAGAAACCATCTGATGCAGTAATGTCAATATAGACCAAAATACGATGTACGTTTCTGACACCTTGTTGAATTTATGGCATGATGAATTAAGGTACTTCTGGAGGCAAACGGGGTTCCAAGCTGATTGCAGAAAAGTGTACCTAATAAAGTGACAAGCGACTGTATTTCTGTGCTAATTTATTTGTATTTCACCAGTCTGTTGTAATAAACTGAGGGTCGGATAGCACTCCTTGTTTGAACCAATTTAGTCTAATGTTGCAAAATTGCCTCAAACTGCTTACAGTCTTTATGCAGCCAAAATGCATATTGATTTGTATTTGAAACATACCATGGATCATTTTGTGAGCATTTTTAAAAACTTGAATAGTGTGAGCATCGTTGTAACTTCAAAATATTAGATTGCATTTGAAATACAGTGATGATGGACCAGAATTGATGGCAAGCCAGTTTCAAAGCCCTGTTAGGCATCAAAATAATAATCTACATACTAGAGTCTGTAAAATCTGGTTATTAACTATTTTGCCCAATGTCTGTGCTATACACAAATTAACAATCTTTATCCAAGTTAGCATCTGCTTGAAAACAAAATCAGGATATGATTTATAATAATTTTAAATAAATTCAGGTAGTAAGATGCTAAAAATAAAGCTAATATTGTTAGAAGTTTTCACTCTGTAAAGCTGTCCAATGAACAAGAACTAGACGAGATTTTTGCAATATTACCGGAAAACAAAGAAAAGTATTGTTTTGCTTGCACAAATAGAATAATGGTTTCACAATTCACAAAATAGATTTAAGTGAATCTGTAATTGGCGTTTTACTTGTCAACATTTGAAGTTTTTATGCCTGGCTCAGTCTGTGGTAGTCCTTATGCCAAAAAAGTAATAATATAATACATTTTGTAAGAAAGGTTTAATAAATCCCAAAGTGTCTTTTAAATAATCTCTTTTTAGTGTAGAATGACACCAAACTTTAACACTGTCACTACTTTCAAGCAATTATCCAGACAAGCGACTGTACTCAATTATCCAGACCTCTGTCAACAAATGCTTTAAATGTGGTGGAGGCCTTCTCTGAACATTAATACTTTGTAATCATTTACATAGGTTTAATACAAACTTAACTCATTGTACTTCTGTGTGGTGACTACAGACAAAAAACACTGACATATTACAGAATGAAAATGTATTTTTACAGTAGTTTTGACCCAGAATTTAAAATATATTTAAACTCTGCTTCTCTCTGTCTTAAAAGAAGTGTCTCTTTAAGAAAATGTGTTTGCCTTCAGAAATGAATGAAATTAAGTAATCTGAGTTCAGCTTTATCTATTATGAATCATAATTTGCTGTTTTTAAATCACTACAGCAGAACCATTTAGCCTAAGGGGTCTGTTTAATTCTTTTGTGTTATGAGCAAATGCAGAAAAAAATTAAGACTACTAATTGTTTTGCTAAGATCCAATAACATGCAATAAAAACCAGCCAACCATAATGCTGCCACCAAAATCCCCCTTTAAACAGTTTTTTAAAACCTCCTCTTTTCATCTTTTTTTTTCTCTTTATGGTCCCTACTTACATTTCCACTGATAATATTAAACGGTTTCCTGCAGCTGATAAATATTTAAGCAGGCTTATGAAAAAACCTAATGTTGTCAAATGAAAAGAGAATGATCTGCTCTTCATGCTTCATTATGATTTTTACACTTCTGGCCAATGACAGGCAGGCTTATAGAATATTCACAGCCTCCTGGCGTGGCATTCAGCAAGAACACGTCACAGCTGATGTGCACCTGCTCTTTCAGACCTTTTGCATTCATGTATGGACAAGTTTGAAAGTGCAAGTGCATGGGTGTGTTGAAAGGCTTAGCATGTCTGCAGCTGAGGGTCTGCAGTGTGACACGACACGGTGCTGGAGCTGACATTCTATCAGCAACACAGTCATTAATGCTCCCAGTCTTTTTTGTGATTCATTTCTCCATCTTCTTCTTAACTAACCAGTTTCTTCAAATTGAACACACTTATAATAAATAAATAAAAAAACTTTATCCAAATGTAAAAAAGTAATTCTAATATAACTCACAGTCTTGTCTACACAGTTAGGCCCTGTTCTAAATAATATGCTACCATTTTTACATCTTTTTCTCCTTTTTTCTATTCGGTGTGAATATCTCATTCAAAAAGCAAATAATGCTGATAATATCTGGCCCAAACATGGCCACAAAGTTCAGCTCATGGAAGTAATTTGCATCTATCCTCAGATTAAAGTCCAAATATGTTCTATCTATCTATCTATCTATCTATCTATAGGATGGGATCTTTAAACAGGAAAACACTAAAGAATTAAAGAGTTAAATTCACCACCAAAATTAAAATATATTTTGGAATGTTTCCTTTAGTTGATTGGTCCAAGATAAGATAGAAATGCATATGTGGTCCATACACTAAGTATATGCCATGCTCAATTGTAATATTTTGTCAGAATCAACAGAATGAAACAGGATTTCCTTGTTTCTAATCTATACAGAGGGGTGCTTTATCTACCTTAGCCACATTATAAAGGCCAGGTCTCCTGCATGGTGGAGAAGCTTTTACCCCTGTTGCCTTGCAACAATAAGGTCCTAGGTCCGAATCCTGTCCTTGTTGTTTCTGCATGAATGGCTTCCCGCTGGCTACTATGAATTCCTCCCGCAGTCCAAAGACATGCATGTTAGGATAATTAGTCTTTCTAAATGGTGCTTAGGACTAAGAGTGTGTGTGCCTGATTGTGTTCTCTGTGTGTCTCGTTGTTGTTCTGAGATGAAATGTCGACTGGTTGGGTCTGCAACAATCCCCACCCCAGCTCTTCGCAAATGCACAGACCAATTCATGAAAGGGTAAAGCAGATATGAATGGAAGAATGAAGGGTTTTATTACCAAATTATCTATTTGAGGTATGTCACTTAACTATTGGAGAAGAAGCACCATCTGGAGAAACGTTTTATACGTGTAAGATATTCGGAACTCTATTAAGCAGCAACAGCAGCATTTTACTAAATTGTTTGATTGTTTATTTCAACATTACAGAAGTCATTTGCAAGATCAAGGAAACATTACAGGAAGAAGTGACAACTTATGCTGTCAGAACACTCGGGTCTTGCAGGACCTAATTGCAAACAGGAACTATGGGAGCCACATGGTGAGTAGAACAATATTTAATGACAACTAAACTTGTAAACTACACAGAGACACAGGACAAGGAAAATGAGCAAAGTTACTAGCAAGGAGCAGGGAGACAAATGGTAGAATGCAGGGACGAACAATGACAACCAAACAGCTTATCAACAGAGGCAGGGAGGAGAAATGACCAATGAACCAGAACATACAATCAGATGAAATGTGGAGCAGCTGTGGCAAGAAAAATGCAGAGCGCCTGAAAGAGGGAGGCTAATTAACACACATAAGCAGGAACACGGAGAAGTCCAGGGCAGTAACAGAAATAGCTTAATGCAACAGGACACAGGAATGAACAATAAACCTGATCTACAGTGAATGAACTGAAATACCAGAAACTAAAGAACATAAACAGGGGAGTGCAGGGAAACAGACAAGGAGGGAATTCAAAGATGTAACGCAGGCAAATCATGGCATATACTTTGTGTGATAAAACTGCAAAACCAGCAGTGCAGTAGGTTGCTTTTTATTTCTATTTCTTCTCTTGCATTGCAGTTATCATCATGGAGGTGACATATATATACATATTTTATGACAAATGTGTGCCATAAGCAGCACTAGTCATTGTAAAATGGACAATTTGTATCTTGTTGTAATGTACAGAAGTTAATAATTAGTGCAGAAATATGCCATTTGCTAAGCTTGCGTTGCCAATCTCTCTAAGCAAGTGCTTTGTGAAAGCAATCAGTGTGCAAACCCTGTGTGAAAAGCATGCAGTCCTTTAGTTAATTAGGACCAGTTTGAGCATAAATAGCACAACATGAGATATGTGGTTTATTTAATTAATCTATTTTTCATTATTTATGAAAGATTTCTTTAGTTAATCTAATATATAATGCTCCCATCAAATTCAGATTTTTACTGCTGACTTCCTAAAATCAATATTTTAATCGATATTTCATGTGACATACAAATGTAAACAGTTCCAAATAAATCTGTGGTTCCATAAGTTGCAAACAACAGCTGCCTTTCCATTGACCATCAAACTGAGCAAATGGTAATCCCCAAAATAAATTCACTTAATGGAAACACACCAATTTTGTTCGTTCTTCAATAAAAAGTTTTTGCACTAGGATGACTTGGTGTTTTAGCCGTATCGAAATTGGTGTATTTCGCATCACACGAGTCACGTGATCAACAACCGGATGGTTCTACTGGCCCAAAAGACAAAGAAAACAACAGGAAGTAGTAGGAGGATGATGTTATTGCGTGATCAAACTTATTCACGTGTGATTTGAATTGCATTTCTTATTTAATGGAAACACAGCAATTGGGAAATTCGTTCGTTCGTTCGTTCGTCGTCTTCCGCTTATCCAGGACCGGGTCGCGGGGGCAGCAGACTCAGCAGAGACGCCCAGACGTCCCTCTCTCCAGACACCTCCTCCAGTTCCTCCAGGGGGAGCCCAAGGCGTTCCCAGGCCAACCGAGAGACATAGTCCCTCCAGCGTGTCCTGGGCCGTCCCCTGGGCCTCCTCCCGGTGGGACGTGCCTGGAACACCTCCCGAGGAAGGCGTCCAGGAGGCATCCGGTATAGAGGCCCGAGCCACCTCAACTGGCTCCTCTCGATGTGGAGGAGCAGCGGCTCTACTCCGAGCCCCTCCCGGATGGCCGAGCTCCTCACCCTATCTCTAAGGGAGTGCCCGGCCACCCTACGGAGGAAGCTCATTTCAGCCGCTTGTATCCGTGATCTCATTCTTTCGGTCATGACCCAAAGTTCATGGCCATAGGTGAGGGTAGGAACGTAGACCGACCAGTAAATTGAGAGCTTTGCTTTTCGGCTCAGCTCTCTCTTCACCACAATGGACTGGCACAGCGCCCCCATTACTGTGGCAGCTGCACCGATCCGTCTGTCGATCTCCCGCTCCATTCTTCCCTCACTCGTGAACAAGACCCCGAGATACTTAAACTCCTCCACTTGAGGCAGGAACTCCCCTCCAACCTGAAGAGGACAAGCTACCCTTTTCCGGTCGAGTACCATGGCCTCGGACTTGGAGGAGCTGATCCTCATCCCAGCCGCTTCACACTCGGCTGCGAACCGCCACAGCGCATGCTGTAGGTCTTGGCTAGAGGGGGCCAGCAGGACCACGTCATCCGCAAAAAGAAGAGACGAAATCCACTGGTCCCCAAACCAGACCCCCTCCGGCCCTTGGCTGCGTCTAGAAATCCTGTCCATAAAAGTTATGAACAGGACCGGCGACAAAGGGCAGCCCTGCCGGAGTCCAACATGCACTGGGAACAGGTCCGACTTAGTGCCGGCAATGCAGACCAAACTCCTGCTCCGCTCGTACAGGGACCGGATGGCCCCTAATAAAGGGCCCCCGATTCCATACTCCTGGAGCACCCCCCACAGGGCATCACGAGGGACACAGTCGAATGCCTTCTCCAGGTCCACAAAACACATGTGAACCGGTTGGGCAAACTCCCATGAACCCTCGAGCACCCTGTAGAGGGTATAGAGCTGGTCCAGTGTTCCACGGCTGGGACGAAAACCACACTGTTCCTCCTGAAGCCGAGGTTCGACTATCGGTCGGACTCTCCTCTCCAATACCCT
Source organism: Girardinichthys multiradiatus (assembly GCF_021462225.1). Taxonomy (NCBI): domain Eukaryota; kingdom Metazoa; phylum Chordata; class Actinopteri; order Cyprinodontiformes; family Goodeidae; genus Girardinichthys; species Girardinichthys multiradiatus. Next base: position 6,401,488 of record NC_061797.1, on the reverse strand, counting down.
GGCGTAGGCCTTACCAGGGAGGCTGAGGAGTGTGATCCCCCTGTAGTTGGAACACACCCTCCGGTCCCCCTTCTTATAAAGGGGGACCACCACCCCAGTCTGCCAGTCCAGAGGCACTGTCCCCGACCGCCACGCAATGTTGAAGAGGCGTGTCAACCATGACAGCCCTACAACATCCAGAGACTTGAGGTACTCAGGGCGGATCTCATCCACCCCCGACTAGCGCAGAAGTCCAATAACAAAACACCACTCGGATTCAGATCGGGGAGGCCATTCCTCCCGATCACGCCTCTCCAGGTGTCACTGTCGTTCCCCACGTGGGCGTTGAAGTCTCCCAGCAGAATAATGGAGTCCCCGGGAGGGGCACTATCCAGCACCCCCGACAGGGACGCCAAGAAGGCAGGGTACTCTGCACTACCACTCGGCCCGTAGGCTGAAATGATAGTCAGAGACCTCTCCCCAACCCGATACAACCCTCTCATCCACTGGGGTAAACCCCAACACGAGACGGCTGAGCTGGGGGGCAACAAGCAAACCCACACCAGCCCGCCGCCTCTCCCCGTGGGCCACTCCAGAGTAGAAGAGAGTCCAACCCCTCTCAAGGAGATGGGTTCCAGAGCCCACGCTGTGCGTGGAGGCGAGCCCGACTATTTCTAGTCGATATCTCTCGACCTCCCGCACAAGCTCAGACTCCTTCCCCCCCAGCGAGGTGACATTCCACGTCCCTAGAGCCAGCCTAAGCATCCGGGGATCGGGCCGTTGAGGTCTCCACCTTCGGGAAATTGTGTTTTTTCAATTAGCGGAATATCGACAAAGTTTTGCGGGCATTTGTACTTGAAACGCTGCTAATCCCTCTCTGGCAAAGCATCAAACACAGGATTTTGGAGACATGAGCCAAATCTTACTACAAATTTTAGAATCCTAAAATTAAGTATTTGTACAAAACAAAGGTGACAATGAAAGGGGACACAAGAGCTGAAAGCCTTGGGAGAGAAATCCAATATCCATACAACAAGAATCATGACAGAATCCATTGAGGAAACTTGAAAAATTGTATAGTGGCCAGCAGTTCGCAAGACTTTGCTTTCAATCAGAATTTTTTCATCTTCTTTCGACTCAATTTAAAACCAGCAACTGTTTTACAAGATGTCCTGCAAAAATGTTGTCACAAAGAAAGAAAATTCCTAAAAGTCTCCAATTCGGCTGCTTTTCTCAGTGTGTGTGTTTGTTGGCGCGGTCCATCTGGAAATGCTCAGAAAGTCCTGTCTCAGAGCTGCTGCCATCACCTTTCACAGTATTTCACTATTTTATGAACACAACCAGCTCTAGAGCTTTGCATTCCCCTTCGGAACCTCTTTGGAAACATCAGCCAGGATTGTATTTACAGCCTTAGAGCCAGACCTGGTCCCAACTCAGTGAGGTCGGTGCATGGTGAATGTAAGATGATTTAGGCATATCAGCTCACAGATTTCAAGAGAAGTAGGACTGCATGTGTGGTTGCTCTTGTAAAAGATTTACTAGCACAGCAGGCATCTGTCATAAGTATCTGTTTTTAAGTCTTTAGCGTCTTTCTATCCAAACCCTTCACTGTGTACTGTGATCAAAATAATAAGAAACATGGCCATTTCATGGTAAAAGAAAAAAAGGGTCTTTGACAGGTCTTCAAAAAGAGTTAAATATGATGTGTTTTGTGAAGCGGCGAGGCGGCATGAAGTCAACCCACTGCTGTTACGCCCCTGTGAGGTGCATATTTGACAAACATCATTTCTTGCCATAGATACAAAGTGGACAGGTTGCTCTAAAGTATGCTGAGAAAGACAGAATCAATGGACTTTTTTTTTACCTAAAGTTGCTAAACCTATACCAAGGACCAATATAAGGAATATTTAAAAATCAAATGTTTTGCTGGAGAGGTCAAAACACCTTCATAAAACTATGAAATTTTAAAGTGGCAACAAATTAATTTCACTAAAATGCCAGTGGTATGTCTAGTAGTTTTGACTTTCAATAAGGTACTTGATAGTGGATCCGTTTGGGCATTTACATGAATGTGCACATGCTATCTTTTATTTAATTAGTTTGATTACATAGTAAGCATAACCATGTATAACAAATTCTGGTATTAATAGATATAAGAATACCAAGCAGCATTACCATAGAAAATTTAATTTTTGTTCCCTTTTAATTAATTTTGAAATACCTCACTGACATTGGTAAATTGCCAACCTTTTTATTTCCTGCTGTTACAACTTCCACACTGATGAGTGTGTCAACATGCTGGGGCCAATTCAAATGGCCAGTCAAGGCCATTCAAATCTTTTGATTGAGCTCACCTGCAGATTTTGTTGTGTTTCTTTGCATATCTAATTATTGTTAGCATATCTAAATAAAAAAGGTATTCAAATTTTCAACTTTTTATCTGTTGGATATCAACTCATCTGAAATATAAAATACCATGAAATTTGTAAGGTTTACATATGTAAATATGTACATAAAGGCCTCCCTGTATGAAGCTGTGTTGATGCAGAATATCAACATTAGTTTACAATGTATGTTTAACGTGTGGCTACATTCAAGTGTTTCTAAGTCACTAACATTTTATTGCATATGAGCTTTGTGACTCGCCTGTCGGCCCCGGAAGATGACAGCCCACAGTCTGATTATAAAGGCACTTTACTGGTATTAATATTAATGCCACTCCGTTTTATTCAGGAAGTCTGCCTGCCACTCTGATGGGAATGCACTTTACCTCTTTAAATGGTGTGTGTGTGTGTGTGTGTGTGTGTGTGTGTGTGTTGGAAAGAAGGTGTGTGTTTGGATCTGAGTGCCTGCATAATGATTCATGTGTTTTTGGCTTAAATGAAGCTGTCACAAATTAAGAATCCTTGGAGCCCATTAGCATCATTGTAGTTTTAAACTTACCATGGCTTTTAAAGACCAGTTTTGTCCAGTCTTTATTTTTTTTTTTTTTTTTAGAAAGTGTTCTATTAAAACAGAGACAAAATATTTTAGTCACAATGGTGAGGAGAGGGATGAAAATGAATCTTTTTCAGAGTTAAAAGAAGGGCATCATATAAATTACATCAAAGAAATGTCATTGTTACCTGGAGAAGGTGTAAATTGAAGGATGTTTTTAACAGATTTTCATTATAGTTCTCCAATTTTCTCTGGAATATGTCTTGTGTACTTTGGATAATCTTTGATTCTATCATCCAATCATGGAGTTGATTTCATTCTGTTCATCTATTAATGCTGGATAAAAAAAACAAACACATTTACTACTACTTCTCTTGTTACATCATCTAAAAGGCTTCTTTAGATATGTGGGTTGGAAATATTAGACTTATAAACAGTAGTCAGAACAATCTCGTCAGTGGGGCTGATATGGTTACACGAGTCAGTTGCTACGATTCTAGCAGTTAAATGCTTGGATAACTGTCCCTTGACGGTCCAAATGTCTATCTATCTTGAAAAACATCAAATCCCTCTACTAAAAACATTATCTATTAAAAGTAGATTTAACAAAAGACAGCCTGATATTTCCAGTCAGGGGAATTTTCTGTGGAGGTCTGAGCTTGGACTATGTCTCCATGTTGTCTTTAGTCTCAATCATTTGTAAATGAAACAAGTTTGAAAACATCAGGATCCTCTCCAGACTTGGCAAAAAAAGAACACTGACAAATCTGGGAAGACAGGCCTTGGTCAGAGAGGTGAACAAGAATCCAATGGCCATTTAGGCAAAGCTCTAGTGTTTTCCTGTGTAGATAGGAGAGACAACGAGGTCAACTATTGCTAATGCTCTCTACCAGTCAGGCCTTTATGATAGAGTGATCAGTCAAAAAACCCCTAAAGAAACCACATTTAACAATTTGAACTTCACTAGAGAGAAACATTTCTGTCTGATGTAATACATTTGTATAGACTATCATCAAATATATCAGGATTACCTGTCATAATGTTGGCTTTACTGAGTGTGAGACTGAACAGCAGTTTAACAGTTTATTTGGAATATGTACAAAACAAGGTAGAATATGGACTTGAGCTGACAGAGGAATCTGGATTGGCACTCAGGAGGAGAGGAGAGAGGTTATTGTTGTTCGGAGGAAGTTATGAAGAGTAGTGCAGGATAAGGTTGAGGTAACTTACTGTTGGTGGTGAATGATGGCTTGTTGGAGGTGGCAAATCTGTCCCACAGAGGCTGAGTTTGGCAGGAGGAGTAGCACAAAGATTCACAGTGCTGACGTTCTCTCTTAGTGATCGTTAAGCAGCAGTGCTTCAGCTGAGCATGCAGTGTTGGAGGGTGGACAGGCAGGTGAGCGATGGTTTGGTGTTTCCAAGAGGTGATCTCAGAGCTGCCGGGCTGGAAGTAGGAAAGGATGGGAGGCTCACGGTTGGAGAGGCAAAAAGTTTTTTCCAGAACTTGCCAGAGCATGAATACAGAGAAACAGGAGCTTGAAATCCAGGACACTGTCACAGCTTGATCAGATCTGTAAAGCAGGGCAAGAAACTCGATTAGAGCAGGCTTAGGAAATGCAGAGAACTGCAGAACACGGTCAGGTTTCCACACTGGCAGAGACAACTGGCTGACGCCTCCCTTCAGGATCCTGCTCCTTAGGAAGCCCTGGTGATTGGGGTCAATGAGAAACACCTGCTGCGGCTGCACCTGCCAGTCCCACCCTGCAGGTGGAGAGAAACACAGCACAAACACAGAAAAACCTGCACACAGCCACTGTGGGATGACATTACCTCAAATGTCCATAAGGATATACTGTACATAAATGTTAATTTTTTTCTACCCAGTTTATTGGCGTTGCGAGGGGCTGTAGCAGTCAACAGGGAAGAGGCAGAGTACACCCCTAACAGGTCATCAGTCCATCACGAGGCCACCACAGAACCAAAACACTAAAAACACCACTGTATATTTACAGCAGAAACTAGATATTTCAAAATGTATAAAAATACACAAGGCCGTTTCTTTCTCAATGTGTAATATTTAAAAAACAGAACTGTTAAGATGACCAAAATTAGTTTTTGGAGAAATGACTTTTAAAATGCATAACTTGGATCAAATGTTTTCAGTGTCCTTCCAGGATCTTCTCATAATAATTTGCTGAGATTTCAGCAGACCCCTCCTGACAGAATTGGTGTAAAAAGGTCAGGTTTGTAGTAATAGTATTTAAAGTTATGCTCACACATAATGACATGTTTTCAAAAATGAAGGTCTGTGTCTCTAATCTGCCATTTCTATTTTTCTTTTGGAGTAATTCACAAAGCTTTTACACAAGGTCTATTGTTTTGTTCTTGTTGACTGAAATATTTTATACCAGAACACATTCATCTCTGGAACACAGAACCTCTCCCCTTATAGAACTCAATAAGACATTTTATTTACATTTGTCTATAAATGTTGAATGTGGCACCTTCATGCATCTGGAAATTATACTCAAGGTCAAACCCAACTTCTCTTCCTGATATTTTGGCTTATTTCTTAAGATTTCCCATGTTGTTACAGAAGGAAACGGTGTGTTTGAGGTGTGCCATGACATCTGAGCTTTACCAAATTCTTCTAGCAGTCTTAGTGTAGGCAGTCAATATTTTAACCAAAGACCTTCTTGTTGGGAGGAAATGCTGCTAACCTTGGCACTGGCATATTACAATGTAATTATGATAACAAGCCACAGTCACATGTTGCAGATGTGGAAAACAATCCAATGTCCTTACATCAAAAGCTCTGCTACCTTTACGTATATGTTTGTCCTTGTGGACATATGTGACACATATAATCTTCTCATTTGTTTTCTTTTTTTTTTAAACCAGTCAAGAGAAAGAGAAATGGAAGGCAGTGCAAGGATGATAACGAAAGCAGTCTGGAGCTGAGCACAAAGCTCCAGGTTATCAAACTCATTAATCTATATGCCATAGTCCTCGGATGAATAATTGTGCATTGAATTTATCTGCCACTGTGATACCTACCGTTCAGTTCTCTCTGCAATACTCCCACTTCTATGCATTGAATCTTAGTCTCGTAATTATTGCATGCTTTGTCTTTATGTTGGTGGGAGGTGATGGTAAGGGTGAAAAACAGACATACATCCGCCAGTTCTCACTTGTCACTTTCTCAGTTAGATCAGAGAGATTAATGGAAACCAAAATATAAAAAAATATTTAGAAAACCATTTGCCCAAAGCTTGATTTTTAAACAAAATATAAAATCTTTTAAGTATGGAACAGGTGAAGTTATGTTCTGCAATTTTGACCTTTGTAACTGGTTGCAAGGTGCAAGACGTGCTACATAAAAAAGGAAAATCAGAGGAAGAGACTCAATATTTTTTACAGGCATGTGTGACTGAGCAAAGCAGATTAAGATATATTTGTCGCAGATGTAACTCCTACTCACAAAACTCATCAAAAGCATGAAATCCAAAACAGACATTCATGCTACAGTGTTTTTCATGTGGTTTCTTTGAGATGGTAAGAAATAAATCTGAAAACGAAAGTCGTCACCTCAAGATACAACGATATTTTTTTTTTGTTATCACAAAATAACATGGAGATAACCACTGGTATTCTTTTTTAAAAACATTGTGCCTACCAGTCATCTACTATATTGCACCAATCTATCCATAGACAGTAAATCTTACAGTGCTTCCATTAAATGTTGACACATTTTTCTTCACATTTCTTATGGCACATTTTATTCCATGATTTACATCATTTTTCCCCATCTTTGCAGTGATTTGCAAAACTTTCTCAGGTCCATCCTGTTTGCACTGATAATCCTTTAGATGTTACTACAACTTGTCTAGAGTCCACCTGTGGTAGATACAAATGATTGGACATACAAGATCAAAGAATTGTCAGTGCATATCAGAGCAGAAACCAAGCAATGAAGACAGTCATTTTCCATAAATTGTGTCTCCATGTCTTTCTTTGGTCTCCATCATTTATAAATGGAAGATGTTTGGAAACACCAGGTTCCCCTTTTGTTCTGGCAAAACAATAAGAATGACACGTCTAGGAAGAAGGGTCAGTGAGGTGACCAAGAACCCAATGGGCAGAGCTTTAGTGTTTCCTTGTAGATACGAGAGACATTGAGAAGGTCAGCCATTGCTAATGCCCTCCACCAATCAGGCCTTTATGGCCCTATCTGGAGAAAAAATACACATCTCTGGAAAAGCCTAAAAGTGGCTGTCTACTGACAATGCCCTTCCACACTGACTTGAGAAAATCTGCAAAGAACAATAACAGACACCTCAAAACAGATGCGCTAAGCTTTTAGAGTCATACTTAAATGGACCACAAAAGGTGCTTCAGCAAAGTATTGAGCAAAGGCTATTTGGTAATATGGGGTATATATTGTGCATACAATTTTAAGAGGAAAAATGAATAAAATTGGTTCTGGAAAACAGAAAGTTGTACTAAATGCATGTATATAAGATCATTTAATAACATGCATGATCTCAAAAAACAAAGAATTAAGGTTAAGTTTTGATGACAACGAGGAACATTTATCTGTTGATTTTGTGGTTATTTGACATACATAATGTATGGAAGAAAAACTTTGGAATTTTGTACCTTAACATGTCAATCTAATCTGGTATGACAGACAAAATAATCCTTGAATCATTGAACAGATGATGGCAGAAGAGATTTTTCTCTTCACAACAGACATGAAGATCTGCAGCATTCATTTTGTCACACACACTGAAGGACCTAAGCTTCCTGGAGAAGTAGTCTGCTTTGTCCCTTTATGTCAATGCCTTCACTATTGAATCTCTCATCTAGTTTGTTGTGCAGGTGACAAAGTATGCTATTTATACTCCTGCACCACCTCCACTTCTTCTTCCATGATTGAAATAGTGTTTCACCCATCTTGGTTTCTCTTGGAATCTTCAGTCATCTAATTTGTTGTATTCACATTCCAGATAAGAGGATTGTTTTCACACCATGCCATAAAACATTCCCCCCACTCTCTGCACTCAGCTCCTTATCCATGGGTGATACACCCGACTACTGCAGAGCCATCCGAGTATTTGCTGCAGATGACAGAACTCTGTCTTGTACTGGAAGCCTGAGGTACACTAAGTGAAAAGGAATGGTGAGACTGCAGACTCCTGTGCTGCACACCATGTCTTTAGACATGATTCTTCAGTCTCACAAACTATGGTGTGTTTGTCAGGTAGTCATTAATCTAGGTGATTGTTGAGACCTCATCCTGTGTCTTCTGCAGTTTCTGACAAAGCAAATTAGGCTGTATGTTGTTAAATGCACTGGAGGAATCAAACAATATGATTTTCACAGTGTCGTCTGCTTTGCTCAGTCAACAGTGCGTTTGTTGAAGCAGGTGTATGATGGTGTGTTCAACTCCATTAAGAGGAGACTTAGTTGTCCCTCTGAGGAACAGCAGCTTTAATCAGTTAGCCTGGTCTGTGAGAGGTGCTCGGGAAATGGAACTCACTACCACATGAAAATCAGACAATTAGCAACATATTAGCCTTTCACAAAACATAAAAAAAAAAAAAAGAAAAAAAAAAGGGTTGTCGCTTCATACACCTGTCAACATTAGCAGAAATTGTATCCGTTGTGCTGTATTGCATTTATACTGTAGTCTATTTGCTTAGCAGTAATGTTTTATTGTTTTTCCAATGTGTCAGGATTCGTTTAGTCTAATCATGTCCTACTCATATTCTTGTATTTTATTGCTTTTCCAACATCATGGCCCAGGGACTGAAAAAAAAAAAAACTGCCTTTGCACCAATTCTGGCTTTTTTAACGCATGAATTCTCATGTGTTTTATTTAATGTGGTGTCCTCATTCAAATACATAAAACAAACTCAAAATCATACTCCAACTGCAACTCCAGGGTTGATAGGAAAAACTCCAGGAGTATTAAGACCAGAAACGGAGGACCCAAATTCAGCCAAACACAAAGTAAAAAGTTAAAAGGTTTATTCAGCAATACAGGATCAGCACACAGGAAAGCAGAAGTCGACCTCCATGGGTCTCTGAGGACAGAGAGTAGAATCAGAGGCTGAATAAAACTGAGTCTTGATCAAGTTGACTAAAGCCACTAACCTTCTCAGACTGGGAATGAAGCCCAGAACCCAGAAGAGGAAGTAATCCGGACACTCCTTGTGGAGGCGTTCAATAGACTGAAGTCCGATTGTCGACTGATCCAATTCCTCATAAGCTCTGGTTGGAACACAGAGAGCAGGGAGTCCTCTTGACTGCTGCTCCTGGCAGGCTTGAGAGGCAGGCGGATGCAGGCTGAATAAACCAGGGGCTTGGCAGGGGCATAAATCCGTAAACAGACACAGGGTCCAGTTCCAGGGCTAGAGGCGTCAGACAAGGGGCAGGCAGAAGCATGAAACCAGAGGCAGAAAACAGAGTCGAAAACCAGGATCCAATCCGTCAGACAGGGGGAGTAATCCATTATACAAGGCAAGGTCAAAGAACGAGATCAAGCAGGACAGAACGCTGGATAACTACTCACAATATTGTTTTCAAAAATCTGGCACCATCTGCCTGTCCAAGGGCTGTATATAACTGCAGTCAAACAGGTGTGTGGCATGACGGTGATTGTGCTCCAGCGCAGCAGCAGACAGGTGAAGCAGATTAGTTGATGTTATGCATGAGAGCAGGGCTGAGCAGGCAAACGTGCCAGAATCATAACAGGGAGATCCTAAAATGTGCTTGTTTGCTTACTCAGGTGGGCCAACAGGGGTCTCTCTAGGACCTTTATGATGTTGGATGTCAGGGCAACAGGTTTATATATGTAAATGATAAATAAACTGAACTAATATAGCACTTTTCCAGTCATACCAACCACTAAAAGCACTTTACACTAGAGCCACATTCACCCACATATGCGCACATATTCATAGACCAATATGTAGATTGGTAGGCAACTTGACGTTAAGTGCCCAACAATATTAAACTCACAACCTTTGGATTGCAAGATGACTACTCCCTCTACTAAGCCACAATTGCCTCTTATAGTTATTGAAGACTGATGGATGACTTTCCCTTGGTACCACAACACTGGAATCTTCTAAGGTTGCAGAGGTGCTGGAAAATGCAACAGAGCATCTTGGCAGAAACCTTCAGGACTCCAGGGCTGCCACCATCTGGACCTGCAGTCTCTCATGCTGCATTTTCACCAGACTTCTAGAGACAGACAGGCAGGAGGGGGAGGCAAAGGGACAACAAGCTTCTCTAATTTGGTTCAATATAAAGTTGTAGAAGCAGAAGGGTCCATGGCCAAATTGGAAAATCGAACATTTTTGGTTTGTCTTCCATTTCGTTTTGACAGAAGAGTTGTGGATTCAAGGAGGGTCAGATGTATTTTTGATTGTGGGAAGGAGAGAAGAATGCTGACCTGGTTCCTGAACTGATCCTCTTAAAGAATGCTTGAAGTCCATGATCTTCAACAGCCCTGTCCACACATTTCTGATATTGTTCTGCTTGGGCTTACTCTCCGGCTTTTTTCAGTCTCTCATCTTGACCCTCAGTTGTTTCTGTATAGTCCTCAATAATTTCCTGTCTCCCTCCCTGAGGGCTCTTTTTCTTGTTTTGCAGTTCTCTCCAGTCACTGGTAATCCCGGGATTGCTATTGGGGAAGCATCTTATTATTTTGGTGGGGATGGTGTTGTATAGCCGGTCACAAACTCAGTCATGTCAGTAACAAGGTATACAAACATTTTAAAAAGTAAAGGTTTTAAATATGAAAACTTATCTTCTATCACACTGTTGCTACGGTTTAAAGTCCCCTTAATGAGATGTTGGGGAAAGGGTCAGCGGGATTTCAAGCCTTATAAATGGGGTTGGGACCGTCAGTTGTGTTGTGCGGGAGGTGGACACAGTACACAGCTGATAGTCCTAATGAATAGACTGTTAGAATTTGTATTATGGCAAGAAAAAGCAGCTAAGTAAAGAAAAACGAGTGGCCATCATTACTTTAAGAAATGAAGGTCAGTCCGTCCGAACAATTGAGAAAACTTTGAAAGTGTCCCCAAGTGCAGTCGCAAAAACCATCAAGCGCTACAAAGAAACTGGCTCACATGAGGACCGCCCAGGAAAGGAAGACCAAGAGTCACCTTTGCTGCAGACGATAAGTTCATCCGAGTCACCAGCCTCAGAAATCGCAGGTTTACAGCAGCACAGATTAGAGAACAGGTCAATGCCACACAGAGTTCTAGCAGCAGACACATCTCTAGAACAACTGTTAAGAGGAGACTATGTGAATCAGGCCTTCATAGCAAAATAGCTGCTAGGAAACAACTGCTGATTACAGGCAACAAGCAGAAGAGACTTGTTTGGGCTAAAGAACACAAGGAATGGACATTAGACCAGTGGAATTCTGTGCTTTGGTCTGATGAGTCCAAGTTTGAGATCTTTGGTTCCAACCACCGTGTCTTTGTGCGGCGCAGAAGAGGTGAACGGATGGACTATACATGCCTGGTTTCCACCGTGAAGCATGGAGGAGGAGGTGTGATGGTGTGGGGGTGCTTTGCTGGTGACACTGTTGGGGATTTATTCAAAATTGAAGGCATACTGAACCAGCAGGGCTACCACAGCATCTTGCAGCGACATGCTATTCCATCCGGTTTGCGATTAGTTGGACCATCATTTATTTTTCAACAGGACAATGACCCCAGACACACCTTCAGGCTGTGTAAGGGCTATTTGACCAAGAAGGAGAGTGATGGGGTGCTGCGCCAGATGACCTGGCCTCCACAGTCACCGGACCTGAACCCAATCGAGATGGTTTGGGGTGAGCTGGGCTGCAGAGTGAAGGCAAAAGGGCCAACAAGTGCTAAGCATCTCTGGGAACTCCTTCAAGACTGTTGGAAAACCATTTCAGGTGACTACCTCTTGAAGCTCATCAACAGAATGTCAAGAGTGTGTGGAGCAGTAATCAAGGCAAAAGGTGGCTACTTTGAAGAACCTAGAATATTATTTTCAGTTGTTTCAAACTTTTTTGTTCAGTATATAATTCCACGTGTTAATTCATAGTTTTTATGCCTCCAGTGTGAAGCTACAATATTCATAGTCATGAAAATAACGAAAACTCTTTGAATGAGAAGGTGTGTCCAAACCTTTGGTCTGTACTGTACACAAAAAAACGGTTTAGATCCTCAGCCAGGCGGAATGTCATCACAGTGTGGGGGGTGGGACTCTTTTAGTTAATAGTCTGAAAAGTTCTCTACAATGAAGTAGCATCTGTAACTGAGACAGTAACTGCTTTATATTTTCTGACTTTAACATCATATCACTTGTTAGTTTCAGATTAGAAAAATCAACTGGAGCATCCTTTGAAGTTTGAATTCAGAATTTAGAGCATACCATATCAAACCTTAAGGTGTTCATTTGAACCTCTGATGGTCTGCATGCATAGTATGGTAAAACCTTTAGATGAAGGAAACTTTCAATATCTAATGGAGCACTGTTCTGAGTATGGCATAACCCCAAACCTGCCAAAACATGGCCATTGTGCAGAGTTCGTGCCACAAGCCATGTATGGGGGACTGCAACATGTGGAAGATGGTGCTCATGTCAGATGAGACCAAAATTACATAATTGGTTGAAAACATTTCACTCTGAATACATCACCCCCACTGTGAACATAGCTGTGGCAGCATCATCCTGTACAAATTTTTTTCTTCGGCTGAGAGAGGAACTAGAGACAGTAGATGGGCTGACAAAAAGAACTGTATACGAACCAATTCTGGAAAAAAACTGTTAGAGCTAGAGGCAGAACTACAACTAAAGGGTTTAACTCAATGTGTTGAAATAGCCCAGTCAAAGTTCAGACCTAAATACAACTGAGAATCTGTGACAATGCAGTCCAGAGACACTCTCCATCTAATCTGATTAAGTCTGAGCTATTTCCCTGCGATGATCAGGAGAGACAATGCAGTCTGTGGATGTGCAAACCTGCTAGAAACATAACCCATGCTGTGACAATAGCAGTAAAGTATTACACACACTTTGAAGATTTTTGTTTATAAAAAATGTTGAAAACCATTTATCATATTCCTTCCATTTCACAATGACAGCGGATAAAATAAGTATATTATACATAAACATGTTTCTCAGTAAATGTATTTCTAATATTTCTGCTGACACGACATTCATACCAGATGTCAATAAAAACGCCAGTAATCCACACATTAAAAGAAATTAAAACAAATCAGTCTATAAATTGTGTTTAATATAGTGGAATCTTGCACGGAATAAGGATTGAATACATGAAGAAAAGGAGGTGCAAAAAGGCATAGAAAGCCAAGAAACCAGCTGAAATCTGTCAGTATTTAGAATGCATTCCTGCTACTTGTATGTAAGTAAGTGTCCCCTTCCAACGATAAAGTTGCCTCTGATTTGGTCAGTTTATTTCCATCATGTTTTTCCAGCCATTTTTCCAACTCTGGGTTTTGGGCCTCTCCGGCCTTATTATGAACAGCTTAAGAGCTGTTGCTTTTCTCAGTGCAGGGTCAGGCCCCTTTTCCACTGGCTCGTTTTAGGCGGTGTGGCTCCGCTCCACTCGTTTCCGGTCTTCTCAGTACGGTACCAGTTGTGTTTCCATTGACCCACTGACCGCCGGCTGAAGCCCCGCCTCCAGCTGTCAGGTGCGCTCTGCTGCTATTAACGTTACTCTGTGACATTATCGCATTAAAGTAATCTGCATGAAATGATAAAAATGAATAAATAAATTGAAAATAAAAACCTAAATAAACAAAATACAAATAGTGTTTGTATTATTGTATATGCAAGAATGACTTAGATATGTTTTTTCATGTATAAAATTATCCACTGGGATAATTATCTGGAACACAGCTCCGCCAGAATTTATAAAATAAGGCTCAGGGGTTCTGATGTGAGGTGGGTTGGCAAGAACAGCAGAGAGGAGAGACAAGTTTTTGTCTCAGCTAAGGTGATAACGTGGACAAGGTCTTTAAAGAGCAAACCACAGACTTCTGACCATGAAGTTAGTGTCAGGTTGGATATTCGTGCTCAGCGGATTCACCAGTGTCTTCCTCCCATTTGATCCGACGTTGGCAGTCTAAATACAGGCAGCTGCTCTCTGCCTGCTCCTTCCTCCTGCAGACAGTGGTTCGCTTAAGGACGTCAATACATTTCTGAACCAAATGCTGTTTCATGATGGTATTGTTTTGTTTTGCATGTTTTGGGGGAAACGTTTGTGCGTCTGAACAGCGGATTTTGTGTGGTCAGCTGATTTAGGATGTTATTGAATACAGCGCCCTGCCTGCATGTAGGCCTAATTCAGAAAGCTGATCCATCCTTTTTCTTTTCTTTCAGCCTTCAAGCATGGTTTATGATTTGTAAGTAGTAAAATTATATTTTGATTTTACCCGCTGTGGCCATTGTAGTCCTTAATATGACGTCGCTCTTGCATTAAATTAACTTTTCCCTGCACTATCCCAGTGAAAACCTTCTAATTGCTCTGGTTCCCATGGCCAATCAGTGAACAGCAGTCTGTTCACATCACATGTAGTCCCGACTCAGCCCGGTCATACCTGATCAGGAGCAGGGACCAAAAAGTAAGTACCGTTACGGAAAAAACAGTAATGGAAACGCTCGCAAAGCGAGTCGAGTGGAGTCGAGTAGGGCCAAATCGAACCAGTGGAAAAGGAGCATATGTTAGCTTCCTCTCATTATTTGCATATAGACAGTCTCCACTAATACCTCTAGTAACAAGAGCGAGCTCTCCTCAATTTGCCACCACACTGAGTAAACAAACTCATGCACCAACAGCCACATACAAACAAACCTAGAGTTTTTCCCACAGTACCAGACAGAAACAGTAATTTGTTTGTGACCTCCAAAACTTTTTATGTTTTCCCTTGTTCTGTCCCATAAAAACGAGGCAGATGCAGCAGAAGAGGAAATGCATACATCCATAATCGCCTCCTTTCGCACAACCCCTACGGACAAGGTGAATAGGAATTACTTGGAAGTCCTTCCAGGAGACCTTCAGGCTGACACTGATGCCCTATAAGTGTGTGTTTTTGCAGATCCATCTATGTGTGTTTTAGTGGAAGAGAATGGACGTGATGAACACACATGTCTCTTGAAATGCATTACTGCATTTGAGAAATGCTACACCAAGCACATTGTAAAATTTAGGCTTACAGTCAGGTGAGTTGCAACAGGTCAGAAGAGCTTTTTAAAAAACATCACCTTCCTTTACTTTCTGCCTCTAGACATTGTTGGGGCCGTCTGAAGGTTGACCCATGTCTTCCTACGCTCCCCCATTCTCTTTTTTTTCCTCCATTGTAACAGCAGGGGACAGTCACTCTCCTTTTCTTCTTCCTGCAAACGTATTAGCTGCTTGAAAATGATAAATGTGACACTGAAAGAGAATCTTTAGTTTTTTTTTTTTTTACAATCAGAGGCAATGCTTTGCACTCTTCCCCTCAAACCTCCCACTAAACTTGTTACGGGCTTGATGACCTTCCAGCAGGTAAAAACAAATTACAACACACATGGTGTCTTTAAGTCTGATCTGCAAACAGAGGTTGTCTCAAGGACAAGCTGGCTTCAGGCGCTTGCACCGTCCCCCCCACCACCCCACCCCCCACCCCCCTCCCCCCACCTGCCTGACACAAACACAACACAGCCAGTCTTCAACCATGCAGTCTTACAAAGTTGCATTTCTTAGGGCTCCAGCTCGATTTCAAAATATTTACAGTGATTCTAAAGCTGTTGTAGCTGAAACACACTTTTCAAGCACATTGCAATTTAGCAAAGTTGGGAAGGAGGTTACAATCTTAGGCTTCAAATTTCACAAGATACTGACATGTGTAGACCCCCAAAACACCCAATATACTAATGATTTATCTTAAAGAAAAATTTATGAAAACATATTGCAAAGACATCCAGTTCCTACATAACGTTTTAAGTGGGGGCATGTCATGGAATGGAATGAGTTGGCTATGCACCGTATTTCTGTATATTAATTGGATGTTGTTGGTTTTTTTGTTGTAAGTTTGCAATATAAAAATTAACTGAATTTAATAGAGGTTGTCTTGATAAGAAGGAAAGGCTACAAAGGTCTACATTTTAAAATGAGATCAGAAACAGCAAAATATGATGCTTATCACTTCATGGCACTGGAAGGAAATACAACGCACAGTAAAAAAAACAAAAAAAAAAAAAAACAATATATATATATATACCGTATTTTCCGCACTATAAGGCGCACCGGATTATAAGGCGCATAGAATAGAAGCTACTGCAGTCAAACGGTTGACTGCAGTAGCGTTGAGGTTGCGTTATGCATCCACTAGATGGAGCTGTGCTAAAGAGAATGTCAACAAAACAGATAAGTCAGTCAGTCAAACTTTATTAATACACTACAAACCAGTGTTCTGATAACTCCATTCACTCTCATGGTAAGGTCTCCTCTACATAGAATTCTATTGAATAGAGCCAACCGCACGTTAGGAATGCATTGGAGTCTATGAAGTTGAAGTTGAAATCAAACGTTAGTTAAAACGTGAAAGGGAACTTTTCCCTGATTCAGTAAACACGTAAAAGAAACAGTTTGATGCACTAAATCAAACGTTAGTACTGTTAACCTTTCCTGTTTCTGTCCCCTGACCGTAGTCTGATGACACAGGGGAGACGCTTTCTCCAGGGCCGAAGTTACTAGTTTCCTCGGGGTTAACTCCCTCACTCATACGTTGCTGAGTTGAGCATGAAGAAACAGCATCAAAACACTGAGTTGTTGAGATTCGGGGTTCTTTTTAATGACTTTGCAGCATGTAAAAACACAGGGCTTACAGACTCATACACCGCTGCTCCGGTCGCCGTCTCTACCCACCCCACACACACAATAATACCAACGTCACTCTTTCACTCTTGATTCTCAGCTACGGCAGCACACAGCGCCACCTCTGTCCGGAGGAGTAATGTCAACATCTTCCATACACACACACGAAACATACACCCCACACACTGAGCTTCTAATCACATATAGTTCAGGCAATTCCTGCAACAGTACATTCAAACGTTATACACACACAAGTGGTGTTGGAGTAGGAGTAAGCACAGTACAGGTGTTTACCGCTATTACTTCGGCGACACCCCTGACTACGGTAGCCGTAATGCTGCAAGCAGTGCGGCTTTGTAGTTTACCAGTCGTACTGAAACATTTTGACAGAGCGCCGTGTACAACCATTATGGATCAACCAATTAACCAATTGATCCATATATAAGGCGTTCCGGATTACAAGGCGCACTGTCATTTTAAAAAAAAATTAAAGGCGCGCCTTATAGTGCGGAAAATACGGTATATATACATATATACAGGGGTTGGACAATGAAACTGAAACACCTGTCATTTTAGTGTGGGAGGTTTCATGGCTAAATTGGACCAGCCTGGTAGCCAGTCTTCATTGATTGCACATTGCACCAGTAAGAGCAGAGTGTGAAGGTTCAATTAGCAGGGTAAGAGCACAGTTTTGCTCAAAATATTGAAATGGACACAACATTATGGGTGAAATACCAGAGTTCAAAAGAGGACAAATTATTGGTGCGCGTCTTGCTGGCGCATCTGTGACCAAGACAGCAAGTCTTTGTGATGTATCAAGAGCCACGGTATCCAGGGTAATGTCAGCATACACCCAAGAAGGACGAACCACATCCAACAGGATTAACTGTGGACGCAAGAGGAAGCTGTCTGAAAGGGATGTTCGGGTGCTAACCCGGATTGAATCCAAAAAACATAAAACCATGGCTGCCCAAATCACGGAAGAATTAAATGTGCACCTCAACTCTCCTGTTTCCACCAGAACAGTCCGTCGGGAGCTCCACAGGGTCAATATACAGGTCCTTCTCAAAATATTAGCATATTGTGATAAAGCTCATTATTTTCCATAATGTAATGATGAAAATTTAACATTCATATATTTTAGATTCATTGCACACTAACTGAAATATTTCAGGTTTTGTATTGTTTTAAAACGGATGATTTTGGCATACAGCTCATGAAAACCCAAAATTCCTATCTCACAAAATTAGCATATTTCATCCGACCAATAAAATAAAAGTGTTTTTAATACAAAAAACGTCAACCTTCAAATAATCATGTACAGTTATGCACTCAATACTTGGTCGGGAATCCTTTGGCAGAAATGACTGCTTCAATGCGGCGTGGCATGGAGGCAATCAGCCTGTGGCACTGCTGAGGTCTTATGGAGGCCCAGGATGCTTCGATAGCGGCCTTTAGCTCATCCAGAGTGTTGGGTCTTGAGTCTCTCAACGTTCTGTTCACAATATCCCACAGATTCTCTATGGGGTTCAGGTCAAGAGAGTTGGCAGGCCAATTGAGCACAGTGATACCATGGTCAGTAAACCATTTACCAGTGGTTTTGGCACTGTGAGCAGGTGCCAGGTCGTGCTGAAAAATGAAATCTTCATCTCCATAAAGCTTTTCAGCAGATGGAAGCATGAAGTGCTTCAAAATCTCCTGATAGCTAGCTGCATTGACCCTGCCCTTGATAAAACACAGTGGACCAACACCAGCAGCTGACACGGCACCCCAGACCATCACTGACTGTGGGTACTTGACACTGGACTTCTGGCATTTTGGCATTTCCTTCTCCCCAGTCTTCCTCCAGACTCTGGCACCTTGATTTCCGAATGACATGCAGAATTTGCTTTCATCTGAAAAAAGTACTTTGGACCACTGAGCAACAGTCCAGTGCTGCTTCTCTGTAGCCCAGGTCAGGCGCTTCTGCCACTGTTTCTGGTTCAAAAGTGGCTTGACCTGGGGAATGCGGCACCTGTAGCCCATTTCCTGCACACGCCTGTGCACGGTGGCTCTGGATGTTTCTACTCCAGACTCAGTCCACTGCTTCCGCAGGTCCCCCAAGGTCTGGAATCGGCCCTTCTCCACAATCTTCCTCAGGGTCCGGTCACCTCTTCTCGTTGTGCAGCGTTTTCTGCCACACTTTTTCCTTCCCACAGACTTCCCACTGAGGTGCCTTGATACAGCACTCTGGGAACAGCCTATTCGTTCAGAAATGTCTTTCTGTGTCTTACCCTCTTGCTTGAGGGTGTCAATAGTGACCTTCTGGACAGCAGTCAGGTCGGCAGTCTTACCCATGATTGGGGTTTTGAGTAATGAACCAGGCTGGGAGTTTTAAAGGCCTCAGAAATCTTTTGCAGGTGTTTAGAGTTAACTCGTTGATTCAGATGATTAGGTTCATAGCTCGTTTAGAGACCCTTTTAATGATATGCTAATTTTGTGAGATAGGAATTTTGGGTTTTCATGAGCTGTATACCAAAATCATCCGTTTTAAGACAATAAAAGACCTGAAATATTTCAGTTAGTGTGCAATGAATCTAAAATATATGAATGTTAAATTTTTATCATTACATTATGGAAAATAATGAGCTTTATCACAATATGCTAATATTTTGAGAAGCACCTGTACACGGCCGGGCTGCTATAACCAAACCTTTGGTCACTCATGCCAATGCCAAACGTCGGTTTCAACGGTGCAAGGAGCGCAAATCTCGGGCTGTGGACAATGTGAAACATGTATTGTTCTCTGATGAGTCCACCTTTACTGTTTTCCCCACATCCGGGAGAGTAACGGTGTGGAGAAGCCCCAAAGAAGCGTACCACCCAGACTGTTGCATGCCCAGAGTGAAGCATGGGGGTGGATCAGTGATGGTTTGGGCTGCCATATCGTGGCATTCCCTTGGCCCAATACTTCTGCTAGATGGGCGCGTCACTGCCAAGGACTACTGAACCATTCTTGAGGACCATGTGCATCCAATGGTTCTAACATTGTATCCTGAAGGCGGTGCCGGGTATCAGGATGACAATGCACCAATGCACACAGCATGACTGGTGAAAGATTGGTTTGATGAACATGAAAGTGAAGTTGAACATCTCCCATGGCCTGCACAGTCACCAGATCTAAATATTATTGAGCCACTTTGAGGTGTTTTGGAGGAGCGAGTCAGGAAACGTTTTCCTCCACCAGTATCACGTAGTGACCTGGCCACTATCCTGCAAGACGAATGGCTTAAAATCCCTGTGACCACTGTGCAGGACTTCTATATGTCATTCCCAAGACGAACTGATGCTGTATTGGCCGCAAAAGGAGGCCCTACACCATACTAATAAATTATTGTGGTCTAAAACCAGGTGTTTCAGTTTCATTGTCCAACCCCTGTATGTATATATATATATATATATATATATATATATACATAACATACTGTGGAAAAATGTTCTTGGACCATAAGCTTTTTCACAAAGCAAGTTACAACCACAAAGTTCAAAATATTTTATTGAGACTTACTATGATAGATGAATACACGGTAGCACATAAAGTAACATATCAAGAATTTTATTAGTAAATATTTTTCTAATAATTTTATGCACACCAGATACCTACAACTGAAATAATTCCCAAATGCAAAGCAATCAAAGTAAATTAGATGCACTTTATACACGTTGGTCTTCAGTTCTTTCAATAGATTTTTATTGGATACAAGTCAGGTTATTGACTGTGCCATTGTAGCACTTTTATTTTCCTTCTCTGAAACCAATTAAGAGCGTTCTTGAATGGGAGTTTGGAACTATTGTTTGCTTGGAAATCCTTAATGGCTTTATTTGCAGCGTCTTATAAAGAATGTCCTGATACATATGATGTAAGACAGCCCACACCATAAAGCTCCTACCCTCAAACTTCACTGCTGGCTTGGTGTTTTTTGGGGTTATGTACAGAACCATTCTTCATCCAAGCATGGCGTGTGCAATGACATCCAAAGAGTTCAGCTTTGGTCTCATCTGACCAGACTTTATTCACCCAGTATTTCACTGACCTGTCCAAATGTTCTGCAGCCGTCAGTTAATATTAAACCATGTTGATTTTTACCTTACTGTATAAAGTAACAGCAAGGGCTGACTGGAGAGAAAATGTGTTCTGGCACACTAGCCCACGTTCAGCTGCTTGGATGTATGAGTAACCTCTGCAGCAACTGACTGTTTTCTGCTAACCCATCTACAGGTCCTTCTCAAAATATTAGCATATTGTGATAAAGTTAATTATTTTCCATAAGGTCATGATGAAAATTTAACATTCATATATTTTAGATTCATTGCACACTAACTGAAATATTTCAGGTCTTTTATTGTCTTAATACGGATGATTTTGGCATACAGCTCATGAAAACCCAAAATTCCTATCTCACAAAATTAGCATATTTCATCCGACCAATAAAAGAAAACTGTTTTTAATACAAAAAATTTCAACCTTCAAATAATCATGTACAGTTATGCACTCAATACTTGGTCAGGAATCCTTTTGCAGAAATGACTGCTTCAATGCGGCGTGGCATGGAGGCACGGAGGTAGAGAAGGTGTTGAGGCATAGTGACACCACAAAACAAGAATGTGGAGTGTGACTACAGGGCTACAGCACCTCCACTGGCTAACCCATTGGACCACTAACCAACCGGCCCACTGGGAAAATCCCTGGTAGTTCCATATGCCAGTTCACCCCTGGGTAACAATGAAGAAATGAGAAGATAAATGGGACTTCAACTTTCAGTTGTTTTGGTAAATAGCTCAACAATTAGCTCTGTTAGCTTATTGTTTGCACCAACCCCTTTCAGTGATTTCTTAAAGGGTCAAGGTAACATGGGACTGTTGAAGTGACCTGCTGCAGTTGCTTTTCTGGGTTGTCAAGCAGCATTGACAGCATCATAGCAATCCACAGCTGTATGTAAGTAATAATCTGAGGGTTAATTATTTCCGAATCAGAATCAGAATCAGAATCAGAATCAGAATCAGAAAAGCTTTATTGCCAAGTACGTTTTTGGACATACAAGGAATTTGTTTTGGCGTAGTCGGTGCAATACAGTACAAATTAAACAGTATAAACATATCTACAATATAATATAAATATATGTGCACAGTTTTAAGTGAGTGAGAGTAAATATAGAGCAGTATAAGATGCAAGAGCAATACAACAGTGCAGGTGATCATTGTGCAAGTAAAGCAGTGCAAGTAGAGCAGGAGTCCAAGCTGAGCGTTAATGTAACACATAAAGTTACAGGTTACAAGTGTCCTGTCAGCAAAAAAAGGGGGGGTGTGGGGGAAAGGGAGAGTGTCAGTGTGGTTTCCGGGCTTTGTTAACCAGGCTGGTGGCAGATGGGAAAAAACTGTTCTTGTGGCGTGAGGTTTTGGTCCGGATGGACCGCAGCCTCCTGCCAGAGGGGAGAGTCTCAAAGAGTCTGTGACCGGGGTGGGAGGGATCAGCCAGAATCTTCCCTGCCCGCTTCAGGGTCCTGGAGGTGTACAGTTCCTGGAGCGACAGTAGACTGCAGCCAATCACCTTCTCAGCAGACCGAATGACACGCTGCAGCCTGCCCTTATCCTTGGCTGTAGCAGCGGCGTACCAGATGGTGATGGAGGAGGTGAGGATGGACTCAATGATGGCTGTGTAGAAGTGCACCATCATAGTCTTTGGCAGGTTGAATTTCTTCAGCTGCCGCAGGAAGAACATCCTCTGCTGGGCTTTCTTGATGAGGGAGCTGATGTTTGGCTCCCACTTGAGATCCTGGGAGATGATGGTTCCCAGGAAGCGGAAAGATTCCACAGTGTCAATTGTGGAGTCACAGAGGGTGATGGGGGCAGGTGGGGCTGGGTTCTGCCTGAAGTTCACAACCATCTCCACTGTCTTTAGAGCGTTGAGCTCAAGGTTGTTCTGGCTGCACCAGTCCAACAGATGGTCCACCTCCCATCTGTACGCAGACTCATCACCATCCGAGATGAGTCCGATCAGGGTGGTGTCGTCCGCAAACTTCAGAAGCTTGACAGACTGGTGACTGGAGGTGCAGCTGTTGGTGTACAGGGAGAAGAGCAGAGGAGAGAGAACACAGCCTTGGGGGGAACCGGTGCTGATGGTCAGGGAGTCAGAGACGTGCTTCCCCAGCCTCACGCGCTGCTTCCTGTCAGACAGGAAGTCAGTGATCCACCTGCAGGTGGAGTCGGGCACACTCAGCTGGGAGAGCTTCTCCTGTAGCAGAACTGGGACGATGGTGTTGAAGGCAGAGCTGAAATCCACAAACAGGATCCTGGCGTAGGTTCCTGTGGAGTCCAGGTGCCGGAGGATGAAGTGAAGAGCCTCCTTCAATAATTAACTTCAAAAAGATAAACCCATTTATTATATGGAATCATTACAAATAAAATGTTATAACATACATTTTTTTCTGTCACCATCGTCAGGCTTCAGCTCCAGTTTTGGGAGGACTGGCAGAGTAATATGAGAGGGTCAAGGAAGACTCTACCTGTCAACGTTCCTGAGTTCACGGCTGAGGGTGTCCAGGTGGGAATTCCTCACGTCCAGGCCTCCAGATACTCATCGAGGGTTCTCCAGGCTTCCACGTTGTCCTCCAGAGCCTTGTCAAGTTTCTTCATGGGTTCCTGCTTCCAGAGCTCCTACGTGGGTTTCTGCTTCTAGACCTTCACCTTGGGTTCAGGCCTCGCAAGCTCTGCCCAGAGGTCAAGTCTTAAAAGCTTTACCCAGAGATCCCAAGCTTTGTCCTGGGTCCAAGTTGCAAAAGCGTCGCCCTGGGTTCAAGGCTCATGGTTGTTCTACAGATAAGGTTCTTCGAGGGTGCTCTCAACTACCTAGTTGGCTCTCTAAACTTCCGCGTGGTCGCCAGCTGCCAAGGTCTGTGCGCTGTCAGCCTCCAGGTCCTCGCCTTTGCTGCCGTCATCACCCGCCAATGTCTCTGTGCCACCAGTATGTTTGGACTTAACAGGTTAATAAAACATTTAATAGGTCTAATTCATCTCAAAGTTTTTCTATTAAGTTGAGGTCAGCCTAGTCAGGTTTTTCCACACCAAACTGGGTAGATCTTTGTGAACCAGGCTTTGGTCACTGGTGACCAGTCATACTGGAACAGTAAGGGGGCATCCCTGAATATTTTCCGCAAAGGTGGGAGTATGAAATTGTTCAAGATGTCTTGGTATCTTGAAGTATATCAAGAGAACTCATTTGCACTTTTTAAGAGTCCAGTGGTGCTGCATTACACCACTGCATCCAATGCACTGTTTGTGCTCGGTGATTTACAGCTTTGATGCAGCTGCTCGCTCATGGAAACCCATTCCATGGATCTCTCTATGCACTGTTCTTGAGCTAACTGAAGCTAGCTTATAGGCCAACTGAAGTTTTGAAGTTTGCTTCCACTTTGGTATAATACCACAGTTGACTGTGGAACCTTCAACAGAAAGGAAATTACATCATTGGACTTGAACAGGTGGCACCCTATTACAATATCAAAGTGGAATTCAATGAGCTTCTGAGAGCAACCCACTATTTTGCAAATGCTCAAAAAAGCACTCTGCATGTCTCCTGGTGATTTTACATACCTGTAAGCATTAAAGGGATTGTAACACCTGAATTCAATATTAATACGTTTGGCTGTATAGTGAATATAATATATGAGCTTCAGTATATGCAAATCCAGACTAACTTGTAATAACTAAATGGCCAAAGGCAGCTTGAAAGGGAATTTCTCTTTGTGGCCATGCTAAAAACTACGTAAATCCATCCATAAATCCAAAGATCAATGGATTCAGTAATACACACATGGTTAGAACTTGTATAGTGCTTTATCAAGTCCCCAGAGACCCCGAAGTGCTTTCCACTACAATCAGTCATCCATCCACCCATTCATACACACATTCTCACAATGACAGTGGTAGACTACATTGTAGCCACAGCTGCCCTGTGGGAAGACTGACAGAAGTGGGGCTGCCATACACAGGTGTCACCGAGCCCCCTGACAACCATCAGCAGGCAAGTTAGGTGAAGAGTGTCTTGCGCAAGGACAACAACTGAGACAGACAGAGCGGGGGTTCAAACCGGCAACCCACTGGTTACAAGACAAACTCCTACTATGTGAACCACAGCTGCCCTGGCTATTTAGACTTCACAAAGAACAAAACGTCATCCATTTATTGTTGTAGACATGTTATATAAGAACCAGCCATTTTGCTTGTTTAAATTTCAAACATGTAAGCATTCTTTTTTTACGGCAGTAGTTCATATTTTTTAAATTTTTTTTTTAAAAGTAGGCAGGCAGGCAGTTGGGTGGAGAGAGGGGGAAAACACGCAGCATATGTCTCCAGGACGGGAATCGAACCTGGGACGGCTGCGTTGAGGACTGAGGCCTCCGTATATGGGTCGGGTGCTCTAATGCCATTCCACATTCCGGGCCCCATAAAAGCATTCTACCAAATAAAAGACAAATTCACCTTCAAGCTTTGACACAATTATTAGTATTTCAAGTTAAAACTAGGATTTCAAAAGATCCTTGCATTCTCTAATGAACCAAAACAGGATTATGCATAGAAGAGAAACATTCTGATTTTGTCGACATTGGAACACCACCTGGCGGGACCTAAAACTTTGCTGAGAACATCTTAAAGTGACTTAGAGAACAACAGTTATTGCAGGTGAAAGGTGTGTTTGTGGACCACTCCATCCATCCATCCATCCATCCATCCATCCATCCATCCATCCATCCATCCATTTAGGGTTGCAAGGGTGCTAATGCCTAACCCCAACAGCTGTTGGCTGAGAGGAGGAGTACACCCTGAACAGGTTTCTGGTTTTATTACAAGGCCTAACTGACAAACAGGATAGATCAATAAATTGTTGTGTTGGCTGGCACTGTGAGGAAGTGGTCAGTGTTAAATGTTGGACCACAAGAAAACTCTGGTCCACCTCAAAACGCAAGTCTAGGGTCTCTTGCAAATTAACCCTGGTACAATTTGCCGGCAGTAGGAATTGCAGATGGACAATCTAGTGAACCAAAGGCAGAAAGTGAACCAAAAAGATCGAGACGTGTCCTATATGTATGATATCCAGACATATGTGATTTGACAACTTTTTAATCCTTGTTCAAAGTCTGCGTAACTGCATTAGCACCTCTTATTCCTTTCCTTTCTATATTTGTTTTTAACTGCAGTCTTTACAATAATCACTAAAAAGGTTCGAGTGAACACTATGACTATCATGCAGCACATTTTCTTCCCAGCGATTTAACACAGGCACTATAAAAAACATGTTTTCATTTGAAAAACCAAATAATGGAGATGGAATTTTTGTTTCGGGAATGTCTTCTCCGAGATGTGGGTTTTTTTCAATATAGTCATTTGATTGGAATTATCTACGATTTAAAGATCTACACCTCACTGTGTATGACATGTTCAAACTGTTCTGATTGTGACATACATCTCCTGTTGTGATTAGGTGTCGTCATATTTTAATCTTTCAAGATGAGGCAAGAAACTAATGGCTGGCCTGAGGGTTGGGAACAGACCTACAAGTTTATGCCCCCTTCTGCCTTTGGAATGATTAGCAGGAGAAAAGTATTGGCAATTAAAACAAATTAGCAGTTAATAGGCCAACATATTGAGGCTGTGAGTGCTGACGTTTTTTCATCAATACAAGCAATTATAATTTGGATCAATTCACCCAGCAGAACAGAGAAAACTACTGAATGGTGATTGTTACAGATCTAGCCACATGTGAATTTAATAGCTTGACACACATGCTTCTAGTCTGGTTTAGACATCTTCCAGATGTAAACCCATCTGGATTCATGATATACACTGCTGCTTTGGGCTCCTGGTGCAGGTTAAATGCTTCTCTCGTCTGGCTTTGAAATAAGCTGGCTTCCAAATGGCCATAAATAACTATTCTGCTTGACACGCCTTTAATACCTACACTAGAGTAAGGGCCTGTGAAACATGGAAAATTGGCCTGACTTGCAACATATTATGGGGCTGGGAATCTTGTCAAATTTCTGTCCTTGTTCTCATCGGTGCAGTTTTGTTCTTTCACTCCAACACAAATTACTGATATATTGTAGTAAATCACAAGCCAGTCATTTTCTTTGATGTCATGACACTTTCTCTTTGTGTGGAAAGGCTCTTTAGTGTACAAATATCCCAAACAAAATGCTTTCAATATTTAAAATGGATTTAAGACAGATTTATCAGCAACAGGTTTCCCAGCATTATGCACTCCTGTACAATATGTTGAGCATTTTAGCATTGGAGTATAAATTAAACCTCTTAAACCCTGGGGCTCTTTTATAAGTTCTGCGGAAAAAATTACATGGCCAAAATTAATGGAATATGTCTTAGCACTTATAGTTCTGGTATCACAATAAAGATTACTGTCACAATCTCTATGTGTTTGAGTTTTGATTTTCTTTTTTGTGTATATTTTGATCCTTTCCTTGTTGCTATATTCTTACTCAGTTAATTTTTTATTATTTGTGAGATTTGCTCTTATTCTAGTCCAGGCTTTTGTATTTACAGACCCATTCAATAAATCAGAATATTCTGAAAAATGTATTCATTTCAGTATCTTAGCCCATTAAGTGAAACTTATATCTTGGTTAACTGCAAACCTATGTTTTCAAACCTTTATTTCTGTTAATTATGAGGATTTTTACCTTACAGCCTAAAGAAAACACAACATTTAAATTAGAATATTACATCAGACAAATAAAAACAATTTTTTGATACAGAAATGTGGCTGTTTTGAAAGGTATGGTTTATACCTGTTTGTTATTTGCAAAAAAAAACCCCCAAAAAAAACCAAATCTTAATCAGACAAACAATCCTCTTTGGAAAACATACACTAATTTTTTGAATATGACTAGTTTTTTAGTTTATTCTTATGGTATGTTTATACATTTAGAGCTTATTCTCTTAGATCTCTGTTTGTCTTTCCCCCATGTCTTATAGTTGCCTTGTATCTCTGTTCAGCTCCATTCATGTCTTAGTTTCCCACTCTGCCAAACCCACTGTGCAAATAGTTTATTCTGCTCTCGTGTGCCGCCTGATTTTCTTCCATTGCCTGCACCTGTTCTGTTTCCATTTTTTGCTCTTTATTGGTTGTTATTCCTCGCCAGATTCTCTGTTTCTGTTCTGCTTTCCATGTCCGTTTTTTTGTCCACAATCATGTCTTATTTTTCTCATGCCATGCAGTGAATTTTTCCAGTTTGGTCCATGTCATCTGCAAAAAGAGTGGACGAAATTCACTGGTCCCTAAATCAGACGCCGTCTGGCCCTTGGCTGTGCCTAGAAATCCTGTCCATAAAAATTATGAACAGGACCAATGACAAAGGGCAGCCCTGTCCAACATGCACTGGGAACAGGTCCGACTTAGTGCCGGCAATACGGACCAAACTGCTGCTCCACTTGTACAGAGACCGGATGGCCCCTAATAAAGGGCCCCTGATTCCATACTCCTGGAGCACCCCCCACAGGGCATCACGGGACACAGTAAAATGCCTTCTCCAGGTCCACAAAACAGGTGTGGACCGGTTGGGTAAACTCCCATTAACCCTCGAGTACCCTGTAGAGGGTATAGAGCTGGTCCAGTGTTCCACGGCCGGACGAAAACCACACTGCTCCTCCTGAAGCCGAGGTTCGACTATCGGCCGGACTCTCCTCTCCAATTCCCTGGCATAGGCCTTACTAGGGAGGTTGAGGAGTGTGATCCCCCTGTGTTTGGAACACACCCTCCGGTCACCCTTCCTATGAAGTGGGACCACCATCCCATTCTGCAATGTTGCAATGTTCTGCGATGTTGAAGAGACATGACAGCCCCACAACATCCAGAGATTTGAGGTACTCAGGGTGGATCTCATCCACCCCTGGAGCCCTGCCACCGCGGAGCTTTTTAACCGCCTCAGTGACTTCAGCCTGGGTGATGAAAAAGCCTAACCCCAAATCCCCAGCCTCTCTTTCCACCAGAGGATGCATGATGGCAGGATTGAGGAGATCCTCGAAGTACTCCTTCCACAGCCCAATAATGTCCCCAGTCAAGGTCAGCAGCCTTCCAACCCCACTGTAAACAGTGTTGGCGAAGCACTGCTTCCCCCTGCTGAGGCACTGGACGGTTTGCCAGAATCACTTCGGTAGTCATTTTCCATGGCCTCACCAAACTCCTCCCTGGCCCGAGTTTTTGCCTCTGCCTCTGCCACAGCCTGGGCCGCAGCACGCTTGGCCTCACGGTACCCGTCAGGTGCCTCAGGAGTCCCACAAGCCAACCACAGCTGATAGGACTCCTTCTTCAGCTTGACAGCGTCCATTACTTTCGGTGTCCACCACCAGGTTCAGGGATTGCCGTTGCAACAGGCACCGCAGACCTTACGGACGCAGCTACGGGCAGCAACATCGACAATAGATGTGGAGAACATGGTCCACTCGGACTCTATGTCTCCAACAGCCCCCAGTATCTGGTCAAAGCTCTCCCGGAGGTGGGAGTTGAATACATACATCTCTGGCCGAGGGCTCTGCCAGACATTCCTAGCAGACCCTCACTATGCGCTTGGAGCTGCCAGGTCTGTCTGGCTTTCTCCTCTTCCAGCGGATCCAATTCACCACCAATTGGTGATCAGTGGACAGTTCAGCCCCTCCCTTTACCCGAGTGTCCAAAACATGCGGCCGAAAGTCTGACGATACGACAACAAAGTCGATCATCGACCTCCTGCCTAGGGTGTCCTGGAGCCAAGCGCACTGATGGACACCCTTATGCTTGAACATGGTGTTCATAATGGACAATCCGTGACTAGCACAGAAGTCCAAAAACGAAACACCACTCGGATTCAAATCGGGAAGCCATTCCTCCCGATCACGCCTCTCTAGGTGTCACTGTTGTTTCCCACATGGGCGTTGAAGTCCCCCAGCAGAATAATGGAGTCCCCGGGAGGGGCACTATCCAGCACCCCCAACAGGGACGCCAAGAAGGCCGGGTACACTACCGCTCGGCCTGTAGGCCAAAACGACAGTCAGAGACCTGTCCCCAACCCGAAGGGGCAGGGATGCGACCCTCACATCCACTGGGGTAAACCCCAACATGAGACGACTGAGCTGGGGGGTAACAAGCAAACCCACCCCATCCCGCCCCCTCTCCCTGTGGGCCACTCCAGAGTAGAAGAGAGTCCAACCCCTCTCGAAGAGATGGGTTCCAGAGCCCACGTTGTGCGTGGAGGAGAGCTCGACTCTTTCTAGTCGATATCTCTAGACCTCCCGCACAAGCTCAGGCTCCTTCCCCCCCACTGACATTCCACGTCCCTAGAGCCAGCCTAAGCATCCGGGGATCGGCCCGCCGAGTTCTCCACCTTCGTCTGCCGCCCAATCCTCTTTGTACTGGTCCCTCACGGTTCCCCCTGCAGGTGGTGGGCCCACTGGGGAATGGCTATGCGTCTCTCATGCGGGCTTGGCCCGGTCGGGTTTCGTGAGGAGTAACCCGACCCCAGGCCTAGCTCCAGGGTGGGAGCCCGGCTCTGCTGTACTGGGCGACGTTACGTGGCTCGATGTTTTGGTCCTCATGAGGGTGTCTTGAAAATACCTTTCTTTAGGTACCAAACGTTTGCATTTAGAATTTAGAACTGTGGAGCTATACTTGATTTATTTCAGTTATGTAATTTCAGGTGGGAATTGATCTAAAACCCCTCAGGGTTTAACAGGTTAAAAGACTGGGCATAAACTCTTTAAATTGAAAAAAATGATTGCCGACCAATAGAAAGTAAAAACTTTACTCTATACTTGGAGGGTCGCATTGTTTGGTACTGTCACTCTGAGTTATATCCAACTGTATGCTATCTAGGGTTGTCAAAATAATAAATTTTGCCAATTAATCTTTAAAGGAAGAAATTTGCCTCAAAACTGATACAAACGGAGCCATTTTTATGTCCTCAAGTTGGCACACAGCGTTCACCGTAGCACTGCTTCTTTGGGATTCTAATTAATTGGAATTCAGGAAACCAATGGTTGCATGGTTGTACTAAGGGTGGCACAACCAGTCATTATGTTTAGGTACTTTTTCTCATAGGGCCTATTTGGGAGGATAGCTTGTTTACCTTAATAAAATAAATTAACATATTACTTAGGTAATTTCTTGTGATAGAAAAAGTTGTTTGACAATCTGAAACATTTCAATATGACAGAAAGCAAAACAAAATAAGTAAGTAGTTTGAGATTAAAAATAAGGTTATCCATTTATAAAAATCCAACTACACTTCTATTACTTGAGTTTAGAAATTCTGACTTTTTGGGGGCTTTTACATAGTTTCAAGGTGTGTCACCACATAAGGTTTTACTACTTGTTTTATAAATTGTGTTTTGTTAAAAAATGCGTTTAATTGTTCAGCAGTGTGAGAGCTTATTTGTCTCTGTGAATGAAATGTGCTCCTGTCTGTATTGATTTTTTTTACCCAGTGTGTTCTGTGTTTTGCATTCCTTTTTTTTCACAGTGCGTGTTCATGCCTATGTGCCACTGTCACTGAGCCTCCTTGCATCAGCATGGAGAACCTGAACAGGCTCATCATTGCCACGTAAAAGGACATGGTAGTGAAGATAGCAGACAGAAAGAGGGGAATGGCAGAGGGGACAGAAAACAGAGAAACGGGATACAATCTTAAGTGTTAGTGATGTACCAGACAATGAAAGGTGATGTAGGATTTAAATCAACTCTTTCCCCCTCTGAGCACAAGAGGCTGATGGCTGAGGAAATGGCTCTGTGATGCCATCCTCTGCAATTCTGCAGGGAAAGTTCTCTCTTTGCCTACTTAACTTGTGCAAAGGGGGACTAAGAATCAGAGAGCCTTAATCAGATTGCTGGTGACAGGTGACATGAATGAAATTTTGATCTTTCATAACTTGTGTGCTTTTTGATCAAAAAAGAAAATGCAAGAAAACCCAATGTTTTCTATGGTAACAGTTTCAAACTTTCACAAAAAGAATATTAAGGTTTGTTCAAGTGCCAGATGACATGACATCTAGGTTAATCCTCACATCCTTTTGGATATTCCCTCGACATCCTCCACCTAAAAGTATGAACAGAACAGATGGTAGATGTTCCAAACACAAAAACAAGACTAAACATGATGAAGAACCATGGTAGACTTGAAAGAAAATTGCTGACAAAGACTGCAGCTATAACCTTCTCATTATATGATGACGTGATGATCAATTAATTTTCAAGCACATAGTTTCTGCACACAGAAAAATAAATCTATTTTGCATATCAAAAACATATAAATGTACCCTTTAAGGATAGAAAATGGTCTGGCATAATTAGGGATTTTTGCTTTTGTAAACTGTAAACTGGCAAAAAAATTTCATTTGGATTTGGATTATAGTATATTGGATGTGAAAAATAAATTTGACTAACTGGCAAATTTATTTATTTTGCTGCTGATGGAAACACAAGAAGGTGAAAATGAAAAAAAGACAATGATATGGCTGAAAATCTAACCAGCTGTGGGAGTCTGGGCAGGGTTGGTTCTGGGATTTTTTTAATAAAACAAAACTGCAGCAACAATAACTGGTGTCTAGTATATGGATACTATATAAGTGTGGGGGGATCAGCATAGAGAGGATGACATATAACTAAGCTAGTTGTAATATTTGCACCAGAGAGGTGTCCATGTAATAATATGGTAACATAACGATAATGTATGACATAATAATAACAGGAATGATAGAAGCAATAAATATTAAGCTGCAGATACGTGTTTAGAGTGAGCCACAAAAATAGGTTGACCTCTTGGAAGAAACAAGGACTGGCCAAATGACCGTGCTCTCTGGAATAAAAAGCCAGTTTAACAACGTGAGGTTTTAAGAAAGATTTAAACTCATTTAAAGTTCCAGCCGACCTCACAGAAAGATGGAGACTGTTCAAAGCTATGTCTAGGTCAGGAATATAAAATCCAACTGTTTTGAAGTAAAAGAACAATTCCGAATAAAGTCTAGTTAGCTAGAGATATAGCATTAACCAGAACCGGGCTGGTGATCACCTCCTCCTTGGCCGTGGACGAGGCCCAGCTCAGTGATTGGAGGTTGGTGAGCTACATACTGCGTTTGAGGCGCCAGCACCTGTGGAGAGGCGAAGCTGTCTCTGGCAGGCACGCTTTGTCCACCGCTGCTCCACAGTCAGACTCCAGCAAATGGAAGGAAAACAACTCCCAAAATGTCGGAGATCCTCTCCTGATGACTCCAACGAAGCTTAATGTGGATGAAAACACCACCTTACTTTCCCGCGTCTCCATGGACACTTTCTAGCAGGTAAGCCAGTATATCAAAAAGAAAAGGAGGTGAGTTGGAGGCATTGTCCTTCAATTTTCACCTCAAAAAAGATTCATGGTGATATCCGATGTTAAAAGAGTAGTAAGCCAGGAGAGCGGCCACATCATGCCAGCTGATTAAAAACGATAAAAATGTAAAATAGTAGCAAAAAAAGCAAAACAGCAGGCCCAAAAGATGACTAGTAAACTGGCGCAATCTTGGAAATGGTTCTATACCACGCCATCCTCCTACCTCAGACAATGGACAACTTGTAGTTACTGTTCACTACCAATGTTCAGACTGCAGTATTATTGTCTCACTGGTGGTAAACTAGTGGAAAAGTATAATGACCACAAACTAGGAGATTAGTGGTCCCATCCTTGCCTTTCACAGTGACAAATACAGCACCCATATATCCCCCATCTGTTTCATAGTTTTTGACAGGGTACATGGTAGGGTGCATGTAATACATGATTTAAAAGCAAGTGGTATATTAATTTGTCTTGTGTGTAGCTTTGAATTGTCAAAAAGGCTACAAAAATGCATACAAATAAAGAATTATTCATTTCTATCTGATAAAGTGCATGGATTCAATTATATTTTTTATACTTATACCTACAGATAGAGTCAAGCCACTACTGTATGTACTAAAAGCACATACTGTAGATCTAAGTAATGCTTGCTGTGCCTTGATCCTCTTTCCTTCTTGGAACGTGTCTAGCTTTAGCCTTGGCCTGCCTTAGCTGCTCATACAAGAAGACACACATGGCTCAGAACTTATTCTCTGATAGACATACATGCAAATGCTTAAGCACCTCTCTGTCTGTATGTGTGCATGTGTGCGCAGCTCCTCAGAGTTGTGCCAGGCTTGGGTTGTGACAACTGAGTCTCAGGAGAGGTTGAGCAGATCAGGGCTGAGCTGAGAACCAGGGACTGGCTGCATTAGAGAAAAAGTTACACGACAGCAGCCCTACGTGAAAGCCTTATCTTGTGGCTGGTGCCTCTCCCATAGCATCTTACCTCTGGAGCCCTAAGGGGAGGATACATGTCTTTCTGACTTACCCTGAACTGTCGGCCTGACTCTTACCTACTAACCGTGTCTGTCTGATTTACCCCCTGCATGTACTGTATATCTACATGATGTACCCTGTGATAAACTGCTTTCAAAAGGCTGCACTGTATGTCTCCAACTTACTGGCTTAATACTTAAGTGATTGCTGGTATTTCAAACACCATTCATATTAGTCTTTACTTTTCTACTAGTCTGAATCTTTTTAGGTTTCGATTCAGTAAACTGTACCGGCCATGTGGTGTTTCTGCAGCACTTTAGCTCAGTCAGAGTTCAGTTATGGTTTCAGTTTTTATGAAGAAGGATAAAGACAATAAAGAAATTATTCTTTCAGAAAAAAAGCTAAAGAATAGGTGTAAGGGATAAAATGGGATGTGGTCTAAGAATAATATAGACACTATATTGTGTTGGTAAATTATAAGGGGGGAAATATTCAAAAAATCCTATTAAGATTTTGAGGTCACAGGTTTTGGTTAGGTTTTGTCAAAACTCCAGAAATAGATAGATCAGCAATACATAATGCCTTATTTAAGGTTTTTAAATATTTCTTCTAAAGGACGTGCCATGTAAAACTGATAGAATTTTGACATGTTTTGGACTACCAATATAATACCAAGAGCACACTTACGACTCATCTAGAAGGACATGAAAGAGTGGGTCATACATGTAATTTTACCATTTACAGGTCATAAGCCAGCCTGAAGGCTGACAGAAAAGAAAAAGGACAAATCAGCTTTCTGAATTACATGCGGGCAGAGCACTCTATGTAATAACATCTGAAACAGCTGATCACACACATAAAATCAGCTGTTCAGAGGCACAAACATTTCCCCCAAAACACACAAAACAAGACCACCATGAAACAACTTGTTTGGTTCAGAAATTTATTTACGGTCCTTTAGGAACCAGCATCTGCAGGAGGAGGGAGCAGGCAGAGAGCAGCTGCCGTAATCAGACTGCCTGCATTGTACCAAATGGGAGGACGGGCCCGCTGAGTCTGCGGAGCACAAATATGCAATATCCAACCTAAACCTAACTTCGAAGGTCAAAAGACCATGGTTGTGTGCTTTTAAGTCCTTGGCCTCGTTATTGCAATAGCTGAGACAAAAACTTCCTCATAAAGCCCAAAATTTTAACTTCTTTACTGCTCCTCCAGTTGCTCTCCTGGTTGCTCCTCTGGTTTATGCTGTCAGAATCTCACCATAACAATCCACCATTACTCACCGGCCTGTCCACCCTTCAACGTTCCATAATTTCACGAGACTCCACCTGGAAGGAAAACAAGGAAACCATTACCAAATAAGCATCTCTCACCACTGCCTGCCAGATATCATAGAGGTGAATTTACACCAGGTTTAACATGGCCAACAGATAGCTCAGTGTTGGCATTGAACTGCACTGAACTCATGCTGCTGTCAGTCATTCATCCAACAAAGTATTTAAGGTTTCACCTCAGACAGATGGTGTTGGTACAGGCAGTCACACTGCTTTACGAGTGAGAGAGACTGCTTTCACTCAGGAGAACTAACCAAACAAGCTTTAAAAGGAAATACATTTCAATTGTTGCACAGAAAGAAAAAAAAAAAAAACCTTGGCCATATGGATGTTCAAACTAACTTTTGATATAAACTATTACTACTACTATTTTGCATATTGGGTATATCTAGAAATACTTTTATGTCATCAAAATATAAAGAAATGATGCACAGGTTGTTAAAAATCCAGCTCGTGGTCACCAGCATGATCTATACGATACATATGTGATGCTACTGATAAATCTCTTTTATGTGTTTAACTGCTTTAGCTATTTTTTTGAGTGTAGGTTGTGTGTATTGCACCTCACTCATTTCAGTATTTGAAATTTTATGTAGAAGCGAATCCAAATCAGTAATGCCATTCCACTGTAGGATAAATATTTCACCGTGTTGTTATTAACATTTTTTTGTGTGTTTAAAATAAGTCCTAAAAAGTATTTATCTGTGACTTCATATTATAGTCAACAAAATCTCATGAAGATTTTGGAGGGTTCTGGAGTTACTTTCATGTAACGGTGTTACATTATGTAATTACAAAATAAAACTGTAATTTGTTTTAGGTACTGCATACAATTTATAAATAAATTACAGTTGCTTTTAAAAGTAGCCATGATTACAATTTGGTTACATCTAATTGTCTTCTGTTTTAAAAAAAAAAAACTATTAACATTTTTTAACATTAATTTACAAACTTTTGCCTTCTGGACTGATGCAAGTAAATGCATCCCAGAATCCATCTCTCAATATTGGCCATTAAGAAACAATATTACAGCACTAACATTTGAAAACTGTAGCTGGAAAATACATTTGGTCACATTTTGGCGGGCCCAGCGGCAAACAGCTAAACATTTATGTAATTTCGCTCTGACAGCATTGCCATGCCAAATTTTTGTTTTTTATAAAACATTGTCTCTTTGTCTGCCTCCTTTCTGATTATATTACAGTACTCATACTGGACGGTGATGCGTGTGAGGAACATTTTATGTAGAGAATGTAAAGTCACACCCAACAGCCAAAATAAAATGACTTTAAATTTGATTTTGCAAACCCGTCCAGTTCATAGGCAGCTATCTAGATTCAGTCTTGCTCAAATTTATCTCAGATCAATTCAGTTCATTTCAATACAATCCTTAAAGTCACATGGAATCCAGTTAAATACAGCTCAGTTCAATTATAATCATAAAAAAAAACAATAAATCAGTTTTTCATATAATACCAATTGAAAACTTTGTAGCAATCCCTCCTTCTGCAGAAAGGAACAATTCCCTTTTTACAGAAAGCTGGAGGCTGGTTCTGTGCTGCGGCTAAATGGGGCTTGTGATGACAGGAACATAGAAACAGGAACAAACAAAATGGAAGCACTGGTCCAGGAGTAGTTTTTATGAAAGAAAGTGGAGTCCATAGAGTTTATTGCCAGCAGTATCTTCGTTAGTGGCTTTGTCTAGGAGAGAAAACCAGTCAAACAGAGAAGTACTGAGACAGGCATGTTGTCCATGGACTGAAACAAAGGTTAACTGAAGTTAATGGCAGTAAAGCTTCATCAGAGGCTTTGTTCAGAAAACACACACAGTTAAACCCAGAGTCATTGGATCAAGTGCATCTTTTGTAGACAGAAAAAACAAAAAAACAATTAAGCATTAAAAAATTAAAATTAATTTTGCAGAAGGTTTTAGTGCAGGGTGGATGCTGCTGATTTGTGATAGGAGCAGTAAGTGGCATCTCCATTGGGTCATGTGCTTCAGTAGCTGCTGTACCTCCTACTGCAACATGAGAAAGAAATCTCCATGCACGAATAAATGTAAACCAGCATCTCCACCTCCTTGAAACATGGAAGATCTGAAGATTGGCCCAGAATTTTTATGTAGTGAACTCGGATTTGTCCAGCTCCAGTATTTTAAAACATACAAACAAATGCAATTTACTTTTTCCTGCTCAGTCCCTATGCAGATAAACCCTCCTCTGCACCATTTATTTAGAAATTACCTTAAGTTGTACATCTAATTCCTTTAAAACTGATTAATTTAGGTGAATTAAAAATACTCACAATGGGTCAACTTAATTTACTGTTTGGACATGGACCACCCTGTAACTGTAACCTAAATGACATTCACTTGTATTTATATCGAGGAGCGGGTCCGTAAACGTGAATGCTTTTTACTACTTTGGCAAACTGAAGTATTCTCTCGGTTAGAGTCAACGGGATACAGTAAACTATCCTGACTAACAGCGCTATCTACCACCAAATCCACAATGTTCCTGCCTTCTTTAGCAACAATATGACAGAAGTTAGTCGTTTCTACTAGCTCCTTTTCAGAACCAGGCAGAGGCCTAGCATTTACTTGACCTCAGCCAATATGAGAGAAGCAGAGGCAGTGATGTTGGTTTAAAGACCGCCCCCCTCTGCCTCAGTCCCGCCACATTCATATTTACATTTCCAAGATCATGTTGAGGAGGAAAAGACAATACAGAGACAGAGTAGTGGAAAAATGAAAGAGGGAAATGAATAGACTTTGGGAAATCTGTTTGGTAAAAAAATATATATATACCACAGGGATATATTAGAGGGGAAAATATATCAGTGCTTAAGAAATAAAAGGACAGTCAAATTATTTGAAAAATAATATATTATTGAGGAAAAAGCATGTTTTAAATATATTTAAGTGGTAATAAATATAAAATAAATAAAGGTGGGTAGGAAAAATAAAACAGCAAGAAATTCACTTCTATTAAATAAAGTAAAAACATACAGTTAAAGAACAAAGTGGTTGATTTGAAAATTTGAGGTTTAAATAAAAATAGTCGTTTGAAATAGAAGTGGTATATATATATATATATATATATATGATAAATTGATTATTTGATTGATTAATTTTGTTGCGTTTAATGGCAAACTAATTTATATTTTTAGCTACTCTTTGGCCCAGTAATTATTTTATTGAGTCATTTATTTATTTCTGCATTTATTTTTTATTATTGCAGGATTGGTCTTCCACATAGTATATATACTTTTAATGATAGAAACATATTTGAACTGCTTACATGGCTTCAAGTTATGTATCACATTTATATTTACTCTGTTTAGTTTCAGTTAATCATGCTGTTCTTACATGAAACAGTGTTTTAAATTTTACATACTATAAAATGGTCACAAGTGCATTTTGCATTTTGTTTTCCACAACTGTACAATTTTTAAGTAAAAAATGTGAAGTTTCAATGTGTTTCTGGGAGAGAACATCAGAGTCAACCAATGTCACACTGGGGGTCTAAGGTCAGATGATAGATGGAGAGAACAAAGAGGTGAGTTTAGGTTGATTTGTTAGCTTCAGTAAACACTGCTGGATGAGTGACTTTGGTCAGACTTTGTTGTGTGTTGTGAAGCGTTTTCATTCAGTCAGATCGACTTTTTTCCTCCAACAGAGGAAGCATTTAAGCCATAATATGGCTCTGATGATCCACAAACCGTGACATATGCTGACACGGAGGCTGAGTATCGTCTACAGAACTTAAACTGTTATGAATCTATATGAATCTGATAATTCTATATGAATTATATAAAGTTTTGATATTTTTCAGTTGATTGATTCCTGTACATGTTTGCTACCCATAAACACTGCTAATATCATCTCAATTACACAACACTCCAGCACAGCATTCATACAGCTGACACATTAATCCACTTTGATACATTTAATACTACTTAAGGCGCAATCAGAGACGTGAAAATAATTTTGGGACTTCTGCAGAACTCAGTAAGGAGTGTTAATGACTGCCTGTTCAGTTGCTATAATACACCTATTTCTATGTGCTTTAATTAAAAACATACATGGGATAATGTTCCATGCAGTCATTCTGGGGCTGGATGGAGCCATCTGCAGTGTGTCTGCTTGGCTGTCAATCTTTGAGGCAGATACTGTGGTTGTTTTGCAGGCCCTGGCCAATACATATACATTTAGGAATTGAAAATAAAACCTGATTATTCCAGTACCCCCTGGGTCCCCAGAATATCACTGGAAGTTAGCTTGTTGTAAGGGTTAATTTGATCTAGTTGAATTATGATTTACGAACTTGCCTCTCCTTTTAGGGTTGCACTGGATTGGTGTCTATTTCCAGTGGTCATGAAGTAATAGGTAGGGTACACCTTGGAATATTTACATTATTTACAATATTTCAGGAACATGATAAGAAATAATATGAATGAAAAAGCTTCAATCAGTTGTCTGAATCAATCAGTTAGGAATACTCACTGAATGGAACACATTCCTTCAGACTTGTCAAGTCCCTTTTAAAGTACATTGGGGAATAACTAAAATGCAATGACTTCTTCAACAGTTTGCCAATTCTAAAAGAAAAATCAAGGAAAAATGTAGCTCGTAAAGACTTACCATATGTCACCATTTCCTAGGCAGAGGATGGCGTTGAGCAATATTCAATAGGTGCCTTTGATATCAACTGTGTTGTCTGCTGCTCAGGGTCAGGGATGATATGAGCTATCTCTGACATGATAAATGTGTTTTTCTCCCCCTGCTTACACCTTCTCAAAGAGAAACATAATAACAAAAGTTTTCTGCTAAACTTAGAAAAACTCTATTTCTTTCCCTCTGAGTCAACCCCCCACCCCCTGCTATCCCTTGTGTCTCTTCACGCATAGAGAGGAAAGGGGGTGCTTAGAGGTGGAGTTTTGGTAGGGGGTTGGTGTTTGTTGGGAAAGCATGATTGCTATGCATTGTTTAGTTTCTTTCATTAATACTGGGTGCCAGTTGAGGGCTACAGATGAACAATAGCAAGGGCCCCAGGCGTGGATCAATAGCAGATTGCTGATAGTGCCCCGTCCATTCTCGCCACCAGATTACATGATAAATGGGTTGGTCCATACGCAGTGACAGGCCTTGGGCTATCAAGACTCAGGTAAGGCCCTGTGCCTTCTGGATATCACATCGGCCATGTCTGTGAGCTGGTTTTGTGTGACAAAGAGCTTGTGTAGGTCAGGATACAAGGGTGTGTTTTTCATAATTGAGTGTTTAGGCAGAAGAGTGTGAATGTATATCAGTGATCCAAGAAATAATGCTGTTTTTGAATTTTCACTGTGACACAGTGTTTGAGATGATATGTAAACTAATTAAAGCTATGATGTTGATTTATCTAATAATTAGATTTTACACACAAACAATAGTAACCTCCGTAGACTCACAAGATACCACACATTAACATATATGAACTGCATTTCCCAAATGAATGCATGTTTTTATTTTTTGCTTTTGTCAAAATTGTAAGATTATTCCTTCCAGCTTATTTGATGTGTATGCTAATACTCCAAAATTGTATGTTTTGTAAAAAGTTCCATCCCACCTTTCTAACTTCACTTCTTCCTAGGTCTTCCATCTGGGGGACTCCAACATGTGTGAATGTTTTTATCCTATTAACCGCGACAGGTTGTAGGCCTATAACTCACTCCCACTAACCAATGAATGACCCTGTTCCTTCACCCCACCTTCAACTTTGAGAGCACACCCATAGAGACCTACTCCAAGAAGTTGATAGACTTGATTATGGCCTCGTCTACAGTTTTTATTTTAAAATAATTTAGTAATAAGCATTCTTACATGGAGTTGACTCTATAAATCCATGTTATTTGAAAAATGTATTCAAGAGTTTAAGATCGAGAGTGAGTATGCATGATTGTTTTGTCTAGTATGCAATGAACGACCTTTTCTAACATCTCATTGACTGATTTGTTGGATGGATTTCAAGTTAAAATATCATCATGTTTATGTGTGTCTTCTGTCAATGTTGCCTTTTGGCGAGGTAAAAAAGGGTAAATAATAACTGTCATTTTCACCCCAGTCATACTAAAACAGCTAGAAATGCAAGACTCAGCAATATAAATATACATATAGCAGATAAGAAGTTCCAAAATTGCAATTTGTTGTCAGAATAGTGGGAAAAGTGTCTGTCATGTTCTAGTCCTTAAAAAATCAGTTGTTTAGCTGTATCAATGACTGTAATGACGGGAATGTATAAATTCATCCTGTGTTCATCAAACACTAATTCAAAGTATTTCCTCTCCTTCAGGCAGCTTAAGCTCTTTTTAAGGTATGTTGTTGATATGGTTTCCCTGAAGCCACACATTGCTGTTAGCATTTGTGATCTGTATGAAAAGATCCATAAAGCGGATGAGTGTGAAACAAAGTAAAAGTTGCTGTATTTCAAGGTCCTTTATTAAAGCAAGAGAACACCAGTGGCTACTTAATCTACTCATTGACATGTCGTCCTCTGGTGCGGCTGAAGGACGGTCTTTAGACTAATGACCACACATATGGCGCGTCGCCCATTTAAAAGAGAAACAAACACCTCCTGGCAATTGTGAATGAGTGTGTCGTGCAAACGGTGTGTTGGGGCATGTGAAAATAATTCGTGTGTACCAAAGCAAACACGTATGCAAGCACAGTTGTCTGTCTCTCTGCCATACAAAGTCACAAACATGTTGAAACAGGAATCAGTGCAAAGATGTCCACTAAAAAGACTTACAGGACTTTTAATGCAATTACGGTATTTGTTTGATTCAAAGAAGTAATCCCGTAGACTTAAATCATCTCTGATCCCCTTTGGCCCTTATGTAATTTGACAACATCATGAAGTTATTGCACAAAAGGGCATCTAGCTGTGCGCGCCCACACACAATACTCCCTGGAATCTATTTGTCTTTTTTAATAAAAAACAAAATCTAGAAAAAAAATCAAGAATCTATTTGTCTTATTGGTTGTTTGTTACCCTTGATTGTTCCATGCTGTACTCATCTACTACTTTGGTGCAGAATGTAATTGATTTGGGTTTAGGACTTTGGCATAAAAACAACTTTTATTATGGCTAGTTCGTGTGAAATAATGTCTTATACATCCATCCATTCATTTAAGCATATTCCTTGAAGGCTGCACCTACGGTTAGTGGGCAAGAGATCAGGTATGCTCTAAATAGGTCACCAGTCCATCACAGGGCGCTACAAAAAGAACACACACCAGAGGGCTGTTTAGAGTAACCAATTAAGCTAATGTGAATCTTTTTAGACTGTAGGAAGAA
This sequence comes from Girardinichthys multiradiatus, assembly GCF_021462225.1. Classification (NCBI taxonomy): domain Eukaryota; kingdom Metazoa; phylum Chordata; class Actinopteri; order Cyprinodontiformes; family Goodeidae; genus Girardinichthys; species Girardinichthys multiradiatus. The sequence goes on along the minus strand of NC_061797.1, from coordinate 6,358,659 downwards.
GCTAGAGTAAACCCATTCAAGCATGGGAAGAACATGCAAACTCTATGTAGTATCGGCCTGGCTGGAATTTTATCCCAAGGACCTTCTTGCTGCATGGCAACAGTTCTGTCAACTGTGCCACCATGCAACCTGTCTTATACAGCAAGTGAAATTTCCTATGTAGGCAGCGTGACACAATGTCACTTTCGGCTGTATTACATGAAACGATCATCTTAAGGGTATTTAACCAGAATGTGTCCACTCTCTGACGCAGTTTTATACACCTTCACCACAATTAAACTAACCCTCCTGTACATGTGTTAATCCTATACACACGGCTCTGATTTCTCTTTGTGTTTATTACATCTGAGCACATGGACATAAGCAGGAATATCTCTTGAAAGAAAGAAAAACAAACATTTCCATGTACCATTATGGTAAAAAAGGCCAAACACCCTTTTATATTCTAGTTTGTTTTTTTGTGCAAAAGGGGGTAATTTTTCAAGTCTTTTTGGCATTTTGGAATCTGCAGTATGTGGTTTTCTACTTTAGAAATTAGGTTTAAAGCCCATCTCTGCACTATGCAGCTCTGTACAATAAAATTGATATTTCTAAAAAAACATTACAATTATGAGATTTGTTGAACATGTGTTGAAAAACAAATCTGGTACGGACTGTTGGGATTATGAATCTGAGAATATTATTTAATATTTATATTTTAATATTTTATCAAATAATATTTCGGTCTATTAAGGGTTGTCCTGTGAATACCAGCCCAGTAAGGCGATGGTATTAGGACAAAATAGAAAAGTGTGAGACGAACTCTGACATTATTGAACAACATAAACTCTGCACATATATGGAATGAATTCACACAATTTCTTAAAATACTAGAATTTATTAACAAAAATAAGTCAACGCAGAGTCAAACATATTTCAATCAACAAACTCTTTACGATGCTAAAACAATCCAACTAAACTACCAAGCAGAATTAAAGAATAGGGAAGACTAATGGGCTATGTACAATATAAACAAGTTGATTAAAGATGATTGGAAATTATGACCAAAAGAGTGATGCAACATTACCATGCAATGTTTATGTTTGAGAACCAAGAATTATCTTGAAGAATCTGGAAGTGAAGTTAAGTTAGTCTTGGAACCAATTTAGGCAATAATCAGCAAACATTTAGACAACCTTTCACAATGCAAGATCAGATAAAACATTATTTTAATAAAATAATGTTTTAAAGAATGATTTGATTAATAAAACCAACCTTCTGGATGAATTCTCAACGGTGTCTCATTAGCTACCTTTATTTTTTGAAATAATATTTGAAGAAATATTGTTAAGGGAATATTTTGGAAAGAGCCAAATCTTTCTGGAGAAATTGGGCTTAATGGTGTTTACTTAGTTATCAAATTTAGTAATGTTAGGGACACATTGTTTACTGGATTGAAAACTAAACCTTTCTGGGTAAATATTATTTGGCAGCAAGCACGTGTCCTTAGCTGTTAGCAGTTAAGTTAACAAAAGAAGCTGATAGCTTAGCACCAGAATCAAACCCACACCTTTAAAAATACCGTCAATAAAAGGGTTAAAATGCGTAGGCGTGGACGGCGCGTTATGGCCGATCTTCTGTGTTTAAAATCACCCTTTAAATAAAGTTTGTCTTAACTTTAAAACACACAGACAAAGAACACAAAACTGAACATGTGTGCTGCAGATATTCTGCTAGCACCAAGATAGCTGAGTTCAACACAAACAAAACCAAACTTCATAAAATGAAAAACGTTTAGATCATTTCAATCTAAATCACTTCTATATTATTCTGCTCTGCCCAAACTTAACCTCGTATGAACTGTGCTGAGGAAAAGCTGTCCTGGTGACAATGAAGTTTGAAGAGAGCTCTGTGAACAAAGGGTTAGCTTCCAGCTAACCACTGGAGCAGTGGCTGGAAGATGGCTCGTTCTGTCCGCAGACCACACTGCACGTTAACTGCCGTAATGTGACTACTCGTTTGTCCTCCTCTCAGGCAAGGAAAATCGCTTCACTCGGCTTGCAGAGACAGCGTCTCTGCAGGGACTTCTCTGGGACACTGTTTGCTTCTGCAGGCCTCAGAGAGAAAGTCAAGCCAGGCTTGACTGGCCTTAATTCACGTTTTTATGAGTGAATACTGGGTACACAAACAGTTATTCACTCACACTTAACTTGTGCGTATGATAGAGTGATCGTATGACACTCTTGAATCCAGTTGAAGAGTTATGTCTTTTTGCAAGCAAAGAGACATCAGCGCGCTGGGCCTCCCCTATCCTGGTCCCGCAGAGGAGCAGTGGAAAGAGGTCGGCTTGTTGGAGAGGGGGTGCTCTTATTTAGACAGTGGCATCATGGGAAGTCTGCTGCTACCCCCCTTTCCTCAGTTGCTGGAAGTCAGTTAAATGCAATTTATTTTGAAAGTTCCAGAAATGTCTGTATAATGTTGTTTCCATGGCTGGGTCCCAACAGGACACAGTCAAACATGTCAAACGTTTGCTGATGTCTGATGACCCAGTGGGTTGAAGATTACATGGTTTAGAGCTTATGCTTCCAAGCAAGCAGTCCTGGACCCTAAGAGCAGACTGGAGCAGGTGGAACCTTTAAAACAGACCTCTAAAAAGTATGGAAAAAAAGAAAAAAATGTACATCCATGAAATTGGATTCTTAATATTCTCATTTTTACAAGAAGAATAAAGACTGAACATAGCCTTCTATTTTCTATTAAAAATATTTTGTCATCACAACAAAAACATTTGAAATTAATTTCATTCTGTTAGGATCTGCCATTTTGGACTTTGTTGTGGTTTTGTGCTTGTTTACTTTTCAGCTAGATGTTTCTATTTTGGGTTTTGTAGTCAGTCAGTCAGTCATTTTCTACCGCTTATTCCATAGTGGGTTGCGGGGAAGCTGGTGCCTATCTGCAACAGTCTACGGGCGAGAGGCGGGGTACACCCTGCATAGCTCGCCTGTCCATCACAGGGTAACACACAAACAACCATGCACACTCATTCATACACCTAAGGGCAATTTAAAGTGACCAATTAACCTAACAGGCATGTCTTTGGACTGTGGGAGGAAGCCGGAGTACCCGGTGAGAACCCACGCATGCACGGGGAGAACATGCGAACTACATGCAGAAAGACCCCCGGCCGGGAGTCGGGCTGCACGGTGGCGTAGTTGGTTGCACTGTTACCTTGCAGCAAGAAGGGTTTTGTAGTCATGTTTGTTTATTTCTTTCTGCTCCCTGATAGCTTTGTTCTCTCTCCTGCCTCCTAGTGTTTTTGTAGTTCTTTCTCCCCTCGCCCATAGTTCCCTTGGTGTTGCTTTCTTATTTATTTATTACTGGTATGGTTTTCTGTTGATTATTATTATTATTATTATTATTATAGTTCTCTGGCTTCCTTGGGTTCCCTAGTTTAGCTTCCTGTTTAGTATCTCTGTGTATTTATGGTTAGGTACTTGTTATCTTTGTACTCTTCTAGTTTATTACTGCTACTCCTTTTCATTAGTTCCCCCTTCAGTTATTATTTACTCTGTGTTTGTTCCCTTCATAATTGTAGTTCTTTCTAGCCTAGTTCCTCAATTAATCTCCATTCTTCCAGTCCCTCCTGATAGGTTAGCTTTAGTTATTGTTTACATTTTGGTTTACATTTATTCTAGTCCTCGCTTTCTCTGCTTCCTTCCCAGTTAGTTCAATCAGTGTTGGTTTCAGTTTGTTTACTTTTGGAGTTAGGGTTTCTTTTGTTAATTCCTATTTGCCAGGTTCTTATATCTTAGGTTGTTATAGTTTTCTTAATATCTGTTTCTCTGAGTTTGTTAATTAGTCCCTTCTCCCATGGTTTAGTTTTGTATTAGTTTCACCTGTCCTTCAGCCTACCTGCTTCCCATGTCACACCTGTCCTTAGTTCTGTTTATCACCTGTCTTCTGTTCCTCATTGATTTCCCTCTGTATTTTAGTTGGTCTGTTTTCCTTTTTCCTCGCTGGTTTGTTTGCGTCACCTTCCATGCGTCTAGTTCCCTTTGTCTCTTGTACTCTGTTTGATCTGGACTCTTGTAAACTCTCTGTTCTCATCTTGCCTGCCTGCCTCCTGCTATGCCAGAGATTGGATCTCAAATAAATCATCGTTCTGCTCACCAATGCCGTCTCCTCACCTGTCTCTGCACTTTGGTCAACAAAAATCCCAAACTATGACACATTCAGGATTTTGCAAGGATGTCAAAAGATATAATTTACTGTAGGTGCAATAGATTCTTCCCTTAATGAATTTTATTTTTTAGGGGAAGATAAAAGCTATCCAAGCCAAGCTTGGATATTCCCCCCCTTGTTAATTCAATTAACTATGATTATCTATGTTCTTTGGTTCTAGTTGCACTAATCTGATTATTGCCTGACCAGTAGAATCAAGAAATTACAGAGCCAGTCTAACAACATGTAGGCTAAAAAAATCCACAAAACCAACACATCATACCCCAATCTAAAGAAATTCAAGAACAGTGTTAGGTATTATTTAGTCAACTCAGAGGTAAGAACGATACAGTCATAGTTACTTGTGACAAGGGTAGCCCACTTTGCAGTGAAACTACAAAGTTTTGACACCCTATCTCTTTATTTATATACACAGTTCAACAGACAGTTCAGACAGGGTGTATGTGTGTGAGACGGAAAGGAGGCTGGTTCACACAGAGATAACAATGATCTCACACACACAGGGAGGAAGGCATAGTGCAGGTGCCTTGCAACCCAAGGTTTTTACATGAGTGATAACAAGTCCTCACACCCATCCAACAGTCCCTCCTTTTATCACAAGTAAAAACATTTAATATAAAAACGAGTAAGAAAAATACTTTGTATGAGCGAAAACCCACGGACGGTAAACAGATTATATTTTGTGGGAAATACTCATACGGCCCCGCCGTCCTCGGCGACCATTAAAAGTTAAATGTTGATTAATACTTGAAATCATAAAAATAAAATAATGATACTTGAAATCATAAAAATAAAATAATGATACTTGAAATCATAAAAATAAAAGAATGATACTTGAAATCATAAAAATAAAAGAATAATACTTGAAATCATAAAAATAAAAGAATAATACTTGAAATCATAAAAATAAAAGAATTAAAAAATCTGCCCTGTTTATGTCATCATTGTACTTTTTCTCATTTCACTTAAGCAACAACTTCTTCCGATTTTCTGCTGTAAGGTTATTTTATGAAATACAATGTATGAGTACACTCAGGCTTTTGATGTGATTTATTTACAACATGTCATCATAATCGTCCCCTTCATTTTCGTGCATTTCTACCTGGTTCAGTGTTGCATATGCCACCATGAACAATACCAGAAATTCTGTAGGAATGGATGTGCGTCATGTTCTTCCGTCAGTGTTCTGAGATGGGTCCCGTCTGATGTCCATCTCTTCTGGTTCGGTATCACTTCCTGTGGATCCTGCTTTAGATAGAGAAAGAGTCCTGCTACCAGAATTAAGCTCAGGCTTATCAGTCCTGTCCACATGTTACAGAGAGCCATTTTATAATTGGGCGCAGATCAGCTGTTTTCTTCACCGGTTTGAGACGCTGGGCCATCTTTGAACCCGGACTTCCTCTGCTACCCCGTCGGTTGGTTTGGCTCCTGTAACGGCAAAACTGGCTTACAGTGGCTTTTATGGATCCAGGAAGGCCTCTCTGCTATTTTCAGAACTGTGGGCGTTGTCAGGAGTATTTGAAACGGCCCTTTCCACCAAGGAGTGCTCCAATCCTTCCGGTGGAGTGTCTTAATCAGGACCAGGTCTCCAGGCCTCATTCTGTGGGATAGGAGCAGAGATTATCGGCAGACCACTGGACATTTGTTCTTCTTTTGTCTGCAACATTTTATTCATCCACTCAGCTAATGAAGGTTCCTGTTGTGCTTTCTCTATTTCATTCATGTCAGAGGGCAGAGAAAACGGTCTGCCATGTACTATTTCTTTGAGAATACAAATTCACATCAGCAACTTGGTGTCACGTGATCTCAGACTCAGAATATAGTGGGTGGAGCCATACAATGATGTACAGTAGGTGGCAAATGGAGTAAGACCAGTTTGATTTGGAGTTATTCTCATCCATAATTTAACCAGGGATAGGCATCCGGGCCATGGCCTCCCTGTTTCTTCCATTGTTTTCCTTAATCTTTAACTGAAACCCTAATGCATTAGAACTTAGTTCTATTAATTTATTTACAAAATGAGTTCCGTTATCTGACCTTATAATCTGTGGGATACCATATGTGGGGAAGAAATGTGTCACTAGGTTCATCTATTACAACTAGGCAATATTTCTTCCCCCGTGTTTGCAACAAATTATGCATGATCTGCAAAAATGATTTGCATAGTCAGAAATATTTATAGTGTAGCATTAATGCTTTACCAGATGTGACATATTCCCCCCTTGACACGTGGGTCTTCCCATGTGTCACTGTAGCCGCTGTGTTGTATACATTTTTTGGGAGGATTGGTTTATCTTCTATCTGATAGATGTCATCTTTTTTCTGTGCTCCTTTCTTTAGCCAGGCCTTTATTTCTGTCTTGGGTGCTGACTGTTGGGCGTCTTTCAGCACGTCTGTGTCTATAAATAGCAGATCTGACATTTTCTCTTTAATAGGTTGAAATGAGTTAGTTCTGTCCCTGATGATGTTTTAAAACCTCTATTTTGCCAAATCTTAGCATGGTGATGTACTGATCCGAAAACGTATTGGCTGTCTGTGTATATAGTAAGTATTTGTCCCTCATGTAATTCACATGCTCTTACTACAGCATATAATTCTGCTGTTTGGGCTGAGCATGTATTGGGTAGAGATTTAGCTTCTATTATCCTATCGATGGTTGTTATTGCATAACCAACTCTATTCTTTCCATATTCATCTTTAGATGCTGAGCCATCTACAAACACAACACATGAATCTGGTATAAGGGTTTGAGAAATGTCTTGTCTGGGTTTGGTGTCTTCTTCAACTTTTGCTTTATAAGAATGTGGTTTTCCATCTTCTGCAGTAGGTATTAGAGTACTTGGATTTAAAGGGCACATCTTTTTAGAGTTATGTTTGGCTGTAATAATAATAGCGATGTCAGTGTGATATGCCTTGCATGTAGCATCAGGTGCTTCTCTTAATATTCCTGACTTCAACATATCTTGTATTACTGGCTTAGTACCTTCTTCAGCTTCTGGCTTTAAGGGGTATTGACGGACTAATGGCCTTTTTTCAGATATTAGTTTAACCTTGTATGGTGGGAACCCCTTTATAAGTCCTACATCAGTTGATGATTGGGACCATAGTTCAGGTGGGACAGCAGCTAGGGCAGGATGCATGTTGCTCTCTTTGCTCTCAGTTAAGCCCTGTATTTGTCCCTCTGCCTCATCTAAATGTGTCCTTGGATGGACTTTGACTATCCACGCCAGAATGAGCTTCCAGATTCCTGTATTAGGATCTACCTTTGACAGTGTCAGTGCTGTTCCTGCAGATGTTTAAAGCCTCTGTTTTTCCAAATTCTTATTATTCTTTTTTATCATATTTTATAAAGTAAGTCCTTATTACATTTAAAAATGAGATCAATATTTTTGGTATTTGCTATTATTATAAATAATGCTTGGTTTAGTTCTTATTAAAAATAAAAAATAAAAACTCACTCACTGATGAACACAAAAAATGAAGGGCATATTATATCTTATAATCTTAGTTTATCTTACCCAGTTTTATAGATACAACATACAGTTTCAGTCAGCTTTGTATTTAATTCAAGTAACTAAAGTTTGTTTCAATTAACTAAAGTTTTCTCTATTTCAGTCCAGTCCAGTAATTCTGTTAAGGTTAATTTAATCTTATGTTAAGTTTGAGTCTAATTCAATCATTTTGAACCTGACTGGAAAAAGTCTAAACATCTGTTAAAATCTTTTTGTTTTACCATAGAGAACTGACCTAATATTATTATGGTATGTTGAGGACTCTAATTTTTACATAACATGAAACAGACATTAATTTCACAAAAACAGAAAGTCAAACACAGACATTTGGCCACATGAAAGTTTAAATAACCTATTTGTAAAAGAATTAGGAAAAATTCAAGACGGGTCTATGAACTTTCTTATGGTTATCAGTATTTTCAGTAGAGGTAGAACCTTTGCCATCTTTAAATGATTTTTTGAAAAAGATTCTGGAAACCTTATTAAGATATAAATTTGGCAAAGATCATCAGAACATCAGACCTTTATTAGCGCTTTTAAGGTCCCTCAAAGATGCATTACAATGAAATCAGTCATTCCCATTCACACACATTCACACACTACTTAATTATTTCTCTGTCAGAGTAATTTTTATTTGCAAAGATTTGAACATAATTTGACTTCTATTATTCTTAAAATGCACATTGTTTCCTCATAACCCCTTTTGTTTCCACAAGGTCTGTTTTGAACGCTTCAATTCTTTTTTTTTTATTCACCAAGAATCAATAAGGTGGTCTTAGTGGGGTCCACCTTAAAGGTGTTGTCTGTTGGGTGTCATGTTATCATTGTCAGGTCAGTGAGGTTCATAAGTCAGTCAGAACCTTGGTCATTTGGTCTGTGCACATAATGTTTCATAGATCCAGCCTATGATTAGTCAGCAAAACTTCCACCTATAGGAGAAAAATTGATTGTTAATGAATGAGCTGCATTTCCTAGGAACACTGTCTTCCTTCTGGATGAGCATCACCTGTTGAAAAACTTTCATCATTGTTTGTTTCACATATTCACTCAGATCTTTATATTATACCAGTAGGTGAAGTTGTTAGTATCTCATGTAGACTGACATATACTGTTGCATTTGAAGAGGATCTCAGATTAAATAAACATAGTTAGAGCTTCAATCCAGGTTCATTTTGTGTCTGCAGACTTTAGCCAATTTTTCTTTTCTTTCTTTTTTTTTTTATACATAAAGAGCAAGATTCAAAACATTTTCAAAAGGCAGATTGTGGCAGAATGTAGACAAAACTGCTTATTGATTGACAAAATAACATTCAAGCACACAATCACCATATTAAAAGGCTCTACTTCTAGAGAATCACTAAACTTCTGGGGTCCGGTTTTGGCCCGCGGACCTTGAGTTTGACACATGCAGGGTAGAGTTACAATTTATTTCAGACCTTTCAGCAGAGACAGGCTTCTGCTGTTTGCAGAAGTTTTATCTTTGTTTTCAGGCAGCTGCATCTCTTTGTCAAGGTCGTTTCACAGAGCTGAAATTTAACTTCTCTCAAAGAGGAAAAATCAAGAATGCAAACAATCTGAGCCAAATATGGAATTATTTCCCTGTAAAATGAATATTTTGCATTTTATCATGATATTGTTAGTAGTATAACACCATAGAATGATTTTTAAAGCACCTGTTTCTCACTAATGCTTGCCTACAAAATCTTTTACTCTCAGATTACTTCTTTAACAACATTCTGTTCTCTCTTCTCTAGTCATTGTTCACTGGGTTGTCCAGTTGGACAGTTTCCATGTTGTCCACATTGTCACCTCCTCTTTTAACTTCCTTTACCACGTCCTCTAAAACCATCTCTTAGTCTTTATAATTTGGGGCTACCTTGGTATTCTAACCTGGGATGGGTGGCAGTCCGCCCCCCTTTATTTGTTTTCAGTTAAGCTGAAAGTTTTTTTTCTGTGCTTTTCTTAAGGCCTCAGTATTATGGCTATGTCAGTTAAAAGCTGCTCTTATTGTTGTTTTTTTTAATTCATCTTTTTGTTTTAATCTGTTTATCAACTGTGAGCACTCATGGACTGAAAAGTCCCCTTTGAAATTATAACCTGGCAAGGTTTTTTATTGTCTCTTGAATCTTTTGAATGCATAATCTCCAGTTTAAGATCCCCGTGTAGTTTTAGGATTTCAGTGATAATTAAGTTACCTGAAAATCCGTATTTTTATGCCATCGTGTACATATTTCTGTTAAATCAGAGCTTTTTCTCTGTTCTTCCCCCATTGTTCTTTGTTATTTTTCTCTTTTTAGTTTTCATTATTGCTAATTTTAGATCCCCTTGTAATTTTAAGACATCCTTTGTATCTAATTTGCCCAAAAACCCATGTTTTTTATTTTTTATTCCATCTATGACAGATCATACCTGCTCCTTTTACATAGTTCTCCATAAACTTTACCTCCCATTCTAAGTCAATTAGTTTACTTTGTTTCTTCCCCATTATGTTTTATGTTAGTTTAATTGTAGTATGAATGTCCCAGATAAAAGGTCACTGGCATGAGACTTTAAGGAGAGGACATTAACACGGCCTTCTACTGCGACTAATTCGCAGCGGTGTTAATTTTCTGGAATGAAATCCGACCTGAATCTCCAAAGTCACCAGTACGTAGTTTTAATCTGGGCAAAAGAAAACACAGGACTAGCAGAATCCTGCTATGATTCTATTAAAATGCTTAGTCCTCCATACACACACAACACAGTCACACAGTTAGTTTCAGGTACCTTGTAATTTTTCTAAGTTAACTTGGTGTTATTTTATGAGCTCAATTTACTCCGTTCTTTTTACTTGTATAGCGCTTATTCTATTCCCTCGCAGGGGAATAACCCTTAGTCGTTTTATTTGGCCCCCTTCTTGGCGGGGCCCTACCTTAATTTGTCACTATTCCTTTCACGGTGGAATAAAACCATCCCAATGCAGCGTCCTTACCGGCGACGCACTACCAACGACTTTTAAGTACTTTTCTTCTTTTATTTATATAGCGCTTACTCTATTCCCTCTCAGGAGAATAATCCTCAGTCGTTTTCTTTAATCCCCTTCACGGCGGAATTGTACCAAATTTGTCACTATCCCTTTCACGGTGGAATAAAACCATTCGAATGCAGCGTCCTTACCGGCGACGCACTACCAACGACTGTTAAGTACTTTTCCTATGAACTGTATTTTAAAACTGTCTCACCTCGGAGTTGACTTCTTGGTGACTCTCTGGACCCTGTGAGAGTCACCCCGCGCAGAGGAAGGCAATAACCCACTGGCCAGGTGTGAATTCACACACACCGGGACTTTCAGCCACTCCGGCTAAAGGAGGCTGTGCAGCGGTGCTTCGCTCGACGTCAGGCTTCCCCCACAGATCCCAGAGTCACTGTTAAAGCAAAGAGAAATAAGGTTATTGAATTAATCCGGCTTCGAAGGACCAATAAATGTTAGGTATTATTTAGTCAACTCAGAGGTAAGAACGATACAGTCATAGTTACTTGTGACAAGGGTAGCCCACTTTGCAGTGAAACTACAAAGTTTTGACACCCTATCTCTTTATTTATATACACAGTTCAACAGACAGTTCAGACAGGGTGTATGTGTGTGAGACGGAAAGGAGGCTGGTTCACACAGAGATAACAATGATCTCACACACACAGGGAGGAAGGCATAGTGCAGGTGCCTTGCAACCCAAGGTTTTTACATGAGTGATAACAAGTCCTCACACCCATCCAACAAACAGAAAGGAGAAACTGCCACTCGCATCTATCAATCTTGAATTTTGGATTTCTTCAATGTCTCTGTTTTGTTCGATTTCCAATTGTTTTAATTATCTAACTTTTGCCATTTTATTTCCTTCCTCATACTTGTTTTCTTCCGCTTGTCCAAGACCAGGTCACAGGGGCCGCAGTCTAAGCAGAGATGCCCCAACTTCCATATCCCCAGACACCTACTCTAGCTTGTCTGGGGGAAGCCCAAAATGTTCCCCAGCCAGCCAAGTAACGTAGTCCCTCCCGTTTGTCCTGGGCCATCTCCTGGGCCTCTTACTGGTCGGACGTGCCTGGAACACCTCCCGGGCAAGGTGTCCAAGAGACAACTGAAAGAGATGCTCGAGCCAACTGAACTGACTCCTCTCTATGTAGAGCAGCGGCTCTACTCCGTGTTCCTCCCGGATGGCTGAGCTCATCACCTTTCCTGTTACGGAGTGTCCGGCCACCCTGTGGGGGAAGTTAATTTCAGCTGCTTGTATCCAGGATCTCGTTCTTTCGGTCATGATTCAAAGTTCATGCTCCTAGGTCAAGGCAGGAATCTAGACCGGCCTTTCTCTCTTCACCACAGCAAGTTGGCACAGCAACCTCATTGCTGCGGTGGCTGCATGATCTGTCTGTCTATCTTCTGCTCTATTCTCCCCTCACTCAGAAAGAGATCCAAAGATACTTTAACTGGTGACAAAGGGCAGCCCTGCTGGAGTACAACATGCACCGGGAACAGGTCTGACTTAATGCAAGCAACCAAACTCCTGCTCTGCTTGTACAGAGACAAGATGGCCCTTAACAAAGGGCCCCTGACTCCGTAATCCTGAAGCATCCCCTAAAGGGCACCATCAGGGACATGGTCGAATAACTTCTCCAGGTCCCCAAAACACATGTGAACCAGTTGTGCAAACTCCTATGAACCCTCGAGCACTCTATAGAGGGTGTAGAGCTGGTCCAGTGTTCCATGGCCAGGATAAAAACCACACTGCTCCTCTTGAAGCTGAGGTTCGACTATCGGCTGGACTCTCCTCTCCAACACTCTGGCCCTAAAACACACCCTCCTACAGTGCCAGTACGAAGGCACTGTCCCTGCCTACCAAGCAATGTTGAAGAGGCATGGCACAACAGCCCCTCAGCATCCAGAGACTTCAGTGCTCAGGGTGGATTTCATCCATCCCCGAAGCCTTGCCACCGCAGAGCTTTTTGACCACCTCAGTGACTTCACCCTGGGTGATGAACGAGTTCAACTCTGAGTCCCCAATCTCTGCTTCCACCAGGGAAGGCGTGATGACAGGATTGAGGAGATCCTTGAAGTACTCCTACCACTGCCCAATAACATCCCCTTTCAAGGTCAGCAGCTCCCCACCCTCCACTGTAAACAGTTTTGGTGAAGCACTGCTTCCCTCTCCTTAGGAGCCGGACGGTTTGCCAGAATTGCTTCGAGGCCGACCACTAGTCCTTCTCCATGGACTCAATGAACTCCTCCCAGGCCCGAGTTTTTGCCTCTGCTACCGCCGGGCACCAGCACACTTGGCCTCCTGGTAACCGTCAGCTGCCTCAGGAGTTCTACAAACCAACTGGAACTGATAGGACTCTTTCTTAAGCTTGGCAGCATCCTTTACTGCCAGTGTCCACCACCGCCACAAGCAGTGCAGACCTTATGGCCACATCAATGAGCGGCAGCATTGTCAATAGAACGTAGTCCACTCATACTCTATGTCTCCAACCTTGCCTGAAATCTGGTATTTCATTCCTTGGTATACTTATTTCTTAGTTTATTGTGTTCTTTTTACATTTAGATTACCTCAGTGTTTTAGAATTCATCTCTATTCTGCTTCTCTGTGGTGATCACTCTCCCTCTTCCTCAGCTCTTTGCTTTTACTCTCCTCTGCTGTTTCACTTATCCTCTGATTGTTCACACTTGCATTCCATGACTTCTCTCCAGTCCTCACTCAGTATATAAGCTCTCTGGTTGTCTTCATCATTGCTGGATTCTTCCGTGACATTGTTTCTCTGCCCATGCTCCATGTCCTGTTTCTCCTGTGTTTTCACTATAAGCTTGCTGATTCCTTTACTAATAAATCACAAGTCACAATGCTGCTTCCGAGTTTCTGTATGTGCTTTGGTCCTGCAAACAACCTAGGAGACCTGACAAAGAAATTTCTAAGAAATTTCTAAGACTTCAGTGAACCACAGTGAGTGTCATTATCCACAAAGGTAGAAAACAGACGTGAATCTTCCCAGAAAAGGCTGTCTATTATTCCAAGAATGTAATGACGACCCACCCAGGAAAATCAACCCAGACAACATCTCAAGCACTGCAGACCTCACCTGCCTCAGTTAAGTTCTGTTCAAATTGCAGCAATAAGGAAGAATAGCATTAATATGAGGGTTTCATGGTGAAACCTCCTGTAGACCAAAAAGAACACAAAGGCCCACCCCCCAAAATCTTGATAATCCCCAATGTTTTGCGGAAAATATACAGATGAGACAAAAGTGGATTTTTTTGGACATCTGGCATAATACTAACACAGCATCACAGAAAAAGACCATCAAAAGAGCTAAATATGGTGGTGGTGGTAGTGTGCTATTCTTGGGTTGTTTTGCTCCTTCAGGAGCTGAAAAAGTTCCTGTAACTGATAAATCCTGAAGGACAATGTCTAGTCATCAGTTTGTCACCTTAAGCTCAGGGGTACTTGGGTAATGCAGCTGGGCAATGATCCAAACCACACCAGCATGTCCACCTCTAAAAATTAAAAAAACAGATAAAAACAAGGCCTATTCAAATACCGGACCTATATCCAATTGAGATGCAGTAGTATGACCTTAAACAAGCCATGAAAAACCCTCGAATCTGGCCTAATTTGTGAGGATTTGAAGGTATTTGAGTTGTTTTGGGTTTTTCATCTCTTCCTGATTATGTTTTCCAGGTGATGCTTTAGTTCAGTCCTATGTTTTATTTCTTACTTGTTCTGTTTTTGCATTTTATGTTCTGTTACGTTTGTAAGATTTTCCCTTGGTTAGATCATATTCTTGGATTTCTGTTTAGTTCCAGGTATGTTTTGTTTTAACTCTCTGCCTTGCCATAGTAATCAGCTTCATCTGGTCCACCTGCTTATGCTTATCCGTCCCACGGTTGTCGCCTGTGCTATGCTCGTTATACACTTTTGTTCTGTTTACCCCTTGCAGATACATACTGTTTGCCATGCCAAGCCCGTCTACGTCCATGTGTTCTCGACATGCCTGCTCATATTCAAGCCTACATCTGCTACCTCCTGCCTGCTGTAAGTTTTGTTAAATTAAACCTTTCCACTTACCCAGCTGCTTCTGCCTACCTGTTTGCCTTCTGGGGTCCCACTCCAAGAACCACGTTCTTGCAAACACTTGATGGCAGTTGTTGCCACCAAGGATCACTTTTTCACATAGTGGCAGATTGGTTTGAAAAGCTTAAATCCTTTCATAACTGAAATCATAATTTAAAAACTGCATTTTGTATTTAGTCAGATAATCATTGTCTGATATTAAAATTAGTTTGATAAGTGTGACAAAGAGAGGCGAAAACAGAAGATATCTAAATACTTTTATGGCACTGTAATTGATCTTGTGCATGTCCTTTTTAAGAACTATTGTGATACTGGCATTAAAAGGACATGTATGAAGACAGAAGACAGAGTACAGAACATGAGTTAACCATCAAGTAACGTCAACCAAATACTTAATTGAAACACTGAAATAAATAAATTTGTTGCTAATAAATTAATCTGCACTGCTAAAACTACTATGATCAGTAAGAAAAGCAGTACAATATTTTAATAAACTACTTATACTGGCTGTATTCAGTTTTGATCAAAATTCCCACAACCCCCCAGCACAATGGACATCTGTGAAATTAGTTTCTGACAGAGATGGAAAGAAAGGAAGATCCCTCACACTGTAGGTAGAAAGCTTTGATCACTCTATCTCTGCTACTAAAACCCTTAACCTGAAGAGCCATTGAACAAGGAGCATATGAGAGTAAAGGTCTAGGGAATAATAAGAGAAGGTGACAGTATGCTGGTCTGTGGAATAATCCTCTAGTCTTTAATTAAATCTTCCTCATGATCGCAGGTGTAATGACAAAGTGGGGGCGGAAAGGTGTTTCATCAAGAAATAAAGAGGAAAGTAATGATCAGTCATGTTTTATACATTAAAAAAAACTATTATACTTTTTGTCAATGTCCTTATATGAGTTCAGCTGTGTTCCTTTATCAGCCAACATGTCCATCACTTGATAGTAAGCAGATAGAACACAAGGACTGGGACATGGTTTTATGGATGTCATAGGACCTTGATCCAGCTCACAGCAGGTACTATAGAACCCCATCAGAAATGACTTTTCTACCAGTGTGACTCTATTTCTGTTCAGTGTTATGACTGTCTATATTTTTCACAGGGATGTCACAGTTATTAAAGTCATTCTTGCGTTAAGTGTCATTTTCAGCCTCACTTTTGGATGTCTCATTTTTAAGTTATCCTACTGAAATAATTCACATGTTCTCTCACGTGAGAATGGGACATTAAACAGAAATATACTGTATATTTAGTAAATCATCCCTACCTTTAATCTCCTCTGATTTGATACACAGTTACATAACAATTAGGACGTTTGTGGCATAAATGTATGATATTTTCAGTAAGATTTCAACAGACTCTGCAAAACCACAACTCTTCTGACTTGATTCCTGTATTTGTTTCCAAAAAATATTACCTTAAAAGAGTGGTGGATGGCTATGGAAGCAAATCGTTACCATATTTCAAATGAAAAAAGCATTTTTAGAAATGCTTTTTCATTTTAAGAATGTGGCTGCATTGTTTGACTCATAACATAACCATAACCCATAACATAAGGTGATTGTATTTACTTGACATGGAAAATAAATAGCAAGCAGGCTGTGGCACCCTCATGGCAGCCTTATGGCCTGGGACATCCAACATGTTTTTAAGCTTTTATTTATAATTTTCTGTGAGTGACAATTCCGAATAGCCGCTCGTGCTCTATAATAAACCGACTGTTTGTGCAATAAATCTTCGTCATCCTTTCAACACGTCACACATACACATAGTGCTATTTATTTTCCATGTCAAGTAAATACAATCACCTCATGTTATGGGTCTAAAGCTGTTTATTAAATAATAATCAATAATGAAATCATTGTTTAAAGGTAACAGGCTATAACAATAATGACAACCCATTTGCCGATAATCAGCATCAGCTTCCACAAAAACAGCGGCAACCACATTGGCAAGCTTTTACAGCCGGTCTGGCACCTTCTGGCATCCTCGTGGAATCCCCTGCCACCCTGCGGCAGGCTGTGGCAGTTCTGGTTGCAGCTTCGCCACAGCCTGCCACTGGAACTGCCAGTTCTGCCTGCCACTGCCACAAATTGAGCTCGGCCCTGCTGCAATTCAATCAATTTCTCGGCACATTTGCAATGTAATGCAATGCAGACGTGCACAGCGCCCCCTACCGAACAAGATGGGTAGCTCGGTCAGCAGAGAGCTGAGGAAGAGCGTCACACTGCTGCGCCCGCCGCTCGGAATGCTTTTTCGTTTTTGAGTTCTGGGCAGTACTTTGCGGGCAGACCACGAAAACGCAAAAGCAATGTCTGCTTTGTTTTCTTTTTGATTATGGCATAAAATGTGGAGTTGTGAAGAAGAAAATGCAAATGCAAATAGGATGATTGATTACTAATTTTATTTATGGGTCAAATAATGCAGCCACATTCTTAAAATGAAAAAGCATTTCCGAAAATGCTTTTTCATTTGAAATATGGTAACGATTTGCTTCCATAGATGGCACTTCTCTGGTATCAGGGCCATACCCATCTGTTTTACTCAAATGCATGAATTTGATTGATTCCGTCTAAAAAATCTCTGTTTGAAAGCAAACTGGTCTAAGTGAAGTTGTGAATTCTCTCACTTTCACCGATCCTTGGATCGGACCGGCAGTATGAATGCGCTCTGATACTAAACTGATATGGTTTATCAAGGACAAACCTTTTAAAAACCTTTTTGTGTGGAGCTCCTTAATAACAGTTACTCATTTCTGACATATAGGTTGTCAGACAAAGTTAAGGTCTCACGAACCAATAGTTCTTAGGTTTGAATTGGGGTGCTATTGCATGTCCACATTGGGCCATCTTGGCTTGGATAGCTTTTCTACCTTTTGCAGTTGTAGATATTGACTATTCATAAATTGCTATGAAAGCACCATTACCAGATAAACTTAGGTAATGTTAACAGGAAGCATATCCATACAGTCTATACATTTTATATGATGCACACATGCAACTAGCCAAGATGGTTAGGTTTAAAGAATGATTAATCCATTCTGATGAACAGTGTTTTGCAACCAGACACAGTGCTGGATTGCTGGATGGGGGACTTTTTGGCGAGTAAATTATTTGTCCCAATAATAACTGTTTCAAATACAGCTAAATACTAAAATATTTATTTGCTACACATTCCCATGAGCTTCTATCACCTTTTTGCAATAAGAACAAGCGTTTATGCCCTTTTCACATAAAAACAATATCCCAATAGGGTAAGTACTTATATAATTAATTATTTGTTCATTATTTTCATAATCTAAAGTAATCATTTGATTCAATATTGCATAGCAAAAATACATTCACAGAATTTTGACAATTAAACCTAAATTATATATATTAGTAATTAATACTAGTGTTACTCATTTCCATTCTTTAATTTAAAGTATCAATAAAAATCCTCAAACCCAAAATTAGAAGTAACTTTTAGAATTTCAGTCACATGTTGTCTATTCTGATATATCAGTTGTAGAAGACATTATTAGCTCTCTCTCTATACTGTATATTCATTGTTTCTTTCTGCCCAACCTACATCAGGGTTAAGACTATTTACTATCCTGATCAGGAAAATGTCATGCGGTTTTGCCATTGTGCCCTTCCACTATCATAAACTAGGTGTGGTTCACACTCCGGCCACTAGATGGTATATGTATCAGCCAATGTTAGTGGTATTCATACATCACTTTCATAGTGTTTTTAATTACAAGTCGGTGGATTTTCGCTGTTTAAAATACAGTTTCAGAGTTCTAACATAAATATGTTGAAAAACACCTCTAATCTCTGAAATGCCTTAGCCTTTCTTGGGCTCACTTCCTTATGCATTTGTTAACAATAAGTGTGTCTAATTAATGTAAGTGGTGTACAGTAAATTGACGATAGTCTGATTTTTCACATAAAAGTTTACCTACTTATAGAGTCTGCGTTTTGCTCCTCTTACTCACTTAAGAGTGTCTCAAAGTAACTCTTCTTCCATCATGTGATTTTTGCTAGAAGGAGACTTGCAAATGCCTTTTACATCTGTTTGCATATTTAAAATTAATTCCAAGTCCCCAATGATTGGAATGTAGAAAGGGAATGTGTTTGGATCTTGATTTACTTCTGCATATGCAGTTTTCTATCAATCAGTCAATCAATGAGTGTATGTCTATATCACGTTTAAAATGTATTTTCCATTGCCCAAAGTGCTTTAAAAGACTTGCATTTAAAACTGTAGTGATAGTTAGTAAAAAAGTCACTAAAACTAAAGGTAACATAAAATAAATAACTCAATACAAATCAAGATGTTCTGCTCAGGTAGAATTAGGAGCCGGTGAAAACAAACGAGTTGTAACCAAGGATTAAAAATGATTACCGGTCTGAGTGCTCTAACAGCCAGCCTGTTCCACAAATTTTTAAACCACAAATTTATTTCATACATATCAACAAATTCTAGCTGTGAAACTAATGTCATGATACAGATACATGCAGTGAATGCACATAACTTAAGAAAATAGGAAGACTTTAAACAGGTGGATCTATGTCTGAATCTGAGACAACAGTATGAAGTAATTTCAGAGGTGAAGGAGTAGCTGAAGCTCATATCCCACAGAAAAGAAAATTAGAAAGCCTTGATTCTTTTTCATTTTGTAAAGGCTTTTCTAGAGGCAGCCATTACTTGTATTCTTCTGACACATGGCATAGGGATATGAGACTGCATCTGTGTCTGTATGTGAGTGTGTGTGTGTGTGTGTGTGTGTGTTTGTGTGTGTGTGTGCGTGCGTGTGTGTGCGTGCGTGTGTGTGTGCGTGTGCAATGGTGTGTATGTGTGCGATAAAGAGATACAGAGAGAGAGGAAGCAAGGAAGGGTGAAAAAATGTTCAGATACTCAATATTCAGCCTGCAGATGAGTCCTGTTTTGCTCTTAGATTAAACATGGGGGTGTCTCAGGTCAGTTACCTATGGCACGCAATGTTCCATCCCTCAAGATTTGAGCACACAAACACACATACACACACTGATCCTTGAAAGCATTGAGGGAACAATCTCCATTCCCTGGAAACAGCTATTCATAAATATCAACACAGAGGACTTGAGCATCTTGCTATCAAACCCATGATAGCATGCAAAGGTGATATGTTTTCAAATGGCACATGAAGAATGTGCTTGTGAAAATGATGAAACAAGATAGCAGTGGTGGTGGAACAGCCATATCCCGAGGGGTTTGTCTTTTTAGATTGTAAGCACAATAATTACTACTTATCTACTCTGTTGACGGATATAACGAACCTTTATGATAATATCAGATCTGTACTACTTCCACACTTCATGGACTGAGAAAATAAATCAGCAAACCAAAATAATCCTCTTTAATGGCCAAGGTTTTAACAGCTAATTTCTTTCCACTTCTGTGGTTCCCACATTGTTTTTTATTACTAATTAAAGCTAAGGAGAAGCTATGGTCTTTTAGGTATGTGGGCAATAAGGATGGTAATAGAACATGTAATTTCAGAAGTCATGCATTCTGTTCTTTAGCAAAACAGTTTCAGTAAGGCCTTTCCTGGATCATTTCAGTTACCTTTACTCTTTAACTAAGTTAACTTTATAATAGCACAGTTATGATTGCTAGGCAAATTGTTGACCTGAATACCTTTCACGTTTATTCGTTTACACATATAGGACCATTTCTGTAAAGATAGAGTATGTGTGCTTACGATAAAGAATATTAGAAGTTTCATAGAGTTAAGGTTGTTCGCTTCACACCAACCTAATCTCAGATAGCTCTATGACAGTAGTGTTTTTAATAAACCTTATTAAACACTTTATTTATAGGATTTTTGAACATTATACATAGGATAGAAGACATATATCACCCCCCCCCTGTTATAGTTGCAACCAATCAGCATAATAAAATGTATTCAGTGATGTGACATTTGGCACGCTATAAGCAAAAACAGGCTTAACAATTGAAACGTTCGTTCGTTCGTTCGTTCGTCGTCTTCCGCTTATCCAGGACCGGGTCGCGGGGGCAGCAGACTCAGCAGAGACGCCCAGACGTCCCTCTCTCCAGACACCTCCTCCAGTTCCTCCAGGGGGAGCCCAAGGCGTTCCCAGGCCAGCCGAGAGACATAGTCCCTCCAGCGTGTCCTGGGCCGTCCCCTGGGCCTCCTCCCGGTGGGACGTGCCTGGAACACCTCCCGAGGAAGGCATCCAGGAGGCATCCGGTATAGATGCCCGAGCCACCTCAACTGGCTCCTCTCGATGTGGAGGAGCAGCGGCTCTACTCCGAGCCCCTCCCGGATGGCCGAGCTCCTCACCCTATCTCTAAGGGAGTGCCCGGCCACCATACGGAGGAAGCTCATTTCAGCCCCTCCTTGAACCGTCACCTTAACGTGGTGGAGGGGTTTGAGTGCTCAAATGATCCTAGAGGCTATGTTGTCTGGGGCCTAAATGCCCCTGGTAGGGTCTCCCATGGCAAACAGGTTCTAGGTGATGGGTCAGACAAAGAATGGTTCAAGAACCCCTCATGAAGAACACAATATCGAGGCACGTGACGTCGCCCGGTACGGCGGAGCCGGGGTCCCACCCTGGAGCCAGACCTGGGGTCGGGACTCGTCGGAGAGCGCCTGGTGGCCGGGTTGCTCCTCGCGGGACCCGGCCGGGCCAAGCCCGAACGAGAGACGCGAGGCCATCCCCCAGTGGGCCCACCACCTGCAGGGGGAACCGTGAGGGACCGGTGCAAAGAGGATTGGGTGGCGGACGAAGGTGGAGACCTCGACGGCCCGATCCCCGGATGCTTAGGCTGGCTCTAGGTACGTGGAATGTCACCTCGCTGGGGGGGAAGGAGTCTGAGCTTGTGCGGGAGGTCGAGAGATATCGACTAGAAATAGTCGGGCTCGCCTCCACGCACAGCGTGGGCTCTGGAACCCATCTCCCTGAGAGGGGTTGGACTCTCTTCTACTCTGGAGTGGCCCACGGGGAGAGGCGGCGGGCTGGTGTGGGTTTGCTTGTTGCCCCCCAGCTCAGCCGTCTCGTGTTGGGGTTTACCCCAGTGGATGAGAGGGTTGTATCCCTGCGCCTTCGGGTTGGGGAGAGGTCTCTGACTATCATTTCAGCCTACGGGCCGAGTGGTAGTGCAGAGTACCCTGCCTTCTTGGCGTCCCTGTCGGGGGTGCTGGATAGTGCCCCTCCCGGGGACTCCATTATTCTGCTGGGGGACTTCAACGCCCACGTGGGGAACGACAGTGACACCTGGAGAGGCGTGATCGGGAGGAATGGCCTCCCCGATCTGAATCCGAGTGGTGTTTTGTTATTGGACTTCTGCGCTAGTCACGGATTGTCCATAACGAACACCATGTTCAAACATAAGGGTGTCCATCAGTGCACTTGGCACCAGGACACCCTAGGCAGGAGGTCGATGATCGACTTTGTTGTCGTATCATCAGACCTTCGGCCGCATGTTTTGGACACTCGGGTGAAGTGAGGGGCTGAGCTGTCCACTGATCATCACCTGGTGGTGAGTTGGATCCGCTGGAGGAGGAGAAAGCCGGACAGACTCGGCAGGCCCAAGCGCATAGTGAGGGTCTGCTGGGAACGCCTGGCGGAGCCCTCGGCCAGGGATGTATTCAACTCCCACCTCCGGGAGAGCTTCGACCAGATCCCGGGGGATGTTGGAAACATAGACTCAGAGTGGACCATGTTCTCTGCATCTATTGTCGATGCTGCTGCCCATAGCTGCGGCCGTAAGGTCTGCGGTGCCTGTCGTGGCGGCAATCCCAGAACCCGGTGGTGGACACCGGCAGTAAGGGATGCTGTTAAGCTGAAGAAGGAGTCCTATTGGCTGTGGTTGGCTTGTGGGACTCCTGAGGCGGCTGACGGGTACCGTGAGGCCAAGCGTGCTGCGGCCCGGGCTGTGGCAGAGGCAAAAACTCGGGCCTGGGAAGAGTTCGGTGAGGCCATGGAGAAGGACTACCGGTTGGCCTCGAAGCGATTCTGGCAAACCGTCCGACGCCTCAGGAGGGGGAAGCAGTGCTCTGCCAACACTGTTTATAGTGGGGGCGGGAGACTGCTGACCTCGACTGAGGACATTATCGGGCGGTGGAAGGAGTACTTCGAGGATCTCCTCAATCCTGCCATCACGCATTCCGTGGTGGAAACAGAGGCTGGGGACTCGGGGTTGGACTCTTTCATCACCCAGGCTGAAGTCACCGAGGTGGTTAAAAAGCTCCGCGGTGGCAAGGCTTCGGGGGTGGATGAGATCCGCCCTGAGTACCTCAAGTCTCTGGATGTTGTAGGGCTGTCATGGTTGACACGCCTCTTCAACATTGCGTGGCGGTCGGGGACAGTGCCTCTGGACTGGCAGACTGGGGTGGTGGTCCCCCTTTATAAGAAGGGGGACCGGAGGGTGTGTTCCAACTACAGGGGGATCACACTCCTCAGCCTCCCTGGTAAGGCCTACGCCAGGGTATTGGAGAGGAGAGTCCGACCGATAGTCGAACCTCGGCTTCAGAAGGAACAGTGTGGTTTTCGTCCCAGCCGTGGAACACTGGACCAGCTCTATACCCTCTACAGGGTGCTCGAGGGTTCATGGGAGTTTGCCCAACCGGTTCACATGTGTTTTGTGGACCTGGAGAAGGCATTCGACTGTGTCCCTCGTGATGCCCTGTGGGGGGTGCTCCAGGAGTATGGAATCGGGGGCCCTTTATTAGGGGCCATCCGGTCCCTGTACGAGCGGAGCAGGAGTTTGGTCCGCATTGCCGGCACTAAGTCGGACCTGTTCCCAGTGCATGTTGGACTCCGGCAGGGCTGCCCTTTGTCGCCGGTCCTGTTCATAACTTTTATGGACAGGATTTCTAGACGCAGCCAAGGGCCGGAGGGGGTCTGGTTTGGGGACCAGTGGATTTCGTCTCTTCTTTTTGCGGATGACGTGGTCCTGCTGGCCCCCTCTAGCCAAGACCTACAGCATGCGCTGTGGCGGTTCGCAGCCGAGTGTGAAGCGGCTGGGATGAGGATCAGCTCCTCCAAGTCCGAGGCCATGGTACTCGACCGGAAAAGGGTGGCTTGTCCTCTTCAGGTTGGAGGGGAGTTCCTGCCTCAAGTGGAGGAGTTTAAGTATCTCGGGGTCTTGTTCACGAGTGAGGGAAGAATGGAGCGGGAGATCGACAGACGGATCGGTGCAGCTGCCACAGTAATGGGGGCGCTGTGCCGGTCCATTGTGGTGAAGAGAGAGCTGAGCCGAAAAGCAAAGCTCTCAATTTACTGGTCGGTCTACGTTCCTACCCTCACCTATGGCCATGAACTTTGGGTCATGACCGAAAGAACGAGATCACGGATACGGATACAATTGAAACGTATGCGTGATATTTCCGGTGACTAATACTAAAAAAAAAAAACAATATATATACACTGCCGATTGAGCACATCTGGGACATCATGTCTCGCTCCATCCACCAACGTCACGTTGCACCACAGACTGTCCAGGAGTTGGTGGATGCTTTAGTCCAGGTCTGGGAGGAGATCCCTCAGGAGACCATCCATCGTCTCATCAGGAGCATGCCCAGGCGTTGTAGGGAGGTCATAGAGGCACCTGGAGGCCACACACAATACTGAGCCTCATTTCGACTTGTTTTAAGGACATTACATCAAAGTTGGATCAGCCTCTAATGTGTTTTTCCACTTTAATTTTGTTTGTGACTCCAGATCCAGGCCTCCATTGGTTCATAAAGTTGATTTCATTGATGATTTTTGTCTGATTTTGTTGTCAGCACATTCAGCTTTGTACAGAACAAAGTATTCAATGAGAATATTTCATGCATTCAGATCTAGGATGTGTTATTTGAGTGTTCCCTTTATTTTTTTGAGCAGTGTATATACTTGCTTGTCAATTAACCAATTCCCAGCAAAAGTATTGGTGAACGTAAGAGTGCAAGTGGGTTACACTGTAGGAGAAATATTATTGTGACTAAAGGAATGAGAGTGTAAGAACAAACTAAATGAAAGCACCTCCTTGACCCATTCATAAAATGGGCCGCCACGGTCCCAACATTTCCGGCCTCCCAAACTCTTTGCCTCACCAGCACGTCCTCCTGTCCATCCTCCCTAACTCTGTGCCTCTCCGGGACATCCTCCCGGCCAACCTCGTGAACTCTGTTTTTGTCTTGGTTCCTGCCCTCCTTTCAGGACCCCCTCTGCGCGTCCTGGGTGGGTAATTTTGTGTTTTGGTTCTTGCCCTCCTTTTGAGGACCCCTCTGCCCACTTTGGTTAGGTAGTTTTGTGTTTTATTTTTTATTTTTTGTTTTCCTGGACTTTTCTGAAGGGTATCTGGAGTCCACCCTTGAGGGAGGATAATGTCAGAATCTGCCTGTGTTAGGTTTTGGGTTTGAGTTCTATTTACCTTCTTTGCACTGCCATGTTCTTCACTTGCTTTATTTCAGTTGATTTAGGCTTATTAAATTAATTCTATTAAGTTTTTGTTACCTTCCTGGTTAGATCCGCTTCCCCCTTGTTAATGTTCTTGAGTTAGTTTCAGTGTTTATTAGTTTCAGTTCGTTTAGATGTTTTTCTGTTTCCCTGCTTCCCTGCTCATTTATGTTAATTAGTCACTCTCCCTCAGTATTCTTCAGACTCCCTTCCAACAGCTGCTCCTGATTCTCACCCTGATTAGCCTCCTCTATTGATTGGTCCATACTCCGTTTCCCTCAGTATTTATCCTGTCTAGTTGTCATTGTTTGTCACTGGTTCCTCTTGTATGCTGCCCTTTTGGTTCCTGGCTCCGTGTCTGTTTTACTCCCTGACTTAACCATGTAAGTTGTTCTTGTTTCTTCTTCTTATTATTAATAAAGGAAAAACTCTTCATCTCTGATCTGCACGTTGGTCTGACAAATACATAGCGTAATGTGACATATGGAAGAAATTTGAATGATCTATGTTTACACTGGCACGAAAGTTAAATACCATATTTTAAACAGCCTTTTTTTCTCAAATATCTGACTGATATTTTTATATTACAATTCACAGGTCTTGTGTCAGGACTCATTTGTTTTCAGCAGGAGCTCAAAAATCCAGGTTCAGGTGGCTAGTCAAAAAATCAAGATTAAAATATTTCAAAGTTTTTTTGGTTTTTTTCTGTTCTGTGCTGAAAGGCAAGTGAGGTACAGAGTACAGTGTACAGAACAACAGCATACAGATGTTGCAAATGCACCTTTTTTATTAGATATGTGTATATTGTACATTGTAAATTGTAAATTTCTATATTCTGTAATGCAGAATATTGCATTGGACATTGTATATTGTTCATTGTAAATTGTAAATTTGTATATTCTGTAATGCAAAAACAGAACAAAAGAGCAAAGTGTATCGGAGGCAAATTCCTTGTTTGTATGTACGAACTTGGCAATAAAACTGATTCTGATTCTGAGATATTTTTTTCAAAGGCTAATTTTTCCAAGTATTTGTTTTTGTAATACTTAGCTCTGCCACTAAAGGCTCTGGAATAAAACCACGAGCCGTCACTAACAGCTGTATTTTTCAAATGGATAGTCAAATAGATGGTTTCCAAAAACCATTGTCCCCTTTTCTAA
This sequence comes from Girardinichthys multiradiatus, assembly GCF_021462225.1. NCBI lineage: Eukaryota > Metazoa > Chordata > Actinopteri > Cyprinodontiformes > Goodeidae > Girardinichthys > Girardinichthys multiradiatus. The sequence goes on along the minus strand of NC_061797.1, from coordinate 6,332,229 downwards.
GTGAGATTGTTGTAAAGTAAATACAGCAAAAGAACATAAACAGTGTACTTGTTGGACATGCTGTGTTATTATTATACCAAGATTGCATTTTCATGTGAGATACAGAATTAACTACAGCATTGATGCTTATCATAACCTGTCACAATAAATTAGAAAGGGGTATGATCAATCACCAGCTTTAATCACCAAGTTTAAAACATGAACCCCATAATGATTTATATATGTATTTATTCGTTTACGTATTTATATTTTGGTGACAACGGCTCAATAAAAACCTAATTTTTAAAGATAAACAGTTTTTTTTATCTCAGTCAACAGAGTGGGAAAAATATATTGGTGTCAGTTGTGTTGAGGCAAAACAGGACCAAAGCGCAGGCAGGAGGATGGGAGCCGCATGGTGAGTTGAGACGTGACATTTAACAATAATAGAAAACAATAAATTTACAGAATGGAATTAAGGCAAGGTAACAAACAGGAACTCAGAGATGTAGAACTGGGGGATGTCAACAGAGACTCCGGTGGAGAACAATGAAAACCAGAAGGCTTAAATGCTGAGGGAAGTGAAGTGTGGACCAATGAACTGGGAGAGGAGCTAATCAGAAGGAATCAGGAACAGCTGGTAGAACAGGGAGATCGAGCTAACTGAGGGAGATAGACTATTTAAGGAACATAACAAAAGGAACCAGAACTATAAGGAAAATATAGTTCAACAGAGGAGTCCAGGAAGTAGCAAACTAAACAGAAAGAATCTAATAAACCTGGACGAACAGAAATAAGGCAAGAGAAGGACATGGCTGTGCAAGAAAGGTGAGCAGAACACAAAATTAAAAAACCTAACAATGGTGGATTATGATGCTTGGTCAAGACTTTTCTTTTTTCCTTGTCTCAAGCCTAGAAAGACAAGTGGGAAAAAAAAATTTTTGTCCCCTTATTTTTCTAAGTGTTTATTTTTGTAATACAACTTCTGTCCACTAAAAAAGGGGTGGCACAGCCATCCAGCCAGCCACCTAGCTGCAGGTGATTGCAGAAAGTTATATTTTGTTTAAAAAAATCTAGAAGTCTGATTTTAAAAGATGTTTTGGGATATTTTAGGTGATGACTTGTACCTTAAAACACCATATATGGAATCAGTCCTTTAAAAATTAGCCTGCTTCTGGATACAACACAGTGGTTTCGGAGACGCGAATTAGACCCAGACTTCAGTGGGAGTTGGAGATATCTCACCCTGCGGAGTCTGGCCTGATCCCAACAGGGCGCATTTTACCACGACCTGTTTGATGTATGTAGTTGTATATAGTCAACTGTTTGCTGACTCCTCTCTCCCTTGTACGTCTTCACCAGTCCTGATGGCAGCTGACACTTTGGCAGGAGAAAACCTATGAATATGGCCGCCAGCCATAATCCCTGTATTGGTGTGTGTCTTCGTGTGACAAATCTGGTGTATTCCCAGCCAGTTGGGTCATTCAGAGTATTACATGTGGCCTGCAGGGGCAATGGGTTGCAAAAATGAAGGGCTATTAGACAAAGAGGGGAGAGAAAGAAAGAAGGGACAGGACAGATAGACGGATAGGAAGAGGGCAACATTTAAACCGGAGGCTGTGTGCCAGTGGAAACTGTCCAGTAATAATGATGTTTTCCTATCAATCCACTGCACCGCAGTTCACAGGAAGGCCCAGCTATGCTGATATTATACAAATACTGAGTTAAACCCAAAAAAATTAATAAGATACGTCGATAGGAAGAGGCAGGTTTGCATTTAAACACAGAGTTGAATCGTTTAGCATCGTGTAATCTTTTTCTGTTATGCTGCAAAAAATAGCTCTCCCCAGAGAAAGGAGAGCGAGGAAAAGAGTTTTTTTTCCCCTGTGCAGCCACATTTGCATGATGAGAAAGCGCAGCTCATATTCATCTTAGTAGAGTCACAGTAAATGACTCCAACAGCATTATCATCTGTTTTATGCAGGTGTGCAGCTGGGAAAAATCACTCAATTCAATCAAGAAGCTGCAGCTTGCAGCGTAAGGAGTCTCATTTTTTACCATCATACTGGAGGATGCAGGAAATAGAGGAGAAAGCCAGGGAGACTAGGAGAAAGAGAGAGACATCATAACGTTGTTTTGCCTGCCATTTACTGGGGAAATCTTACCAACATTGCTCTGGAGCTATTTGTTAAAGTGTACACATGTATTTAACAAATGTAAAAGTAAGAAAGTCTGCTGACAGGCTTTTGCAACTTAAAATGAGCTACAGCTTTAACCATCGTTTCATTGAGCCAGCCTCGAGAAATTTAATTAACAGTTAATAATTACAGTTGGGACATACCTGAATAAACTGAAAGTATTGACTGACTCTTCAACTTGAGTCACAGTTGCTAGCCAACCTTTTTTTTGCTGTGACATGGATGCACACATAAGTTCTTCCGTAAGTCACTGAGTGAAATGGAGAACAGGTACAATGAGAGGAGTGCAGCAGCATACCTGTGTTGTTTTAATTTTGTATGCAAATATTGCATGACTTCATTAGAGCTGTCCAAAATGCTCAAATCCTGCTACATTATTATACTACTCTCCAATTTTGCGTTATTTGCTGTTATTTCAGCTTTAAACTATAGGTTTCCTGTTTTTTCTCTTCCTAGAAGCTACATCTGGCCTGGCTCTGTGTTTAGCTGTGGCACCTTTCTGGAGGGGGTAATCGGCCAAGCTGCTGCTGCTGCTGCCAACAACTTAATGCTCTCCTTCTACAGATGACCCTCTTGCCCCTGTCTTTCATTGTTTAACCCTGTCTCTCTGCTAGACATGGCTACTGGCTGAGCGTCTACTCTGACTAACTGTATGTGCTCTCTTTTATACTCTAGACTTGAAAACTGGCTCAGAGTTCAATTGCCTTGCTGCCTTTCTCTCCTAGTAGAAGCTATACTGCCTGGCCAAAAAAAAAGTCGCCATCTGGGTTCAACTAAGCAAATAGGTACGAGCCTCCCATTGGATAATTACTGCATGGGCGATTATGTTTCAGCTGGCAACAAGTTATTTAACACCAACTGGTGCAATAAGTTGCTTCTCATTTCTTAAACTACCATGTCAAAGACTCATCCCGTGGTCATGGAAAATATTTCAGTCTGTTTCAGAAGGGTCAAATCATTGGCAGGCATCAAGCAGAGAAAACATCTAAGGAGATTGCAGAAACTACCAAAATTGGATTAAGAACTGTCCAACGCATTATTAAAAACTGGAAGGATAGTGGGGATCCATCGTCTTCGAGGAAGAAATGTGTCCGGAAAAAATACCTGAATGATCGTGATCGGTGGTCACTTAAACGTTTGGTGAAATCAAATTGTTAGGTATTAATTAGTCAACTCAGAGGAAAGAAGAAATTGACACAGAGTCTCTGTTCTTTTCTTACGCAAGAGGTAGCTCACACTCTGCAGTGCAAATCTACAAAGTGTTCGCACCCCTCTCTCTTTATTTATACATGCTGGTTCACACACAGTTCAACATTCAGGGTGTGTGTGTGGTCAGAAAGATTAGGGTTCATGTGTTTTGATTTTAAGCAGAGAGGGAGTGGGGACTAGTACAAGCAGCCCCTAGATGTTGCTGATAAAAGCATAACTCACTCCTCTCCCCCATCTCCCTTTCTGTGGCATGTGGGAGGGAAAAGCACTTAGAGCAGACATGAGTGATAAACATTACAAAAGTTTTCAAACCCTAACACAAATCAAAGAATAACAGTAGAACTCTGGACTATGTTTAATAATGAAAGTAAGAACATTTCCACACACATAATGCAAAGGGAACTCAAGGGATTGGGACTGTACAGCTCTGTAACCTTAAGAAAACCACTAATCAGTGAGGCTAACCGGGAAAAAAACGCTTCAATTTGCAATGGAGCATAAATATTGGACTCTGGAGCAATGGAAGAAGGTCATATGGTCTGATGAGTCCAGATTTACCCTGTTCCAGAGTGATGGAGCCATCATGCCTAGTGCCTACTGTACAAGCCTGTGGGGGCAGTGCTATGATCTGGGGTTGCTGCAGTTGGTCAGGTCTGAGTTCAGCAACAGTATGTGTTCAAAGAATGAGGTCAGCTGGATTGGCCACCACAGAGTCAAGACCTTAACCCCATTGAGAATCTTTGGGATGTTCTGGAGAATGATTTGCTCAGCGGTCAGAATCTACCAACATCAATGCAAGATCTTGGTGAAAAATTAATGAAACACTGGGTGGAAATAAATCTTGCGACGTTGCAGAAGCTTATCGAAACAATGCCACAGCAAATGCGTGCTGTAATCAAAGCTAAAGGCGGTCCAACGAAATATTAGTGTGTGACCTATTTTTTTTTGTTTTGGGTGGCGACTTTTTTTTAGCCAGGCAGTGTACTAAAGGAGCTACCACCATTAATGTTTTACTTTTCTTTCTCATAGAAAGTACTCCTGGATAGGTGCATTTGTTCTTTTTGTGTCTCTGCTCCGTTCTCTCAAACCCCCAATCAGTCCTGACAGTTGGCTGCTCATACTGAGCCTGGTTCTGGTTCTGCTAGAGGTGTCTTCCTGTCAAAAGGGTGTTTTCCACTCCGCTGACGCCACATGCATGCTCAGTATGATGGATTGCTGCTAAGTCAATGCAAGCAACTGTCCGCTGTCTCTACATGCTCATCCAGGAGGAGTGAGTGCTACAAGTCACTGACTCGATGCAATCTGCTGGGTTTCCTTTGACAGAAAAACTTTATTATCAATTTGATTAATAAACTGAATCTCACTGCACTGTTTGATAGTTAGGATCATATGTTATATTAGGATATATGTACCCAACTTGAAATCTGTGTGATTTGATTGAATTGAGTTTGAAAAGTGCCTTGAGACGACATTAGTTGGGAATTGGCGCTATATAAATAAACTGAATTGAATTTAATAGAATGCCTTGAGAGTGTAAAGTACGTTGCAATCCAAGGAGGATAGTAGAACAACAAAGTGAGTGGTTGGTGACTGAAAAGGACAAACTGTCAAGTCTGAGCCAAAGAACCACCGCAGCATGTGACACTTTTCTGATGACAAGAACTTTACAGTATAGAATTCAGGATTTCAGATTATTTGGGTCAATAAATACTTTAAATTATGGTAAAAAATCTTACAGACACATCAAGTGCACATGTCAAAAAAAAATTTATTAATATTTTTGAATACTTTAAACTCAGATATCCAGTCAGGCAGTAATTTTCTACTGCTTCTTCCATAGTGGGTCGTGGGAAAGCTGGTGCCTGTCTCCAGCAGTCTATGGGCGAGAGGAGGGGCACACCCTGGACAGGAGATATCCATCCGGGAGGGGCTCGGAGTAGAGCCGCTGCTCCTCCACATCGAGAGGAGCCAGTTGAGGTGGCTCGGGCATCTATACCGGATGCCTCCTGGACGCCTTCCTCGGGAGGTGTTCCAGGCACGTCCCACCGGGAGGAGGCCCAGGGGACGGCCCAGGACACGCTGGAGGGACTATGTCTCTCGGCTGGCCTGGGAACGCCTTGGGCTCCCCCTGGAGGAACTGGAGGAGGTGTCTGGAGAGAGGGACGTCTGGGCATCTCTGCTGAGTCTGCTGCCCCCGCGACCCGGTCCCGGATAAGCGGAAGATGACGAGTACGAGTACAATGCAAATTGTTGGTATTGTTGGTAATGATTCACATTTAAATCTTACCCATAATTCCCTCAGTGATTAGTACCTGAAGAGAATAAGTTGGCCCCTTTAAAATGAGTAAATCTAAAAATAAACCCTAACCCTTCCATTAAAAATGATAAATTGAGGACTTTTGAATGAGGGTATTTGTAGCACACAAGGGCACCCATACAGAGTTAACTGGTCAACACAGACAGACTGCACCAAAGAGAGAACTGACATATTGTGCTCCAGCAATTACAGAACCCATGACATCTATGCCAGCCAAGGTGACACTGGTGTTGGGCTTTCAAAGACAGCCTTCTGGATGAAACAATGCTTGTGCATGCCCTCACAATTGGTTCCACAATTTGGCCACTGTGTCATTTTTGGAATGATCCAACAACCTAACATCATGTATATCCACGATGCCACTCCTATTAATCTTCATCAAGTAATGATGTCTAATGCATCTGTGAAGCATCTTCTGTGTCTGGAGACCTTTTCCTTCTGTTCTGAAAGACTGTTGGATGCTTTGGTAACTCTCTGTATTGAAGGTTGGATCCCACTATTTATATTCTCAAAAGCCCAATTGAGATTGAATCATATAAATACCTACGGCTAGTCTTAATGTCCAAATGGCCTCCAAATTGAATCAGATCCTCTGAGGGCTTAATGTACACTGCTCAAAAAAATAAAGGGAACACTCAAATAACACATCTTAGATCTGAATGAATGAAATATTCTCACTGAATTCTTTGTTCTGTACAAAGTTGAAGGTGCTGACAACAAAATCACACAAAAATCTTCAATGGGAATCAAATTTATGAACCAATGGAGGCCTGGATTTGGAGTCACACAAAATTAAAGTGGAAAAACACACTATAGGCTGATCCAACTTTGATGTAACGTCCTTAAAACAAGTCAAAATGAGGCTCAGTATTGTGTGTGGCCTCCACGTGCCAGTATGACCTCTCCACAACGCCTGGGCATGCTCCTGATGAGATGGCGGATGGTCTCCTGAGGGATCTCCTCCCAGACCTGGACTAAAGCATCTGCCAACTCCTGGACAGTCTGTGGTGCAACGTGACGTTGGAGGATGGAGCGAGACATGATGTCCCATATGTGCTCAATCAAATTCAGGTCTGGGGAACGGGCGGGCCAGTCCATAGCTTCAATGTCTTCATCTTACAGGAACTGCTGACACACTCCAGCCACATGAGGTCTAGCAGTGTCCTGCATTAAAAAGAACCCAGGGCCAACCGCACCAGCATATGGTCTCACAAGGGGTCTGACGATCCCATCTTGGTATCTAATGGCAGTCAGGCTACCTGTGGCGAGCACATGAAGGGCCGTGCGTCCCTCCAAAGAAATGCCACCCCACACCATTACTGACACACTGCCAAACCAGTCATGCTGAAGATGTTGCAGGCAGCAGATCGCTCTCCATGGTGTCTCCAGACTCTGTCATGTCTGTCACATGTGCTCAGTGTGAACCTGCTTTCATCTGTGAAGAGCACAGGGCCCCAGTGGCAAATCTGACAATCCTGGTGTTCTCTGGCAAATGCCAAGCGTCCTGCACGGTGTTGGGCAGTGACCACAACCCCCATTTGTGGACGTCGGGCTCTCATACCATCCTCAAGGAGTCTGTTTCTAACACAAAGCAATATAAACACAGATTCAGACACAGAAAAACAAATCAAATGATAAAATCAAACAACAGAGGTAATTTAAAAAAGTTTAATAAAATAAAATAAAGAGAATAGAATCATGGACAAGAAAATGAAAGGAAAATTTGACTGAAAACGCAACTTATCATGCCTAAATGGCACAGTCAAAGGCCACTCTAAACAAATAAGTTTTTAATCTTGATTTAAAGCAACTTAGGGTTTCGGCGCTTTTACAGTTTTCTGGCAGTTTATTCCAGATTAGTGGAGCATAAGAACTCAAAGCAGCTTCTCCATGTTTAGTTCTGGTTTTGGGTACGCAGAGTAGATTTGAGCCAGAAGACCTGAGAGGTCTGGGTGGTTGATACACTGACAACAAGTCTGTAATGTATTTTGGTGCTAAGCCATTCCGTGATTTATAGACTAACAGAAGTATTTTAAAGTCTATTCTCTGAGCTACAGGGACCCAGTGTAGGGACTTTAGAACCAGGGTGATGCGCTCCACTTTCTTAGTTCTGGTGAGGAACTAAGTACCTGTAAAGCTGATTCTGATTCTGATTTGTGGCCTGCTGGAGGTCATTTTGCAGGCCTCTGGCAGTGCTCCTCCTCTTCCTCCTTACACAAAGGTGGAGGTAACGATCCTGCTGCTGGGTTGTTGCCCTCCTACAGCCTCCTCCACGTCTACTGGTGTACTGGCCTGTCTCCTGGTAGCGCCTCCAGGCTCTGGACACTATGCTGACAGACACAACAAACCTTCTTGTCACAGCTCGCATTGATGTGCCATCCTGGATGAGCTGCACTACCTAAGCCACTTGTGTGGGTTGTAGAGTCCGTCTCATGCTACCATGAGTGTGAAAGCACCACCAACATTCAAAAGTGACCAAAACATCAGCCAGAAAGCGTAGGTATTGAGAAGTGGTCTGTGGTCCCTACCTGCAGAACCACTCCTTTATTGAGTGTGTCTTGCTAATCGCCAAAGATTTCCCCCTGTTGTCTATTCCATTTGCACAACAGCTGTGAAATTGATTGTCAATCAGTGTTGCTTCCTAAGTGGACAGTTTGATTTCACAGAAGTTTAATTTACTTGGATATTATTGTGTTGTTTAAGTGTTCCCTTTATTTTTTGAGCAGTGTATTTTGCTCTTTGGCTAGGGGTTAGGGTTAGGACTAAGGTGTGAATTAAGTTTAGGTTAGGCTTAGATATGCACTGGCAATGTTTAGAGTTAGGGGTAGGGTCAGGGTCAGGGTTGGGTCATAGAAATGAATGAAAATGAATGGAAGTCAATGAAAAGTCCCCATAGAGATAGTAAAACACAGATGTGTGCGTGTGTGGGAGTCATCCATTTTGGTCGCAGTGTTGAATATGCAAAGCTCAACAGACATTGCTGCTCTGACTTCACCCGGGATTGTAAAACCCGAAGGAAATAAAGTTTAGTGGCCATTTCCCGCTTGTCTCACGGGACGATGCAGCGGAGGCGCATATCTGAAGAGACAAAAGCTCGAAGGTGAACCTTTGCTCCACAAGGCCATTCCCGGAAGAGCTTGAAAGCTGGAAATCTGTCTGATACAAGAAGGTCAGAAGATTCATATACCGATCAAAGTCCATGCCGATACCCAGCGCAGGTGAAAAACCCACAGAGGTTTTATTTCCAAGGAGATGAATTCCCTCCTTGTTGATTCAGTCGACTAAACGGTTCTTCACATTTTCCCCTCCTGGACGGATGAGAAGTTTACCGTTTTTCTTCTTGAGGTGTTTACGGACGCGTGATTCCGCCCCCCTTTTTTTTTTTTGTCATGCAATAAACTGCAAATTAATTAATTAAAAATCACACAATGCAATTTTCTGGATTTTTATTTTAGATACCGTCACTCACAGTTCAGGAGTACCTCTGATAAAAATGAAAGACTTCTACATGCTTTGCAAGTGGGAAAACTTGCAAAATCAGCAATGTATCAAATACTTGTTTTCCCCACTGTATGTACATGGAATGTGGCATATAGTATTTAGTATTTACATAAAGTACAGCTTGTGCTAAAACAGTCTATGATGGGCTGGTGGTTTGTTTGATTGTCAGCAGGGATGTTTAGTGTCTACCTGCAGGGGGACAAATGCCTTCACTGCTTTGGGAAATAAACTATTTCTGAATCTATTTGTTTTTGATGTTCCTAAATCGTTTTCCTGACAGAAGTGGGACAAAAAGTGCATTGCCCGGGTGGGTGTGGTCTGTAACGATGTGTCTGGCCCTTTCTGGACTCGAGCAACATAAATCGAGTCCAGATCCTGTAGATGACATCCTACAATTCCCTGTGGTGTCCTCAACACCCGGGCTAAGTCCTTTCTCTCCTGTGCCGCGCAGCTCCCATACCACACTGTCACACTGAGGCACAGGATGCTTTCAGTTGAGGCCCGGTAAAGGTTTGTGAGCAGCTGAGTAGAGAGTCCAGTTGGTTTCAGCTTCCTGAGAAAGAAGAGCCATGGTTGGGCCTTCTTTACCAGGTTGGAGGCGTTCTCAGTCCAGGAGAGGTCAGAGGCGATGTGAATGCCCAGAAACTTTATGCTGTCCACACGCTCCACCACCTTCTCCTGTATGCAGAGAGGAGCATGTTCAATCCTCCTGGACCTCTTGTAATCCACAATCAGTTCCTTGTGAGGTTGTTCCTGTAGCACCATTGAGTCAGGTTGTGGACCTCCTGTTGTGTGAATAGGGTGAAGAGGGCAGGGCTGAGAATGCTACCCTGTGGCATGCTGGTGTTGGGGATCAGTGGGGCAGATGTGAGTTTCTCTATCCCCACCACCTGGGGCATGTTGGTCAGGAAGTCGCTGAGTGGTGGAGCAAAGTGGTGCAGATAAACCAAGGTTGTGGAGCATCATGGCCAGCGTATCAGGAAGGACGGTGTTGCAGGCTGAACTGAAGTCCACAAGTAGCATTCTAACATAGGTGTTAGGGTTCTGCAGATGAGTCAGGGCCGTGTGAAGTGCGAGACAGCATCCTTTATGGAGTGATTCTCCCTGTAGGTGAACAGCAGGCTGTCCAAGCCAGGCAGGGAGCCCTTGATGTATTTCAGGAGGATCCTTTCAAAACACTTCATGATGACCGGGGTTAGAGCAACAGGACGGTAATCATTAAGACAAGTGATGGTGGATTTTTTAGGGCACAGGCACAATGGTGGAGGACATCAGGCAGGCAGGGACCATGGAAAACTGCAGGGAGTGGTTGAAGATATCCAAAATAAAAAAAACCTGGAGGTTGGTCAGCACATGATTTTAATATCCAACCTGACACCATGTCTGGACTTGCAGCCTTGTTGATGTCAAATGATGTCGAATCTTGTCCAGTTTGTTGGCGAGTGATCTAACGTTCACCAGGAGGAGACTGGGAAGAGCTGGTCTGTATGGGTTAGCCTTTAGCCTAGCTCGCAGCCACTCAGTTTACCCCTCTTTTGTTTATGGTCCATCCTCCAGCTTTTGGGCCACAAAGAAAGGATGAGGGGGGACACTGTGAACCGCTGCAGTTTGGGTGGAATAAAGACCAGATTTGAGAGTCTGTACTGTCCTGGGCTATTCGCCAGTTCGAGCAGTTCAGCCCTTAACGTTTAGATTTTACTTAGCACTGATGGTGTCTTTGCTTTTAAATAAAATTGTAAATCTAAAAGACGCATGATCTGATGTTTTTTATAAGATGAAAAGATTTTCTGAATTCCTGATGAAATATATATTCTTAAAAATTTCACCATGACAGTGTACAGCAGGTTGATTTTTCTCTAGCAATTGACATGTCTTTTATGGCAGGAGGGTTTAAGATGCCTCCCTCTATCTTTCAGCTGACATCCACAAAACACTTAGAAACTAATCACATTTAACAACCAATAACAGCCAAGCACCCCCCAGATGATGGAGCTTCTCATCCTAACTCTCAGGCTGACCCCAGAGGCAGAGCATCGTTGTTTCACTTTTGATCCAAATCTCATAGACTATAATGGAGGGTCAGAATGTAGACAGACAGGTAAAACAAAAACTACAACATTTAACTCAGCTCTTTCTTAACCTCGACAGACAGGAATAGTACCCACATTAATAAAGGTGCTACATTGACCTGTGCATCCATTTCTCTCTCTCATGCCATCAGTTGTAAACAAGACACCAAGATACTTGAAATCCTCCCCTTGAGGCATAGGTGACCTGGAGGGTGCAGTTCACCTTTTCCTAGCTGAAACTTTAAAACTTAGAAATGCTGACTCACATCCTGGCTGCTTCACACTTGGCTGTCGCTTCAGTGTGGCCTGAAGACGCCAACAAAACCATATCATCTGCAAAAAAAAACAAGGAAAGGACCAGAGGTTCCTTAACCTGTTAAGCCCAAGCATACCGGTACCAGTATGAACAGAGCAATGAAGAGCAAGGCCCATTTTATGCTGTCTCTAAAAATGACGACATGTTTTTTTTTTCTTAAAACCATCGCAAGAGGAGGCTTTATTGTTCACAAAACAATTCACCAAATGAGTTTTAAACAAATGCTTTTACCTTTACAGCAACTTAAACACACATGATGACATTTAAAGGTCTTTCAGACATGGCTATCTCCGTGAACAAAACACTACAGAAAACACCTTTCTTTTTGAAGTAACCCCCCATGTCAGGTACCACTAAAAACTACAGAAACTCACCTTACAAACAAGGTATAGCTTGTCTTTGTAGCACCTTCTCCGGTCACGTAATTTGCGTGGAGGACTTGTTTTACGTTTGTAATTATTCTCGTGTAGGACATGTGTAAACAATCGACTTGTACTTCTCCAGAACAAACAGGCCGCATGGCTGTTTGTGTGGGACTGATTCAAAGCTTGTTTGTTTTGAGTTTGTTTTAAAAAAAAGAGTCACTATGAACATTATTGGCCAAGTTTGTGTGCGCAAACAAGGAATTTGACCTAGGTTGATTTCCTTTCATTATATTGATTTTATGCTGTGCAAAATGGCATATTTTGATGATACACAGGGTAAATGGTATGACCAAAGGCTATGTGATATCCAGAAAATGGTCGTGCAATTGAAAGAATGCACTTTTATTTCACCAGATTGCCTTTTACGAGGTGAAAAACACATTTAGCACAGTTTTGGCACATTTGGTTAAATTGTGCCAAAATGCCAGCTCCATCTGGCACATTGCCCACTAAAACGTTTGTGGAACAAATATGCTTCAACTTATTTAGTCCAAATCTGCTACACTTATAGTCAAGATACTGATACATACAAGCTGAGGCTTCATCTAGGATTTCAAAAGGATTTTCACGGTGTATTGCAATGTTTATTAAGAAAAAAATTTTGGCAAAGCACAAAAGATTTACTTTTTTCATTGTTTAATCAGAAATAAATCAGACATAGTAACAGTTGCAACAGAGGCTCCACTGGAAAAATATTATTTTATGTCTTACCTTCACACAGGTACCAAAAGTTTGGATTTAGACTTTATAACTGTAGAGCTACACTTGTTTTATTTCAGTTATGTAATTTCAGGCGGAAATTGCTTCTAAAACCATGTGGGCTTAACTGGTGAACCAGACACTGAGATCCTGTTGAAGAACCATACAAACAGAATAGGTGATAAAGTGCAACCCTAGCTGTGTCAAAGTTGAATCTATTCTTACTGCATAAACATAAAAGGTCTGCAATATGTTTGACCCAACGTTTCTGCAATATTTAATCAGACCAACTTACTGTAATAAAACCTGTTGTAGGAATGATAGCTTTATTTGTTTTGACCAGAACTCTTTATCATGCAACAGAACAGGCGTTTAAAAAAAATTGTTGTTGATTGCACTTCTTAAGATTAAATACATGACAATATTTTGAAAGTTTTCTTCATAACGCCGATCACCATTCTGCCTATATCCACTGATACTCCTCTGTTGTTAGATGTTGAGAAAAGGCATCTCACTGACGAGTATCTTTTCTAATTATGCTCCAATATAGCTTCACTTTGCTTGACAGTTTCACGTTTTACACAGAGATGGAGCCTCCAAACAAAGCACAGCGACAAGTCTATTGCAAGTGTCCTGATGAAACACAATTGTGTTTTAACGTAATAGAACAACATCCATGCCCATAATTCTGTTTAACTCCCACTTTTGACATCTCACTGAAACCACATTACAGCATGAGATGTGAGTCAGTATCAGCTCTACTCTTATGCTTCTTTGTTTTACTAGAAAAAGTTAAATTTAAGCCTCCGTTGAGCTTTCCCCATTCTCTCTTCATCTTCCTCTGCTTTATTCTCTTTTTTGCACCTCCTCCTCCTTGTAGCAGAGGGGAAGGAAGGAAGAAGTGGTAACACATCGCATGTCTTCATTAAAGTGTCACTCCCCATTATTTTTGTCCTATCTCAATTAGCAGCAGGTTTAATAAAGGACCTCTTCTCTCGCTCTCTCCTTTCCTGCAACTCTCCATCTCCAACTCTTCTTGTTTAGCTGCAATCAAACTGAATGATGGAGTTTCTGCTCATAAAGTGATGAACAGAGTAGGAGGAAGTGTATCACCGGGCAGGAAAGTAAAAAGAAAAAAAAAGAGGGCTGAGTACACGAGAGGGAGAAAAAGTCGAGAAGAGGTAGATCTTTGCCAGTTTACTTCAACGCATCCTTTTCTCCTTTAAGGTCAATTAGACACTGCCGTCAGTGGCTAGTCCCTAGACTGATTTGCTGTTTCTGCTTGAGTGAGTGAGTGAGTGAGTGAGTGAGTGAGTGAGTGAGTGAGTGAGTGAGTGAGTGAGTGAGTGAGTGAGTGAGTGAGTGAGTGAGAGAGAGAGAGAGATAATCTGTTAAATTACAAACTCCAAGAGTTCTTTGTAAGTTCAGCAGTAAGAAGGTGATGTGTAGGTAAGGCTTAAGAAGCCATAACCTACCTTTCCACCAAAACACACACACACTTAAATATCAAATTCATGAACGGTTGGATGGCCAATGTGGCCAACGATCTATACCATGGACCAGAGGGAAATGGGTCTTTTTCTTTACACAAAGGTATCAGTGTTGAAAATGTGCCCGGAAACGTTTAAGTGGACAAATTATTACTAATACAGACATTGCTAAATCTCAGTTGTCTCAAGTTAAGACAGCCATTGCAGAAAATCACCTCTGCAGCTCTGGAGGTTTTCTGGATGCTGAAACCTCTCAGAGAACTTTCATCCTGTCTTTCCTAATGTCCACACCACTGTGGTTCATATGCCTCAGAAGACACTGCAAAGACAATCTGTGTTCTGGCTGAGTTTTATGGCATAGCATGGCCTTCACCCAGTGTGAACCTGCTACTCAGACAGTGTAAAGGCACATTTACAAAATATTTATTACAGATTGAAATATCAATGTAGTAAATATGACTCTAGAAACTGCATAAAATTTGAATATATTCGGTTTAAACTAGTTTTCAAGTTTAAAAAAAGATTTTCTCTGTCTTGGGTGAATGGTGACCTTCAACAAGTCATGTAAAATCCTTAAAGACTAATGTATAGGGCAACATATAAGGCTTACAAAGCTGTGTTTTCAAAGAACCAAACAAATATATGCAGAATCTTTCTGTGCAAAATTACATGAGGAATGCAATATTCTGTAGCGCAATTATAAAAAGTGACAGCAAAACACAACAGAGCGGACTCCCGGCTATCACTAAACCCTGCTATTTAGGAGCTTTAAGGTTTCTCATGCAGCTACAGTTGAAAAAGAAAGGGAAACCAAACCATAATCTGTTGTCAGTGTATGCATTTTTCAACAGCAAAAGGATATGGAGCTTAATCTGCCTGCAGCAGTCAACCAGTAAAACCTGTTCAAAATGCAACAACACACTATTACTATGAGGAGTCCCTCTGACCAGCGGGAATTTCCCAACAGCTTCTCTTTTATGGTGTATTCAAGTACATTTCGTAAACTGGATTGTTTAAAAATCAAAACGGAAATTGAAAACAAAATTGATTTCTTTTTTGTTCTGAAATGTCTTCAGTCTTATACTGAATATACTGAATTATAAACTATAACAATTTTCAAGAGGTTTTATTGTTTTATATTCCATCCATCCATCTGTCCGTCCATCCGTCCGTCCGTCCGTCCATCCACTTTATATTTGTTTCTCTTGAGTGAATCCATACTGAACCCTGACTTTAAAAACCAAGTACATACGGAACTATGATTTTTGTGTACTGTTACACCCTTGTCAGGGGGTGAAGATTTTAATGCATGGTGTGTCTGTATTTTAGTATTGGTATAAATGATTTTAAAATGATGTTTTCCCAGTTTTTTTTTTAGTTCCTTCACCCTAACTACAAAAATCACTGAACAAGCAATCAAGAAGCATTTCTAGGTTTATAAGGGTAATGGTACACACCGGAAAAGGAGGAAGCAGAGGTTGGTTACCAGGAGGCCATGCACCAGAGAGCAGGCTACAGGATGTGCAGTAAGAGAACTAGCAGGGAGAGGTGAGCAGCGGCAGCAGCAGAAGACTTGCAGCTGGAGAAGATGGGCAACAGGAGGAGCAGCAGCAGCGGCACCAGTCTTGGCAAGGAGAAAGAATTGAACCTCAAGGAGCTTTCAGAGTCTAAGGAGCACTCAGAGGGCAGACTCTGAGTGAGGATGATAAATCTCATGGCCTCCTCAATCAAATTTATAAGAATGACAGGTGCTCTGCTTTCTAAAAGATGCCCACCATGCTGGTGATCCGCAGGTGTGGGACTGCAATGAGCAACCAATGGGTTCTTCAAATGGCTTGGACCTTTCTCTCCACACATTGGGACAAACAGAGCTGGAAAAAAAAGATTTCAAGGAATTAAAATGGGGTTTTAGTTATTCAGAATTTTTCAAATGGGTTTAAACTTCCTTTTAGATTTTTGACTTTTATTTTTGAATTCTAGCGGATTTCCTTATCTATTCATTGTAATCAACTTTTAAACTGCCTTCCTTGGTTGCCAGTTTTGCTGCTCATTCTGATTCCTGACAGAACCCCCACGCTATCTAGGTAAAAGAAGCAAATAAGCATCAGGATGATTAGAACTTTAGAAAACTGAAATAATTATGAACAAATTACAGATAATTGAAAACATAGCTCAATAAATTCTTGAAAACTGTCTGAAGACCTCACTGCTAACGTTAATCCTCCCACTGCTGAAGTATGTATATGTATGATTTCTCACAATTCAATGTTTATATTTTGACTAATTAATCAGATGTGAATTAACTCAGTATTGGATAAATTAGCTGTCATTCAAAAGTAAGACCTATCCTATATAGACACTACTACCAATCTTTCCATTGTCAGAGATGCATCATGCAATGAACAGCAGTGTAATACAAGTTCACCTTTAACAAGACCTGCTTTTAAACTCTTTTCACTCAGATTAAGACTGAACTATTTCCTGTTTACAGTTCACTACTTTAGTTGTGAGCTTGAGTCATATGTTCTAACAAACAATTTCATGTTCATTTTTCTCTACAAGTTTCTCAAGTGTAATGGTAATTTCTGAAGTCAGCTAGCACAGCACAGCTAGCACAGTTTATTTATGATATTTTGCTTCTTGTATTTTCTATGCTTATATACAGGGGTTGGACAATGAAACTGAAACACCTGGTTTTAGACCACAAAAATGTATTAGTATGGTGTAGGGCCTCCTTTTGCACCAAATACAGCGTCAATTCGTCTTGGGAATGACGTATACAAGTCCTGCACATTGGTCAGAGGGATTTTAAGCCATTCTTCTTGCAGGATAGTGGCCAGGTCACTACGTGATACTGGTGGAGGAAAACGTTTCCTGACTCGCTCCTCCAAAACACCCCAAAGTGGCTCAATAATATTTAGATCTGGTGACTGTGCAGTCCATGGGAGATGTTCAACTTCACTTTCATGTTCATCAAACCAATCTTTCACCAGTCTTGCTGTGTGTATTGGTGCATTGTCATCCTGATACACGGCACCGCCTTCAGGATACAATGTTTGAACCATTGGATGCACATGGTCCTCAAGAATGGTTCGGTAGTCCTTGGCAGTGACGCGCCCTTCAAGCACAAGTATTGGGCCAAGGGAATGCCATGATATGGCAGCCCAAACCATCACTGATCCACCCCCATGCTTCACTCTGGGCATGCAACAGTCTGGGTGGTACGCTTTTTTGGGGCTTCTCCACACCGTACCTCTCCTGGATGTGGGGAAAACAGTAAAGGTGGACTCATCAGAGAACAATACATGTTTCACATTGTCCACAGCCCAAGATTTGCGCTACTTGCACCATTGAAACCGACGTTTGACATTGGCGTGAGTGACCAAAGGTTTGGCTATAGCAGCCCGGCCGTGTATATTGACCCTGTGGAGCTCCCGACGGACAGTTCTGGTGGAAACAGGAGAGTTGAGGTGCACATTTAATTCTGCTGTGATTTGGGCAGCCGTGGTTTTATGTTTTTTGGATGCAATCCGGGTTAGCACCCGAACATCACTTTCAGACAGCTTCCTTTTGCGTCCACAGTTAATCCTGTTGGATGTGGTTCGTCCTTCTTGGTGGTATGCTGACATTACCCTGGATACCGTGGCTCTTGATACATCACAAAGACTTGCTGTCTTGGTCACAGATGCGGCAGCAAGACATGCACCAACAATTTGTCCTCTTTTGAACTCTGGTATGTCACCCATAATGTTGTGTGCATTTCAATATTTTGAGCAAAACTGTGCTCTTACCCTGCTTATTGAACCTTCACACTCTGCTCTTACTGGTGCAATGTGCAATCAATGAAGACTGGCTACCAGGCTGTTCCAATTTAGCCATGAAACCTCCCACACTAAAATGACAGGTATTTTAGTTTCATTGTCCAATCCCTGTATATGGATATTTATATGGATATAGTTCAATCCTATAAGTAAAATTTAAGCAAATTTTTTTCTGCATAAAGTCACTAAGATTTGACATAAAAGTCTTTTAGTTTCCAGAAGGAGATGTGTTCACTTTAATTCAGTTCCCCTTGTAAACAAACTGCCTGGTTAGGTTCAAATTTCTTCAAAAATAAAGGCATTCGGTCTATCAAGAAATGTCCTGGTAGTACCAGCCGATTATGGTGGTGGTATTAAGACAATAGGTGAAAGAGTGATTTGAGCACTGGTATTATGGAACAGCAAACTCTGGACACATGTGGAATAAATTCACTTCTTTCCAAAATATAATAATTTAATAACAAAACAATTCAAATCCAAGTTAAAACATTTCAGTTAACTTACTCTTTACATTTCTAGAACAATAAAAAAAAAATTACAAAATGAAAGAATAAAGAAAAGTAATGAACTACGCACAAATAAATTAACAAGGGAATCAATTAAAATGATGCAATAATATGACAGTTGAATGTGGATATTTATGTTTAAGAACCAACATTTATCTTGAGGAATTTAGAAATGAGGTCAAATTAGTTTTCTAATTAATTAAGAACAATAACATGTTATCTGGCAGATTCGGCCCAGTCTGGCCATGTGGGGGACAGTGAACAAAGAAACATGGCAGCTACTCTCAGTAGCTGTCATGGGGGTAGCTCCTGCTACCCAGACTGGCACATTACATGCCTTGTTGTCTCCTCTCCGGTAGGGAGGAAGAAGTCCGCTTCACTCAACGGGTCCTCTCTGGCTCAGAAAGAAAAGTTGAAGACAGATCGTCTTAATTGCCCCTTTTGTATGATCACTGGGTCCTCGAACAGCACATCATACTTAAATTTTTGTTGTTTTCAATCAACTGATACGCTAACATCAGGTCATAGTCAACTCTGGATCCAAGTTTGAAGAAGTAGTCCAGCCTGCCAGTAAGTCAGACATTGGCGCACCTTTCCTCCCCTGTCCACATCTCTAGGAGTTGCATGCGTAGAGAGTGAGGGGAAGCTGGGAAAGTGTTTTTGTTAGTGGCAGCATGACATCACGGACACCCCAGCTGTGACTCCTGTATATGCTGTATAGACCCTTCTTTTTGGCGACATCACAGTTACGTCACAACGTTTCCTGGATGCAAAACCAGCACAGGGTCGGCAAGGAGCTAATATCATCTTTCATCATTGCGTTGTTCATGTTAGAAACAGTACAGGCAATTTGAAATTTTATCGCATACCTGCTGCCACTGCCAGACAAAAAAACGACAACCGCTATGGTTAAACGAAATAAAATGAGTGGACTGGACAGAAACGATCATCAAAAACGCTTGCATATGCTGTGCACACTTTATATCAGGTAACAACACACCAACATAGCAAACACAACATAACTGTTAACAACAAAATAATTTTTTTAAAATTTAAATTCACCATCAAATGTGAGCTTTCTAATCTGATATTAGCTAAGTTACTCACCCAGCTGCGTAAGTGCAATTTCGCTGTCATGAAATAGTCGTTTCTTCTGTTTACAATGACTCAAGCCTGATACATGGTCGTCTTCTGGCCTTGGTGCGGGCTAGGCAGAACTTTGAATCGTACGACGCAAAACTCATTAAATCTTTGTATTTCAAGTCTTGTACGTGACCATCCAGTACGTAGTTATAGGCATTTAAGGATTTATAGGCCCTCTGTTTCTCTTTACTTTACATGCTTGGTTTCTCTATCAGGTAGGTGTAGATGTCAGGCCCCTCAGCCGGAGGTAATCCTGTCAGATCGTCCATCGATTTGGTCGACAGATCTGGTTCCATCCGTTAAATAACTATTGGGTCCTGGAAAATAAGTAACCATACATATTCAGATAAATTCGGATTTTCTACAGCCATGGTTAAATACATCAAGCTAGTAAAACTTGCTCACTACTGTCGTTGGACTGCTCAGGGGAATCTTTCTGCCTCCATCTATGCCCCACCCACACAAAAATGTTACAATGTTAACCAACTGAAAAGGGGTCTATTTAAAGATACAGTTTCCTACCAGCATATTTGTGTGTGCACAGTTCAGAGTCCATGTCTTTGTCGATGGCTGGGGCACAACAGTAACAATGTTTTGTATAAACATTAAACATTCATTAATATAGTGTTTAATCCCACAGATGTGAATAAATGCAGTTGGAGTTGGTTGAAATCAGCTGAAATAGGGTCCATCTACTAGCCTTTTGGGTTCCACCACTCTGTGCATCTTTCTTTACTTTTCCACAAACTTACTGTAATATGACATCTGTCTATTACAGATTAAGGAAATGTTGCTGATAATAATGTCACAGAATATAATTTAAAAAAATCATAAATATTTCTTTAAGACAGTCTCCAAGAAATAGAATATAAGTATTTATTCTAAGGGTTCCAGATTTTGGTACACATCTTGTGCTATCCCAAAAGATATATTTTTGGAGTCAGGAGGTGACTATTAGAAAGTACGACAGTGTATCCTTATTCAAGGTATAATGTAGAACTATTTTTGTACAGCAGTTTCTTAGTGTTTGGGCATGTGATGTGTCCCTGAAAAAACTGCATTATCTTTGTAAATCAAATTTGATTCTTTACAAATCACCCTACATTTCCTAGGTAACACTACAATGAAATATTATTATTTGAATTATAATATGATTTTTCTTCCAGATTTGTATGCTACAAAATCTCATCCTTGGTTTTACAACTTGTATCAATGTTTATTAATTCAACTGCAAACAGACATACAAAAGTAGGGACAGGTAGACATATATGCAAACATCTACAGGTGTACTAGCAAACACATTCATACTCAGATACACACAAAGACACGTAAACACAAGTGCTTCAAGTCTTGCAAAGGTCAGTATAGGGAACTAAATCAGGGATGCCATCTTATTTTTAGTCCTCCATGCTTTGCTCTTAACAAGCATACTAAAAATGCATACATTCAAACCTTCTATCCCCAAACCCATGAACACAAATACACCCATCCACACACATTATGTTACATGTTACATGATGACCAGTGACAGCAGTGGTTGGCTGATCTGAGCGTAATGGGGGGTATTAGAGGAGCAATCCCACTTAGCCTCCAGAAGACAGATCCATGTGTGTGTGTGTGTGTGTGTGTGCACATCATGCACTGACACAGGTGTTGAACCACTTGTTTGCTGAATATTGGACCATTTGCACATTGCTGGACGCCACTATGCCTTTCCAATGTCATCGGCCATTTTGTACCGCAGGATAGGCCACTGCGGCTGATATGACGGGGCCGTCCCAGGTCTGACATCACAGGAGGTGATATAGGAAGCCGAACATTTGAAAGAAGCTTCCTTCAGCTGGAGACCTTGAAAGGTTACCACGCAACTGAAGCATTTCTCTCTGGAGAAGAAGAGGTCCAACGTGGAGTCTTCATTTATTCTCCTTCGTTGGCCAACGAAAAATTCATGAAAGAGGTTTCTGGAATGAGAAGGCCAGAAATTTCACTTCGCCCATCGAAGACGTGAGTTTATCACGTAACCAAAACCACGGAGTTTCAAGGAGACACAACTTTCCCTCCTTGCTTGGTTCTAGTCGACTGCTGATGGTCAGATTATATTTTTCCTTTTCGCCAAGAAGGCCAAAGGACGAAGATTGACCGCTCTTCCCGTAGTTAACCGTGGACGCACGTTAACTTCCAACTTTCCCCTTCCTACTCTCTCCCTCTGCTCAGAAGGAAGACTTCAACAAAGTAAAACCCATCCTTTAATTTTACTTCTCTCTTAGAAAAAGTCTGGGCAGGGTAGAGGAAATTTTAGTGCGATTAGATTTGCCATTTAATTTAAAGTGTTCTGAATTTTATGTGCATGCAACCTTTTATTGAAACTTTGATGTGCTGTGTTGGATGTCTTGAAGCTGCTGTGCTACCCAGCTTTGTGTGTTTTGCGGGGTTGTTTAACACCTGAGAACAAGCGCAGGCGCGCTGTGGAACTGAACTGTTATAATAACCTCATGGGGAAATTCACCATTTTCTTTGTCTTCAACTTTACTGCTTATTAGCTTGCCGCCAAAAGTTTTATAGCTCTTTGTGTGCTCACCCCCGCCCAGAGTTGGGGGATGTTTATGACTGTGCATCTCACTGAGCTACACTTTCTGGCGGGCTGCGCTCCCGAAGCTTCGTTCAACACCATATTCCCTTGTCATATTATCACTTTGGCCATAACTGCTGGTTGATTCCCACCGCTGTTTTGTCTTATTTTGTTTAGTTAGATATTTTACCCTCTCTTTGTGTAGAACTTCGCATGTTTGAGTAGGTGAAGATTATTAAATTGGAAGAGCGGATTGTATCAGGCTGTGATTTAATAAATATTCACATAGATAAAGAGAAGGCGTTTTGTGTTTATTTTGTGCAAGAGTGATTTGTCAGTCAAAATAAGGTTAAAAGTTCCACACCTTTCGGTAGAAACAGTTGATTAAACAGTGACATCTCTGGTAACAGTTATCAATTATTACCGAGTATTTAACGGTTGTAATTATCAAAGGCGTTGAGCCACAGTTACAACATCAGAAGACATCCCTGGTCTCGATTCATAAATGAGGATTTTGGTTAAGAAATTAATTTAGTCAAATTATGATTGTTAATAATATATATATATATTCTTGATAAATATTAATTAATCAATAATCATAATTCCAACACAGGAAACCTTTTCACGTGTAAGATTTAGCACAAGTTGTTTCTTTATAGATAATTATTGGAAATGCCCTGTAAGGCTGATTGCGTGGAAATATATATATATATATATATATATTATTTTTTTTCAGAGTTGAGGATGGACAGAAAGTTGTGACTCCTATTTATTTATTAATATTGTATTACAATTTGATTTTCAATTGTGACCATTCGCATTATGAGTAAAACTGTGCATACGTCCATAAGCAGGTATTTAAATGGTTTAATTATCAGACCTATGTTTCACACACTGCTTTCATGCTACTCTACCTTTAAGAAGACCTTTCCCTGACCAAAGAAAAAATTCAGACAGTGTAAATCTAGCTGTTAAAGGAATGTGTAGGACTGCTGTGTAGCTGCAAAAAGCTGTAGTGATAGACTGAAGGTTAGGATGGTAACAGCTTTGCAGTACAGTTTATGCTTGTGTTTCATCTTGAAGAAACTGAAGTCATTGTACACTTGCAATCTTGATTTTATTACTATTTGTATTCTTTGTCTAATTTGTGCTATGTAGCACTTATGTATTTTGTGTGTGGGCTTTAAATTTCAACCAAAGATAAAGTGCAGTATGGAGGGCAGCGATTCTTTCATAAACTCGTTTTTCAGTGTTAGAATTATGATTATTGATTGATTAATCTTTATCAATAATTATAATTAAAAATCATAATTTGACAAAATTCATTTCTTAACCAAAATCCTCATTTATGAATCGAGACCAGAGATGTCTTCTGGTGTTATAATTGTGGCTCAATGCCTTTGATAATTACAACCGTTAAATACTCAGTAATAATTAATAACTATTACCGGAGATGTCACTATTTAATCGACCGAAACGTGTGGAGTTGGAAGTTACTGTGCGTCCACAGTTAACTTCAGGAAAAGCGGTCAATCTTCGTCCTCTGGCCTCCTTGGCGGAAGGGAAAATATGATTTGACCATCAAAGTCGACTAGGACAAAACAAGGTGGTGATTCGTCTCCTCGAAATTCCGTGTTTTTCAGTTACGTGTTAAACTCACGTCTTCGATCGTCAAACTGAAATTTCTGGCCTTCTTATTCCAGAAACCTCAGTTATGAATTCTTCGTTGGCCAACAAGAGAGAATAAATGAGATCCACTCGGGACTCTTCTCCAGGTGATGCTTCAGATGTTGGTAACCGGACACGGTCTCCAGCTGAAGGCGTATGTTCAAAATGGGCGCCTTCATATATAGCGTCCTGTGACGTCAGACTCGGGGCGTCCCATCATATCAGTTGCAGTGTCCGACGGGATATGTAGGAACGGACTGTCCTGGATACAAAATGGCCGATGCCGTTGGAAAGGCATAATGACATCCAACAACGTGCAAATGGTCCAATATTCAGCAAACAAGTGGTCCAACATCGGAAAAGAATTTTTTTCCCTTCATCTAAGAAAAAAAACATAAAAGTTCATTTTAGATGAAGTAGATTTAAAGCTTTCTTTATGTAGGAGTAACTAGGAAACAGAGTAAATATTAACAACTTGTAGAACCGGTTTGATTTACAAATCCTTTTGCAGAGTCCAGTATGCCTGCATTTCTTCTAGGCCACCAACAATGGTGCACATATCTATGATGATGTTTTTTTGACAGTTAAATCTTCTATCAGTTAAAGTAAGGTTGTTTCACAGATTGTAACTCTCTGTCCACACAGAAAGCCCTCCATGAAGCAGATATCTCTACTTTTGAATGGCAATGAATGCTTCTCTTTATATTTAATGAGAACAACTGCAGAGACCAGGAGAGCAAGGTGATCTCTGTGCCCCTGAGAGCTCCATGCTAATTTTTCTGGGGCACAGTCCCATTAGCATAGGGAAGCTGACACCGTTGCTTTAGGCTACACATAATACCCTAATGACCATTCGGCTGTTACTTTGAATCAAGGGTATTAGTTTTTGTCTCTGAGAAATGACGGCCACGGTGGCTCAGCCTACTTACAGTGTCGGACAGAGATGTTTTCCTTTCTTTTTAACAGTGTGTTTGGGTGGGTGGTTATCCTTACCTTCTACTTGGAGTCAACATCTTGCATTTTCTTTACTTGTCTCTGCAAGTTCTCATCCAACCCTTCTTTTGTTCTGGTGTCTTCCCTGTGCTCTAGCTCTCTTATTAAAAAGCATTTACCCCATAAATCAATGGAAGGAAGTGATGGTTGTGGAACAATTACAAAGAGAATGTTACTTTTTTTTACACAGAGTTTATTAAAAGCAGTAACATGAGTTGTGTTTGTCAATACATTTTGTTAATACACAGAGCAGCAAGTTTCTGTAATATTTTATATTAATAACCATCCATGGACCAAGTGGCAGGCCCACTAGTGGACACAATAACAGAATCAACACCCATTTACGTTTTGGTTGATGAATTAATTTTTGCTTTCAATTTTGGATTTTGCTTTAAAAAATAGTCACTAATTTAATTTATTACATTTAAGTGCAGGGTCACAAGCAGAAGAATAACTTGAGCACCAGACATAATATTGTGTTGATCTAAAGAGAGAGAATTTGGAAACACTGTTGCCTCTATGTTCTAGTCTCATACATACTCTTTAAAATCTTTGGGGATTCTGGCTTTGCCATGTCATGTCTGACGCTTGCTTTCAGAATTAAAGGTGTCCAGTGTGAAAATAATCATGAAAATGATCAAAGGCAAAAATGATTTTAAATGCCTTTATTTTACACAAATATCTGAATAAAATCAAAATCAAGCATTGGGTAAAGCTAGGCATTGTCTTCGTCAGGAACATCGTCTGGTGGGGCATGCACTCCTATTCTTGTTGCTGTAACCACACTCCACCAATCAGGAAAGTTATTTTTCATAATAAAAAAGCAAAAAAAAGCAAATAAAAATAAGCAAATGTATTTAATCCTTAGACATGATATTTTGAGATGCTTAATAATCCATTTACAGACAGGATTGATTTTAGGATGCATGCCAGGATTATAGCCACTCAAGCAGATTATTTAGAAATTTCCTAAGATTTCATACAAATCACAGACAGGGATGGAGAGCTTCAAAAATTAATGGGGGACTTTGGGAAGTGTAATAAATTATTGAGCACCAGGCTGATTAATTCTTAATGACCATTGTCAGAAAATCACGTCTTGCAGTATCGTTAATTCTATTCAAACCTTCTTTAGAGGAACATTTCTGCCTGTACGACGTGCAGCGCTGAGGCACTTTGTCCCTTTCACTTCTGAAGCGTGTCTAAACAAACATAGTAACTTAACTCAAAAAGTAACATTTTATTGATTTCTACTTCCCAAAATTATTTTAACGATATAAACTAGTGTTTTATATGCTCATGAAGTTAATCACATAAGGGCTGTAATATGTATATATGTTTCGTCTCTATTCATCTTTTTAACATGAATCGGTATTTTCTCTTTTTATTTCTTTCAACCACAAACATTAAATAAGGCAATTTCCATGAAACTATTTTATAATTAGGCCTCCTGTAATGATGAGATATGTATTGTCCCAGTTTCCGTTGCAATCATTTCCTCATCAATTTTGTTGCCAAGAACATTTTTTACATATCACATAGTAAACATATCACATAGTGCTAGATATTTTTAGGGGTAAAGATTTAATTACTTTATGACTGTATCTTGCCCAAAACTGACACCCAGGACCTGATCTTAGTGAACTTCTTTAAAGTGAATGTAAGTTTAACACACGCAGACGGCAGCGGGGATACAAACAAGTTTCAAAACAGGGTTTCAAAAAGTACACATATTTAAAAAATAATGCTGATCTTTCCGCACGTGCAGCAAAACTGCTGAAATTTCCACTCCCTGCACAACTCTGGCATCAAAATACTGCATCTTATTTTGATTAGTAATTTCAAAACATGTTTCTATGAATTATAGATAAAAAAATCTGTATTTTAATGAGTACACTGTATATGGGTAGCTTGTTATGGATTTATACCAGTAGGGGGAAGAGTGTGCAAGGAAACACATCTTGAAGCAAAGGCAACAATTTTACTGGGCACAGATATGTTGTTTCTCACATTTATAACATTTATAAAATATATGTAATTTTTTTTTTTTATTCTTAGGTAGTTATTAGGGAATGCAATTAAAAATGTATATGACATAAAAGGTAAATACATCAGATAATGAGATAACTTTAGATAGATTAAAATGTATATTAATATGTTAGACTGTGAATTTATCTCCTAAAAAGATGAAAAAAATCAAGAAGCAGAGAATGGAAAAGAAACAATCATATTGCCTCCACAGGAAAAAAGCTACACTGTTACTCAAATGCACTTCTCCAAAAGCAGATGTAATGACAGTTTGTTCGTCCAGGGTATTCCAATGTGTGTTAACACCTTCCAAAGAGTAAGACAGATCAGAAACAATGTTAGCAAGACAATTTGTCTGGACGCCACAAATTTACCTTGAGCTCAGACTGTGCACTCTCCTAGAAGTTGCTAAAAAGCCAGAAGCTGACCCTACAGACTCCAAAGGGCCTCTGTCCCATTTTAAAAGGTAATGTTGAGGACAACACAGACTCTGACAGTGCTCTTTGAGAAAGATGGCGGCATTATGTTCCACTTTGACCACTACTTCCACTTTGGTGAAGAAAGAACACATTTCAATACAAACTTCCTATCTGCTGAAAAACATGGTGATGTAGGGTTTAGTATGATTTGGACTTGGGCAGTCACTAAGTCTACAAACTCTCTTGTTTATCAACTCTTCCATAGTCAAATGGCAGACAATAGTAGATCATGATCAATGACCCATAGTGCAAAAGCAAGTGTGCAGTAGCTTTGTAATATAACAAATCTGAAAGGTGTAACCTTCTAGTCAAGGAAAACCCTATATTAACTTATATTAACTATGCTGTGCTGTGAAGTAATGCTTTGAAGAAGGATTGACCGAAATTCCTTCAAGATGAATTGCGACCACTTTACTCCAAGGCCATGGAGATAACAATATTTAGCACCAAAAGTAAGAAAAATTGTTTCTTTGTTTATTTTTTCCTTGTTGTAACAATGTTTCTTGGCAATAAATCTTATACAACTGGAAGGCCTGTTTATTTCCTCTTAAATGGTGACACATTGAAAGAAAAATGCATTTATGTGTGGAGAAGCAGAGTTCATTATGTTGGAAACTCCCGACAAGAAGTTGCCAAATGCCAAAGCCAAACTGCTACTGTTGGAGGCAGCTCTGTTTTCTAAGATGTCAAATCTCAAATTATGTTTGAACAGCAAGATACCATCCAACAGCAGTGTGTGACCAAGCTGGTGAGCAGCAAGAGCAGATGCATGTTTTGCTTCTTCAAATGTAAATAATTTAATTCAATAAACAACACCAAACAAGAGTCAATAGCAGATTATGCTATCTGGCATTCGCAGAGATTAGTGTCAATGCTCAACACACATGCTCAAGGCAGCTGTTTAACTTGCAAATACATTTTCCTCACAAATATGGCACAATAAGATTGGAATTTATTGGGGGGTTTGAACTATTTAGTGTGTTTGGACCGGGTGGACCCCTTTTTTTACCCAGTCTCTGGATAGGGTCAGGGGTCATTGAGGGCCGGAGTTAGGGCAGGGGGTTGGGTTTTAGCCCGGGGTCATTCGGGATGGGGCAGTGCCTGCCACTAGTCTAGACTGGTGGCTTAGGCGGTTCCTGTCTCCACCTCGGAATGAAGGGAACCACCTCCTGGGTCCACGGGCTGATTGCCCCTCTTGGGAATTGGTACCTGGGAGAATGCAGTGTGTTTGGAAATGCGAGTGAATGTATGGCGTCCATTTTTGTGTGTCTTTACTTTGGGTGTGTGGGGTGTGAGTGCTTGTAACTGTATGCATGAGGGTGGGAATTTGTTATTGTGACAGTGTGTGCCTGCTTTTCTGCCAAGTTGGGTCTTGGGCTACCCCCTCTCCTAGATGATCTTAGGCCCCCCATCAAATGTGGGGCCTATTTTCCTATATCACGCTGCCTTGGCTGGTGTAGAAGCTGCACCTGCTTGAAGCAGACTTCTAGGGTGTTGTATTTTCTTGATCCTTCTTTTTATTCTCTATTCTTATCTCCTTCTATCCCTTTTAACTTTATGCCCCACCTTTCTCCATTTCTTTCTTTTTTTCCTTTTGTTTCCGTCTCAGCATGTATTGCATTCGAAATAATCACTTTCAAAGCAATTTCAAATGAAGTTTCATAAATATATATATATATATATATATATATATATATATATATAGATAGAGTGCTGAAAACAAAATCACACAAAAATAATCAATGGAAATCAAATTTATGAACCAATGGAGGCCTGGATTTGGAGTCACACACAAAATTAAAGTAGAAAAACACACTAGAGGCTGATCCAACTTTGATGTAATGTCCTTAAAACAAGTCAAAATGAGGCTCAGTATTGTGTGTGGCCTCCACGTGCCTGAATGACCTCCCTACAACGCCTGGGCATGCTCCTGATGAGACGGCGGATGGTCTCCTGAGGGATCTCCTCCCAGACCTGGACTGAAGCATCTGCCAACTCCAGGACAGTCTGTGGTGGATGGAGCGAAACATGTTGTCCCAGATGTGCTCAATCAGATTCAGGTCTGGGGAATGGGTGGGCCAGTCCATAGCTTCAATGTCTTCATCTTGCAGTAACTGCTGACACACTTCAGCCACATGAGGTCTATCATTGTCCTGCATTAGGAGGAACAGGGGCAACCGCACCAGCATATGGTCTCACAAAGGGTCTGAGGATCTCATCTTGGTACCTAATGGCAGTCAGGCTACCTCTGGCAAGCACATGGAGGACCATGCGGCCCTCCAAAGAAATGCCATCCCACACCATTACTGACCCACTGCCAAACCAGTCATGCTGAAGGATGTTGCAGGCAGCAGATCGCTCTCCACGGAGTCTCCAGACTCTGTCACGTTTGTCACATGTGCTCAATGTGAACCTGCTTTCATCTGTGAAGAGCACAGGGCGCCAGTGGCAAATCTGACAATCCTGGTGTTCTCTGGCAAATGCCAAGCGTCCTGCACGTGTTGGGCTGTGAGCACAACCCCCATTTGTGGACATCGGGCCCTCATACCATCCTCATGGAGTCAGTTTCTAACCGTTTGTGCAGACACATGCACATTTGTAGCCTGCTGGAGGTCATTTTGGAGGGCTCTGGCAGTGCTCCTCCTGTTCCTCCTTGCACAAAGGCGGAGGTAGCGGTCCTGCTGCTGGGTTGTTGCCCTCCTACGGCCTCCTCCACATCTCCTGGTGTACTGGCCTGTCTCCTGGTAGCGCCTCCAGGCTCTGGACACTACGCTGACAGACACAGCAAACCTTCTTGCCACAGCTTGCATTGATGTGCCATCCTGGATGAGCTGCACTACCTGAGCCACTTGTGTGGGTTGTAGAGTCCGTCTCATGCTACCACGAGTGTGAAAGCACCACCAACATTCAAAAGTGACCAAAACATCAGCCAGAAAGCATAGGTACTGAAAAGTGGTCTGTGGTCCCCACCTGCAGAACCACTCCTTTATTGAGTGTGTCTTTCTAATCACCAAAGATTTCCTCCTGTTGTCTATTCCATTTGAACAACATCGTGAGAAATTGATTGTCAATCAGTGTTGCTTCCTAAGTGGACAGTTTGATTTTTCAGAAGTTTAATTTACTTGGATATTATTGTGTTGTTTAATTGTTCCCTTTATTTTTTGAGCAGTGTATATATCAAGCGGAGCATTATAGCGAAAGCCGTAATGCTCTACTTGTGAAATTAAATCTGCTGGGCTTCTTCTTGTCAGTCAGACTTTAATTCTGAGTGCTACTCTGCCAGACAGGACACATTTACCAGAAAACCCCCCCCCCAAAAAAACTGTATTTTCCTCACAAATATGAGAATATTTAAAGAAAAATAAACAAACTTTCAAAGATTTGTTGCCAAAAACCATTGTTACAAGAAAATAACCAACTAAACACACATTTATATTGGAGATGGCTCTGCAGTGTCTGGCTCTCTGCTGCACCCATGATGTGTGGGCCAACCACTGACTGCTGATTGACACATCTTCATGTGTGTATTTAACTGTTCTCATGAACACCAGAGCGTCTTGATTGCACCATGATTATTCACAAACTTCACTGTCTCCCTCCCGGTGCCTCTTTCCTTTATTACTAATCAGAAGACAGCCCCAGCTTTGTGGCATTGCCAGCCTGATCTGACACCATTCGTTTTACGGGTTCAACAGCTTGCTTGTCGTACAGCAAAGTAATTAGTACTGCATGCTCATATTAATTAACAAAGAGCGTTATCACTTTATTAATCCATATTAGAGAGGTGGAAGAGGAAGGGAGGGTGCAGTCAGTGTTAGTGTAAAGAACGCTCTCGATGGGAGTTTTCCCCGCCGCTGCTTTGTAGTCCCGATGTCCATGACCCTTGGTGCCTTCAAAACACCTATACGCAAGTGGTGCATGGCTTACACTGTTCATTAAAGCTTTACATGCAAATAGTGTGTATGGAATAAACAAACAAAGCTGGCAGGATTGGGGAAACAGGTGCCATGGTGAGAAGGCACGCTAAACGATGAGATAGTGGGGGAATTAATTACTACCACACCGCTAATTGGAGGCAATAATTTGTGTGATTAGCGGGCCACTTAAGAACTCGGACACATCTACTGTCTGTATACACATGCAGTGAGACAGGGCCAATTTAGTGTCTCTCCATGAGCTTGCTCCCAAAAACATGGCGAAAGTCGCACATATGTCTTTAGGCTAAAAGTGTACCTCTAGTGGGTAGATTCTACCGATGTAGGGACAAAGTTTTCTTTATTTTCTTGTTGTACAAAGAGACATGATTGTGCCATGATGATGCATATCCAGAAGCATTCGTTAGAAAATGCTGATGTGCCACAGATTAATTAACAAGCAAGATTTGCAGCACTTGGAAAAATGCACTACAATAAAAACATCCCTATCTTGTAATATCTCCCAATTACTATTGCTTAATCACAATTGGCCAGGTGATCAAATTCATAACTAATTTCTGCTAATTCAGGATTTAGTTTTTGTCAGTCAGTCAGTCATTTTCTACCACTTATTCCATAGTGGGTCACAGGGGAGCTGGTGCCTATCTCCAGCAGTCTATGGGCAAGAGGCAGGGTACACCCTGGACAGATTGCCAGTCCATCGCAGGGCAACACACAAACAACCATGCACACACTCATTCATACATCTAAGGTCAATTTAGAGTGACCAATTAACCTAACAGGCATGTCTTTGGACTGTGGGAGGAAGCCGGAGTACCCAGTGAGAACCCACGCATGCACGGGGATAACATGCAAACTCCATGCAGAAAGACCCCAGGCCGGGAATCGAACCCAGGACCTTCTTGCTGCAAGGCAACAGTGCTACCAACTGCACCACCGTGCATTCCTCAGTATTTTTTCTTTTTTACTGCAATGATACACTGCATTTATTGCTAGAACATTAAGAAGGTCTGTCTTTGGTCTTTTCACATTTGTCAGTACTATTCCAAAAAAACTAAACAATCTGTAAGATTGTTTCAGTATTTTTTCATTTCTATCATATTCAGTGTTGACGTGTAGTGTTGAGGTTGCGTTCTCACAAAGTCGATGACCTTTAGATTACACATGGGGCTGAGTTTAATTTCCATCTCACTCCATTGTCCTGAGTTTATTACTGCCCCTGTGGATGTTGCTGAAGAAATCACTATTCATACTGTCATGATTTTTGTGCTGAAGTAACACCCAAGGCTCACTCTTTACTGTCCTGACTTTACTTTTACCCATTTTGAACAAACCCACCACATTTGACTACAATGCTACTATGTAAGATTCCTTGCAAGTTGTGATTTTAATAAAGGACCTTACAATTAATCAGTCCAAAATGGTGGCAGAAAGAAAATCCAGATTAAAAGAACCATACATTAAGGGAATGCACCCTCTTTCATTTCTAGGGTTTTACATATCTGGACCTCATGCAAATGATCAATATTTATCCAGATTCTAAAATTATTTAAATCTCACCTAAAGAGTACAAAAACATACATTACGCAAAAACAAAGCAAAGATGGAAACCTGTGTATGGAAAAAAATGGTAAGGCTATTTCCAAAAAAATAAAAGTTTATAGATTAAAAGTGAGTATTCATAACTAAATAATAATTAATTGAATGTGTTCTCAAGATTGGTTGTCTGAGCAAATCCACTGAAAAGTCAGATCATGCAATGCTTAGACATATTGTTAAAATCCTGTTGTGGGTCCCTACAGGTCCATAACACCTTAAGCAGTCAGGTGCTGAATAATAGTAGTGACATGTATATAACCTTAAACATTAGACGTGGTTCTGAACCCCATCATCACAGCTACACACTTTACCTGCACTAATACAGTCACAGCCAACATTCGCTCTAGTGTTCATGCGCACAGCAACATGTTTGCATTGTTCATTGCTGCATTATTCACGTTTTTCTTGTTAATTTCTGCCCAACATGCCAAGCAATGTGCTTTTGCGCTCCATCACTGCTCACCAACCTTTCTTGTGCACATCCATTACTCGATGCATCCTTTGAATCTTCTTTAGTGTGTTCTTTGTGGCTGGAAAGCAAACCTTTGGTGCATTATCAGCAGCTACTACGTTGGGGTGTGTTCATCAGTCATATTGTTGGACCAGAAGTTTGGGAAATGAGAAAAGTGTATTAAATACATTTTTCTGTTCTCTTATTTTATCTATAATTAATTAGTTGGAACTGAGGAGTAAAAGTAGTTCCAGCCTTGCTTAAACCTCTAGATTTAAAAATCAGACTCTAGATGCCATGGGCTGCACAGTGGTGCAGTTGGTAGCACTGTTGCCTTGCAGCAAGAAGGTCCTGGGTTCAATTCCTGGCCTGGGGTCTTTCTGCATGGAGTTTGCATGTTCTCCCCGTGCATGTGTGGGTTCTCACCAGGTACTCCAGCTTCCTCCCGCAGTCCAAAGACATGCCTGTTAGGTTAATTGGTCACTCTAAATTGACCTTAGGTGTATGAATGAGTGTGTGCATGGTTGTTTGTGTGTTGCCCTGCGATGGACTGGCGATCTGTCCAGGGTGTACCCTGCCTCTCGCCCATAGACTGCTGGAGATAGGCACCAGCTCCCCCGCGACCCACTATGGAATAAGTGGTAGAAAATGACTGACTGACTAGATGCCATGTTAGATATTAAACTTCAAGGTGACAATTCAGTTAGGGAAAAACTAAGCCTCCCCTCTCTAAAAGAATATGACATCAAAACTCAGATTTGCATAGTTGGAACTGGATGAACCACAAGACTTATGGAACAATGTCTTTTGGACTGCTGAGACTAAAGTAGACATGTCTGGTGATCATGATTAGGTCCGTGTTTGGTCAAAGCCAAACAGCATTTCAGCACAAGCACCTCATACTAACTGCCTAGTGGCCTGGAGACCTGATTATTTGAGCTGTTTTGACATCACAGGACCTGGGCACATTACAGTCATTGACTCAACCATTACCTCCTCTGCATTACAAAGTATTCTATGGTAAAATGTTAGGAAAACTGTATAGCAAACCGTATAGCACTATAGCGAAATGACTGAAAAAGAAAAATCAGTGTTGCAATGGCACAGTCAAAGTCCAGGTCTTAACCTGATTGTGTCACATTCATGTTTAACTTCCTGACTCTCATGCATGTGGGTTTGCTCAGAAACAGCAGATGCAAATGGTTTATTTACAATTAGAAAATGTGCAACAGTGTTTTCGTCTACAGCAAGCATCTACAGAAAACAGAGAAGGTGGAGAAGGTAGAAGGAGGAGAAGATAACACTGTGAAGAACAAAGCTGTGAAGGATGACTTATTTTGAGGTGAGTTATTTTGGAGAGAAGGTCTGTCACAGGAGGTAATGGCTCGATTGATCGTGAATTGAACAGGAATTCAAGAGTGGTTTGGACCTAGGAGGCAGAGAAAGCTTGAGGAATGAGTGACTCAGAGGTAAATTCAACATTACCTGAGAAGATTATCTCAATCATATCACCAGCTAAGTTTACTAAGAGGGCTTGACTCTACCATATTGGTTGATCATCAGCCAGGTAATGGCCGTCCAGCAGCTCCTTTTTTTAAGATTTCTTTGCAGCACTAGTGGCCTTTTATTTTTATTTGAAAGTAGGCAGACAGGAAGTGGGGTGAAGAGAGGAGGATAACATGAAGCAAAGGCCTTCAGGGTCAGGACTTGAACCAAGGACAGCTGCATCGAGGAATGAAGCACCCGTATATGGGTTGCACACTCATCTGCTATGCCACAAACCGCACCCCCAGCAGTTTCTTTTATCCATGGGGAAGATGCAGTCAGGTCCATGGGGAAGAAGAGCTGTATAGTTCCTACATTGCCAACCAGTAGAGATCTGCTGGACAGGGAAGAGTCTCACACATACACAAGCATAAGAGAATCATGACAAATTCAATGAACTGATGCAAGTTTGCAAAAATAAATGGGTCAAAATTCCCCCACAGTGATTGGAGACACTAATAAGATCATACAGATAACAAGTACCTTAAGTCATTGTTGCTTCAGTTGCATCTACTAGCCATGGAGTCATAGGCTCTATGCAGCATTTCTATATTAGCCTAAACTTTTATTAATAAATAATACAGTTTATTACGTTCTGATACACCCAGAGCTGAAAGAGTAACTCATAAAGCTGACATTGTTTCTATAATGACTATTGGGACTGAACTTCTGGAACAGAAATGTGTGCTTAAATAAGATGGTTGACAGTTTTCTCTAAAGGATTGTGATGAAGAAAACCTAAATTTGAAGCTAGATTGCTTCCGTGTTCCAAATTGAACAGCAAGCAAACAGCAACAATCACACAACCTTAATTCCGTGGTGAAAACTTTCACCTTTCTGTGCTTTAAACAAATATACTGCATTATCTCTGGAGCATTTCAAATTTATATCACTTACACAAAGAATCACTATTGATCTGGGCATCTCCTGCTATGAACTCTGCTAGTCAATGTGTGGTAATCTAAAGAATGATGTCATAATTTGTATTTTATTTTTAAACTTGTTCCCTGATGAAACTTTGAGCAAACGGCAGATGTTTTAAAACATGATATCACAGAGCTGTTATCTGATTCCTTCTGATGAATTTCACCAGAGGTCCCTCTGGAGCTCAAAGGGAGTCCACTCTGCATGAATTATTACCACATATAATTTCAGCTATTAGTTCTCTCTCCTGAATATCTGAACATGGAAAATGTGGAATTAGAAAATTAATACCTCTGAATATCATGGCAGGATTTTTTTGAGATGATTCATTTTCATGTTCTTGTATTTCTGTTTCTTTGTATTCTGACCGCGTTTTTGACACATTTGAATGTTAAGTTGGGCTCAAGCAGTTCTATTACCATACAGATGAACCATTTTGAGCTTTGCTGTGTTGAGTGAAAGAATTAGCTCTCAGGAAAGCTAAACAAAATACAGAAGCAAAGGAAAATGAAATGAAAAAGGATTATGTGTGTGCTGGTTCCCTCCTGTTTATGTCTGTAATCTTTACTGGGGTCAGTGTTTTTATCTAAATTGATTTATTTATGGTAAATATTTGTGCTATTGGTAGGCAGGGTGGTTTAGTCTGACATTCTGTGTATGGTTAAACATCGTCTTTCTCTTATCTATATTCTAGCATATAGAGTAAGGTGATGACTCATCTGCTGTAACAACAGGACATGGACAACAAAGACCTCCACAGCTTTTCTCCAGAGATCCACAATGGAAATACACTGTGGACTCACACATGCACACACTAGAAAACGGCATTAAGTAAGCTGTTTAAATTGGCCGTTGAAAGTCTCAAGAAACCTCATACACTATATAGCCAAAAGTATTTGCTGGACCCTCAAAATCATTGACCACAGACATTGCAACAACTTCCATGGCCAAAGGTGTATAAAATGCAGAGATCGCCAGCAATCAGCAGAATCAATAACTGCAAAGCTCTAATGCTGAAATAATATTAAACTCTGTGAATTAAGGATGGAATGTCACCCATGTTCATTTGTGTCTGAAAGCAGATGAGCAAATACTTTTGGCAAAGAGGAGATTGTTTAACATTTCTCTAATTTCAACAGACTTATAAATTAATTCAGGTGAATTAAGCACTCTTCTTACTGATTCTACTCTGTTGTAAACACAAATCCACTAGTACACATGTAGAACATATTAAAACAAAATTTTAACAAAGGCCATAAAATAAAATATTCCTCCTTAGGCAAGAGTATTCAAATAATATTGTTAGAACCCACAGCCATGGATTTCAACATCAAAACTCCAGTACAAACTTTTCTGGAACTTTCAAAATAAATTGCATTTAACTGACTTCCAACACAACTTCAGAAGGAGGAAACGGGATAACTGCGGACTTCCTGTGACGTCACTGCCCA
The DNA here is from genome assembly GCF_021462225.1 of Girardinichthys multiradiatus. Taxonomy (NCBI): domain Eukaryota; kingdom Metazoa; phylum Chordata; class Actinopteri; order Cyprinodontiformes; family Goodeidae; genus Girardinichthys; species Girardinichthys multiradiatus. The sequence continues at coordinate 6,294,914 of NC_061797.1, read as the reverse complement.
AATAAAAGCACTGCTCTTGCTACATCCTGCCTCTTCCACGCCGGTGATCATCGGGATAGGAGGGGAAACAGCGTGCTAATGTCTCTTTGCTGGCAAAAAGACATAAACTCTTCAAACTGGATCCAACCTGATTTCATTCATAAAGAGAGGAAATTAAGGTATAAGCATTGCTTTACTTTGCCTCTGAGACCCGTTTGTTGACTGTGGACATTTCTTCAAACTTCATCGTCGCCCGGACAACTCCTCAACACGTTCATACAAGGTTTGGTGTTTGGGCAGAATAAGAGAGATAGAAGTGATTTAGATTGAAATGATGTAAACGTTTTTCATCTTATGAAGTTTTGTTTTGTTTTGTTGAACTCAGCTATCTTAGTGCTAGCAGACTTATCTGCAGCACAAGTGTTCAGTTTTGTGTTTTTAAAGTTCAGACAAACTTTATTTAAAGGGTGATTTTAAACACAGAAGATCGGCCATAATGCGCCGTCTGTGCTTATGCATTTTAACCCTTTTATTGATGGTATTTTTAAAGGTGTGTGTTTGATTCTGGTGCTAAGCTATCAGCCTCCTTTGTTAGCTTCAACTGCTAACCAGTAAGAATACGTGCTTGCTGCCAAATAATATTTAACAGAAAGGTTGTTAGTTTTCAAGCTAGTAAATAATAGTCCCTAAACATTATTTTACTAAATCTGATAACTAAGTAAACACCATTAATCCCCATTTCTCCAGAAAGATTTGGCTCTTTTCCAAAATATTCCCTTAATAATATTTCTTTAAATATTATTTTAATAAATAAAGACAGCTAATGAGACCCCGTTGAGAGTTAGTCATCCAGAAGGTTGGTTTTATTCAGCAGATCATTCTTAAAACATTATTTTATTAAAATAATATTTTATCTGATCTTGCATTGTGAATGGTTGTCTAAGTTAGTTGCAAGACTAACTTCATGTCACTTTCAGATTCTTCAAGATAATCCTTGGTTCTCAAACATAAATATGGCATGGTAATATTGCATCACTCTTTCGATCATGGCTTTCTATCATCTTTAATCAACTTGTTTATATTGTACATAGCCCATCAGTCTTTGTTATTCTTTAATTCTGCTTGACAGTTAGTTGGATTGTTTTAGCATAGTAAAGAGTTTGTTGATTGAAATATGTTTGACTTTGAGTTGACTTATTTTTGTTAATAAATTCTTGTATTTTAAGAAATTGTGTAAATTGATTCCATGTGTGTGCAGAGTTTTTGCTGTTCAATAATGTCAGAGCTCGTCTCACACCTTTCCATTTTGTCCTAATACCATCGCCTTACTGGGCTGGTATTCACAGGATAACCCTTAACAAACTAAAATATTATTTGATAATATATTACAATATTAATAATAAATATTAAATAATATTCTCAGATTCATAATTACAACAATATGAAGAAATTAGAGTTTGTGTTGTGTAGGTGTATTCGAGTGAGTTTGTCACCTGGAGGTGCACAGCTGTAACTGTGGCGAGAACAGTAGAAGGCCTGCAACCCTGAGCACGTAAGAGCAGCAAAGGTCAGGTGGACCCAGCAGTGGAGGGCCACAGCAGTCCCAGGTAGCCAGACGCAAAGCCAACCCCAGGGCAGTCATACGCCCGCACATACGTAAGTCATTACTGAGGCATAGGACCAGCAGCCCCCAGGCCAAAGAGACACAGAGTGAGACATAGATCACCAAGCCCCACCGCCTCAGCCACACCGGCCAAGCACAGGAACCAGCCACACCCGGCCAACCCATGGCAGTAAAAACCGCCCAGCACCAAGCAGGGGAGACTTCCTCAGAGCCCCCAACATGTCAGGCGGCACCAGCTCATCACATCAGCCGGAACTCATATGGACCAAGGCAGGAAGGGAACATTTCATCCACGCTGGTGAGCCTGCGCCTTAGAGGTCAAGAGTGAGGGATGCCAGCTCGACAACGCCAGGAGCCATTGGCCACTAGACGGGAGCCCACCACTCCAGGGCATGACCCAAGCACCCACACAAACAACACTCCACCAAAAGGGTCATTCCCCGCACCCTTCCCCCTTATGACATTGTCAGAGACGCCCAGGCCATCCCCTCTCATCTAATCCCTGTCGCACTAGCACGGGTGCTGCTTAGCTGGCTCTAAGGACCGCAGGCACCATGCAGGCCCCAGCAGGAGCACCCGGCCTCCAGGGCCTCACTGTCCACCCGAACATAACCCAAATCCCTCAACCCCCCTCCCCACCCCACGGGTAGCCGAAGCAGACCCGAAACTGCCAGTATTCTTCCATTTCTTTAGCACTGTTTTTATATAATGCTTAGAGCTTCAAGAAGGGTCTGCTACTATTTGTTTTCAAATCAACTTTTGTGAATTTGAAAACAAATAGTGGCAAAGTGGATCACACTCCTCAGCCTCCCTGGTAAGGGTATTGGAGAGGAGAGTCCGGCCGATAGTCGAACCTCGGCTTCAGGAGGAGCAGTGTGGTTTTCGTCCCGGTCGTGGAACACTGGACCAGCTCTATACCCTCTACAGAGTGCTCGAGGGTTCATAGGAGTTTGCCCAACCGGTTCACATGTGTTTTGTGGACCTGGAGAAGGCATTTGACTGTGTCCCTCGTGATGCCCTGTGGGGGGTGCTCCAGGAGTATGGAATCGGGGGCCCTTTATCAGGGGCCATCCGGTCCCTGTACGAGCGGAGCAGGAGTTTGGTCCGCATTGCCAGCACTAAGTCGGACCTGTTCCCGGTGCATGTTGGACTCCAGCAGGGCTGCCCTTTGTCACCGGTCCTGTTCATAACTTTTATTAATATTATTATTATTATTACTGCTATCGTGCCTGATTCTATCCTTATTTCGGGTGTTTTTAACATGCATGTGGTAATCACTCTGACACATTTTCAAATCAATTTATTGACCTGTTATTAACCCTTGACCTCATACAGCATGTTGCTGGGCCAACTCAAAATCTGGGTGTTGACCTGGTCTTTTTCAGAGGTCTCAAAACTGTCTCAAAGTGTATCTTTGATGTTGCCATTTCTAATCATTTTTCTATTTTTTTTCAGTATTAAATTGGCATTAGACATCCACCAAGACACAACTGTCAATAGATCTGTTCTGAAGCCATAACTGAATTCAAGTTAAGATAATTTTTCAACCATTAAGTCACATTGTTTTGACTGTCCTTCTGTTTTGAATTTATCTTCAAATTTTCCAATTATTCTGTGCCCTCGTGTGACCTATTAGTTGAAAGATCTAATTCACTCATGGCAAGAATTTTAGATGACATGGCACTTCTTAAAGTAAAAATAACTCCTGGTATGACAAAACATTTAAAAGATCATGTCGCCTAGCTGTAAGGAGGTGGCACAACACCAAATTATCATCGGACTTCGCAACCTACAAAAGATTACAAATTGAGGATCACAAAGAATAAAAAGGGCTAGGGAACATTATTTTTCTCAAATCGTCTTTGTTAATGCTGATAATAACAGGATCTTAGACCCTAGAATGCTACAGACAGACTTATTAATATGTGAATTCTACCCCAATTGAGTTTAATTCAGTTGAAAAATGCAATGATTTTTCTTCTCAATTTGTGTTAAAGATTTGCAATATTAGAAATACTGTTGCATATACAACTTCTGGTTCATATGCCTCTCCTCTCCTACAAATCACTCAATCTAATTTAACTCTCTCTAATGTCTTTCCAGTAAATAGACATGAGTTAGGAGACACCATACACCAATTAAACTATGCAACTATTGCCTTCGACCCCATACCCACTAAGTTGTTTAAAAATTTCCTTGGTTGTTTGGTGGATGATAAGATTGACATTGTCAGTGCTTCCTTAACCTCTGGATTTTTTCTTGGCGCTCCTAAACATGTTAGTGTAACACCACTGTTAGATGTTAGAAAAGAATACACTTGACCCACTTCCTTGGATAACTACAGACTCATTTTAAACCTACCATTTCTAGGTAAACTACTTGAAAAAGCGGTGTATCCTCAACTTCATAAGTATTTAATACAACAGTTTATTTTACACTTTCCAGTCAGGGTTTAGAACCAATCATAGTACAGAAACAACACTGGTTAGAGGTGTTACAATCTGAAAATTAGTCTTGTCCAACATAAAATCTGTTTGTATTCTCCTTGACCTTAGCACAGCTTTTGACACAGTTGACCATCCTATTGTCCTAAAGCGTTGAACATCATATAGGTCTAAATGGTCCTTAATTAGTTGTCTTCATATTTCATGGGTAGAACATTCTCTATTACTATTAGTGACTTTGAATCTAATTGGGTTAACACTGATTACGGTGTTCCACAAGGATATATTATTGGTCCTCTGCTGTTGAATTTATATATGTTTCCCCTTGGTTCTATCATTGCACACCATGGTATCTATCATGTATATGCAGATGATACACAGTTGTACATATATGTTTCTGCTGATAACATGAGCCTTGTTAATAAGCTTATTATAAGAATGCCTTGCAGAAGTCAAAAATTGGTTGTCCAGAAACTTTCTAGCTGATTGTTAACAAAACTGAGATAATTATTGTGGGCCCTGACAATCTGGAAAACCTCACTTATCTAGTTTTGAACTCTTTGATGATTAAGCCACATGAGCACATTAAAGGCCTAAGTGTGACCTTAGATTGCAAGCTCAATTTTCAAAAACACATCCATAATATATCATGGTCTGCATTCAAGACAACCAGCAGAGGATGCTATAGGCTATTAATTGGGACGTTGGAGGCAGTAAAGAAAACAGTTTAAACAGTAGTATGCTAAAATGGACATTACAACCTGGCTTAAAAAAAGCATGTACAAAGCTAGGACAAGCAGGGACAATGCTAATATGATGCCTATATCAGCAGTCTATGGGCAGGAGGCAGGGTGCACACACCCATTCATACACCTAAGGGCAATTTAGAGTGACCAATTAACCTAACAGGCATGGCTTTGGACTGTGGGAGGAAGCTGGAGTACCCGGTGAGAAGCCACAAATGCATGGGGAGAACATGCAAACTCCATGCAGAAATCATTTGGGAATTGAACCCAGGACCTTCTTGCTGCAAGGCAACAGTGCTACTAACTGTGCCACCATGCAGCCCCTCAATAAGAATGTATGATGGGAAATATATTTTGGAAATATTTTATTCATAAATCATAATTCGTTAGATTAAGTCCCATGACCTTTATGTTCAATATGTGAATTGTTTGATTTGCTTTAATAAGTCTTAAATATCCAAGTATCTCTCATTTGTTTTCCTATTTTCTTTCAACACTGCAGGCTTTAAATAGGTGGTTGATGGTTTGTATTATCCCCAGTGCTGTTTTGCGTTTATGTTTATAATTTTATATAGTTTTATAAAAGTTGCCAGTGCAATTGGGTCGTGATCAGTTCACCCGATCCACCAAAAAAAAAAAAAAATCAAACATGTGGGTTTTAATGCTATCGAAGTCAAGTTGGGTCAGGTCGATTGGGTTTCCCTAACACACTTGCAGACTAAAGCGCTCACTCCATCTCACTCTAACCCCTGTTCATACTGACTCTGTCATCCGTGCGTCATCCGTGTGTTGTCCAACAGAAATAGAGATCGAGTCTATTTTTGACAGATGACTGAGCACAAACAGTTGATCCCAAATGCAAAAACGCATTCAGTGTGAATTGCCGCATGGCACAATTTGCGATAGATAATGAAGCAGACACAGAAATGAAAAGAAGTGTGAACTCGGGGTAACAAATGTTTGAGTCGACTCGCCCTGCAGACTGACCACGACTAGCACAGACTGACACAGACTTTCCTGACTGGTAATCAGAGGTACAATTGAAGAAATAAATAATGTAATGTCCCCAGCTTTTGTTAGATATACTTTTAGCGATCAGTAGAATTCACTGAAATTGTATTTTATAAAAAACATTGCTTTTTCTTGGAGCAAGAGTTTACTTTGGAAATGGGTGAATACCTCCACCTGAATTATTTTAATAGAACCACTGACTAAAGAGAAACAGTGAGAATATGACTAATAGTTTAGAACTGACCTACAAATGTCAGAGTGAAGCTTCCATCCACCCTAAAGAACATGTTTAACTGGTAGAATATTTCAAGCCTTGGTACAGTAAAACAAAACCTTATGTTTTAATGAAAGTAAGTCCTCAGTTGCTGTGCTGCTAACAAAATTTAGAGAATAATTAATTTCATTATTTCTTTCCAATCAAAATTTTTATTTCTGAAGCTAAATCATAATTTATTTATTTATTTAAGTGAGACTTCACAAAATCAACCCTGGTTCTTTGCTTTCATTATGCATTTTGTGACTTAATAATGTGGGAAAATAGTAAGAGTCAGAAGTAAAGTCTTCCGTTTTTGAAAAGAAAGAACTTCTGCAAATTATGATAACATAGTAAAGGTTATGTAATTTTATCATCAGACCATATCAGATAAAGCCCATGATTTTACAAAAACAATTGCAACGTATGAAAGCTAAGCCATTTTTTCCCTTAAAATGATGACCTTTTACATAATATAAATTATAAAATCATATTGAGTTGTTTCAATCATATTGAAAATGTTTCATCATTTTCATCATTCTTTGAACGTTCAATAAAAATGTCTCAATAATGTTCCGAATGAAAGCACATTCCTGGGCCTGTTTTTATGCCAAACAGGTGGGTAATGTATGTAGATAGGACCCTCTGAGTAGAAGTCAAAAGTCCCCTCATAGCTGTGTTCTTGAACTACAAATGTTGCTTAAATCTGATTTTAGTCTTTTTTTTTTTTGTGGCATTAGTGGCCTTTATTATTATTATTATTATTATTATTATTATTATTTTTTATTATTATTATTTGAAAGTAGGAAGAAAAGTGGGGTGAAGAGAGGGGGAAGACATGCAGCACAGGTCTCTGCAGGGCTGGGACTCAAACCAGGGGACAGCTGGGTTGAGGACTGTAGCCTCTGTATATGGGTTACATTTTCTACTGCTATACTATGCACCGCTCCCCGTTTTAGTCATCTTATCACAATTTAATAACTGTTCAATTGCTTTTTCTCACAACTATGAAATTAGCCAAGCAAGTAGCAGCAACTCAATGCATTTAGACGACTTGCTGAGGTTCAAATTGAGCATCAGTATGCAATTGCTTCAGGAATGGGGATCTACTGGGACACTCACAGGCAACCATCTTCCAGTGAGCAGAGGTTTTGTGGAGGAAAATTTCTTGTTGATGTCAGAGGTCGGAAAGGAAACAGTTGGTCATATACCCAAACAATGTATGGTGAATATAATCTTTGAGCCTAACATGCTGAACCTTAAAGCAGATGGGCAAGTGCAGCAGAAAGCCACAACGGGTGGCCTTTTTGTCAGTGGAAAACAGGAAACTGAGGGTAAAATTTACACAGGCTCCAAAACATTAGAAAATATCATGTTGGAAAACAATTAGCTGGTCGAATGATTCTCAGTTTCAGCTGTGACATTCAGATGTTAGGTTCATAATTTGCTATAAACAACAAGAAAGCATGCTGCATTAGATCAACTGGTCAGGGTGGCAGTGGTGTTGTAATGGTGCAGAAAGGTTTCCTTGGCACACTTTGGACCCCGTTGCTCCACCTGAGCATTGTTTTAACCCCACAGCCTCTGACCATGTCCACCCCTTTGTAATCACTGTGTATCTACCTTCAGATTGTTACTTCCATCAGCATTATGCAAACGTCACAAAGGTCAAATTACATGTCAGTGAGCTCATTGTACTCCAATGGCCTCCACAGCCACCAGATTTCAAACCATAAAAGCACCTTTGGGATGTTTTGTTATAGATTTCCATCATGAATGTATTAACAAATCTGCAGCACTTGAGTTTCATGTCAATATGAACTGAAGTCTGATGAATGTTTCAGACAATTTGTAGAATCAATGAAAGCAAGAAGAGGAATAAGGAAAAACTGGGTCTAAACCAATTCTGGTAAAAAGTTATCTACTAAAGTGACAAGTGAGTGCGTATTGCTTTAATACTCCACCTGCAAATGTTTGTTTTGCTTTGCTGTGCATGCATTTCACCCAGTTCAAAACTGATTGAACTACTGAAAGAGATGCCAAAAGAGATGGTGTCTCTTTCAGATTCTTGACCTGTATTAGTAATATCTGCCAAACCCCTGTTAATTTTCTGCTATCTCTTGCTTGACTGTTACCCCAGCCACCATTTTTGCAGTACATCCTTGTTGCAGTCTTTCGCTCCCTCTCTATCTGACCTTACAGAAAATAAGTCATGTGGGAGGCTCCCACCTCAAAGTTCAGCCAAATGTTAGCAACAGAGGGAGGGATGTTCCTAAAGAGGAGCACTTGTTCTCTCACTCTTTGTCAAACACTTCTTTCTCCCCTGGCCTCCTCCTCCTCACACCTCCCCTTTTTAACTTACCATTTTTTAGCTCCCAGCAGAAGCTTTCTGGCAGACTTCTCGAGACTGGCATTCAATGATGGCCAAGTATTCTGACACCATTAGATGCTGCAGGGAGAGGAGGCAGATGAACAGTTGTCTGGCAAACCCAAACACCTGTATTCTGTCACTGATTTGATGGTTATTCCTCATCCCTCCATCTCTCTTCTCATTTGCCTCCCTCTCATTCACTCACCTCACTCTGATCTCGCTCCCTGTCTGTCATAGGAGATCTGTCAAGATTTCTGTTGCCAGGAGATGTGTGTGTACGTGTGAGTACACTGTTGATGTCTACGTACAGTGCTTGTGTGTTAGTGTGTGCAATATTTTTACGGCAGTGACTAGGGAGACCATTTATTAGATAAGGAAAATGGGAGCCTTTTCAAAAGAGTGGCAGAGGTTAAAAGAGCCACACTTCTCATTTTTATTGATTCTATTCAGCTGCAATAGCTTTATCAGTTTGTTCAAGCAATGACTTTCAACAACATTCCTTAAGGCAAAGCTCTTAAATATTCTCTGTTTGCAAAGGGCTGACAAGTACAGCAGTCTACAGTGCCCTGCCAAACCTTTGAAAAGATTTCATCATGTTTTAATGACAAACTTTAAACACAAAGTAGCTCATAATTGTGAGGTGAAAGGAAAGTAATACATGGCTTTAGATAAAAAAAAAAAAACAGAAATTGCATGTATTTGTAGAACCACCTTTTGCAATGATTATGGCTCAAATTCATTTGTGCTATGGCTTTACTAGCGTTGCACATCTAGAGACTAAAATTAAAGCGTATCGCTCTTTGTCACAAAGCTTGTCAAGCTTAGTCAGATTAGATGGCCAGAATCTATACAAGCATTTTTTAAATCTTTTCACAGATTCTTAACCAAATTTAGGTGTGGATTTTGGACCATTCTAACACATGAATATGCTTTCTAAACCGTTCCATTGCAGCTCTGACTGTTTGGGGTTGTTGTCCTGCTAGAAGATGAGCCTATATCTCAGTTTCAATTCTTTTGCTGCCTCCAACTGACATACTGGGAGGTAACTTTCTGACCCACATGCAGAACCACGAGCAGACAACCAAAACAGTTTGTAACTTGTTTATTTAATACGCTGGGGCGAGTCTGGGATTGGTACTTGTCGGCGCTGGAACCTGGTGATCTGTGAAGGACAGTCGGGATTAGCAAGGTAAGATGAGGAGTTGTGCAGATCATTGACTGTGTGGAGGAAAAGGAGAGGGCTTACGGTGCTGGTCAGAGAGGAAGGCTGGGAGGTACAGTCGTCGATGCAGAGGTTTGTTCCGGGAAGGTTTACTCCGAGGGTCCAAGTTGATAAGTCCGTGGGCAGCGTCGGAGAGCAGGCAGGCTGGCGAGCACAACTTGTTCGAGAAGGGGAGTCCGTGGGAAGCGAGCAGGGCATCGGGCGCAGGCAGGAGCTGCAGAATGAACTGCTGGGCTTGGTTTGTCCGGTTGGTTATGTTCTTCGAAGAATGAAGATGGTCTCCAGAATGCAGACAGCTTACAGGACTTGGGGTTTAAAGTAGAGGTAAACGTAGGACAGACTGAACAGAGCTTAACTGGAAACTAGACAGGTTTCTCAAAACGAATGACATGGAGGCTTGAGGTTACCACTCATGTGGGATCATCAGGCGATGAATGCATGTCTTGCAGCTCCTTATAAGCGACTCCGTCTGGATTGCTCCCAGGTGTGTGGCATTAAGCCCATCACCGCATGTTGCATGTAGGTCAGAAAGTTACATTTTGGTCTCACCTGACAAGAGCACATTCTACATGTTTCCACAAGATGTTTTATATTTTAGTTGGTTTTATTTCCAGCATTTTGTTCCTTTTGTCACTTTCCCATAAAGGCCAAATTTGTGGAGTGCACCATTAAATTTTTTGGTTGATTTAATTAAATTAATATAGTGCCAGTTCACGAGACGTCATCTCAAGGCACTTTACAAATTCAATTGGATGAAATCAAACAGATGCATACATTGCGCCACTCAAGGTGGCAGCAGGTTGGAGTAGCTCTGTTACTTTTGATTCTGATTTATTCTTTTTTGGGAACTATTCCTCTTGTGGTGGATACAGTTGATTTTTAATTATTTTTTTTTTGGACAACTGTCTTCTCCGGTGTCAGATGCTGTGCAGCTTGGAGGATTTTTCCTAATACTTTCCATCTTTGGACATTTGTTATGATGCGTTGCCATGGCAACGGGGCCGTTTCTTACAACCATGAGCAGCTGATTAATATCTCAAAAGCTCAAATAATACTTCAGCTACAACCCCAAATCCCTGATGAGTTGAAAAGGAGACGCCGTGGATGCAGAGCAGGAGCTAAGAGAAGAGAGAGAAGGAGGAAGTTCAAACCATCTCTTCCGTCGATTATGATGGGCAATGTGAGATCGTTGGGAAACAAGTTGGATGAACTCCAAGCCCTACAAAGGACCCAGCCAGAGTACCGGGCATGCAGTATTATGTGTTTTACTGAGACATGGCTGCAGGATCATATCCCCGACTCCAGCGTCTCTCTGCCGGGCTATTTAACCATACGAGCAGACAGAGATTTAAAGAGGAGCAGCAAATGTAAAGGAGGTGGACTGTCAGTACTTGTGAACAACAGATGGTGTAATCCAGGACATGTTACTGTGAAGTGTCGTCTCTGCAGTCCAGATATTGAACTGTTGGCAGTAAGTTTTCGTCCATATTATTTACCCAGAGTTCACCAGTGTTATTTTGGCAACAGTTTACGTTCCACCTTCCGCTGTTGCCGACACTGCATGTGATGCCATCACCTCAGTTGTTGCTAAGCTACAGACACAAACCCCAATGCTTTTGTGGCAATTTCTGGTGATTTTAACCATGCTTCACTCTCTGCAACACTTCCAACGTTTCAACAGTTTGTCAGCTGCTCTACCCGATAAAACAAAACATTTGATTTGTTTTATGCAAATGTCAAGGACTCATACATCTCTACAGCAAGACCTCCTCTAGGTAAATCAGATCACAATCTTGTTTTTCTCCGTGAAATGCTTCCCCAATAACAAACCTTGGATCACCAGTGACCTGAAGGACCTGCTTAACAAGAAAGAAAGCTTCGCATCCTCCTCTCCTGCTCACAGCCAAACAGACATTCCACCCTCCTTTGACCCACAGCTGTCCAGTAACACCTCAAATTGTTTATCTTCCACCTCAGCCCTAGACCCTTCTGCTTCTACATGTTTGCCTTCAACCATATCAGAAGATGCTGATGCTTCCTTTGCTTCCCCCTTCCACCTGTGTGTCTCAAGAAGTCAAGTGAAGATGCAACTGGATAGACTGAATTGGAATAAGGCTGCTGGTCCAGATCATGTAAGCCCTAAAGTCCTGAAGGCCTGTGCAGAGCAGCTCTGTGGGATTCTGCAGCACCTCTTCAACCTTAGCCTGGCCCAGAAGAAGGTTCCGGTGTTGTGGAAGACCTCCTGTCTTGTTCCGGTACCAAAGAAAACTCACCCATCAGTCCTCAATGACTATAGACCTGTTGCCCTGTTGCCCCACATCATGAAGGTCCTAGAGAGACTCCTGTTGGCCCACCTGAGTAAGCAAACAGTAAAGCATCAGGACCCCCTTCAGTTTGCTTATCGCTGTGGAGTTGGAGTTGAAGATGCCATCATACACCTGCTTCAACAAACCCACTGTCATCTGGACAAAGCCAGCAGCACTGTGAGGATCATATTCTTTGATTTCTCCATTGCATTTAATACAATCCAACCTGATTTGCTTTGTCAGAAACTCCAGAAGACTCAGGTGGAGGCCTCAACAATCTCCTGGATCAAAGACTACCTGACAAACAGATTAAAGTTTGTGAGAGTTGAGTGTCTAACCAGGTAGTCAGCAGCACAGGAGCACCACAGGGGACTGTACTCTCACCATTCCTTTTCACGCTGTACACCTCAGACTTCCAGTACAAGACAGACTCCTGTCATCTGCAGAAATACTCGGATGATTCTGCATTTGTGGGGTGGATCAGAGATGGACAAGAAGCTGAGTACAGGAAGGTGGTAGACCGCTTTGTGGCATGGTGTGGAAACAATCATCTCATTTTGAACGTGACTAAAACAAAGGAGATGATTGTAGATTTTAAGAGAAACAGGAATAAGTCAGAAACTATTTCTATCATGAGAGAAGAATTGGAGGTGGTGGAGGAGTATAAATACCTTGGTGTTTACCTGGACAACAGACTAGAGTGGAGATGCAACTGTGAAGCCATCTACAAGAAGGGACAGAGCAGACTGTACTTCTTGAGGAAGCTTAGGTCCTTTAGTATTTGCAGCAAGATGCTGCATATCTTCTTTAAGTCTGTTGTGGAAAGTGTGATCTCTTCTGCTATCATCTGCTGGGGAAGCAGCATCAGAGCCAGGGACTCCGGGGACTCCTCTGGAACCTCTGGAGATCATTGTGGAAAGACGGATTCTTCATAAAATGAAGAACATTATGGAGAACCCTGAGCATCCTCTTCATGAGACTGTCCTACAACAACAGTGTCTACAGTCAGAGGCTTCTTCAGATCTGCTATAAGACGGAGCGCTACAGGAGATCCTTCCTGCCCACTGCCATCAGCATCTACAATGGCTCTTTGAAGAAACCCTCATAATGAGCTACAACAACATTTAATTTCCCTTTGGGATTAATAAAGTATTTTTGAATTGAATTAAATTACAATTGATCCTGGTTAGCAAGAAATGCAGTCAAATTCTGTTTTCTTATTCAAACTGGTTAAATGTTTTTCTGTGATCTTTGATCTTCATGATGCTGTTTGTTTACTAATGTTCTCTAAAAAACAGCTGAGGGTCTTCACAAAAGAGCTGCATTTATATTAAGAAGAAATCAAACACAAGTGGACTCTGTTTACTAACTAGGTAGCATCTAAAGGCAATTGCTGCAAATTTTCAGGGTTATCCAAGGTATCAAACTTTTTAAATGTTTATTTGTCAACCATTTTTAATATAATTTCTGTATCTGCTTTGTGTCGATATACTGAATGCAATCCAAATAAAACACACTGAAACCTGTGAGAAAAGGTGACAAAATGTGAACGAGTTCCAGGGGTATCAATACTTCTGAAGGGCACAGTAGATGAAAAAGCTGCATTAAGACCCTGTAAGCTGTTTTGATGTTTTATGCTTCCTTCTGTAAGATTTGACTTCAAACAGATTTGCAGAATTGTGTTGAACTAAAGGACAGTGGTTGGTGAAGCTGCTTTTATAAAGCTGTCCCTTTTCCCTCAGACACTAGGAATAAAAACTACTTTTTATTTCAGTTTTATTTACAGTTTGTTCAATAAGCAGCACTGTTTACACACATTTTCAGTTACCACAGTAGTAGACAGTAACTACAACTCTTAAAATGAACTGCATTCAAAGCAAAGCTTAAGCTGGCTTAAAAACAGCGCTTAGAAGTCAGTCACCGGTGAGAATTTTGAAACACTAAACAGTAAATTAAAAAGATGAATGGCACACCGTTTTGTCACTGTCATTGTAGCCTTTTCACAAGCCTCTAACCTCACACAGTGTTTTATTACAATCAGTAACCATGTCGGATTGCACTGGAGAAAATGTGCAAGAAATAATGATCTGGTTGGTCTTGGGGGTCTTGAAGTGTTCCTATAAGAATTCTACTGGTGTAAGCAATTTATTTCTTAACACATAGTTCATATTGTTTAAGACAACCCTTATATCTGCCAAGTGTGATGCGAAATATGGCTTTAATATAGTATCTTGCACAGCACGGGACAGGGAAATATTTCTGTCACCAACCCCACCCATCCACTAACCTATTCACCAACCAAAAGAACTCAGCGGGAAAAAAAAGAAATTCTATCGCTCCTCTGATAAACTAAAAGGTATTTTTACTACGAAATAAGAACAGGGTAGGTCTACTGTATACACTGTATGATAAGATGGTGTAGCAAATATGTATTTTATGTTATTTAAATGTAAGCAGTTTTTAAGTAAACGTGAAGGAACATAAATACTAGAAACTACTTTCCAAATAAAAAGAAAACTTTTTATTTGCACCAGTTTACGACAGTTTCTTAACAACGGGTCTAGATTACAAGTTTATGCACTATTCCAGACCAAATAATTTACAACAAATGTCTAAGATCACAGACAGTGTTAGGATTTTGAAGCATCTTGAAGCTTGGGTCCAGAAAAAGCCCAATGTTCACACAGCAATTTATTTTTTGAGTTATTTCATCTACAAATCATCTAGAATATGTAGTACCAGTCTTGGGGCCTATTAACTGTTTTTTTTTTACTTGTTTGTTTTTGTATTGGTAGTATCTAGAGTAAAGTTATGGTCCCATCAAATTGCTCCACTTTGTAAAGTAAAAAATACTACCATTAATTTACAAATTAATTAAAAGTAAAACATTAATTGTAATAGCTCCTTTAGTGGCTTCATCTAGGAGAGAAAGACAGCTAAGGAGATGAACTCTGAGCCAGTTTCCAAGTCTAGAGTTTGAAGGTACAGTTTAATGTCACAGTAGAAGCTCAGCCAGTAGCTATGTCTAGGAGACAGGGTTAAATACTGAAAGACAGGGCCAAGCGTATCTTCTGTAGAAGATGAGAATAAAGTTGTTGGCAGCAGCAGCTTGGCCAATCCCCCCTCCAGGAAGGTCTAACAGCTAAACACAGAGCCAGGCCAAATGTACCTTCTAGGAAGAGAAAAAACAGAGAGAGAACATATAGTTAAAAGCTGATAAACAGCAAATAACACACAATTGCAGAGTAGTATGAAAATTTAGCTGAGGGAGTGAAAGTGGTAATTATGTCCTAGCAGCCTAAGCCCATAATAGAACTACAGAGATAGCTCCACATAACCTAAGCCAATCTAACTATAAGCTTTATCAAAAAGGAAAGTTTTAAGCCTAGCCTTAAAAGTAGACAGAGTGTCTGTCTCACGGACTAAAACTGGGAGCTGGTTCCACAGGAGAGGAGCCTGATAACTAAAAGATCTGCCTCCCATTCTACTTCTAGAAACTCTAGGAACCACCAGTAAACCTGCAGTCTGAGAATGAAGCGGAATATATACGAAACAATCAATACTCTGATAGTAAAGAATTACAATAGTCCAGCCTTGAAGTAACAAATGCATGGACTAGTTTTTCAGCGTCACTCCTGGACAGGATATTTCTAATTTTGGCAATGTTCCGGTGATGAAAGAAAGAAATCCTAGAAACCTGTTTAATATGGGATTTAAATGACATGTCCTGGTCAAAAATAACACTAAGATTTTTTACGTTATTACCAGAAGTCAATTTATTGCCGTTCATATTAATTGATTGACTAAGCAGTTATTTTTTCAAAGACTCCATTCCAAAGACGACACCATTTATGTCTTGTCTGATTTTAGAAGCAGAAAATCGAAAGTCATCAAAGTTGTTATGTCTTCAAGACATGCTTGTAGTGTATCTAGCTGGTTGGGCTAATCAGGATTTATAGTTGAGTATCATCAGCGTAACAGTAAAAATGTATCCCATGCTGCCTGATAATTTTACCTATTGGAAGCATATATGTAAAGAGAATTGTCCCAAGCACTGAACCCTGTGGTACTCCACAATTAACCCTGGAGTTTGAAGGTGATTTATCATTTACATAAACAAACTGGAATCTGTCAGACAAATAAGATTTAAACCAGCCTAGCGCTGTTCCCCTGATCCCTACAGCTAATTCCAGCCTTTCTAAGAGAATATTATGATCGACTGTATCAAATGCAGCACTGAGATCTAACAGGACAAGTACAGGCACAAGTCCATTATCTGAGGCATGAGAATATTATTAGTGACCTTCACCTTGCTATGATGAAATCTGAAACCTTACCAAAACTCTTCAAACAGGTAATTGCTGTGGAAATGATCACGCACTTGATTAGCAACTATTTTCTCAAGAATTTTACATAAGAAAGAAGACTGGATATAGGTTTGTAATTTATTAATCCATTCATTCATCTTGGCTGGTTTAATTACAGCTACCTTAAATTGGAACAATTTCTCATATCCGCCACAAAAATGTCTGAACGGGGTGGAGTGGAACACTCTTTGACCTGAAGAGGGTTCAGGTTGTGAAGTAACTCAATATCATTCAAAGAGATCACATCAAAACGAGTTGCTCTCAGACGCACCTGAGAGGAGCCTGTGGAGCTACAATAACAAGGAATTCAGACTCAAACATTGCAGTTTGACTTTATATAGACCAGTGGTTATAGCTATGATTCGTTGTATAGTCATAGAAAAGAACAAGGAAAGAAAGCATAGCACCCTTATACTGCTTCACTATTGCCCATCTTTTTTAGGTGTTTGGGTAAATGACTACCCTTTTTGTCCCCTTTCTAGTAGATGCTTTAGATGCCAGGTTAGATGTAGAAAGAGAAGGGAAAGGTGGCAAGAGAAAGTGGAGGAAAGGGAGGAGGATGTGTGGGATGTGGTTGCTGGTGGGGCCGGTTAAGAGCTGGGGGAGGGCTGAGTAAACAGGCAGTAATTATGAGCAGAATATTCCATATCATTGCAGTTTTTGTCCCGCAAAGGACTACTTCAGAAGCTTTTTTTCCTTTCTCTACACCCAAAGCTAATTTTCCCACACATCAGCCACTCTCCACTGCCACTGTAGAGTAGTGTATAGTCAATGTGTGTGTGTGTATGAGAGAGAGAGACTGGTTCCATGTGTGTTGTGAGGGCCCTGGGCATCTTTAATGCCAATTAGGAATGGGGGCATAGAATCCAACCCCAAGCTGAACTAGTAAATGCTGACAGGGAGGAACTGAAAAAGAGGCAAGACAAGAAGGAGGGACTAAGCTGCACACACTACTTGGTTTAAATTATCATCATTATCACTGAATATGCATACAACCAGAAAGGTAATTTGGTTCTGTTTTATTTTCATTTGTTACAGATTTTGTAAGCTCCTGCCTCAACTTAAGGGATTTAGACTACTTTGAAAAATTCACAAATGTACAAAAGCAGCTTCAGATATTGCAGAGGCTCAAAAGGTCACAAAGTAAAACACAAATCTTCTTCTTTAGGGTGTAGATACTGGATGTGCACCTGCAGCTATAAATATCCCATCCTGTTTATCCAAGGAGCATCTATTCACAAACAAATGGCTCTTTTCCCCAGCCTCCATCTCTAAGCACACCGCATGCCATGCATTTTCACTTTGTCTGCTTGATCAGTTAGCTGGCTCCTCAGCAACTTCTCCTCCATAAAAAAATCATCATTACCTTCCATACTTCATCCAAAGTAATTTTTATCCCTGTCAAAAAACTCCGCATCATAGCACATGGAGACAAACACAGATTTAGATTGTGTTTCAATAAAAAGAAAAAACAAAAAACACATTACTCTGGTTTTATAATGTTAAGTTACCAGAAAGTGTGAATTGTGGAAGAATAAGAGTGGACCTCAAAGTAATGCTGGGGATATTCAACCCCTAATAAAGGACCCTCCCCCTACAAAACTCCAGCTATAATTCTGGGTCCATGCAGAATGTACAACTAGGAAAATTGTTTGGTGTAGGTTTCTACACCATGGATCTGACTCCTGTAGTAGAAACAACATGGAATTACAAAGTATGCTGGTTCCTGAAAATGCACCTTATAATAGTTAAGTTGAAAAAAGCTAATAGTTTTATTTGGAGAATTCAAATGGAGGAGAGGAAAATCCAAGCAGATACTCATTCATCCTTAATCATTTTCCATCAGGAAGTTACCCCACAGAGATGAGTCCTGAAGTATCTTGGTATTTAATGCTGTACTGTCTCTGTAATGGTTTGCAACATCACGCATGATTTTGAAAAGGTTAGTAGACACCTACAGGGGCTGGACAATGAAACTGAAACACCTGTCATTTTAGTGTGGGAGGTTTCATGGCTAAATTGGACCAGCCTGGTAGCCAGTCTTCATTGAGTGCACATTGCACCAGTAAGAGCAGAGTGTGAAGGTTCAATTAGCAGGGTAAGAGCACAGTTTTGCTTAAAATATTGAAATGCACACAACATTATGGGTGACATACCAGAGTTCAAAAGAGGACAAATTGTTGGTGCACGTCTTGCTGGCGCATCTGTGACCAAGACAGCAAGTCTTTGTGATGTATCAAGAGCCACGGTATCCAGGGTAATGTCAGCATACCACCAAGAAGGATGAACCACATCCAACAGGATTAACTGTGGACGCAAAAGGAAGCTGTCTGAAAGTAATGTTCGGGTGCTAACCCGGATTGCATCCAAAAAACATAAAACCACGGCTGCTCAAATCATGGCAGAATTAAATGTGCACCTCAACTCTCCTGTTTCCACCAGAACTGTCCGTCGGGAGCTCCACAGGGTCAATATACACGGCCGGGCTGCTATAGCCAAACCTTTGGTCACTCATGCCAATGCCAAATGTCCATTTCAATGGCGCAAGGAGCGCAAATCTTGGGCTGTGGACAATGTGAAACATGTATTGTTCTCTGATGAGTCCACCTTTACTGTTTTCCCCACATCCGGGAGCGTTACGGTGTGGAGAAGCCCCAAAGAAGCATACCACCCAGACTGTTGCATGCCCAGAGTGAAGCAGGGGGGTGGATCAGTGATGGTTTGGGCTGCCATATCATGGCATTCCCTTGGCCCAATACTTGTGCTAGATGGGTGCGTCACTGCCAAGGACTACCAAACCATTCTTGAGGACCATGTGCATCCATTGGTTCAAACATTGTATCCTGACGGCGGTGCCGCGTATCAGGATGACAATGCACCAATACACACAGCAAGACTGGTGAAAGTTTGGTTTGATGAACATGAAAGTGAAGTTGAACATCTCCCATGGCCTGCACAGTCACCAGATCTAAATATTATTGAGCCACTTTGGGGTGTTTTGGAGGAGCGAGTCAGGAAACGTTTTCCTCCACCAGTATCACGTAGTGACCTGGCCACTATCCTGCAAGAAGAATGGCTTAAAATCCGTCTGACCACTGTGCAGGACTTGTATATGTCATTCCCAAGACGAATTGACGCTGTATTGGCCACAAAAGGAGGCCCTACACCATACTAATAAATTATTGTGGTCTAAAACCAGGTGTTTCAGTTTCATTGTCCAACCCCTGTACATTCTTTGTTTATGTATGTGTGTGTTTTGATAGAATGGCTGCAAGATACTGTCTTAGTGTGTCTTACCCTTGTCTGTGTAAGAACAGATGCTGGCTGCAAGCCCTGAGGCTGCCCTCAGGGTTTTATACACTTGGGAAATAGAGGCACCTGACATGCAACCATGAACATCAAATCAACTCCCCCCTCGCCCCACACACACACATTTACATGTACAAAAGCATTATCAAAGAACAAATTTACTTTTGTTCAGTGTTTGTATTTGCATGGAACCAATTGAATGCCAATGCAATGCCAATTCTTTAAGCCAGACAAACAAATCCTTGTTAGCCTATCATCCACACTCACATAAACATTCTGATTCCTGCTGCCTTTCTGCCATGTTTTTTAACCTAAAAGCATACAAGAGGATAAATGCATTTAAAAATGGGGAGAGGACCTCTTAGCGGTACCTAAACACTTATTACGAGGCATTGTAGGTTCAGTTACCTGATGGAGTTTCATACATAGATTTCATCACTGTCTTTCAGTGTAGTCAGAGCAAGCCACTCATTATCACAGCCAGATCCACTTTAGCCGGAGGTTGTGTTTTACTTTCAACACCCCAAGGTGTCATTATGGCTGTCAAAGAGAGTCAAGTGGGTGACATGCATAAATTCTATCCACATATTTCAAAAGCACCAGTCAAATGAAAAAAAAACTGGTTTAAAGACATATACCTGTTAAAATGTTTCTGCAACTATATAAAGAAAAATGGTCTGTATTTGCTGGGATCATACAGGCCTACTCATTCCCGATTTCAATTAAGAATATCATAGTTTGTTGGAAGGTTAAGAGAAAGGTTGTCACTGTCTCTAATAACCATTAAAATGAAAAAAAGTTACTGTACTTTATCTCTTCTAGCATTTTTCCACCAAAGAAACTGTCGTTGTTGAACCAGTTCGGTTTGGGTGCTCTCGAACTTTGGTGTTTTGTTGAGCACTGACATGCGTTTCCACCAGTTTTGGGAACCAAACATGAGTCATCAACAGTTGCATAATTGGGGGGTGTAGGATGGTAGCGAGGCAGCAGAGCAATGTTTCTTTTAGTGGAAAGTGAGAGTTTCCATAAACTACTGTTGATATGAACAAGGAGATGGCGACTCCGTGCCAGAGCAGTGGTATGTCCAATGTTTTCATTTGAGTAGTTATACAATGCCTGTGTACTGTGTTTTTGTAAACATAAATAATGTATATATGGTACAATCTAGTATATGTGTAGCATGGAAGACTACATGTGTAGTCTTCCATGCTACACATATGCTTTTATTGTCCTGAGCTTCAACCCGCCAGTTTGGGCAGAAGAACCAAGTATTTTGTGGTGCCCGACAGGGCCGTAGCCACACTTTAAAAAATACTTATATAATTATTATCCCCCTGCACATCAGTTACAATTAAGACCAAAACTTTATGAAAATGGAAGCATTTATTTAAAACATAATTGAATTGAATGTGACATGTATTTGTGTGTGAGGTGGTGTGTGTGAATCCCTGGGGAGCGACATCATCTAAAGCAACAGGGACTTAGGGCACAACCATGATGATTCACCGAAATGACATGAATTAGTTTATATGAATGTTGATTGTTCACACTGCACAAACACATTCAAAACACAAGATTTGAGCATACTTCTTACCTCTGTACTTACACACTCACCTGTCTCTCCCGACAAATCAAAAACTAAAGACTAAACTTAGGCTAAAGGTATCCACCTGCCTTAGTCTGTCTTTATGTCGAAATTCATTTTAGATTTGACTCACTGAAATATATTTCTAAAATAACACAAATATAATTAGAGCATGCTTTATTAAGTAATACACACATTTAATAGTGAAGCTGTAATTTTATACTGTATTCTTTGCAGTCAAATGTAGCCTGGATATATACATATATAACTTAACACATCTATCAGTGGTCAGTAGTAGTCTAAAGTGAATGTAATAAAGGCCAGTCAGTTTTTGTTTGTTTTAAACAACACAGGGTCTCAGCAATGTATCCTGGCTGGAGTGGATGGACAGCAACCATCTATTCAAACTCTCTTACCTTCATCACTTCTTTGTCTTTTCATCACACTCTTCCACTCAAACCTGAGCTTTGAAAAAAAAACTTTGTCTTAATTTAATGGACGGAAACATTAACTGTTGAAATAGAAACATCATTAGTCTGTCACAGCTGCTCACAAACAATGTGCCAACACAAATCAAACAACATTGTCAATGGGCTGTAACTATTCTAACTAAACTTAAACAGTGTTATGAAGGGTGAAGACTAGTGCAATGTTATTTGGAGAATTGAAGTAGAATATTTTTAACAAGGTACTGCTGTTACAACTCACCGTCAGCTGGACTTTTCTTCCACTGGTCTTTATTTTAGCGCAAGATATACAAAACTGCACTCTTCTTCGTAGACAGTGAGTTTGGCTGCCTTACACAGTTGCAGCGCCTTCTACAGTAACCTGGTGGAGCTACTCAGAGAACCACGCCATTCAAAAGCATTTATTTCAATTCAATTCAAAGATACTTTATTGATCCCTGAGGGGAAATTAGAATTCCAGTACAACCCATCCAAACATACATCATGACGCAAGAAAAGGGGCGGACGGGTCACTGAGGCTTTGCTGCCCACTCACAGGCGCTGCCCTTGCTAGATGAGGAAAGAGGCCACATTAGGTAGGTAGAGGGGAAAAAAAATCATATTTCACACTTTATCCTTAGCTGGATACAGTTTGAGATTGCAAAAAACCTCAGCACAAAGAAGCAACACGTATCCAAAACAACATCATGCCGGGATCGGTGAGTGGGTGCATATGTTTATCTTGAGCATGTGTGTGTGTGCAAGTGAGTGTGTGGAAGTCCATGAAGCACTGTCACAGAGACCATTGTCCTTGATGGTACATTGGAATGTTCATCAACCGGCCATTGTGAGCAGCTCCACAGATGTCCTCAGGGAAGGGAGGGGGCAGAGGGAGCAGAGCGTCATGTTTACATAACTTCCAGGAGAAGTTGAAGCCATCAAGCCGTGCAGGGGAGCCAGATTCAGAAAAACAATAATTATTTGGGTTATGCTGACTCTTAATTTTCCGTCAGCCTTGAGAGTCTCGCTGGTGCTTCTCGAAGGCATCCGAGTGAACAACTTTCTCCAAGATTTATCCCATTTCACCCCTGAGTCCGGGAACCACAACCTGCCTGCGATCCTGTGTAAGGATCACATCCAGTCTGCGATTCAGCTCACATAACATCTCAGTCTGAGTGCTGATCGCCCTGAAGATCCCATCACACATGCCAGGCAGCCTCACAATTGCCAGAACAGCTGCTGACATTCTCTGAATTTCTCGATATGCCAGGTAACAGCTGACTCCAAAAAGCAGAAATCCTGATATCAAACGTCCAATTATATACATATCTTCCACATCCTCGACTGACATTATCGACAAACACAAAATCCTCCACTTCTGCCAGGAGTCCATTGTGTATCCAGAGAAAAACGTCCCGTCCGGACAAGTGGGTTGTCCTCCACCCTGTCTTCTCGTCGAGACAATTGATCAGTTGCATTGAGAGACCAGCTGACCAAATCTATAACTCAGAATTTGTAAGATATGCAAAAAGAGGCTCCAAAAAGAAGACAAGACACAGAGCTGAAGCAGGGCAGATATGGGAGGGGTGCGGGAGACAGAGAAAAAGCGTCTTCCTCCACCGAGAGCAGAAAGAAAAGAGGAAAAGATTATTATTTATTTTTTACACAGCAGAAAAGTACTAAGGTCCGGACCTCGGTGTCCTCAATGGTAGCAGCCCTGGTACCAGAGTCGAACCAGAGTTCATGCTCTGGAACCTCTGTTTGTCAGTGGAAACATGCATCACCGGTTCAAAATCATGTTCGGGAACCGGAATGGCGTCCTAACCGCATTGGTGAAAAAGGGGTATTCAAGGTGTCTATATCAGAGGTGTATTAGTGTATACTGCACTCTCCAAATGTATTAGCACCATGGTAAAGACGTGTTAAAAGCCTTATAATATATTCATCTTTAAATGTAACAGAACAACCTCACACTGAATAAAAAAATAAAATCCTAAATACCAGCCCATTTATTCAGAGGTCAAAGAAATAATTGTTTTTCAAACAAAATACCTCGTAACAGTTATTGACGCCTGTACTTTTAAAAGTTTCTATTCTCCTTTTGGCTAGCCTGCTCAGTCTTGACCATGTTAGTCTTTATCTCCAGAGCTTCAAGTTTAACTTGGTAATTTTGGTTGAAATCTCGTGTATTGCTCACTGGGTCTAATACTACACCACTTTCAGAACGGTTATTAGTCTGAACCTAGATGAAATACTGTACCTAGGTCTAAATCACAGGTACAGATTGATATTTGACTCATCTCTAAATGAGGTTTATGTACAGTTTTAACATTGAAATCAAGTGCATTGCTCACTGGATAGGATTGTCTTTTGAGATCCTATGAGTTAAAAAGAAATAATCTTATTATTCTATTACAAATCAATAAACCATAAAAAAGCCACATCAATTGAACACCATTTATAAGGTGCTTGAATTCTTTATTATCCATAGATTGGGAGAAAATTATTTACTGATAAAGTGACATTGCATGATCAACCTGTGATTTATAGTTGTGGAATGAAAACAGGAGAACTGGATTTTTGTTTTTAAATCCTGCTATGATGGCACATTTTATCACTTCTCCACATGGTTGATGCAGAGCAGTTAAGCTGTTGAACTATGGAATATATTTTGCTACACATTCAGTCCCTATACCCTTGTCATGCTATTGAGTATCTACTTTTCACAGAAAGACATGATGCTATAGCAAAATAACGCGCTACAATTGACTTCCATTTGACGGTATAGCAGACACACTTTTATCACCAGATAAGCCAGATTAGCGCAGGTTTTTTGCTCATGTAGAAAAATGCACCTGCAAGAGCACCAGAGCTCACACATGCCATGTTTACCATGCATCTACTGAAGAATCGAGGTGTCTGCAACAGAAGTAAGTCTCATGGCATAAAGTATTTTTTGATTAATTTTGGTAATTATGGTTTAACTGCTTGGGGGTGCTCATAGGGCATTCAAATTTTGTTCCCAAATTGTCAGTTGATCTTTACATATGAAAAAGAATTAATGGAAAAGTAACCTACCAGGTGTGGATGTTTGATACTGAGAAACAAATGAAATCCCTCTAGTGTTTTTTTTTTTTTCCAGATGACGATAATTCAATATTTTGTTGTGGCTGCCCCAAATCACAAAAAAATTACTTAATTTTAAAAAGCCTTTTGTCATAAAGAAATGATCTTTGATGAATGATCTACCTTTTACAGTGGTTAGAGTAATTATTAGTTAACTGGCTTGAGACAGTACATTTATTCGGTGAAAAGGTAATATTAGTTACTATTAGAAACAACGAAGGAGAATATTATTTGGAAATCAAATACCCTCGGCTTCGAATAGTTTGTTGAAGTAAACATAATAGTTTAGTTATGAAATAAAGATTAAAATGATTGCCACTTTTGATGGAAACTTGACTACTCTTATAATCAAACAGGTAATGATTTTGTTTAATTTCTGGTTTATTGCATAAAAATCGGAAAATATTACCTGACTATTTGATTGATTTGTGAATTATTACCCACCTTTAGATAAATCAAACATTGTTTTGTCAGAAACTTCAACAAGAAACCCCAGCCTGGATGCTCACATGAATGGAAAAATAGATAATGAATGATATTATGGGTTAGGGATACTTTACTGTTTCAATGTGAATTCTAACTGCAAACCAAAACAGAAAATAAAATGATGTTGAGGGGACAGTTCCTTCAATAGCAGAATCACTAATCAAGCGATTGGTGCAACAACAGTCGCTGCAGACTTTTTGGTAGTCACATACTTTAGTAAAAGTTGTCAATCTGGAGTATACTTGTAACATTGTCCCGGAAACAAATTCTGCTACTTTTCCACATAGTTGGCCTGGTGTGCGCTGGTACATTTTTTTTCCAAGACACAACCCACGTCTTGTGACTAGGTCTGAAGGAAAAGATCATGTATTTAAGCAGTCGCTGTTTGAATAAACCTGTATAATATGAACTACAACAACATTTAATTTCCCTTTGGAATTAATAAAGTATTATCGAATTGACTTAAATTGAGTTAGCTATCAAGATGACAGCCAAAGGTGTTGTTAGCACTGTTAGTGGGTTGTTCTGCTTATCTCTCTTCAGAAATATTTCACCTTTAGTTTAACATCTGCACAATAAAAATAATTTTATGCATACTTTAACTTCTACACTAGGTCTCCTGCATTGTTTTTGTTGATTTTGCAAAGTGAAATAAATTCTCTATGATGTCAGCTGCCTAACTATTAATATGTTGCACACCATTAATACCTGGCCAATGACACAATGGTGAGCTGTAGAGTTTTAATAACAATAATTTCACAGATATACATACAGACCATGAAACAGTACATGTAACGGCAGAACAGGCAGAAAAAACATGCACATGTAGAGGGTAGGTAAAAGGAGGAACCAGTGGTGAGCAATAAAACCCAGAGGGTATAAATACAAAGCTGGAAGGAGAAATGACCAATGAACTAAAAGATCTAATCAGGAGGAAAGTAGAGCAGCTTGTGGCAGGGAGAATGCAGAGCAACTTAAGGAGGGATACTAATTAACACAGATGAGCAGGCACATGGAGATATTCAGGGAAGTAACATAAATATCAAAAACACAACAATGAACTATAAACCTAATCTAGTAAGAATAACAGCAACTAAAAAACAACAGGGAGTAAAATATAAATTTACATAATTACATTAACAGGAGAATAAGGAAACTACAACTCATACCACAGGCAGATTATGACAATAATGCAAACAACACATGAATTTCACTTCATTAATTCAATTCAAATCAATAATACTTTATTCATTCCAAAGGGAATTTAAATGTTGTAGCTCATTTTATAAATGTTTCTTCAAGAGTTGTTGTAGATGCTGATGGCTGTGGGCAGGAAGGATCTCCTGTAGCGCTCCGTCTTACAGCAGATCTGAAGAAGCCTCTGACTGAAGACCCTCTGTTGTTGTACAATAGTCTCATGAAGAGGATGCTCAGCGTTCTCTATAATGCAAACACCGAAAATGTTAGGGCTTGTGAGATAGAAATCCAGAATGCAGACGAGCAGGCAGCGTGATGGTAAGTGAAAAACAATTTAATAAAAAACAACTCACTCTCAGAAGAGGCAGGAACAAAACAATAAACTGACAGGCAGGACAGACTCTAAATGATCCACAAAACAAGACATGATTTGGCAACAAGACATTATTTGAGAAATGTTTCTGCGATGTGTAAACAGAACAGGTGTGTATAAATGGAGTGTGAACCAGGTGAAGCAAGACAAATAAACAAGGTGCAGGTGAACCGGATAAAACTGACTAACAGAGAACACAACATGATATGAGCAAAACATGGCTTGAAAAGAACACAAATCCAAGGAAACAAACTAATAGAATTATAACTAGAAAAACATGAAACAAAAACATAAACAGGAAAATAATAAACAGAAGCATGATTTAAAACTTGAGCTGTGAAGAACATATAAAAAGAAAACCCAAAACCAAAAACCAAAAAACCCCAAATTATAACAGAACCCCCACTTAAGGGCGGATACCAGACGCCCACAACAGTCCAAAAAAACAACCCAAGTAGGGCGACCAGGAGGTCGTCCCCAGCAGGCACAGAGTTCAGGCGGGCGACCATTAGGTCGTCCCCAGCAGGCACAGAGTTCAGGGGGGCAACCAGGACCTGCAACACAGAGTCCTGGGCGGTTGTCGGCAAAGGCGTGGAAACCGGCGACAAAGACGTGGAGGCCAGCGCCGAAAGAGCAGGTGATCAGAATGATGGCAGCGAGGCCAGAGGAACCCATGAAGTGAGGTGTCTGGAAGTCTGCAGCGTTTCCTGATCTGCGACGGAGACTTGAGTCTGGCGTCCGGCTTGGACCCAGGGAGGAACCCTGGAGGCTTGGAGTTTGCAGAGTCTGGCGAACCCTCAGAGGCTGAAGCAGAGCCTGGCGAACCCTCAGAGGCTGAAGCAGAGCCTACGGGATCACCAGAGGCAGGAACAGAGTCTGGGGAACCCTTGGAGACCAGAACGAGGACAAGCTGCTCCTTGAACTCCCCAGAGACAGGATCCGGCGGTGCTTCCTCCTCGAACCCCCCGTCTATAGGTTCAGAGGCCAGAACGAGGACCAGACTCTCAGAAAATCTCTGGAAGACCTTGAGACCAGAAGCAGGGGCTGAGGCGTCAGCAGTACCCTCAGTGACGTGAGCAGCGGCATCGCAGAGACCCTCAGTGACTTGAGCAGCGGTGTCGCAGAGACCCTCAGTGACTTGAGCAGAGGCGTCGCAGAGACCCTCAGTGACTTGAGCAGAGGCGTCGCAGAGACACTCAGTGACTTGAGCAGAGACTGAGGCATCGCAGAGACACTCAGTGACTTGAGCAGAGGCGTCGCAGAGACACTCAGTGACTTGAGCAGCGGTGTCGCAGAGACCCTCAGTGACTTGAGCAGAGGCGTCGCAGAGACACTCAGTGACTTGAGCAGAGGCGTCGCAGAGACCCTCAGTGACTTGAGCAGAGGCGTTGCAGAGACACTCAGTGACTTGAGATTGAAGAATGGTTAAAATCACCAAATATGGCCACAAACGCATTGGGTTCTGTAGCAACTGAGCTGATGACATCACAAGCAGTGATGGCAACAGCTAAAGAAGGAAATGGAAATTTTGGAACGTAACTGTTGCCAAAATAACACTGGTGAACTCTCTGGGTGAATAATATGGACGAAAACGTACTACTAATAGTTTAATATCTGGACGGCAGAGACTCCAGAGACTACACTTCACAGTCCTGGATTACACCATCTGTTGTTAAGTACTGCCAGTCCACCTCCTTTGCATTTGCCGCTTCTCTTTAAATCTCTCTCTGCTCGTATGGTCAGAAAACCTGGCAGAGAGACGCTGGAGTCAGGGATATGATCCTGCAGCCACGTCTCGGTAAAACACATAATACTGCATTCCCAATACTCTGGCTGGGTCCTTTTTAGGGCTTGGAGTTTATCCAACTTGTTTCCCAATGATCTCACATGCCCATCATGATTGATGGAAGAGATGGTTTGAACTTCCTCCTTTTCTCTCTTCTCTTTGTTTCTGCTCTGCATCCACGGTGCCACCTTTTCAACTCATCAGGGATTTGGGGTTGTAGTTGAACTTTTATTTAAGCGTTTGAGATATTAATCAGCTGCTTCTGGTTCTAAAAAAGACAACCCTGTTGCCATTGTGACGCATCAGAGCAAATGTCCAAAAGTAAAAAAGTATCAGCAAAAATCCCTCTAGCTGCACACTGTCCGATAACAGAGA
Organism: Girardinichthys multiradiatus; assembly: GCF_021462225.1. Classification (NCBI taxonomy): domain Eukaryota; kingdom Metazoa; phylum Chordata; class Actinopteri; order Cyprinodontiformes; family Goodeidae; genus Girardinichthys; species Girardinichthys multiradiatus. The sequence continues at coordinate 6,265,908 of NC_061797.1, read as the reverse complement.
GGATAATAGTCCAAAAAAAATATTTTATCCACCACAAGAGGACTTTGAGTTCTTAAAAAGAATTAATCATAATAAAAAGTAACAGAGCTACTCCAACCTGCTGCCACCTTGAGCGACGCCAGTCTAGAATCCCGGTATACATGCGCTATTCAGATCAGGAACACATTTGACAATTCTTAATGTTCCTTAAAATCCCCTTCATTTCCTCACATTTATTTATGCATTTAACAGATGTTTTTCAATACACCATCATACATAGCGAGAAGGAAATAGCAGCTTTACTGACATTGTTGGTTCAGATGATTTTTGTCAGTTGGAGACAGGACAAGGTCTGCTATGGTAGGTAGATTTTTAAACTAAGGCAGGAGCCAGGGGCGATTTTTAGGCTTGCCCTTTTCTTCATTATTCACACAGCTCTAACAGAAGAACATTGTTTTTGTTTGGTTATGTTGTGAATATACATCTGCCTTACAATGTTACCTATAGCATCATATTGTATTATTTTTTAGGAGATAAGAGAGATAGAAAAAATCTAAAAATTACTTCATAAAGAATTTGAGGCAAATGAAGCAGGAAAAGCTGTGAGAGGTAGTAGAAAGGTGAGGTGATGGGAGGAATGATGGCAGTGTACGGTAGGAGCATATGTCACATCGTATCAGGCGACAGAACGAGTGAAAGATACAGTATTGCCTCTGCTGTGTTAGGAAATCACAAACACACCAGTGTGACACAGACATGCACACTAACACACAAACATAAAATAGGCCCAGCCAAGCTTATCTGGCTCTCCACGGCTCCACGGCCTCCACGCGGAGCAGCCGTAGCTGTCGGCAGAGGCCCGGATCATTTTGGACAGTATCATTAAATGCCATGTCATTACCCGTTATGGAGTAGTGCTCTCACATCACGCTTCTCCCCCAGGATGGTGAAGCTCATCTGATAGGTATGAAGGAGTGTGTGTTTGCATGAATGTCAGTGCTTGTCTGCATTACCTCGCGTGTTTGGAACTTGTGAAAGGGTTTGACGCAGGCAGGCAGAGACAGAGGCGGAGGGCACAGTATAGGCTGTGGAAATGGGATGGACGTGGTTGAGAGATGGAATTGGCATTACATTTTAGATGGAGAGTGCGGATTGACTTTGACTGGAGTGCAAGGAGGCTGTTAGCTTATCTTTAAGGCCGTGTTTGTCACAGCGCTGAGGGCAGCTCCGCTAGACAGGCCGGTAAAAAAAACAAAAACAAGGGAGAGCCGAGTGGAGCGTGGGCTGAACGATGTAGATAGGTGAAAGCTCCCGGTGGGACTCCATGCCTGAGCTGGCAAGCTGTGCGGAGGAAGGAGTGGAGGAGAGCGGCTAAATTGAAGGTTTATTTATCCAATTTGCTGTCAAGGTCGAGTTGTCTGCGAGCTGTCCTGAGTGTGTTCACAAAATGCCAAAATTCAATGAATTGTTTAAAAAAAAAAGAGGGAAAGAGCAGGCACTGAGGATGGGGGAATCAATGACCTTTGGTTGCGTCAAGCTTCAAGCTGCCAGTAGCTCTTAAGGCTGTCCTTACCGGCCATTATGGTTGCCTTTTAAAAACAAGGCAAGAAAGAGAGAAGCTGTCTGGCAATGGTAGTCCAACACTGACACAAACACACACACACTTAGAAAACAACTTTCACTAACATCCACATACACACGAACCAAAATAGAACCAGTGATTCCTTTCGCTATTTAATTGTAGTGTTCAAATATTACTCTAAAACAACTGGGGACATTGCTGTGTTTCTTGTATTTTTGCTGTTTCTTTGTATTTTGTATGTTTCTGTGTTTATACATGATAGAGCATGATTAATAAGGACATGTACTTGAGCTTTCAGCTTAATTTGCATGCTACAGTGGCACATCAGATCCAGAAGCCAACGCAAGTGCCACTCATCACAGATGATTATGTTCTTTTGCATCTTGCTGACTAAGATGGGAACGCTTGAAAGATCGGCCATCTTGGTTAAGCATGACTGCTCCTGGAAATGCAGCTTGAATAGAATAAAGGCTTTTTGATGTAGGGCATTAATCAGTTTGGCTTCAGCTTTAGCTGCTAGTGTTGGTGTTGCTGCAGTGTAATGGTGCTATCCTTTCAAGGGACTCCCCCCCCATCAAAGTTTTGGAGGGCCTCTGTCAACATGAAAAGAACATGACCTTTAAGATTGTATCAGCATGTTTGCTGGTGCATACACAGCCCTGTAAAAGGTTCAGTGGCCCTTAGAAAAAAAACGAGTGTAAAAACATAAGAGAAAAGATGCAGTAAGAAAAGAAAATTGGAATGCTGTTTGTTGGAGAAAGTTGTTTCTTGACACTCAGGAGGTATGCTGCCACAAAGATAAGAAAGAAACGTAACTGAAAATTCCCTTTTTTTTCTTAGCATATAATTGTTCTTGATTTTTTTTTCTTGCTGTAAAACTCACTGGAAATTGTTGAGAAAGAAATAAGAAAGCTAGAAATGTATCTTCAAACTGAAACAACCAGATTTTGCAAGTCAGATCTCCTTCCATAGCCACAGAATAGATCTCTCTTCCTGACTGTGTGTTTGTGTGGGAGTGTGTGCATTGTACACAAGTGTTTGTGTGTTTATTGAGTGTTATGAAGAACTGATAGAGATGTGATGGTGGTCATCAGTCAACTCCTACACCCTGTCTACAAATCAGTGAACTGAATGCTCTGTTACACACAAATACATACAGAGACTCACTGACATGGTGTCATAGTCTGCAATCATGACGCCTACATTAGTAAAATGTTAAATGATAGAATAAAGTGTAAAATGTTTTTCTTGGAGAAATATTTTCTGTAGTGTGCAAGTGAGCCTAAACAATAAGGTAAATAGTTTGTAGAGTGAAAGTGGTTATTCACTGTAGGGCAGTGACGTGTTGTGAGATTCTTGACTGTTGAGGTGCTGACTTCTCTGGAGTCAGCTGTACAAACCCAAAATATAAGCTTATATTTCAATTTTTACCTCAACTGAAACATTTAGTTATTTTAATTATGCTTTAATCAGTTCCATACTGTTCAACAATACGGAAGCAAGAAAAATGTAATTTAATTCACTTTTATTTATATAGCGTCAATTCACGACACGTCGTCTCAAGGCACTTTACAAAGTCAATTCAATCAAATCATACAGATTCCAACTCAAGTACATAAATTCCAATTGATCCTAATTATCAAACAATGCAGTCAAAATCAGTTTATTATTCAAACTGGTTAAAAACTTTCTAAGGAAACCCAGCCAATGCTATAAAGTCAGTGACATGCAGCATTCACTCCTCCTGGATGAGCATGTAGAGACAGCAGACAGTCGTTTGCATTGTGTCACTAACTTTGCAACAATCCCTCATACTAAACATGCGTGTAGCAACAGATGCAAGGAAAACTCCCTTTCACAGTAAGACATCTCCAGCACAACCAGGCTTAGTGTGAGCAGCCATCTGCCATGACCCACTGGGGGTTTGAGACAATAGAACATACACACAAATAACACAGAAGTGCTGATCCAGGAGTACTTTCTACGTAAAATAAAAGTAAAACATTAAAGGCATAGTAGCTCCTTTAGTGGCTTCATCTAGGAGAGATGGCAGCTAAGCAGATAACCTCTGAGCCAGTTTTCAAGTATACAGGATAAAGCAGAACACATACAGTTAGTCACAGTAAAAGCTTAGCCAACAGCTATGTTTAGGAGAGAAGGTTAAATACTTAAAACACAGGGAAAAGTGTATATGTCTAAAATGAGAACATTGTTAGTTATTGTTAGCAGCAGTATCTCTGCCGATGCCCCCTCCCAGGAAGGTGTCACAGCTAAACATTGAGGCCAGATGTTGCTTCTAGGAGGAGAAAAAGCAGAGAGAACATAGGGTTAAAACCTCAAATAACAGAAAATAAGACAAAATTGGAGAGTAGTATGAGAATGTAGCAGAGAGAGTGTAAGTGGTCATTATGTCCTCCGGCAGCCTAAGCCTATAGCAGCAAAACTACAGAGATAGCTCAGGATAACCTAAGCCACTCTAATTATAAGCTTTATCAAAAAGGAAAGCTTTAAGCCTAGCCTTAAAAGTAGACAGGGTGTCTGCCTCATGGACTAAAACTGGGAGTTTGTTCCACAGGAGAGGAGCCAAATAACTAAAGGATCTGCCTCCCATCCTACTTCTAGAGACTCTAGGAACCACCAGTTAACCTGCAGTTCGAGAACAAAGTGCCCTGCCAGGAATATATGGAACTATCATATCATTAACCTCTTGTAACCCAAGGCGTTTGTGCTCAAAATTACATGGCCAAATGTAATTGAGTTTTTCTCAGCAACTACAAACTCTATTTAAATAAGCTTGGTGTCAAATTAAAGGTAACACTCTGGATATTCAACCAGAAGTGTAAATATCACAGTAGAAGCTATTGTTTCAGAGATAATGAGGATGGCACACAGAAAAAAATGAAATAAAATTTCGCTTGCCCTAATTTTTCCTGCATTGTAAAGTATATAAACCTTTTCGAAATATCATGAGGAGGGCTACAAACTTCAGAAAACCATAAATCCTCTGCACAGAGTTCAGTACCGCAATCCATTCTAATTAGATCCAGAGCTTCAGCGAGGGTGTAGAACTTTGTGTGGGAAGCCATTGTGTTTCAAAAACAAACACTCGAACACGCGAAATGACAACCACAGCGCATAAACAGCCAGAGGTAGGAAGGTCAGGTGCGTAACAGCTGTAGTGACTGCGCCTTGCGCTACAGGGTACTCAGTGTTTACAATAACAACCTACATTACGCACGCTAATAACTCAAGTTTGGATTGGCTGCATTTCACAGATGAGCCCTCCTTTTCATCCTTAGAGCCAGTAGAATAAAGTTATCTCCACGTCTTTCACGTAAATCCCACCAATCAGGAAGCAGAGGCCGAGACGTCCGGTAAATCCATTTTGTAGAGTGCGTTTACTTCCTGCAATTTTCTTATTCAACTGCTTGTAGTTTTAACTGTGTTTGGTGTTCGTAGAAATGGTTTATATTAGCCTTTGGCCAAGAGTCCGATGTTTCAGAGAATACCACACATGTCTATGTTTAAGTAAGGGAAGTTGGAGCAATAAACATTGAACAAAAAAGAACCTGGAGCTTCCCCCGTTTCCGGGGGATGGAGCCTAGATTACGGGCTTTATATGTGAGAAGGAGAATTTTTAATTCTATTCGGGATTCACCAGGGATCCAATGAAGGGAAAAGTAAAATAGGAGAAATATGATCTTTCTTTTTCATTTTCATCAGAATTCTTGCTGCAGCATTTTGGATCACCTGAAGGCAACTGCATTTTCTGGACATCCTGATAGTAAAGAATTACAATAGTCCAGCCTTGAAGTAACAAATGCAAGGACTAGTTTTTCAGTGACACCCCTGGACAGAATATTTCTAATTTTGGCAATGTTCCGGAGGTGAAAGAAGGAAATCCTAGAAACCTGTTTAATATGGGATTTAAAAATAACACCAAGCTTTTTTACTTTATTTCCGGAGGTCAATTTATTGCCATTCATATTAATCAGTTGACTAAGCAGTTTATTTTTCAAAGACTCCAATCCAAAGGTGACAACTTCTGTCTTGTCTGAATTTAGAAACAGCAGTCATCCATGTTTTTATGTCTTCAAGATATGCTTGTAGTCTGTCTATAACTACCTGTGGTACATATCCATTTACTAAGGATAGAATAATCATATCTAAAATGGGGCTGGTAATTAAAGGGAACACTTTCTTAAATAATTTGGTTGAAATTGGGTCTAACATGCAAGTTGAAGGTTTAGATGAAGCTAATATTTTGGAAAACTCAGGAAGCTCCACTGGATCAAAACAGTCCAAACACAGATTACTTCCTACAGTTACCTCCAATGCTGTCTCATTTACTGAGGATGAAGTAATCATGTATGCCAATAATTTTATTTTTAGTAAAATCAATTTTATTTAAAAAAGACTCTCATAAAGTCATTACTGCTGAGAGCGAAGGGAATTGATGGCTCAACAGAGCTATGAGTCTGTGTAAGTTTGGCAACTGTACAAAAAGAAACCTAGGATTATTCTTATTCTCTTCTTTTAATGATGAGAAATAAGCTGTTCTAGTGTCTTTTTAGACAAAAGTAGACTATTTTTCCAGATTAGGTAGGAGTCCTCTAGGTGTGTATAGCACCATTTGCTCTCCAGTTTTCTAACATTGTGCTTCAAAGTACACAGCCTCTTATGAATAATTACCTTATTTTTCAAGGATCTACATTGTCTAATGCACCTCACAATGAGAAAGTAACACTATGAACAAGAGAATCAATTTGTGAAGGGGAAGAAACAAAATTACTGCCCTTCACTGTATTTTTTTTAAATTAAAAATGGAACAGATTCTTTGAAGGTTGTTACAGGATTGTCTGGTAATGATCTACTATAATGAAATGTTCTTTCAGGTGTGGAGAACTCATTTAAATTAAACTTAAATGTTATTAAAGGGTAGGGTTATGACGAAATATTGTTGTTTCTTTACAATCATTGCCATATGTCAGCACAAGGTCCAGAGAATGAAGACAAAGGTGGGTAGGTTTGTTATAGTGTTCAACAAAGCCAATTGAGTTGGCATTAAAAGCTTTATTTAGGCTATCACTTTCAGTGTCAACATGAATGTTAAAGTCCCCCACTATAATGACCTTATCTGTATTTAACAATAAATCAGATAAGAAGTCTGAGAAATGATCTAAAAATTGAAAATAAGGACCTGTTTGTCAATACAAAACAACAAACAGAAGAGGTTTTAGTGCTTTGATATTTGGTCGAGGAAAACAAAGGATTAAATAAGAGTTATAGCTCTTAATTGATCTTGGACTAATCACTTAGTCGGACTTAAAGATGGTTGCTACTCTTCCTTCTCACCCAGTATTTCGTGGTATGTGAAAATGTAATTAGTTAGAAGGAGTTGACTCATAGTAACATAATCCAGTTGCTGCAGCCAGGTTTCTGTGAGACAAAAGAAATCAATTAGATTGTCACAAATCAAGTCATTAACTAGCAAAGTCTTTGAACATAGAGATCTTATGTTCAATAAGCCATGTTTAATTTATTTATAATTCTATTTTAATCTGTCATGTGTTTATTTTTATTTTTGAGATTTTCATGATTTCCTCCTTTTAGATTATTTTGTAATCTATTCAATTTTGGCGATGGGCAAGACACCCTAATTGGGTAATGGGTGGGTAAATAGTACCAAAGCTGCAGAGAGAAGTGTTATAGTAGATCATTATCCGACAATGCTGTAACAACCTGCTTCCGGGTCTGAACCCTGAGTTGTCAGAGTTTTGGTGGACTAATAAATTTGGCCGTATTCGTACAAAGGAAAGCTGCTCCATCCAAACTAGGTTGGATGGATGCCATCTCTTTGGAACAGACCAGGTCTCCCCAAAATGTTTGCCAATTATCAATGTATTCCACATTGTTTTCAGGGCACAACCTAGCCAGCCGGCGAATGACAGCATGCCGCTAAACGTGACGACACTGGTCAGATCAGGGAAGGGAACCACAGAAAATCACAGAGTCCGTCATTGTTTTAGCAAACTTACACATTGAGGTAAACCTAACTTTGGTGATGTCAGATTGGCGTAACCGGGTGTCATTACCGCCAGTGTGAATAACACGCTTACTGTATTTACACTTATCCTGAGCCAGCAGTTTCAGGTAGGATTTCATGTCACCCGTTCTGGCCCCTGGCAAACTTTACACTATGGTAGCTGATGGACCCAGAGCCATGTTTCTGACCATAGAGCTGCCAATGACCAGAGTCGACTTCTCAGCATGTGTGTCACTGGGAGTCGTCCTGGACTGGTCCTATTCCAACTGCATGTTTTCAGTTTTTTCAATGTGGATAATGTGTCTCCTTCCTTTCCACAGATGCTTTGTAGCTGTTAGAGTAAACAACAGATGGAGTAGCTTTTTCAGAACGATTGACTGTTCTAAAGAACAGTCTGCATCAGATCCTGGTGGGCTAAAATGTTGTTGAGGATATTCACATTAATTTCTTATGGTTTAGGAGCTGTACAGTCTAACGAGATCAGCTCTTAGTCTAACAAAGTCAAATACCTTTGCATACTTGGAATGGCTCTGCAGTTTGGTGTCAACAAATTGTTTTGACATATCAAAAAATGTTGTACAGTGGACCAAACCAAGGAAAGCTAGTTCACCAAAATGATCAAAAAAAAGTTGGTGCAAGGTGAAGTCGTTAAATTTTTTATGTTAACCATTGTTATGGATTTGATTTTTCAAATTTGTTAAATATTTTGTATTGTTCTCTAAAATCAGACAATAGATTTGTTTCCCTTAGTGTGCCAGAGACACTGTATATAATCTTTAGAAGGTGAAAAAAGTATAAACATAGGTTCTGAACCTAAGAGCAAGCATGGTGCATTTTTGCTCATAGCGCTGACAGAAGGTGTCCACTGTTTCAACTGTTCAACATCTCCAACTGTGTCACAGTACATGCCCAGCAATTTCCAATGTCCAACACTTTGTTTTGCAATACTGTAAAAAGTGCAGTTTTACTAAAAAATGATCTTATATGCCATCATTAAAAAGCATGTGGACGCTTTTGACAGGGATCCTTCATATCCATTGGCCATCATTAGAGTGTCATTATACCAACTGTCGTGATTTTCACTCCTAATGCCAAATACAGTTGGTAACTCAGATTTATCCATGCTTATTGTTTGCAACAGCCTAGAGTTGGAGCGCCATCTGGTCAGTGCTGCTCTTGGTAAACACAGCCTCACAATGTCATGAATAAGCGGGTGCAGTTTGTGGACTTACTAATAAATGATCTAAGTCCATCAAGTGTTTTTAAAAAGGTTCTAACCTCAGGCGTGCACTTTGCTGAATGCAGCAACACAAGGTTCAATTTGCGTGCGTAACAGTGGGTAAACATGGCCTCCAGCAATTTTTCTTTAATTTTTGCCTGCACCCCATTAAGTTCTGATGACATGACAGAAGCTTTGTCCAAACGTCTGAGGTACAACCTTTTCCACACTAGTTAAATTTTACACTTCCAATACATAACCATACTGGGAGCTAATCTGTCATCACTTGCATCATCAAATACCAAAAATGCCTCTTTAACTTCACAGTCCACTTCACTTTTAGACTCATAGCGCAAAACTACTGAAATATGCGCTTTATTTGTGATATTGGCTATCTTGTCAAATTATTACAGCCACAATTGGAGCTGCCTTAATCTCTTTTTTAACATAATTTAGAATTACCCCCCCTACTGCTTCAATTAATTCATTCTGTATTTTACTTGACAGGTCTGAAAACAGTGGATGTCTCTAAATGTCTAACATTTCATCTTTCTCAGCAGAAGACTGTAATAGTTCTACGTATTTGCCACAATTGGAAGAGTTTGCAGTCTCATCATTGTCACAAAATGCCAACACCTGTTTGGCAAGGTAGCAGGTTGCATTAATCAAGTCTTTTAAAATCTCCTGGTTCTCCCTCAGCTAGGCGTTGTGGATGCTGGTGTACAGTCCGTGCTGCTCATTGGCTCCCAAGTCAATCCGTGATGGTCCAAACGTTTTAATTGATATCTGGCTTTGAATGTGAGTAGTCATTTCTTCATGTTTGCTGAGAATCCTTAGTAAATTTGTCATGTCATAATATCCAGACATGGTCATATTTTAATGGTTGTGCTAAAAGAGGTTGCCTTTTCTGCTCCTCATGCCTCACTGCCAGTCCTGTCAGGTGTACAACTCCAGTGGTAAAGAGCAGGTTACCTTTCCCCCACTTGTTTGGGGCAGATCTTTCTGATTTTGGAGTTGGTCTTGCTTTCTCTAACACCCCTGGTTTCGACTAATAATCCAGTTTAGAACAATTCTTTAGTTTTGAGACACAATCTTCCATTTTGTTGGAGCAAGTTTAAAAGAGTGCACCATTACAGACCTCTCAGTATCACACCCCTGCCCTCTGCTTTGAAGACTTGCACACAGCGATGTGCACCTGTTACCTATTGTGCCTATGGGACTCAGCAATGCCCCCTATCAGTGCACTGTATTTTCTGCCTCACCTTGTGCATTTTCATTGTGCATTTATGGCCAATCAGAAAGACTAAATATATCAATCTGTATGCACCAACTGCCTCCATTAGTCAGTGTGTGTGACAGGGTGTCATCAGAGGTGAGGCACAGCTCATCACTGCCTCACATTTTTCCCATCTCCCATATATTTGAACAGGTAATGGATACATTCAGGGATTTTCACCATATAAATTTTAAAATACAGAAAACAAATTTATTGAATAATTTGTCCTACTACTAATAGTTAGTATTTTATTTGTCAAGATGCCTCATCTGCCTGCATGCCACTGCTGTTGTCATGTTTTTCTGAGGAAGGTCTTAAATGCGGAGCATAGTTGGAGATGAAAAAGTTTAATAATAAATGAGCGTACAGGGATGACCTGGCGCTGAAGCACAGGCAGATGTGAGGCACGGGCAGGAGGTTAACAGTATTGTGGACCAAACAGACATGGAGCATGCAGCAAACAAGAAGAAGCAGTGGAGAATAATGAAAACCAGAGAGTATAAATACTAAAGGCAGAGTGGAGAATGGACCAATGAACAAGGGCTGCTAATCAGAGGGAAATCAGGAACAGCTGGTGGAAGAGAACATGCAGGCAACTGAAGGAGGGATGCTAATTGACACAAATGAACAGGGTGTCAGGATCTGTGCCATGTCTGTCTGTTTTGGTGCTGTTTCTGTTCTTAGCCTCTAGATGGCGTTTTGAACCGGAGGAGAGGTGACAGGTGTTTGCTATCTCCTTGATAATCTGCTGAGGAGTATTTAAGGAGGAGGCTGCCAGCAACTCACTGCCAGAGTGTTGCCCTTTGTGGTACAGCTCAAGCCACATTACTTTGCCTTTGCCTTGCTTTGCTCTTTTGTAATTTTGGATTTGTTGCCTTGCAGGTCACCTGAACCTGACTTTGCCTTCAGCATCGAACCCTGCCTGGATACCGTCTTCTGGAAAGAAGCTATCCAACCCCATGAACCAAGACTCAAGCCTCCTGTTTCCTCATTGGATCAAACCAGCTGGCAGTCTCCTGATTTTTTCGTTCCATGGATCTACCTCTGTGAACCCTGTCCACCCTCCTCCTAACATTGCACCAACTACAAAAACTCTTGGACCATCAATCATCTTGGCACACCAGTGTTCACTGTCTCCGGTCCCACGGGTCAACAACCTCCTGGTCTCTCCACCCCCCTCTGGCGGGTCTCTCCCTCAAATCATTGGTGTCCCGGTTCCAGTCTCCTACACATTTCAACATACTGTCAATAAACTTCTTACCGTTATAACTCTGTCTCCTGAATTGCTTTCTGCATGTGGGTCAAATCCGTTCGAAGCATTATGACACAGGGAATCCAGGAGAACAAAAACAAAAAAAGTAAACAATGGAACTGACTTAAAAACATATACAGGGAGAAACAGATCTACAAAAAAATTAACAAACTAAAACGTCTAACACGGGAATCCAAGAAAGTAATCTAAACACGTGTATGAATTATTGATCTAATCAAATGAATGAACATAAATAACAGCAACTGAATAACATGGCAGTGTAGAGAAAGCAGATATATCTCTTACTCAAAACCCCCTAACACAGGCAGATTATGACAGCTGGGGGTTGCCAAAAACAAAGGTTTATTCTTATAAACGTGTTAAGTTACTACATATACACTGCTGGTAAAAGGTTTCAGACACATTTTCTCAATTATGTAGCAAACAAAAATTGTAAAATAACTTTAAATATATTTTGTATTTCAGATTCCTTAAAGTAGCCACACTTTGGTATGATGACGGAAATATTAACCTTTGGCTGTCTCTCAATGAACCTCTGGGAAATTCTTTCAAGACTCTTTGGAAAACCATTTGAGGTGACCACCTCATGAAGCTCATGGAGAGAATGCTAAGAGAGCAAAGCAGCAATCAAAGCAAAGGTTGTGAAAGGTGGGCAAGATTTGTGGAGTGTGCGAGTAACTGCTGTGCTGTTAACAGATTTGTTCACATGAGATGTGAATCTCTGCAGCTACTCCAGAGTTGCCGAGGACCCCTCTGTTTAGATGATGGATTGAACAGTGCTCTGTGGTATGTTTAAATCTTGGGGTAGTGTTTTATAACCTAACTCTTTAAACTTCTCCACTATTCTGCAACTAACCATTGAAGCCTTCACAGAACAGCTGGATTTACAGTAAACTGAGGTCTTATTGCACACAGGTGGACTAATAAGATGACTTCTGAAGGCAAATAGTTGCTCTGAATTTTAATCAGGGTTGTTATAGGAAAGAGGACTGAATGGAAATGCATGCCACCAATTTCTGATTTTTGGCAAGAGAAGTTTTAATAATTATGTATTATTTTCCAATTCACAATTATGTGCCAACTTAAGTGTCACATTGAATCCCAATAATATACATAAATGTTTGTGGTTGTAATGAGAGGAAAGGGATGTAAATGCAAGGCATCGTAAATCTAAAACATACTTAAACTATTAATGATTTTGTAGGTCAGAAAAACTGAAACATCAGCACATACATAGTATTTTCTTCCAGTTGATGTGGAGGTGCATTACCAGTAGTTGTATTTTCAGTTTGATCAAGTTATTTAAGCAAATCCACTGAAATGCACTGTGATGTCCTACACCACAGTGCATTTACAAGACCACTGTTCCATAACAAACACCAGCTTTACACAGACCAGCAAAGAAGCATTTGAAATGTCTGTAGTTTATCTCTTCTCAACATTAGAGATTAGCTGCAATAACACATTGTTCCTGTGCTCCCTGTCGGTTGGATTACTTAAAATGCAATGCTGGTTTCATTTCAGTTTTTCATAAAGACAGGTCTCTAAGTGCAATAGCTCTTTTTTTCCTTAGCTGCACTCATTTCCCTCAAGCCTACTGTGATTACAATTTCTATTTTCTCACGGCATTCGCTCAAATTTTCAGTCAGAGTTAAGGAGAGATCATACAATATCTTCAGTGGAAATTTTACTGGGGTAAATACCCCAGGGCAACTACAAGGTCCGCTTCTTGCCTTAACTTTTCCATCTCTGATTTGTAATGGGCAGTACAGTGTGTTGTCAGGAAACATAAGGAAAATAAAATAAATTAGTAGCATGCGCTTCCACATATGTACCATGCATCCCTGAAGCCATTATATGATGAAAATACATGGCACATTCTCTATGTTTGCCCCAATGGCATTTAAAGATTTGGTGTGTACTGTTTATCGCTGTCTTCCTGAAAATATGCAGAACAAAACCAAGCAAATACGTATACCCCTATGTGATTCATTTTAAATCCTGCTTTAGTGCCAAATTAATGCTGAATTTGTGCAGAACAACCCACTTTCCTGCCAGAAGTAAAGCAGTCATTCTAAACTAACAACTACATCTTCCAAAAAAAAAATCTTTATATACTAAAGGATCCCCTGAAGGTCTCAACATACAGGTCCTTCTCAAAAAATTAGCATATTGTGATAAAGTTAATTATTTTCTATAATGTCATGATGAAAATTTAACATTCATATATTTTAGATTCATTGCACACTAACTGAAATATTTCAGGTCTTTTATTGTCTTAATACGGATGATTTTGGCATACAGCTCATGAAAACCCAAAATTCCTATCTCACAAAATTAGCATATCATTAAAAGGGTCTCTAAACGAGCTATGAACCTAATCATCTGAATCAACGAGTTAACTCTAAACACCTGCAAAAGATTCCTGAGGCCTTTAAAACTCCCAGCCTGGTTCATCACTCAAAACCCCAATCATGGGTAAGACTGCCGACCTGACTGCTGTCCAGAAGGCCACTATTGACACCCTCAAGCAAGAGGGTAAGACACAGAAAGACATTTCTGAACAAATAGGCTGTTCCCAGAGTGCTGTATCAAGGCACCTCAGTGGGAAGTCTGTGGGAAGGAAAAAGTGTGGCAGAAAACGCTGCACAACGAGAAGAGGTGACCGGACCCTGAGGAAGATTGTGGAGAAGGGCCGATTCCAGACCTTGGGGGACCTGCGGAAGCAGTGGACTGAGTCTGGAGTAGAAACATCCAGAGCCACCGTGCACAGGCGTGTGCAGGAAATTGGCTACAGGTGCCGCATTCCCCAGACCTGGGCTACAGAGAAGCAGCACTGGACTGTTGCTCAGTGGTCCAAAGTACTTTTTTCAGATGAAAGCAAATTCTGCATGTCATTCAGAAATCAAGGTGCCAGAGTCTGGAGGAAGACTGGGGAGAAGGAAATGCCAAAATGCCAGAAGTCCAGTGTCAAGTACCCACAGTCAGTGATGGTCTGGGGTGCCGTGTCAGCTGCTGGTGTTGGTCCACTGTGTTTTATCAAGGGCAGGGTCAATGCAGCTAGCTATCAGGAGATTTTGGAGCACTTCATGCTTCCATCTGCTGAAAAGCTTTATGGAGATGAAGATTTAATTTTTCAGCACGACCTGGCACCTGCTCACAGTGCCAAAACCACTGGTAAATGGTTTACTGACCATGGTATCACTGTGCTCAATTGGCCTGCCAACTCTCCTGACCTGAACCCCATAGAGAATCTGTGGGATATTGTGAAGAGAACGTTGAGAGACTCAAGACCCAACACTCTGGATGAACTAAAGACCGCTATCGAAGCATCCTGGGCCTCCATAAGACCTCAGCAGTGCCACAGGCTGATTGCCTCCATGCCACGCCGCATTGAAGCAGTCATTTCTGCAAAAGGATTCCCGACCAAGTATTGAGTGCATAACTGTACATGATTATTTGAAGGTTGACGTTTTTTGTATTAAAAACACTTTTCTTTTATGGGTCGGATGAAATATGCTAATTTTGTGAGATAGGAATTTTGGGTTTTCATGAGCTGTATGCCAAAATCATCCGTATTAAGACAATAAAAGACCTGAAATATTTCAGTTAGTGTGTAATGAATCTAAAATATATGAATGTTAAATTTTCATCATGACATTATGGAAAATAATGAACTTTATCACAATATGCTAATTTTTTGAGAAGGACCTGTACTTCATCCTGTCTGCACATGCAAAACACTGGAACACCATCAATACGCACTTGTTTGTACTTATACTAGAGCTGCGAGATTATTAAAATATTAGTTGCTTTGAAATCAATTAATCTAAATAAATCCAATTTTTATCAAACGTCAATATTTGACACAACAAGCAAAATTATATAGTTCCAACAAATTTGATTGACATCTAAACCAATAAATAGACATATACAATCTGTAGAATGATGATGTACAGCAATTGACTTAATGGGAAGTGGATTATTGCAGTTAGGCTTTTTTGCTGGGGTTCATCCAGCCGTACAGATCCAGATGCAGTTACAATCAAAATGTCTCAATGTAAGTAAACCTGCAGTTTATACATGGTACTCTGCTTAATAATGCAACTATGTTGGAAAACAGGTTCAATATTTCTATATAATACAAAAAGGGTTCCCAGCATTTTGTCCTATATTCAGAAGTGTTTAAATTTGTCCCGATTCACTCTCATATTCCCGCACATAGCTAGCCCTGACAATGCTCATTTCTGGTTGGTTTAATGTAAATTGTAAAAAGGAATCATTATTGTTTTAATATCTTTTAATTTTTTGCATCTTTTCCTTCCTCTATCCCTACTGATTGGCCCTGGAAATTAATAATTGTTTTTGGATTTAAAGCATGCAGGCATGGTGACCTTGACAGGGTGTGATCAAATCCAAGTTGTTTGTGCTGTCATCTTTCTTGGTATGCATCAAGTCACCAAAAATCTCCCATGGGTCTAGCATGTTAAAAATTCAAACATTTAAAATGTTTAATGTTTAAAACAGTATTTTCTTTTCCCACAATTAAATAATCTAATTTAAAACACAAAAGTATCGGCCCTAATTTATATCTTTTGATCAAGGTTATCATTTCATTCATTCAGAGGTATATCATTTTTCTAAACTCTCAAAGGAGGATGTAGGCTCTTGATTGTTGTCTACAAATATAGAATCTTTGCTACTTTTCTTTTATTTTTCATCTGCCTACACAGCAGAGGGCACTCATAGGCAAGTATAGATGATAAATTTAACAACAGCAGCTTTGTGGTTGAGGAGATCGAAAGGTACAATTGCCGGTTAACCACCTTCAGACTGTTGTTGCGAAGTCTCCTGAAACTGTTTCTGGCCTTAATACGGCCAAGGTGCCTGTTGATGCATATTGTACAGATACCAAGGACTGTACCCCCATCTAACAGAGTGTGAATGACAGCCACTAGTTGCTTTACAGTAATAAGATGTATTTTTGCATGATAATCGGGACTAGAATGGATTATAGAGTTCCAAGCCTAACAATAAATCTGAGACTGGAAAATGTATTAAATTACTACTATACAATATGTCTAATGTTGCTAATTTGTATCATATTAAAGGCTTTAAATTAAAACACTATTAAACAATTTTGCATTTGCTTGACATCAAACACACAAATTCACCCAGCAAAGCGTTCAATTTTCTTTCGCTCCTGAAGGTTCACTGCTGAAGCAAAATAATTTCTCCAATTTTAGCCATTGGCCTCAGAACAGTGGGCCAGGGCCCATTTTCAGAAAGAATCCTAAGACTGAAACTAGCTCCAAGTTACGTCAGAATTTTACTTTGGTAAGATACAAGTTACACACAAAGCACCTTAGGCCTTAACGAGCTCCTAAAGTGAACAAATGTTAAGAGGAGTGAGGAGGACGTTCAGTGAGCCCAAGAGCGTCTTTAGTACAGAAGATGGAGGAAAGACCAAGAGAACGGATAAATATTGTCCGTACATTGAACAACACTTAATAAATTAAAGGCTACTGGCTCAATCATGCAGGAATACACCTACTAAACAATGAAGTTAATGAGCACATAAACCTCTATAACAATCATACAATAATTAATATAGAGATAAAATTAATCTTATCATCCCGCTAGGGGGAAATTAAATAGTTTCAGCAGCTGGACAGGTTAAAAATGCACCTCTATTGAGGTAATATTAGGAAGGATAAATTAATGGATAAAAAAATTGGTTTTCCGGACCTGTTTTTCTCCATTTTGTTGTGAATGTTTTGCCAAATCAAATCTCTTTATACAAGGTAATCACAATAAAATACTGACCGGTGATTGCCCACATTAATATCAAATAGATGAAATGGTAAAATGAGCAGAATAGCGAGTAAACATAACAAACATTTTGATGGTTTCATCATCATGATTTACAAATTTCTTATTCCTGTTTAAATTCTATGATCGGTTAATTTCTCTCCATTGATTACAAGCAGCACGTATTTTTTGTTTGTTTGTTTCTTGTAACAACCAGTGACAACCATTAGAAGACAGCAACACATCTAGCAACGGTGTCAACTCACTAAGATAGGAATTTCTGCCAACTCCTCACTCAAAGACGCTCTCAACAACTGCGTGAATCACTCTTAAACTAAGTTAGGAACTCTCTGAGAGGACTGATAATCTTTGTGAATACATGCATGGATCTCTAGCCTTGGAGAGTTGTTGAAGGAGTCATGAAAGTCATTTATGGCTGAGTAGAAAGATGAAATATGTCACACACATTTATTAAATATATTATAAAGACTGTGCAACGTCAGCATGTTTACTGTAATACAGCATGTATATTGGTGATATAAAGAAACAGCAGTGGGCATTACCTCCGGGAAATGAATAGGGCATTGGTCAGAGAAAGACAACCTGTATCAACAGTAAATAATATCTTACAGTCAGTACAGGGAGCAAAAGTATTTGCTAAGTTAGAGGCATTGAAGGGGCTTTGGCAGTGTGATTTAGACCCCAGAACCTAAACCCCTAACGACCTTCATCACACATAGAGGGTGCTACCACTTCAGAAAAGTTCCTTTTTTATTATCGAGTGCACCAGAAGCCTACCAGGAGACTATGGACACTTTGTTATGTGGAATGCCTGGCCCTGTCTGCTATATGGATGTTGTAGTGGTCTACGGAGAGAACAAAAAGTACCTTGAACAGAAACTGAGGCAAGTCTTTCGGAGATTTGTGAACAGATGTCCAACCCTCAACAGGGACAAGTGCATCTTCGGACTACAATAGATTGAGATACTCTGACACATGATCACCGCCAAAGGAGTAAAGAGAGAGCGTTCCAAGCAATGAAACCAGCATAAGTAAGTGAGTCTTGCCTGGCTTAATTTAAACTTGATGCACAATAGTCATCAGTGATGCAAGTCCAGTAGGATTAGATGCAGTTTTGTTACAGACCCAATCAGATGGACAGAACAAGCCAGTGGCCTATGCAAGCAGTTCATTGCTCCCACATCGCTATTCTCTGATAGATAATGTGATTTGTTTCAACATTAGTTTAGAAGGAAACATTTGTATTACAGATAGGTTTTGTTCTAAATACAGAGACAAATGTGGTATAGTTGATGTTGCTGTGCTATTGCGAGAGTAGTGATCACAGAATAAGAGGAGATGACATAGCAGCCAGAACGTGATGGACATATGTTGATAAATAGGCACAAAAACTGAACTATAGGACTGTTTATTTTAAACAACACAGCAGATCCCTCACAGTTTGAAATTAACTGTTATACTGGCTTCTGTGTTATCAATTCTTTTTTAAAATAAAGAAAAAAAAAAAACTTTCACTGATAAAGCATTTAAAAGTAGACACTTAAATTCTTTCTTTTGTTTCTGTGTTTTAGATCACAGTGGACCACTGATAGCTGATTCCAGTTCTGCAATAACCTCTCGCAGTTAAAGTTACAGAGTAATTAAGAGTAAACAAAATGAAAATATATGCTGTTAACCTTACAGAGAACATGAAGGCAAACAATAATGGTATTTTTTCTTCATCCTGATTAGTTGATACTAAAGTGCTCCTAATGTTAAAAAAGGCTTCCATAAATGTTTAATGACATAAGGTCCACCACTACTTTTAAAAAAGTTGCTTTTGATTGCTTCCTTTTCTACATTACTTTGATTTTGTACCTCAGAATAATACCTCTTAGTTTCCCTAACTAATTATGCAGCTGGAAGGCTGCACAACTAA
This sequence comes from Girardinichthys multiradiatus, assembly GCF_021462225.1. Classification (NCBI taxonomy): domain Eukaryota; kingdom Metazoa; phylum Chordata; class Actinopteri; order Cyprinodontiformes; family Goodeidae; genus Girardinichthys; species Girardinichthys multiradiatus. The sequence continues at coordinate 6,246,783 of NC_061797.1, read as the reverse complement.
CATCCCTGTACTATTTGAGTCAGTACTGGTTGATTGTTTTTTTTCTCAATCTGTTTAAACTGATGTATTTTATCTGTTTAAATGTAGGACACACACACACACACACACACACACACACACACACACACAGGCATGTATATATATATACAGTACTGTGCAAAAGTTTTAGGCAGGTGTGAAAAAATGCTGCAAACAAAGAATGCTTTCAAAAATGGAAGTGTCAATATTTTTTTCATCAATCAATAAAATGCAGTGAATGAACAAAAGAGAAATCTAAATCAAATCAATATTTGGAGTCACCGCCTTCAAAACAGTATCAATTGTTCTAGGTACTCTTGCACAGAGTTTTTAAAGGAACTGGTAGGTTGTTTCAAACATTTTGGAATACTAACTACAGATCTTCTGTTGATGTAAGCTTTCTCACATCCTTCTGTCTCTCAGTGTAATCCCAGACACACTGGATGATCCAGACACACTGGATGATGTTGAGATCAGGGCTCTGTGGGGGCCATATCACCACTTACAGTAATTCTTGTTCTTCTTTATGCTGAAAATAGTTCTTAATGACTTTGGCTGTATGTTTGGGTTCACTCACTTAGCATTTTGGAAATTGATCAAAAGAAACAACGATCATTTATATTTGCAAAAGCATTCTTTGTTCACAGCATTTTATTCACAACTGCCTGAAACCTTTGCACAGTACTGTAAATATACATATATATATATGTAAATGTATATATACAGGTCCTTCTCAAAATATTAGCATATTGTGATAAAGTTCATTATTTTCCATAATGTCATGATGAAAATTTAACATTCATATATTTTAGATTCATTGCACACTAACTGAAATATTTCAGGTCTTTTATTGTCTTAATACGGATGATTTTGGCATACAGCTCATGAAAACCCAAAATTCCTATCTCACAAAATTAGCATATTTCATCCGACCAATAAAAGAAAAGTGTTTTTAATACAAAAAACGTCAACCTTCAAATAATCATGTACAGTTATGCACTCAATACTTGGTCGGGAATCCTTTTGCAGAAATGACTGTTTCAATGCGGCGTGGCATGGAGACAATCAGCCTGTGGCACTGCTGAGGTCTTATGGAGGCCCAGGATGCTTTGATAGCGGCCTTTAGCTCATCCAGAGTGTTGGGTCTTGAGTCTCTCAACGTTCTCTTCACAATATCCCACAGATTCTCTATGGGGTTCAGGTCAGGAGAGTTGGCAGGCCAATTGAGCAGAGTGATACCATGGTCAGTAAACCATTTACCAGTGGTTTTGGCACTGTGAGCAGGTGCCAGGTCGTGCTGAAAAATGAAATCTTCATCTCCATAAAGCTTTTCAGCAGATGGAAGCATGAAGTGCTCCAAAATCTCCTGATAGCTAGCTGCATTGACCCTGCCCTTGATAAAACACAGTGGACCAACACCAGCAGCTGACACGGCACCCCAGACCATCACTGACTGTGGGTACTTGACACTAGACTTCTGGCATTTTGGCATTTCCTTCTCCCCAGTCTTCCTCCAGACTCTGGCACCTTGATTTCCGAATGACATGCAGAATTTGCTTTCATCCGAAAAAAGTACTTTGGACCACTGAGCAACAGTCCAGTGCTGCTTCTCTGTAGCCCAGGTCAGGCGCTTCTGCCGCTGTTTCTGGTTCAAAAGTGGCTTGACCTGGGGAATGCGGCACCTGTAGCCCATTTCCTGCACACGCCTGTGCACGGTGGCTCTGGATGTTTCTACTCCAGACTCAGTCCACTGCTTCCGCAGGTCCACCAAGGTCTGGAATCGGCCCTTCTCCACAATCTTCCTCAGGGTCTGGTCACCTCTTCTCGTTGTGCAGCGTTTTCTGCCACACCTTTTCCTTCCCACAGACTTCCCACTGAGGTGCCTTCATACAGCACTCTGGGAACAGCCTATTCGTTCAGAAATTTCTTTCTGTGTCTTACCCTCTTGCTTGAGGGTGTCAATAGTGGCCTTCTGGACAGCAGTCAGGTCGGCAGTCTTACCCATGATTGGGGTTTTGAGTGATGAACCAGGCTGGGAGTTTTAAAGGCCTCAGGAATCTTTTGCAGGTGTTTAGAGTTAACTCGTTGATTCAGATGATTAAGTTCATAGCTCGTTTAGAGACCCTTTTAATGATATGCTAATTTTGTGAGATAGGAATTTTGGGTTTTCATGAGCTGTATGCCAAAATCATCCGTATTAAGACAATAAAAGACCTGAAATATTTCAGTTAGTGTGCAATGAATCTAAAATATATGAATGTTAAATTTTTATCATGACATTATGGAAAATAATGAACTTTATCACAGTATGCTAATATTTTGAGAAGGACCTGTACAGTCATATTCAATAAATTATACTATTGGAAGGTTCTTTTATTTCAGTTAATCAATTCACTGAATGACACACATAGATTAATTTCACACAGACATAATGTTTTTGACACATGAATATATATATATATAGATATATATATATATCTATATATATATATATATATAGAGAGATATATATAGATACATGTATGTATATATTTATTTGTGGCACTGCTGCCACTGTTATTTATTGCTTCTGACAAAGTATAAATAGATGTCTTCTTAAAACCAAGAGGCTACCAGCCCACAATTGCACTCTTTAATGTCATATTTTGGCTTCCCTTTGACCTCTTAAATGGCTGACCCAATGCTTGGTGTTCTGTACATTCACCTATGTCTCTGTACCTGTGTGTGCATGTGTGTGCTTTTATTGTTTGGGTCCCAGAGTGATGGCGTAACCTGACGGAGGAGGGGTGACTTTAATCCTTAACTTTCCACCCCCAAGGTAGGACTGAGAGGATAACAGAAGAATTTACCTAGGTTTCAGTGTGTGCTGTGAGTGTGTGCAGAGTGCTCGTGTCCGTGCAAGTCCTGGGTTTTGGCCATAGAGAATGAATGGGTTTAGTACTGCACCCAGACAGAAAAATCAATGCTTCATATGAGGAGGCTGCGGGGGTTAGGCCTCCGTGTTCATGTCAACAAGGCTATTGGTTTTCTTAATACTCCAAAGTTGGCGTTTCCACGCTTCGGGAGGGCCGGTGAGGTGACTTGTGTGGTCAAAGCTTAACAAAGGGATCCTGCCTTCTAGCTCTTGCTGCACACTCTGGCAAAGAGAAGCCGAGCCAGGATTAATTACCAACTGTGCCGGCTGGATATTAGTTGTTGTTTTTTCCTTTTGTCACATGCCTCTGCTGGACTGATGCTATTGGAAGGTGTTTGTGTGCTACAAAGCACTGGGCTAATACTGTTAGAAACAGTAACATGGTTTGAGGTAATAGCAGTGGAATGATGGTGTAGCAATTTCTCTGCCCCTCAGCATGGCTTTGGTATCGTTCATTAACTATAATACTAAATCATTACTAATCAAATAAATAAAATAAATATAGAATCTCATAGACAAATAAAACCTAAAACTAGGATTTTATGCCCGCCTAAATTGGACCATCCCACCTCTAGCCTGCCGTCACTTTAACTGAACTCCGCTGCCAAGTACACATGCTTAAAAACAGACCTCTCTATCCCTGCGCCACAAACATCTGATGCAAAGTAGATAAATAAATGTTTAAATTAGATCACTTTTAGGGTTTCTCTTCGATGTGTTTTGAGTATGTTGTCAAGTTTCTGAGGATGAATGCCAATCTTTCTATCATTTTCTGTCATTTACAGTTTAGCTGACTAATGTTAGGAATCAGGTTCTGATGTTCTTATTAGATGAAGATAGCATGTGAATTGTGACTTGTAAAAGCACAGTTTAAAAAGCTGGTGTACTTTTTTCTGAAGACATAAAAAATTGCCAACTTCAGTGTCACTTTTTAAACAGCTGTGAACTGATGCTTCAGTAGCGCTAAGAACCAAAATGTTTGCTGGAGAGTATTTCCTCACACACATATTAAGAATGTTTATTAATCCAGTTTAGGTCCATTGATATTTATATTGAGTCATTTTATTGCCCAAATTGTATTATTATTATCTGACAATTCATGTGGCCTCATTAAATGTGAACACATCCACATGAGTCAAATGGCAGAAAAGCTACAGTAGGCCTGCTTTCACATTTTAGGAAAAAAGGTTGACCTGTCATGCCACAGAGCTGAGCACAGGTTAGTGTTGTGTGTGTGTGCAGGTCCTTTCTCTCACCTTTTCCTGCAGGGTGCGACAGGCAGGTGCAGCCTCACAGCTGAGGATGTTCAGGGCTAATCAAGACGAACTTCTTAAGCAGCAGGAAGCCTCAACAAGGAGTCAGATTGTTAACTCACCTGAGTGGTAATCAGACCAGCAGACTAAGCTCTGTCATTCTTGTTTCCTGGCCCTGTCTCTTACCTACGTTTGTTCTCCTCTGTAGAGTGGAAAGTACTCTGAAGACCCAGACCTGGATTTTCTCCACCCAGTGTTCTGTGCCTGAGTTCACCGTTGGCTGAGAGTACTTCACTGTGCTTACCCAACAAAAAGCCTCCTTCAGCTCCTTGGAACCTGCAAGCCCAAGGACGAAACTATCCTCTTGTCTGGATCGTCAGCTCCAAAGACTCTTATCTGTCCACCCTCCAACTCCACATCCACTTCCTGGAAAGTAATCAAAAGGAACCATAACAATTGCACCACAACTTCTCCTGTCAACCTCAGTCTCCATGGCACTACTCACCTTGCCCTGGAAGCTTCTCTTCATCCAAACAGTAAGACTAATCTCAAACCACTTCAAATTGCACATTACCTCTTGCCACCCATACTCACTTACCTCTCTTCCACAGTGCACCAATTAGGAGAAACCGGACTCCAAGACGACCCCGCTGTATTTTCTTGTTTGTCAATAAAGCAGTTTAAACCTGAATCTTGCCTCTGTAATTGTTGCTCGCACTAGAATCACCTGGTTTGCCGTTATGACATGACCCCCAACTGTCGTATTATATTTCGCAACCTGCGCTTAAGTGCAATAATACCAGTCCTAAGACATTATACATTGTCCTTTCTTTCATCCTGCTCTCCCTCTTTTGAGCTTCAGACTCCAATAACCCCTGTAACTTTCTGTACTGGTATGACTGACAAGTCTGTAGGATCTGTCTGACACAATTGCGCTGCAGCAACAAGTCCTGCAAGGTGACAGGAGTTACAGTCACATCGCACTCTTTGATAATTTCCAGTTTGTGCCAGGCTCAAGGCTAAATCCCATTTCCAAGGATTATCCCTATGACTAGCAGTATCCCCCTCCTCCTACCCCTTGACACTTGATTCAGAGAGTGGTTGAAATATTCAACTGAGATGTGGGACACTCCTACAAGAAACATGATTGGTTCTCACTTATTTATATTACATAGACAGATGTGTTGGGTAAGCAGTTATCAGCACACATTATTCTTTATGCTTGTTAAGGAACAAGAAAGATGTAATGGCAAATGTGTGTCGTTTTGTGTATGTGTAATGTTTTTCAATAAGCTGCAGATCTTCTCCTGGAAGGTGGTGCTGGGCCTCGTGAAACCCTGATCCACATCAAGCTTCATCAGCTGGAGCTTAAGAGGAGCTGTCTGACGCTGTTTTAACGCCTATGTGGTAACCTCTCTTGCCCTCTGTGACACCTTCTTGTGCTTTGCTTAAATTCCTTGTGTTGCCAGATTTTTTATTTATTTAACCATTTTCTTTAACAGCAAATCCCCTGAAATACAATGAATTTTTCGATGGAGATCTGGCCAAGTGGCACACCTGTCTTACCTCGAGCTCTCTGTATTTTCCAAAGGTGAGCTCCCGACCTCCTACCTGGAAAGACACCTCTATGAGCCTTCCTGGATCAACTCCTCAAACATTCTTGTGAAACAACCCTCTGGGCAACCTACTTCACCTGGAATCGGCAGCTCCTTCTCCCTGGAATCTCCAAACAATTACCTTTGGCATGCAACAGAAACCTCCCTCAATAATCTTCTGCCTGAGCTCCACTCATGACATGGACAAACATCTCCCGGACTCAACTCATTCCTTCCCTTCACCAAACTTCAACCTCATAACAGTAAGAAATTATCCACAAGTTCAAACTTAGCAAAATTGCCCTCATCAAGAAACTTTGCTCACCTCAAATCCTTTCCCAGCCAACGATCCTGAACCTTATCTCTTATTCATTTCTCTGTAATCAATAAACCTGCTAAACCCTGTTGCCTTGTCCTGAGAGTTTTCTAGCACTTGTGGGTCAGATGTTTGCCTCCAAATATGTACTGCCAATATACCAACAAAATATATACTAGTTGGTTTATAGTTGTTCTAAAGTGATGGACTTTAAATATATTATAATTATAATTGAAGTGTAATGACGAATAGTCTGACCTTATATACTGAGTTAAGTAAGGTTTCATTGGAATGATATGAAACTATAAATAAGTGTATTTCTGGATTTTGTTTCTTGCAACAATATATATATATATATATATATATATATATATTAAACAGAAAAATCTATTTTTTTTTGCTCAAGAAAAGCTTTAGTGTGCTTTAAACTGCACATTCTAGAACCTGTTACAATGGTAAAAACCTATTAATTCAGAAACATTTGATCTTTGCTATTTCTGTCATGTTCAGCTATAATTAGCATATATCAGGACACTTCAAATTAGACATTCCAGGGGTTATTGTGCCATTCAAATATGTTAACTGGACAATATTTACATTTCTCAGTAGGTTTGAGAGCACAGCCCCAAAAAAGTGTCAGTCTTTAGCAGCTATGAGGCCATTTTCCTTACCCTCGTCCTTCTCCACAAAAACAATATGGACACCATACCTCTTATAAACATACGGTTAAGGGGCAAGAGGGAGGAATAAGGGGGTGAAGTATTTTATATTTTAAATTAGATGATCAAGTGCAGTCCAGACTTATTTAAGCAAAATTGAGGATAGCGCTTTAGGTTAGCACTAACAAGAAGTGATAAAGTGGATTGCTTTAGTGTTAGCGGCTAATGGTTAGTCATTGTGGTATTATTACAAATCATTTATATCTTATGTATAACTGTCACCATTTAAATGTTATTCATGTTACCCAAAATGCTGCAAAACAAACTGCTTAAGAGTGGTGGAGGCTTCTTCAATGCCTTTGTAAGCAAGTGTTGTCAGCCAGCCCATCCTGTGTTCTTTATAAACTCAACAAAACAAGGCAAATGAGAAACGAATTTATTTCTTACTTCAAAGAGAGTCTAAAACATGCACTACTCACAAAAAGTTAGGAATATTTGGCTTTTTGGTTAAATGTATCGATAATGTAAAAAGTTCACGCTACAGTGATATTATATCATAAAGGTATGGCATTAAGTAGAAGCAGGAAATGGAGATTTTCTCATATCAAACTATGTATTGAAACAAAAGCAGACATCAGTGGTGGGTATAGCACAGCAAAAATGTCTCATGTGCACTTGAACATCAATTACAGCTTGATATCTACATCTCATGCTGTTCACAAGTCGACTTGTTGTCTGCTGAGGCATGGCATCCCACACTACTTGAAGGGAGACCCTCAGGTTGTTGAGGTTCTGAGGTACAGAGTTACGATCCTCTAGATGGTGACCAAGCTGATCCCACTGGTTTAATATGAGATGAAGATTCCCTAATGATGCGACCTCGATGAGCTAAAGCATTGTCGTCCATGAAATGAGGCCTGTATAGTTCATGCAGAGGAACAATGATTGGATTAATCATAATCAGATTGATGTTATGTGTTATTCACTGTACCATTCACAAAATGTAGGGCAGTTCTGTATTGACTAGACACACCTGCCCACACTGTAATGCCACCACCACCAAAGCCTTGTCTGGTGACAACAGTGGCTGATGCACGATGTTCCTTGACGTCTCCGACATCGTTGGGAGCCATTATTTCTGCTCAGTGTTAATCAACTTTCATCAGAGAGAAGCACTAAGGTCCCTCGTCTAGCGTTAATGCTCCCTGGCCCCTGTGAGACGATGATGCCTGTGCCTGGTGGTCTGGTCAGGTACCCTTGCAGGTCATTTATCGCAGAGACTTGGGTGCTTCTCACCCCCCTTAAATGTACCATTAGTTGATGGGCATTCTTCATCCAGTTCTGCAAGGCACTATTCACAATGAAGCAGTTATTAATGAGGGATATGGCCAAAGGACATCCACCTCTATGCCTGTGACTCTTGCAGTTTCTGTGCATCTCTGTTGCAACCTGCTGATGACACTCTAAGCTCAGTTGCCACTTTGTTTTGAGAACCTCCTGTTTTAAGCCTCGCAATGGCAAGGTACTGTTGATCAGTTGTTAGTTGTCTTCGTGGTCACATTATATCAAAATATAAACGGCATGATGAGGAGGACTGTTTAAACACCAACTCTGATTGAATCAGGAAATTCATTGGTTGCTTCATGGAGCAAACACTTGTGAAAAGTGCTGTTAAGCTCCTCGTTAGAAAACAGCAAGTTGTTCAAAAAATACTGAAACACTGAACAGTTGTAAATGTGCATTCAAAAGTTTAGAGAAGGTTGCATTAAATTCACCTGTAAAGGTTATAGAGCTTTTTAGATTCATCCCTAAATTTCACCTGAAAGCCGAATATTCCTGACTTTTTGTGAGTTGCATTGTTTCAACTGGGTGCTTAAAGCACAAAGCATCATATCTGTGGCTCATAACAACATAACAAACACTTCACCAGTTAAATACATCAGCTGAACATCAGTTAGTGAAACTGACTTCCTATTTCCACGAGAAATATTCTGTCGTTTTAACAGGCCATGACCCCCTTACTGCATTACTTACATTTTGGTTGCAAATGTATACTGGTATACTTTGTATTTTTGATTACTGCTGTTGACTGTGCAAATATCAGCCCCTCAGGAAAATATAATCTGCAAACTTAAGTGGTGCTAATCAGTTTGTGTTAGTCTGTGCAAGACCTTACAAAATTTTTCTGATGCAGTTTTCATTACTCCAGTTCTTAGGAGTAACCCTTTACTCCTGCAGAATTTTTATGATCTTACTGTACTCAGGCACACACTTGCACACATACCAGTTGTTAGCGACACTGGGCTATGGACAGCAAACCTATAGGGAGCGGTCTATGGTCTGGTGAAGGCAGGGCAAACCCGGCCATTGAGCATTGCTCACCCAGAGCAATCGGATGAAAACGCAGTGCAGATGTAATTTGTTTTCAATGGCTGTTTCAAAAGAATAATTGTGGTGACACTGGCTGGTCGATACTATAGATTTTTGTTTTCGAGTGTAGTGTGTGTGTGGCGCTAAGAGAGCATAGGAAATACAAGGCTGCGGACCCAAATACAATAAAAATGGATTGTGTATGTGTGTGTGGGTTTGTTTGTAGGGGTATTTGCAGGTCTGGTAACCATCACCTGGCCCTGGACATCATTGGAAGGATTACTAAATGTGTCCTATGGGTTTGCAATACGCTAGTATTCCCTCCCTTTCTGTTTGTCTTTGTTCCCTCATTTTATTTAAGGGAAACACACTGACTTGGCTTCAATTACTCACTTAAAATAAAACACAGCAAACTGTGCAGAGTAAAAAGTGCAACTAATCTACACATGAAAATCTGTGAGGGAGGGAAATCCCACATACAGAATAAGACAAGCCTTCCCCACCAAAAATGACACCCATTATTTATTCTTTATAACCATTACCATTACCCTCCATTTACAACATGAACATTCAACATAAACAGACTAAAGCCTAAACATCAGCTTACATATCTGTCAAAATATTTCTTCTAATGAGAATAGGTATTTCAGATTTTACTTCGCAGTGACATCATTCTTATATATAGCAAAACTCACTGTTTGAACAACAGAGAATATAATTGTTATTTCAAAGATTTTAGAGCAGAAATACAATTGTGCTAAATGCAGAAGTTTATTTGTACAAGAAACAGCTAAAATAAAGTTTGGAGTGTAGCAATTGAAGGATTTTATTTTCTATAAATATTTCAAACATTTAGCTTTTGGGAGGGAAAACAAGCAAAATAAAAATAAAAACAAAACTTCTGCTCAACCCTATTTGTTTTGGCAGAGATTGCTCTGGGTTTGTATTTAGTAGCCTGTTTACATTGTTTATTCCTGTCAGTTTAAACGTTTCAAAAATATCCAACTTCCAAATTTTCAGTGTCATAATATTTATGTTGGTGGCACCATAAATGCATACACCTGGCAGCTTAGGCAAACAGTATGGTCGACCTGGTTGCCTTGCAGTGTCAGTAACAGATTAGCTTTACAAATGGGGGAAACTGAGATATTACTCATGTTGCAAAATTGACTTTATTGAATTTAAGACACAACAGATAAAATCTTTTTTGAGGCAGCAACCTAAATCGACTATAACAGTTATAAAGAGACAAAGACGGCCATCTATGTGGATAAAACTTAGGTGTGGACTTGGCAAAGATTTTAAGAAGCTATTTATAAAAAGCTTTCTTCTATACATGATTATTGTTGGTTTTTGTACTCTGCTGACTTTGCTTTGCCTGAAATCATCATCAGATTTCAATCCTATAGAAAAGGTTAATTGTTTAATGGAATTAGTCAGTAATGGCAAAGCAAAAGTGAATTACGGTTGGGTATGTTTAGAATGTTCTTGATTTTCTATGTGCCTTTTCATGTTTCTGGTATAAGAACCTAATAGCAAAATATTTCCGTGTTTTTGTAGGTATCCAGAAAAGTGTAGTTGGGACCTATAATGCCAGTCTCCACCTTCCTCCAACACTGCTCGGTCTAGATTGGCCAGTTGTGAGGTATAATAGGCACTCAGCTGTCTAGATTAGCTCCAACACAATGTATTGAAAATCATCATTGCTTACACAATTATACTGTTTACAGTCTACATATTTTAAAATGTTTTTCACTACACTGACAATGCAGGATAGAAATACAAAACTTTGAAATACTTATTCACTTATTTTGTTTTTTTCCATTATGCGTTACCAAACATTAAACATAACTTACCAAAAGAAATGTTTCTTTTTGTCTTATAGGACTTACAGGATTTGGCACTGCTGACTGTGCACATTAAACCACATTTAGTACAGCTGCACAACATATTGAATGAAAATCATCATAGCAATATCAGTGTGTGAAAAATTACAATTGTTAAAGACGGCTAGGACGCAAGCTTCAACATTTAGATTTCTCAAAAGGAACAACAGCAGATCAATTTTTATACTGAAAAATCCTTGTTGTCAATATATAGTATATTTTTTTAGTATTGGTTCACATTCTTTTAACTCTCTATCCTCTGCGTAGCTCATTTGTTGGGGCTGAATTGCTGCTCATCCCCCACGTGGCAGTTGTCCTTCCCTCCCTTCTCTAATCCTCTCCTTGGGCACATCTCAAGCCTCTGTTGCCTGATAATGTTCACTTTGACCGTTTGCCAAATCAGACGCTGTTTTGCTGGAAGATTGCAATGATTGTAATTTGTCAGATGAAGCAGAGGTGTGTGTATTTGTAAGTGTGTGAACACTGCTGGGTTTATTAAATGGGAGCGATTCTGTGATATTAAATGACTGACAGTAGATCTGGACGACTCACCTGGGCTTGGAGGAGAGGGAAATCCAGAAACAGGCCATTATTCCTCTGTAGTCCAAGCTTCTGCTCACACTCTCCAGTTCACCTCCCCGCTCTCGTCCCATCTCCATTCACTATTCCCTTGCCGCGGGTGGTCACCAGAGACCAGGCTGGTGCTGATTTATTCTCCCTCTTTCCTGTCCTCTGCCTGACTGCTTCTGCAATGGAGAAATTTCCTTTCTCCATTTCTCTTTGTTCAGCAGCAGCAAAGGTGCTAAGGAGGGAAAAGCAGGGGAATGAGAACAGGAGGACCAACATTATAACATCTACCTCCCTAATACACTGTCCGATTCTCTCTACTCCCACCCTGCAGGTTTTCTCTTCCCAGCAATGCCTTTCTCAAAGGCAATCTAGACGGGTGGTTATCAGAACACATCTATAATGCTGGGCAGCAATGTATTTCTAGTAATATCTGTATTCAAGGAAACTCAACAAGTTTCTTTTCTTGAACTTAAAGAGCGAGCAAATATAATTGAGCTGTGGATAATAAGTTATTTTAACTTTCATTTAAAGTCAGGGGTGTATTATCACATGAATACCAATGTCCTTTTTTACATTTTAACTGATAATTAATAGGCCACAAGTCATGAAATCCACACACCAGCTGTTAATTCATTAACCATAGAGCCATCTGTTATTTTAAAGAGTTGCTGAGGGGATCGTGGGTATATGGTTGTCCAGCCCATGTTGGTTTTGTGGATCTACAGAAAATTTACAGCTGTGTCCCCTGAAGGATTTTGTCAAGGATGCTGAGGGAGTAGGGGATGGTGGAGATCCTTTTAGGGGTCCTCGTTTAATCAAAGCAAGAACTGACTGCATTCTTGGTGGAAAATCAAAACTGTTCTCAGTGCATGTGGGTCTCCGCCAGCGCTGCCCATTGTCTATGATCCTGTTTGTTGTTCATGGATGGGATCACAACTCTCGGTATCTAAACTCTCCTCTGATTGTGGTTTGGGAACGTGAGGGTCTCAACTTTGCCTTTTTCGGGTGATGTTATTATGCTGGTGTTGTCAATCCATAACCTTTAACATATTCTGAAGCAGTTTGCAGCTGACTGTAAAACAGCTGGGATATGAGTTACCTCCAGGGCACCACAAACATCATATACATGACTGGACTTAATATTACCTAAAGTGCTACTCAATTCTTTACATTTAGACCTAACATCCGTGTAAAGTTAAGAACAATGACAGCACCTTTACTGTGCAACAATATTGCTAAACTATATTAAAAAATGGCTAAACAATGTAGAGCACTGTTAAAAACTTGTTTTTATGTGACTTCAAATTGTTATCATTCAATGCTAAAACAGGCAGTCCATGGTGGGGGCACAGCTGGGGTTTGAGGGACTAGTAGTGGTGTGAAGGTGGTCCTCAACCGTAAAAAATACAAAACATGCTTGTGCTTCTACTCCCTCCTCTGTGGGTAGTAGTCTCTGGTGGTGATTGCTTGACACAGGTTCTTACTAATGAATAATTTTCATTTACACAACTTTGTTTTCACAGTTAGTTTCCAGTCCCCCAGTCATGGGCAGTCTAATCCCAGGTTAGAGACATATAAGCTTGTTTTGTTGCAGTCTGCCCCCACATCTCCCCTCCCATACTCTCTTTGCTTCATGATTCCATACATGAATTTTTGGTCTAAATTAAATTCTTCTTAATGAGAGCCTATACTGTGTTGATCAGTCAGATTAAATCACAAATGCATTGCCTAAGAGGAGTTCCTTTTTTGACCCAACATTCTATTACTGCCTTGTAGCTTCCCAGTCAAAAGGATAAAAATTACACCCCGAACATCATATGTTATGGATGATTTGTTGAACAGGAAACCTGACAATTCACAGAGACTTACACCACACATTCTTGTGCTGAAAATGAGGCCTGTTATGGCAGCTGCACATCTATAAAGATTGCTCATCTGGTGGAAAACAGCCACCTATGCAGGAACAGAGAGAGTGATGCAGAAAGTGTTGTAAATACTCAGGGAGAAATATGGAACAGAATGACCCAAGGAATATAAGCAGTGGGAATGATGAATCCAATGAAATAGTCTCCGTGAAGGGTCTTTATAGTGGAATATAAGGATTGTTCTTGTTAAAAAAAAATTCAGCTCGTCATGAGCAAACATTATTTCACTTAGCACATAAAAACAGTAAAAGCAGCCAGGTCTGTAGATAGTAAATTAAATGAATTATAATGGTGAACTGTTGCCAGGACGGAATAACGTTTTCCAATGCATATGTGTAATGTGATAGAATGTAGTAAAAGTTGTCATAAGAACATTTGATCCATTTTATGTACTTTTGGAATTTTATTAGTCCAACATAACATGAACAAGCAAATACTGCTATTGTATTTCACGATCCATCTGTCTTTTGGAATCCTGTTAGTTCACTTCCTTTACTCTCTAAAATCCCCCCAGCCCTACCTAACACACTTTTCCTGAGCCTCTTTTCAGCCTGTCCCTTTCATCTTTCTCCCAGCTGTCCCCTGAGGTGAAGGACACTCAGATGAAAGAATGAAAGGAGACGAGTTGCAGTGAGGACAGCTCCCGTTCCACTCAGGCCACCACACAACCCACGGGCCGAGTGGCCTCTGCTTGGTAGCTTCACACTGTTCATGTGCACACATATGCACACACAGCTCTGTTCTGTCACCTTTGGTTCCGTCACCCTTCAGTGTCATCATCTCCAGGGAATGTTAAATGGGTCAAACTGGCAGAGAAAGAAAAGACTTGATGGAGAAGAACATCAAGGAAACTGTGGCACTGACTGAGAGCCAAAACCCTTTGACAAGACAAGCCGAATCGCTTTCAGGTGTGTGAAAAGGTTTAGATCGCACACATCAAAACAGGAAACTGAGAAGGCATATAAAGTGCAATAGAAATAACAGAAATAATGGACTTCTTCCAGATTATTACAATATTAATTAGTTTTGACAAACAGGTGTCTCTAAATTTACTGGACAGTTTCTTATGCTAGGACAGCAATGTTGACATTGGTCTCTTTCAACCTCAACTTCTCTTTGGTATCAGGTAGAAACACACTTTGTTTAGAATCTGTCTTTTACACAGCGTGCATTGGAAAATATTTATAGCTCTTCAACTGTTCAACAAGTAGCAGCATTTCAACCACAATCTTTAGTGTTTTTCATTGAGATACTGTGAGATGGACCTAGGCAAAGTGGTAAATAAATTTACAATATAAAAATGGTACACAATTTCACATTTGTATACATTAAATCTGAAAAAAAAATGTATTAAGCCCCTTTACTCTGACACCCCTAAAGGAAATCCAGTGCATCTATTACCTTCAGTATTCACCAATTAGTCAAGAGAGACTACCTGTGTGCAATTTTATCTTAGTAATCTTAAAGGTTTGACAGAGAACATTAGTGAACAAAGAGCATCACAAAGACCAAAGGAGAGGGTTAAGTCAGGGATACATTTGTAGGGAGGTTTATAAACAAGGTTAGGCTTAAAACCATAAACCCAAGTTCTCAACAAGTCACTGAGCTCTGTTCAATCCATCATATGCAAATGGAAAGAGAAAGGCACAACTTTAAACCTACCCATATAGACAAAGGCAAGGAAAGCATATTTTAGATAAGCAGCCAAGAGGCCCATGGTCTCTGAAGGACCTACAGAGATTGACAACTCAGATATGTTAATCTGTTGACTGGATAGCTGTTAGCTCTGCACTCTGAAAGCCATTGGTGAAACAAACCTTAGGAAATCCTGTTTACGTTTGCCACAAGACAAGTAGGGGAAGAAGCTGCCCTGGTCAGATCAGACCAAGTTAAAAGTTTTATTTAGATGCAAAATGCAGTTTGTCAAAAATGGACTGGTTTGGTGTTAGAATAGCCCTGTACAAACCTAAATCCAATTGAGAATCTGTGAAAGGAAAAAGACTTTCAGTTGTTATTGTGGCACAAGGAGGTTCTATATACAGGTCCTTCTCAAAATATTAGCATATTGTGATAAAGTTCATTATTTTCCATAATGTCATGATGAAAATTTAACATTCATATATTTTAGATTCATTGCACACTAACTGAAATATTTCAGGTCTTTTATTGTCTTAATACGGATGATTTTGGCATACAGCTCATGAAAACCCAAAATTCCTATCTCACAAAATTAGCATATTTCATCTGACCAATAAAAGAAAAGTGTTTTTAATATAAAAAACGTCAACCTTCAAATAATCATGGACAGTTATGCACTCAATACTTGGTCGGGAATCCTTTTGCAGAAATGACTGCTTCAATGCGGCGTGACATGGAGGCAATTAGCCTGTGGCACTGCTGAGGTCTTATGGAGGCCCAGGATGCTTCGATTGCGGCCTTTAGCTCATCCAGAGTGTTGGGTCTTGAGTCTCTCAACGTTCTCTTCACAATATCCCACAGATTCTCTATGGGGTTCAGGTCAGGAGAGTTAGCAGGCCAATTGAGCACAGTGATACCATGGTCAGTAAACCATTTACCAGTGGTTTTGGCACTGTGAGCAGGTGCCAGGTCGTGCTGAAAAATGAAATCTTCATCTCCATAAACCTTTTCAGCAGATGGAAGCATGAAGTGCTCCAAAATCTCCTGATAGCTAGCTACATTGACCCTGCCCTTGATAAAACACAGTGGACCAACACCAGCAGCTGACACGGCACCCCAGACCATCACTGACTGTGGGTACTTGACACTGGACTTCTGGCATTTTGGCATTTCCTTCTCCCCAGTCTTCCTCCAGACTCTGGCACCTTGATTTCCGAATGACATGCAGAATTAGCTGTCATCTGAAAAAAGTACTTTGGACCACTGAGCAACAGTCCAGTGCTGCTTCTCTGTAGCCCAGGTCAGGCGCTTCTGCCGCTGTTTCTGGTTCAAAAGTGGCTTGACCTGGGGAATGCGGCACCTGTAGCCCATTTCCTGCACACACCTGTGCACGGTGGCTCTGGATGTTTCTACTCCAGACTCAGTCCACTGCTTCCGCAGGTCCCCCAAGGTCTGGAATCGGCCCTTCTCCACAATCTTCCTCAGGGTCCGGTCACCTCTTCTCGTTGTGCAGCGTTTTCTGCCACACTTTTTCCTTCCCACAGACTTCCCACTGAGGTGCCTTGATACAGCACTCTGGGAACAGCCTATTCATTCAGAAATTTCTTTCTGTGTCTTACCCTCTTGCTTGAGGGTGTCAATAGTGGCCTTCTGGACAGCAGTCAGGTCGGCAGTCTTACCCATGATTGGGGTTTTGAGTGATGAACCAGGCTGGGAGTTTTAAAGGCCTCAGGAATCTTTTGCAGGTGTTTAGAGTTAACTCGTTGATTCAGATGATTAGGTTCATAGCTCGTTTAGAGACCCTTTTAATGATATGCTAATTTTGTGAGATAGGAATTTGGGGTTTTCATGAGCTGTATGCCAAAATCATCCGTATTAAGACAACAAAAGACCTAAAATATTTCAGTTAGTGCGCAATGAATCTAAAATGTATGAATGTTAAATTTTCATCATGACATTATGAAAAATAATGAACTTTATATGCTAATATTTTGAGAAGGACCTGTAGTATTGACTCCTGGGAGGTGGATCCGCATGCATGCAACATATTTGAAAACCATGCCTCAATTCCTTTCCGTACTTCTGCATTACTTTGTGTTGGTTTATCACTTAA
This sequence comes from Girardinichthys multiradiatus, assembly GCF_021462225.1. Classification (NCBI taxonomy): domain Eukaryota; kingdom Metazoa; phylum Chordata; class Actinopteri; order Cyprinodontiformes; family Goodeidae; genus Girardinichthys; species Girardinichthys multiradiatus. The sequence continues at coordinate 6,229,526 of NC_061797.1, read as the reverse complement.
AATTCAAATTAAAATAAATAAATCTTTTCATTTAATGAGACAAAATGTGAAAAAGTTGAAGGGGCACAAATAGTTTTCATAGCAGTATATTCTTCTACACTATACTGGACGATTCCCTCTGTCTTAGCTTCCCTTAATACTCAGATTTGAATTGTTTCTGTCAGGCTTTTGATTTGATTGCTTTTCTTGGATGTCCCAGACATATTTTGTTGTCAGTTTCAAAACAACTATTTCTGAGTATGCACTGTATGTGAAGGTTTGATGTATTATTTAGTTTCACAACCCCTTCCATACCCTGCTACTAGATGGGAGAAAAGGAGTACATTCAGCTGCAAACTACTACTAGTGTTTTAAAACAGTAAAATTATATTTGGCCCTCATTATGTATTTAAATTAAGTAAATAGGACATCTGATTAGCAACAACACCTTGCATATTATAGTTTATTATTCATTTCATAAGGAGCCAAAATGCACAAAAGAAATTCACAAAAATGTAATGGAATTACTAAATTTGCTTAATCTCTACAGCTTTGTTCAAATTTACTGTTTTGTTATTGTCTATAAATTCTGTTCTAGCCAACGCTTCTTCTGTTAAAACATTTGGTTCAATCTCTCCTGCTGCAAGTTTTCTGCGAAAATGAGCCTTCGGTTGGTTGACAGGCTCAGCCTTAGAGATAAAGGGATGAGTTCTGTCACACATGATCAGCTCAGCATAAATTCACTGCTCCTTCAGGCTGAAAGAAATCAGTTGAGGGTCAGGTTCGAATATCTGACCAGTATGCTTCCTGGACGCTCCCTTTGGGAGGTCATCTGAGCTTATCCCACTGGCAGGAGACCCAGAACACATTTAAGGGACTATATTACCCTACTGGCCTGGGAACCACATTGGGAACCCCCAGATTAAGCTGGGCAGAGTTTCTGTGAGTGTTATGATTTTGGCACGTCTGCTCTACCCTGTCTCTCTGGCTGCAATCAGCAGATTAGATGCACCTGGTGGCTGCTGCAGTGTAGTGCAATCTGTGGCATGCAAAGCACCTGTGTCTTCCCTGATATATACTGACTCTGACGGTGCCAGATTTTTGAAAGCCATCGTGTGAGTAGATATCCAGCGTTCCTTCCTGTCTGATCATTGTTCTTGACCTTGCCTTGCCTTTTGGATTAATGCCTCTGCCTGCTCCCTGTCGGACTATTTGGATTTTGGTTGTCGACCTTGTTTCCTGCATCTGGTTTATGCCTCTGCCTGCCCCTTGCCTGACGCCTCTTGTTCCGATCGTTGACCCTGTTTCTGTCCTTGGATTATTGAGCCAGCCTAGTCCTCGGATTATTCAGCCTGGAGTCACTTCTTACCTGTGCTGTGGAGATCACCGCCTACCGCCCACTGAGGTTTCCCCTCTGGGTTTTTCAAGTTCCACTCAAGACAAAAGCAGGTTAGTGGCTTTTCTGATCCCTGCAAAATCTGGAGAGACTACAAGTCACTAATCCCTCTTTCTGCCTCAGTGATTCCTGGAAGTTGTGAGGAATGTTACCTGTGGGATGTTTTCCTGTGGTTGAATAAACCTTTTAAACTTTCAGTACTGTGTCTTGCTGAATCTTGGGTCTGCCTTTTTCTGATTCATAGCAGTGAGAGGAATTTCTGGGTCTCCCTGCTGAGCCTGGTGTCTGTGGTAACAAATGTAATAAAAGCAGAAGTTAATTAGCAGGTCTGGCTACTAGTTTCTTTTTCATGTAGAAGCAGGAGGGATGTAAATAGTTTTTTACATATTTTGGTTATGTCTTTGTTTAATAAATGATGATGGAATCTGTTGGGTGTTTTTGGAAACTTGAGGTGAGATTTAAATTTCATTTTAGAACCTAGTAAACCTAGTAGAATTGACAGCGAGTGTACTTTTTTTATTTTTGCATGACTGTATATATACCATGTAAACTCCAAGAACTTGCTATTTTATTGGTACTGGTACTTTAAGTTCCAATAAAACTAACTTAAGTTGGCAGGAAATATTTTGTTCACACACCAATCTGAACTTTATAATTCCTTCAGAACAATTTTAACACACAAGCACATATGCAGAGCACTGTGGTAGAAGGGAAGCATGCAGGATAAGCTTTTACATTTCTGGCATGGTAAAATTAAGACTGAGTGCTAACAGACACTTCCAGTTTAACCACATTACTCTTAAAAAATGTTACACAAACCAGAGACATCTCTGACAGCGCAACATTATCCCCCAGTTACAATTAATTACCCACACGTCCTCCCCATGCATCCCATTTACATATCTTAACAAAGGCATGAGGATCTGCCAGGAGGGAAACACAGGTTAGTTAGGCATGCCAGGAAGCATGCTGTGTGTGTGTGTGTGCGTGTACCTACATTCCTGTAGATAGCACTTAAGCTGCAATGAGCCTGATAAAATCAATCAAATTATTGCAGATTGGGTGCTGATACCTGACTAGCCCAATTTAAAAATGGATCCTTTCCAAAACATCAGCTTTTGTTTCACATTTAAGTATCCATTTTTGTAGTAATCAGTTTCTCCTCCTTGTGCATCTGCATCCGTTTCCACAAATGTGTACTGACAGGCAATGCTGCCAACAGCCTTTGTCTTAGTGTGTTTTCTTTTCCTTTTTCTTTTCTCTCTCTTTTAGTCTCCATTATTTTTACTTGTTTTCGCCTCTGTCTCTCATTTATAATAGGGAGAGGGGAGGCTGGAGATAAAAAAAGGCGAGCAGGGAGACAGAGTGAGCGGTCACACCGTGTGATGCTATCTGCTATCCACAACGCATTGCAAGTGGACGCCTGACATGTTTTATACATCTTTCCACTCTGGCGCTCATTAAACAAATGCCCGTTGATATATGGCCCTCAAGAAATGAATTTTTACCTCTGTGTGCTGGGGACTGCCTCTTTCTCTTTCAGTCCTTGCCTCCTATGGGATCTCCTGGGCCCATGTAAAAACACAAAACACAACAAACACACCCAGACATAAAGTCCAAACAGATAACAAATGTGGCCATGAACCCACTAATACTTGTTATTTTCCCAAACAGGGCAGCTAGGGGTGTTTGCTATCTACTGGGCATAAACGGGTACTTATGAGAGCTGGGTGCATACAATGAAGCATATATGATTACTCAGATAATGTGAGTGCATGTATATAGCAACACATTTACTATACCGAAACCTACCAGTTCTTTCCTGTAATTTTGATAAATGATCAGATTCTAAAGATATTTCTTTATTATTCTTGTTGGTTTCTGTACTTTTTGATCACTGGTAGATGTGTGTTGGGCCTTATCTTCAGGAAATTCAGTTTTCTTACAACAGTTTTTATTAAGAGCCCAGTTTACACCCCTCTTGTAGGTTGGCATAAATCACTATGACCTGGATCTATGGCACCATGACAGAAAGTACTGCCAGTTTGGTAAATATAAATGAAGTCTTTCAAGAGACAAAAGTTTAAAAAAGAGGAATTGAAAAGCTTTTGCTGCTCTATTTACATTGTTGTCTTGCATCGCTTTCTAAAGAAACATATTTATGTCAAATGTTTTAAAAAGAAGCCTTTATATCTCATAAAGTCACACAATCTCTTAAATGGTGTCAAGTAAATGGATTTTTCTAGATTATAAAAGTCTATCTTTGTGATAAAATATTAGAGACTTCATAAGCTTTCTCTTTCACTTTCACTTCAAGTTTTTTTTATTTGACCTAAGCACCACTGATCATTTGTAAAACTGGCAAGATAAATGAAATGCAATAAATATATTATTTCACATGATTATAAACTAACCAGACTTCAACTGAGTGATTGTTTCTCTTAATGTTTTTATCTCCTAGTCATACTGGCTTTTAAAGCTAGATGTCTCCTGTAGATCACTCTATTTGCTGCTGGGAACTTCAAACCAGACCTCACAGTGAAACATGTTCACAACCAAGAGAACTAAAAGTCTTTTTTGAAATCCAATGACACTTGTTTTAAAGCATTTTTGTGTTGTAATTAAGAAAATCAACCACAGATGATGTGTCATAATACATAAATAGAGCACTATAAATCTTTCCTTGAACTTCTGGTTGCTATTTCATTCACGGCCTCCAGGAAATTAATTCGATAACTGTTTAAAAATATAATTTTGGACCCCCAGCTTTCAAGTTCAAATCCCTTGGTAAAAGCACTTAAAAACAGGGGCTGAAAAAGACACAGGTACAACACTTGCTGCAGAAAAAGTCCAAGGTTTTGTTTTCACAAGGTCAGTCAAATCTCAACTTTACTTTAAGAAGTCTGACCTCTTAGCTGTTGCAAAAACCTACAGTACCTTATTCTTTAGGTTGTTTGCCAAGTTGTGTTTGATTCTTTGATTCTTTTTTGCAAGTGTTTGGCCACAGGTAGCCTCATAATACAGCCTGCCCCTAAAATATTAAGTAAGTTCTTGGAAAGTCAGTTCTATGGAAGTTCCAGACGAGAACACAGGAAATTTAATGTTCGGGGAAAGTATTTGGTGAGTTCAAAAAAAGTTACATAATGTACATGGTAAATTCAGGAAAAGGTATTCTATGTTATAGGAAACTGCATATAATACTATAGAGCAATACTCTCTTAAGAAGCTGTTCTGGACATGTATTAATGTTTTTCTGTTTTGTTCTACAACTTTTAGTATTTACTAACTTAACTGAGGAAATCATTACCGCGGATGGTTCCCCCTTTTTTTAAGTTTTATCGGTGAGGCATTCACAACAGGATCTTTTTATTTCAATAAATTAGAACCAAATGATAAAATTCAAATAAAACAAAAAAGTGGTGTGATAAAGAATGTTAAATATCATTTTGAGGCCCTGTTTATACTACAACGTTTTTCTACAACTCCCTGCCTGCAGCTCATGGAATGGGGAGGGGTCGGACATTGGGAAGGGTCAGAAATCTGACAACACCCTTAAACCATTTTGATTGGATAGTTATTTTCCTTCTCTCTAAATGTCCACTTTCACTCCTTCAGTGAAGTTAATTTAATGTAAGATGTTAGTTTTAAGTTGGATATTCGGCGGATATTTTCTCTCCATGGTTCACTGCAGGCAGGGATGGCTTTTCATCAAAAGCAGGCATTTGGAGGGAAGGAGAAGGACTATCCAATCAAAACGGTTTGATGGGTGGAGTTGGACATCAGACACCGCCCAACAACCAACCCCTCCGTGAGCGGCAGCAGAGACCTTTTCATGTTTTTTGGTGAAAATGGATACATTTTTTTTGTGTATCTGTTCATGTACATGACAATGGCGCACATTTTTTCTGAAAACAAAAATCTTCCTGAATAGGAGAAGCCCTGCTACATGCAGAGTATGACTACAATCATTAGAAATGAATGAACACACGCACAGTATAACAGATGCCAACCAGTTTATAATCCACAGAAGAAGATACCAACAATAATAATAGTACTGTAGAGTACTGTACTGCACTGATGACTCTTTTGAATCCCTGTTTTCTAAGCAGAGTGATTTACTACACATGCACATGTTGAGTTTTAAAGAACATACAGCCTACTTGTGGCGTAGCAGGGGAATTACACAGTTTTTACATTTTCACTAGTGTCGTTTGTACAGAGATCATGCTTAAACCCTAACCCTAACGTTGTGATGTAAATGTGTGAACAGTAAACAGTTCTGTTTTCAGTGGATCATTGTCGTGTGCACAGGGCCTAAATTTACATTTGTGGTAATCAATGGGAATTCAGAAAAACAGATTATTTCCATGAACCTTTTTTAAACTAATCAAGCCTTTACTCAACTTTTTTATTTAACTAAAATCTCATAATATTATGATCATGATTGATTAAAAGTGCAGTTTATTGATAATGTAAAACTAAATCTGCTTGATAGCCATGCAACTGTTTAACTTAAACCATCCATTAAAGAAACAAACACTGAAGCTTCTGAAAAACTGCAGAACAGATTGAGTATTAAGAGGTTTATAAGAGACCTAACTTTTTCACATTTTGTCAGTTTACAATCACAAATGTCAAGATATTATTAGGATTTTATGTAACAGACCAACATAAACAAGTTCTTTATGGAAAATAGGAGAAAAAAGAAATCTACTTCTAAATGAAATGCAGTACTATTAACTGCCTTCTGAAATTTCTTAATCATTAAATAGAAAAAAGGTGTGTTAAACAATTTTGTTTTCTCTCCCAGCACTGTTATTCATCTCCCATCCATGGGTTAATTTAGTATTATGAATCAGTGTCAACAAAAAAACTGTGCAGCAAGAATTATCCTTGTCAGCATGGGAATACTACTAATTTATAATCACAATTATTGCGACTGTAACAATACAGCTTGATTAAAATACCCAAATCACAAGAGCACATTAACTTGATGATTGTTCAGTGCCTTAAAAGGAAATGAGTTTCAATGTTAAAATCAATCTTATGTAATACCACCAAAATATCAAATACAGTTTATTACTTATTTTTCCCTGTAAACCTTTTAGTCATGACCCTGATGTAGAACATATATATCCAATATATATAACACGGGACTTTGGCAATGGAAAGACTATCCATCCTTCCTTTTGCTCCACACTGGACAGCTAAGAGTTAGAAGACGAACCTTAGGCCAGTTTGCCCTTGTGTGCATTTGTTCAGAGCCTGGTTGCTCTCATTAAAGCTTGTTAATGCACTTGTAAAACAGTCAGCAGAAACGATAGATCACTGCATGTAGTAGAAACAAGGTGTTTGTGGAAGAACGAGGAGATGTGTGTTTTTGGGTTTGTGTGTGAGTGAGCATGTGTGTGTTTGAGGGGGTATTCTATGAGAGGGAGTGCCAAAGAATAAGGGAAAAAGGGATGGGATGAAAAAGAAAGGGATGAAAAAGAGAGGGGGCATGTGAAAGGGGGAAAGAAACAGAGAGGAAGAGAGCGAGGTGGTATTGGGTGGAGGTGGATGCTGGTCAGTGGAGATGTCGGTGGCCCATTAATCTTGGCCTCTTCCTGCCTAGTTATTGTGTATTTCTTTTGGCCAGAGATTGATTGTAGTGGGGGAAGATGAATTTGCTCGTGGACCTTCTTTTCTCTCTCATACCCTTTGTTTTTTTGTTTTTTTTTTCTAAGAGATGCTTGGCCAAGGTGATAATGCTCTCTGTCTCCATCCATTGGTTCCCCTCCTCCTTTTATACCCACCACCCTCCCCTCTCTGTGTTTTTCCCCTTTCATTTATTTTAGATTACAATCATCATCTATTGCAGGTTGCAGAAAATGTGTTTGTATGGCCAAAAGAAATGGAGATCACGGGTTTGGATGCCACTGCCTGGGGCCTTGGAGCAGGCGAACGGACAGTGACCCAGCTGGCCAAACACGTATGACAGAGGTATTTCCTAGAAAGCACACACTGAACTTCCCTCTTTTTGTTATGAGTTACAACCATTTTCTCACAACCTGCCAGGCATGCAGGAAAAGTAATTTAAGTAACCTAATCTCAGAGTAAACATGGATACTTTTAATACTATAGTTGTCTGTCCTATACAAACTTGTGCAGTCTTGTGTAAAAAAAAAAAAAAAGTTAAAAACGAGTTGTGCTAATTGACACCTAGATTCCCCAAAACTTTTTTTTGTAGAAATAGAGTGCAGAGAAATGGGCATACTTTTTATAAGCCTGACATTAGTGCTCAAAACATCCTTTTTGATTGCTCTAATATGATAATCTAATTTTATGAGACACTAAATTTTGTGTTTTCTGTACCTGTAACCCATAATCATCAAAATTATAAGGAAAAAAAGCTTGAAATATTTAACTCTATGTGGAATGAATCTCAATAAAATAACTGTTTCCCTTTCTGAAATGACTGGCAGAAAATATTACACTTTTAAGCAATATTCAAATTTTTTGAGATGTACCTGTAGGTACAGCTTCTTTGCTCCTCAGACAGCACTGCTGTGCAATGGACCAAACCATTGTACAAACAAAGTGTGTGTGTTCATCTGCCCAGATGAATGGTGGATTTCCTGCTTTGGATTTTTTATTTTTATATATATATGTTCCTCTAATAATTTTTCTAGAGGGGCAGGGGGATCCCAGACCCAGTGATTTCCTACAGACATATTTCACCTGTGTCTGTAAATGCTATTTCCAGAACAACACATCTTGACATCTGTCAAGATGGTATGATGTTTTGTAACGCCTGGCGCACACTGAACACGGTGTGGCTGCGGTGCGGCTGCAGTGCGGTTGTGCTGGCAGAAAGCCACACACACTGCGCTGCATGCCCAGCTACGGCTGCGGCTGCGGAAACGGTGCTCACGTGGGTTTTGGGAGTTCATGTGAGAACAACCCCAAACATTTAGCAAGTCTCTCATAAACAAAGCCCGTATTTGGCCGTATTTTGACCCCGTCTCACCAGTTATGAAATAATGTTCACGTTTCGGAGCATGTAGGCAAAAGAAGAGAAAAAAATCCCTGTCTCCTCCTTTCTGTTGCTATCCCTCTAATGAGTAAAAACAGCTGGTGGATTTTCTTTTCTATGGCAAAACATGTTATCTGTGCTGTTGTGGTTATGAATCTGAGAATATTATTTAATATTTAATATTAATATTTTAATATTATATCAAATAATATTTCGGTTTGTTAAGGGTTGTCCTGTGAATACCAGCCCAGTAAGGCGATGGTATTAGGACAAAATAGAAAGGTGTGAGACGAGCTCTGACATTATTGAACAGCATAAATTCTGCACATACATGGAATTAATTCACACAATTTCTTAAAGTACAAGAATTTATTAACTAAAATAAGTCAATTCAAAGTCAAACATATTTCAATCAACAAACTCTTTACTATGCTAAAACAATCCAACTAAACTACCAAGCAGAATTAAAGAATAGGGAGGATTAATGGGCTATGTACAATATAAACAAGTTGATTAAAGATGATTGGAAATTATGACCAAAAGAGTGATGCAACATTACCATGCAATGTTTATGTTTGAGAACCAAGGATTATCTTGAAGAATCTGGAAGTGAAGTGAAGTTAGTCTTGGAACTAACTTAGGCAATAATCAGCAAGTGACAACCCTTCACAATGCAAGGTCAGATAAAATATTACTTTAATAAAATAATGTTTTAAATAATGATCTGCTGAATAAAACCAACCTTCTGGATGACCATTTCTCAACGGTGTCTAATTAGCTGCCTTTAGTTATTGAAATAATATTCGAAGAAATATTATTAAGGGAGTATTTTGGAAAAGAGCCAAATCTTTCTGGAGAAATGGGGCTTAATGGTGTTTACTTAGTTATCAAATTTAGTAAATGATGTTTAGGAACTATTATTCACTAGCTTGAAAACTAACAACCTTTCTGTTGAATATTGTTTAGTAGCAAGCACGTGTTCTTACCAGTTAGCAGTTAAGCTAACAAAGAAGCGGATAGCTTAGCACCAGAATCAACACATACCTTTAAAATACCAGGGATAATAAAAGGGTTAAAATGCATAAGCGCGGACAGCGTGTTATGAGCAATGTTCTGTTTAAAATCACCCTTTAAATAAAGTTTATCTTAACCTTAAAACATACAAAGAACACAAACCGGCACGTGTGCTACAGATGGCCTGCTAGCACTAAGATAGCCGTGTTTCACACAAACTTCATAAAATGAAAAACGTTTAGATCATTTCATCCTAAATCTGTCTCTGCCCAAAACACCTAACCTCATGAACCACGGTGAGGAAACGTTGTCCAAGGGGCAAAGCTTGAAGAAACGTCCACAGTCAACAAGCAGTTAGCTTTCAGCTTTCAGCTAACCTCTCTGGGGTTGAAGGTGCGTTCGCTCTGTGAACAAAAGGGTTAGCTCCAGAGCTGTAGCTGGGCGGCTCGTTCTGTCCGTCAACTAGCTGTGCATACCGTAAACATGGCGGTGTGGGCCGTTGTCCTTCCTTCAGACTCGGCTTGTAGAAACAGCTTCTCTACTGGGGATTTCTCTGCGACACAGTTTTGCTTCTGCGGGGGCTTCGGAGAGAAAAGGTAAGCAACTCTTACACCTTAATTTCCCCGTTCATGAATGAAATCACCGGGTACACAAACAGTGCTCCACTCATACTTATCTTGGGCATATGATCGATGATCGTATGACACTCTTGGATCCAGTTTGAAGAGTTTATGTCTTTTTGCCAGCAAAAGAGACATCAGCGCGCTTGGCCTCCCCTGACCGGTCCCTCTCGAAGGCCGTGTTGAAAGTGAGCGGATGTAGCAACAGCCGTGCTTTTATTTGGGTAGTGGCGTCACAGGACGTCCGCAGTTATCCCGTGTCCTGGCTCTGCTGGAAGAAGGTTAATGCACTTTATTTTGAAAGTTCCACAAAGGTCCGTACCGGAGTTTAATGTTGAAATCCATGGCTGTGGGTCCCAACAGTGCGCATAACTATAATTTTTCATCCTCAAATGATGTGTGTACATATTGATTTTAATGATTTGGGTTCTTTGCAGCTGCACCGCGTTCAGTGTGAGCACAGCGTAAGGCTTCGTGGATAATAAGATGGTGCAAAACACCATGCTAACAGATTCAAATATTGGGCCCCTCTGATATCTCTATAAGCACCTGGCCACATGTAGACCCAAAGTGTGGTCCTTCCCAAACTTCATCTGCTACTGTCTGTTGTGTCTATGGGACATCTTCAATGTCTGTTGACCTACACTTACTTGTATGACTGACAGTGCTTTCACAACAAATCTTTGTAATGGTTTGCACTGCGCCAGAGTCCGGTCTCTGGAGTAGATCACACCAGCGTGAATCCATTCCAGACCTTGAAATGGCCCGGAGAACTGTACTGAGGCAGGGTTCCAAATGTCAGTCTCTCCATGGTTTATCAGGACCCCGGAGCAATTCGCTTGCAGTGTGAATGCATGCCAGCCCAGCCTACCAAAAGCAGGAAGTAAGGATGTAATGTAAAAGCAGAACATTGGAGTAGAAGAACAAATAGAGGAAAAACATAGTAAGAGCATGAAAATGAGAATGAAAGAATTTGAAAACATCTCGTGGGGCAATGTTGATTAGTGAAGAGGTGCAGGCGCACAACTACATTTGAACAGGAAAGTGGCAAGACAAAACCCTATGAACTTTATTCTTCTTGATCAACACAATACTGCCCACAACATATTCTGTTGCAGCTGCATGACTTTGTTTGTTACTTAAAAAAGTGCTGTGTTGAAGCAAACCTGGTGAACTGAATGTGTGAATTTCCTCACTTTTACTTTTCCCTGGACCAATCCCTAGACTGGACCACCAATGGAAATCCCTGAGTGTTGAATGATCCAGCAGCTTTAACACGGTTGCTCCATTAGCAATGCCACTGCTGGACTGAAAATTTAGTTTTTTACATTCCAACACTTGTCTACATGTCTACTAAGTTACGCCCAAACTGCACTATTTCTTCTGAGAATCGAATTTTGTTTGAAAGACAGAGTTTTAGTTTAAACTATGTAAATCAGCAAATGAAGAATGAAAAATTGAACTAATTTAGATTTTCTCAAAAATGAGCTTCGATTTTAATGTAACAATAAGGCATACTATTCTACTATTCTGAGACACACCTACAGTATGTGATGTTCACAGTATGAAAAAAATAATCCATTATAGCCATTAAACTGGCTAAATGGCCTGTGATACCCCAATGATCCCACACTTGTGTTGTTGTTGTATCTGTGCCAGAACTGAGGCAGTGTACTCCCTGGTCTGAATACTACTTAACCCAGTGACCTTAGTAAGGGCAGACATATGCTTCAGGCAACAGGGATGGTCTGATCTCACAGAAATATACATTTGCACATTCAGACATTTCAGTATTATCCCTACCTCAAACTGGCCTATTAGATTAATCAACAACTGAAAACAAACAGTTTTAAAAACAGGGACACTTGCACTTTTAAATTGTTTTCTCATCATAAAAACACTTTGCCTACTTTCCATTTTTCTGTAAATCCTTCTTTTATTTTCTGGAAAGTCATGGTTTCATGTAGGAAGAATCGTTCAATCAATCACCTCTTCTGTGAACAGCCCTCTATGCGTTGACAAATGTAGCAGAAATGTCCTCAGTGCAACTGTTCAGGACAGATGAAATGTACCTGTTGCTGAACAGTACAAGAAAAACATGCAACTGCAGCAGAAAGTCTACCGGATGTGTTTAACGTCACAAATTATTTATTTCAGATTATGGATTTATTAAATAAATGAAGATGAATCACATATAGTTACACAGCAGCTACAGTAAATACTGTAGCATTATGAGGTGACTTTGATTCATTTTAATGAAACCTGCCTAAGAAAATCAGACCCCCAACATAAAATGAGAGCAGACCTGCACTGTGCTTTACACCCAATAAAGGACAAATAACCTGACAAAGATGGAGCAGTTACCACCAAACAACATTTCTCTGTTCTTCATCAGTAATAAGATAGAGACCAATAATTTTATCTGGTAATAATTTCTTGAGAATACTTAAATGGGAGGAAAATAATATTCTTTACTGTTTAATTCAAATTGCTTTTATCCTGTTCTGTTAACACTAAGAAAGGGACAAACAAACAGTCAGATTATTTTGTAAAATATATTCAAGATAACATCAGATAGTAGGAAAAGATAATAGAAGGTGAAAAGCTTCATCTGATTGTCATATCGTCATTTCCAGTCACAGTGTTCCTAGAGTTTCCAGTAGCACTTATTTTAATATAAAACAACCATATGAGGAAATGAACTGAAGGCAAAAACTAAGCAGAGATTCACATTCTGTTCACTCGCATCAAGTACATGACTTAACAGCTAAAATGATGAAACATTTTGCTGTTTGCGCAACAAGAGGATGCAAACTATAAATACTATTGGGCGTGATATGGAGTATAAAGTTATTTATAACATTTTTCAAAACAATTATAAATTCATTCTCAACCTGGTAAGGCCTTTCCTTTGCCTTTTCATAAATGAAATACTGTCCAGTTATCAGTGTCAGCAGGTCAAACTTTTGTTAGGCTAACTTCACAACTTGTTTCAGGTGGAAACCCATCACTGAAGTTAGCATCTGATTCAAAGCCTCCAGTTTAGCAGTTAAATAAATGAAACAGCTTTTTCAGAAGATATAAACTAAATGTTAGCTTCAGTTTATATTTAGCAGTACCCACTGGCTAATGCTAGTTAGCTAATCTCCATCAAATAATAACAAACAAGTGTGGCACAGGGACTTCAGTGATGTCACACATATATATATATATATATATATATATATATATTTATTTATTTTTTTTTTGGGGGGGGGGGGGGGGGTAGTTCTTGCAGCAGCGTCCCCTCTACCAAATATTACCCTAGGCAGCAGACGAATGTGTTCCATGCCAATAGCTGACTCTGTTCACAGTAAAAGTACAGTTGAGTCCAAAATTATTTATACCCCTTGGCAATTTTAGGTTAAATGTAATTCTTTAATTTTACTGACCTGTTTGTTCCACCTGGAAGTAATATATTCATCTTTTTCTTTTTTTTTTTCTACCCTGTCCTGTCCAGCAGAGTATCGCTCAGAATTGTTGTCTGAGTGCCAAGAAATTGCCCAACAGATTTACTTTCACAAGTGGAGCATCACAGCTAATGCTTTAAAGCTCTGCTTGATATTTATAAAAGAAACTTTATTATAAACTTCTTTGGGAATATTTCAATTGTTACGGACACGGAGACTGAAATGAAAAGGAAAACAGAAGCTTGCAAAAAGAGACAGATGGGGCAAAAGGGAAAAAGGAGAGAATACAAGGAAAGAGTGGAGAGAAAGAAGGATGAAGAGAATAAAAGATTACACCCTGCTTGCTTATACACCTGCAGCTGTTTTTTTTTTTTTTTTTTTTTTACAAAATAGCACACGGTATTTATGAATGTAAAATGTACTTAGTGAGAGGTGCAGCCCAATATAGAACATCTGTGTATCTGTCAACACCTGAAGCTTAACACCTGTGAGTATGAGTGTTGACGCGATTTGTATACAAAGTTTCTCCACAAAAATATGTGATAGGGAGTGTGAGGACCCACCAACCTGCCCCGTGGTCCCGGGTGGACACTGAGGAGATCCGGGCCACAGACATCCAAAGGCCCCCCCCCAAAGCACAGGAACCCCAGGAGAACCACCGCCGGGACTACCGCAAGATGGTAGTCCCCCCCAGAGAAGAGAAGAATGAAGCCCCAGGGAGCCGCAGCGATGAGCCCACAGGCCCCGCCGGCCCAACAGAGCCCAGGGGGCCAGGCCCCGGCATGCAGCCACCGGGAGTGAGCCAGCACACACCAAAGCACCCAGCCCTGGACACCGAGAACCACAAGTACACCAACGGGCAGAGACTCCAACCACCGGCAGGGAGGGTGGCCGGGAGGTAATAGGCCCCCATAAGATGGGGGGGCCTAAGCTGATCCAGGAGAGGGAGCAGTCCAAGACCCAACCTGTCACAAAAAAAAAAAACAGGCACTCACAGTCACAATCACCCACTCCCACCCTCATGCATACACATAAAATCACTCGCACTCAACGTAAAGACAAACAACAATGGACGTCATACACTCACTCACAGTCCCCATGCACACTCTATACTCCCAGGTCCAGGCGCCGGTACCCCCTAGGGGCAACCAGCCCTCGGACCCAGGAGGTGTCCCCTTCCCTCCTGGGGCAGAGACAGGCAGACAGCGCCGGCACCACCCAGACCCGGGCGGCCCCGGCTCAGCCCCCGCCCCGAACCCAGTCCCCAACAACCCCCATCCACCTCCGGAGAGGGGGCTATGTACAAAAGAGGGGTCCACATGGCCCAAACCAGCCCGCCAACCAGAGCCACCCCAGGATGGAGCAGTCCCAACCCCCCAATGAGCTCCGATCCCAACCCCATGAGCCTCCCACCCCCAGTGAACCTCAACATGAACCTCCCCATAGGGCCACCCCCAACAAGGACACCGATATCGAACACATGCCCCCAAACCCAAACGCCACGAATCCCCTCGCCCACAGGGGAACACCCCCACAGATGAACTCCATAGCCGAGATGAAGCCACCATGCCCCCACTATGCCCCCCTCTGCCACAAAAACAAAAAAAAAACACTACATCCCTGCCACTGCAACGACCGCCAAGAGAGAAACACTATCCAGCTCAACTCCACCATCGCTGCCCAGCCGATCCAAACGCCGGCGACCCCACATCCCAGAAGTGGATACAACCCATCCAACCCACAGGCTGCAGCCCCTCCACGACATCCCCCCACCCACCGCCCCAATCCCCCCACACACCCCCCCACACGACAGCCAGCAGAGCAGCACACCACCAAGCCCACCCAATCCCCCCAGACAGCGCCAGCAGCCCCAGCCCACCAGTCCACGAGAGGGATACATGCACCAGCCATGTACCTAGGCCATGCAGGCCAACCGCTCCAGGCCAAGCACAACCCACCAGCCACCCCGGTGCAGTCACAAGACATGCTCCGCCGCCCCACCCGCCAGCCGCAGCCCGGCGCCCGACTGTGGGCCAGAACCACAGAAGGAAGCAGTGGAAAAAGGCCACGGCAGCACCAGTTACCAGGCACCCCGCCAACCCCACCCCCAAACCACGGGGGCGCCCCAGCCTGCCGGCCACCCCTACCCCCGCATGGCGCACCACGGCCCACCAAGCAGTCCAGCTGGCCAGCCCCTCTACCGAAGCGGGGCCACATCCCAATCAATGCTGGCTAAGTCCCCCCTACCTGAGCCCGGCACCTCCCCCAGCCGGCAGACCAGGGCCCAAAGCCAGGGACCGAGATCCAAGGGAACCCAAGCGATCCCAAGAGAGAGAGCCGAAACGCTAGCCCCAGCACCAGACATTCCCAAAGACCCGACCCCCAAACCCTGCTCAGACCCGACTAGAGGGCCAACTCCCTCTCCCGGCCTCCGACCACAGATGGGAAATGGCGAACGGGGGTGTGAAAAGACCCCAAGCCTGCCTCCGCCAGCTCAAATGTGGTGTTGATCCGTGTTGTGGTAGTCTGCATTTAAAAAGAAAGAACGATTGGGAAGAGGGTCTGCCACCCTACGTTCAATATTCCTGCATTTTATGCCTTTAATACCTTTAGATTGTCTGATTGCTGCTGCTAGTGGTTCAATAAAAATAGCAAATAATGAGGGGGAAAGTGGCATCCCTGCCTGGTGCCCCTCTGAAGACAGAAGAGGGAAGATGTTTGGTTATTTGTTATGATACATGCCGCTGGGGAACTGTATAATATTTTTATCCAGTTTATGAAAGAGCTTCCAAAATAAAATTTAGTCAAGGTTGCAAACAAGAATTTCCAGTTAACTCTATCAAATGCTTTTACTGCATCTAGAGATAATATATTGGTCTCAATATTTTTACTGTAGGAATAGTCTATTAAATTAAGTAATCTGCGTGAATTAGTGGATGAATGCCTACCCTTAATAAAACCAGTTTGGTCAGGATGTATTAAGAGAGGAGTAACCTTTTCTAGTCTTTTTGCGAGGGCTTTAAAGATTATTTTGAGATCGACGTTAATAAGGGATATGGGTCGGTAGCTGGTAGGGAGTACTGGGTCTATTCCTGGTTTTAACAAGAGAGTAATGTTGGCAGAATTTATATTTGGCAGTAGTCTGCAATTTGTTTCGGTTTCCTGCCCCATTCTTTGGAATATTGGGGCCAAAATATTCCAGAATTCTTTGTAAAACTCTGTTGGGAATCCATCTGGGCCTGGAGCCTTTTTATTAGGCATGCTTTTTAGAGCTTCTTGGATTTTGGCTGAAGTCAGTGGTACATCCAGGGCCATTGCTTGATTATCTGATAGTTTAGGAATTGTTACTTTGTCCAGAAATTGATCAACGTCATTATCTGACGGGTCTTTCTGTGGTGAGTATAAAGCTTTGTGAAAATCTCTGAAAGTGCTGTTTATTCTTTCAGGATCATAAACTGTATTCCCTGTTGAGTCTTTTACAGCAAATATCGTTGTTCTTTCTTTCTTTATTTTTAGTTGGTTAGCTAAAAAGCTACCTGATTTATTGCCAAAGTTTTGTATACGAAGTCTTTGTACTAAGAATTGGGTTTTTTTGTCGTTGATTTCATTTAATTCAAGTTTTGCTTTACGTAGTTTGCCAAGCTTTTCCTCTTCCTGGGAAGCATCTAACAGTTTAATGGTTTCTTCTAATTCCTGTACATGTTTGTTTTCTTTTTTCTTCTTATGTGATGAGAATGAGATTATTTTACCTCTCATCACTGCTTTCCCTGCCTACCAGAGAACAGATGTTGATGTCCCTGGGATATCATTAAATTCCAAATATGAAGTCGACTGTTTTTTAAGATATTTAATAAATTCTTCGTCCTTAAGCAATGATGTATTAAACTTCCAGTTTTTGCGTTGTGGGTTTTCTTTCTTATTTACAAGAGTTAAGGAGACAGGTGCATGATCACTGACAGCTATAGGGTGTATCTCAGTGTCTGTCAGTCAACAACGAGCTGCTGACTAAGAAATAATCCAGACAAGAGTAAGATTGATGGACTTGTGAGAAGAATGTATATTCTCTGCGATTAGTGTGAAGAGATCACCATGCATCGCAAAGTCCGTAATCACTCATGTACTGTTTAACTGTGTTTATTGATTGCCAACTGCGCTATTGTACTCTGCCTGTCTATTTCTTTATTTAGACCAAAGTTGAGATCGCCCCCAAGAAGAACTGAGCAATCCAAGTGTTTAGACAGTGCAGAAAAAAAAGAATGGAAGAAGGGGGGTCATCAACATTTGGGGCATATATACTGACAATACATATCTTTTGGTTATGTATAGATATTTTTATTATTATAAATCTACCCTCTGGATCTGTAACTGTGTCTAATACTGTAAAGTTAACATTTTTGTGAATTAAGATTGCTACTCCCCTTTGCCTAGAATTATAGCAGGCGGAAAACAGATTAGGAAACTCAGATGATTTAAGATCATTTGCAGCTGTGGCAGATTTATGAATCTCTCGTAATAAGACAACATTTGTCTGTAGTCTTTTGAGCTGATTAAATTTTTTTTAACTTTTTCTCTCTGGTGCCGGCTCCATGCACATTCCATGTGAGAAACCTTAGTGTGCCCATAGTTGTGCGTGTGTCGCTAAAATTGTACAGCGCATGTTACCACAGAAACAGATAGACCCAAGTGAAATCATAGTCAATGCTTGGGGTTGCGTGATATGGAGTCCAGAAGCAGAGATATGGCAGGGAAAAAGACAAAAAAGTAAGAGGCTGCTGGGGGTAAGAGGGGGTGATAGATATAAGATTATGTTAATATATCTTTTTGTGTGTGTGAGTGTGCTTTAAGTGTGTGACAGAAAGAAAAGAGAGTGACATAGAGGTGTGGTAACAAGTGTAAATAAGAGGAAGATGAGAGAAGACAAAAAAAGAGCAGATACCCAAAAGCCCAGCTTTGGGCCCACCCACATCAAACAATGTAAACAACATGCTGAGCCAGCATGTTGTTTACATTGTTTGACGCCAGCATGATGTGTTCGTTGCTTCTCTGCCTGAATTAATTTGTTTTACTGTTTTTATTGTGTGTGGTGCATGGTCTGCTGTCCTTGGGCCTCGTTCCTGGTTTGTTTGTTTGGGGGACTTTGTGGCTCTGTGTGTGAAGCTGAATCCTCCTTGGCTAGCATGATGCTAAGCTATTCTGCTGCGGAGTTGTTGGGCCTCAATAACGGCAACATGTCTGTTGGTCACCTGGACATTTTTATCATCAGAAGAATGGGTCTGTTTTGCCGACCTCCTTACATCCACCAAAGCTCCTGGACAAAGTTTATTTTCCATTGGACTGGGTCATCTGTGCTGATCATCTGGTCAGCTGGGCGCTCTGGCGCATGGCTCTTAAGTCATCAGAACACTGCGGCTCCTTAGACTTGTAGTCCTGACGCGTCTACAGCGGGCCCAGCTTCTCTCTGGGCGCCGGATAAACGTGGAGTGGATTTTACATTTCTCTGGTTAACTGACAGACACACAACTAGGTTTCGTCTTAAAATTTTACTTTTCATTGTGCAATCTCTTCCAATGTGCAGACAATTCGATCAGCCCTCCCCCTTTTTGCTCTTTTCCAGAGGTCTGTGTAGAGGACGTTGAGGCCACTGTCAGCGTCATGAAACCCTCTACATGTGCCCTTTACCCCTTCCCAACAGCCCTGGTTAAGCCCACTATTGCCTCCCTCAGTTGTCTCATCACTGCCATAGTGAATGAATCTCTCCAATCTGGTCACATTCCCCCACTTTGAAATCTGCCATTATTAAACCCACCCTGGACCCCCAGAACTCCTGATCCATTTCCAACATTCCCTTTCTTGCTAAAGTTCTGGAGAAATTAGAGTCAGTTTACATTCAAGAGCACCTACATGACAACAGAATTCTGGAAAAAAAATTTAATGTGTCTGAGACTACAGCCTGTTTGGATGTGAGATAAAGGCATGGATGAAGCTACATTTTCTCCACCTTAACATTTCAAAAACTGAAGAGATTCAAATTGGTACTTCACATCAGATTCAACAACAAAAGAATCTTAGCATTACCTTCTCTGGCCAGAACATTTCTCTTTCAACTACAATCACCAGTCTTGGTGTCATTTTTGATCCACAGCTCACATTTGAAAGCCATATTGAGAACTTATGCAAAATCTTGTTTTTCCACCTCCGAATATTGCAAAACTCCAGACTTCACTCTCCCTCTCTGATACAGAAAGGCTCATCCATGCCTGTCTACTCCAGACTTGACTATTGCAACGCACTTCTCATTGGGATTCCTGTCAAGAACATACAGAGATTACAGTAAATTCAGAACTCCTCTGCCAGAACTCTGATGAGAGTCCAAAAACATGAACATATCACCCCCATTCTCCGTTCTCTTCACTGGCTTCCCGTCTCTGCCCAAATATTCTACAAAACCTCTCTGCTTACCTTCCAGTGCCTGCATGATAATGTGCCATCTTATTTAAAAGACATTTTCACCCTTCACTATCCCTCACATGCTTTGCGTTCTTCCAACACATACCTTCTGCACATTCCCAGGACTCCAGGCTCCACAGACCCCGACACATTTTTAAACAGGCCTTAAAACCTTCCTCTTTAACCAATGTTTTTAATAGCATTTTTTAAATGCTTTGTTCTGCTTTTATTTCTTTTGCATTTAGTGATCCCAAGACTTTTACCTGTGTATTTTATCTGCATTACAAAACATAATCTAGTATTATTATTATCATTACTATTATTATTATTATTATTATTATTATTAACGGTTAATGTTATTTTTGCAAATTTTCACTCATTCTAAATTTGACGCTTGCAACACATTCCAAAAAACACTTTTTTACTACAAAACCACACTATTGTAACGCGTGCAGAATGCAGCTTGGCATTGTCTTGCTGAAAGCAGGGGCATCCCTGAAAAAGTCATTGCTTGGATGGCAGCATATGTTGCTCCAAAACCTGTATGTATCTTTTAGCATTAATGGTGCCTTCACAGATGTGCAAGTACTCATGCCATGGGCACTAACACACCCCTATACCATCACAGATGCTGGTGCTTGAACTTTGAGTTGATTACAATCTGGATTATCGTTTTTCTCTTTGACCTGGAGGATGTCCATGATTTTCAAAACAATTTTACAATGTGAACTTATTAGAACCCAGAACACTTTTTCACTTTGCATTAGTCCATCTCACATGAGCTTAAGCCCAGAGAAGTCAGTGGTGTTTCAGGGTGTTGATATATGGAATTTCCTATGCAGGATAAGGTTTTAACTTGCACTTTTAAATGTAGTTACTGTGTTGAATG